>NC_060138.1:905271806-906521806 GCF_021461385.2 Schistocerca piceifrons
GAAATCAGCTACCGATGAGAACTGCGTAGTGTGTAGTAGTGAGATGATATACGTCAAGACCAGTTCGTGGCGCAAGCTCCAAGGTTATAGTATAGCGCAAACATGGTGTGCTATCAGATCAAGGAAAAAACTTCGTAAATATAGACGGAACTGACTATGTAAATAAGGCTTGGCATCCGGCGGCACGCAGTTTCTTAAGATTCGGCATACCATCTCGCAAGTAAATATCAGAGAACAAAAACAATTTGTACGTTTCATGAATGACAAAGGGGACACAAAATAGAGGTAAGAAAATGTGCATCGAAAGGAATTTTGGGCTTAGGACGTCTTATTAGTTTCAGAACCATATAAAAGTAAAATGCTCTTGTGAACAGTTGTCATTTCACGTCTGAATCATTCTACTAGATGCAAAGGTTAGTACCGACAATAAACGGTATCCTTAAACACCACAAAACTCGGTCGTACATATTTAAAAATTCTACAACCCAAAACAGCTATTTTTGAAATTATATCTTCTAAAAATGACACCATTAACAAATCGTCGATTTTATTAGCGTGTTTGCTCTTCCACTTCCACGAGAACGTTTTCCATTAAGCTGAAAATTTTTCTGCGAGCTTCTGTTGACTTGAGTTCTTGTTGCTGGAGGCGACCATCCCGTTGGCTGCTCCTGAGGACACGGCGACAGCCGAACGTAAACTCGTTTAAAACTTCTGTAACGAAGTTAAAACCACTGTGCAAGAAATAAACTCGTTACGGCAGTTTAAACGGCTTAATCTGGCGTCGGGAAAAGCTGCCGTTGGGAGAGAAGGGCAGCAACGAATGTTAGCTCACACAGGTGAGAGTCGAAAGTTACCCTGGAAGTGCTTCACAACAAAAGACCGCAGAAGTTCTTGAGTTAATACTGTATTACAAGTTACATCTTTCGAAAAGTTATCTTTTCAGTAGACGTTCGGCGAAAACAATGAATTAAACTGGTTGTAAGCCGCAGTCGGCGGTCTAGTTGTATTATTCGCTTTAATCGGTTTTATTTAAAAGCGTACTCCCTTCGTAAAACTTCCTTTGGCATAATGGCGGCGTCCTATGGTTTTAATTATCTCTCATTTCCTAGAGTAATTTGTGATATGGTTTGATTCCATGATAGAAAATACTGATTTGAGTATTTTCTTTAATTTATCTCTGTGTATTTCTTAAATCTGTTTCTTAATCAATGATAACGAAAAAAGATTTTAGTACTTTAATTACTAAAGTTTTGATGTGTTTAAGGATTGGTGGATATACTCAGAATCCCCAACTTCTTATACAGGTTTTTACAATCATTCCTAAAATTCGTCTAAACATGTTTTTTTTCGTTCACTTTCTTGTATGTTTGTTCGACACAAGTTTTGCAGCTGATTTTAAAATAACTTCCCCATGAGCTACATATCTGAAACTTTCAACGTAGGTCAGAACTGAATCATAGTGAAATATTAACCCGCTTTCTTATCTGGTGTGTGGCAGAGGGTACTTTACTACTAGTTTTTACCGATGAGCTAGGGACTAGAATGTTTCAACATAGCTCAGAAGTCCATGACAATGCAATTATTAATCGGCTGTCGTGTCTGGTGTGTGGCGTAGCGTACTTTTTGTCCCACTGCTATTTCCGCCTATTCCTGTTCCACTTGCGAATGTTTCGTATTAAGAACAGCTGCTGGAAAGCCCCCGTGTGAACTCGATTCTCTCTAATTTTAACTTAGAGGTCTTTTCGTTAGATAATGGGTAGGAGAAAGTGATGTATCTGGTGACACAGGTGAAGAGAAACTAAAATAATTCTGAAATTTACCACATGTCTGTTAAAATCTCATCAGAATGTGTGAAATCGATTGAAAAGTCTGACCCACACACAAGACTAAAATGCAGAAAATAGTTAAATAAATTTTTTAAAATATAACACATTTTTAAAATAGATTAAAAGGTGTAAATTAATTTCTCCTAACCCAATACAGATTTCTAGCCCCACAAAGGTAATCCCGAAAATCTGTGCCTGTTAATATTTAATAGCTGTGGAAATACTTGCAGAATGTAAAATGAAAAAGGTAAGGCACATGCAATACACAACTCCCCTCACTATTATCTAATACATGCGCCCCACGTTTCTTGTTGAAAATTCCACAAGTACGTTCATAGCTATCAAAAAATCACAAGCACAAAGTTTCAGGACTTTCTGTATGGAGTTAGCAATCTCTATGGGGCTAGGATATATTATTTTATACCTTTTCGTCCGTTTTAAAAACTTGTTGTACTGAAAAGATTTTTATTTAAATATTTATTTTGTTATTATTTTTATGTCCTTCTCTATAGTGTGGATATTATGACCATATTTCGTACGCTTGAAAAAACAATGATCCTTTACCAAGGTATTGGGTAACCATAGGAACAGTATCTCAGCACGAGGCACCTGTTGTTACGCGCTGATGACTGGACTCTATATACACATGACATCCTAATGACTTTCTCTTATCTAATGTCATTGTGTGCTAATTCCGCTTCAATATACAAGTTTTTATTTTTATGAAATATATGGAATTGTCAGCTATATTTAATGTGACAATATTACTTTTCCTCTTAAAACTGGTATTCATGTTGTTTGTTTTCTCTTGTGCAGTGGTAGTTTTTTGCCTATTTACCAACATCCCTGAAGGTTCTATTTGCTTTCTCTGCATTGATTTGTTGTATGTTTTCTGTAATTACAGTGTTGTTATCCGAAAAGATATTTCTTGCCGTGTCTAATGCTGTGTGGATAGTTGCTGGCTGATTTAGTGTAGACAGTTAGCCTCGCTCGCGGAGTGGAAGCATAGTAATCGTTTTGTAGTTTCGTTCCCAGCGCCGATCGCGGTCCTCTGGATTGGAGCCGACTGGAAGGTTTAACTAGAGGCCCAGACGATCCTACGAGGAACTTGGATGCGGATTCCTCGGCCTCATCTATCGGGTGGAGAAACGTAGGATCCAGTTCAATAGGTCAGGCGGTCACTGAATGCAGGTAGAGGCTACCAGGGTAGCGGAGACGGTATGGCGTGTATATGTGCGTGTTTTAGGGTAGAGAAATTTCCACACAAGCCCGAATAGACGGTAAGAGTCCACACAGGGTAGTGATCGTCATACCAGATGGAGGAAAGAAAATGTTAACATAGTACTAGTTAACAGCAGGAGTGTCAATGGAAACGTCCAGGAACAAGTATCACTTACAAACGGCAACAGTGCCCACATAGACAGAAAGTTGGCTACAACCAGCTAAGTAAACAGCAATGAAATTCTAAACGCCGACTGGAATGTATATGTAAAGAGAGGTAGAATGCTGGTGGTGGATGTTTGTTTATAGTAATAAAAATTAGTATAATATATAATATATAGTGAGATTAGGACAGATTTAGAATACAAAAGAATCTGGGTGAAAGATATTTTTAAAGATGGCTCAGACATTATCATCAGATGCTTTTATAGCCCCCCGCCGGCCGCGGTGGCCGTGCGGTTCTGGCGCTGCAGTCCGGAACCGCGGGACTGCTACGATCGCAGGTTCGAATCCTGCTTCGGGCATGGGTGTGTGTGATGTCCTTGGGTTAGTTAGGTTTAAGTAGTTCTAAGTCTAGGGGACTTACGACCTAAGATGTTGAGTCCCATAGTGCTCAGAGCCATTTTTTTATAGCCCCCCCCCCCCCCCCCCCCCCGGCATGAGCAACAGTAGTAGCGAAACGTATGAGGGGAAACTTGGAGAATCTTTCACTTAAATTTCCTGTTGAGCTATAATTTTATGGGAGATTTCAAACTTTACAGCTGTAGACTGAGAGACTCACATCGTAAGGATGGGCAGTAAGGATAGAGAATCTAACGGAGTTGTTCAAAGTGTTTTCCCTTAAAATTGCGTTCATTAATTAATGAGAGAACCGACTGTGAAAGTAACATGTAACAGCGGTTGGAGACAAACAGGCACGGAACTTTAGACTCAGTTACAGTGAGACAGGCAATAAGTGATTGTAAGGGTGTTACAGCATCACGGAATACGGCTGTAACTAGGATGAAATAAAGGTAGAAAGAGCTTTATGATTAGGAAGAACGACAAGAGACAGATTTCAGATTACCTGACAAGTTAAAACGAAAATTTCATCTCTACCACTAACATTGTTGAGTACTAATGGACAAATACGTTATAGACAGGTATGTACCGAGGAAAACTATGAGGGATGATGAAAACCCATCGTGGTACCAGAACCGTGTTAGAAAGCTGCTACAAAAGCAAATACAATTTCACTGTAAATTTAAACGTAGTCGAAGACTCACACAGAGAAAAAGAAAAGCCAAACGAAGCCAGAATTGGCGTAAGGAGGGCTATGCGCGAAGTGTTTAACGAATTCTAAAGTAAAATTTTGTATATCGACTTGAGATAAAATCTTAAAAAATCTTGGTCTTGTATTAAATCAGTACACGGATCGAAGCCATCTGTTCAGCAGCTCTGTGACCATGATAACACTGAAACAGAGGATAACACAGAAAAGGTCGAAACACTAAACGACTAAACGTCTTTTTCCAAAACTGTTTCACAGAAGAAGATCGCACTGCAGTTCCTGCTTTTGCATAGCTGTACGAACGACAAAGTGACAGATATCGAAATAACTTACCATGGGATACGAAACGCTCAACAGAGGAAAGTCCACCGTACTTGACGTTGTACCAGTTCGATTCTACACTGAGTATGCGAAAGAATTTGCTCACCATCTACAGAAGTATACCATAGGTCTCTAGAGGAGTGGAACGTTCCTAATGATTGTAAAATAACGCAGATCATTTCAGCTTTCAAAATATATCGAACAGACTCACAAACTATAGTCCTTTATCTCTGAGCTGGGTCTGTCTGAGAATTTCGGGATATGTTTTATGCTCGCGTGTTATATCTTTGGAGACTGAAAATCTCCTCTATAGGAATCAATATGAGTTCCGGAAACAACGGTCGTGCGGAACACAGCTAGCTCTGTTCGTCCACGGTTAGCCAGAAAGCAGTAGAAAGAGGCCCTCTGGTAGATGCCTCTTTGACTTCTGGAAGGCGTTGGTTACAGTTCCGCACTGCCGCCTAATGAACAGAATACGAACGTCCGCAATATCAGACCAACTGTGTGGCTGGACTGAAAAGTTTCTGGCAAACAGCAAAATTGTAGCGAAATGCTAGAAGACCTGCAAAAGATCGTCGGACGTGGTGCAGGGAGTGGTAATTGACTCTCAACAGAAACATCTGTAACGCACTATCAATACATAGACATAAAGACCCGTCATTTTAAAGTTGCAGAACTGTAAAACAATCACTGGAAGCAGATACTTGCGTATAATATCAAGGAGTATACGTACAGACCGATGTGAAGTAACACGACCATATGCAGTTAATCGCAGGTAAAGGAGATACAAAATTAAGGTTCACTGGAAAATGCTTCAGCAAATGTTGTCCACCAACAATGAAAGTATTTCACGAAACCCTCGTTCCACCAACTTGGGTGTAGCGCTTCATATAGAGTTGCAGGTAGTTACGACAGGGACCGAAAAGTGTCAGCTTACCACAGATTACGAAATTATCTAGTTAAAAGATATTTTGAAAACAAGACTGTAGTTATTGTTATTATTGCAACTGTCATTAATAATTGCTAATTTGTTTATTAATGAGAACGATGGTGTGAATGGGAAGTAAGATAGTAAATGAATAGTGTACTCTTAACTGAGTAGACGTTAGCATGAGAACTGTGATTTTACTGAGAAAGTGAGTTATACTCTCAGGGGAATTTTGTAATGTATATACAGCCATTTTATGGGGCTGGGAAAACAAGTAATCATCATCATCATCATCATCATCATTTAAGACTGATTATGCCTTTCAGCGTTCAGTCAGGAACTTAGCCCCCCTTATAGAGTTCCTCAATGATCCCCTATTCAGTGCTAACATTGGTGCCGCTTCTGATGTTAAACCTATTACTTCAAAATCATTCTTAACCGAATCCAGGTACCTTCTCCTCGGTCTGCCTCGACTCCTCCTACCCTCTACAGCTGAATCCATGAGTTTCTTGGGTAACCTTGCTTCTCCCATGCGTGTAACATGACCCCACCATCTAAGCCTGTTCGCCCTGACTGCTACATCTATAGAGTTCATTCCCAGTTTTTCTTTGATTTCCTCATTGTGGACACCCTCCTGCCATTGTTCCCATCTACTAGTACCTGCAATCATCCTAGCTACTTTCATATCCGTAACCTCAACCTTGTTGATAAGGTAACCTGAATCCACCCAGCTTTCGCTCCCATACAACAAAGTTGGTCGAAAGATTGAACGGTGCACAGATAACTTAGTCTTGGTACTGACTTCCTTCTTGCAGAAGAGAGTAGATCGTAGCTGAGCGCTCACTGCATTAGCTTTGCTACACCTCGCTTCCAGTTCTTTCACTATGTTGCCATCCTGTGAGAATATGCATCCTATGTACTTGAAACCGTCCACCTATTCTAACTTTGTTCCTCCTATTTGGCATTCAATCCGTTTATATTTCTTTCCCACTGACATTACTTTCGTTTTGGAGATGCTAATCTTCATACCATAGTCCTTACATTTCTGATCTAGCTCTGAAATATTACTTTGCAAACTTTCAATCGAATCTGCCATCACAACTAAGTCATCCGCATATGCAAGACTGCTTATTTTGTGTTCAAATATCTTAATCTCACCCAGCCAGTCTATTGTTTTCAGCATATGATCCATAAATAATATGCACAACAGTGGAGACAGGTTGCAGCCTTGTCTTACCCCTGAAACTACTCTGAACCATGAACTCAATTTACCGTCAACTCTAACTGCTACCTGACTATCCATGTAAATACCTTTAATTGCTTGCAAAAGTTTGCCTCCTATTCCATAATCTCGTAGAACAGACAATAACTTCCTCCTAGGAACCCGGTCATATGCCTTTTCTAGATCTATAAAGCATAGATACAATTCCCTTTTCCACTCATAACACTTCTCCCGACAACCTCTAAGAGGCCTAAACCCACACTGATTTTCATCCAATTGGTCCTCAACTAATACTCGCACTTTCCTTTCAACAATACCTGCGAAGATTTTACCGACGACGCTGATTAAAGAGATACCTCTGTAGTTGTTACAATCTTTTCTGTTTCCATGTTTAAAGATTGGTGTGATTACTGCTTTTGTCTAGTCTGATGGAACCTGTCCCGACTCCCAGGCCATTTCAATTATCCTGTGTAGCCATTTAAGACCTGACATTCCACTGTATTTGATGAGTTCCGACTTAATTTCATCCATCCCAGCCGCTTTATTGCACTGCAATCTATTGACCATTTTTTCCACTTCCTCAAATGTGATCCTATTTCCATCATCATTCCTATCCCATTCTACTTCGAAATCTGAAACATTACTGATCGCATTTTCACCTACATTGAGCAACTCTTCAAAATATTCCCTCCATCTGCCCAAGGCATCCACCTGTCCAAAATACTTGTCATTTCCTTCTTACCTCCCTTTCGAAGACTGCTAATTACACTCCAGAATGGTTTTCCAGCAGCTTGACCCAATCTGTTTCCAAAGTCTTCCCACGATTTCTTCTTCGATGCTGCAATTATCTGTTTGGCTTTGTTTCTTTCTTCAACATAACTTTCTCTGTCTACCTGGGTTCTGGTATGTAGCCATTTTTGATACGCCTTCTTTTTCCTTTTACAGGCTGCCTTGACTGTATCATTCCACCAAGCTGTTTGCTTCATCCTACTTTTACACACTACTGTTCCAAGACATTCTTTAGCCACTTCTAGTACTGTGTCCCTGTACCTTGTCCATTCCTTTTCCAATGACTGTAATTGACTACATTCAACTAACTGGTACCTTTCTGAGATCGCTGTTATGTACTTGTGCCTGATTTCCTTATCCTGAAGTTTCTCCACTCTTATCCTCCTACATATGGACCTGACCTCCTGCACTTTCGGCCTCACAATCTCAATTTCACTGCAGATTAAATAATGATCAGTGTCATCAAAGAATCCCCTGAATACACGCGTGTCCCTCACAGCCTTCCTGAATTCCTGATCTGTTATTATATAGTCAATGACAGATCTGGTTCCCCTGCCTTCCCAGGTATACCAGTGAATGTTCTTGTATTTTAAAAAGGAGTTTGTGATTACTGAGCCCATACTGGCACAGAAATCCAAGAGTTGTTTCCCGTTCCTGTTGGCCTCCATATCCTCTCCAAATTTATCCATAATCTTCTCATACCCTTCTGTTCGATTTCCAATCCTGGCGTTAAAATCACCCATGAGCAGAACACTGTCCTTGTCCTTTACTCTAACAACTACATCACTGAGTGCCTCATAAAAACTATCCATCTTATCTTGATCTTTCGCTTCACAATGCGAATATACTGACACAATCCTAATTTTCTTGCTAGACACTGTCAAATCTATCCACATCAGTCGTTCGTTTACATACCTTATTGCAACTACGCTGGGTTCCATTTCTTTCCTGATATAAAGCCCTACACCCCATTGTGCTATTCCTGCTTTGACTCCTGACAGGTAGACCTTGTATTCTCCCACTTCCTCTTCTTTTTCACCCCTTATTCGAATGTCACTAACAGCTAAAACGTCCAGCCCCATCTTACTTGCAGCCTCTGCCAGCTCTAACTTCTTCCCAGAGTAGCCCCCATTGATATTAATAGCTTCCCATCTCATTACCATTTGTTTGCCAAGTCGTATCTTAGGAGTCCCTGGTTTGTCAGTTAGAGGTGGGACTCCATCACCTCCAAAGGTCCGAGGCATTTTGCTCTGATTATTGCCAGCAGCATATTTAAAGTACCAGGGAAGCAGGTTGCTAGCCTTACTTGCCCCGAGTCCCATTGAGTTTTACCCATAACGGCTGAGGGACTAACCGGTGGATTTGGTAGTCTTTGCCGTATGAGCACAAAGGTGACCACGACTCAGAATATGTCCGAGATGCCCAGCCTTATTCCAAAGTAACTGGTATCCCGACTGTCGGGACCACTTACTTGGCCACTCATACGTTGCCCGTGGTTCATGAACTAGGACATGACTACAGGAACCCACACCATGAACCACAAGTAATAGCTAACGATAATACTGTTATTTAAAGAGGGAGTTATTTTGATATTTTCGAAGTTTCTAAATTTGTTAATTTAGTAAATAGTTCATAAAAGCTATTAAGTTGTGATTGGTCGATTGTAAAAGACGCGCGATTGCGTGGTTTAATACTGATATCGGATTTGCCATGATGTGCATCAGCCAATAAGAGGACAGTACGTAAAACGTGTTTTGTCGGCTAAAGAATTGCTGTATGAACTATAAAGAGTCAGTTAGGAGTTCAGTTTGGATGTTTGGATGTGGATATAAGAAGCTCTGAACAGGTGTGATGATTGTGCAGAGAAATGATTAAAACTTGACCGTGGATTGCCGCGAAGTGGACGCAAAAGTGTAAGAAAAACGAACACATGAAATTCCGATTTTAATATATAAGCTATGACTTTAGAATAACCAAAATCCGCTAGGAATTTTACACATGCTGTGGGCACAAACTGAAGATTCGTAGTGGTCAAATTGTGTAATGTTTGAGCGAGAGTTTGATGACAGATAATCTGTTTGGTAATCTTTTTGGTTACGGTTTCGACCAATTACCATACGCTAGCTACGATGAGTCACTGTGAATGCGTCTGACTGTTGAAACCAGGACTAAAGATTAGAACGGGCTGGGAAGTGTTTTTTGTATCAAATAAGTGCCAATATAAGTTTTCACTCACAAACTACCTTTCTATCAGTCGCTCAGTTAACCTCAGACTGAAAAAAATCTGTTGCACTCTTGGATTCGTATAATGCTACTGCTTCTCCAATCGAGGAACATCATTCGTTTTTAACAGGGAAGTCATGTGGAGCGGTGTGCAGAAGAAGAAATCATCGCAGGGTGAGTGAATATTATTTCCGTAGGGCGAGTACACAGAAACCGCGTCGTTGCTCAATGCTTGAATATTGCTCGTCGGTCTGGACCTGTTATAGGCGGGACTGAAATAGAGAAGACCCAGAGAAGAACAGCATGTTTAGTTACAGATTCATTTCGTAAACACGAAAACGTTGCGCTGACAGTCAGCCGACTGCAGTGGCAGGTGCTGCAAGACAGGCTTTCTGTATGTATGTTCTGTATGTATGTTCTACTGTTGAAGTCAGCCTGTACATTGCTTCCTTCTACAAATATGTCGGAAAAGGTAAGGGGTAAGGCTAGAGACATTCCACCCACTTGGAGGCCTACCAGAATTCGTTCCTCCCGCGATCTACATCCGTCTGGAACAGGAAAAGTGATACCGGTACACAAAGTAGCTTCCGTCACACACTGTAAGATAACTTCCGAAGTATGGGTGTAGAAGTAGATGTTGACTGCTATGTCATAAGAACATAATATTAAGAACATTAGGTTCCTAATATGATACCTTGATAAACTTCTATATTATTGCATTTTGATTTATATACCCGTTTTGCTAAAGATTTCGCTTTAGGCTTTGGATGAGTCCAAAAAATGCCTGTTACTCGGTTATCAGTGTCAAGTGCTTGAAGAGGTTCTTTCGTAAACTCCACTGTGACTGCGTCTGTACTTCCACTACGCTGGAAACTAAACTGTGCTTCTCTGAGAGGGTTATTTTGGTTTCGGTAATTCGTTAACTCATAGGGACAAGGAAACTCATTGTATAATGTTTGAAAATGAGTACAACAAAGACAAAGGTCTTTTACTTCTCCATCTCTCATGCATTTTCTGTTTGCAACTTGGATATAACTGTAGTTGATTTTAAATACTCCGAAAAGTTGCCTGAACTGAAGAATTCATTTATTATGCTTGTTAAATGAGCCTGTTAGTTTCTGTCCATTTTTTTCATTTCAGTTACTCGCATTTCATCTGTACATGCTGACTTACCTTTTTCTAATTTTCAGCATCGTTGCAAGTGCTACACAATGTAATTTTGGAGAAGCTACATCTATTTCAGGGAATTTACGTTTTAACTTTTCTGCTGTGATGGAAAAATATTCAGTCACAAAATTTATTACTTATTTTACATCATCTAACTAGGTGAATCTTTATCGCAAAATAATTTGCATACAATAGGATTTAAAAGCGTCACGAAATTAGAAAAGTTGTAAAATGGAAGGAGCATATTACAAAAAGAAGCTGTAAAACTTTTAATAGAAGACGTGATTTTTCTTAGTTGCCGTACGTAATTGCTGGTGTCATATCATTCTTTCTGTGTGGTGGTTGGAGAGCTCTGTGGACTGCAGACCGCCTTTGTGAAAATGAGTTCTAGGGAATTCTGGAAAAGTCCTCGACAGAAGCTGGTGGGCTGTAGTTCGCCTCACACTGCATCCCAGAAATTAACTGCAGGCTTTCGCTCAAGAGACCTTGCTGGATGGTCCAACGTCACAAGTGTCTTCATCGGTGAGAAATGCAGTCAACGGAGCAGTCTGAAGTGGACTTTTGTTATTGCCAATGGAATAGACTTCTAGACCATCCATAGGTCTGAACAGTTTCAGATGTGGTTGCCGTGTCTCGTGTATTCCTTTAATCAGCAATAACTGTTGAGGATACAGTTCGGTTTTGAAATTTATTGTTATTTTTAATTTATTCTAGCCACCCTCGTCTGTATTTATTTCAAGCAAGGGCGCTGATGCCCTAAATTAGCCACAATCATCATCATCATTATCATCATAAACATGATGGATCCGCCACAAGTACCGTACTACCATGTGTTTTAAAATATTGTACATGGCTCGAGCAGCAACCGTAGGCTGAAATCTTCTTGAACAAATGATAAACTGCCAAGCAGTGGCAAAATTGGTTTACTTAAACCTCTTGACCATGGGTTCAACGTTAATTAAACAGTCTTCTCCAGAATCAAATAGTGACCACCTAAACAGGTAACAGTGAATATATATATATATATATATATATATATATATATATATATAATGTCGTAATGAAGTACACATAGCCGGCCGATGTGGCCGAGGGGTTCTAGGGGCTTCAGTGTGGAACTGCGCGACCACTACGGTCGCAGGTTCGAATCCTCCCTCGGGCATGGATGTGTGTGATGTCCTTAGGTTGGTTAGATTTAAGTAGTTCTAAGTTCTAGGGGACTGATGACCTGAGATGCTAAGTCCCATAGTGCTCAGAGCCATTTGAACCATTTTTGAAGTACACATATGTACAGATACAATAATGTTTCAATACGAATACAAAAAATTAAACTTATTGGGCTACATGCTGCGACAGAGGTACGTTAAAATATAGCCGAAAGCCGCCAGTAAAATATAAAACTTGACCTCCATAATAATTAAAACATGCACAACGTGGTGGCTGTCATTTTCACCAATGCACAGATAGTGCACTAGCGTTCGTAAGCAACGCTTGGTTTAAGGAAAGCTTCCGGCAATAGAGGGCACTAATTGTATGTGTTAAAGTTACAACTACGACATTACAAGACAGATAATAATCAATTGCTTACATATCCAAAATTAACAAAATTGTACAAGCATTAAGTTATCGCCAAGAAAAGGGCACTGTGGTAAAAGTAAATTACATAAACTGTGCGGCAGTCTAAATAGAAAATAGTAGCAAGAAGAGCGGGAGAGGGGGAAAATGGGGATGGGAGGTAGGGGGTGGGGGAGAAAAGGCGCTGATGGATGTAGAGAGATTTTTTTTTTGGAGGCGGGGAGGGAGAGGTGGAAAACATGTATAATTCACAAATATAACATTTATGAAAAATTGTGAACATCAGTATCTCCAGAAATACATTTGCATCTTAACAAAGAACAAAAACAAATGCCAGTAGCATTAACACACGAGTAAAATCACATATCCAAGAGTCAACTGCTAGATCGAGCCGCCTCTCTGTTACGTTAATGAAAGTGGGGGTCTGAAACTATCTAGAAAATTTCGATTTTTGAATTGTACCTGTTCAGTTAAAATGGATCCACCTCTGCGAACAGTATGTCAAATGAATTCTAATACTTCTAGTAGGTTAAGCCAGTAATCTGTTTAATGTTTTACTGACAAAGAATACCTCGGGTCTCTCTCCATCTGCTCATGTGATTGTTTCGGTTACCTTCAGATGATTATGCGACAGAATCTTTCTGAAAGCTAACGTGTGATGCTTTCGATATAACTGTCTCCACAATACACTGGTTTTTTTCTCCTTTCGTGCTAGCCGGACATCAGCGAAACGCGTGTGGTGAAAGAAAATCTCGCACTTTTGTAATTGCAACGACAGAAGAAAAATACCCTCTAGAATTATAAAGCAACTACTGACACTATGGCCACAAAAATGAAGAATTAGACGTCTGGAGTACAGATTAGCTGCTCGAAGCTGTCCATGCGTAGTTCAGCGCAAAACTGCGAGTCCCGGACAGTTACATTGTAGACGCCGTTGAATGCTGTTGGGACTAAATATCGGTTGTATAATATCCCAACGACATGACGGAGTTTAGCATAATCCTGTGGTCCCCTGAAAATAAACGTCGAGCAATGTTTGTTTAGCTTTCTATACGTAATTATGCTTCAAGAAGTTAGCGCTTAAGGCACAGTTTTATGGCTCAAAGATTCTTCAACCAACAATTCACAGGCGTAATGGTGTCCATGGTTGTCGAGATTATAACCGAGGAAGTATATGGCCCGTTTTCGATCGTGGCCTGAAGGCCAAGCTTAGTGGGATCAACGTCACATCCGGGATATAGTCTCTGTTTATCCGGACGACACAAGGCTGCAGTAGGAAGAGACAGCAGCAGCGTTACTTCGTCTGGAGAGTGTTTGTTTCTAACTTTACTCACATCAGCGAAGAGTATAGGTCATGTGAACGATTCACGCAGGCCCCAAATGCCTTCACTCTGGACAGAATATCGAAACACAAATGAATTTTTGTGATGTTACATGTACCACACACAAATCAAAGCGAAGCGGCTGTACATCAAGACATTGCTTACGGGAATTCTTGTAAAAAAGCGAGTGTTTTTCAATCATCAGGACGATTCCAGCTGAGGTCACGATGATGGTGGTGATGATAATGCTGATACTGGCGCTAAATATTTCGGTTAGTAAAGCCCTCATTAATATAATACTAGATGGTTATTGACTAAAACTTTATATCCAGACTGTAAAATGTTTTATTGTTAAGTTATACAGCACAACGGATACCACACATCACCGTTAGCTTGCAACGGGATTTGTTATACTGTCTTCAGACAACCACATGTCATAAACAAAACCGAGATCACCCATCACGAATCCAGCTGCAAGCTAAACAGCTGTTAATGCGATCTGGACTCTATACAATGCAAAAATACAATAACACACAAAATTTGAGCACTCAGTCGCGATTCCTTGCAAACTAACAGGGCAAATATGCCTGTAAAAAAACTTCGTCCCATATTTCCAGTAGAAAACGGACGACAGATAAAGGCAACTGGGCAAGTAGTAGCGAAAACGTATCACTTGTAATGGCTAAAATTATTAGTCCACCAGTGACTTAAATACTGATCTAATGTTGTTCAGTACACCGTCATGAGTCATCAACAGAAATATCTGCACTTATACCGCCGGCCGAAGTGGCCGAGTAGTTCTAGGCGCTCCAGTCTGGAACCGCGCGACTGCTACGGTCGCAGGTTCGAATGCTGCCTCGGGCATGGATGTGTGTGATGTTCTTAGTTAGGTTTCAGTAGCTCTAAGTCTAGGGGACTGATGTCCTCAGATGTTAAGTCCCATAGAGCTTACAGCCATTTGAACCATTTTTTGTAAAACACGAAGAATAAGCAGCAGTTCATCAACGTCTCAGCAGAGCTGCATCCTTGGCCGTAGCCACAGATACCACAATTTTAGTATCAGTAGCCACAGGAGTCAGCGCAAGCCAGGGCAGTGCTCTCACTGCTGGAGTACTGGTTATTCTTCGATATAACGAATATCGCACCTGACTAATCTAAAACCGCTCTATGGAATGGGCACGTAAATTTCCGCTTTAAAAACAATTCTAATGGGAAACAAAAACGATTTTCGTCGACACTCGGCGTCACATGAAAGATGTGATGAGCAATATCTTTTTGGGCTGACCTCAGCTGCAAAACGGAAAAACGAAATTGCAAATATCCACTGAAACACCACAGAAAATGCCTCTGACGACTCTTAGGAGCTAGCGGTCTAAGACGCTGCAGTCATGGACTGTGCAGCTGGCCCCAGAGGAGGTTCGAGTCCTTCCTCGGGCATGGGTGTGTGTGTTTGTCCTTAGGATAATTTAGGTTAAGTAGTGTGTAAGCTTGGGGACTGATGGATGACCTTAGCAGTTAACTCCCATAAGATTTCACACACATTTGAACATTTTTTAACTCTTTGGAGATACGCCCAGTATATAAACAAAAAAAATGGTTCAAATGGCTCTGAGCACTATGGGACTTAACATCTTAGGTCATCAGTCCCCTAGAACTTAGAACTACTTAAACCTAACTAACCTAAGGACATCGTACACGTCCATGTCCGAGGCAGGATTCGAACCTGCGACCGTAGTATATAAACACAATGTAGTTCCCGCCCTATCATATCTTTCTTGGGCAACAATATTTCTCCCAACACATATCTTCAATAATTTAAAGCCTGATGTGATATGTGTCTTTTTTACCTCTCAACACAGAGTTAAAAACAAACCAAAGGGATGCACGTATGCAAGTCACATGGTCGTTCCATCACGTCACGTCAGCTCAGCCTAGTCCAACAAGCTGACAACGAAATTTTACAGCTAAGGAAAATAAAATAAAATAAAAATTCCTCCAATTCCGCTCCATCTCCGGCTGTCTTAATGCGTGTGTCAGTTAATCAGAATTTTGTCTCAATTTTAGTTCCAGTGCGAAAGCCGCAACAGTAAATCTTACGTCAGCCTATACTTTCACTTCTTCAGTACACAGCATAAAAATATTGGTCGTACTTTTGAGTTTTGTTCGTTAAGTGAGTGTTTGAGATGCTTACTATTTAAGAATAGTAACTGTTAGAAGGTTTCTGAACCATTTCCAGTAATATTTGCGTTCCCTCATAATTTGGTGATGCGCCATATGAATCATTAAATAGTCATATAGGGGAAGAGACTTTCTGGAGATGACGTTATGAACATATTGACTATGGAGCCAAATGTATAGCTGATGGTTGCGTTATGTCTGTCGTTCCCCCGGCCGTCCTGTTTAGGACTGCAAGCTTCTTCAGAATCCAGCTCCAAATTTCTACAGAAGAACGCGTGTGAAAGCGTGTCTGCCAAGTGACACTGTATGAAATACGAAGTGGGTCGGGTCATTCTTTTACACAGTTTTTTCCCATAGGTATCGTTTCATTGACTAATTCGTAACACAATGCACTTATTTAGGTCGAGAGTGTTGGTTTGTAGATATTTTTCCAGCTTTTTGCCCATTTAGTGCGTGGGCCATAGTGAGCGCTCTAAAAGATTGACATTACTGAAGATGTGCCGGCTGTGTGGCGAAACAAGTGCTGCCAGTGCCACATCATCATAACGCACCTGTGTAGCATACAAAGAATCGCACTATAATAATAAAATAACTTTTTCAAAGTTTGTCACTGTATGCTTTAGTATATTAATGTTAACATTGTGAAGTCTCATAATGATCCACAAATAATACGTTTCGCTAAATATATTATTTTAACAAAAAACCAGTGGAGCTAAATATTGAAGCCAGAAAGCTAAAAATTGTTCAGAATGTGCAAATGTATGTCAGTATCAAAATTTACAAGTCTCAACTTGATTGGAGCAATATTTTTGTCAAAATCGGCATATTCTGAAAAACTGAAGGCTCTAAATATTACAATCAGAAATATGAAAATTCACATCCAGTCTCAGTTTGATATAAAAACTTTCCTATGTGTCTCCACTAAGCTACCTTTATTAGCTTTCAAGTTATTTACAAAAAACCGAATTTAGAACTAAAATGTCCTTAGTCATAATAGATAATAGATTAAGTATCATTTGTATTTATTATATAAAGTTTTAACTACAGCACTCAGTTACATACATGAAATAACATAGCTGTACCAAGTTTCAAAACTTTATTACAAATCACAACTATTAAGAGAAATCTTAAAGAGGCAGTTCAAAGGTCATGTTCTACTGACAGTTCCATTATAAAATTCTAGTTGGCAAAGTTTGCATGCAGTCGAGCTAAAACTTTTTCAGTAACTAAAGCCATCTTAACCCCATCCATATAAAAATTTAGAAGATTGTAAGTTCTTAAAGCTATTAATTAATACGTGTCCGAGAAAGGAGCCATTTACATGCCGCTACCTGTTCCTGGAGTGTTTCATAGCACATGTCCCATTCGGGGGTCCGCTGCGCCCATACACAAATACAGTCAGAAAGGCAATGAGGAGAGACACTACGCACCGAGATAATCTGTCTGCGTGAGTCAAACGCCTGCAAGCGCTGTGCCTCGGATGATCTCACAGCCAGGCAGCTACCAAACGCGTTTTTGCTAAAAGTAGGAAATGAACTCAAGAGGACTGTACACCGTCCTGGATCACTTATATTTCATAGAAGTAACTGTTTGTGTGCCGCCCGTAAAGTTGACAAACCTGTGTAGCAACTGGTGGGAATATTTTCCACTTTTGAGACAAGCAGTTACTTTTGGTGATTAGAAGTCAGGGCGGTAGACCATTTTACCTGGACCTTTCCATAGAGGCCTCTCCTGAACTGTAAAATATTGGTGTTTCCAATAGAGACATTATTATAATTATAAGAAATATTTTTGTATTTTGTGCATGTGAATTTTACTGAATATATTAATCAGTTACAACTCAAAATTTTCATTTATAGTCAAAGTTCCTGATGCTGCTGAGCAAATAGCAAGCAGGAACCTTTTCTTTCTGTGAGTACGAAGAGTAATGTGGACTTGCAGACTGGAAATTGTGGTCAGTATGTTCTCCATCGCTTTCTGGGCGACCGCAAAAATAGTTTTCTGGCTCTTATAGGCGGCAAAGATGATTTTAATTTACCCGCCACCCCACAGCTAAGGTAATTTGCTTGAATGTAGTTCAGTTCTAACTACCTAGGTAGCACAGCTACACAGACTTGAATGAGGACACTGTTCGTACAAGTGATTACAATATTGCCAAATGGCGTTTCTTTGATATTCATTTTCGAATATAGAGGCAGGTAATTTCAACTTTATTTTCCCACAGTAGCTGCAAGAAAGTTCTTCAAAAGCTGTTGGTGGAATCCAATTATTTATTATTCTGTGATACCAACCAGTCTTCATTATAGTAAAGCATGGTCCTCTCTGTCTCAAAAGCGAAACCTTCAGTAAAGAAGGATGGTATATCAATTTACAATGTCTGTACTGAAAGCCTCGTTAGCACTGGTACTTGAAACTTCATTCGGTGTGGGAGGGGGTGGGGATAGGGTTGGGGGTGGGGGGTGGGGGGTGGGGGGAGAAATCCCATTTAGTCAGGTACTCAGCGGTATCGTACTTCCTTCTCCCGTCTTTGAAAGCGGAGAACGGAATTCTGAGCATTTTGGAGTTGCTTATAAGCTGGAAGGGTTCTCAACGAGACGAAAGAAAGGAACTCCATTGTACAATCATACCTTGTCCGTTTCTGTGTCCCCAGTACAGCACACAGTCCAACACCAATAGTTAAAAGTGTTCCAGCAGGACACTGTTTATTTTGGACTCACTCTTCCTGTTTAAAATTTGTTGACTACCAACACTGTCGACTAGTGCTGATACTGACTGTAAGTGGTCACCGCTTCTTCCTTAGTGCTTGTTGAATGAAATGATCACTGATTTGCTCTCTAACGTGGCATCAGTATCGTGTACTGTAAAAATTTGTTTTATGTACTACATTTTCTAGTTAAATTACTTATACCATCTGCTAGTATGCCTATTACTTGCCGTTCTTGGCACTCACGAAAGCTCAACAAACTTCAGGCACATAGTAGGCTAATGATTGATCTCCACTGACATCTGAAGCCACAATGTTCCCAGTGCTACCATAACTACTGAAGAAGAATTTCGCTGGCAGCTGGTAAAAT
Source organism: Schistocerca piceifrons (assembly GCF_021461385.2). Lineage (NCBI taxonomy): Eukaryota > Metazoa > Arthropoda > Insecta > Orthoptera > Acrididae > Schistocerca > Schistocerca piceifrons. The sequence continues at coordinate 905,290,923 of NC_060138.1, forward strand.
TGTTGTTTTATTGATACATATCCGGTTTCGGGGCCTGAAGTCGCATCAAAAAGTGTAACAATGTTAAAATGCCATATATGTACTTGTTGCTCCTAGTCTAGATATATTATCCAGTAAATATTGTCTGCAATACAACGGCAACCGAAGGGTGACAAAGACGTGACCCATTAATTTTGTTGGCTCTGAGCACTATGGGACTTAACATCTATGGTCATCAGTCCCCCAGAACTTAGAACTACTTAAACCTAACCAACCTAAGGACATCACACAACACCCAGCCATCACGAGGCAGAGAAAATCCCTGACCCCGCCGGGAATCGAACCCGGGAACCCGGGCGTGGGAAGCGAGAACGCTACCGCACGACCACGAGCTGCGGAATTTTGTTAAAACTGCAGATAATTATAGATTCTTGTATTAAGATTTGCTTGCTTAGGGATGACAGCAGGACAAACATGGTGTTGGAAAGAGTAAAAGCGGCACGCACAAGCGACTAAGACAGCCTTCTTAAACCCTTGCCCTTCAGCAGCTGTGGATGCCAAGAATATAAAATACTTCGTGTCTGTGGCAGAATATTGACATGGAAATCTAGGTTCTTCCTAAGGCGTAAAGCTGGTATAAAGTTTGAGGAATGGCGAAACTAGAAAAGGCAATCGAAAACTTAGCTGAACTATTCTAGCTATTTTTGTACATTTTTAGCTATGTGGCACGGGGACTTGTTTCACTGGAGGAATAATTACTCCCTAGTGAGTCAGTCATCATTTACCGGTAAAAGCGATCTCCTAGGACGAATTTGTCAGGTGACGATATACTCCACATCGATCAATGGCTCTCGTAAATGACATAAATCGTTTCTTAGACCATTCAACTACCTCTGTTATCATATGACCAGGGCACCCTAAGAGCATTCGCAGTTTTACAAATTTAAATAATGACAGTATTGGGAATAAATGTAGTCGTTGCGATTAGGGGCCCGAGGAAAATGAAAAGAAAACATCTTTAAAAATGAGCCGAATGACGTGAAGTAATAATCATGAGTTTGTAATACATCTTTGCATATACATTCCCATCCGCATAACTTTGAACAAAATTCTTTAGAGAGTATTACAATACGTAGATGTAAACGATATTTGAAGTAAGAATGTAATCTTCGTGTACTTTTTGTTTCTCATTTTCTTTAAGGAGTGCAGAAGTGTCAGTTAATTTAATTACCCTTGAAAAGGCTAGATACAATTGTGCGTAAGTAAATACGGGATTTGGTAAGTTGGATCCCACTCTTTGAATCGTTTTTCCATGTGGCCTGTTCATAGTGATAGCAAATGCAATTTTAACAGGCATTTATCTTCTTCTCAATTGAAAAGATATGGTTCGATCAGATGGTGTTACATTTATCCGCGATATTAAAACAGTATTCCCGGTGTCAGTCAGCTGAGCATTAATTGTAAATTCATTGAGTTTTGCTACAACCATGCGTCCTCCATTGACTAAGTCCTGTTTAGCGTCCAGGTTTCTTATCGACATTAGTGTTTTTCTTTGGTATAAACGAATGTGGAAATGGAGTATCTTATTCCCGATTAATAAGTTGAGTTCGTAAAATATGGTCATGAAGCAGGACGTCCACGATGCCCTTTTACCTAAGATGGTTGAAAGGCTCTTTCATGTTAAAATTTTCCACAGATAGTTAGTTTTAGCGCAAAATCCGTATGCAATGTCAAAACCCGGTTACAAAACCTTTCTAGCGATACCTCATTCATCCGTGTACGATTAACATGTGTTGATAAATAGGGATGTTGAGTTGAGAAATGGTATACATGATACTGGAGCAGCGGAGAATTTTTCTCACTGGTAATTCTCTCCGTTGATGGAACTGATTAACTAGGACAAATAACTTCTTTTGTTGATGATATAAAGGACAGAAAGTACAGACTCTAGCAAGAAAACTACTGTGGGAAACTTCTCACAACGATTAAAACGAATCATGTGACATTGTGGCTTCACGTCGACGTAGTTCTTTCTTATGGTCGTCCTAATAGAAGCTCGTGTTTCGCAAAACGAATGAGATAAACTGCAGAGTTTCAATTGCTGAGTGGATCTGATTACAGTATGGAAAGAAGAGAGTGATGCAAGGACTGAAACTGAGAGTTTTGGAGTTTCTTGGCCTTCGGGCAAAAATCATTCGAATTGCTCTAAAATTAGTTGTTGAATGGTAAAATAGCAAGTGAGTAAAGTGCAGTAGTGGTCATCGAAAGAAACAGTGATGAGTCACAACATTATAAACACTGCTTATCGTGAGACAGAATGCCGCCTGCGAACGTAGGGGTGGCAAGGAGAGTGTATACGCGGAGTGAGAGACCAAAGGGGAATCATTTGTACCAAAGATACGGGCTGCAAAAGCGGAAATCCAGTGAAAAAAGCGACTGCGACAAAGGGTAGCGTATCGTGGTGTGGCCCAGCCTCAGGGAAAGGGTCTCCGGGAAACAGCGAATCTGGTCTGCTGTTCACGTGTTGCTGTCGTGAGCATACGTGGGAAGTGGTTGAAGAACGGCGGAACTACGAGGAGTCCACAAGATGTTGGACGTACACTCGTCACACAGAACAGGAGGTCGTAAGTTTTCCTACTTTGTGAAACTGTATAGGCAGCGGTTTGTAGCAGATCTGACTACTGGATATAGTGATGATGCAGGCACAAGTGTTTCGGAGCACACCGTTCACTATGCATTCTTGAAGATGGAGCTTCGCAGAAGATGATTCGTACGTTTTCCCATGTCGAGACAAAAAACATCATCAGTTACAATTGTAGTGGGCGTGAGATCACGGAGGTTGAATGATGAATCAATGGAATCGATAGTCATGTCCACATACACTATCGCCCAGGCGAAGTGCTGCTCGGAACTTGCACTGCGCCAAGACACAGAACATTATTATGCTATGGGGGATATTCACCGGGGCTTTCATGGGAACTGTGCTAATAATCAAAAGAACACAGACGGCTCTGGAATACGTGGACACTATTGCGGACCATCTGTTCCCGCCATGCTTGATGTCTTCCCCAACAGCGATGGCTTCTCCAAACAAGATAACTATTTGTCACAGTGCCAAAACAGTGCTACAGTGATTAAAATTCTTCTGGGTATTATGCCGCGTCATTTCTAAAAACTAACAACAATAATAAACTAAAACCGACGTTTTTGCCGAATTGCAACAGCCTTCCTCAGGGCACGTGGAAGGCTGTTGCAATTCGGTCGAAACGTCGGTTTTAGTTTATTATTGTTGTTAGTTTCTAGCAATGACGCGGCATAATACTCAGAAGAATTTTAATCACTATGACATCGGCGACGGAAGCCTACGTTCTTATATCAGTGCTACAGTGGTTTGAGGAGCGTGATATGCAACTTTCGCTGATCTATTGGTCATCAGTTTTTTTCCAGTCTGAACCCAATGAATATGTCTCGGAGACCACAGAGTTCCAGTGTGAAAATAGCAGCACTCAATTTCTGCACAAGATCTTGAACGCAATACTTCCGTCTATCAACAATCTTAAGAATTTAAAATGGTCGACTTCATTGACTGTTTGTCTACCTTGGGGCAATAAGTCCCATCTAATGAGATCCGCGTCGCACATTGTATGCACCACTTTTTGTTGCTGTTAAACGTTAATCAGTTCTCTGCTAGTCACTTGCTGATGGTAATGATTACCCAATTAGCTCCCCCTTTTATATTATGTTCCATCTATTTCACAATTACACTTGTGTCATCTTCAGTTAAACGTGACAGAGGATTCATATATGTATATATACTCGCGCGCGTGTGTGTAGAAAAGCTACGGACCCACAACAGAACCAGAGTCTTTTCTCCCCCCCCCCCCCCCACCTTCCACTGGATCCCAGTCACATTCAAGTGTCTCTCCTGTTTGCTGACAGACATATGAGGACAAACTTTTGTTTCCTACTTTACATATTTGGCGTGAACCTTAGCTGAACATTTTTCCTAATTCCATATTTTTCGACCTCATAACAAATACATTGCATGGTTTACACAAATGATTTCTTAAATCGAAGAAAATACGTGCTGTTCTCAATTTATTGTAAGCCTTGTAATTGACTTACACACAGATAACTGTACTGACGAATTCAATCAGAAGGGCGAATGTGTGTGTTTCGCGAGGTGGTATAGGCAGACGGACGCCGTGTTTGAGCTGCTGCGCCTGCCCTGGCACGTGGCGCCCTCCGCAGCGTTGCGCAAGCACTGCTTCCTGGTCGCCGCCGCCCCCGCCACCCCGCCGCTTCCTGTTTACTTGCTGACGCCCTCGGCAGCCACTTGCGCGCACGCGTCAACTTCCACTGCTGCCCTCACGTGGCTGTAACGTGCAAGCACCATCACCAGCGAACGATTTCGCAACTTGCAGACAAATGTTTTCAGCACTGCTCGCTGAATCTTGACGCCTCTTCAAAGATCTCATAAATTTCCGGTCTGTAATGTAAGCAGGAAGACAGGGACTGGAACACATATAGCAAATAACTGAGGACGTAGATCGCAGTTCCCACTGCGAGATGAAAAGCCTGGCACAGGACAAGAAACCGTGGCGGGCCGCACCAAAGCTGCCAGAAGACTTTGTATGTGTGTGTGTGTGTGTGTGTGTGTGTGTGTGTACTGTAAGCAGACCGTGAAGGATTATACTCCAGCATCCTTGTAAAAGTTGACAACTGTCTTCCAAATACAACAAGGAACAACAACAAACACCGTAATTGCCATCCTATGCCGGCGAGCCCGAAACCTTGTACTGGCCACACTCAGCTGACCTCAAAACTCTCCCCTGCCGTGTATCTACTCAAGTACGCCGATGCTACCGCCTTCCTTTTTCGATATCCCATCCTCTTTCACCACAACGATGCCCTCACTCCACAACAACTTCACCAGGTAACCAAGGAAGCTCTGTGCCATTGTGCAAAATACTAAGCGAGAATTATGCGTAGACGCGAAGAAAATGAACGTTCTATAGCGTTACATCTGTCTCAACAATACACAAATACCTAACTAGAAATTCTCACCTATTAACCGCCAAAAAGTGTTCCGCAACAGATTAAAACTACTAATCTGTCGAACATGTGACCACAGCGTCACCAGTGCGATGGCCGCACAGTACTTTTCTCCTCCAAAGAATTTCCATTCCCTCTATAATCTTGAAAGAGATGCACACTACCTAGCTCTCCACATTTAACTACCTGCCTTCAGCCGTATTATCTATCAGCTTTCACAATTCACTTAGTTCCTCAAAAACTTAGAACACCGTCACCTGCTCTAAATTTATTGTTAACAGGTCTCAATTCCGCATTGTATACCCCATACTAAGGATGAGAAACCACTTCAACACATCTGAAATTGATGACTCACGATGCTGTCATCTAGGAAATGATTTACGAGTATTGCCACCCCCCCCCCCCCCAACCCCTCGACCGCTTTCCCCCAACCCCCTCAAAGCGGACTTCTGGACTTCTGCTACTTGTGATAAAGCCGTGATGTCCTCATTTGCAGCCTGCATGGGTATACAGTGGTCTGCCGCCTGTATAAACAAATACCATCTTCCTTTCATTACCCATTTCTCCTCATCCTTTCCCAGGATAATTTCAATAGGTTCCCTCCCCCACTACCACGCTGTTCCATCCCAAACAAATCTCCACTTCCTACGCTCTATGGATTCTTTGCACCATATACAACATCTCGAAAACACCAGGTGGGTTATCGAGCACAGTGGTTAATTTCCATGAGCGATTTACCACCAGAAGGTGTATGCCATAAATCCTTAGTGAGGAGTTTGATATCTACTTCATAATGTTCTATAGTGTGTTGATCAATAACTTGCATGGACAGATGTACGAATGAGTGTTCGAACCAGCTTCCTCCACGTCATCGTTCACTGGTTGACTACGTTGTAAATACGGTACACAAACGTTGTCCTGCTGCTGTTTTCAGTACTAACACATCTGGTAAGAGATAATGTAGGGCGTGTCAGGAGGAAACTTAAATGTGTTGAGTGTGACAGTGTTTGTGATTCTGAACAAAAACTTGATATGGACATATGCTTTATTCCGGATGGTTTCCGAGATAGAACACATTTAATCTACACTGTTATTCATTTTCTGTATTATTCAAAGATCGTCATTCTTTACAAAGTAACACAATAGTATAGAGGACGTTGAGACGAACGGTGTGGCACAGGGCCTTGTACTCCTTCAAGTCGGGACACTACCTCCAACTGACATACAAAATCTACCTAAGCTACGGCGCATGCTAGTCGCGCGAGTTTTTCAGTATTTCCGCCCTTTCTTCGCACAACTAATAGTCCGACAGAAAAGATGAACGGGACCTTTTTTGTAGGAAACACTCCGCTGCAGAGTGAAAATCTCATTCTGGAAACATCCCCCAGGCTGTGGCTAAGCCATGTCTCAGCAATATCCTTTCTCAGGAGTGCTAGTTCTGCAAGGTTCGCAGGAGAGCTTCTGTAAAGTTTGGAAGGTAGGAGACGAGGTACTGGCAGAAGTAAAGCTGTGAGTACCGGGCGTCAGTCGTGCTTCGGTAGCTCAGTTGGTAGAGCACTTGCCCGCGAAAGGCAAAGGTCCGGAGTTCGAGTCTTGGTCGGGCACACAGTTTTAATCTGCTAGGAAGTTTCATATCAGCGCACACTCCGCTGCAGAGTGAAAATCTCATTCTGGAAATTTAACGTAGTTTAATTCTGTGTTGGAGAGTGCTGTTTTCGAGTTTAAAAAGAAAACGGACAAAAGTGATATTAAATGCATTCTATCCTGGAAATCATTCGGAATACGGCGTGTGTCCACATGAAGTTTGTTGTCAGAATCACTAATACTATCGCTCCTCAAAGCATGTGCGTTTCCTCCTGACTTACCCTATACTTAATGACATAATTGCTCTTGCTTTATAGTTAATCATGTGCTCAATTCTGATCGTCGACGACAATATATGGTAGTATGTTTTGGGATTAAACAAGTAGAGATGTTATTACGCAGGTTTCCTCTGATTTATGAGTCATCTATGTAATATGTCCCTGTGTGATTGTGATGATTGTGCTGTGTCACTGTACAATGCCAAAGGAATCACCTTATGGTGATTACCTTGTAACACACATCTATGGCTCATAGAGTTTGAAGATGACAATCTAACTACTTGCTGCCAAACGAGTGTTCATGCACATACCTGTCTCATTCATTGTAATTATATTAGCTGTTCATTTTTTAGTGAAAGCGCTGCAACAACATTGCCTTTCCTCTTTCTCGCCAAATCGATGCTATGTGTTTGCCAGTCATCTGTAGTTTAGGAGATTTAAAACGTTCCAGTAGACAAAGGAAAAAAAGGAAAGAAATTCCCAGATGTTTTCTTTAGAAAACGAATAACTTTCATTAGAGTCTATACTATTTCCTCAGATGTAGGGCCTATGATTAAATTTGGCAAGAGTATACCGTCTGTTGCGTAATTAATTTCTGTTGTTGTTTCGATGTGACGTGTATGACTCCCGGACAATGCTAACAAATTAGTTTTAGTTAGCAATTACACTTGTCGTTTGTTTTCATTTCGCTTTATTCCCAAGCGGTTTTGTTCTGTTAGTGAAACATGAGGGCTATTTTATAATAACATCACGATCTAAAATGTAACGTTTAGGGCTTTTCACGTACTCCGTATTGACATCCGACAAGCTCCATTATTAGCTCAATGGTGACTAAATTACGTTATGGTAAGTATTCCTGTAATTTTCATATGAACTATGCGAGACCGTTTGGGCATACATAGGAGATCTGTGATCTTATAAGAATTTAGTTAAGAAATTTAGTAACTTGATCACATGCTAGCCGGCCGCTGTGGCCGAGTGGTTCTAGGTGCTTCATTCTGGAACCACACGACCGCTACGGTCGCAGGTTCGAATCCTGCTTCGGGCATGGATGTGTGTGATGTTCTTAGGTTAGTTATGTTTAAGTAGTTCTAAGTTCTAAGGGACTGATGACCTCAGATGTTAAGTCCCATAGTGCTCAGAGCCATTTGAACCATTTGTTCACATGCTACTCCATTACGACTGATAACGTTTTCGGCTTTACAGCCACCGTTAGACCTAGCCATTACCGGAACCACACGTAGAATTACTGCACGCCTACTTGTTGCTGTTAGAACATAAGAGCTGATAGTTGCTGCAAAGCCGAAATCGATAGTCAGATTTAATGAAGTAGCACGTGACAAAGACTTAGGATTTTATAACCTAACAAATAATGTGCTCTAGACAATATATACAATTACTGTACATTAATTACAGTTTGTGCTTTCCGTTCTCAGCTGTACATCAATTTTTTTTCCCGTGAAGTTGGCCGACAGTTTCGAAAGCAACGCGTCGTTCTGGGACTGTGATTGTGGACTGTGATTGTGTTTTTAAAACGTAAGTCTGCTACGTCCGGTGGAAAATTACCCGATGCAAAACGAAGAATCCAATCAAGCTTTTTAATTGCTTTGATTCCACACAACAGACGACCAGTAAATCCAGTCCAGAGGCAAAATACTAGAACACTTACTTGTCGCTTCAGTCAAATAACCACAATATGGAATACGAATATACTAGAGTTGATGTTGTAAATGTCTCCATCACCCACTCTCTCTCAGCTCAAGGAATCTTCCTCTTGGCTGTGAAAGTGGTAGAAGTAATTGTTATCAATATATCAAGCCTTAGAGCACCAGATGGCCTACGGACTTGCTCCCCGATTTCCCACATCCTTCTAACTACACTGGAGGCTACTTTGGGGCTACAACGAAAGCGATGAAGATGGAGAAAGATTAACAGAATGGACAGAGGGTAAATCCTTAAGCCTTCTCTACGACACAGGCTCACCCTATCTGCTGGATGGGAAAGGGGATAGCACGCGGATCTCACTTTGATATCCACCACCTCCAGCAGAACCGACGCTCATAGACAAGCCCTTCAAGACTTTACTAAATCACAGCATAGACTAGTGACCACCATGACAGACACAGCTGTTCTTGTAACCCACACACTTCCTGTCCTCAAATATAATTTTAGGAAAACCAGATGGCAACAATTTAAAACGCTATTAGAAGATGATACCTGGCGTATAGAATCCACAGACAGAACTGTTCTACGTTCGCTACATTAGTTACTAGCACAACGAAACAAAAGTAGCACATATCCCGTTGTGTTAGAAGGTATTACGTACCATGCTGGAGTAAATAATGTATAATATGAAAGAAGAGCACTCCAGACGTTGCCGAGCAATTCTTAGAGTCACTAAGCAATATTCACGCCAATTCTGTCCATCTTACCAATGAACGTGCCGAATTACGACTACAATCAGGACCCCCCAATGAGAATAGCAACACAATTTTGGAACTCTACTACAGACGGGAACTGTTACCTCATGAAAGATCTGGCAATCCAAGTCGCCGGTTTCGACCAGAGTAGAAAGGTATTGCGCATTTTCGACACAATTCGCACTGGACAGGGAACATGCAGTAAATCACTGTTCCGATGGGGAATGACCGAAAACCCATCACAAGGAATGTGTGAAGCCAAAGATCAAATAATCTTCCACATAAATTTCGAACGTCTAAATACATGCTTTGGAAGGGCGCTGCAAGAAATCCACGATCTTACGCCTGCAGCAATGGATTGGCTGAAAAACTATAATCAGTATTTGTAGGCACCTGCAATACATGTTGAGGTATTTGGACGTTTCAGAGAAAAGTAACATTAAATGACCTGTTAATTCACCGACGGAATCTTAATTTTGGGATGAAGGAAGGCTAGTTCATTACTAAGAGCAATAGGTAAGTGAAGGACGGGAGGAACAAGTACCCGTGATCTGTTCAAGGAATACCTCAGCATCAATTTAAATTACCACCTCAGTCCTGCTATTCCAACTTCATACTCTTTGCTGGTAACGATGTAACTGTGGAGTCTTTGCTATTATATCTTTTCCCGATTCGGTATCCTCAAAGAAGATAAGATCAAAATAGTGATCCGTGTGAAACTGTCGCCATATTTCGTTACATATGTGGGTAATGGTTTTAATGTAATCACAGACAGACATAGATTCTTCTAGGGATACAACTGTTAATGGACTGAAACTGATAACCTTTGTCACAACGGCGAAATGATACGGTTTTTAACGAGTGGTTTAGTCAGTCAGCAGTCATCTTCATATTTATGACACATGTTGTTGTTGTTGTGGTCTTCAGTCCTGAGACTGGTTTGATGCAGCTCTCCACGCTACTCTATCCTGTGCAAGCTTCTTCATCTCCCAGTACCTACTGCAACCTACATCCTTCTGAATCTGCTTGGTGTATTCATCTCTTGGTCTCCCTCTACGAATTTTACCCTCCGCGCTGCCCTCCAATACTAAATTGGTGATCCCCTTGATGCCTCAGAACATGTCCTACCCAACGATCCCTTCTTCTAGTCAAGTTGTGCCACAAACTTCTCTTCTCCCCTATCCTCTTCAACACCTCCTCATTAGTTATGTGATCTACTCATCTAATCTTCAGCATTCTTCTGTAGCACCACATTTCGAAAGCTTCTATTCTCTTCTTGTCTAAACTATTTATCGTCCATGTTTCACTTCCATACACGGCTACACTCCATACAAATATTTTCAGAAACGACTTCCTGACACTTAAATCTATACTCGATGTTAACAAATTTCTCTTCTTCAGAAACGCTTTCCTTCCCATCGCCAGCCTACATTTTATATCCTCTCTACTTCGACCATCATCAGTTATTTTGCTACCCAAATAGCAAAACTCCTTTACTACTTTAAGTGTCTCATTTCCTAATCTAATACCCTCAGCATCACACGACTTAATTCGACTACATTCCATTATCCTCGTTTTGCTTTCGTTGATGTTCTTATATCCTCCTTTCAAGACACTATCCATTCCATTCAACTGTTCTTCCAAGTCCTTTGCTCAAAGTTTTTATTTCTTCTCCATGGATTTTAATACCTACTCCCAATTTTTCTTTAGTTTCCTTCACTGCTTGCTCAATATACAAATTGAATAACATCGCGAGAGGCTACAACCCTGCCTCACACCCTTCCCGACCACTGCTTCCCTTTGATGTCCCTCGACTATTATAACTGCCATCTGGTTTCTGTACAAATTGTAAATAGCCTTTCGCTCCCTATATTTTACCCCTGCCACCTTCAGAATTTGAAAGAGAGTATTCCAGTCAACATTGTCAAAAGCTTTCTCTAAGTCTACAAATGCTAGAAACGTAGGTTTGCCTTTCCTTAATCTAGATTCTAAGATAAGTCGTAGGGTCAGTATTGCCTCACGTGTTCCAATATTTCTACGGAATCCAAACTGATCTTCCCCTAGGTCGGCTTCTCCTAGTTTCTCCATTCGTCTGTAAAGAATTCGCGTTAGTATTTTGCAGCTGTGGCTTATTAAACTTATTATTCGGTAGTTTTCACATCTGTGAACACTTACTTTCTTTGGGGTTGGAATTATTATATTCTTCTTGAAGTCTGAGGCTATTTCGCCTGTCTCATACATCTTGCTCACCAGATGGTAGAGTTTTGTCAGGACTGGCTCTCCCAAGGCCGTCAGTAGTACTAATGGAATGTTGTCTACTTCCGGGGCCTTGTTTCGTCTCAGGTCTTTCAGTGCTCTGTCAAACTCTTCACACAGTATCATATCTCCCATTTCATCTTCATCTACCTCCTCTTCCATTTCCACAATATTGTCCTCAAGAACATCGCCCCTGTATAGACCCTCTATATACTCCTTCCACCTTACTGCTTTCCCTTCTTTACTTAGAACTGGGTTTCTATCTGAGTTCTTGATATTCATGCAAGTGGTTCTCATTTCTCCAAAGGTCTCTTTAATTTTCCTTTAGGCAGTATCTATCTTACCCCTCGTGAGATAACCCTCTACATCCTTACATTTGTCCTCTAGCCATCCCTGCTTAGCCATTTTGCACTTCCTGTCGATCTCATTTTTGAGACGTTTGTATTGCTTTTTGCCTGCTTCATTTACTGCATTTTTATATTTTCTCCTTTCATCAATTAAATTCAATATTTCTTCTGTTACCCAAGGATTTCTACTAGCCCTCGTCTTTTTACCTACTTGATCCTCTACTGCCTTCACTACTTCATCCCTCAAAGCTACCCATTCTTCTTCTACTGTATTTCTTTCCCCCATTCCTGCCATTTGTTCCCTTACGCTCTCCCTGAAACTCTGTGCAACCTCTGGTTTAGTCAGTTTATCCAGATCCCATCTCCTCAAATTTCTACCTTTTGGCAGTTTCTTCAGTTTTAATCTACAGTTCATGACCAATAGATTGTGGTCAGAGTCCACATCTGCCCCTGGAAATGTCTTATAGTTTAAAACCTGGTTCCTAAATCTCTGTCCTACCATTATATAATCTATCTGATATCTGTCAGTATCTCCAGGCTTCTTCCATGTATAGAACACATGACACATAAAAAATGAAAATCATAACTTAATCATAGCTAACACTTGAATTAAGCATCATGAAAGAAGGTTGTATACGTGAAAGAGGCCTGGACTCACTGGAAGGTTTCAGATAGATTATATAATGTAAGACAGAGATTTAGGAACCAGGTTTTAAATTGTAAGATATTTCCAGGGGCAGATGTGGATTCTGACCACAATCTGTTCGTTATGAATTGTAGATTAAAACTGAAGAAACTGCAAGAAGGTGGAAATTTAAGAAGATGGGTCCTGGATAAACTGAAAGAACCAGAGGTTGCAGAGAGTTTCAGGGAGAGCATTAGGGAACGATTGACAAAAACGGGGGAAATAAATACAGTAGAAGAAATGGGTAGCTTTGAAGGATGAAATAGTAAAGGCAGCAGAGAATCAAGCAGGTAAAAAGACTAGGGGTAGTAGAAATCCTTGGGTAACAGAAGAGATACTGAATTTAATTGATGAAAGGAGAAAATATAAAAGTGCAGTAAATGTAGGAAGCAAAAATTAATACAAACGTCTCAAAAATGAGATCGACAGGAAGTGCAAAATGGCTAAGTAGGGATGGTTACAGGACAAGTGCAATGATGTAGAGGCATGTATCACTAGGGTTCAAAAATGGTTCAAATGGCTCTGAGCACTATGGGACTTAACATCTGTGGTCATCAGTCCCCTAGAACTTAGAACTACTTAAACCTAACTAACCTAAGGACATCACACACATCCATGCCCGAGGCAGGATTCGAACCTGCGACCGTAGCAGTCGCGCAGTTCCGTACTGAGCGCCTAGAACCGCGAGACCACCGCGGCCGGCATCACTAGGGTTAAGATAGATACTGCCTAAAGGAAAATTAAAGAGGCCTTTGGAGGAAAGAGAACCACTTGAATGAACATCAAGAGCTCAGGTGGAAAACCAGTTCTAAGCAAAGAAGGGAAGACAGAAAGGTGGAAGGAGCATATAGAGGGTCTGTACAAAGGCGATGTACTTGAGGGCAATATTATGGAAATGGAAGGGGACGTAGGTGAAGATGAAATGGGAGATATGATACTGCGTTAAGAATCTGAGGGAGCACTGAAACACTTAAGTCGAAACAAGGCCCTGGGAATAGGCAAAATAGTGATAGCCTTGGCAGAGGCAGCCATGACAAAACTCTTCCATCTGGTGAGCAAGACATATGAGACAGGCAAAATACCCTCAGAATTCAAGAAGAATGTAATAATTCCAATCACAAAGAAAGCAGGTATTGACAGGTGTGAAAATTACCGAACTATCAGTTTAATAAATCACAGCTTTACAGGCAAATGCAAAAACTGTTAGAAGCCCACCTGGGGGAAGATCAGTTTGGATTCCGTAGAAATGCTGGCACTCTTGAGGCAATACTGACCCTACGACTTACCTTAGAAGATAGATTAAGGAAAAAGAAACCTACGTTTCTAACATTTGTAGACATAGAGAAAGGCTTTGACAATATTAACTGGAATACTCTCTCAAATTCTGAAGGTGGCAGGAGTCAAATACAGGGAGCGAAAGGCTATTTACAATTTGTACAGAAACCAGATGGCAGTAACAAGGGTCGAGAAGCAGTGGTTGAGAAGGGAGTGAGACATGGTAGTAGCCTATCTCCGATGTTATTCAGTCTATATATTGAGCAAGCAGTGAAGGAAACTAAAGAAAAATTTACCTGGAAGAGGAGTTGAACGGAATGGATACAAAATGAACATCAACAAGGGCAAAATGAGGATAATGGAAAGTAGTAGAATTAAATCAGGTGATGCTGAGGGAATTAGATTAGGAAATGAGACACTTAAAGTAGTAAAGGAGTTTTGCTATTTGGGGAGCAAACTAACTGACGATAGTCGAAGTAGAGGGGATATAAAATCTATACTGGCAATGGCAAGGAAAGCGTTTCTGAAGAAGAGAAATTTGTTAACATCGAGCATAGACTTATGTATCAGGAAGTCTTTTCTGAAAGTATTTGTATGGAGTGTAGCCATGTATGGATGTGAAAAGTGGACGATAAATAGTTTGGACAAGTTTATCTGAAGTGCAATCTTCTAAGCAACACATCACGCGGAAAAATTCATTCTAGAGTTTATCGAGAGAAGATATGAGATATAATAAATTTATAACCAAAATACACAAGTTACGTTCATCCATAAATTAGCGTAAACTACACTAACATAAAAAAGTGAATTTGAATTTCTTATTAGTCCTTTACTACGAAGGTGTACCACATGAGCTGCCGACTCACAATTGTAACCCTGTTCAGCACGTTATAGAACAAAAAACGTTAGCATGGACGCAGGGGCATCACAACTGGACGCTGGAAGCATGGAAAATTCAACCTGATACACGCTGGACAGATGCAGCATATAGAAAAGCCAAATTACGGACAGGGAATTTAAACGCAAAGGCGTCAACATTAAGAGTGCAAAAGGAGTTCTACTGTGAAACGTAGATGAGAGAGTAGGTAGGCAGAGCGAGTATAGTGAGGGCCTTTAGGAAGGACAGCAACTGTTAGCTAACGTGATAGAAGTGAAAATGATTGTCGATTTGGAAGACATAAGGGATCTACTATTAGAGTTTGATAGAACTGTGCTTTACTAGCGATCTAATACAGAAGCTATAGGTAACAATTCGAAGGCCTTGAGGTAAGTGACGATCAAAGATTATTCAGGTTTTTGTGAAGATTGTATGAGACTGGAGACATACTATCGGATAAACGGAATATTAATATCCACAGAATCTATAAGATAGCAAGATAGGTGAATCCGGGAACTAGGTTGACAGATTGACGGCTCATGCATCTAGAATGCATAGACAAGATTACAAGAGTAATATGCAAAAGAATGAAAATTAAAATTGATGATTAGCTTGCATTACGGGGCTAAAGGCACCAGAGAGGCAATTCCGATGTTGCGGTTGATATAGGCAGCGAGGTTCAAGAAAAATCAGGATACTTTGATGGATTTGTCGACCTATAAAAATTTTTCTAAATTTGAAACTGGCATAAGATGACTGAAAAGCTCTGAAAAATATGTATACGCCACTGGAAAGATGGAACTGTAGCTAGAACAAATGGAATGGAAAACCAAGAGGAAAAAATATCGATGCAGTCTTCTTCCTCGACTGGTACACATGCAAACGAAACAATAAAAGAAATACAAGAAGCTTCAGAAGTGGGACTAGAATTCATAGTATAATGTATCGATGACAGAATTCGCTGACGGCGTTGTTATCCTCTGTGGAACAAAGGAACAATTATAGCATTTATTGAACGAAAGCCTACTGTACAAAAAATATGGATAAAGAGCAAAGCAAAGCAAAGCAATGTTCAAATGTGTGTGAAATGTTATGGAATTTAATTGTTAAGGTCATTAGTCCCTAAGCCTAGACACTACTTAACCTAAATTATCCTAAGAACAAACACACACACCCATGCCCGAGGGAAGACTCGAATCTCCTCCGGGACCAGCCGAAACCAAAGAAAGACGAAAGTATTGTAGAGTAACAGAAGTGGAATTGTTCACCAGATTTACGTCAAAATACCGGATCATGTAGCAGACGCTGCTACACTTGAAGCAGAATAATTCACGTCGGACGTAGCAAGAAGGAATAAGAAGCGTAGCAGCTCAAGAAAGAAAGTATTCCTAGCTAAAGGAAGGCTACTAATACTAAACATAGGGGAAGAAGTATGGGAAAGGTAAATTTCTGACAAGGTACTGCTGCAGCAGAGTAATGTGTGAAAGTGAAACATGCAAAAAGAAGACTCACGGATGAATGAAAGGATTGTAACAGTTACGTTTAGGGTAGATAGAGGATATTTAAGTGTCATACACATACTCCGCAACAAAATCTAAGAAGGGAGGATTCGAAGAACTTCTAAAAGCTCTTGCAAGAGACAGTGAACACCCTAAATAAAAAATACTTTGTCATAATTGGCGGGAACAATAACACTAGAGTTAGAAACGTCCAAGTTGATAATATATCATGGGAAACAATCGAAACAATGTGTTAAACAGGAATGGCAAATTACTACGAGATTTCTCATGTTTTAATGACTTACGAATAAAGAATTACTTTTTAATATTTATATCGACGAAGTGCTGAGGAAAGGGGTGAGTAAATGAAGCTTTTATACGTATGACTTCCACGAAAGAAATTGTTCCATGATATTACCCTTTGCTGATGAACAAATTGTGGTCGCTAATAGCGAGAACACATTCAGGAGAGCTGCTCGTGTTGTATCCACAATAGCTAAGTCATGTCATCTGTTAGTATCTTCAAAGAAAACTAAAGTTGTAGTTATCAGGGGCCACGAGCCCATTTCCAGGAAAATAATACGAGAGAGGATAGGAAAGAAACCCACAATAATTTTTTTCTCCCGTAGTATTGCAGCTGGGATGTTTAAATTTCACGACGACATAGTCTGAAGTTTGCGTTACGGAGGGTATTTTGTTTTTACGTGGAGCTCTTGCGAGAGAAGCCTGAACTACGAAACAAACATGGCAAGCATGTTGGTTAAGTTACGACGTCAACTTGTGAAGAGCAGCAAAGTGTAGCTCGAAATCTGGAGGCCAGAGGGTATAAATCGAGTGAAACACACAGGGACATGCATGGCATGTATACGGACCATTGTATGGACCGTAGCAATATCTCCAGGTGATGTGCATTCTTCCTAGAGGGTCGTGTGAACCGTAGCGATTCACTACGCTGCGGGTGGGCGAGTAATAGCTGCAACCCCCCAGAATGTCGGAGCTATTGAGGTAGCAATTCTGAACGAAGAACGTGAAGACAACCACAAGACCAACGAATGAAGACAAGCTTGGATCACTTAGCGTGTTACGCCGCAGAAAGACACGACTTTCTGGAAGGAGTAGTCACTGATGATGAGTGATAGGTGTACCACTACACGCCCGAAACCAATCGGGTATCTATGGAGTAGAAACATGCTGGTTCCCCAGTACGAAAAAATTTTAAGTGACTCAATCTGCTAGGAAAGAGTTGTGACAGTGTTCTACGATACAGACCGTGGGTTGTTGGTGAGTTTTCCTGAATACGCTGCAGCCTACAATAAAACTTTGCGTCACGCTCTTCGTGATAAAGGCCACATTAATGCTGACGATGTCAAAATTCTTCATGACAATGCTCGCCCCATGTTGCTGCTCTTGTTCGTGAGAAAATTGCCAAACTTGGGTGGGACGTGCTCCAGCATCCACCATACAGTCCAGACCTTGCACCGTGTAACTTTTATCTGTTACGCCCGTGAAGAAATTTCTGGTCGACCAACGCTTTGAGACTGATGCGGTAGTGAAATCAGCAGCCCAAAAAATGCTTTACACCAACCAAGAGAACCTATACAATCTAGGCATACTGAAACGGGCACCATGAGGGGAGAAATGTGTTGAAAACGTTGGTAACTATATGGAAAAGTAGGTAAAAGGTGTAGTTTCATTTGCGCTTTTGTTTTGTTTTGCTGTCTTTTAAAATTTTGTAGTCAAATTATTGTGCGTTTCTTCGAATCTTCCTTCGTAATAAATGACGAGAAAACAGAGAGTAAACTCTTTCAACTTCTTACGAAATGCTATTTCATTCAAGACAGAAATAGACGTGCAAAAGAAAGTAGAAAGAGTTAATCACATTAATAAAAGATCTGTAGATCCTTCAATACTAAGTTATGAAAATAACCTCTACTAAGTTCTAAAAAACCGTTTCGGTACCAATCATGACATACGGAAGTGAGTCTCGGATTGTAAAAAAAGACTGAACAAAGAATGTAGGCATCGTAGATGTGATTCCTAATAAAAGTAACTATTTACATGCTATCCAACACAAAAGGAAATGCCGACAACAGAGAACTGTGAGTGAATATCTCAAATGGTCAGATTAAGATCTGCTGGTACAGCTGGAAGAACCATATCACAAAAATGGCATAAAATCTTCAGAAAGATAGATGAAAAAGGGAGAAAGATCAATAACTCAACCTAGAGGACGTAACATGGAAGTGACTAAGAGATGCAGCAAGGAGAAGAGAAGAAATGAAATATCGATCGTGGGAAAACTGGAAAAGAAGGAAATCAAAGCGTTTGAGACGTCGTGTTACAGATGGATGCTGCAAATGAAGCGGATTGACAAGATAAGAAATGAGTAGTCTATCTGCAGAATCAGCGAAAATGAATACATGGCAATTATTAACAAGAGGAATGGATAGGACAGTGGGACATGTGTTAAGCTACCAGACAATGGTTTCAATGGTACTAGAGCGAGCTGCAGTTGCGGAAAAATAGCCGTTGCCACAAGTCATGAGACGAATGCATCTAAAACCAAATGTGGCTCTGTGTTCCTGTTTCTAAGCGGGTACTAGAGGGTAGTTGGTATTCTTGTATGGTGTGTATTTGCATTGTTAAGCACCAAGACAGGAATCGGAGAGAGGAAATTTTTCGAAGTCGCTACAGTCCGGTATTGCTCAAGCGCATGGAAGTAACAACGCGAGCCAGCTGCTAGGCGTAAACATGGCGACACAGTTAATCAGTCACCAAGAGTGCGACATCAACACTTGCGCGCATGAGTGCGAGCGAGCTCAGCGGAAAAGCGTAACACAAGTGCAGACCAACCTACCTCCGTTACTCTCGTAACGTTATCTAAGAAGAACTAGGTAAGACGCAACTGCATCCATCACGGGTTTGACAACGCACTTTTGATACTGAAATAATTTGATTAAGTCAGTAAAGCAGAACTGAAGACCAGTGACGACTCGTAATGACTGTAACCGATTCCGTCATTACAGATCACATGGTTCAGTAAGGCTGTTCCTTGACGGCGTAAAGACTCCATACCACTAGCCTAGTATCACTCAATCAATGGGATCAACTACATTCATGTTTCCAGAATGAGATTTTCACTCTGCAGTGGAGTGTGCACTGATATGAAATTTCCTGGCAGATTAAAACTGTGCGGGACCAAGTGCTCTACCGACTGAGCTACCCAAGCACGACTCACACAGGACGGGGTGCGAGTCGTGCTTGGGTAGCTCAGTCGGTAGAACACTTGCCCGACAAAGGCAAAGGTCCCGAGTTCGAGTCTCGCTCCAGCACACAGTTTTAATCTGGCAAGAAGTTTCTTACGTTCATGCTGTTCGCACTCGCTTCTCTCACATCTTGTGTGAGACTGTTCGAGTATTAGTCATGCTCTTGCTGCCTGATACGATGACAGTGATCCGTACCCATGAATAACTACGAGTCAGATTCCAGTACTGAAGCTGCCACTGATGTGTCGTTCACGACTCTAACAACACCATTCCAGTTCACGGCACCAACTGCTCTGAAACTACAACATCGTTCGGCTCAGATGGCCTAGTGAACCGGCGTGCAAGGACTATCATACAACACGACATCACGGCGTTTCGCATCGCAGTCAGTCTGATGGAACAACAAGGGCAATGACCTGAGGGGGACGGAGTATTCTCATATTCTCAAGAGGGTGTGTGAGCCAAACACACATGCGCCACCGTCACGGTCTCATCCGTAGCAGACCAGCCGACAACAAGCGCCTTCCGAACCAATGCGGCACCCTGCCTCATACCGAGCCACCAGCCTGGGACTTATGCAGCGATCTTCGACAGTTCTCACTCTGGATTCAACAGATTCCAATCCAGCTTACAGAGCCACCAGCCACCGCGGAGCACACAGTATTTTGAGGATTAAGAGAAGTTATATTTAATCTTATTTTATTGCGTCTGACGACGCCACACGAGTTTCTCGGCCTCCATCCTAACAAAACAGTTGAAGTTCCGAGCCCGGGAGTGGACGCTCCCTATACCATGGCAGACAGGCTTCCAGCTACATCTACAAACGCAGTTTATAGAAGCCTATTGTACGATCACTTTTTTTTTCCTTGCAGCACAATACAGGCAACCTCGTGCATTAAGCAACACAATGAACCAGCCTAACGCGCTACAACTTACCTATCGTCAGTGGCGCATGCAAGGTATACCTGAGGTTCCGCTATAGCTGAAACAAGGCATCTAATCCGAGGATAAATGCTTACCGTTAAAATATAGATAGTTACAACCTGATCGCTATTGCGCGAGTGTTTGTTACTACCCACAACAATGGCTGAAATGTAAAAAATGGTAGTAAATTAAATCTCACTATAGTCAATCATAATTTTGAATGCCAGAATCTATTTTAAGTGAATTTAGATTGCAGAGTAAGAAGGACACCAGCTCCAAAACGAGCAAAAGATAAATTTGGTAAATGACTGCAATGACTTCATAGTCGTGTAAACACCGTGCGAGAAAGACGAAGCAGCAACGGGACAAAATGCACAGGTGCTAACTTACGTATAAAAGACACGTGTTAGCTGAACATTGATATTCAGTGACGTAAGTTACCTTAATGATCACTAATAATAAGCAACTACTAGAAACACTGTACGCAAAGTGTACTGTGTTAGGCAACTCATGATAATACTGTCCGTTAGAAAAATGCTTAATCGTGACAAAACCCGTTTATCATTCCTTACTTATTACTCTTCAAATGATTGCTGTTCAGGTTAATGCAGTAAAAACTTCCATTCATGGAAATGACTGTTTTTAGTACTAATGTTACATAGACGTACTCACACAGAATCATTTGCAAAATAGACGTAAATTTCTAAAACTACTTTGGCTACAAGAAAGCCGGCATGCTTTTGTCATAGAATATGAAACTCCTTAAATCACTTTTAATTTAAGCTGATTATTTGCAGTAATAGTCCATTTCCGTTTGAACAACTGTAGTTACTACTACATCCTAACTCCTCCTCTGCCTTCACCTATACGACTGTGCGTAATTGCGCTATCGACTTTTTGTTTTTTTTTTCTTTTTTTGCTTGGTAAAAGCGTCCATGACATGGCCAAAGTGTTTGAGTGTTTACTACAATGATTTCCTGTCAACATACATTACATTTTCATAAACACTAATTGCTGACAAAATTCATTAATACATATATTTACAAAAGCATGGATAGGAAGTCGAGGAATGAAATGTGTCCCTGAGACATTTAAGTCTCTTCGTTATCTACGATAATGATCGAATCAGAAGGAGTTAATTAAAATTTGTGCTGCGACCGGGACTCGAACCCGGGTCTACTTGTTTGCTAGGCAGTATTTCTGCCTAGCAAAGAAGAAGACGGGGGTTCGAGTCCCGGGCGCAGCACAAATGTTAATTAATTTCTTCTGCTTCGATCATTATCGAGGAATTAAGTAGCTGAAAGATACATGAGGCACAGGGTTGTAGTGCTAAAGCGCCCCAATTCTGCCAACATGGTTTGAGGAAAGCTCCATGACTGCTTGTGTGTTAACACGGATCACCTAGTATGAAACCTATGAAGCACATTTAAGATGTGCTCAAACTGGACGGTGCGCTCTTTGAACCCAGTTCTGACTAATCACTGTTGCACCAGGGCGGCACCAAAAAGCTTTCGGTGGCTTGTAGCGTCCATACCACGAAGCGTGCTGTGGTCGCCAAGTCGAAGGTGTGTGCTGCTTACTATGTTGTGTCTCCACTGGTCGTGTGTGATTGTTCGGATTTTCTTTGCCTCGTGATGACTGGGTGTTGTGTGATGTCCTTAGGTTAGTTAGGTTTAAGTAGTTCTAAGTTCTAGGGGACTCATGACCATAGCTGTTAAGTCCCATAGTGCTCAGAGCCATTTGAACTATTTTGTGTGATTGTTCGAAAATGCATATTCGATGCATCAGTTAGCTTTCTCCTTGTAGAAGTACTGAAGTCTCCTTGAACCTCCCGTCTTTTCTTTTGCGATGTATTTTGTGCTTTTGTTTCGGTTAGTGTAATTTAGCAACTTTACTTTGGCATTCTTCGCTAGTGTGACTTCCTCCGTTCTCGTTTGTTGATGAAGCAACAACAAAAGTCTCTCCTTATCATGTGTTTTGCATTTCTGTTACATGTTTAAACTTTAAAGTTTGCTTTCAGTTATGAAATCAATAAATGTCACCTTTTAACGTAGTTAACATACACTGCAGATTAATCAGGTCATACTAGTCTGTTGTACTGACGACATATCAGAAACTTTTGAACAGTCACTGTATGACGCAACCGGTTTAATGGTCAAATGTGGTGTAAAGCCTGTGCAACATAAATTACACTGGTCCACAGTGGATTTCTTTGCAGAAACCGAAGTAGGCTGTCTTTATAGATCTAGATGCGCTACACACGAATGTTACAATTAAAATTGTCTCCCAGCTCAGAGCTGCAAGTTAATTTGGATTGTATTGCTGTAGTAATCGATAGAACACACGCATTAATTGCACTTACCTAGTTTATTCGCTCCGTTTCTCTGCCATCCTTTTGTGGCGGCGCATCTCTCCGTATTAACATATCGGTAGTCCATCACCCTGTGTACCGCTGTTTCATGACAGAAATGTGGTGGAACCGGACGTCCTGTTTATCACAGAATGCATCACAGTTCTCTGTGGTGAAGATCGATGTGGGAGTGAAGGAACTGAGTCTTCGGGGTCACGTCGCAGTCAGTGACGTTATAAGCATGAATGAGCTAGTCCACAAGCCTCCTGTAATTTTCGGCTCTCCTGTTTCCTACGTTACGAAAACAATGCCACGTATGCAGCTGATGACAGGTCAGAGTGGACACAAAGTGTGTGACTCTCAACACCTAACACATTTGTCGGTCAATAAATACCCCTTTGTGATCTTCTCTGTGTTGAATCGTGGAAACACCCTACGCAAATACTGAAATGCTGCTTCCATCGAGTGCACAGTTTTAACAAATGCTGCTATGAGTCTCAGCTTAACGTGTAGTGGCGGGAGAACAACTTTGTTCGGATTCACTAGAGGTTTTTCGACAATATGTTTTGAAGCACGCATCAGAGCTGTTCATGAGGGCCATTCCCTCTGTGTATAGTGTTTTCTCTCTTGTGCGACTATCCCACTCACATATGTAGCACCAATACTTACAAGGGAACCTCCCCATCGCACCCCCCTCAGATTTAGTTGTAAGTTGGCACAGTGGATAGGCCTTGAAATACTAAACACTGATCAATCAAGAAAACAGGAAGAAGTTGTGTGGAACTATGAAAAAATTAATAAAATATACAAACTGAGTAGTCCATGCGAGAGATATGCAACATCAAGGAGAATCGGAGCTTGGGAGCGCCGTGGTCCTGTGGTTAGCGTGAGTAATTCCGGAACAATAGGTCCTTCGTTCGAGTCTTCCGTCGACTGAAAATTTTACTTTCTTTATTTTCGCAAAGTTATGATCTGTCCGTTCGTTCATTGACGTCTCTGTTCACTGTAATAAGTTTGGTGTCTGTGTTTTGCGACCGCACCGCAAAACCGTGCGATTAGTAGACGAAAGGACGTGCCTCTCCAATGGGAACCGAGAACATTTGATAGCAAGGTCATAGGTCAACCGATTCCCCCACAGAAAAACACGTCTGATATATTCTATACGACACTGGTGACGGCATGTGCACCACATGACAGGAATATGTTGTCGACCCACCTAACTTGTACACTTAGCGGATGGGTAAAAAGATTCTTCTACCTTTCGGCACCAAATTTTCAACACTATTCTGTAGCACCTCATTCTAAAATCTTCTATGCCTTTCATGCCTGAATTGCTTATCGTTCATGTTTCGCTTCAGTACAGGCCTACATCCCATACAAATAACTTCAGAATTGAAACTTGCTGGCACATTAAAATTGTGTGCCGGACCGAGACTCGAACTCGGGACTTTCGTATTTCGCGGGCAAGTGCTCTTACCAACTGAGCTACCCAAGCACACACACGACCCGTCCTCACAGCTTTAATTCCGCCAGTACCTCGTCTCCTACCTTCCAAACTTCACAGAAGCTCTCCTGCAGGAGCACTTTCCCGCGAAAGGCAAAGGTCCCGAGTTCGAGTCTCGGTCCGGCACACAGTTTTAATCTGCCAGGAAGTTTCATATCAGCGCACACTCCGCTGTAGAGTGAAAATTTCATTCGACAACTTCAGAATTACTTCTTAACACTTAATTTCAAATTAGATGTTAGGAAATTCCTCTTTTTTAGAAAGGCATTACATGCTGTAACTAGTCTGTATTTTACATCCTCTCTACTTCGAAAATCATCGGTTGTTTTGCTGCCCAAACAGCGAAACGTATCTGCTACTTTTAGTGCCTCGCATCCTAATCAAATTTCTTCAGCATCGCCTGGTTTAATTCTGCGTCGTCAGGCTGTTTTTACTTTGGTTTATGTTCGTCTTGCAGCCTCTTTACAAGATGCTATTCATTCCATTCAACTGCGCTTCCAAGTCGTTTGCTGTCTCTGACTGACCTGTCACAGCTTTTCTTTCTTCTACTTGAACTTCAATTCACTTACGAATGTTCTCCTTCGTTTCCATCACTGCTTCCTCAGTGTACAGACTGAATAACACCGGGGAGAGTTTACAATCTTGTCCCACTCCCATCTCAGCTACTAGTTCCCTTTCATATCCTTAGATTCTTAATACTGTAGTTTGCTTTCATTACAAATTGTAGGTAAGCTTTCGCCCGCTATATTTCATTCCTGCTACTATCAGAATGTATTTTACTGAACATTGTCAGAAGCTTTATTTACATCTGCAAATTCTGTGAACACAGGTCTACCTTCTTGAACCTATCTCCTGAGATAAGTCGTATTGCCCACATCTTCCCAGTTTTCTCTGTAACTCTTACTGATTTTCTCGAGGTCAGCTTGTACCAATTTTTCCATTATGCCGTAAATGATTTGTGCCAGTAGTTTTCAAGCTTAACTTGTTAACCTGATAATTCTGTTATATTCATATGTGTCAGCATCTGATTTCTTTGAAATATGAATTATTACGTTCTTTGTTAGGCCTGAGGCTAGTTCAGCGGTGTCATATATCTTGCTCTTTTGTCGTGGCTGGTTCTGCTCAGAATCTCGGTAATTCTAAAGGAATATCAACTGCTCCACGGGGACTGATTCGACTTAGATCTCTCAGACCTCTGTCAGATTCTTCCCACAGTATTATATCTCCCACCTCAGCTTCATCTACTCCCTCTCCCTTAGCTATAACAGGACATTTAAGCACATTTCCCTTTTGAAGTCGTTCTTTATATTCCTTCCATCTACCAGCTTTCAGCCGGCCGCTGTGGACGAGCGGTTATAGGTGCTTCAGTCTGGAACCGCGCAACCGCTACGGTCGCAGGTTCGAATCCTGCCTCGGGCATGGATGTGTGTGATGTCCTCAGGTTAGTTACGTCTAAGTAGTTCTAAGATCTAGAGGAATGATGACCTCAGATGCTAAGTCCCATAGTGCTCAGAGCCGTTTGAACCATTTGAACCAGCTTTCGCGTCTTTGTTTAGTACTGTCTCTCATTTGACCTCTTGACACTCACACAGGTGCTTCTCCTTTCTACAGAGGCCTCTTTAACTTTCTTATAGGCGGCATGTATCTTTCTCGTAGTTACGCACCTTTCTATATCCTTGCATTTCTCGTCTGCCACTCTCCATTAGCCATTTTACAATTCCTTACAACCTCATTTTTAAACGTTTATATTCCCTTCTGCCTCCTTCTTTTTCTACATTTTCATATTTTCTCTTTTCCTCACTTATATTCAGTATTTCGCACTTTATCCAAGGATCTCTACAGGGCTTTGCTCTTTTCGTACATCAGTCTTCGCTGGCTTCTCTATATCACCAGTCAAGACTTACCATCCGTTTTCTGTTTTCTTCCTCACCCCTTTTTGATTCGGTCGTAACATAATGCTCACTTTTAAACTCCAACACCCTCTGGTTCTTTCAACGTATCCAGGTCCCACGTCTTTAACGGCATAATTTTCTGCAATTTATTGACTTTTAATCTGAAGTCCATAATTAATAAATTACGATCAGAGGGCTCTTTGGCGTTTGAATTGTTTCGCGGTTAAAATCTGCTTTCAGAATCTCTGTCGCACCATTATCAATCGTCTGAAGCTTGCCGGTGTCTTCAGGTCTCTTCTGCATACACAAATTTCCGCAATTAATTTTAAATCAAGTATTAAAGATGATTAAATTAAACTCTGTGCAAAATTTGCATTATGGTTTCCTCAGTCTCTGTTCACCTAATACTTACCTCCTCTTTCTTTTCCTACTGTCGAATTCCTCTTCCCCATCACAATCAAATTTTCATCTCCCTCAAGTATGTAAATAATTGTTTTTATGTCACCATACGTACTTTCAATCTCTTTGTCATCTACGGAGCTAATTAACACATAATTCTGAATTATTGTGGCGGGTGTTGGCTTTGTGTCTATCTACGCAACGTTAATGCGTTTCCACATTGATAGAAACAAGAAAAATAATTACAGTTTCATATGTTACTGTCTGCATTATATATATAGAGTTTTAGGATAGTACGATAGCCTAAAACGTGGAAACTTTGTGGCAATTTAAGCACCGTTGGTAACATAACCTTAATAACCAAGTATAGAATTTTAAAAAGTTATCTTGTGATTTTGGTACCAATAAATATTCTATGTGCAATGATCTGTTCGGAATATGGTATATTAATTGTTACAATGCTACCCTCCACCCCCCGCATAGGTCAGCATTGTTACATGAAGTGTAAGACAGAAAAAGTAGAGTTAAACTTTTGTGCGCCAAAGATGAGCTGACCTCGTGTTTCCTTGTGGCACACAGTTATAACACTCTAATAGTTTGCCACATTTTATGATTTTAGTTTGACCTATATACAGAAAACGACATGTCACGAAGTTTGACAATTTGGTGAGATTTATTTTGTAGTTTTCTTAAAACCCAAATAGTTATAGGCATATCATCACTGAAACAAAATATGAATCCAAAAACTAAAATTTATTAAATGTGGCAGGTAAATAAAACATTTACACACTTATATAAATATTTGTTGGGTGGAATTATATGAGACAAAAACCGGTCACAACTCTTACATTTAAGAGAAAATCTTCTAAGCAAGGTAGTCAGACTCTTACTGACAAGTTCAGTGGCATGAGGAAAAATTAAGTCACGGCACATTTAATATAGTATTCTGAGCAACTGTGTATTATATCTAAAAACGAAGTTATATGGTGAAATTAAACTTCATATTTTTAATAAACATTTATGAAGGCCTCCGATTTCATTAATGAAACCTGTTTTCTACAGTTTACGTTGCTACACCTGTTTATGCACATATGTGTGCTATCATAAAGCTATCCCCATAATCTACAGAAATAGCTTTACTCGTTCGCCAGTTGCTGTAAAGAATTTTTATAAAATTTAACTCTTCTGTACAATGATGTACACATGTAACTCATTTATATCAACTTACTTGCAATTCGTCATCCCTCCAAAGTTATCCACAATAGCAGAATCTTTCCAGGGACTCAACTAAGACCTTTTCCCACCTGCAAAGAAAATGGCATTCTGACCAGCCCGAGTGTAATTAATGTACTTGCAGCTACCAGAAAAAGCAACGTGCACTGTTGTCAAAAAGCTATAACTCAGTCACAAAGTTGAAGTTTTACGGTATGCACACACACACACGCACACACACACACACACACACACGCACACACACTAATGAGCCAGAAAATTATGACCACTGACCTACTATCGTTATAAGCCCGTCCAGACTATAGCAGTGTCGCCTGGCCAGGAATGATTGCTAGTCAGTCTTACGCACGGTGCATGTAGTATCAGTGAGTGCGCTGTCCTTGTGCAGAATAGGGAAGGCGCGCGATATATCTGAGTTTGACCGACTGTGATACCCAAAGGCTCGGCACGAGCATTTCGGAAACTGCTCGACTTGTGGAATGTTGGAAGAGTGCTGTGGTGAGTGTCTTGAACACGTGACGGAACCAATGTGAAACCATGCCCAGAGGTCGTGGAGTTGGATGGCCACCCCTCATAACAGATGTCGGAGGTCATAGGGTGGGCATCCTGGTAAAACAGCATAGGCGGCTAACTGTGACCTCCGCAGCCGACGACCCACGCATGCGCCAATGTTAACATCACGACATCAGCAACTACAACTGAAATGGGCATGTGACCATCGGCAATGGATGTTGGCGCAGTGTCAGAGCATTTCGTGGTCTGGAGAAACCCCATATCTTCATCATGCCAATGGGAGGCGCGAATCCGTCGTCTTCCAAGGGAACAGCTCCTTGACATCTGTACCGCGGGACGAAGACAAGCTGACAACGGCTCCATTACGCTCTGGGGAAGATTCACACGGGCATCCGTGAGTCCAGCGAAGCTCGTGAAAGACACCAAGACGGCTAAGCACTACCGTACAGTAGTTGCAGACACGTACGCCGCTTCATGACTCTCGTGTTTCCCGACGACAGTGGCATTTTTCAGCAAGATAACGTGCCGTGTCACAAGGCCTGGAGCGTGATGGAGTGGTTCGAGGAACACATTGGCGAGTTCCAGTTGATGAACTGGTCTCCCAACTCGCCAGATTTGAACCCAATTGAATATATCTGAGACGTGATTGATCGTGGCGTCAGAGCTCATCGCCACCTCCCAGAATTCACGAACACTGGGTGACTTGTGTGTGCAGATGTGGTGCCAACTGCCAACTCCCTCTAGCGAGCTGCTAAGGCATCATTGTTTCCATGGCACGACGCGTTGCCTCTCTTATCGGTGCCATAGGTGGACATACCGGCTATTACGTAGGTGGCCATCATGGTCTGGCTGATAACTACGGTTTTCGACGATTTAACACAGTTTAGGTAGCAATTTTAGGTGTCTAGAATTGGCTATCTGTTGCGACAACATGTGAGGTGACCTCTTGTTCTAGTAATACTTAACTGACTTAGACAACATCTGTAGATGTGAGGAAGCCAACAGTTTGAAGGTGTCAAAAGTATTGCAAAGAGAACACTTGACGTGTGCTTCGCATTGACACAGTTTCTCGGGGTACATCCATCATACAACGCAGAGGTTATTTCGTTAAGACCTTACAAATTTCGTCAAAGTTTTTTAAATCAGAAAATTTATATAACAGATGGAAAGCAAAAAAAGGATGGATTATGTAATGTAAGTGAATCTGTTATACAAATTATTTGGTGTTTCAATCTTTGAAGAAAAATGTAAAGTCTTTGTGACATCATGACAACGTTCAACCGAAGTCTGTCCACTGCAAGTGAGTAGCTTATGTACGGAATCTCCTGCACTGAAAGTACGTTTGACAATTTTAAACCATTTGCTACGTCGATTCTACAGATTTTGTGTCTTATTCAGTCAATTATTACCAGTGCAAATCGGTGTATATCCCTAAGTGCACCTCAAATGATGCTGAAAATATCGCCGTTCCTTGTCGCCATAAAGCAGCTTCCACCTGACGACGAGAGCTCATCCTTTGAATCTCGTAGTGGATTGAGCAAGAACTTTGAAACTGTCATAGAATTGTATGTATAATCATTATATGTTGCCTAGTCTGTGATGATTCGCAGACCGAGTTCCGGGTGGATAGGTGCTAGCGTGCTTCAGCTTCCACATGGCAGCCCACGGATGGTAGGGTCGACCGGGAGCGGGCAGGGCGCGGGCGTGGCCCGCTACCGCTGCGCACCGGAAGCTGGCCGCCTTCCCGACCGGAAGCAGCCCCGCCCGCCGCCAGAGTGCAGTGCCTGCTGCTGCCGCTGCAGGGGTCGTCGGCGGTAGCGCTCGCTACAGGGCCGTAGCGCCAGTGTTTCACCTCAACTCGACCTCACATTCTAAGGTAGACGGACCTGAGTTCAAATATACGTAAATAGGGAAGAATACTACCGTGTAACAAGGGCGTCCAAGAAGTAATACAATACATTTTTTTCTGAAAGCAGCTTGATTTTATTGAAAATTTCAATAACCCATATTATTCTCTAATCTTTTGGCTGCAAAACTCCGTTTTTCAATGTGACGGCTTTATGCCACCTTACTGGGCGATGTTAGAGCCAACTGCTTGCTGCAGCAATAACCTCCTCTTCATCCACGTACTACTTCCTGTGGCAAACAGATGGAAGTCGCAGTGGGCGAGATTGGGGTTTTAGGGTGGATGCGAAAGAATGGTCCAATGAAGTTTTGTGAGCTCCTCTCGGATGTCCAGACTTGTTTAAGGCCTTGGAGAAGTTCGTTTGCAGTTTTGTGGCGACAAACACGCTGAAGTCGTTTCTTCAATTTCGTTTACAGTACACCTCTGATTTGAACGTTGCGCCATGAAGCAGGAGATCAAGCGGAATAACACCTTAGACTCCCAGAAGCCCGTCACCATTACTTTACCGGCTGAGAATGAGGCTTTCAACTGTTTCTTTGGAGGAGAGATGATGTGCCGCCACTCCGTCGATTGCCGTTTTGTCGTCTGTGTCGACGTCCGACCAAAAATTGTCTCGATCAGCCTCCTAATGCGCAAGCAATTCCACACAGATTGTCCTTCGCTGCACTTCATAGTCTGGTGTTAGGAGGCTAGGAAGCCGCGCGGGATTAGCCGAGCGGTCTGAGGCGCTGCAGTCTTGGACTGTGCGGCTGGGCCCGGCGGAGGTTCGAGTCCTCCCTCGGCATGAGCGTGTGTGTGATTGTCCTTAGGATAATTTAGGTTAAGTAGTGTGTAAGCTTAGGGACTGATGACCTTAGCATTTAAGTCTCATAACATTTCACACACATTTGAACATTTTGAGGCTAGGAACCCAGCGGGCACACACGTTTGAGTTGCCCAACTGTGGGAGAAGTGTGTCATCACTACAAACAGAGACGTCTAGTTGAGCAGCGAAGTGTTTGACTATGATCCGTCGGTCACCTAGAATGAGATTTTTTGCAAGTTTCATTGCAAGAGTCACAGCTGTGTGCGGCCGGCTTGAGGGAGAGCGGACAGGTTTGCGAGACCTGGTTGCGCTGATGACAGACTCCTCTCCCAACGACTCACCGTGCTTTTGTTCACTGCCAGGTCTCCATTCTCGAAGAGTCTGTGAGAATATGCGATACTCTCGTTTTCTGCCAAAAGAAATTCAATGACAGTTCTCTGTTTGGGACGCACTTGTGTTACAGACACCATTTTGAAGGCCACATATAGCGCCTCCACATATCGTAGCGTAATGAAACTACAGGGGCTGAATCGGGTATTCCCAAGGTGTCCCACAACAAATTCAGCACATTTCAACCGAAACTGGGCGAGAAAAAATGTGTTGCCATACTTATTGAACGTCCCTCGCACACATGTCTTCAGTTTTTCGTCATTTGTCTTTGATAGCAAAATCTTCTGGATTCCGCTGGTGTCCGAGGGCAGCAGAACACTGTCAACAGACAATGCTGCATTCACTCGTAAAAGGATAATAATGAAATGAAGAAGGTCCATCTTAATGCAAGAACATTCTTTTTATCGACTGAATGTTTTCGCAAATTGTGACTACTATTATGCATCAGCTGTACAAATGAGGAATGCCAGATGAATATTTGTGCCGGACTGGTACCTGCTTAACGTGAGCGGTCGCCATAGCCTCTATGGCTATCCATGCACAGCTGCTGGACCGTTGCAAACTACTGAATGTCACTGTGTCCACGTACAAAGCTCGCACATATCCCTGTGAATCCCGCACAGGGGGAGACAATGCTGTTCTCGTCGTTTTGCCTCGCTATGGCATGAAAAACAGTTTGGCAGTGTCTGTATTGTTCAGAGCCTGTACAACCTACTGCAGTGACGTTCAGACATGAATGCATTAGACTATACAGGCGCTGAACAATACAGACACCTCAAGTATTTCATGCCACAACAGTGCAAATCGACAAGAGCAACAACGTCTTCCCCTGTGCTGCAATCAGAGAAATATGTGGGGACGTAGGCACTGCCACATGGGAAGTTTGTGTCGGTGTGGCACGTGCACATGCATAGCAGAATTGGTTACGGCATACGTGCATATCTTCCAGGCACTGAACGATATAGACATTGCGAACCTATATAATACAATTTTTGTTTGATTAAGAAACAAACATATTCCACCACAGTTCTTCCACTTAGTGTTTTTTTTCTTTTTTGTTACTTTTTCCTATGGCAGAAATTAACTACAAGTCTAAATTACATCTGCATATATATCTACATCGATACTCCACAGGCCACCGCACGGTGCATGGCGGGGGGTACCCTGTACCACTGTTAGTCATTTCCTTTCCTGATCCACTCGCAAACAGATCGAGGGAAAAACGACTGTTTACGTGCCTACGTGTGAGCAATAATTTCTCTTATCTTATTTTCGTGGTCCTTACGCGCAATATATGTTGATGACAGTAGAATAGTTACGCAGTCAGCTTCAGATACATAAAAAAATATCACACCTAGGTTCCTTGGCAATATGTTGCAGGAGTTCTTCTTTGGCAACAGACAATCCTTCTATGTTGATTGATACAATCACAAGGTGAGGTCTTGATAAAGACCTTTGGTTTCCATTCATAGTGAAACCTATAATGCAATGCTTTTGGAATGCTGACGTTCAGTTCAGTACTGGAGAATCTAGTCCAGTACCTATGCAGGGGCACCACGTGCAGGAGTCTGCGGAGAAGAACAGACAACCAAACATTTAATTAACTGTCCTAGATGTCCTGTATCATGTTCCACACAAGAGCTTGTTGATGTTTCAGACAATGCTGCTGCCGTTGCACAATTTTGGGCTAATACCGTTTAGTTTGTTCTTTTATGATTTGACCTGATTTGTTATATTGTATATATTGTAAATATTGTTGTAATGTTTTTGACTCGAAATAAATAAAGCTTCAGATTCCGGTTCTCTAAATTTTCTCAATAATATGAAGATAGCATCTGTCCCTGAAAGAACAGATACCATTGATAACCGCGCAGCTTCTCTAGAATGAAATGATAATTAAATAGAAACCCGTAGCTGCTGACAGGTGTTGATGATATACATTAATAGGGACAGCTGAAAATGTGTGCCCCATCTGGGATACGAACCCGCGATCTCTTAAATATATGGCAGAGACGCTCTATCCATCTGAGCCACCGAGGGCACCGAGGATAGCGCGACTGCAGGAAGTTACCCCTTGCACGCTTCCCGTGAGACCCTCATTCCCAACTGTCCACAACCTACATTCGTAGTGTTCCTAATAGATATTTGCCCATTCACTCGTTACTCGCGCCAGGCTAAGCTGGCGAGTCCCGTAAGAGTTTTTTCGGTAACAGATACCACCTTCATACAGTTGAAGGCTACCCGGCGATTGACCTTCTTCTGTGGGAATGCGCACGCTTTGCCCGAACTCTTCTGTGCGTTCGGTTTCTCAGATGGATAGAGCGTCTGCCATGTATGCAGAAGATCCCGGGTTTGAGTCCCGGATATCTCATTGAGGGATATCAACAACACCTGGTGGCAGCTAAGGGTTTCTATTTAACTATTATATCTCAATAATGTTTCTTGAAAAGAACGTCGCCTTCCCTTCAGGGAATCCCATTCGAGTTCCCGAAGCATCTCCGTAACACTTACATGTTTTTCGAACCTACCGGTAACACATCTAACAGCCCACCTCTGAATCTCTTCTATGTCTTCCTTCAATCTGACCTGGTACGGATCCCACACACTCGAGCAGTACTCAAGAATAGGTGGCACCAGCGTCCTACATGCGACCTCCTTTACAGATGAACCACACTTTCCTACCATTCTCCCAATAAACCGAAGTCGGCAATTCGCATTCCGTATCACAGTTCTCACATTCTCGTTGCATTTCATATCGCTTTGCAACTTTAAGCCAAGATATTTAAACGACCTGAGTGTTTCAGGCAGCACACTGCTGATATGTATGCGAACATTACAGGTTCATTATTCCTTCTGATCAGCATTAACTTACATTTTTCCACATTTAGAGCTAGCTGCCATTCATCACAAAAAAATGGTTCAAATGGCTCTGAGCACTATGGGACTTAACATCTGAGGTCATCAGTCCCCTAGAACTTAGAACTACTTAAACCTAACTAACCTAAGGGCAGCACACACATCCATGCCCGAGGCAGGATTCGAACCTGCGACCGTAGCGGTCGTTCGGTTCCAGACTGAAGCGCCTAGAACCGCACGGCCACACAGGCCGGCTTCTCAGTCTCAAAACCAAAGGCAGGGATATTGATCTGTAATGTTTCGGTTCCGTTTTTTGTACCCTTCTTATATACAGGAGTCACCTCAGCTTTTTTACGGGCGCTTGAGACATTGTGCTGGGGGAGAAATTCACGATAAATGCAAGCTAGGTAAGGGATCAATGTCGTAGATTACTCTTTGTAAAACCGAACTGGGATTCCATCCGGACCTGGATGTACTGCATTGCACAACGCTTCGCGCCGGTATGAGTCCGCGTATTCACATGCAATGGTGTTGAGCTGAAGACGTTGCGAATGACAAAATATTTGGAGACTGGTTACTTCTTGCTTTCTAAACTTAGTTCATTCTATTTTAACTTCAATTCTTCCATGTTAGAATCCACTATAAGCGAAAGGTCTGTTTTATTGATACAACTGGATTATATTACCGAAGACAGAAGGTTGGTCTTGTAAATCGATATGCACGCCAAAGTATGCTTACCTATTACGTTCCAATAAGCCGTGCATAAAAACGGGGTTTTCTGGTGCTCATACCTCGGGTTCGTTCTGCTTTGTCAAGAACTTTAAGGTTTGACTTCGATACAGTGAAACCTTTGAGAGCAAAATTTTTACGTTGCTCTGTAATTTCATGCTACATTCTCAGCGAAGAATGTCAATGTACGAGTAACGCGAGGGCACATGGCGAAACTCCACATATAGGCGCCAAGTATTTCTGGAAAGCTAACACCAGTTGGTAACGCTGGGAGTCACACTGTCGTCGCACAACGACGGTAAATGAGCCAGTGCGAATGTGGGTGCAGGCATGCGAAAGTTGGAAACTTTTTTCGTTCAATAGATGCGGGGTGAACAGTAAGAGTAGACTCAGTTTCCTGGCTTCAACATTATAGGAACCTAAACACATATGTTTGACGGGAGCCGGCCGGGGTGGCCGAGCGGTTCTAGGCGCTACAGTATGGAATCGCGCGACCGCTACGGTCGCAGATTCGAATCCTGCCTCGGGCACGGATGTGTGTGATATCCTTAGATTAGTTAGGTTTAAGTAGTTCTAAGTTCTAGGGGACTTATGACCTCAGAAGTTAAGTCCCATAGTGCTCAGAGCCATTTGAACCAATACTTTTGTTTGAAGGGACATTCGGAAAGGCATATATTCGAGTAGGTATTTGAAAAATTCTTTGTGGTTAACACTAATACGAGATGAAGAGCGTCGTCATGTATCTTGTTCGGAGGTTGCAAAACCGTACGAAATACTCGAGGAATACATCAGCGCATCTGGTAATCAGTGCGACGGCAGCTTGACACACATATCAATGATAATGCACGGCACTATGTACATTTCATGGAATCAAGAGTTTCTTGTGGTACGCTGGTACATAGTGCTTGTGGGTGTTTCTTGTGTTTAACGTTCTATGATGATTTGTATAACATGCCCTCTAACATGTGACTCATTCGTTCCTGGATTCTTGCTCACATACTACATTTTCTCTTTATACGTTGATGAACTAAAACGTTATCATCATCTGGTTAAAAGCGTGCTGGTCTACCTCTGGAACGCAATATAGTAGCAATTCTGGGTGGCACGTATTCGATAAGTTCTTAGCATTTTCCTGGGTTTGTGTGACATCCGATTTCCATGCACAGGTCACGGAATTCCAGTAATTGCGTGCCGGTGGTTTGTGGAAGCCAGATAGTGTC
Organism: Schistocerca piceifrons; assembly: GCF_021461385.2. Lineage (NCBI taxonomy): Eukaryota > Metazoa > Arthropoda > Insecta > Orthoptera > Acrididae > Schistocerca > Schistocerca piceifrons. The sequence goes on from NC_060138.1 coordinate 905,327,165, forward strand.
CTAGATGAGTCTCATCTGGTTTAGATGAGGAGAATTTGGTGGCCAAGACATCAACGTGAATTCACAATCAAACTCCACAACCCAATGCAGCGCGATTTAGGCGTTGTGAAAGGAAGCATTCTAATAACCTCTCACAGTGGGACAATAATCGGTAATCCTGCAACTTAAGCGGATCATCTCACTCTTGAAAAATAAAAATTGAGTGGTAGTAATGTAAACCATCGATTTACACTTGTCTTTCTGCTGACTGCAGTGCTTTTGCACCTAAAAATCATGAATCAAAATTTTGCAACGTGGAGGTTTGGGTTGTTTTTTGGTAAATGACTGAACACCAATTATTTTCTGTTACTGATTTATTTTGCCGTTTCTCTTGAATGCAAACATAATTCAAGTCATAATTTTTATCACATAGTAATTCTTTCATTCACATAGTTCTTCAAATTCGTTTCCGTCTTCCGACCGAACTGCATGGAATAAAAACGAAAACAAGTGAGCGCAGCCACAACGAAAACGACATAACACAATCTGTCTCACGTGGCATCAATGTACGACCAAAGACTGTAATACACCAAAGATAATTTTCAAAGAAATTACTTTGATATATACTGGGACAATTTTGTACATTAGAATGATATTAACTTATATTAACTTTAACAGTTGCTTTTATCCGTTGTTTCTTACATTAAATGGAAAAATAACTGGATGATTTGCTTTTTAGAATACACGTATTTTTGTATAAAATGCATAGCGAATAATTTCATAACCATCCAGTCAGATGATGAAATGGAAATGGTAAATAAAAACTATAACAACCAGCTCCCCATCAAAAGCCGAAAAGTACGCGAGTCCACCAAATGTGGTATCGAATGATCCGTTAACAGTGAGAGTAGCATCGAAAGAGTCAATTCGGATGAAAGAAAATCACCCTTGTGTTGTTACAAGATTTCCTGCTGGAAGATGCCATCGCATGAGTGGTCCGAAATAATGTTCAAATATTCCACAATCTTGATAGTGGCTTAGATTGCTACCATTGGTTACACGGAAGCTCAGCATAATGCTGCGGCTCCCTGCTAAGTTTGTCGGGCGATGCATGTTCGGGCAGCCGTTCACCTGGCTGACACTATATGCAATCACGACCCACGACTAAGTGTAACACGAAACAAGAATCATCCAATCAGGAGATACGTTTTCATTGATCCACTGCCCAGTCTCGATGATCACTTGCACACTGAAATCATAATTGACAGTGTCGTTAGGCTAACATGGTAACAGTGATTTATAGGCTGAAAATGGCTCTGAGCACTATGGGACTTAACATCTATGGTCATCAGTCCCCTAGAACTTAGAACTACTTAAACCTAACTAACCTAAGGACGTCACACAACACCCACTCATCGCGAGGCAGAGAAAATCACTGACCCCGCCGGGAATCGAACCCGGGAACCCGGGCGTGGGAAGCGAGAACGCTACCGCACGACCACGAGTTGCGGACAGTGATTTATAGGAGTAAGGGTGTTTAAATCTTTGGTGGGTGACGAGTATTAGATTTTCATCAGTCAGAGAATAATTAGTTCATTATTCCATGTTACGTTTTAGATACAGAGTCCTGTATACGTTTCCCCTATTTTGCGATAATACAAAACATGCTGCCCATCTTTGAACTTTTTCGATGTACTCCGTTGATCCTATCTGGTAAAGATCCCACACGGCCCAGCAATATTCTAAGAGAGGACGGACAAGTGTAGAGTAGGCAGTCTCCTTAGTAGATCTGTTACATTTTCTAAATGTCCTGCCAATAAATCCCATCTTTGGTTAGTCTTCCCCACAACATTTTTTATGTGTTCCTTCCAATTTCACTTGTTCGTAAGTGTAATACCTAGATATTTATTTGAATTTACGGTTTTTAGCTTAGACTGATTTATCGTGTAACCTAAGTTAACAAATTTCTTTTAGCACTCATGTGGATGACCTAAGACTTCTCGTTATTTAGGTTCAACAGCCAATTTTCGCACCATTCAGATATCTTTCCTAAATCGTTTTGCAATTTGCTTTTATCATCTGATGACTTTACTAATCAATAAATGACAGCATCATCTGCAAACAATCTAAGATCGCTGCGCAGATTGTCTCCCAAATCGTTTATATAGATAAGGAACAGCTAAGGGCCTATAACACTACCTTGGGGAACGCCAGAAATCACTTCTGTTTTACTCGATGACTTTCCGTCAGTTACTAAGAACAGTGACCTCTCTGACAGGCATTCACGAGTCCAGTCACGTAACTGAGACGATATTCCATAAGCACGCAGCTTCACTACAAGCCGCTTGTGAGGTACAGTGTCAAAAGCCTTCCGGAAATCCAGAAATACGGAATCAATCTGAAATCCAATGTCAATAGCACTCAACAGTTCGTGTTAGTAAAGAGCTAGTTGTGTTTCATAAGGTTCCATAAGGTTTCTTCAAGGTAATTCATAATGTTCGAACACAATATATGTTCCAAAATCCTGCTGCATGAGGTGAGCTCGTAATGTAGTGGATTACTCCTGCTACCTTTCTTAAATGTTGGTGTCACCTGTGCAACTTTCAAGTGTTTTGGTGCGGATCCTTCAACGAGCGAACGGTTGTATATGACTGTTAAGTATGGAGCTATTGCACTCAGCATAATCTGAAAGGAACCTAATTGGTATACAGTCTGGATCAGACGACATGCTTTTATTAAGTGATTTAAGTTGCTTCACTACTCCGAGGATATTTACTTCTACGTTACTAATGTTGGTAGGTGTTCTTGATTTGAATTCTGTAATATTTACTTCGTCTTCTTTTATGAAGGCATTTCGGAAGGCCGTGTTTAGTAACTCTGCTTTGGCAGCATTGTCTTCGGTAGTAACTCCATTGCTGTCGCGCAGAGAAGGCATTGATTGTGTCTTCCCGCTAGCGTACTTCACATACGACCAGAATCTCTTTGGATTTTCTGCCAGGTTTCGAGATAAAGTTTCGTTGTGGAAACTATTATAAGCATCTCACAATGAAGAGCGCAGTAAATTTCGAGCTTCTGTAAAAGATGGCCAATCTTGGGGATTTTGCGTCTGTTTAAATTTGGTATGACTGTTTCGTTGTTTCTGCAACAGTGTTCTGACCCGTTTTGTGTACCAAGGAGGATCAGCTCCGTCGTTTGTTAATTTATTTGGTATAAATCTCTCAACTGCTGCCGATACTATTTCTTTGAATTGAAGCCACATCTGGTCCACACTTACATTGTTAATTTGTAAGAAGTGGAGATTGTCTCTCAGGAAGACGTCAAGCGAATTTTCATCTGCTTTTTTTGAATAGTTATATTTTTCGTTCATTTTTGGAGTATTTGGGAGTGTGTTCAATCTTGCAACGACAACCCGATGTTCACTAAGCGTTGTATCCGTTTTAACGCTCGTTGTTAACTCGGGATTATTTGTTGCTAAGAGGTCAAGTGTGTTCTCACAACCGCTTACTAATCGCGTGGGCTCAAGAACTAACTGCTCGAAATAATTTTCAGAGATTGCGTTTAGCACAATTTCGGATGATGTTTTATTCTTACCTCCGGAATTAAACATATATTTTCGCCAACATATCGGGAGTAAATTAAAGTACCACCAACTATAATTCTATAAGTCGGGTATGTGTATTAAATCAAACTCAAGTTTTCTCTGAACCTTTCAGCATTAGTATCATCTGAATTAGGAGGTAGGTAAAACGATCCAATTATTTTATTCCAGTTGCCAACAGCGACCTCTGCTCATACTAACTCACAGGAGTTATCTAAGTCAATTTCGCGACAAGATAAACTACTTCTAACAGCAGCAAACACGCCACCGACAACTGTGTTTAGCCTATCCATTCGGAACACCGTTAGGTTCTTCGCAAGAATTTCGCCTGAGCTTATCTCCGGTTTTAGCCAGCTTTCAGTGTCTATAACGATTTGAACATCAGCGCCTTCTATTAGCGCTTGGAGCTCTCGTACTTTCCCAATAGAGCTATGACAGTTATACCAATGGTTCCTGTATCTACATTCTTCCTGTTTTCAGCCTGCACCGTTTGTGACTGAAGCCCTTTTGTATTTTCCCGAGACCCTCTAACCCAAAAACCACCCAGTCCAAGCCACACAGCCCCTGCTACCCGCGTAGCCGCCTCCTGCGTATTGTGGACACCTAATCTATCCAGAGAAACACGAAACCCAACCACCCTTTGGCGCAAGTCGATGAATCTGCAGCCCACAAGGTCGCAGAATCGTCTAAGCCTCTGATTGATACCATCCACTCGGGTCTGTACCAGAGGTTCGCAATCGGTCCTGTGGACTATGCTGCAAATGGTCAGCTCTGCTTTCATCTCGCAAGTAAGACTGGTATCCTTTACCACTTCTGTTAGCCGCTCGAAACCAGAGAGAATCTCTTCTGATCCAAAGTGAGACACATCATTGGTATCGACGTGACCCACCACCTGTAATTGGCTGCACCCTGTGCTCTTCATGGCATCCGGGAGGACCTGTCCCACATCTGGAATGACTCCACCCAGTACGCAAACGGAGTGCACATTGATTTTCTTCCCTTTCTTGGCAGACATGTCCATAAGGTGGCCCATTACGCACCTAACGTTGGATCTCCCAACTATCAATAATCCGTCCCTCTGTGATTGTCCAGGTCTTGCAGGCTGAGAGGTTTCCTGTGAAACCGGAAAGGCGATGGCATCTGGCTTAGTGACAGTGTCAGCGACAGACAGCACCTGGAATCTGTTTGTCAGGCTAACTGGGGAAGCCTTACGTGCGGCCGCCTGGGAAGTCTTTCACCACCTGCTACGCCCTGGGACGACCTCCCACTCGACCACAGGTGAAAGGTCAACCACAGTGCGAGCAGTAACTGGGCTGGCCACTGGTGAGGACTGAACAGAGGACTCAGATGTGCTGGACGTCCGTTGGATCCCCATGGCTGGCTCACAACAGTGGTGCCCATCCACAGCAGCCCGAAACTGTGTAACCGAAGCCATCACAGCCTGGAGCTGAGAGTGAAGTGTTAAAAACTCGGCTCGCATCCTCACGCAACAATCACAGTCCCTGATCATACTGAAGACCATGGGAAACTAAACTATGCAGACTATCGGCACATGCTGTGGAACTCTACTGTAGACAATGACGAAAATGCAGAACTGTGTCTAATAAATTAGATTAATACAGAGAGATTCAAACAGCTAACCACCGAAGCACTCATATGAAACAAAATTATTCGCCCCTGATTAGGAACTGGTAATGTGTCACACTAAGGGGAGACGACACGGAATGGACAACCAGGCCACACTCAGCCTGCACAGCACAATGCAGCACTCGTTCACAGGTGGCCCATGATCAGCTGGAACATGTATGCAGGAAGCAGCCACTAACATAGAAAAGATAATCATTGGCAATATTAAAATATGTCCTAGTAGCAAACTCATTTTGTTCACTGACGTCGTGTGGAGTGGCCGTGCAGTTTGAGGCACCATGTCACCGATTGTGTGGCCCCTCCCACCGGAGTTTCGAATACTCCCTCCGGCACGGGTGTGTGTATTGTTCTTAGTGAAAGTTAGTTTAAGTCAGTTTAAGTAGTGTGTAACTCTGGGAACCGATGACCTCAGCCATTTCGACCCTTAAGAATTCACACATTTGAACATTTGTCATTGAGGAGTTCATCCAGTTCTTTGCGTTTCGTAACGTACATCTCCAGTTCTTCTAGAATGTCTAATCTACGTAAAATTTTTAGTTGTTGGTGGGTGCTATCAGTACCATGTCCCTTATGTTGTACATGTAAAACTAATGCTGTTTCACCGCTGGCGTCGGTGTGTTATTTGAATATCAAGTCAAAGGACTTGTCTGCCTGGCCCATACTGCTTTTGTCACAATCACGGCATGATATTTTGTAGACCCCAGATTTGCCGCATTTATTACTCCTACGTGACATGTTACGTCGCACTCGTGTTTTTATGTGATCTGCTGTCCTGAACGCCATTTTAGTTCCATTTTCCTGGAATAGGTACTCCTTTTTTTCTGATGTTTTGCCTGTGTATTTCGTAGTGACATACTTGATGTGATCGGATGCTTTCTGTTCATGCCGTTTATTTCTCTTCTTTATATTTCTGTTAATTTTGTTGCGTATAGTGCTCATTACATTCAGGTCATATACGTTTGGAAGATCGTTCAGTCTTAATAAGTCTTATTCTGGTTGTTTAAGTCTGCACAGGAGAAAGAATTCAAGACTCTCCATTTCGCTGCAGCAGTCAGAAATGGCAGCCGTATCTTTGCAGGAATGGCAGAAACAAGGCGTTGATCACCGTTAAGGGTGGATATAGGCCTACCGGGTGATCAAAAAGTCAGTATAAATTTGAAAACTTAATAAACCACGGAATAATGTAGATAGAGAGGTAAAAATTGACACACATGCCTGGCATGACATGGGGTTTTATTAGAACAAAAAAAAGGAAGTTCACAAAATGTCCGACAGATGGAGCTGGACAGCAAAAGTGCTACCGTGACGGGTGAGAGGTACACCGATATGTTACAGAATCGCATCATCCCCAGCCTGGCTGATAAACACCTTCTGGAACGTACGATGTTTATGCAGGATGGCGTTCCACCCCATATTGCTAGACGCGTGAAAGATCTCTTGCGCTCATCGTTTGGTGATGATCGTGTGCTCAGCCGCCACTTTCGTCATGCTTAGCCTCACAGGTCCCCAGCCCTCAGTCCGTGCGATTATTGGCTTTGGGGTTACCTGAAGTCGCAAGTGTATCGTGATCGACCGACATCTCTAGGGCTACTGAAATACAACATCCGACGCCAATGCCTCACCATAACTCCGGACATGCTTTACAGTGCTCTTCACAACATTATTCCTCGACTACAGCTATTGTTGAGGAATGATGGTGGACATATTGAGCATTTCCTGTGAAGAACATCATCTTTGCTTTGTCTTACTTTGTTATGCTAATTATTGCTATTCTGATCAGATGAAGCGCCATCTGTCGGACGTTTCTGAACGTTTGTATTTTTTTTGGTTCTAATAAAACCCCATGTCATTCCAAGCATGTGTGTCAATTTGTACCTCTCTGTCTACATTATTCCGTAATTTATTCAGTTTTCAAATTTATACTGACTTTTTGATCACCCGGTACATAGACCCACCGAAGTGCTGAGCCTGTTTTGGATGTTATACCCGACAGTAGCTGTTTGCGTCTAGATAACTACACTTGCTGCTTATTGGGCAGCTTCAAGAACCTTTCCTAGTGCATGTATCACTTGAGGCTATTCACCGAAACCCGCATGAAAGGCAGGACAGTTGGGTGATGGGGCCTGCAATCTGCTCCGGAGGCCGTCGCCGGCTGGTCCCGCATTAATTACGGGCCGTTACAGGGAGCGGGGCCGACGCAGGCGGGCCGTTAGGCGCGTGCCGTACGGAGCAGAGGCTTCGGAATGCGGCAGCGGGCAGCGGCAGCAGTTCACAGCGAGAGCACAGTGTCATCAACCCGCGCCGCTCACTTCCTGCACCGGGGCGCGGGCGCCGCGGCACGGTTTACTTGACGAGACCTTCCAACCGACCACTGGCTGTTTGCTCCACAGTGAGCAGCGACACCTACATCTACAGCTGCAGTTGTAGCTGTACTCCGCAAATCATCTCATGGTGTGAGGTGGAGGGTTCACGGTGTACCACAGTCACTTCACCCTTCCCTGTTACAACCCTCAACCGATCTCTTCTACATCTACATCTATACTCCGCGAGCCACCTTACGGTGTGTGGCGGAGGGTACTTATTGTACCACTATCTGATCCCCCCTTCCCTGTTCCATTCACGAATTGTGCGTGGGAAGAACGACTGCTTGTAAGTCTCCGTATTTGCTCTAATTTCTCGGATCTTTTCGTTGTGATCATTACGCGAGATATATGTGGGCGGTAGTAATATGTTGCCCATCTCTTCCCGGAATGTGCTCTCTCGTAATTTCGATAATAAACCTCTCCGTATTGCGTAACGCCTTTCTTGAAGTGTCCGCCACTGGAGCTTGTTCAGCATCTCCGTAACGCTCTCGCGCTGACTAAATGTCCCCATGACGAATCGCGCTGCTTTTCGCTGGATCATGTCTATCTCTTCTATTAATCCAACCTGGTAAGGGTCCCATACTGATGAGCAATACTCAAGAATCGGACGAACAAGCGTTTTGTAAGCTACTTCTTTCGTCGATGAGTCACATTTTCTTAGAATTCTTCCTATGAATCTCAACCTGGCGCCTGCTTTTCCCACTATTTGTTTTATGTGATCATTCCACTTCAGATCGCTCCGGATAGTAACTCCTAAGTATTTTACGGTCGTTACCGCTTCCAATGATTTACCACCTATGGCATAATCGTACTGGAATGGATTTCTGCCCCTACCTGTCAAATCTGGCGAACACTTGCAGAACAGCAAATTACGTGAGAATGTTCTGGCTGTGCTGTATTTTGGTGGTTTGGTGGTCTGGAGGTGTTAGAGCTCATATCTTTAGTATACGATGTTAAAAAAAAAAAAGGTTCAAATGGCTCTGAGCACTATGGGACTTAACTTCTGAGGTCATCAGTCCCGTAGAACTTACAACTACTTAAACCTAACTAAGCTATGGACATCACACACATCCACGCCCGAGGCAGGATTCGAACCTGCGACCGTAGCGGCCGCGCGGTTACAGACTCTAGCGACTAGAACCGCTCGACCACTCCGGCCGGCTACGATGTTAAAAATTGAACACGTCTGTCTATGCTTGCGATAACAGCATGAGCTCCGATCTTTTTCGTATCAGCTTTACAATGCTCCTGTTCACAACTTTAAAACGATTTGCTTCGTGCTTCGCAGATAAGCCGGTTCTTTGCTAGACTGTCCCGCTCAAAGCCCTAATTTGAATTCTACTGAATGCTATCACGATAGACAACAATCTCCGTTGCGTGACAAAAAAATTCGGTCACCATTGTATCTATAGATGATTTAAAAATGTAGAAACTTGTTTATTCCGTATAGTTACTTTCATTAACGATTTATATACTGAAACGCCAAAGAAACTAGTATAGGCATGCGTATTCAAATACAGAGATATATAAACAGCCAGAACACGGCCCTGCGTTTGGCAATGCTTATGAATAAATAAGACAAAAAGTGTCTGGCGCAGTTGTTAGACCGGTCACTGCTGCTACAGTGACAGATTATCAAGATTTAACTGAGTCTGATTGTGGTGTTATAGTCGGCGCACCAGCGATGGGATACAGCATCTCCGAGGTAGCGGTGAAGAGAGGAATTTCCCGTACGACCATTTCACGAGTATGCCGTGAATATCAGGAATCTGCAAAACCATCAAATGCCGGCCGCGGTGGCCGATCGGTTCTAGGCGCTTCAGTCCGGAACCGCTCTGCTGCTACGGTCGCAGGTTCGAATCCTGCCTCGGACATGGATGTGTGTGATGTCCTTAGGTTATTTAGGTTTAAGTAGTTCCAAGTCTAGGGGACTGATGACCTCAGATGTTAAGTCCCATAGTGGTTAAATCCATTTTTTGAAACCATCAAATCTTCGATATCACTGCGGCCGTAAAAAGATCCAGCAAGAGCGGGACCAACGAAGACTGATGAGAATCGTTCGGCGTGACAGAAGTGCAGCCTTTCCGCAAAATTGCTGCATACTTCAATGGTGGGCCATCAGCAAGTGTCAGCGTGCGCACCGTTCAACGAAACATCGTCGATGTGGCCTTCCGGAGCCGAAGGCCAACTCGTTTAGCCTTGATGACTGCACGATACAAAGCTTTACGCCTCGCCTGGGCCCGTCAACACCGACATTGCACTGTTGATGACTATAAACATGCTGCCTGGTCGGACGAGTCTCGTTTCAAATTGTATCTAGCGGATGGACGCGTATGGGTATGGAAACAACGTTATGGAAACAACCTCATGAATTGATGCACCTCCACGCCAGCAGGGGACTGTTCAAGCTCTGGAGGCTCTATAATGGTGTGGGGCGTGTGCCGCTGGAGTGATATGGAACCTCTGATATGTAGAGGTATGACTTTGAGAGGTGACACGTATGTAAGCATCCTGTCTGATCACTGCGTCCATTCATGTGTATTGTGCATTCGGACGGACTTGCGAAAATCCAGCCGGACAGTGTGACACTCCACACGTCCAGCATTGGTACAGAGTGACTCCAGGAACACTCTTCTGAGTTTAAGTACATCTGCTGGCCACTAAACTTCCAGACATAACATTATTGAGCATATAGGTGATGCCTTGCAACGTGCTGTTCAGAAGAAATCTCCACCCTTTTGTATTCTTACTGATTTATGAACAGCCCTGCGGGGTTCATGGTGTCAGTTCTCTCCAGCACTTCTTCAGACATTAGTCGAGCCCTTTCCACGTCGCGTTGCGGTACTTCAACCTGCTTGCGGGGGCGCTACACGATATTAGGCAGGTGTGCCAGTTTTTTTGGCTCTTCAGTGTATAATCAAGACACAAAGGAATGAAAGACGTTAACTGCCAGTGGACATTGATTTATATCGATGGGGCTAGATGGAAATTTGCCCCAGCCCTGGATTCGAGCCCAGGTCCCGTGCTTATTATGCAGATACGTCGTTCACCACTACGCCATCCCGACATGGTGGTCACCACAATCGAACACACTACTCAGCACCACTCCTGTAAGACCCAAATTCTCAACTTATACCACACACTATTGATGTGCCCCTGGTCATTAGCTCCATTGCTCACGGCATTTCGCCGATTCCCATAAGAGTTCGAGCATGATGTGAATTGCACTGAAGGGATCGTTGGCGGTCGTCGGTGAGATGTTGTGAGTAATGGAGCTAATGAGCACTACATCTGTAATGTGTGATATAAATTGAGAATTTGGATCTGACAGCAGGCGTACTGCGGTAGTATATGCGGTTGTGGTAACCTCTGTGTTCTGGGTGACGCGGAGATCAGCGCATCTGGCTAATAAGCAGGAGAATCAGGTCCGAATTCCGATCTGTCACGAATTTTCAACTTGCCCCATCGATATAAATCAATGCCCAATGGCAGCTAATGTCCTTAATTGCCTTGTGTCTTGGTTCATAGTGGCTGCAGGATCAGAGTGGTGTCTGATACATTTCTGTAATCACTAGCTGGGTGAAACCTAACTTGCAGTAATGGTATTTTCAGAATGCGGTAGCGTCCTACAAGAAGTACAGCAGGTGTTGATTTAGAACATCCTACAGAGAAGTCTTGATTTTAAGATCCAGCTGAATGGTTTTTGTGTTTGCAAGCCCCTTTTGCTCCATCGAAGAATTTCTTCAAATAAAATCTTAAAAATTAATTTATAAATTATTAGGTTTACAACTTTGTTTCCGCCGTTTTGCGACAGATGTCACTTGCAGCAAGTGTTGGTTCAGGTGGTTGGTCATAAATGTCATATAACATGCTTAGGCATTTATAAACGTAACGCCATCGAAATATTAGTCCATTTGTCATAGTGTCATATACTTATTCTCCATTGATCATGTCACCTACGAGCCAATTCTTGTCACTTGCGGGAAGTTATTATTTTCTGCTATAACATGAAGAAATCTGCAGCTGAAGCTCATAATATGCTATGTAACACCTATGGTGAGGAATCTATTAGCGAAAGAACGTGCATGAAATGCTTTCAACGCTGCAAAAACAGCGATTTTGAAGTCGAAGACCCGTATGGCGATGGAAGACAGATGGTTTTCGGAGCTATGTACTGAAACCTACGGAAACAATGACAGGGAGTCGTTATCGGAGGCAACTGATTCGTTTGAGCCGAACACTGAAAGACAAACAGCCGCGATGCAGCGATAGACATGACCTCGCTGGACCCTCTGTCGCAAAACCAATCAAAGTATACTTGGAAACGTTGAAATGGGAAATGCCACTCCACCTGCTGCATTCTCCTACCACCTTCTTCGATCAATGGCATGTGGCTGGCTGATCAGCATCCCCGGTCATGTGAACAAGCGCAAAATCGGATCGATTCAGTGATCTCCTAAAAATAGCTCAGTTCTTCCACCGCGAGGATCGTAGGCTGCCCGAAGATGGGGAAAAGCAGTGGCCAGTGATGGCCAATATTTTGAGTGTTAATTTTTTTGCAAGTTTTTCACAACAAAGCCGCGAACATCGAGAGAAACCGATGGCAAAATAGATGTAGACCTGATGTTTTATATTAAATGCTCTCATCTGTAATGAAATAATGCTTGACCATGTTAATTGATTTCATTGAATTAGAGTTAAATAAAAGATACGTCCTTGACTTCTTTCCCCATACTGATTACCCCTCCCAGCTGCCTCTATGTAAGGTAATTTGGTAAAGTACTATTGTTTTTTATTTTCGTTGAGTCAGGTGACTCAGTAGTTAGAGGAGCAGAACGTGGGAAGGCGGGATTTCAGATGCCCATCCGACAGCCTCATCCAGGTTTTCCAACAATTACAGCAAACACAGGGTGTGTCACTTCGATAAAGTAAACAGGCCATTTCCATCCGAGCTTGTGCTCCTTCTCCAATGACCACGTCCCTTACAAGACATTAAACCCCAATCTTCCATGCTTCGTCTGTTCGCTACTTCTTCCGCGACAGGACAGATGCCGTCATACATATGGTACAGACGAAGTGTGACGCACGCGACGTATCTAAACGAGCTAAATAGCGCACGCACTTTGATCCCTTCCTAGACTCTCATTGTGGTCTTCAGTTCGAACATTGGTCTGCTGCAGCTTTCCACGCTGATCTATCCAGAGCCACTCTTTTCATCTTTGCTTGACGTCCGGAAACCAGTTCCATAAGAACATGCTTACTGTATTGAAGCTTTGGTCTGTATGTTAACACATTTGTCTTCGGGTATCAACCCGTATTTCATATATTATACAGCAATCCACGTAGCAAATGTCGTCAACTGTCTTCACCGTCTCATTTCCTTCTCTAATTCCTCTGACATCACCTGACTTTTCTCCACCACTAACTTTACTCGATTGTATTGTTTGTGTACTGGACTCGCATTCGGGAGGACGACGGTTCGAATCCCCGTCTCGCCATCCAGATTTAGGTTTTTCGTGATTTCCCTAAATCGCTTCTATGAAAAGGGCACGGCCGCTTATCTTCCCCATCCTTTCGCGATCCTAACTTGTGCTCCGACGCTAATGGCAGCACTGTTGCCGGGATGTTAAACTCTAATCGCCCTTCCTTCCTTCGATTGCATTTCATTCGCCACGTTTTACTTTTCATGACCTTCATCCTACAACCTCCTTTCAAAACACAGTTCATTCAGTTCACTTGATATACAGTGTCGCTTGTCGTCTTTTCCAGAATTACAATGTCCTCGGTATGACAAACGAATGACTAATACTACAACCCCAAGGGTTCCACACATTATAACATGATGCCACTTAACACAGTCTTTGAGGGTGAAGCTTTTTTTCGGCAGTATAGACAAAAAGAACAAGAGACAAACGGTTAGATAAGAATAAATAATTTATTATCGAAGGGGAAGATATATCAGTTTATTCCCTCTTTAACAAACCTAGTAATGTCTATTCATGTGACTTGAAACATTATCCAGTTTGCTAAAATTAGCCGTGTAATCTTACGCTGGACTGCCACGGAAAAATATTGCATATTGCACACTGGGGAGACGCGGTTTCAATAAAGTTTTCCCCACTACATCTACCACCTTGACAAGTTTAACTGCTGCCTACATTAAAATTTTGTGGTGCGGTCTCATACAAAAGAAAAATCATGGTAACCGACAACGACCGTGGAAGCCTACTCTTTCTTAAACTATGTTGTTCTATGAAAATCAGACCTGAAATAAAATGTTGCTACTACACCCTGTAGAAGTTCGCCACCGTAGCAAGTGGTGAACATAACTAACTGTCACACGAAGGAAACGGTCTCAAAATTTTGCCAGGATTTTTTTTTTTTTTTTTTTTTTTTTTTTTTTTTTTTTTTTTTTTTTTTTTTTTTGTTGACAGCGGCAGTCGCACGTAGTGCACACTGTTTTCTATGTCCAGTCGAGGGGCTACATGAGTGATAAACAGTGGCTCCAAGGTTTAAAAAGCATTTAATAGCCACGAGCGCGGTTTCCTAACCTGATTCCTCTCCTTACAGCCTCCGAATGACGACATATGGCAGAGAATCACACAGCAGCTGATAGACACCACTTAGTCCTCTGGGACTGGGAATTCTTTTTACACCAAGTAGAGCTATGTACCGTGTCGTCCGCACGTCGTAAGGATCCACGACCGACTTTTTTAAATCTCGAATCTAGAAAAATTACTGGTAACGTGCACTGTATTTACATATTGCATTCGTCTCAGTAAGGTGCAGATCTCGCTGAGTCGGTACAATACGCGATACGATCAGAAATACGGAGGTAAATTTGAAGTTCTCTGATGTGCCTCAAAAGAAATAGTTTTACATAGCAAATCCACATCGATTTCTGTAGTTAGTTTCAGTAAAACTTTTGTTTTGGCGCAAATAACTGAAAACTACTCTTTTAGGATTCTTGTATTTTCTTCGCTAAGCTGTCTTTTACACTCAATAAGAAAATGAATCTTTTCTCATGTTATAGTCAGACTTCACATCTTGACAATGAACTGGTTTTCTTTCCGTTATTGACCGTAGTTACCGTGATACTTGAAAGTAAAGGAAAACCCTACACGTATTTTGAAAAGATTGCAGTGAAAACTTAGTCGCTGGCCAGTTCACGATTGGTGCATTTTATGGCATACAATGCTGCGTACAAAATAAAGCAAACATAGCGAAAATGTTTTTAACTGAGGAAGGAGAGCCACAGCTCTGTTCATTCGAGAAAATGCGTCAGACATATTGTAAGTTGTCCACAAGGAGGTTGGCAGCAGGCACCACGTGCCACGCTATTGCTGCCTGTTACGTCGTACTATGCGCACTGTAGAGTGCCGATACAAGACGAAGCTCGAAGTAAAGAAACTTGCTGAAATGAAAAGGGACTGAGACTCATCAGCTGATGATGCTTACTGGGTGTTTTCTTCAGTCTATGTTCCCTGATTTCAGGAAACTTTGCGACGGGAAGGACACGTCGCGATTTTCCTTGTTATCATGACATTTCTCCATTCCTTCAAACACTTTCTCTACCTCTACACAGAGTTCACCACTCACTGCTACTCCATCGAGGTTGACTGCTCTCTCTTCAAATTCACCAACATTTCTTCTAAATACACCTCAAGCTGAATCATATACCACTCTGTGAAACTGAACAGTTGTGGGAAGACTAGTGTAGATTTATTAATTTGTAATTATTATTTATGTTTGTGGCACAATGAATATAGTGCTGTACTTAGTTGTCTTACTTAAAAAGTTTCCATAGTGGTATTATTAACGTAAATCTAACACTTTCACCGACTAACCTTAATGTAATGAGTAGCTTTTCAGCAGGAGAAGTAAGAAATCGAAAATTTGTGCCCTGTTTTATCAGAGTAGCTAAGTTGCTACAAGAAGTGGAAACTGTCTGGACTCATTCTGTACAACTCCTGGAATTTGTGTTGGTGTAGGGAGTTCTCACAATAAACCACAACTGAACTATTCTCAATATTTACAGCATTGCACAGGTGTAACCAGTACTTCCTTTCCGTTTTCAGCTTTCTGTTCATAGAAACGTCCTCTTCAAACAAGCTATATGAAAATTGTGTTACCTGGCAAGAAGCGCAATTCAAAAATAAAATTCTTTGACCAATAGCTTATAAACTAATATAATTTTGTGGTCACCATTTAACTACCCATGCTGCCGTTTCTGCTCCGATTGTAAATCACAGAGGCGGTGGGGTGTTTCCATGTAGATCACTTGAGAGATTGCTGACTGTTGCCAACGGAAGATATTCCTACTCTGTATCAGCGGACGGCATCTGCCCCACTTGCAACAAAACGGTGGCGGGCAGAATGGCACGGGCTGAGGTGTTGCCAGGAGGCGCTGACCGCGTCCAGTGTCCACCAAGTAAGTGGCTCGCGGCTAAATGTGGCGCGCTGCCGGCGCGGCCTGCGTGGCAGTCCTCACGCTGATGGGCCAACCAGCACCAACCACGTCTCAGCTTCCGCCAAAAAAAAAAAAAAAAAAAGTTTCAAATGGCTCTGAGCACTATGGGACTCAACATCTGAGGTCATCAGTCCCCTAGAACTTAGAACTACTTAAACCTAACTAACCTAAGGACACCACACACATCCATGCCCGAGGCAGAATTCGAATCTGCGACAGTAGCGATCGCGCGGTTCCAGACTGTAGCGCATAGAACCGCTCGGACACTCCGATCGGCGAGCTTCCGTCAACTCCAATTGGAATGCAGTTGGCTTACGAGTCGATAAAGTCCTTTTATATATGGACTCTTACGAGTCCCTTACAGTCTCTTATTAGGATACATGAAGGAAAAACTTTAAATCCCTTGCTTCGTACATAATTTGTCAGAAGTCTCAATAGAGCAAAGAAGCTGCGTCGGCTGATTCCGGGACATGTTGACCGACATACGATACCATACAATGATTTTCATACACCGTCCCATCACATTAATGTGGTCACCTGTCAAAAGCCTGAATAACGACCTTTTGGAACCATCGTGCAATCATAATAATTGCTGGAGCTCATCCAACATCATCCTGCAGACACTTATTTAAAGAGCTAGAGATCTTCACTATAGCCTCACAATATATATATACACTTAAGAAATTTGTTATTAATAATCCGAACGAATTAAAAAGTAATAGCAGTGTACATGGGTAAAACACTAAGAGAACGGATGGTCTTCACTACTCAAGGTTAAATCTAACTTTGGCTCAGAACGGAGTAAATTATGCTGCCACAAAAGTGTTTGGTCACTTACCTAATAGTATCAAAAGTCTGACAGATAGCCATATAGCATTTAAAAGGAAATTAAAAGAATTTCTTAATGGCAACTCCTTCTACTCATTAGATGAATTTTTGGATATAGTAAGTGGGTAATTTCCCCAACCCAACACAAAAAAATTAAAAATATTGAGTGTCATGTAATATTTTGTGTAATGTAATATCTTGTATAGACACCTTTTATTAACCTGACACGTTCCACATCATTACGGAGTGTCGTATTCATGATCTATGGAATAAATACTTATCTAATCTAAGGACCGCTGCGAGACGTTCACAAAGAGGGTCAGTGAGATTCTGGAAGGTAGCAACAAAGAAGTGGAACAATATCGACTCCAGTGCGCTACGGTTCTCACTTGAGGATCCATGTCTCGAACAGCCCCATCCAGGTAGTCCCACAGATTCTCGATTGGATTTAAATCCGGGGAGTTTGTGGTCAACGGAGTACGGTAAATTCATCCTTGTGCGCTTCGAACAATACACTGCTAGCTTTGTGACACGTTGCATTGTCTTTTTGTAGATGCCATCGGGATGATGAAAAAGGACCAGCATGTATGGTGGACATGGTCCCAAAGGATAATGCGGACTTGCGTTGATCCATTGTCCCGTCCAAGCTGACGAGACCACCGAGGGATACCACGAAAACATTTCCCGGACCGTAACGCATGCAGGGTGTTTGCTTATAGATGTTTCACGCCGTAAAAGCCAAAGGCCTTATGTACGAGGGGGCCGGCCGTTGTGGCCGAGCGGTTCTAGGCGCTTCAGTCTGGAACCGCGCGACCGCTACGGTCGCAGGTTCGGCTCAGAAATGGTTCAAATGGCTCTGAGCACTATGGGACTTAACATCTATGTTCATCAGTCCCCTAGAACTTAGAACTACTTAAACCTAATTAACCTAAGGACAGCACACAACACCCAGTCATCACGAGGCAGAGAAAATCCCTGACCCCGCCGGGAATCGAACCCTGGAACCCGAGCGTGGGAAGCGAGAACGCTACTGCACGACCACGAGCTGCGGACCGCAGGTTCGAATCCTGCCTCGGGTATGGATGTGTGTGATGTCCTTAGGTTAGTTAGGTTTAAGTAGTTCTAAGTTCTAGGGGACTGATGACCTCAGACGTCAAGTCCCATAGTGCTCAGAGCCATTTGAACCATTTCTACGAGGGGGCATAAATTGGTATTCGTCTGAAAACACCACCTGTCGCCACTCAGTGGACACTTAGTTGCGGTACTGGCGCGCACATTCCAGTCTTCGTCCCCGATGGTTCAAATGGTTCAAATGGCTCTAAGCACTATGGGACTTAACATCTGAGGTCACCAGTCCCCTAGACTTAGAACTACTTAAACCTAACTAACCTAAGGACATCACACACATCCACGCCCGAGGCAGGATTCGAAGCTGCGACCGTAGCGGCAGCGCGGTTCCCGACTGAAGCGCCTACAACCGCTCGGCCACAGCGGCCGGCTCGTCCCCGATGAACAGCATTCAGCACTGTTGCGTGAACCAGGCCCCTGCTGCACAGGCCCATACACACGCTAAACAGTCATTGAGGAGACTATGTTGGCAGCTCCTTGGTTCATCTGGATGAGCAGCGACTCATTGGTTCGACGTCTATTCACCCTTACACATCTCGGCAGACGTCATTCAACCCTGTCATCTATGGTCTGTGGTGCACCACAGTTCCCTCGGGTCAAGCACCATTTTGCCAGGCACGTTGTGTTTCAATCACGGCGAAAAGCGAACAGTTCACCAACTTAGGTGTTTCGGTAATGCTTCCACACTTCGTCTTAAAGTCTATCATCATGACTTTTCGGACCTCAGATAAATAGCTCAATGTCCGCATTACGACAACGACTGCACTGTTTTCCGCCTCCCCGCGTCACGCTTTATATACTCTCCACCGCTTGTGCTCCCACCTGCAGTCTGTGAGTGGTCATTGAGCGTTGACATGGAGAGTAGTTCGAGGTCACATCATGTGACTGGACCGTGTAGTACACTCGCCAATCAATGAAAAATGGAATTGACAGAGCCGTAACATCAATGGCGCATGAAATTGGGCGATTCAGCAACAGATTCCTCTGCACACGAGGTTATTCAATTCGATGCTGAACATTTATTAAAATTAATACCCTAATCACGCTGTGACCCTGAAAGACGACTGTTTTGGAACGAGTGACTTACATGCATTGCAGAACTAGACCACGCTCGTCGTAAGTCTCTTTTTTGATTACCATCTTCAGTCTTGAATCTCCTCTTTCTGCAAGGGGAAATATCTAAAAAAAGGAAAAAATGTAGAAGTAAGAGACTATCTTACCGCTAGCTTACCGTCTTCGGCCAATGAAAACGCTAGGCGGCATAATTCCATTCTGTTCCACCACGCCTTGCTGGGAAAAGACATTTCTTTGTTTTTCGTCGCCGGAGCAGCACGCTGTAGCAGTCAGTTTTTCTGGCATTTGTTTTGTGTGAATATGAATGCCTCCGATCAACAAACATTGATAATTTGGTGAGGCAGCAAGCCACAAGCATTGCAGTTGCTTCCACCCGACTGGAAGCATGACAATGGTCAGGTTAGGAACAGTCTTATAGTTCTCGTGTGTCTTTGAAATGCAGATTTCCCATGTAGAATTTCAGGTTTTTGTTCTCATTTTCAGCTGATTCAGAAGACGTGGTGATCCGAATCCGCCTCCGTGAGAGGCACCTTCTCTAAATGTGTTTTACAAGTAGATTTTTCCACTCACGACATAGTTTTCAGGGTATCTGTAGTATTACGAATCATGTTCGGAGAGTAAAGTCCGATCTGTTGCAAAATGGAAACCACTGTGAAAATCAATATTTTTTTTACTTCCAACAGTTAGCTACACCTTACAGCTACTTCTCTACATAGTTGCCGCTCCGATTAAGACATTTGTCGTAGCGTTGTTCCAGCTTTCCAAAACCCTCCTCACAGAAGGCAGCCGCCTGTGCTTCCTGCCAATTCTCTACGCTGGTCTGCAGCTCGCTGTCTGTGCCAGAACATTGTCTTCATAGCCAGCGTTTCGTGTGATCAGAGTTGAAACTCAGGGAGAGTCAATTATAGGCTCTATTGTGGGTAATCAAACACTTCCCATCGAAAACGCTGCAGGAGTATTTTCACTGCCCCTGCAGAGTGCAGCCGAGAATTGTCATGCAGAAGGAAACGCATGACAGCTATGGTATGTGGGCCTCATAATATAAGGCGAAATCTCACACCAGGCCCTCTTACTTGACGGGATACACTATTGTCCTGAGCATCTTTATTTGCTCACTGTGAGCTCAGAACTGAAAAGAGCGACGTGACGCCATCGACAGGGATACTAGAGGCACTGCCCAACGCATATGTGCCAAGCCTCATCGGGTTTTCAATTTGGGTTCCATTGCGCACCCCATCGGACCTTACTTTCCGAATAGCTCTCGTACGTATTTTGTGAGTATGATATGTTGTGCCGGCCGGTGTGGCCGTGCGGTTCTAGGCGCTTCAGTCTGGAACCGCGTGACCGCTACGGTCGCAGGTTCGAATCCTGCCTCGGGCATGTATGTGTGTGATGTCCTTAGGTTAGTTAGGTTTAAGTAGTTCTAAGTTCTAGGGGACTGATGACCACAGATGGTAAGTCCCATAGTGCTGAGAGCCATTTGAACCATTTTTTTGATATGTTGTTTGTAAGGAATATCAGATACTCAGACGTGATGTTTACTCAGCGCTATTATGGCGAAGTTGTACGAATAACCTACTGGTAAATTATACTGTTTGTCTGCTAAATCTCGACTTCCCGAATTCATTAGCACACGCCTTTAACCTGTAATTACTCATTTCCGTCTCGTGTATTTGCCTCTATGTCATAATTCCTATGTAATTTCATGGGGTGGTTGGATGAACCCTCTTGAAGACACTTAAGTCGGATTTGCAGAGTATCATGTAGATGTGGATGTAAATGTTTCTTTTGTGTTTAACTGTAATTTACAATGCACATGTGTTCCCTACGAACGTATCTTGTTTAGTAAAATATTTCCAGCAACAGTGTAAGTTGGCGCTGAAAAAAAAAAAAAATGGAAATGAGCGTTTGGCGTAATTGGCCGGAAGGCTCTTTGTGGGGCAGGTCCGGCCGCCTTGGTGCAGGTCTTATTACATTCGACGCCATAGTGGGCGACCTGCGCACCGGATGGAGATGAAATGATGATGAAGACAACACAACACCCAGTCGCTGAGCGGAGAAAATCCCCGACCCAGCTGGGAATAGAACCCGGGCCGGTAGGACGGCAATCCATCACGATGACCACTCAGCTATCGGGGCGGACAAGTTGGTGCTGATACAGTGACTCCGAGATTTATTACTGCTGAGACCACGTCATTGCAGACCATTACCGTCACCACAAATGCTAAGTATTCACACGTTGTTAGGCAAAGTAGAGTGAAGGTCACTTAGCCAATCCAGGTGTATCACCAGTTCCTATTTCTAATTTTAAATTTTTTCCACTTAAACGTTCGTTTCTAGTATTGAAATAGCCTTTATTATTGCTTACGTGTCCAGAACAATCATCGCCTCAGCAAAAGCTGTTTTTTCTCGCAAAATACACTGATCGACAAGTCCCTATGCACCACATCCGAACAGCCACTAGGGAGTGAGGGAGGAATATCATTTGATGGAGGCAGCCAGAACGTCGGACTATGTAAGGACGCCTCCTCCGGTTCTGGTCTCAAAACTGTATTAACTGCAAAACTGTATTAACTGCAAAACTGTATTAATCGCAAAACTGTACTATGGCCACCTACACTGGTTAGTGGTTCATTTTTCTATCATGGGCGCTCCAAATTATATTCCGTACTAAAAGAACATATAATCGTCATTTTGAATCTCCCATTTATTTAAAAAGTATTCTCTTTCGTTGCCCGCAACTCTGGACATCCTGACACAACCTTCTGAGACATGCGTAGTAGGTAACAGACGACAAAGACATTTGTCCTTGCACAAATTAGATCTAAAATATACGATTTCTCACACTTGGAGGTTATGTGGTATGTGGTTAACAGTTTGACGTACGTGCTTAATACTGAATTATGTTACTTGCGAGTAATGTTTTCGTTATGTTTTGTGTACCCTCTCCTGTGATTCGTTAGATGGTTAATATTGGCTCACCCTCACTTTTATCCCGGGGATAGATTTCAGGACAAAAATGTGTTCATCATTTTGCATGAACGCTCGTACATAGTCATGACAGGAGGCCACCTTGAAAGGATGCCTCTTTCGCCCGCCTTTCATGTGATTTCGAGACTAAGAGAGTGTTTCTGCTAGAAAGAGCTGATAAGCAGATGTTAGCATCTCAATTAGACAATGAATCGACATCATTTAGTTCCACTACGATTGACATAGAGGAATTATGGACAAATGTTAAACAGACTGTAAAACGTGACCCCGGACGAGTATATGTCTAGTCGCTCGAACCTTGGGTTTAAAAGAGAACGTGCAAATGACGACAGACAAAGGTTAGTAGAGATTCGGTGTCTGCGAAAATATACAAGCGGGTAACTTACAACAATTACCACCGTCATACCTTAGCAAAAGATTTGGTCGAGTACTCGAGAAAAACCTGGTCCTGTTTAAATTCGCTAAGCGGCTTTGACTACCATCCAGTGATTTGTTAACGAGGCTGACGTGGCTGTAGATGATAACAATACGAAATCCGAAATTTTTAATTTCGCGTTTCAGGAAAAGTTCAGACAGGAGAATCGTACAGACATGCCATCGTTTGACCACAATACAGAATCCTGAAAGGACGACAAAGTATAAAGCACCCCTGGTGTAGAGAAACAAGTGAAACAGTATCACAGTTCGGTTGTACATTGAGTATTCTACAGCATTGGCCCCTTACTTAGCTTTCATCGCGGATCTCTTGCCCATCGCAAAGTCCTAAGTGACTGGAATAATGCACATGTGACACCTGTGTGTAAGAAAGGTAAAAGAACGAACCCACATAATTACAGACCAATATTCTTAACGTCTGTTTACTGCAGAATTCTAGTATATATTTTGAGTTCGAATTTACACTAATCAACACGGGTTTGGGATGCAATGCTCTTGCGGAACTCAGCTCGCTCTCTTCTCACATGATATACTGGGAACTATGGATGGGCCGGCTGAAGTGGCAGAGCGGTTCTAGGCGCTACAATCTGCAACCGCGCGACCGCTACGGTCGCAAGTTCGATCCCTGCCTCGGGCATGGATGGGTGTGATGTCCTTAGGTTAGTTAGGTTTAAGTAGTTCTGAGCTATAGGGGACTGATGACCTCAGAATTTAAGTCCCATAGTGCTCAGAACCATTTGAACCATTTGAACTATGGATGAAGGGCAACAGGCAGATTACATATTTCTAGTTTTTCGGAAAGTATTTGACATGGTGTTCCCTGCAGATTATTAACGAAGATACGAGTGTATGAAACATATTCCCGGAGGCTTCTTAAGTAACAGATCCCAGAATGTCGTACTTCACGATGAGTGTTCATGAGAGACAAGGGAAGGATGTACTAAATTCCCAATAGAATCGTTCGGCACTGTATGGGCGTACAGGATAACAAGCGTTTTCGTTGCGTAACTTTGTTATGAATATCAGGTACACTTGGTCTTGATCTTCTATTTGGCAACGGTTCAGTACGACCCGTGTACATACGGCTAGCGGCGTTTCCATTTGAATAAAAAAAAACAAAAGTCAGTTGTTATATTACAGTATCTGGGATAACGTCGGCAACTGAACAAAAGAAAAAAAAAGAAAAATGACATGGTGAAGCAAGATACTCTCTAGAAACAAGTAGCCGACCGCGATAGCAGAAGGAAAGGTCAACATTACAACGTTAGCTCATTTAGTTAGTTGTATATGAGTAAAAGTGGACAGGGATCATATTGTGGCTTCACAGCTGTTGGTAGCAGCGGCTCGCAAATAAAAAGAGGCGTACCGTTTTTACGCTTATAATTCCTGCCTCATTGATGAAAACGTGGCACATATAATAATAGACTGTGATAAATACAATCATATACGAAGAGTTACACTGTACAATGTTTTAAAAATTAATTATTATTTTTCTCTTAGTGTAGCTCGTAGTTCTGCGGATAAGTCTGTTGCCAATTGCATTCTCCATTTCATTCGTCTTTCTAAAAAGGAACTTTAAAATGTCAGGTATGTCCTTTATGAAAATTAGATTTTATTTTGAAACTGAGTACCCGGCTGGTATGTATTTATTGTAGTCTTGGGGACTTCCTAGCTAGAAGTATGCAGACTAAATTAGGCAACCAAACACTAACAAAGGAGCCTTCTCAGGACCAAATAACTGAAAAACTGGGACTTTCAGTCCTTGCATGCCAACTACGTGTAGAGTGAATAGCCGAGGTGAAAGTGATTACTTTTCAAAATCTCTTTTAAGTGATAGTATTGACGTGTTCTTAATCCAGGAAACCTATGTATCAAATGAAGATCTTCGTAAATGAGGAATGGTCATGAGCTTACTGGCGCAACTTACAACAACGTTTATGTTATTGCTACTTACTTTAGAGCTAACATTGATCATGTGCACCTAATCTCATCAAATACAGCTTATGAAATTCATAACGTCACAATAAATTTTGAAGATCACACTATCCATAATATCTACAAACCAGCTACTGTAGAGTGGCCGCCAAATTTTCTACCATTTACTGTCCATCCGTCACTACTAACTGGTGATTTTAACAGTCACCACGGGCATTGAAAAGATGTACCGAACAACGACTGTGGTAATGAACTTGTGGACTGAGCTGAAAATAACAACCTATAGCTAGTTTTTAAGGCCAACGATTGCGATAGATTTTCATGAGCTGCATGGCAGAGAGGCTATAGCCCCGACCTCTGTTTCGTCTCCCATAAACGTAAAGACCGCCGGCCGAATGGCCGAGCGGCTCTAGGCGCTACAGTCTGGAACCGCGCGACCGCTACGGTCGCAGGTTCGAATCCTGCCTCGGGCTTGGATGTGTGTGATGTCCTTAGGTTAGTTAGGTTTAAGTAGTTCTAAGTTCTAGGGGACTGATGACCTCAGTAGTTAAGTCCCATAGTGCTCAGAGCCATTGAACGTAAAGACCAACTAATTCTTACATAAAGAAAACTCTAGTCAGACTTCCCACACAGTGAACACAGATCTGTTTTCTGAATATTAGCTTATCCATCCCAGTGGTAAAGTTAGTGCCACCACCTAGATCGAATTTTAGAAAGGCAAACTGGCAATGTTTCTCGGACAACGTGGAATAATATATTTGTTTTGTTCCGCCAGAACCCCAAAGCCACAGCCGTTTTCTTGGAGCTGTTCTAACATCTGGTAAGAAACATATCTCTCTTGAATTTAGGAGAGAATATATCCCACGGTGGGATGAGAGATGTGAACACCTATATGAACAATGTGAAATGGAGACAGTGACACTGCAGATGAAGTTCTTCATAGCCTTGATAACGCAAGGACATTGTACTGATCTGAGATAGTAGAAAACTTGAATTTCAAACGTTCAAATGGGAAGGCTTGGACCTTTTTCAGTAAATTGGGCGGCTCCTTTAATAAATCTGATCAGAACTTGGTATTTCAGCCAATCTTATTGATAACAGCATAGAAAAAAGTCCGGAACATCCCGGGATAGACAGCTTATCTTCGGGTTCAAATAAGAGCTAATAAATCTAAAAGCGCAGTCTCCAAGCGATTCAAAATCTCTTCCCCATTCACCATCTATGAAATAGATTTAGGTTTAACACAGGTTAAAAGCGGTAAAGTTTCAAGGTCTGAAATACAGATCCAGAATTTTTATCTCATATTGGGGAAATTGCCAAACACTGGGTGACCAGCTTCTTCTCTTTTATTTTGAAGACAGGAACACTTCCCAAGAAACTGAAAAATACAAAAATTGTCGCACTCTTAAAACTTAACAAATCATTGGATCCCCCCAGAATTTTCGACGAGTTACCCTGCTTAGTTGCACATATAAGTTCTTGGAGAGATTTACTTGCAAGGGAATTAGTGGGTGCATTTTAGAACATCTTCAAATAGAACAAGCGGGATTTAAACATCACCAAAGGTACAGCCAACAGGTACTAGCTCTGAAAACTTTCATAGAGACCAATTTCCAGGAGAAACGAAAAACATTTGTGGTCTTTATCGACCTTACAGTAGCATATTGTACCGTCTGGAGGGTAGTGATGATTTAGAAATTATTGAAAATAATTATATATCGAAGAACAGCGTCTCTTATTAATAACATGATAAGTAATCGGCACTTGAAGGATAACTTGGGTAAAAATAGAAGCTCATTATGGAAACTAAATAACGGTCTGTCACAGGGCTCAGTTCTCGCTCCTTTATTGTCCAGCCTTTGTATTTCTGACTTTTGAAAAAAAATATTCCACGAAATTCTGCTATGCAGACGATATAGTTCTGGCTTGTCAATCAAAAGATCTTGGTCAGTCACAGGGAACACCAACAAAGGACTCAGCGGTCTTTAACTCATATTTCAAAAAATGGAGACTGAAGGCCAACACTAGTAAGAGAGAGGTTTGTGGTTTTCACTTAAACAGCAAACAAGCTAAGACTGAGCTCAAAGTGCAGTCTGGTGGCAATATTCTCTGCCAGAACAAGTACCCCAAGTATCTTGGCATCACGTTGGTTGTACATTATCTGAATATAGCAAGCAGATGCAGGAGGATGTAGGTTGAAGCAGGTATTAGGAGATGAAGAGGCTTGCACAGGACAGAGTAGCGTAGAAAATTGCACCAGACCAGTCTTCGAACCGAAGACCGCAACTTGAATGGCGTAGCAACCAGCTCTGATGTCATTCTGCTACATAAGCCTACTAATAGTTTTCGTGTTGTGGTAGATGAATGTGAAGCTTCTGCTGCCTGTCCTGTTCACACTGAACAACAGAATATTAGTTCACTTTCAAAAAATACTTTTCACCAAGATATTCTAAGTATGTTGGTTTTCTTTATAGGGGAAAAATTTGAGGCTAGCAGTATAGCGTAATATGAGAGGTTAGGAGAGAAAATAGGGACTACGTGAAATAAAGCAAAGCTAATACCAAAAAAATGAATGTGAAATCGGAGAAGAGAGTAGAGGTCAGTGCCAGATAATTTAACTGAGAGAACAGCGGCTAATGCAAGGGAGCAAGAAGCAAACGTCATTACTTTAAAAGGGAATGTACATAATTTAGAGAAAAAATTAAGTCTAATGGGGAAAATGTTTCAGGGAGATTTAATGCTCTTCCTATATTGGTAGGGACATAGGTGCATTGAGATTCTGATGAGACGATCTTCAGTGTGGAAAATAAGCTTGTTATTGTAAAGGACAGTCAGGTCGGATTAAAGGATGTTGTGAGGAGACCTTTTGTATGATAAATGATCGCTCATGTTGCAGGAAACATAATAGTTCACCTCATACGTAGTTGTCCCACATTAAAAATGATAAATATCCTGGGCTGCTGCATGCACGATTTTCAGGCTGTGAAAGGTTGATTTTAAATTTTGGTTCCAGGATTGCTATATTGTTGTTTTTGATTTTGTACGGTGTATGCCTCCACGAAAAAATTTGCACAGAGCGTGACACCAGTGCCATCAGCAATTCTTAATAGTACATACGGAGTTCGTCTTTCGAACCACATCATTATTCTCTTGCTTTGGTGAACCATTAACAATGATTAACAATTTTCAGACTGAGGCAGCGTGTTTACAGTCCAGGGGAATCATCTCATCATACAGTGCCTGGCTATAAGCTGAACACTTCTACACTCTATAGTTCCGATAACGTTTCATGGATGTTTTCCGTACTTTCCGATATTTAATTATACAAGCTACGCCTACCAATTCCTTTTTGTGAGGTATCTTGTGATTATTTCCTTTTTTATTCTCGAAGTCAAACTGTGTTACAAAATGGATTATTCGGCCATGAATATATCTGTAGCAAGGCATTGCATCAATAGAGAAGGGCTTAGTCTAGCTACTTATCTTCGTAGACGAGATCAAAATACAGTGGGTCACTTGGAATTTCCCGTCAGATACTACGAGCTACAAACTATGACCTTTCTAACAGAAAATCACGAATCCTGCCGCGAAACTGAGCCCATATTCAATATGGACTCAATTTGATTAGGAGCCAATTGTGGAGAATGGTGCCAAAAATAGTCAGCAACTTAAGATGCCCTGAGGACAAACTCAATACTTCGTCTGAATAAAAAACCAGTTCATCACATCAACGATATTTTCTAAGCACTTACTATTTGTGTGTGGTTAGATCCTTGTCGTCGATGTATTTCATAATGGTACAACGTAGTGTATGTTCTAGAGTCCTGCTAGAAGTCTATGTCAATGACATGGGTCTAAATCCAGCGGGACATATGTAATTACAGACATTTCCACCTGTGATTAAATGTGAGGATTAATTCAACCTTACGGAACGAGGACTGCTCATCAGGAATAGTCTGATATTATGATTCTATCATTTTCAACGTTTCTGAAACTTCCTGGAAGATTAAAGCTGTGTGCCAGATATTGAATCGAGCCCAGGAACGTTCCTTGTTCCAGGAGCGCTAGTCTTGCAAGTTTCGCAGGAGAAGTTTGGAAGGTACTGGTGGAAGTACAGGTATGAGGAGATGTCGTTAGTGGCGCTTGAGTAGCTCTGTTGCTAGAGCACTTGTCATTAGAAGGCCAATGTCCCGGATTCGAGTCCTAGTTCTATGCACAGTTTTCATGTGCTATAAGGTTGCATATCAAAGCACACTCTGCTGCAGAGTAAAAAATACCTTCTGCATTTCATTTTGAATTATGCAATTTGAAAATATTTTTATTGCACTTGTTTGATTTCTCATATTAATCCACTCTCTGAATTTTTTGTCGTGCATCACAAAGAAACGCAATTCGAGAGTGAGTGAGTGGGTGCCTGGTGACTATCAACGAGTTCTCAGAATCGTCACTAATGGCGTCTACAGTGGTTACTCAGAGACTCCAGCGCGTGACATCTTCATTTGTTGGCGCTGTGGCTGTGAGAGCGCGTCGTTTGCCGAGGGCCGCTTCACGGAACTCTGGCAGACGCGCGGCGCGGCTGGAGGGCCAGCTACCCTGACACCTGCGCGCCGCCGCATCTTTTATGCATTATTCATTGTGGCCAGCCCTCGCACGGCACTCGTGACATCCTCACGGCGACGCGTATTGTCCACTCCAACGCTTTGGTCATCAAACGACACAATAAGCCGTAACGCTATTTCCTCTTCACGAGTAAGATCTGCGCAACAAATTTACATTACGTAGTTAAGGTTCTATAGTTCATCGCTATAGAGTCAAACAGAATAGATTTTAAATACATTTCGAGTACCGAAAGAGTTATCTAGATGATGAGGTTGATAGTGAACCACGAACTGGTACAAACAGATGAAACTTAATGCGTTGAAAAGAATGCTGCTGGAAGGCTGAAAACTAGACAGGTAAAGAAACAAGAGTTCAGACTACATTTGGAAGAAAAGACAGAACGATGCTTCAAGGCGACACGGCGCAAAAAAATGGAAATTTGAGGTAAGGACTATAGGACAAAACTACTGAGGTCATCGGCCTCTAGGCTTACGCACTACTTAATCTAACTTAAACTAACTTACGCTAAGTGAGGACTCGAACGTCCGACGGGGGCGAGGGGGGCGGGGCGCTCGAACCGTGACGCCTAAGACCGCACGGCTACCCCGCGTGCGACACGGCGGAATCACCTTAAAACTGGGTAGTATCAGGTATGTCTAATTGAAAAGGTGATCTTCGTTACAGCGCCGATGTATGTGATCCCAATGGGTGAATGTGTTTGTCGAGAGATGGCGTGGTGGTATTACCAGTTTCACAAGCGGAGTTGACAGCTATTTCTTCATTTCTGGAGAGTTCCTTCTGCATGTCGTAGCATAGTGAATTCCTCCCGATCAGCACAAAGAGTGGTTATCCAGTTTCTTCGTGCAGAATGGGAGGATGCTTCACAAACTTGCCGCAGGGTGAAGAGGTGAATGGAGAGAAGTGTCCCACACAATGCACGATATTCAGGTGGTATCATCGTTATGAGGTGGGATGTGTGAACATCAAGGATACGCTACGACATGGGCAAGCACGCGTTGTCACCGCCAGCGCCAAGCTTTCGGCTGTGAAGGAGCTCACTATATATGACACTGCTGTTCAATTGTCGATAAGCAATCGAGGTGTGCATCAAACGATCCATGAGACGTTTTGTTGAGGCAAAGTTTGTGCACAGTCTTTTCCCAACCACTTTTCAAAAAATCAGAAGATTGCTAAAATGGGTGGTTGCCTGACGACCATTTGAGATACCCAGAGCAAGGAAAGGATTTCATAGCTCAGATTGTTGCAAGTGATGAAACGTCGCGTCACCACTTCGACACGGCCTCCAAATTGATGAGCATAGGCTGTCGACACCCTGGTTCCTCTGGTCCAAAAAAACCACACTCTGCCCATAAGGCCGGAAAAGTGATACTTAGTTTCTTATCCGACGAACAGGGACCTCTGTTAATGTACTGAGTACCGCGGTGTGCAACAACTAACGCTGAGCAGAACTGCAAAACGTTGCTGAGGCTCAAACAGGTAATCAAGAACACGCACAGGGGCAAGCTCTCGAATGGGATAGTGCTTCTCCTGGTCAGCGCTAGGCCACCTCTGGTCAAGAAAACCCATAACCTCTTCAAATATTTCAAGGGGAGTTTTTGGAACGTCCTCCTTTCAGTTCCGATATCTTCCTGTGTGACTCACATAATTTCGGCCCATCAAAACAATCTCTTAAAGTTAAGAGATTCACCTGTGATGGGGATGTGCAGAACACCCGGGAAACTGGATCCGTCAGCAACCCAGGCGTATATACGCTAAAGCCATCCACATCCTTCCTACGCACTGGAGTCGTTCCGTCAGTGTCAGTGGTACTTATGTATATTAGTACTGTTCCACGAGAAGTGTAATTATAATGTAATTACTAAAATTTCTTTACATATAACTGTAGTATCCTATTCATTAGAGCTCGCCTTATAAATCCATCAGGAGTTTACACGTTACACTGCAGTGATTGCGACTGCTGGTATGCAGGACGGCCAGGAAGTGATTTTTTGGATGAAATTCAGAGAACATCATAATATTAGTGAAAATAACCAGCAGTCTTTCGGTGACACTAAAGAGAACAAAAACATATCAAACGATGTTAAGAAGAATCTAATGCCTTACATAAAACAAAGTGAAATTACTCTATTTTATGGAGGAAACAGAAATATTAGACATTTACTTACACAATCAGACAGTACTCTTAATGAACAGACGAAGCCGGGGTATAAGAGGTCTATGGAAATTTTTTCAAATGTCCTGAAAAGATACCAGAAGTGCGGAGACAGTTTGTGACTACTATTTATCCATATTTTGCATTAGGTTATTAATAAAATATTTCGGTGCAGTTTTATTATTCAAGATATGAAATTAAGTGGAAACTTCACATGAAAATTGCCGCTTGTACCGTATTCTGTGTATACAGTACTATACGTGAATGTTTTAAATCGTGTTGACGATTTTATTTTAATGATGAATACTGCACGTAATTGTGATTCTGGTAACGACTGTAGCTAAACGTTAGCACTCAACAATATCGACGGCTGCTCACGAAAATCAACAGTATGGCCCATCTGATATTTCACTGCGTTGTATTTCTGACTTTGTCTCCTCGCTGTAATTCTAACTTAACTAGTATACGTACGCTACATATGGAATAGCCATATCTAGCAGGGACCTCGTAGGGACATTCTGAGATAGGGGTGTAGAAATAAGTAAAAAATTTATTTAATGTAATTACTTGCGTTTAATACACAATTAAATGGAACAGAAGTAGTTAGTACATCATATTGTTCCGAATATTTCACCTTTTTCAGCACGTCTTTTTCGCTTTTGCGTATTTATAAAACTCTATGTAAGTCGGCTTGTAGTTAAACTGGCACTATAAGATTGATTCCACTGTTCCCGTCAGCAGTCCATTTCTTTCATCACTCTATTGGGTCGACATTAGAGAAAATACTCTTTCCACATTGGCGTTGTGTGGGGGAACAGAAAACAAATATTCGCATAATTTAGCAGTTAGGATTTTCGTTCATAGTTTTCAGTTTCCTTAAGAAAGTAAATCCACCTTTCTTCCATGGCGTATTTAGACTTCAGTTCTTCCGAGTCACGCTTAGTTTCAAAATGACCTTCAGATGCATATATTCCTGAAAGTAATTGTCGCCTGAGATATTCACACCAGTTTCAGTCGGGTATATAATGGTGTTTTCAATCATCACCCAATCTGGAGCTTCAGATAGCGTAATCAAATCAAATACTCGATATTTATTAAACAAGACAGCCTATGGTATAGGGAGCCATTGCCTCTTCTTCAGATTTCGAAATCGAATTAAATATCTCTTGGTTAGGGTTCTCATTCTTTAATTTCTTCAATTTCATCTTGATTTGCATACCAATAAAATTAGCAATCTTCCTTTCATTAAGACGTCTTTGAGCGTTGATTAATATATTTCTTATTTCAATTATGAAGATTTTAATTTTCTCCCAGCTTTTTAAATATTTTTTTTGTTCAAACCGAGCCAAGTTTGACAGCAGAAACATAGAGCAAATTTCACTGACCGGGCTACTGAAAAAAATCTGAAAGTTTTTTAGGTGGCCTGTCTTCGACGTCAAATAATTGTTTTAATGGAATCCAAAACTTATGAATTCTCGCAACTGCAGCCATTAACGACAGTCATCTTGTTTTTGAATGAGACAGGATAGTACGATGATTGACATCAACGTATAAGCAGAACTCTTTCAGCCTCCAGCACCGCTTGCTATAACGCTGTGGAGAATGTGGGCACAGCATCCAATTTCTTCTAAATTTTTCCTTGTTCCTTTTTAGTTTGATGAAACACATTCTGCTGGCCGCGTCTATGAAGCTGGTATTGGTATTGGTACCGTGTGCACAAAACCGATTAATTTATCTACTGGAGTCTGGAGTTGTCTTAAAGAGTCCAGAGGAAACTTTGCAGCTGTGTCCGATGTTTCCTTATTCAGCGAATGAAACTTCAACAGCTTCAAATGGTTCAAATGGCTCTGAGCACTATGCGACTTAACTTCTGAGGTCATCAGTCGCCTAGAACTTAGAACTAATTAAACCTAACGAACCTAAGGACATCACACGCATCCATGCCCGAGGCAGGATTCGAACCTGCGACCGTAGCGGTCGCTCGGTTCCAGACTGCAGCGCCTAGAACCGCACGGCCACTCCGGCCGGCTCAACAGCTTCTGTTGCAATCATTCAGCTTCAGTAAAGTATTGAACAACTCAAGGATACATCTTTCCAGGCTTGAGGTTCGATACGTCGATGCCTATGCCGTAAAATGAAACTTCTTGCAATTGTTTTATGCATTTGGACACGGAGTGTGGTGCGAGAATATTTTCAACAATCGCCGTACCTTTGGTCCCGGCTACTTTGCGGCAACTTGGAGGCTGGATACATCGTGGCATTTAATTTTACAGCGCAATCAAGAGAACTTGAGGATCGATGACGCTTGACAACAATATAAGCTGGTGTTAATTCTGCAGCGGTTCTTCGTGGGAATCTTGTTAAATCATGAATGTAGAAATAGGTTTTGATGTCTATGTAGGGCGAATCTGTTTGTATGATTCTTCGTAGAAAAGTGATGCCTCATATCTGCCTTACCTCCGTGAGTTACCGAGAGAAGTCAGCTACAAATCTCACACAATGCTTACTGATGCGTATGCCCTTTCTTGACAAAAGACCACTCTTTTGTGTAATCGTCCGAAAAGTGACCCATTCTCTTTCCATTCTTAGATATTTTCGTAAGCTATGATAATATGAGTTTATTAGAGGGTAAACAGTCGACAGCAAACCTTAAAACATCGAATTACAAGTCACTATGCACTTCACGCCATATATACCCGCAGTAAACAATTCAGATATTACTAACTTGCACTCGTTGCTCGTATTACGTTTAGAAAAAATCGTCTTACCAGGTCGCTATTCGAATGGGAA
Source organism: Schistocerca piceifrons (assembly GCF_021461385.2). Classification (NCBI taxonomy): domain Eukaryota; kingdom Metazoa; phylum Arthropoda; class Insecta; order Orthoptera; family Acrididae; genus Schistocerca; species Schistocerca piceifrons. The sequence continues at coordinate 905,361,175 of NC_060138.1, forward strand.
CTGCCCGATTCTTCCGCGTGGTGCTGCTGAGATATTTCCATCCCCATACTAGTGAAGAAGTCTGATATTTTCTCGATTGATGGCGATAGATTTAGAATTTTCGATACAGGATACGCAAAATAAAGCTAACAGTGGCTGCATTTACATGTTATGCTATCAGATGGCGTTGGATTGGAATCGTTACAGAAGTTTATAATGAGCTCTTTGCTCATTTCTTTGTCCGCATGCGCATATGTCACTTATATTCCACGTAATTAAAACATTTTCACACGTATTTGTTCAAATAATTCTTCTGTATCTCTAAGAAGTTCGCCTTGCAGTTTCATGTTCAAGCGGTTCAAGGTTTATGAATACTGCCTGCAAAATGTGTCGCGAATACATATACACATACACTAAAGAGCCAACGAAACTGGTACACCTGCCTTACACCGTAAAACCCGTGCGAGCACGCAGAAGTGCCGCAACACGGCAAGGCATGGAGTCGGCTGTCTGCAGTAGTGCTGGAGGGAAAAACACTTTTTGTCTTAAATAGTCGTTGCCGACCGCAGTACCGTCTTCTACCTGCTTACGTATCTCTATATTTTTATACGCATGTCTACACCAGTTTCTTTGGCGCCTCAGTGTACATACATACGTACATCCATTTTTCAACATGTACGGAGTTAACTCTATACTGCCCACACAGTCGTAATCAGAAACTTATTTTATTCTCCCTTAGACACACTTTAAAGCGGGCTGTCGAATGCTTCCGATTCGTCACTGAGAAAAAGCTCAGGCAACAGATTTTCGTGAAGTAGTCAGTTCCTTTTTTCGAGCACCTGAAGCTTACGTGTTTAAGTCTCTTTAATTTCTTCTTCCTAGCAGTGCTTGATATTCCAAGCAACATGAAGGCGGCGAAAATCTTTGTCATTACTGTGAAAATGTATTACATGTCCCAAAACTTCTTTAGATGAAATCTGAAATTTCCCTTTCGTAGTGTCCTTCCAATGAATCAGGCAACGAAACTGAATTCACTGCTCGATTCGATGCAACTAGTTGATGGGGAATATTGACTGAGACGCAGAAAATCTATCGGGAAGAACAGAGAAATTGGTATTCAATGGGTTCCCTAATTCGTTTCAGGCGAATTCCGTTATAGTTACCTTCAATAGGCAATTTCCCATATTTCGGCAGTTGGCATTTTGCTACCTTTAAAATGATCCCGAAATCAGTGGCACGCTGAAGTCTAAACTCCCTTCTCCTTTCAGTTTTCCTTCCCATTTGATATTATCACATATTGACGCATCCATGAAGCAGTTATAGTTCTATTTTTACGTTTCTCGGAGAAACCAAGAATAATTTCCAAAACGAACAGATAGTTTAGATGTACTTGCATTCTGGAAACTTTTTATGACCCAGAAACTAATACGGAGAAAAAATACATACAATAAGAAGTGACTGTAATTCTTTTATCACTGTATGTTTTAATTAAACGACTGTCAAGATTGCGGACTGATGTCTAGAAATAAAATAAATACGAGGATGCAGTACGTTTTGAAACAGTGCTAGGAGATTTTACCCTCGAAAAATAGACTCAAAGTATCTTGGATGTAATTTAGGAATCAATATGATACTAACGCAATCACAAAAATTAATTTTTACGAATCAGTAAGTTACTAATGCCATAAGAAAAACTAATTAAGATGGAATACGTTTTGAAATAGGGCTCGAAGATCGTATCCTTGAATCTACATCTACATCCATACTCCGCAAGCCACCTGATGGTGTGTGGCGGAGGGTACTTCGAGTACCTCTATCGGTTCTCCCTTCTATTCCAGTCTCGTATTGTTCGTGGAAAGAAAGATTGTCGGTATGCCTCTGTGTGGGTGCTCTAATCTCTCTGATTTTATCCTCATGGTCTCTCCGCAAGATATACGTAGGAGGGAGCAATATACTGCTTGACTCCTCGGTGAAGGTATGTTCTTGAAACTTCAACAAGAGCCCGTTACGAGCTAGTGAGCGTCTCTCCTGCAGAGTCTTCCACTGGAGTTTCTCAATCATCTCCGTAACGCTTTCGCGATTACTAAATGATCCTGTAACGAAGCGCGCTGCTCTCCGTTGGATCTTCTCTATCTCTTCTATCAACCCTGTCTGGTACGGATCCCACACTGGTGAGCAATATTCAAGCAGTGGGCGAACAAGTGTACTGTAACCTACTTCCTTTGCTTCCGGATTGCTTTTCCTTAGGATTCTTCCAATGAATCTGTCTGGCATCTGCTTTACCGACGATCAACTTTATATGATCATTCCATTTTAAACCACTCCTAATGCCTACTCCTAGATGATTTATGGAATTAACTGCTTCCAGTTGCTGACCTGTTATGTTGTAGCTAAATGGTAAAGGATCTTTCTTTCTATGTACTCGTAGCACATTACACTTGTCTACATTGAGATTCAATTGCCATTCCCTGCACCATGCGTCAATTCGTTGCAGATCCTCCTGCATTTCAGTACAATTTTCCATTGTTACACCCTCTCGATATACTACAGCATCATCCGCAAGAAGTCTCAATGAACTTCCGATGTTATCCACAAGGTCATTTATGTATATTGTGAATAGCAACGGTCCTGCGACACTGCCCTGCGGCACACCTGAAATCACTCTTACTTCGGAAGACTTCTCTCCATTGAGAATGACATGCTGCGTTCTGTTATCTAGGAACTCTTCAATCTAATCACACAATTGGTCTGATAGTCCATATGCTCTTACTTTGTTCCTTAAACGACTGTGGGGAACTGTATTGAACGCCTTGCGGAAGTCAGGAAACACGGCATCTACCTGGGAACCCGTGTCTATGGCCCTCTGAGTCTCGTGGACGAATAGCACGAGCTGGGTTTCACACGATCGTCTTTTTCGAAACCCATGCTGATTCCTACAGAGTAGGTTTACAGTCTCCAGAAAAGTCATTATACTCGAACATAATACGTGTTCCAAAATTCTACAACTGATCGACGTTAGAGATATAGGTCTATAGTTCGCACATCTGTTCGACGTCCCTTCTTGAAAACGGCGATGACCTGTGCCCTTTTCCAATCCTTTGGAACGCTACGCTCTTCTAGAGACCTACAGTACACCGCTGCAAGAAGGGGGGCAAGTTCCTTCGCGTACTAGATTCAAAATATCTTTGATATAATTTAGGAATCAATAAGATATTAATGCCACCACACAAAAATTGATTACTTCATTGTGGTACCTGGAACAATACAAAAGATCAATAGAAGAAACCAAAAAAGGATAAATTTATTGAAATAATGTGCAGCCCAGTATACGGTATGCATAGAAATTGTAGTTCACTGAAAAGATATCCTCGAGGGGCATTTCAGTGAAGGTGAGATACCGAACAGATAGGTACAGAAGTGCTGAATACATACAGTGTTTGAGATAATGTAAGTAAAGAAAGCGTTGACCCTGCCACCAGTGAAAGTCTGGAAATATATTCCTCATTCTTCCGGCAACAGAGATCTGTGAAGACCAAGGAAGCAATGGGTACCAGAATAGGCTTGAGTGACGAGTATGGCAAAGTCAGGGAAGTATAGTATTTTAGGACGCATGTGTGTCTCTGCATGGATGTATTTACTGCTTATACATATTCAGTAAGTGAAAACTGGAAATAAGAAATTAACGACACACAGTCTTCACACTAGGATTTTGTTTGGGTTTTAGCATGTCGTGTTCGCGTCTGGGAATGTAGTTTTAAACATTGTCTTAATAGGAACTGAGGACTACTTGCGCAGTGTGTAGTTGCACTTGGTTTTCCTGAACCAGCAATCTTCGTCAAACCCTTGGATCCAGATGCGATATATGTCCTACTCATCTAGAAAATCATCCTAAGCGACGCTCAGTGTAATATTCCAATACGCAATGAATTTTTATCGACAGTGCGAATTTATAGGCATTTTCTTACATTTTATTATGCTTATCCATTACGGATATTTTAGAACCGTGACTGTATATTGAATGTGAATAAGTTACACAAAACTACAACCAGTCACTTTGAAAGGTCTCTGTTGGATTCCTTTCATGTTAATTTTTTAAAACTGTTGTCATTTGCGGCATACATTCCACTTCTAAATTTAGTGTGGTTTTTCTAACTATCTGGGAGGAGGCTGAGCTGTGGAACGTGTTACTTTTACACATAATCAAGAATGATCTGTCACACTACTACACTTTAAAACACAGTTTATATGTAATTCATCTCATACGGAACCTACTTCCGCTTTCTTTTATATACTGTATATGATAAGATACTGTCATCCCCCTTTCCTTCTGTGTGAAAGGAAGAATGAGCAAATGTATTTCTAGTTGCATGCTTGATGGTAGTAGACAAGCCTGCCTGCTAGAGAACAGTAGGACCAACGTCGGAACAGGTAGCTACGCTTTCTAAAAGCAAAGGGGTTTCTATTCTTAGTATGGTCCTGTCCGTCCCTTGTCATGTTGGTATAGGAAGCTGCCTCTCTGGTCACTTCCGTTTTGTATCTGGAAGCACCTTTGGTAGGGGCCCAAGGCTGTCAGTCCACGGCGAGTGTCTGAAGTGGTAAGATCTCCGGCTAAGCGCGTCTCTGCTAAGTCTGTAGGACAATGGATTTCTTAAGTTCAGCCTAACTGAAAATCTAAAATATCTAATGTTATCTTAAATTGCAACGCAGTGTAATTCGAGTTTGAAGTTCAGAATATCTTCCAGTAGTTGCTTGGTCACTACTTTGTGAGTAAAGTGGAACCACGTGTGGATGGTCCGTAACTCTAACCTAGATCATCAATCTTAAATGCGAATGTGCGTGATATTATAACGTCTCGTCTTGACAATATTTTTCATTATAGCAACTTTTCTTTATGTTCAACCCACGTGGGGTGTACTTTGTGAGACCAGTACCAGGTGCTTATACAATTGTTTGACCCATCAGGTTAATAGTAAGACGATAGCAACCAGTTCAAGGTTTTTACTTTGTAATTCGTGTTTCGATGTAATTTATTTTAATTATCAAAATTATTGTGTGAACCAAGTTGACAACGTGAAGCATGTAGTGTATTCATCAAAGTAGCCCTCAAGTATTCTTTACGGGAAGATTTCACTGAGAGTTAGTATGAATATAGTATATCAGTGTGTGGTAATTTCGTGACGGACAGGATTGTGCTACGAGTGTAACTTCTTTGGGTGAAAATTGAATCGGTTTGTTGTGGTTAATTTCTTCTTGCATATGTTTCAACGTTCTTAGTGTGTTATTTTATGAATGCAGTGTTGTATGCAGTCTCCCAATCTTGGCTCCATATTTGATGTGTTCCATAAGATTACAAACTCACATTTTCACAATCCTAAATAAGGCACCAGTTTAGTTATGGATCAAGTTTAATACGCTGAAATTTTAACGGTACAATGATCAATGTTAAAATAAATGTCCGAATATAAACTGATTTATTTCTTTTTATTTAAACTCTCTTTTTATATTTATATCAACGGTTGTCGTAAGATGACTATTAAAAGATTATAATTAATGTTAGTCTGGTTGGGAATTTGGTAAACTAGACTGGATACCTGTTGAAACAGTTGCTCAGCAATGCAAGGTTAATTTCCCCAGATACCTCACAGCTTTTAACCCGCTTTTATTGTCTTGAATATCAGCACCGCTTTCAGAACAAATTAATGCATCAACATTACAACTTTTTTGAATAATTATGTTTTATTCGATGATCCGGTTTTCGAACCTTTTCAGATTCATCTTCAGATGGTTTCAGGAAGTTACATCATTACTACTAGCAGAACGCTGGGTGCTGGCTCTATGACAAAAAGATGGAATACACTTTAATGTATCGTCATGACTATAGCTTACCTGTCGATATAGATGCAGATTTGGTTTTTTACTTACTGCGACAGTATAGGCGGCTTTTTTCGGTTAGTGTCCATCTATCTACCTCCATTTTGATGTCCAGTTGTGATATCACTACACACACTTCCACAAAAACTATTCGCAAGTTCGATTCCTGATTCGGGCATGGATGTGTGTGATGTCCTTAGGTTAGTTAGGTTTAAGTAATTCTAAGATCTAGGGGACTGTTGACCTCAGAAGTTAAGGCCCATAGTGTTCAGAGCCATTTGAACCATTTTTTTAAACAAAAACTATATTAATTTACACTCTGACAGTGAGACTTTTCCAGCATCTAGCATGCGCTTTACAACTGTTGCTTGTAACAAAGATCTTGACGGAAAGATATGGCATAGGCCTACTTTGCACAGAGATGTAATTTGTTCTTCTTTAAATGTATTACAGTAGATACAAGGGCAAATATTTTAATCAGACTGGCGATAACATGAGAGCACAAAATAAAACGTTGTCGAAACTCTTACTGCACCATGAATCATTTGATGCAGACAATTTCCCATGGCTTGTAACTTAGAAACCAATTTTAAATCGTTACCGTCATCAAGACGTAGACAAGCATGGTATTTAAAGACTCTCCTCAGCGCGAGTAAATAGGCCATTGCTCAATATATGGAACCCCGTTATCTGCAGCGCTATCAGTTTTTCTATTTGGTGTCGTGTATCGAAATTGAGATAAACAAAATTACAGGGTGCGGTATTTAAATTCAGACAAATGAAATTTTTCTGAAAATAACATTTATTAAAACAAAATACAAATGAAAAATGAAAATCCTTATACATATAAGTATTTTTCAAAAGTAAGATTACTTTATGTAATCCCCTTCAGCCGCAGTGACTGCCTCCAATCTTGTCCCGAAGCGATCGTACGCGCTCTCTAAATAGCGCTGTCCGTATTCGCGAATGCTGCTTCGATAGCGGTGCGTAGAGACGCATCAGGGTGCCTCATCTTATTGGTAACTCTTTAGACTACGCTGTAATGTAGTAGTCGAGGGAGTTCAAATCGGAGCTATCCGAGAGACAGTTTTGAACTAAATGACTCATATGAGGTCCTCCTCTGCCATCCGACACATTGTTCGCTCTCTGGCGTTCAATACTAAACCCAGTTCCCTCAGCGATTGCCCCGAGTTCTCCGAAACCAGCGCCTGAGCCTCTTCAGTGACTACCGCAATTTGTGACACGCGTCTCCTGGCATAAAGATTCCTCGCTGGGTTAGCGGAACCTTCACCAGACTTCTCCGAAGGATTATACTTGGCCACAATATCGTAAACAGTTGATCTCGGGTAACCGAAGAATCGAACTATTTCAGTGAGCGAACGCCCAGAACGAAGGCTTTCGATATTGGAGGGTCTTCGGCTGTACTCTTCACGTGTCCGTGACATCTGGCCATTTTGAGGTTCTGACTTTTTACTGGATGCCTATGTCTTTCAAGAACGGCAGTGACCTCCGGCGGAACTATGATACGGCGGAAAATTCAAATTGAAATTTGGTTGGATTTAAGCGCCGCACCCTGTACTATATGAAGTGTCACAAAAAGTAATGGGAATTTTTGTTTTTGTTAAAGAATCTGTCTTTATTCGTCAGCATCAAATTTGCCCTCTTCAAAGCTGCTTCCAATCTTGGAAGCACTTCTGGAACTCACTTTTCCCTATGGTGTTCATCTTATTCTGCGATTCTGTTTTTATTTGATCAGTGGTGCCAAAGCAACATCCTTTCATGGTTCTCGTCAGCCTCGTGAATAGAAAGATGTCGCAAGGGGCCATGCCCGGCCAATACGGTGGCTGAGGCAACATGACGGTTTTGTTTTGCCAAAAAATCACGAACAAGTGTTGAGGTGTGAGCAGGAGCATTATCGTGATGCAATTTCCACGAGTGGTTTTGTCACATTTCTGGTCGTTTTCTTCGGATTGCTTCACGCAAACGACTCATAACTGCTATATTCTATTGTAATCGAAGAAACCAGTGAGAAGATCCTTCACATGTGATCGAATTATTTGATTTTTTATTGGAACGATTGGGCTTTGGTTTCGACGTCATATCAGTATACCTATGTTTCGTATCTGTTATAATCGTCCATAGATGTTCTGGGTCGTTGCTGACTTCATTTAGAAATTTCTGAGCGACCTCTACGTAACATGTTTTTTGTTCGAAATTCGACAATTTGCGAACAAACTTTGCTGCAACAAGTTTCGTGACCAAAATATCCGAGAAAATTGCTTGGCATGAGCCAAAGGATATACCAGCATCAGAAACCTCTCTGTATTTACTTCTTCCACATTGTCGTCAGTACTTGACGTGCTAGGACGTCCAAGCCGGTCGTCGTCTCAGCGTATCATGACCCCCTTTGGAACATTTATATCACTCGTAAAGTCTTGTCTTACTCATAGTACTGGTAGATTCGCCAAAGGTCACAGTCAACGTATCGAACGCTTTGCTGCATTTTATTCCATTTCTCAAGCAAGGTTTACTGTAGATTCTTTGATCCATGTGTTTCTAAAGAAAAAATTCGGTGAGCACTCGAAAACAAGTACATCCTTTTCGACAATCAACAGTAAGCTAAATATTAAAACAGCTGAAAATGCAAACATACTTCAGGAGCATGTGCACCAACAAGATAAAAAATTTGAATATCGGATATATTAAAAATTTTTCGTTGCTTTTTGGTCACACCTCGTGTGTACTCGCATGTTTCCTGACACACACACTTGATCTTAATTTCGTTATGCACATTGCAGGAGAAAGGGACTGATTCGCAGAAAGAAATTATACGTTTTGAAGCAAGATCTAAGAACTGATGAATCGAAAAGATTTTACCATGGCGAACCTTATGGAGTTTTGATCTATAATTACGTGCATCTTATAAAAGCGATCATCCAAAACATTATGGCCACCTGCTTCAAAACGCGTTTTTCCATCTTTGGCACCCAATACAACAGCGATTCTGAGTAGCAGGAATTTAGCATATCCTTGCTAGATTTCTGGAGGTATGTGGCACGAGATGTCTATGTACAGGTCACGTATTGCCCGAAAATTATTACCGATTTGTTTGTAGGTGCGGGAATATTACCCGATAGCGTCCCAAATTAGGTGAATTTAGTGGTCAAGGCATCACCGTGAGTGCACTATCATACTCCTCAAATCGCTGTTGGATGAATCTGGCTTTCTGAAATGAACAGTTATCTTGGTGGAAGACGCCATATCCTGCTGGGAGACGTCAGCACCGTCGAGTAATACAACAAGTATGCACGGACGCAGACGGTCCACAATAATTATGACATAGTCCACAACCGTCATGATGATTTCGATTACTACCACAAGACCCATGAAAGCCCAAGTGAATGTCAATCATAGCATAATACTGTCCCCGCAGGCGGCATCTATGCCGCTGTTGTTTGTCATACACTATGTGATCAAAAGTAACCGAACACCCACAAAAATATACGTTTTTCATATTAGGTGCCTTGTGCTGCCACCTACTGCCAGGCACTCCTTATCAGTGACCTCAGTAATCATTAGACATCGTGAGAGAGCAGACTGTGGCACTCCGCGAAACTCACGGACTTCGAACGTGGTCAGTGATTGGGTGACACACTCCTAAATGTCGCTGGGTCCACTGTTTCCGATGTGATAGTGAAGTGGAAACATGAAGGGACACGTACAGCACAAGACGTACAGGCCAACCTCGTCAGTTGACCGACAGAGACTGCCGACAGTTGAAGATGGTCTTAATGTGTAATAGGCAGACATCTATTCAGACCGTCACAGACGAATTCCAAACTGCGTCAGGATCCACTGCAAGTACAGTGACAGTTAGGTGGGAGGTGAGAAAACTTGGATTTGATAGCCGAACGGCTTCTCATCACGCCGGTAAAGGTCAAACGACGACTCGCTTGGTGTAAGGAGCGTAAACATTGGACGATTGAACAGTGGAAAAACGTTGTGTGGAGTGACGAATCACTGTATACAATGTGGCTATCCGATGGCAGGGTGTGGGTATGGCGAATGCCCGGTGGACGTCTTCTGCCAGCGAGTGTAGTGCCAAAAGTAAAATTCAGAGGCGTTGGTGTTATGGTGTTGTCGTGTTTTTCATGGAGGGGGCTTGCACCCCTTGTTGCTTTGCGTGGTACTGTCACAGCACATGCCTACATTGATGTTTTAAGCACCTTCTTGTTTCCCACTGTTGAAGAGCAATTCGGGGTTGGTGATTGCATCTTTCAACACGATCGAGCATCCGTTCATAATGTACGGCCTGTGGTGGAGTGGTTACACGACAATAACATCCCTGTAATGGACTGGGCTGCACAGAGTCCTGACCTGAATCCTATAGAACACCTTTGGGATGTTCTGGAATGCCGACTTCGTGCCTGGCCTCACTGACCACATCGATACCTCTCCGCGGTGCAGCACTCCGTGAAGACTGGGCTGCCGTTTCCCAAGAAACTTTCCAGCACCTGATTGAACGTATGACTGTGAGAGTGGAAGCTGTCATCAAGGCTAAGGTGGGCCAGCACCATACTGAATTGCAGCATTATCGATGGAGAGCGCCATAAACTTGTAAGTCATTTTGAGCCAGGTGTCCAGATACTTTTGATCACGTAGTGTATCAGATAACTGCTACACTTGGTGTAACAATTGATCCGCGGATCAATCACGATGATCCCGAGCCGATTGCAATCGTAATTAAAGATGTCGACGAGTCAGTATTGAAACACTCTGCCTTCAGATGTGCCACAAATCGCCGCCTATCCTGCTTTACAGAGCAGGCAAACCTCCAACCACCACGTTCTGTGATGAGGTGTGGATGTCTACAACTTGTCGCCTATTCTTGGTTTCACCGTCCTTCAACCGCTTTCCATAGACACTCACAACAGTAGCACGCTAACAACCGTCCAACTTCGCCATTTCCGACGTGTTTATTTCTAGGTGCGGGGTTGACATTCTGTCCTTTGCCAAAGCCGCTTACGTCAGTGGACTTCCGAATGTGCGGTCCCTATAGACGTTAGAAAGATGCTCCTTTCGTCTCTGGTCCGCTTGTATACTTTCTGCCCGCAACGTCACTGGGTGGCATTCATTCTCGCATTGGGCAGGGGTCATAATGATTTGGCTCATCAGTGTATGTGACAGTGGGAGGAGATTCATCATAGTAAGAATTAATTCTGCAGTGCACTCAGTGTAAAACCTGTCAGTAAACTCACTGGGCGTAAGTTTCTTAGTCGCTATGAATAACTGTAGTTGTATTTCAAGACAGGAAGAACTTCTCATTCAGTACTGGACACATACGAACGGTGCTGCTATTGTCAGTTGTTATTCTGTGCTCTAACGCTAGTCATGTGAGCAGGACTAAGGTTTATACAGGGTGTTTCAAAGATGACCGTTATATTTGAAACGGCAATAAAAACTCAACGAGCAGCGATAGAAATACACCGTTTGTTGCAATATGCTTGGGACAACATTACATTTTCAGGCAGACAGACTTTCGAAATTACAGTAGTTATAATTTTCAACAACAGATGGCGCTGCGGTCTGGGAAACTCTATAGTACGATATTTTCCACATATCCACCATGCGTAGCAATAATATGGCGTAGTCTCTGAATGAAATTACCCGAAACCTTTGACAACGTGTCTGGCGGAATGGCTTCACATGCAGATGAGATGTACTGCTTCAGTTGTTCAATTGTTTCTGGATTCTGGCGGTACACCTGGTCTTTCAAGTGTCCCCACAGAAAGAAGTCACAGGGGTTCATGTCTGGCGAATAGGGAGGCCAATCTACGCCGCCTCCTGTATGTTTCGGATAGCCCAAAGCAATCACACGATCATCGAAATATTCATTCAGGAAATTAAAGACGTCGGCCGTGCGATGTGGCCGGGCACCATCTTGCATAAACCACGAGGTGTTCGCAGTGTCGTCTAAGGCAGTTTGTACCGCCACAAATTCACGAAGAATGTCCAGATAGCGTGATGCAGTAATCGTTTCGGATCTGAAAAACGGGCCAATGATTCCTTTGGAAGAAATGGCGGCCCAGACCAGTACTTTTTGAGGATGCAGGGACGATGGGACTGCAACATGGGGCTTTTCGGTTCCCCATATGCGCCAGTTCTGTTTATTGACGAAGCCATCCAGGTAAAAATAAGCTTCGTCAGTAAACCAAATGCTGCCCACATGCATATCGCCGTCATCAATCCTGTGCACTATATCGTTAGCGAATGTCTCTCGTGCAGCAATGGTAGCGGCGCTGAGGGGTTGCCGCGTTTGAATTTTGTATGGATAGAAGTGTAAACTCTGGCGCATGAGACGGTACATGGACGTTGGCGTCATTTGGACCGCAGCTGCAACACGGTGAACAGAAACCCGAGGCCGCTGTTGGAACACCTGCTACACTAGCTGCGCGTTGCCCTCTGTGGTTGCCGTACGTGGTCGCCCTACCTTTCCAGCATGTTCATCCGTCACGTTCCCAGTCCGTTGAAATTTTTAAAACAGGTCCTTTATTGTATCGCTTTTCGGTCCTTTGGTTACATTAAACCTCCGTTGAAAACTTCGTCTTGTTGCAACAACACTGTGTTCTAGGCGGTGGAATTCCAACACCAGAAAAATCCTCTGTTCTAAGGAATAAGCCATGTTGTCTACAGCACAATTGCACGTTGTGAACAGCACACGCTTACAGCAGAAAGACGACGTACATAATGGCGCACCCACAGACTGCATTGTCTTCTATATCTTTCACATCACTTGCAGCGCCATCTGTTGTTAAAAATTGTAACTACTGTAATTTCGAAAGTTAGTCCGCCTGAAAATGTACTGTTGTCCCAAGCATATTGCAACAAACGGTGTATTTCTATCGCTGCTCGTTTAGTTTTTATTGCCGTTTTAAATATACCGGTCATTTTTGAAACACCCTGTAGGATGTATGGGATATACAATGTGAAATATCTTACGTGATCTCTACTGTTAGCAGCCTGCGAGATATTCTTTTAGTTTTATTTCTGGCAATCAGCCCAATAAATCATTACTGCCAAACTGTTTGTACATGCTTGCCTTGTTACTGTGACTGACTTCTCTTTAAAACAAATTACGTAAATTTTCCCTACATCTACGGGGGCGCGCTGAAAAGTAATGCCTCCGGATTTTTTATGCGAAAACTCTTAAGGTTTTTTAATAAGACAAACTTTATTCACTTTCTACAGCATTATTTTTCGTGTCTACATATTTGTAGCCCTCTGTCACTAGAGGTATCCAGTTGTAGCGTATAACATGGTGGTGTGTGATGTAGCTACACGCTGTAATCGACTTTCGAATTGGTAGAGTTCGTCCACGCATGGAGCACATTGTCATTCTCCATGACATTGCCAGACCACACACGAGTGCTGCGACATCTGCAACACGCTACACCTAGGCTTCACTGTCATCGATCACCCTCTATAGAGTCCCGATTTCGAAGCATACAGTTTTCATCTGTTTCCAAGACTTCAAGAACGCGTTCGACGACTTCACTCTGATAGTTCAAAATGGCTCTGAGCACTATGCGACTTAACTTCTGAGGTCATCAGTCGCCTAGAACTTAGAACTAATGAAACCTAACTAACCTAAGGACGTCACACACATCCATGCCCGAGGCAGGATTCGAACCTGCGACCGTAGCGGTCGCTCGGTTCCAGACTGCAGCGCCTAGAACCGCAAGGCCACTCCGGCCGGCTCACTCTGATAGTAATAAAGTAGAGCAAGAAGAGGTGATGTGATTCCGTCAACGAAGTCAAACTTTCTACCGTGACGGTAGCAACAAACTGGTCTCTCGTTGCGAGATATATGTTGGTCGCCAGAATGACTATGTTGAGAAACAAATATGTAGAAGTGAACAATAAAGATGTACGATATTAATAATGTTTGTTTTGCTTAAAAAGCTTTAAGGGTTTCCACATAAAAATTCGGAGGCATTAGCTTCCAGCACTTTCTCGTAATAGCTAACTCTAATGCCTTTCGTAGATCCATCCAGAACACTCATACCTAAATAACACATTTCGAATTATACGGGATGTCATCTAGATACTGGAATGGTAAATTTAAATACTTTCTAATTTAAATATTAAACTTATTTGTAAGTAATTAAAACACCCAAAGTAACCACGGAAATTTCGAGAAGGCCGAATAAAATATGAGTATCCCAATAGGCAAATTCTTAACTGTTAGACAGAAGAAGAAGAAGAAGAAGAAGGGAGAAAATTACTCGACGATCAAAACTGTAAGAACTCCCCTACTGTGCCTCGTTGTAAACTGGTATATTGGTTTTCCAGTTCTAAAAATGTGCACTACTACCTCATTTTCCCCTCGAACCTTGGTTCTCGTTATATGACAACAAGAGACGATTTAAATGTCCGACATTATTACACGCCACATGAATATAAATTACAACTGGTTACCTCCACTCCTCAAGCGAACGAGGTAGCCGAGAGTCAAGAAACTGGCCTCCTATTTGATCGGATGGCGGTTCAAATTCCTACGTCACCATCTACATTTACGTTTTTCGCCATTTCTCTAGAATATTTAATGCAAACTACTGGGAAGATTCCTTTGACAAGATCAGACGATGAATCCTCTCCGCATCCGTCCCCAACCGGACTTATGCTCTTTCACTAACGACCCCGTCGTCGAAACGACGTTCAACTTTAATCTCCCTCTTCAGATTTACCGCAGACACGCAGATGAAATGTGAAGCTGCACACATTCTGACCATTTTCCTCAATTGGAAAATGAAACTCCTTTACGAAAGCACAATGAAACACATGAATATGTTTATGGAGTCCAGGATAGACACACACTCCTAAACAATGAAAAAAAAAACTGGATCTGACGTGGCAAGGACAATTTAAGCTACAGAATCAAGCAAAAGTAATATCTTACTGCTGCTATACTGTGTCGGCGCTACACAGCACAAAGTCCTCTATTATCTGTCGTCCTTGGTTCACGGCATGTTTATTTGCTTTAACACGATAGCACATGTTACCGACTGCGTGATGTGACGCAAGGCGAACGATCCGCGGAGATTTATCAGGTGCCCTTGCCGACCACTGTAAACTTGACGCTCGGAATAGCAGCGCCTGTTTACGCCACACCTCACGCTGCTTGCGGTAAACAATCGGCCGCCAGACAGGTGGCGCCTTGTTTACTCCGGGCCATTGGCCGATGCGCTGCAGCCGGTGCATGCCCCGCGGTATGCAGTCTGATTACACACATTGAGAAACATGCACTGTTGAGGCGAACACGAAGCCAGAATACATGGGCCTCCATTTATATTTGGTTGATGGCTAAGAGTGAACATCCACGTTCTCTGTTTATCAGAGAAAGGACTGGTTTTGTACTACAGTCTGGATCAGCCTATCACACCATCAAATACTTCTGAAAAACAGTAAGAGTACGATGAACACGGACTAAGCTCAAAGAATGAATCGCGCTCTTACAAACGTCACTGAAACACTACAAAACAATGTGCACGTAAAACGCGGGTGCGATGGGATGCTCAGTGACAGCGGGTAGTGTACCAATAGTGTCGCAGGAACGAAGTACAGTATGTATTTTGAGGCTAGGGACAACATATTAATTCATGTATGCATACTCAGGTAATAAATAAAATAGCTCGGCATAATCTCATTCTCAGCGAGTTGAAATGATATAAAGCTCTCAGGTTCGAGAGTGAGTTCGTTGTAATGATGCGACGTTTGGAGTATCATCTTGTACGGAAGTTGTTAGGTGTCTGTTGAGCAGTTTAGAACAGTTGAGAGATGCTTGGAGATCTACAGAGACAGCGAGCTCCCCATTAGATAATGTTAATTAAAAGAAAACAAATTCACGCAACGGATAATGGCTTATTTAATGAAAATTATTACTGGCGACCCAGCTAAGCAGCACCTCTCACGGACATACTGATAATGGAATCCATCAAATTATAAAAAGATACAAAGAATCACCATAACAATGTGATTTGTTACTAAAAAACATCAAAAATATTTTCCCACGGGGCAAGAACACAACCAGTTATTAAGTGGACAAGGGATTGAAAATATATACTATTGCTCTGGCACAGATGGATGCATGCGTGAAACGAATCATAAAACTTTTCGGGAATATGACCAATAACTGCAGGTAAAGTTAATGGGGTAAGTACCGATTCCAGAAGAGTATGAACAAACACCAGTACTCCCGCCTTAACACGTGATGAGTTCAGTTGTGGAAATTAGATCAGAAAAACAAAACCTGATGAAAAATAAAATACTCTGAGCTCGCCTTACCTCAATGAAGGCAAATATACCCCATGCTTACCACTCTCTAAAGATGTGTAAGGTGGTCATGTCGTTTGTTTTCTGTATGTCATCGATGTGCGCATCAGAGAGAAAGAGACAGAGCAAGTTACGTTTTTGGTCTTGTCGTGGCACAGTCTTTGCCTCTGCGCAGTCTGAAACATTCTAAGCTGAAGTGTGGTCCGTGATGGACGTAGTTAGTATTGCTGTGTAGACTTGTGATTGCATCTGCTAAATGAAGAAACATTGACTGTAGAGAACAGTAAGGACGAATAAGATCGAAATGCTAGAAAGTGAAGAGACTATAGATTTTGAGTGATGTTATGTTTTGAAGAGAAGGAGTCTGAGGTAAGACCGCAGCACTGCGCACCTAATTTGTAGAAATGATTATTGTTCAAAATGGTTCAAATGGCTCTGAGTACTATGGGACTTAACATCTGAGGTCATCAGTCCCCTAGAACTTAGAACTACTTAAACCTAACCAACCTAAAGACGTCACACGCATCCATGCCCGAGGCAGGATTCGAACCTGCGACCGTAGCGGTCACGCGGTTCCAGACTGAAGCGCCTAGAACCGCACGGCCACACCGGCCGGCAATGATTATTGTCAGTTAGTTCACTTGCACGGAGCTGAGAGAAAGACCACCCCACTTCCCTGAGACACTCATTAACATATTAACCGATTAAGCTGTTTGACTTTTATAGAAATTCTCTGTTAACATTGTACCCTTGTAACTTCCCAACAGTTAAAGATCCGTAACCTCCCAATAAAAATGTGACTCATTCATAACCTTTCAATAATTAACTGACTGTGAATCAAAATTGGAAAATCTAGACGTCAGCAATGCTTCGTCATGGCCCTGAAAAGTAATTCTGAATAAACTGAAGATTCAAAATTGTTAAGGCTTTCGTGGGCACTTGTTGACAAACTGCCTATTGGCTTCTGTCTCGGGTTCTTCGGCCGACGTTCATCTAATGATTTTTCTGACGTTTCGCCAGCACGAGTGGCTGGCATTGTCAAAGCTTCACCCTGGGCAGTTCACCACCGGCAATGGAGGGTGAAGCTTTGACAATGCCAGCCACTCGTGCTGGCGAAACGTCAGAAAAATCATTAGATGATCGTCGGCCGAAGAACCCGAGACAGAAGCCAATAGGCAGTTTGTAAACTGAAGATTCTTACCTCAATGAAGTCGCCAGATAACGCGTATACATCTGCCCCTATAAGAAATTTTTCTGGCACAGCCCAGTGCAATGCTGGCCTCTAGATTTTATTATGTATTAAAAAAAAACTGATTTTTGTTTTCGATAATTGGCATGACTATGGATAGGAGAAATTAGAAAAAACTTTAAATTCAGGTGAATGACTGTCGAAAGTTATCTTTACAAGAAGGATTATTATTGAAAAATTATTGAGAATTATTTACGTGTGACTCTGATATAACAATAGTACAAAATGAGTTGTTGCAAATTACATATGCGTGCGGCAATAAATAATAATAATTTTTGCTTTTACCTTATACTACATCGCTCAGGTACCGCCATCGTTCTCCACGTCCGGCCTTGGTAATTCCATATAGGACACAAGTGCTCTCTGTGGGCTATACAACTAGACAACAGCTCTCTACGAGCGATCTCACCCAATCGCTCGACTGTGAGCTACTACTGCTACTACTACTGCCGACTCTGCTCTCTGGTCTGCGATTCTATTGTAGCTTACGTATCGCAGGCAGCACGTGAGCAATCCATCTGCTCGAGTGCGCTAGCAATGAATTCCTTAGTCATGGACCTCTTACACCCTCTTTAAATCATTGTTCACTTCGTTAAGCATAGTACTATTCAGACCTATGTTATGTGTGAAGATCACGCGAAATCTTTTTGAACATATTCTTCATTCTAAAATCGTTGTCTTGGCATATCATTTCATAGAAATAGTTACTCTGCCCATCCCGCTATTTGTCATTACGCATTACGACATGCAACAGTTCGAAAATATGTTTAGAAATTGAAATCTAGCTCAGCCGCTGCTTGCCTGCTGTTTACCGTTGTGTTTTCGAGAAATCTGCAATAATGTTGTCAAGACGCGAGGTAATTGGAAATTTTGATTAGGGCCAGATAATTGTTTTATTTCAGTTGCGCATTTAACGTAAAGACAAGTTGCATTAAGATCAGTTACAGTTCATTTCATATTAGGTTTGTGGGAACGAAGCTTTTGGTAATATGTAGATTTTATAGAGTGGGAGGTAAAGTAGTGCTAAACTCCGTACAGAAAACAAAATATAGTGGCGAGGTTACTGATGTACGAGAGAAGAAGACGGGTGCTGTAGTGGCTGGGAATTCTAAGTTCAGCAACAGCCTCTGACTTCTGCTCTAAGTTGTAGACTTCTCACTCTGCAGCACTAAGACATCTGGAGAAGAAGTGTCCTCTACAGAGACCTCGGAGCAAGTGTACTTCACTGCATTTGAAAGTGATATGTGCTATTTCTTACTTTTCCAAAACTTAACTAGTTCTGCTGGCGTCGGAGTCTCAGCGGACAATTATAACATATCTTAAGATTTCTGACCAACAAACACGCAAACATATTCTCCATTCTTACCGATTTTACCATTGTTAATCAATAAAGTATATCTCTCCCTTGGTGTGGTCAAGCAGGCAGAATCTCCTCCACTATATAACAAAAAAATGGTTCAAATGGCTCTGAGCAGTATGGGACTTAACATCTGAGGCCATCAGTCCCCTAGACTAAGAACTACTTAAACCTAACTAACCTAAGGACATCACAAACATACATGCCCCAGGCAGGATTGGAATCTGCGACCGTAACAGCAGCGCGGTTCCGGACTGAAGCGCTTAGAACTTCTCGGCCACAACGGCCGGCACTATATAACCGATTTCTAGTTACGGCTAATGAGAAGGTGTCCATGAGCAGGAACTCTCCCCTAGTACACAAATAATTACTATGCGATAATCACAGAACTTCTTACTAAATTTTGAACAAACATTTGGGCTGGCCTCCTCTGGGCGTAACAGCTGGTCCCATGGTCGTCGCCATGTGATTTCTTCTGTCATTCAGATTTTTATCATTGCTAGAAGGGATTCTATTTGGTATTTGCTCACCATAAAGGTTTACGGCAGACTCGCCATTCTCGCTAGCTGCTCCTCCTGTGCTCACCCATGAGACTGCTCTCTCCTGCGTTTTACCTGCACGAAACCCTGCCTTTCAGCAGACACAACTTTACAGCTAATGCAATTCCTCCTAGCGACTCTTTTCTTTTTCCAACTTGCTAAAATCACCAAGACTTCTTCACTGGACCAAAAGGAAAGGACATACAGTTAAACAAGAATGACAGTCGTTGGCAGTTGCTATTATTAATTGCAGTTTTCCTGTAGTGTTAGTGATATGACTTGATTTAGTAGTCGAATATGCATATTTGATTATTACACAGGTTACTTGCCAGTTTCTGGAAAACGTTGCCATGTAACAGAGTGAGGATGAAGGAAATGATACTCATGCTAAGGTCACAACATTTGGACGAACTCAAATTCCAGGAAAACCAAGAACTTTATAGAAATTAAATCAAACAGCATTTTGGATATCAGAGATCTCTCTCATGAATCGAGTCAGAGTATCCAACTACCCCCTAATTCTCCTTCATTTCTGTCTAATGTCAAGAGGCTGACACACAGTACTATGAACTAACACATGCAACAGAATGAAGTGCAGGACAAACTCATTCACGGTTTTAACTTGCTACACGTTATCGTAGCCGAGACAGACACAAACCCAACATCCAACACAGTTCCGCGTCTGCTAGGTCTGCAGATGGTGAAGAGACTGAAAGACCGTATGATGAGATAAAAAAAGGTAATCAGATCGTTAAGGGAGACGAAAATGTAATTGCAATGCGAACAGGAATTCTGTAGTAGGAAGAAAAGAGAAAGAAAAAAATAAATAGATAAAAGCGGAACTGGAGGAAAGGAGTAAAACCGGAAGCAACCTGAGTGATATTTGATATTTTTACATAGCAAGGTTTAACCATTGCTAACACTTAGTTAAACAATCATAAAATGGCTCTAAGCACTATGGGACGTAATATCTGAGGTCATCAGTCCCCTAGACTTTAGAACTACTTAAACTAACCTAAGGACATCACACACATCCACGCCCGAGGCAGGATTCGAACCTGCGACCGTAGCAGCAGTTCGGTCCCGGACCGAGGCGCCTAAACAATCATAATTGATGGCTTATACGTGGAATAAACCTGGCAACATCGGAAGATTTCAAGATATGTTATGTCATGGTTATGTAATGGTGAAGCAGAAATTTCGAAACCAGATTTTAACCTGCAAAGCGTTTCCGCAGTCGGGAAATCGCCATGCTATGCCATGCTGCCAGCGTGCACAGCCACCCGGTGGCTTACTTCCACCTCTCTCCCCCTCGTGGCGTAATACGAGCAACATTCGTAAACTGGCCTCGCTCGCACCGTCCCTATCTACAACGCGGCGGCACTTACCTGTCTGGCCCGGCCACAATGCTGCAACTTGCCAGCCATGTATCAGTCAGTTAATCCCTCTGTACTTTAACCAATATACGTATATGAACTGCTTGTAAAGTCATAGGCTCAATGATCTTGATCGCAAAATACTGATACTAATTATTTGCTGAAGACTGGAAAGACTGGTAGCAGCTGACTGCGGAGTCATATCATTTTGGGTTCCGGAGAAGTGTGGGAACACAGTTGGAAATACTGGCTCAATTGCTCAACCTAGAAGATATGTGGAAGAAAGTAACTCCTCTGTTCTACGATTTATATATTTAGATAAAGCCTTTCATACTGAGTGGAATATAGTCACTGAAGTTCTTAAACTAGCTGAGATAAATTGTAAGGTCCGGAAGCTTATTTGAAACTTATCCGGAAACCAGACTGCGAGTTGAAGTAAGTCAAGGGGAAGAAGTAGTTGCTGAGAAAGGAGTGAGACAGGTTTGTAGTCCGCCCCATGCTTATTCAAACTACACATCGAGCAAGCACTAACGAAACTTAGGAGAAACTTTGAAAGGGAATTGAAATGTAGAGGAGAGAAACAACTTTGAAGCTTGTCGATGACACTGTAATTCAGTCTGAAACGGTAAAGGGCGTGGAAAATCAGCTGAACGGAATGGATGACGTTTTAAACAGAGGTTATATACTGAATATCAGCTAAAGTAAAATTAGAATAATGGAATGTTATTGAACTACATCAAGAGATACTGAAGGAATTATACTTGGAAATGAGAAACTAAAAGTAGTAGGTGAAATTGGAAATTTGTGGTAAGTTCCTATGGTACCAAACTGCTGGGGTCATCAGTCCCTGGGCTTACACACTATTTAATCTAACTTAAACTAACTTATGCTAAGGACGACACAAACACCCACGCCCGAAGGAGGACTCGAACCTCCGACGGGAGGAGCCGCGTGAACCGCGGCAAGTCGCCCCCCATGACTGCGGGGCTACCCCGCGCGGCGTAGTAGGTGAGTTCTGGTGTTTGGGCAGCTGAAGAAAAGACGATGTAAAATTCAGACAGGCGATTGGATAAAGAGCGTTTCTGAAAAAGAGATATTTGTCAACATCGAATTTAAAATTAACTATCGGAAGGGGAAGTATTATCTGAGGGTATTTGTCTGGAGCGTATACTTGTACAGAAATGAAACAATACTGCTAAGAGGAAAAAAGAAGCTCACCCTATATGGTCCTACATAAGAGTGCTAAAGATTGGACAGGTAGATAGTATGGCTAATGAAGTGGTAATGAATCGAATTGATGACAAAAAACACGTCGCACAACCTGACTGAAAGAATTGGTCTGTTGATAAGAGACATTCTGAGGCATCTAGACACCTTACATTTGATAAGCGGGAGCAGTGTAGTGAGTTAAAATTGTAGAGAGAGACCAAGGTATGACTACAAATAGTAAGTTGATAATGCATTTTTTATGCAGACATGGAGAACCTTGTGTAGAATAGACTAACGTGCGGAGCTGCAATAAAGCAGTCTTCATACTGAAGACCACGACAACCTATAGCCTCATCAACAATTTATAAAGTTCAAAAGGAATTTGGCGCTGATGTATTGCCTGCGTAGTTCAAACAGCGTTTTGTTTGATTCCACCATTAAAGCGCTGATTCAGTCGATTTGAATGCTCCTATACATAATATGTTCGACTTATAGCGATATTTATCGAGTTTTTCTAGGATATTTTGTATTGATGAACCGTAGCAGATGCATCGGAAGTCTATATAAGGTCTTATTAGAGATCGGAATTTGTTAATGCAGACTCTTGGTCGACTGTCCAACCAACACGTGCTGCAGCGCCTAGGATATCTCGTGAATACGCGGCTGCTTTCCCAGTTCGAGTTGGCTCAGCAATCCCTACTTTAACACCTTAAAGTCGCTGAACATTAAGATGGACCTTCAACACACCAGTAGTCCACTGAATGAGAAAATTATAGCTGCCAATTTAGCAGCACGGCCATCCTCTAGGCTACACAAATTGTTGTAAACAAAACTATGCCGCAGGAATTGCATTCGTAGATGGCAAGGCTAACCGAGAGGATAAATTCAAACGTCATGAAGTAGTGCCCGTACTCACTGTAGAATTTAACGAAGATTGTAGAGGGACTAAAATAATCGAAAGTTCGTGAAGAAACAGTTATTTGTTATCTGAACTCACTCGTAACTGATGATGTTAAAATGCTACAGTTTCAACAACACCATCTCGCACTCACACTATAAAAGAAATTCAGGAACTTTATTAAATAAATAAGAGTACCGATTTCGTACTGGATGAAGAAACACTGCAGAATAAAGAGAGGTGAAGAAGTAGACGCTATGACCAAGAAAGCTGTGTACAATGGTTTAGTGAAATACAGTACAGTGCCACCGACAATTTCCTACATATCGCAAGAAATAGAAACAAGGCCCGATGGAGTAAAAACCAGCACCAGTATCACAGAATTAGAGGGAGACACTATGTCGCAGTGGTACCCTACGATTTCGATTTAATCACGGGAGATTGCAGAACATTTCTACTGCCTCCACATGAACACATATTCTTTATATGAATGTGGCAGTGAGAAAGATAACCATTTTTCTCTGACTGCAACAGAACATCTAAAGAAACCACGATTCTACCGCACCGTGTGATGTATAGCAATGCGTTAGCAACGAACGTTCATATTCGTACAGCAAGTCCTAAAAGTAGCTAAAGTCAGTCGTAACAAAGTTTGTTATTCTAATATCATACCTACGTAGAAGTTTGTCTTGAAGTTTCCCATGAGCAAATGAGCTCCATCTAGACAAGAATTTTTGTGATTTATTTCTTCATTGTTGAGTACTGTTCACACAAAAATGCATATCAGAATTTCTATTTAAGTAATTTTAAAACAATCATAGTCAGTAATGTGCATAGCCTCCTACTTTTCAACGAAAAAGTAGCCAGTGCCTTTCAAGGACGGTTCTTGGCGAGTCTTAAGAACTATATAAAAAATCAAGAAGAGCAAAAACTGACTTTAAAATGTATCATAACAATAAGTTTGGACAAGTGGGCTAGTTGTAAATAGTCAAAACCACCCAGTCGTAATAATTTGCTTTATCAAGAAGACAGAATGAACAAGGAGCATAGTTCTAATCTTCTGTTTCAGAGTATTGATGAAAATTTTAAATGTGATGAAGATGTAGTTGACATCTTACAACATTTAGGCTCAGCAACAAGGATAACTGTCAGTCTAGCAGACATAAAAATCAGTAAAGTAAAATACTTCTGCTATGTGTTTGGTCGATTGGAAATGTTAGCAACAGCCTCTCATTGCATTTATTCAATGATAAAATTTACTGAAACGAACAAGTTGAGAGTAACAGTGATATTCACGCTTACAATGCTAGACGGTCATACGACCATGTTCATCTGATCTACCTTTAGCAGCGAAATGAGTAAACTACTCATCTCTTAAAACTTTTCGACGTCTGCCCAGGGAAATCAAATAACTGGCAGAGTGTAACAGTATTTTCAAACGCAGAAAAAAGCTATTTTTCGTTAACAAGCCCCTTACCGAAGCGGAGATCAATGAACACGTTTCTAATTACCCTTTGCGTATTACAAAACTGTTGAAGTTCCACATGTTGCGAAGTAAACCCATTTTACCAAGAAGTATGGGCAGTATGCTTTCATTTGGCAGGGATCACATCACAATGCTTAATGTGAATATGACCAACGGGACAGAAACTAACAATTAACGTCGGAATATAATTTTGTTAAAGTCAGCGACAAGCAATCACTACTTCTAGATTGTACTATTGTGTATAGAATTTAGAATGAAGCATGTGCTATTTACGTTAAACAGGTCTTTCGCTTACGAGGACCTTTTCCTAAAAATGTGGGATCTGCGTGAATATCGTTGTCTAAAAAATTGTGAGACCGAAATAACAAAATATCGTGAATATTTGTGGGATGAAAGCATGCTCGAATAACAACGAGTGAAGGTTATGGAAAGACTATGGCGCTATGAATGAATTTACCATTGTTACAATGGAACTGACTCTTCTCACTTTACGAGGAATTGAAAAGAAACAGAGCGAAAGAAGCTCCTTCAAGCATCCATATTTTTACGTAGAGAGCAGTGGAAACAACGTAGGAACAACTCTTTTTAAAAACAGAAAAGTATTTTCTCTGAACTGTTCAAAGATTTGTAGTGACGCAGTGCGAATAGAATGAATAAATTCACACAATATATCTCTTCACGGCATTCGTAAGAGAAGAATAATGCAGGTATATCCCAAAAATTTAGTATCATAGTGTGAAATCTCTTCTAAGCATCATTCATGCGGTTGCGTTAGTAGCCAAGTAATATACAGTAGACAAATGGTTCAAATGGCTCTGAGCACTATGGGACTCAACTGCTGAGGTTATTAGTCCCCTAGAACTTAGAACTAGTTAAACCTAACTAACCTAAGGACATCACAAACATCCATGCCCGAGGCAGGATTCGAACCTATGACCGTAGCGGTCTTGCGGTTCCAGACTGCAGCGCCTTTAACCGCACGGCCACTTCCGCCGGCTTACAGTAGACAGAAAACAACAATAGCATAGTAATACATACAGCTAAAGTGACATTTATCTCACAAGTCAGGTAAAAGACAATTAAACAGCGATCAGAAAGAAAGAACTTGGAAGATTGCTTCCACTTTCTAGAGCTTCCACAGCGTTGTGCAAAAGTCCAGCCCGCGACCAGAATGCTAGCAGTCCTAGTGATGTGCAGCGTGTGATGGAAATTACGTGACATATTGCTTCGCATAATCACGCGAAAACATTTATGTGAAGATCCAGGTTATTAAACCTCTGCACTGCCTCTGTGCCAAGTCAGCCTTAATTGGGTCGTCGGCTTCACTTTGACCAGCGAGACACTATAAAGTAAATATCTAAACTCCTGTAACTATCTATCTATCCAGGGAAAAATTCCGTCATGCGAACACCATACCGGAAAACGTATTCCGCTAACAGTTTATACACTTGCTGCAGCTGACTCGTTGCAACCTATGCCGATAATCTACGCAACTACAAAACAGAAATATAGTCGAATTGCTAAAAAGACACACTTAATACCGCACATTAAGTTTCCACAGATACAAATGGAATTTACTTGCTTCAATTAAACCTCGCCAAGTCCGCCGCTTTTATGCAATACCTGCGTCAGCTGGGTTCTGACTCCGCCATGTGATGTAAGCACGTACTCGATCACGAAGTCGCCCCTCTCGCCCAGAAAACCGGAAGAGTCACCATTAGACTTACTTGCACGCCAGCGTGCAGAATGCATTTTAAGAATCTTGAAGTCTTTCTGTAACTAAAATGTAACTTGCTTGATCGTTAAGAATCACTGACTGCCGACTTTGGAACTTCACTTCGAAACTCCACCGCAGTTCATGAGACATTGCCTTGCTGTGCAGTGCTCAATATGCAAAACCTCAGAACTTTTTCAGAAATAATGGCCTATGTTGCTTATAGTAAAAACTTGCTTAGTAGTCTAAAAACCACTAATGTCTCAGACTGCTGTAGTGAACGGCAAAATGAAGTATGTAATGTTGTATTTCTCACAGTCTCATAAGTCTTCCACCGTTTCAGTGACTTGCATAACAGTTTCTTTATCTATTTATTCAAGTGGCTCGTCATTTAACTGTACGAATCTTAACGGCTCCCGTCCTAGGCCTTTGCACCACGCAGAAAGTTGAGATGATTATCAGCAGTCGAATCCAGTGCATCAGCGTAATGATAGGAAACCAGTACCACAGCGTAGTGATGGGACAAACGGATGGTCGTAACCACCGATTGCCCAATCAGTTGCTTCTTCGCTCAACCGTTTTCTTCAGCCGAATGAAACAACCGAAGGAAACTCGTCTTTGTAGTCACATCACCAATATGATTGTTCTTCACTCCCACCCCGGGTACCGGTGGTTTCATTTAATATGAGACAACCGACTGACACTAGTACTTAGAGGATCATTTCCACTCAGTGTCTGCGTTTGAGTGATTTCAGGTACCCACTTTCTCAGTGTTTTTGGTTACATGTGAACCAAAACGAGGGTTGCCAACATTTTTAGAGACGAATAACGTATCTTATATCAAGATGAAGTACATAAAAAGTAAATTATTTTCACAATGTATATAGTTATTTACTTGGATACGAATCTGACGTACTTTTAGCGTTAAATATGCGTTTCTCGTTGCTTTTAAAAGGTTATTAACTAGTACTACGTAACAAATTTATACTTAAATAAATTATGAATTAAACTGGTTTGCACTCTTCACAGATAATCGTCTTTCGATAAATGCCGATGCGATGTGAACGGAAAGCATGTAAGGTACTTTTTTTAAATTTTTTGCTGGCTTTTAAACTTTCTTTTTATGCATATACTATAGTTTTTGGAAGTATTTTTTGCGCGAGAAATACTTGTCGTCATTCATTCCTTTTTTAATTAATATGATTTCAGAATATCATACTTGGAAATGCTGTATATCGCACTGAATTTATCTTGATCACCTTTTACCCACTCATATGATTTTCTCCATTCCCGCCCCACAGAACGATTCTACCTTTCGATCCAGACACATAATTCACTAGTAACTAAACGATTATTTACAAACATGGACGAAAAACAGAACCAAAAGCTACGTATTAGCACTCAATAAAAAGATCATATTGGACGGCCAAGAAGGACTACGGGTGATAACAGAGTGCGGTCAACATTAGTGATTTGAAAACGCCGAAATGATGGAACATTTCTGCTCTGCAGAGCATGCGCCGGTGGTCAGGTGACTAAAATTATCTCTCCTAGCGGTCAAGGAGGGTGCAAACGTGGTTGCAGTCTGCAGAGCATTTCCAGAGATGGCCAGCGACAGGCTCAATTGTGAAACTGAAGCACCAATGTGTCAATGTGAATGGTACTTCTTCATAACCTTGAAATACTACACCTTCTACTTTTCAAAAGCTGTAAAATGTAAAGCCGGCCGGAATGGCCCCAACGTTTCTAGGCGCTACAGTCTGGAACCGCGCGACCGCTGCGGTCGCAGGTTCGAATCCTGCCTCGGGCATGGATGTGTTTGATGTCCTTAGGTTAGTTAGGTTTAAGTAGTTCTAAGTTCTAGGGGACTGATGACCTCAGAAGTTAAATCCCATAGTGCTCAGAGCCTTTTTTTTCTGTAAAATTTAAACAAGTTTGTACGCACGTGTTTGATTTGTGCGTACGCAGCCGATAACGTAATTTTCTGCACAATTTAATTAACTTCTATACAAATAAATGGTTAAATAAGTGTTTAAGGACTATATTCAAATGGTTTTTAATTACTGGATGTCATCATACTTTTTCACTAAAATTTAGTACAAACAGTCACTAAAATTTTTCAGTCTTCGTTTCTTCTTTATGTACTGCTAAGGGAACATTTATGTTCAACTTTGTACGCTCCACGGTACATCAGCTTGGTTAGTTATCTATTAACTGCATCTAGAGGAGCTTAAACCACAGCAATATCTTAATCAGTTTTAAATGATGGAAAGACTGGTTTCACTGAGAAGAATGAATAGTTAGACTTATCCAAGTAAACCAAATACATACTTCAAAGCTACAACGGACTGTTCCGACTAATTTCATTTAGTTGCTCCCACACGGTGCTTTCACTGGAAACAAGTTAATGAATAATAATCCAACCGTTATGTAAAGCTGCAACAGACTGAAGGGATTGTTTTCATTCCCTTGTTCCCTTCGCTACGTCAGCAAAGCTAACTTTTAGGCCGGAGAGTAATGTCATGAGACTAGTCGCATTATCCTACAAAGCTATACTCACATATGTTACACGGTAATCTAACACTATCTAACCAGAAACTAGAACTGTTAAGCGCCAAAGTGAATAAATTTCATGTGTGATGTTTTGAACTGCCGTGGGATACAAAATACTATCTCAAATCCAACATCGTGAAGATATTCTCAAGAGTCAGGAGGATTTAGAACCTGAGATGCAGTAACTCCACAGCCACATTTCATCATTACAACGCCTGAGCAGTTGTAGTAATATCAGTGTAATACTTCAACCACCAACCATAGGTACCGTTTCTTCATTGGCCAGTTCAGCCACTCGACTTATCACCCATTTTTCGTGGCTGGCATATGGCTAATCGTCATCTTCTTCGTCATTGTCCTCTAGAAATTTCTTTTAGTGTGTTGTCGATTCGCTGCCAAATCACATGAATGGAGATTTACCATGAACATACAAAGAGTGTGTTTTATTCCATGCAAAAACGCTCAGCGACTTCGACTGCAGCGCGATGAGCTTTTCACATTGGACAGAACTATCAGAATCATATCCTACTTCGTGGTGCAGATTTTACGTGTGGGGGACAACGAGAAACAAAGTGATAATAAATAGTGCTGTCAAATGCATTGGGACTTGGGGTTCTATCAAGAGCAGTGGCATACAATCTGGTGATAGAGACTGGAAACAGGAGTGGTATTCGAAGCAGTCACGCTGACTGCGGCCATGGCTGCGTTACCTTAAGTTACCAACCTTGACAAGAATGTAAAGTGTGACTTGTTAGCCCATACGCATATCCAACATTCTTTACCTAACATACATTATAATAAACGATGGATTATGATGCACGGATTATGGGAACGGTACGAGCTGGTTGACAAATCATCTGGCACAAAGGAAGAGTTATAGTGAGATCATCAACTCTGTACATAAACTGGTTCTAGCGACATAGATAAAAGGCAGTGAAAAATCGCTTTCCGTGTAGTCAGTATGTGAGAACCAAGATCTTTTTTTAATGTATGAAATTAATGAGAAACATGCTGCCAAAAAAACTGAATGAAAGAAACTGTGTTGCTGTTAACAACGTGTAGAGGGAAAAATGATTCCCTTCCTATAGCCTTTTGATGAATTCTCGTATTGCACATAGATAAAGTAACGTGTCATGCTTCCACGAATTTAGACTCATTCTTCACAGTAGAGCTTACGTCGATGGCATCATGAGCTGCCCCTAATTGACAACTATCAAAGATATAGCCACGAGATTACGTAATAATTGGACTTCAGCGTCGCTAAAAGCCTTAGACTAGTAATAATAAAATCTGAAGCAAATCTGTTGGCAAGCACAATTCCACTAACTCATAAACCACTTCTTTGATTCGGTTGGCTCAAAGAGATATAGTTTTGTTTCTGTTCGGAATAGCGTCACAAAATAAGCGTGGTCGTTTTATTTTAGCGTCTCTATTGATATATATATTAATTGTATATTATGATTACAATTAGATAACGCTACCGTAAATTTTATTACTGTCTACCGAGTTCCCAATTGAACTGCGATTTTCTTTAGTAAGGTCGTTTGTCATCTAGATTTTCGTAGGAAATGATGCCCCCGAACAAATATTCCGAAATATGCTCAGATTTTTCAAGATAGTGGGATCAGAACGAAATTTGTTCACATATTTTGCACTGCGTGCTGTTGAGGACAACAAGATTCATTACTGACAAGACCGTAAAGCTGAAGCAGGCTGCCCTCTAATGCCCATCAATACTTAAATTTGTTTCAGTGTCATATTATGGGACGACTCGCCACTGAATCGTCCTAAAAGGTTTCCAATAACCATTCATTCAGCAAGTAGGTAATTTTGTCGCCGAAATATGGTTGCAATATGTGGGAAAGTCTCTTCCTTATTATAGATCATAGGCTTAACTGCGAAATAAATAATTATGGAGACGGCTGTTTTCAGAACGTTAAAATGCCCTGTGTCCAATCGTATTTAGAAAGGAAAAGAAAACATATTTACTGGCCACTCGCAAGCAAGACTAACAGGTACAATTCTGCAGATACGGCTTCTGCAGGAAGTCATACATGAACGCGACTCCGGAGCCAACCTTGAAGCAGTTGCTGAATTATTCAGATCGTGATCGGTAACTGCGACGGCTGTGGCGCGAGTTTCGAGAACTTCACCGACTCTGCAGAGTTATGTTTCTCGGCAGCTCTATTGTGAGTTAGCACAGTTGTGCGTGTTCGAGTTGAGATACAACACCGTTAGGCAGCGTAATGCGATCATCTGCGATGGAAGTGCCAGCAAGGTCTCCACTTAACTGCACCATAATGAAAATAGAAGTTCCAAAACCAGCTGCAATAAAGTAATATATTTAAAATTTTAGATGACAAGCCTGTTTCGTCGTAATTTCCATTATCAAGTTACCTGCAAAAAAAAAAAAAAAAAAAATTTAAAAAAATCGTAAGATTATCTGAACGTAAATCGTGTCTGTTTTATATTTACATTTGAATTGGTACTTACGACTAAACTTCATCTACACTAGTTTCCTCTGTCAAGCCGTCGTAAGTATAACTTTTTTGTGATTACAAAACTTAAAAAAATATTTTTTGGCAGATATTTTCAAAGTTGAATATTTTGACAGTTCTTTACCACGATGCTAAACGCTCACAAAGTATATACAGCTTACCAGAGATGATGTTACATTTCATTGTTTTTATTTTCCATTGAATTTTATCTATTGTAGGCGACTTGCCTACAACAAATAATTGCATAGCCGTCCGGTATCATGAGTTAACGAAAAGATATTTATTCGTGAAAACTCACAATGAGAAGAAACTAGAAAAAACAACAGAGAAGTAACAAGAACTAGGAGATCCTATAGTCTTACGGCAAAGATAAAAAACAACACATGACCAAAAAAAATTCTCGCGCACTTTTGACATACTTTGCACCAGACATGAAAAATATCACTGCCACACTATGGTCTGTGTATGTTTTGTTTTCCATATGGCTATTCCTTTTCATATTCTATTGTGTCAATAAATTTATTGAGGTAGGAGCGAACCGTATTGCAGCTAGTTTTCGAGCTTTCTTTTCTTTTACCGTGTTCTATCGTCTCAATAAAACTGGCTTCGAAATCTCCTTCATCAGAAAGAGTCTATAACGATAGCATAACGTGGAAAACTTTATCTCTTAAGTTATATCTTGGTGTATTCTTTGGAACGTCGAGTGAGACATGTGCGGTAGGTGCCCGCCATCTGTTGAGTAATTTATGCACTGATTCATTTTCGTCGTAATGAACTAACAAAGAGATAAGAAATAAATTTAATTGTTTGAAAGATTGACGGAACTTTACATTTACATCAATATACCTACGTGGAAAGGGCTGCGAACCGCTGCGTTTGTCATTGTAATAAAGAACTAAATTTAAATATTTATCAGAAGACGACACGTGGCTGAGAACGCAGTTACTATTTCCGATTCACGTTCCCCAACGGCAATGCGCTCAAAAGTTAAACGCGAGCAGAACTACAATCGTTTTAATTAAATCATTTAACTACGAAGAAACATACAATTGTGGACTGACACAAGTTTATTACATTAATTCTTAAGCCTATTTCCTTTGTTACAGGTAACAAGTTTTGGCGTCTCCAACCTAACACTGAAATGTAAATTAATGTGAAAATCTAAACTAAGTTAATGAATAATTTTCTTTCAGGTTCTCACTTATCTGTAAGTCATAAATATTGAAATACAGTAACAGAGAAAACTCTGTGCGCTCAGTCACTTTTTCATGAAATGTAAAAACAAATACAGCACACTATTTCGGGGAATACGATACGAAGATGTACTTCTTAAGCAGGGGAACAACGGATATAAAAGTAAGTAAATGTATTATTTTGGTACTCGATCATTTATACAAAATAAGATAGCATCGGAAACATTCCGAAGTATCTAAATTTACTGAAATGGCGGTAGGCAGGAATAAATTCTTTCAAATTCAAGAACATCTTCAAAAGGAACTGCTCTTACCTGCAGTAGAAAAATCTTCAGCGGATTTCTAAGTGTTAGTAAAAGTGGCATAAACTGCCTAATGGAACGGTGAAATATTAAACTCAGTACCTAAACAAAAACAACATGCTCTTGAGCTGTTGTCCCAAATTATCTCCATGAAATGTGCAATTTCACTAATTTGACAAGATTTTTCTGATTACTTCTGATGTTACGATCGTTTGTATGGTATCTTGGATACATCATGCGCAAGTATGCATCATATACATTATAGCAAACACGCATTTCGTTTTGAATTTTCTTTTTTGTGTAGTAAAAGCCTTAATTTGTGTCTTATGTACCAATAGTTGGCACAGTGCAGTTACAATTTTTCTGATGTATGTAGCAGCAGCATCTTCACATCAGACCATGTGACACACAACCTGAAAGTAATCGGATAGCTTTGTTTTAATGTAGGTAATCTCATTGGTGATATTTAAGGAGAAAAGTAAGTGATTTCGACATTCTTATGGGGGCTAGCCTCATATCATGACAGAAGGACTTATCTAATTAGCTGCAATACTTAGTCTTAAAATGTAGCGTAGCAGTGTATTCTTCTCAGGCTGGAGCAACAAATGTTAAGTGGTGTAGCTGGCTTTTACGTGAATAAATCATGTCTCGGGAAAGGCAATTCGAAAACTGTTAATTTCTTGCACCCAGACGAAAACCGTCAGAACAAAATATTCAGTTTTGCTGTGCCAGCATTTCAGGCAGTGTTAAATATATCTCAGAAAATGTCAGTCTCATAATGTAGTTCAACTACTGGTGCAAGTAGATGTGCAGTAAATGTAATCACAAATTATCCTGTTAAAACACTGGAAGGATTTTATGAAATTAAATGAGGACTAATGTTGAGGTCTCTTTGTATAAATGCCAGCAACAGCTATAGTATGCATGGAATATATTTCTGACACACTGATGGGAACCGCTCCAGTCTGAACATCATTCGTGAGACACCGACGACGAATAGGTCTTTGGGCCTGTGATTCCCTCGATGGTTCTCAACGTTACATCATCAACGACTGATTCATCCTTATCATCTATAGGTACACTGTAGAGCTACCTACAAGGCATGAGAGGTTTTGCAATCGCTTGGAAGCTTAGAAAGTTTGTTAATTTTTGAGAAAGGATATCACCATAGGTAGCAGCTGAAATTAACTAATTATAAACTGCATTGTTAACGCATCCCTTGGATTTATTATGATTTTGTGTCTTTTTAAGAGGAAAAGTGGATCAAACTGCTTACACAGTATCAGAGCGGCAACATAACGCTTTCCGAAATATTTACATTCATGATTTTGTATTCATCTCCAGGGTTTGAATAGTTTCGACATTACGATGTGATGAATGATTATCTTCTTTCGAGCGGGAAAGAGTATAATGGGTTGGTTTACAATTCTCGAATGAATTTTATCGGTTTCATTGGTATAGATGAGACAATTTCTTCAGATTGGTTTTGTGTAGACCATCTACGGAGGAAGTAATTAAATGGACTTTATTCCCCGGGTGCAAATATGCTCTTAGATATTTACAGTGGCCTGCAGGTCCTTTAAATTCACTACTGAATGGAGATGACCATCATCAAAACTTTTTTTTATATGATGTAAGTACCTTTGATAGTGCCTTCTGAGTTCTTCCTTGAACCTAATCGCGGAGGTTTATTTACTGTGACCTTTAAAGTAAAATACCTTTCTTACCTACAGATGAGCACAATTTGTTATTTGGATGTCAAGCGGTCATCCAGAAGGAGTTACTGTTATCGAAACCATTCGTGAACAAGTACCATCACATTTTTGTTTATTGGGCGTCTTCTTTTTAAAGGATAGATTTCCGACAACACAATTGGAAGATCCATTACCGAAATTCACGGTAAGTCTTCCATCCGCGCTCCATGAGTGAGGAGATCTTGCAAAGGCGGCGACAAACGCTACATGCATTACTGAAATTGACATAGGCCCTTATGCAACCCAGTAAAACTCATCACTCATTCATCTCACTGATTTTCTGGAGGTACATACACTAAAGTATTCAGACAAAAATGAATGGATGTGTTTGGGTTTGCATGTACCAGCATAGCTCTCGAACCCCTGGAGAGATCTCGGTCTATCTTCGCACACCTATTGCAAAGTATAGTGAGCAAAAATGTGGCTCTAAAGAAAAAAGATTTAGCATTCTTAGAAATAGCTGCTACACCTAAGGCTTCAGAAGCACTAAAGTTGCGTGAAGCCACACTGCAGACTAAGAGAGATACTTTCATCTTCGACATAGACAAGTTTGTTTGCTTCTCCTTTCAAATAGGCAACTGGAATAGGTAAGTAACGGGAAACGCCTAATTACAAGCAGGTATTATAAAATATTCATATGTATTAGCTCCAGCATATCTCTATAGTGCTTGGTGCAGTTTCAGACAAACGAGACTACGTATGACTAACTATTTGGAACATAAACGTTATTTGGGGGATGAGGCTCCTATGACATCTCTATGGATTGCGGGGGATGTGGGAAGCGGGTGGTATGTAATGCTAATTCAAAACGAGCGGTATTTGGTATCAGGGCCACAATTATCGGAATAACTTCACAGACTGCTGTGAGTCCAAACTAAAAGTAACAGAACAAAAACAGAACGGAACACAACAAAAAAAAAACATAGTAAGTGCTGCATCTTTGGAGAAGAAATGAACTTTTTAGGCCCTTAGTTAGGAACTTATTTTGCACTATGGACAGGTAAGTAACCCAAAGGTAGAATAACAGACAGTGTTGTTCGGGGAAGTTGAATGGAAAACTGTGGAAGATGGGTGATTCAAATGGTTCAAATGGCTCTGAGCACTGTGGGACTTAACATCTGAGGTCATCAGTCCCCTAGAACTTAGAACTACTTAAACTTAACTAACCTAACGACATCACACACATCCATGCCCGAGGAAGGATTCGAACCTGCGACCGTAGCGGTCGTGCGGCTCCAGATTGAAGCGCCTAGAACCGCTCGGCCACAGCGGCCGGCGAAGACGGGTGAAGTTGATATTCCGTGATCCTTTTTGTATAACTTTTGATCTACATCTATATTTACATACATACGTCACAAGCCGCTGTACGCTACAAGGCGGAAAGCCCCATACACCAAAATTTATCATTTCCTTTCCTGTTCCACTAGTAAATAGATCGAGGGGAAAACGACTGTCTACAAGCGTCCATATGAGCCCAGATGTATGTCATCTTGTGTTCGTAGTCCTTACGCGAAATGTACGTTGGCTGCAGCAGAATTACTCTGCAGTCTGTCTCAAATGCCGGTTCTTTTAATTTTCTCTACAGTGCCTCGCGTGAAGAATGCCGCCTTCCCTCTAGGGATTCCCATTTGTGTTCACGAAGCTTCTCGATATACTTGTGTTCTGATCTAACCTACCGGTAAAAAATCTATCGGCAGGCATCTGATCTGCTTCGATGTTTTCCTTTGATCCGATCCGGTGGGGATCACAGATACTCAAGCAGTGCTCGAGAATGGGTCGCACTAGTGTTCCGTAAGCTGCCTTCTTTGTAGATGAGAGGAGACTGACAACAATTCTGCCATCCTATTTCCGTTTGATGGAAAATAACAGAGATTAGGCACGTATTGACAGCCGTTTTCCCTCGTTCAAATCGCGAATGGAACAGGAGTAGGTTATACAAATATGTATCCACGTAACTTACTGGGTGGTCAGTACACGTTAACATTTTCACAGTATAGAAGTTCCATGAAGGAGAATTACTGCATTACTGAGTAGTAATTGATAATATCTGGTTAACTGCTGTGACAATTCCGTTTGCTAGTTTCCACAAAGCCTACAAGAGAAGAAAATGTGATTTATATCTCTTACAGTTATTTCATTACATTCACAGTAGTTTTTATTTCGTACATGTATTCGATGAACAATGCTGCGAAATGATCCATAACTGAATCTCATACGAATTCAAGAATACATAATTTTTCACTAGTTTGACCTGTGTAAAATAATGCCTTTGGGATAATATTTAGCTGTTGTTGTCCATAATATTTCCGTTTACTGCGTTTCCTAACAACGTCTTGCTCTACTATATAATGTAGTCTCCATGTCTGATGACGATACTTTGATATTTTCAAAAGTCCCAGTTTCATCGGCGATCTTCGCCAACTCATCGAATATTTCATTATACGGGTTTTAACGTTAGCGTGTCCCTTCATTCATGTACATTTTACCTTCTTTGCGGGACTTTCGTTTTCCTTGGTGTCTTTCATAATGTCTGTCACTAGTGGATTAGTTTTCTTGAGATGGACTAAGACTTTTAAAATTATATATATATATATATATATATATATATATATATATATATATATATATATGTGTGTGTGTGTGTGTGTGTGTGTGTCTTCTGTGAGATTCTGCATGTCGTCAGTACATAGGCCTATCTTCAAATACATGGGGCAAGTATCAGCAATGCAAATTTTCGCAAATTGCCTTGCTATACCGGATGCTTTTGTTCGAAAGCAGAAAATGTTGGTACTTCCGTTATTTTGGTGTCCTGATAATCGTAATTACGATATGTTAGCGTTCTTCGAAGACAGGGAAAATTTATTTGAATCTATGCAGCTTAAAATATAGCATAATTATGAATTTTCGCGCAGTATTTATTCTTTGTTCATAAAATTTCTGTATAAGACAATCTGCGAGTTTCTTTATTAGAGGATGGTTAACAGCAGAACGTCTTTTTATGAGAGATATGTCTGTCCTTAATTTCTACCTCGCAACGTTGGGCATTTCTACAGCTTTCGCTAACATGGCATTCATTGGCGTGGAACTAACAGTTCCTAGATAAGTCCTCATGCGACTGAACTGGAATATCTTCGTACTTTAGAAATTTGCTTTTTTCTTGCCTCTGTTGAACAACATACTATCATAGGCGAGTATTCATCTTATTAGACCCCTGTATACCGGTAGGAGAATATTGTGAATCCCACCAAACAATTATCTTGCAACCGAGAGCATCATCTCCGTCAAAGACTGGAACTTTCTTAAGAGATATGCTACATGCCTCTTCCACAAGAGGCACGAGTCAATGAGCAAATCGAGAAATTGAGATTGACACTTCACTGAGAAAAGGTAACCGTATTATACGCGTAAGTAACTGTGAGATCAAAAATATGAAACTTCCTGGCAGATTGAAACTGTGTGTCAGACAGAGACTCTAACTCGGGACCTTTGCCTTTCGTGGGCAAATGCACTACCATCTGAGGTACCCAAGCGCGACTCACGCCCCGTCCTCACATCTTTACTTCTGCCAGTATCTCGTATCCTAACTTCCAAACTTCACAGAAGCTCTCCTGCGAACATCCCCCAGGCTGTGGCTAAGCCATGTCTCAGCAATATCCTTTATTCCAGGAGTGCCAGTGCTGCAAGGTTCACAGGAGAGGTTCTGTGAAGTTTGGAAGGTAGGAGGCGAGGTACTGGCAGAATTGGAGCTGTAAGACGGGTCGTGAGTCGTGAAATCAGGGCTCGCACAGAAAAATTTAAGTGCTCGTTTTTCCCGTGTGCCGTTCGAGAGTGGAACGGTAGAGAGACAGCTTGAACCTGGTTCATTGAACCCTCTGCCAGGCACTTTATTGTGAATAGTAGAGTAATCACGTAGATGTAGATGTGCTTGGGTAGATCAAATGGTGGAGCACTTGTCTGCGAAAGGCAGAGGTCCCGAGTTCGAGTCTCGGTCCAACAATTTCAAAAACTATATATTAGAGGACTTGCCTGCAAAAGGCAAAGGTCCAGAGTTCGGGTCTTGGTCCGGCACACAGTTTTAATCTACCAGGAAGCTTCATATCAAGGTACACTTCGCTGCAGAGTTGAAATCTCATTTTGGAAACTGTGAGATTCTTTGCCTGCCGAAATTAACACTAGTCGTCATGAAAACTGGAAGCTGTAAGCCATTAGGTGCCAATCACTTTTCTAGCTGAGACACTGTTGAACTCATTACTCTCCACAGTTAATCATTTTGGGCGTAAAATCTTTTGCGAAACCTGCAACTATTATGACAACATATTTCTGTTTCCATTGCAAAAATTCTTTATTACCAATCGTGGCCCGTTAATCAAATTGTTGGTTGAACCAACATAGTTTAAGTGTTTCAAGAGGCACCGTACCGAATATTTATACCTCATACAGGGGAAGTAGGAATATCATCAACCGCAAAGTTTCAACGCGGATGACAGTGGGTGTCGAGTGATAGTGACAGATGGTCATATAAGAGTATTGTGACGAAAAGCAAGAGGTCGATAGGTGTGAAAGTCATTGTAGAACTGAATGTCGCACTCGCAAACCACGTCAGCACCAAAAGAACACGAAGAGAACTCCGTAACAAGGCACAATAGGGAGAGCTGGAATTCTATAACCGCACATCAATGATGCAAATAGCCGTAGTAGGAAAAGCCACAGAAATGGACTATGGGCAGTGGAAGAATTTCATTTGCTCACACAAATCTTGTTTCACACTGTTATGAAACTTTCCTGGCAGATTAAAACTGTGGCCGGCCGGTGTTGCCGTGCGGTTTTAGGCGCTTCAGTCAGGAACCACGTGGCCGGCCGCGGTGGCCGTGCGGTTCTAGGCGCTCCAGTCCGGAGCCGCGCTGTTGCTACGGTCGCAGGTTCGAATCCTGCCTCGGGCATGGATGTATGTGATGTCCTTAGGTTAGTTAGGTTTAAGTAGTTCTAATTTCTAGGGGACTGATAACCACAGCAGTTGAGTTCCATAGTGCTCAGAGCCATTTGAACCAGGAACCGCGTGACCGCTACGGTCGCAGGTTCGAATCCTGCCTCGGGCATGGATGTGTGTGATGTCCTTAGGTTAGTTAGGTTTAAGTAGTTCTAAGTTCTAGGGGACTCATGACCACAAATTTTAAGTCCCATAATGCTCAGAGCCATTTTAGCCATTAAAACTGTGTGCCGGACGGAGACTCGAACTCGGTACCTTTGCCTTTCGCGGGCAAGTACTCTACCATCTGAGCTACCCAAGCACGACTCACGCCCCGTCCTCACAGCTTTACTTCCGCCAGTACCTTGTCTCCTACCTTCCAAACTTCACAGAAGCTCTCCTGCGAATCTTGCAGAACTAACACTCCTGGAAGAATGGATTTTGCGGGGACATGGCTACAGAGTGAATATCTCATTCTTGTTTCACACTGTTTTAAAATTCTGGACGAGTTCACATCTAAAAAGTAAAATATGGCGAGAATTTGGTGATTATTTGGACAGCCAGATTTTGGTATTCCGTGGACCCCATGGTTACACTACAAGGTGACATTACTGCCAAGGATTAAGAGACCATTCTGAGTTGTCAGGTCCATCCCACAGTACACTGCTGGTTCCGCAATGGTGATGCTGTGTTCCGAGACGACAGGGCCCCTGTTCGCACAGCTCGCGTCGCCTCCAGATGTCGACATGATAGGGCCTTCTTCCTGTACTTTGGGGAGAAGGGTGCGTGTTTGCTGTCTACCGCCGATTGCCACGACCCGAAATTTCAGTAAGAATGCGACTAGATTCAGTGGAAAACCATATAAACCTGTATTTATCCATTCCGAGACGGCAGTAAGCGGTTTTGAAGGGCAACGATTTTCCTGCATTGTATTAGGCATGGTAATGTGTTGTGTTTTCGGAGTTTCCGTATCGAACAGCGGAGGAGTGGTACTCAAGCGTCAACTTTAGGTTACAATATCTCCGGATGTAATTAACATTTTACAATGCAACAAACGGCACTGATTACGTATTTGTTTATATTTTCAGATGTGCTAACAAAAGTAACGGGGTTCCATTTAAAAAAAACGTAGGTTTGTGTTAAAAAACATACTTCCGTGAATTTTTGTATGGTTTGTATTAAACAATTACATTAGCCCCTCTCCTCACGTTCGGTCTGTGGAATCGGTTCGTCAGTATTTGTTGTGGTTTACGAAATATATCCAGCGGTAACGTTAGGTGACTCACCCTGTATATCAGTGTAACATGATAAAAGTGCATGCTAAACTGGTGCCCAAAATTCTCATGATCGAACAAAAAGAAGATTGTTAAAATCTTTGTGCTGACACTTTGAATACCACTGAAAATTACTCTAATTTCTTGGAAAAAGAGATACCATGTGACGAATCTTGATTTTTCGCTTATGATCCATACAGTAAGTGACAGTGTATGTACTCTAAGGGCCCAGTTTCACCGAGAGCGAAAAAAGCTGGAATGAGCAAGTTAGGATTCAAAGAGATGATATCGTTTTTTTATGATATTCATTCCGTTGTGTATTTTCAGTGGGTTCCTAAAGTGAAACTATTGATCAGCATTACTCCCATGAGGTTCTTCTCCAAATCCGTGAGCACTTCGTCTTCAGGCCACGAGTGGCCTACCGGGACCATCCGACCGCCGTGTCATCCTCGGTGGAGGATGCGGATAGGAGGGGCGTGAGGTCAGCACACCACCCTTCCGGTCGGAAGATGGTATTCTTGACCGAAGCCGCTACTATTCAGTCGAGTAGCTCCTGAATTGGCATCACGAGGCGGAGTGCACCCCAAAAAATGGCAGCAGCGCATGGCGACTTGGATGGCCACCCATCCAAGTGCCGACCACGCCCGACGGCGCTTCACTTCGGTGGTCTCACGGGATCCGGTGTATCCACTGCGGCAGGGCCGTTGCCTCAAATCCGTGAGACTGTAAGCAAAAAACTACTCAAACTGAGGACGAACAAGTCACGGATTCTGCATCAAGACACGACACCGGCTCATAATGCATTATCTATTAGGAGGTTACTATCGAAGTACATCATCGCAGTGTTAGACCACCCATCTTATTCGCCTGACCTATCACCAACTGACTTTTCTCTATTCCACAAGGTCAAATCTGCGTTAAAAGAAACGATATTTGATTCCGTTGAAGCAGTGTCAGAAAAACCGGAAAGCGTCCAAGGAGCTCACAGAGGAAGACTTCCAGCATTGTTTGTATCAATGGAAAATTCAGCAAATTCACATGGAGCCTTTTAGGAATAGAGGAAGGGATTACGTTGAAGGTGACAATAACTAAATGTGTATGTTTCTGAAACTAAAGGTTTCACAGTAGTAGGCTATTCCCGTTATTTCACAGCCACACCTAGTATACTTTCACCTGCGTCAGATTTCGCAACTAATTATAACACACCCCGTGTTCGATGTTAGCAAGACTCTCAGAGAGCTCGAGCTGATAAGCGTGAGGAACAGATAGATGAGCGCGGCCCTGCTAACTCCGCTGCGACCGGTGGCCGTCCGGTGGTGTGTGGCAGCGACGTGATTTATGCTGTTTTGATATGTCAGCCGCCGTGATGGATGGTCGCCTCGGGGATGCCCATGCCTGACCTAATGGACGGACCGCTCTTGAAGCGATGGTGCGGCCTCGACGAAAACTCCGCTCTCTGCGCCGTGTTTTTGCCTGCAGTCTCGTCATAGCTCTATATCGGAAGTCGCTTTGTCTCGCTATGATAAACCGCTCAGATCTTTCGAGTTTCGACGGGGTTTGAAATCCATGCTGGGTACTGCGCTTTATAGCACACGTAGATTTCACCCGAAGGAATTTCGAAGCCCAGTTCTAAGGGAAATTAGTGCTTGTGTAGAAAGTGTGTTGATGTAGCTTACACTGGTTACTTTTTTGTGTGATTTTTGTCGTGTAGATTTTTTGCCTATTCATGTTAGGCATTATCGGTGGTCTTGCCAGAAAGTAATACTGTAGCGCTCATGGATAAACATCTACATCTACATCTACATCTACATCTACATCTACATGATTACTCTGCAATTCACATTTAAGTGTTTGGCAGAGGGTTCATCGAACCACAATCATACTATCTCTCTAGCATTCCACTCCCGAACAGCGCGCGGGAAAAACGAACACCTAAACCTTTCTGTTCGAGCTCTGATTTCTCTTATTTTATTTTGATGATCATTCCTATCTATGCAGGTTGGGCTCAATTTCGCATTCGGAAGAGAAAGTTGGTGACTGAAATTTCGTAAATAGATCTCGCCGCGACGAAATGTCTTTGTTTTAATGACTTCCGTCCCAACTCGCGTATCATATCTGCCACACTCTCTCCCCTATTACGTGATAATACAAAACGAGCTGCCCTTTTTTGCACTCTTTCGATGTCCTCCGTCAATCCCACCTGGTAAGAATCCCACACCGCGCAGCAATATTCTAACAGAGGACGAACGAGTGTAGTGTAAGCTGTCTCTTTAGTGGACTTGTTGCATCTTGTAAGTGTCCTGCCAATGAAACGCAACCTTTGGCTCGCCTTCCCCACAGTATTATCTATGTGGTCTTTCCAACTGAAGTGGTTCGTAATTTTAACACCCAGGTACTTAGTTGAATTGACAGCCTTGAGAATTGTACTATTTATCGAGTAATCGAATTCCAACGGATTTCTTTTGCAACTCATGTGGATCACCTCACACTTTTCGTTATTTAGCGTCAACTGCCACCTGCCGCACCATACAGCAATCTTTTCTAAATCGCTTTGCAACTGATACTGGTCTTCGGATGACCTTACTAGACGGTAAATTACAGCATAATCTGCCAACAACCTAAGAGAACTGCTCAGATTGTCACCCAGGTCAGTTATATAGATCAGGAACAGCAGAGGTCCCAGGACGCTTCCCTGGGGAACACCTGATACCACTTCAATTTTACTCGATGATTTGCCGTCTATTACTACGAACTGCGACCTTCCTGACAGGAAATCACGAATCCAGTCGCACAAGTGATACGATACCCCGTAGGCCCACAGCTTGATTAGAAGTCGCTTGTGAGGAACGGTATTAAAAGCTTTCCGGAAATCTAGAAATACGGAATCAACTTGAGATCCCCTGTCGATAGCGGCCATTACTTCGTGCGAATAAAGAGCTAGATGCGCTGCACAAGAACGATGTTTTCTGAAACCATGCTGATTACGTATCAATAGATCGTTCCCTTCGAGGTGACTCATAATGTTTGAATACAGTATATGCTCCAAAACCCTACTGCAAACCGACGTCAATGATATAGGTCTGTTGTTCGATGGGTTACTCCTACTACCCTTCTTAAACACTGGTGCGACCTGCGCAATTTTCCGATCTGTAGGTACAGATCTATCGGTGAGCGAGCGGTTGTATATGATTGCTAAGTAGGGAGCTATTGTATCAGCGTAATCTGAAAGGAACCTAATCGGTATACAATCTGGACCTGAAGACTTGCCCGTATCAAGCGATTTGAGTTGCTTCGCATCCCCTAAGGTATCTACTTCTAAGAAACTCATGCTAGCAGCAGTTCGTGTTTCAAATTCTGGAATATTCCATTCGTCTTCCCTGGTGAAGATAAACAGGAATACATGAATAAAGCAAAAGAACTCTTACGGAAAAATACATTTCAAATGGAACTTAAAAGTGGAAATAAATTTCAGGAACTTGCTCACAAAAAAACAGATTCAAAATTAATACAAAAAGAATCCTGCAGTGTTCATAAGCCAGGACAAAATACATATGTGACCACTTATCAGTTGCAAGAGAACTTGCAGATACCATATTACAAGGTTTGCACACCTGTCCTTAAGTGAACGTAATGAATTCGAGAGCTACAGAAATGTAAGAAATTTCTTAGATTTTATAAAAAAAAAAGGATAAAAACTGATATAATTTCATGTTAAAGATATGTATATTTCAGTCCTGCTGGGTGACACTAAATTCCTATGTGACCAGTTATCAGTTTCAAGAGAACTACC
The DNA here is from genome assembly GCF_021461385.2 of Schistocerca piceifrons. Lineage (NCBI taxonomy): Eukaryota > Metazoa > Arthropoda > Insecta > Orthoptera > Acrididae > Schistocerca > Schistocerca piceifrons. The sequence goes on from NC_060138.1 coordinate 905,405,515, forward strand.
GCATACTATATTGCAAGGTTTGCACATGTATCCTTAAGTGGACATAATGAATTACAGAGCGACAGAAACGTAAGAAATTTCTTAGATTTTATAAAAAAAAATAAAGGATAAAAACTGATGTCATTCATGTTAAAGACATGTATACTTCAGTCCCGCTTGATGACACAAGAAACATCATAAAAAATCAAAACAGTTGCTCTGAAACGAAACATAAAGACAGTCACAGAGTAAACCTATTCACAGTTTAAGAATTCATCCTGTTTACAAATTGAGGACCTCCCAGTGTGAAGATACCTAAAAAAAAAAAAGAAAAAAGAAAAAATGGTTCAAATGGCCCTCAGCACTATGGGACTTCCTTCTGAGATCATCAGTCCCCTAGAACTTAGAACTATTTAAACCTAAATAACCTAAGGACATCACACACCTCCATGTCCGAGGCAGGATTCGAACCTGCGACCCTAACGGTCGCACAGTTCCAGGCTGTAGCGCCTAAAACCGTTCGGTCACCTCGGCCGGTGAAGATATCTCAGTGCATCTTAATGACTTATACACACACACTGATACGTAGGCGATATCACACACCATCTGTTTAAAACGTTCTGAAACTCATTTTATTACTGCCATACAAGCAACATCAGTGCAGTAGCTATGACAGCTTAGACGGAAAATTGTGAACAACAGATGTACATTCCACGAGTAAGTTGTGAACAGGCCATTTCATGCCGTAGACATGCGGCCATAATGTGTCAACGTTCTTGTGTCACAAATTACAATGGAGTACCATCTCTAAATCAAGTGTTCAAGACATTTTCTGGTGTCTTTTCAAGAAGAGAAAAGTTTATTCAAACTTTGTGCCCCACACTTTGACTTCTAAACGTTGACACATTCCACAACTTTTCTGGAAAAATCATTATGGGTTTTGAGACTGTGTGCTATCGATAGAAACCTGCAACAAAACGACAAAGTTCAAAAAAATCACTTGATGTGTTGATGCTTTGACAATATAACTGATGTTAAAGCTGTTGTGATGCGTGAGTTGAATGAATGTTCCGAAGAAGGTCTGACGGCTACACTTGGTTGTATGAACTTTCTGTGCGTTGTACTCACGTTGGGGGAGACTATGTTGAACAACTGAAACATTAAAAGCACTATCTTAACTTTTCGCTATTTTTTATCAATTGAAACGTTCTGGACCCACAGGCTATACCCCAGAGACAAACTGGAAGAACATAGCAACAGTTTACACAGGTAGACAAATAACATACATGGTAGTATTCAGTTGATCATGTAAGTGGACACCAAAGTAACAATATAGTACCTGAAGATCAAAATCACAAAATCTAGCAAAAAAAGCCAGCCATCAGACGCATGTTATACAGAATACGCGGAACACCTCTAAGCAAAAATAACTTTCGAGAAAAGCTGAACATAATCATCAACTTAGTACAGAGCAATGAATGCCACAGCAAGACGGTATACGAGCTAAACAACGTCTTCAAAATGGGAAAAAAACAAAAACCAAAAGACAGCAAAAATAAAAACTGTTTTGATATCCCAACACATGACAGCAGTACACAATGCACATTCACACTAATCCATCAACATAAACACAAAACGAAGAACCATAACATATTACAGCCAACTCATGCACAGAATTAGTAACATCTTCAAAAACATGGAATTACTACTTCAAGATAAATAGCACAATACAAAAGAAACTAAAACCTGTGTTCTGAAGAGAAAGATAGACAGAATAGTGCAGGAATATATGAATTAAAATGTAATAGCTGCAATTGTAAACACATCGGGACAACTGCAAGAAACTTTAATATGGTGAACAAAGAACATATAACAGCCTTGAGAATGTGCGTACCCACCCTCCGTATACAGAACAGCTAATTACCGGCCAACTGGGATGGAAGCAGACATGGCAAGAAAAGAAATGGAATGCACACTCGGTAGCAAGAATATTTCATAGAAAAGCCTATACGAAAAAGTGAAAATATCCTAACGACAAAAAGCAATAGCAACAGGACAGCATCCACACTGATTCACAACCTACTAAAAAAAAAGACGTAATAAGAATTAAACGTACACCTCCCTGGTAGCAGAGATGCGGGGCCACTCAGATCCTGCATGACGTTAAGTACTGTCACCCTGAATCCATCGACTCCATATTCGCACGCCAGAGCAACGCTAGCAGGAATATCGTGAAACCATAATTGAATTTCGTCACGTGCTGGTTGACGTTTCTTCTTCCTACACGAGGCGTAACCAAGTTCAAGTCCGATTTGTTAGTTAGAAATCCTCTTCGCCATCCTTCCTCTTATACAGAATGTAGATGGCGTTAATCCTGAGTATTTTTTGTACACTTCATGTCAGTTTGGCGTGTTTTGCATTAAGCATTCACCTTCAGGTTGTTGCTGTTTTAATGGCTAGCAGGGCAGTTTCGTAGGAGTCCTCTGAATAATTATCAAAGTCCAACGCTCAGCGATATCAAAGTTTGTGTGGCAAAGTTGCTTGGTATTCTGTTACATTTGTGTAGTTTACTGTCTCTATTTCAACTCATTGTGATTTTACTCATCGTAGAGTCATACTGAAATTCCTGTTTTTCTCCTGCTTGTTGTTTACTTTCTAAGTTCTAGATGTCTTCATAAAGTACAGCTGATGTCGAATCCCTCCAGAAGGAAGCCACAGTTCCTGAAAAAAAGAGGGAAATTGAATGGACAGAGAGTGGCAACTCATTATAGAATTACTTACAGTTTTCCTCCCCGACAGCATTGTGGCAGTTGTTGGGAGATAGAGGGAGGCGTTTTGAGGTTGTGAGTTTGAGAAGTGTCACAAATAATAGCCAACCTGAAGTACTGATTAATTTATCTGTTGAGACTTGACAACAAGTAACATACCATTGCATGTAAGGATTTTCTGTACTATTCTGAGAAACTGGTTTATTTCGTGAAATACCGGATCATGCAATAACAGAATTATACAAGTTACGTTCAAGCCACTGTAAATTCTATTCTGCGCAGTGAAGAAGGAACGACTCGGTTTCCTTGATTTATTGGATTATACACAATAATGCAGAGTACAAATCGCAGAACGATTATATTAAGATACAGAAAAAGCCGAAGAATATTATTTGTGGAAGTCATTACACCAAGCATCTCTACCACGTACCTTCAGATGGAGTCAAATTACCCTAATCAATAATATTATGAAGTGACAGAACAACAAAGAATATAGCTAAAGGAAAAATAGCTTATACCACGAAACGTACAGAAAGTTCTCTCTTGATTTTTATTGTTACATTATAGTGGTTTATTATATTTGAGTGGTTGCTGTCATTACAGTTTTCACGTTAAAATTACGTATTTTTGTCGTCGATCGTACAGAATCGTTTTTTTCTTCGTCCGAGAGAGATAAATACGTCTTGCGTGAAGCAGCAATAGACACCCTGTTGACACGGCCAGTAGTCCCTCAGGATACTCTGTATGCAGGTGGGGCATCTGAATCGTGGGGCCTCTCAGGAAGCACAGCAGTAATGATAAACGTGGTGCATTCGTGATAAGTCACATTTTAGAGAAGGTGAACTGATGTTCGTAGTCCAGGGACGGAAAACGTAAATAACACTAAAGTGAGCTGAAAGAATAAAATGATCGTGCGAGAAGGAAACAGTCTGACTGTACTGAGAATATGAGGCCATGGCTGCCTGAAAAATGAACCTACGGTTAACTAAGCTTGTTATAGATCAAATAACTTACGGGTCTGCTGCCGGGTGACGTCGTCGACCACCGCCGATATTTCGGCAGGAGCACAACCCTGCCACTCTAAAGGCACAACTGCAAGGAAATAGGCTGTACGGGAAAATCCGCACTTCATCGCTACCTCGGAGGTGATGTGTCCCATCGCTCGTGCGTCGACTGTAACACCACGTTTAATCTCACTTAAATCTTGATGACCTGTCATTGTAGCAGCAGGAACCGATCTAACAACTGCGCCAGACACTTGTTGTCTTATATAGGCGTTGCCGACCGCAGCGCCGTATTCTGCCTGTTTACGTATCTCTGTATTTGGATATGCATGCCTATGCCAGTTTCCTTGGCGCTTCAGTGTGTATGCCGCGGTGTCCGCACCAGATCGCGGAATTACTAATACAATTTATTTTTGTAAACAGGCCCGTTGTGTTTAAATCTTCAGACGCCGTTACACAATTTATATACTTTCGCATTTAATTCCTTGTTAGTAACAATATCGTGCAATTCACATCAGCTGTGCCACGATCCTAGTTTCTCGCCGCGGTAACTTTGCGCCGTTGTAGACGAAAGTTATAGTGCGAAGGTATTCCGCAGCAAAGAATGATGATATAGAAATGTAAACTTCAGAACAAATGTTGCATCATCTTGCTTCTTAGTTTGTTCCTTGAGTTCTGTCCTAGAGCTAAAGTTTTGCACCTGGTACTGGTATCTGTGCGACAGATTATGAAATTGGTAAATATCTCTCACCCACGTATCATTTATCGAAAGTATTCGTGCTCAACCGTGACATATTTCCAGCGTTAGGAAAGTACCTTCACGGATGGCCAGTTTCCCTTCAACTCGCTATTCCCTAGAGTTGCCTTTGTTGCATTTATTACACCTTTCTGGAGTCGTTCTTGAAAGACTGACTTTCCTGGTCTCCAAGCACAAGCTTTAGGGCATACCGAATGAAAAACTGAGAGTAACTGGCACTTTTAAGAAATTTTTCAAAATATGTAGATCCCTTATTCTTCTCCCACCATCAACAAATAGAGCAATGGAACAACACAAGTACATGTAAGAAGTATATTAAATAATATCAACAAATGTTCCGTATTTCTGTGAATGCATTAGTCAAAATATATATAGTATATTACGGAACAAGAGATGAATGCACCATCTCTGTATTCAGAGACTCCACGTTAGGATGTGTTCTGACACCACTTGTTACGACTTCTGCACCACTTGTTAACAGCAGACACAGTGGCTGCGCCAAAGACAGAGACGGCGTGGAGTTTTACAATTATTTATTGAACTTTCTTTACAGTTTCTCCCTCGTCGTCGCTGCCCAGCCCTGCGGATCCCTCCGCCTGGCTGCTGCTGTGTAGATTCTCTGACAATGCGCGCAACGTGCGCCGCTGGTTGCACTCGGGAGCCACAGGCCACCAGTGCTCCGCTGAAATCAGGCTGCCCTGTGGTTGAGATGAACCCGTCGCCGTGAGGTCAGCTGCCGACGTCTGCTGCACCGGCGGCTGAGAAGCCGTCATTCGCGACGTCCGCCAGGTCCCGTCATGAACGGACCACGCACCGTGGAGCCGGGTTGCCATGAAGAGCGGGCGTCAGTCCCCGGCGGCGTCTGCGACCAAGACCGCGCTGCGGCCGGTCCTGCTGGAAGTTCTTGCTGTAGTTAGCCAGCCATGGTGTCGACCGAACTCGGGCTGACCTCCAGAGCTGAAGTTGGCACCTGGTGGCGAACGGATGACTCCTGCGAGCTGGAACAGCCTTCCGGAATCGCCACTTACGAAGATTGAACTTTCGGACATGGACCATTTCAGTCCTCAGATCCGAATTGCTTCCTAATGGCTTCTGTCTGTTGCTGCCTGCGCTCCTCTATTTATATCCCGCAGGAGGACGTTTTTTACCCTCAGTGGTAGCTTTTTGTTATTACTCCCACAGTATATTGCAGTGTAACTTAGCGTGCTGGCCTCACTTCCCCTTACTCAGCACTCACCAGGCTTCGCTCGGCGCTTGGTCTGTGTGCTTCCTTGCGTCAGTCCGTTGGTAGACTCCTGCTGTCAGCAAGGCTATCTGTGCGTGCTTATTTCGCAACGCCTCAGTCGCCGGCGTGCCTCTGTTTTGCCATTCTCCACTGCGTGAAGCGATGCTTACTAGATGTGGCCGCAACAACTGTAAGTATGAAACTTATGTCATAGGAATGCGTACCCCTGTGTTATAAGGGTGCCGCGGATGACAATCAAAGCGGCTCTGCTATGAAATGAAATGGTACTCCAAACCACCACTTCGGCTGTTGGCAATGTGGCGAGCGACTGTCAAGCTGGTAACCCAGCAGATATGTCTTCGTTGGTCATCGGGGCTGAACTGAAAGCAGGGCTCATCACTGAAGATAATTCTATTCCAGTCAACGAGACTCCAGGACGAAGACATGCCTGGAGACGCCTCGGACAGGGGTGAGATACCAACCTGACTATCGCCTGCCATACAGCCCTCCAACTAGAAATAATAGTCTGGGGTGCCATTTCTTTTCATAGCTGCACCCCTTTGGTTGTCATCCACGGCATCGTGATTATACAGCGGTATGTCGACAATACTCTATACCCCGTTTTGTTGCCCTTCATGGTAAACCATTCTGGGCCTACATTTCAGCAAGATGATACCCGCCCGCAAACGGCGAGACTTGTTACTGTATGTCTTCATGCTTACTAAATTCTACCTTGACTAGCAATGTCGCCTTATCTCTCCTCAACTGAGAATGTTTGGAGCATTGCGGGCAGGGCCTTCCAACCATCTCGAGTGTTTGTCAGTACATGTACATACATCTACCGAATTCCGTCCAGTTCGGATAATTCTTTCGTGGTGCGTCTTTTTTTTTTCTTAGAGTATATTTTTACTTCGAAACGTCTCGAACAATCAGCTTCTTCAACAGAATGTGGGAATTTCTATTTGCCAATTCCTACTCGTGTTAATATAAGATCTCTGATAAGTGTTGGTTCATGCCTGAACGTCTCTAAAATTTCTTCCCAACAACAGAAGCAAAATAGCTCTCGACATGAAAACTCACAAGCCCTCGATGTAGCCTTGCAATTGCGCACCACAACCCATTGTTGCACATGTCGGCACCAACGATGCCTGTCGTCGGGGTTCCGAGGAAATCCTTGGGTCCTTTCGACGGCTGCCTAAATTGGTGAAGCCGGCCTCCATCTCTCGAGGAGTGGAAGCCAAGCTGACGATCTGCAGCATTGTACCCAGGGTGGACCGGGGTCCTCTGGTTTGGACCCCAGTGGAGAATCTAACCCAGAGGCTACGTCGACTCTGTGACGAAAATGGTTGTAGATTCCTCGACCTACGATATGGGGTGGAACATTGTAGGACGCCCCTCGATAGATGAGGGGTGCACTACACACAGCAAGTAGCTACATGGGTAGCACAATACTTGTGGCGTGCACATGGTTTTTTTTTTTTAGATTAGGTTCCTCCCCATGGGAAACAAACCGCTGGCCTGAAAAATTACCAGTTCATGACACTGATGTGGGTGTGCCAATTGTAAAAGTCGTCAGTTCACCTACACAGGTCATTCGAAAGGATTTAAATATGCTTAATCTCATGTTAGTTAATTTGTCAAAGTGTCTGTAGCAAGATCCCCGAGTTAATCTCTGAAATAAACAGAAGCAATGCCAATATTGTGTTAGGTACCGAAAGCTGGTTGAAACCAGACATAAAAAGGAGTGAAATTTTGAACTCGGATTGGACAATGTTTAGGAAGCATAGGACTGATGCTATGGGAGGTGGCGTGTTCATTGCAGTTAAAAGCTGTTTAAACGCAGTTGAGATCGATACTGGGTCGGACTGTGAAATAGTCTGGATAAAGCTGTCAATCAGACAAGGATTGACCATTGTATTAGGATGCCTTTATAGACCACCAGCATCCGTAACAAACGTCGCAGAACGTTCTTAGGGAAAGTCTTGAGTACATAGGAAGTAAATGTCCAAATTATCCATTAGTTACAGGTGGAAACTTTAATCTAGCATCCATTGGCTGGGAAAATTACACGTTTATCACAGGGGGCAGAAGCAAAGATTCGTGTGAAGTTATTCTAGGAGAGCTCTCAACCTACAACCTTGAGCAATTGGTTACAAAACCGACTCGATATGGGAACATATTAGATATCTTGGCGACAAACAGACCTGATCTTTTTGAGGAAGTTAAGCTAGAAGAAGGTATTAGCGACCGTAACGTCGTTGTGGCTTCTGAGTCAGTGGAAGTTGCAAAAAAAAAACCTAAGGAACAGCGTAGAGTTTTCTTGTTTGGGGAAGCAAATAAAAGTATCATTATTGAATACCTTCATAGTCAGCTCCAAGCATTCACCGCGGGACACAAAGGTATTGAGCATCTTTGGTCGGAATTTAAAGGTATTTTCCACCATGTGCTAGAGAAGTATGTTCCTAGCAAAAGTATAGGGGAGGGAAAGGATCCACCTTGGTATAACAAACAAATTAGGAAGTTGCTGAGAAAGCAGAGAATTTTGCACAGTCGTTTTAAACGTAGTCACTGCCCCGCCGACAAGCAGACACTATGCGAGATGAAAGCAGCTATCAGAAGGACAATGAGAGATTCTTTTAACGAATTTGAAAGCAATATTTTATCTGCAGATTCTAAAAATAACCCCAAAAAATTTTGGTCGTACGCAAAACCTATGAACGTTACAAATAATTCAATACCTTCTCTTGCTGACGGTACGGGTAATTTAACTGATGATGATAAACAGAAGGCAGAAATTCTAAACCTAGCTTTCAAAATCTCTTTTACGGTAGAGGACTGCAGCACTATTCCCCCTTTCAATCATCGAACAAACGAAAGGATGATTGACATAGTGTTTAGTGTATCTGGAATAGTAAACAAGTTACCAGTTAAGATCCTTAGACGCCAGGAAGGCATCTGGCCCAGACGGTATCCCCGTAAGATTTTATGTTGACTATGCCACAAACATAGCACCATTCTTATCCATCATCTGTCAGAGATCATTGGAACAGCGGAAAGTTCCACGGGACTGGAAGAAGGCCCAGGTCACAGTAATCTATAAAAAGGATAGAAAATCGGATGCACATAATTACCGGCGAATTTCACTGACATCGATGTGTTGTAAAAACATGGAACATATTTTGTGTTCAGATATAATGATCTTTCTAGACTCTAAGAAGCTCATCTGCAGAAACCAGCACGGTTTTAGGAAACAGGGGTCATGCGAGACACAGCTGGCCCTCTTTGTGCATGATATACAACAGTCTTTAGATACCGGATCCCAGGTTGATGCCATAGTTCTCGACTTTCGAAAGGCGTTCGACTCAGTTCCGCACTGTCGCTTGCTACAAAAAGTGCGCGCTTACGGTCTATCAGTGACATATGCGGTTGAATAGAAAGTTTTCTAACAGACAGGGAGCAGTATGTCGTCCTCAGCGGGGTGATTTCAACAGAAACAAGCGTAACTTCAGGTGTGCCCCAGGGCAGCGTAATAAGTCCTCTGCTTTTTACGATTTACATAAACGATCTGGTTGATGGTATTGAAAGCGGCATTAGACTGTCTGCCGATGATGCTGTAGTCTACAGGGAAGTAGTATCACACGAAAGTTGTGAACAAATCAATGAGGATTTGCAGAAAATAAATGCATGGTGTAATGACTGGCAGTTATCTCTCAATATTAGCAAGTGTAACTTACTGCGTATAACAAGGCGAAAATCCCCATTAATGTACGAGTACAAAATAAATGCCCAGTCTTTGGAAGCGGTAACATCCGTCAAGTATCTGGGTATGACTATTCGAAATGATCTCAAATGGAATGATCATATTACACATATAACGAGTAAGGCGAACTCTAGATTGCGGTTTATTGGTAGAATCCTGAAGCGATGCAGTCCTTCAACAAAGGAAATAGCTTACAATACTTTAGTTCGTCCAGTCCTGGAGTATTGTTCGTCTGCATGGGACTCTTACCAGTTGGGTGTGGTTCAAGAGATTGAGAAGGTCTAAAGAAGAGCGGCAACACTCGTGACTGGTACACACTTGCAGATAGACGGCGAACTAAACGGAAGGGTCTGCTCACTAAATTCCGAAAACCGATCTTCACCGAGGATATAGAGCATATATTATTACCACCAACTTTTAAATTGCGCAATGATCGCGATTCAAAGATAAGGGAAATAAGAGTTCTTACTGAGGAGTTCAGATAATTTTTCCCTTGCGCGTTCCGCGAGTGGAACAGAGTGATTGGGGGGGGGGGGGGGGGAAGGATATGACTTTGGCACGAATTGTGCCCTCCGCCACACACTGCTTGGTGGCTAGCGGAGTATATATGTAGATGTAGATGTAAATTTAGAAGCATTACAGAAAGCCTAATCCACCATCTCCAGGCTTCATGGGGCTTTCATGCCCCAGATACTGGATGCCGACTCTAGCGTCCGTCAATGGACGAGCCCAAGGACGGACCAGGAATCATACGTTACAGCTCCTACGATTACCAGCATAATCAAACATTTCTTTTATGGGAGCAGTCTGCATTTCGTCGTCCAGTGGTTAGCGTTTCTGCCTCTAGATCACGAGGCCTCATGTTTAATTCCCGTCTGGGTCGGAGATTTAACTCTCTCGGGAACTGGTTGTTTGTGTTGTCCTAAGCATTTCATCTCACCCTCAGCAATGTGCAAGCCGCTAAGGTGGCGTCTAATGGAAAGACTTGCACTAGACTGCCGACCACCTTAGACGGGGTCTTCTGGCCAGTAATACCATCCGGTCATGCTCATCAACATGGTAGGAACACTGAACTGCTACAATCTCTAAACCGAAAGATGCCTCTGTTTATGTAAAATAAAAAGAGAAGGAATTTGGATGGTTGTTGCTTGCGTTTCAGCAACCAATCCAAAGGAGGAACAAAATAAACATCATTTTTGTTACATAGAGATAAAAACGCAGACAGTGAGGAAATATTTTGGGAAAGAGGGTGCCACTATTTCTGCCACTAATCGGTTGTGCAAGGTGGGGCGCGTCAGGTGGCGACACAGATCCATCATAACGTGGCGCCGCGCCAGGTCCGAGCCGCGCGGCCGCCTTGGACTGCTGCCATATCCCCGGCCCCGCTAATTGCGAACTGGCCAGCAGAGCCGGGAGTGCCGGCTTCCTCCTGGCAGCCTCCTGGTAAACACGCGTGAATAAAAAACTCAGCCGGAATCCGAGACACTCCACGACACAGTATTCCTGACGCCCCCGGACACCTTCTCTTTGCTCGGAACACCTGCTCTGTGCACCTGAGAGGTAGCATCAGCAACTGCCAGATCATTCAGGTTCTGGAAGCACAAAAACGGGTACAGTAGGTCGTCATCCTCTAGTGTAGCTTCTAATTTGCTCGCTCTAATCTTAAATGAAGAATACAGTGTTATTTTTATACATAACATGAAAAACATGTAAGGTGTAATAGCTATACACTATCTGATCAAATGTGACACTAATTGGTTCCTACTCTTCGCCTTTATGACGGCTTGAAGTCTTCTGGTGTCACTTTCAGTGAAGTGTCTGAATGTCTGTAGGTGAATGTCAGCCCGCTCTTCCTCAAACGCCAAAACCAGAAAAGGCAGTGGTGTAGAACGCTCGAGTATAGAGCGAAGTCTGCCCTTTAATTAATTCCTAAGCTGTGACACTGAGTTCATATCGGTCCTCTGGGCAGGGCAATCCATTTCAGGAATGTTATTGCCCACAAACCGTTGTTCACAGATGCTGCTTTACTGCTTTATGACAGGGTGCATTCTCATGCTAATACAATCACCGTCTGTGAACTGTTCCTCCACTATATGAAGTAAACAGTGCTTTAAATGTGCTCATACCCTTCCGCATTTAGCGTTTTCTTAAATGCAGTAAGGAGGCCACATTCTAACCACGACCACCAAACTCGCACCTCCCCCCAGCCCCCCCCCCCCCCTCCCAATGCCATAATACTACCTCCTCCGTACTTCACTGATGGCACTGCACGCGATGGCAGGTTACGTTCTCCAGCATTCGGCACACTCAAACCCTCCCATCGGTTTGTCTTAGAGTGCAGCGTGACTCATTGCTCTAAATCACTTGTTGCTGTTCATTCACTGTCCACTGACGCCACACTTCACACAAACTCAATGTTCTTTAGCACTGACCACAGAAATGTTTGATTTATGAGGAGCTGCTCAATCATTGTAACCCATTCTTTTTTACACTCTACACACATTGTGCTGGCCGGCCGCGGTGGCCGTGCGGTTCTAGGCACTTCAGTCCGGAACCGCGTGACTGCTACGGTCGCAGGTTCGAATCCTGCCTCGGGGATGGATGTGTGTGATGTCCTTAGGTTAGTTACGTTCAAGTAGTTCTATGTTCTAGGGGACTGATGACCTCAGATGTTGAGTCCCATAGTGCTCAGAGCCATTTGAACCATTTGAACACATTGTGCTAGCTGGTCTGCTGGTAGCACTATGGAACCCATGAGTGACTTCATCCAGTCTTTTCATGTGACTGTTTACAGTCGCTCTCCGCATTGCTCGACAGTCCCCGTCCGTCAGTACACGAGGCCTCTCTGGTCTTTCTTTACCCATTGTTGTTCCTTCAGATTCCCATTTCACAACCACATTCCCAACAGTTCAAATAGATACCTTCATACGGTTCAAATGGCTCTAAGCACTATGGGACTTAACATATGAGGCCATCAGTCCCCTAGACTTAGAACTACTTAAACCTAACTATTCTAAGGACATCACACACATCCATGCCCGAGGCAGGATCCGAGCCTGCGCCCGTAGCAGCAGCGCGGTTCCGAACTGAAGCACCTACAACATCTCGGTCAGAGCGGCCGGCTGGATAACTTCAGAAAGGTTGAAACGTCCCTGAGGGGTCTGTTATTCAGATGACATCCAATGACTCTTCTGCATAACTAAGTTCTTCTGACCAACCCATACTACTATAGCGCTTCTCTACTGACAACACAACACACTCTTTCTCATTTTAAACTCGTGTGTCCACCTCTCGTGATCTATAGTCACTGATGTCGCATTACACAGGGTGCCCAGATACTTTCCATCCGACAATGTATGTCCAGAAACGCACTTTTCTCATGGTAGAAACCATTTCATTCATAAGCACACTGGACAAAAATTAATCACCACCAGAAGTCTAGCTTCTACAGCTAAGTACCGTACTTGACAAGCCAACGTACAGTGCATGATACGAGTCACACTGTACCAATATTATCGATTTTCTTTTCAATTACTGAGCGAGGTGGCTCAGTAGTTAGCACACTGGACTCGCATTCGGGAGGACGACTGTTCAATCCCGTCTCCGGCCATCCTGATTTAGGTTTTCTGTGATTTCCCTAAATCGCTTCAGTCAAATGCCGGGATGGTTCGTTTGAAAGGGCACGGCCGATTTCCTTCCCCATCCTTCCCTCACCCGAGCTTGCGCTCCATCTCTAATGACCTCGTTGTCGACGGGACGTTAAACACTAATCTCCTCCTCCTCCTCTTTTTCATTGCATTCGCATATGAGTTTAGTAATGCCTGGCTCCTGACAGCTGTCTGAATATTAGTAATGCTGTGCTCTGCATGTTGTACTCTCACTGAATCTTCTGAAATGAGGGGGCAGAACTGGGTGAGCAGAATCTTAAGAAGATGCACGGAGAAATACACTTACATGCACTGAGTAGAAGAAAAGATGGCATGCTCTGGTGGTGTCTGTAGCACCATCCACTTTGTTATGAGGCAGTTATTTATACTTTATATTGTAATAGGCACATACCAGTAGTCAGTATAGCCGATCCTTTAACAATGCATGATAATTGCAGACATTTTTCACTACTGCCAATGATCATGCAACTAATTACTTTTTCTCCTTCTTTGTAATATTACAAATGTTTACAAACCACCCAAAACAACATGGCCCGATTTTGTCCTACACACAGCAGAACATCCTGCAATTTACATAGGAGACTTCAGTAGTCACCATGAACTTTGGAAGTACTCTCAAAATGATGAAAATGGGAGCATGCTTGCAGAATGGATCGAAGAGAATAATCTTCATCTAGTGTTTGATGCCAAAGCTCAAGGCACTTTCAGATCAGCTGCTTGGGACAAGGATTCAAATCCTGACTTATGCTTTGTTAGCTGCAACGAAACTGGCTTTCCCATCAACACCACAAGGAAAGTGATAGATGCCTTTCCTCACAGCCAACACAGACCTGTATTAATACAAATTGGCTGCACTTTTCCTCTCATACGATCAACTCCGCATGCTCGATGGAATTTCCAGAAAGCCGACTGGATGAAGTTTTCAACGGAACTGGATAAGACCATTCGATGGATACCTCCATCACATAATAACTATCAACGCTTCATTGGTGCAGTAACAGCAACAGCTAAAAAGTGTATGCCAAGAGGATACCGAAAAGAATATGTTCCAGGATGGAATGAGGAAAGCGAAACACTGTACCAATACTTCCAGCAAAGTGGTGACCCAGAGATAGCTACGGAACTATTGTCCAGCTTGGACATGTCTCGGAGGCAGAAATGGGCAGAAACAGTCAAAACTATGGACTTTACCCACTCTAGCAGGAAAGCATGGAGTCTTCTGAGAAAACTGGGAGGAAGTGCACCAGCATGCAGAAAATATTCCGAAGTAACACCAGACCAAATTGCTTCCCACATCATTACCACCTCAAGAGTACCTCCTGACAAGAAACATACAAGACAAATCAGACGACAGCTTCGTGACCTTAAAAAGAAGGCATCTCCCTCATCTGAGTACACCCATCCCTTCACAGTTTCAGACATTGACTCTGGACTGAAGAACCTCAAACCTCTTAAGGCACCTGGATTCGATGGTATCCACGCAGAATTCCTGACCCATATGGGAGGAAAAGCTAAGAAATGGCTGGCAGAATTCTTCACTGACATCCTGTTGACTGGTCAACTTCCATCTGAGTTTAAAAATGTGAAGATAATATCTGTTCTGAAACCTGGCAAACCCAGCAACAGGGTAGAAAACTATCGCCCCATTTCCCTACTCAGCTGCTGCTACAAGCTTTTTGAAAAGCTAATATATAACAGAATAAGTAGCGCTATCTTAGAGAACGTTCCAGTTGATCAGGCAGGCTTCAGACCAGGGCGTAGCTGCTGCGACCAAGTACTGTCTCTCACATCCTTCATAGAGTCAGGATACCAAATGAAGCAGAAAACATCTGTTGCATTTGTTGATCTAACTGCCGCCTTCGACACTGTGTGGAGGGAAGGCCTTATCTACAAATTTCTCCGCATCATACCCTGCAGAACAATGGCTCGACTGATTAACAGCATGCTAAGTGATCGGAAGTTCCAGGTAATCACTGGAAGCAACATAAGTAAGGAGAGGAAGCTGAACAACGGATTGCCTCAAGGATCAGTTCTCTCACCCTTACTGTTCAACCTATATCTATCTGATCTACCTGACACTTCGTCCAGAAAATACTGTTATGCCGATGACCTGGCTCTAGCAGTCAAACACCAGGAAATGAAGACAACAGAAGAGATTTTAGCCAATGACCTGTCTGCATTAGACAATTAATTCAAAATCTGGAGACTCCAACCCAGTGTGAGTAAAACAGAAGTGTGTTGCTTCCATCTAAATAACCAGTTGGCGAACGTAAAACTGGAGGTAAGTTTCAGAGGCAGAATTCTTCGTCACAACTGGAACCCAAAATATCTTGGTGTCATCCTGGATCGTACACTATGCTTCAAACAACACCTTCTTAACTTAGCTCAAAAGCTGAGGACTCGAAACAACATCCTCCATAAGCTATGCGGAACTACCTGGGGATCTTCAGCAACCACCCTGCGAACTTCAGCTCTGGGCTTGGTATACTCAAGTGCTGAGTATTATGCACCTGTTTGGATGAATAGTTATCATACAAGGCTTGTTGATACCCAGCTGAATACGACAATGCGCATAATATCTGGCACAATCAGATCTACTCCAGTTTATTGGCTTCCACTGTTAATGGGTATAATGCCTCCTGATCTACGCAGATGTACTGCCCTTATGAGAGAATTCCACAAGCTCTCCAGGAATTCTAACTTACTCGTGCATAGCGACCTGCCACTTTTAAATCGCAAGAGACTGAAATCACGTCATCCAACTCTGCGATGCTGCTGACATGGTTGCTAAGAATTTCAAACCTCTTGAAGAATGGAAAGGTCGGTGGGAAGCAGTGACAGATGTGCACCTGCATAACATCTTCTCAGGTGCTTAACTTCCAAGTGGATTCGACTTACCACGCAAGACGTGGACGACTCTCAGCAGAATCCGTACCAGCCATGGGCGATGCAGGGATGCTCTCTTTAAGTGGAAGAAGCTGCCTGATCCAGCTTGTGACTGCGGGGCTCCATACCAGACTGTTCACCACATTGTCATTGAATGCAGGATTCGAGCCTATCACGGCGCCAAAGAGGACTTCCTGCTAGCAACTCCAGATGCAGTGCGCTGGATTGCTTATAAATTTATTGTTGGCCAGAGCTCACAAGGTCTGTTGCAATTGGTCAATGAGATCCTACGCTGGAGGAACCAGCAAAGTATCAGAGTTTGAAGTGAGAGAGCATTTGCTGCCAGAGCACTGAAGACTAGATACTGGCTGAAAAGATATCGTAGCAAAGAGGGACGTCTCCATCTTAGGGTAGAAGACAGAGAATCCGTACAGCAGGCGCCATGGGGGCGGCCTGTGAGCTGTAAAATTGAATTTCGTGAGACGCTAGGCAATTCTACTGGTGTTTGTACTTACTTTCGCACGTTCTTTCTTTAAACCACTAAGCATGTTACAGTCACTGAGCATATCTGCGGTATCATTTCTTGTTATGCTTGATGTGTCTACACGTCTGTGCCAATTACGATACTTTGGTCCACTTACTATATGTTTAGGTACTTAATTCAATGGGTAACTCGTTTGTTTGATGTGCCACAGAAATAAAGCAAATAATTATAGTGAATGTTAGCTTATTTTGCAGTCAGATGTAGTGTGGGAGCGATGTGTGGCGTGGTACCTATACTTTTATGCTTAACTGCACCGCCCCAAGGAGTTTTACTTCAGTAAGTCGTGTCCGTTGAGCGACACTGTTTTTATTGAATTTACGTGATCTTCTTCAATGACTTCTACAATGGCTCAGGAACGGTTATCCGGTTTGCACGTCTGCTTTCCAAGATCCACCCGCGAGTGGAAGAGCAACAAATTTTAATCTATGACTGAGGAAGCGGTATGGTTCAAAATGGCTCTGAGCACTTTGGGACTTAACTTCTGAGGTCATCAGTCCCCTAGACCTTAGAACTACTTAAACCTAACTAACCTAAGGACATCACACACATCCATGCCCGAGGCAGGATTCGAACCTGCGACCGTAGCGGTCTCGCGGTTCCAGACTGTAGCGCCTAGAACCTCTCGGCCAGCCGGAAGCGGTATCCTCAGATACATAGTTTACAGTAAATCACGGAGTATACATGAAGGTGTAAGTGTGGAAGTCATGTAGAAAATGAAATAGCACGACACATTGATTTTTCTAAAATAATGGACCATACAGACATACAAGAACGAGGAGACACTCGTTTAATTAAGACAAGAAGTTAATTCACTGAGCAAATACATTTTATTCCAAATTTGAAGTGCACATTAGTGGGGCGAAAAGACTTTGTGCTCCATATTACCACTTCTAAGTGCAATGTTTAGATATTTATAAAATCGATAATTCATCCTCCCTAAAACTGAGAAAAGTTATTGTTGTCAGTAATTAGCAATTTGTGGCCTCGTGTCATCGGGTTACAACATTAGTAATCCGTGAGTCCCCATTCTCCTATACCAGACAAAATAATAAAATATCTGAACAGCCACTGACCACTGTGACATTATTTCTAATCCACGGCGTGCAAGTTTTGTAAGGCTTGCTCGTTTTTCGCAGTGTTGTCCGTGGGTCTCACATGGAGACTTCTTTGTGACTTGACTTCCGCAAGGCATTTGATACAACTCCCCACAGTCGTTTAATGAACAAAGTAAGAGCATATGGACTAGCACACCAATTGTGTGATTTGATTGAAGAGTTCCTAGATAACAGAAAGCAGCATGACATTTTCAATGGAAAAAGTCTTCCGAAGTAAGAGCGATTTCAGGTGTGCCGCAGGGGAGTGTCGTAGGACCGTTGCTATATATATATATATATATATATATATATATATATATATATATATATATATATATATATATATATATATATAACTTTGTGGATAACATCGGAAGTTCACTGAGGCTTTTTGTGGACGATGCTGTAGTATATCGAGAGGTTGTAACAATGGAAAATTGTACTGAAATGCAGGAGGATCTGCATCGAATTGACACATGGTGCAGGGAATGGCAATTGAATCTCAATGTAGACAAGTGAAATGTGCTGCGAATACATAGAAAGAAAGATCCTTTATCATTTAGCTACAATATAGCAGATCAGCCACTGGAAGCAGTTAATTTCACAAATTATCTGGGAGTAGGCATTAGGAGTGATTTAAAATGGAATGACGATATAAAATTAATCGTCGGTAAAGCAGATGCCAGACTGAGATTCACTGGAAGAATCCTAAGGAAATGCAGTCCGAAAACAAAGGAAGTAGGTTAAAGTACATTTGGTCGCCCACTGCTTGAATACTGCTCACCGGTGTGGGATTCGTACCAGATAGGGTTGATAGAAGAGATAGAGAAGATCCAACGGAGATCAGCGCGCTTCGTTACAGGATCATTTAGTAATTGCGAAATCGTTACGGAGATGATAGATAAACTCCAGTGGAAGACTCTGTAAGAGAGACGCTCAGTAGCTCGGTACGGGCTTTTGTTCAAGTTCGAGAGCATACCTCCACCGAGGAGTCAAGCAGTACATTGCTCCCTCCTACGTATATTTCGCGAAGAGACCATGAGGATAAAATCAGAGAGATTAGAGCCCACACAGAGGCATACTGACAGTCTTTCTTTCTATGTACAATACGAGACTGGAATAGAAGGGAGAACCGATAGAGGTACTCAAGGTACCCTCCGCCACACACCGTCAGGTGGCTTGCGGAGTATGGATGTAGATGTAGATGTAGAAAGCTGTTGAACCATGGTTGGTTGGTTGATTTGGGGTAACAGACCAGACAGCGACGTCATCGATCCCATCGGATTAGGGAAGGATGGGGAACGAAGTCGGCCGTGCCCTTTCAAAGAAATCATCGCGGCATTTGCCTGAAGCGATTAAGGAAATCACGGAAAACGTAAATCAGGGTGGCCGCATGCGGATTTGAACCGTCGTCCTCTCGAGTGCAAGTCCAGTGTGCTATCCATTGCACCGCCTCTTCCAGTTTGCACCATGGGATTCTAGCCAAGACACCTTATTTCAATCATATTTTATCCGTGCACTTCAATATCTATTACGCTTCTTTCTCTTTAATTGCTTGATCCAATTTTTTTGGAAATTTGTCGTATGTTCCTACGTGATCAAACTGCTGAGGTCTCGGTTCTGAGGCTTACACACTACTTAATCTAACTTAACCTAGCTTACGCTAAGGCCAACACACACACCCATGCCCGAGGGAGGACTCGAACCTCCGACTGCGGCAACCCCTCGCGGCTTGCGTAATTCAGTATTGACTGATAACGTACTGTAGTTTAAAAGATATCTTACACATGACAAATGTACTTTACTCGTTTTCACAAGACGTACTTGTCACTTGACAATCTGCGCAGTCAGGAATGGCACCGTCTTAACATGGGAACAGGAGTGTCTCACAATATTGCAAAATTCCCACATTTTCCGCATCTTGTGTTGTCTTGATTCCTAGTTCTCCGAATTATTTCGGTTACTCTTCGATATCTACCAAAACATAGAATTTTTTTTTGTAGTTGTTTCTAATTCTGCTGCATTTAATAATTTCCATGTTTTATACATTTCTGAAGTTCGTTCTAATAGCACGAAATTATCCTCTACAAGAAGGCGAAACCGATTTGTCGTTCCTGTTTCTCGTTGTTTTTAAAAGTTTGCAAATTCGATGAAATTCTGCTAACATATTTTGTTTTTTATGTTTTCTTAATTATTATTGCCGCTATTGCATTAGATGTGCAAATTTAGAATTGATGTACGGGTACATTTACGTTGCAGAATCAATATTAATAATTTCGTATGGTCTTCAGTCCTCTGTTATTGAAACTGTATGAATTTAAGTTGTAACAATAGTGTCTAATATGAGCGGTGTGATGTGTTTCTTGGGTGAGGGGGAAGTTTCGAGAGCATACCTTCACCGAGGAGTCAAGGAGTACATTGCTCCCTTCTACATATATCTCGCGAAGAGACCATGAGGATAAAATCAGAGAGATTAGAGCCCACACAGAGGCATATATTTCACATCAAGATGCAACTGATTTCCGTCAGTGTAACCCCGAAAATGAGCATGTTAATATCCCTAACTGATTGTTGATAACTTCCGTGCGACAACAAGTGCGTGATTATAGAGAAACCGTCAGAAATATACACTTTTTGCTCAGTCATTGATTATGTTAGCTGTAGAAATTTTCGTCCGCGTACATCTAGAGCTTATGAGTTGTTGAACACTCTACCTGTCGAGTGTCAGTAACAGAACAATAGAGTTAAGTTTATGATTAACCGGATATATGGGACTTAACTTCTGAGGTCATCATTCCCCTAGAACTTAGAACTACTTAAACCTAACTAACTTAAGGACATCACACACATCCATTCCCGAGGCAGAATTCGAACCTGCGACCATAACTGTCGCTCGGTTCCAGACTGTAGCGCCTAGAACCGCTCGGCCACCCCGGCCGGCTAGCCAGATATATCTAACGCACGTAAGTTGAGTACCATTGCTACTATACTTACATACATTTTGATACTAATAACCACAGTTCTTCTTTAATCTTCGAACTGCACAACTCCCATCTTTAGTTTTATACCCCATACATGAATGTCCGCAGAAATGTATACAAGAAGGAGAGTGGCGTTTTAAAATTCTCATTTTGGTATAAATGGGTTTACCAATTGCTAGATGTGTCATGCACCAAGAACTAAATATTTCAGGTGACAACCAAAGAAACATACAGCAGTCACTGAAACCATAGTATTTTCTAAGTGCGATCGGCCATGAATGCTTCAACTGGCTATAAGACAGCTTTAGCTGAATAACAGGAATTCAGTTCTAGAAGTATAGCCTGTTTGAATTCTGTATTGAATATAAACATTATACTTCGGATTCTCGGGGTAGGATTAGTACCCTCTCTTGCCCCCCCCCCCCTCCCTCCCCCTTAAACAGTCTATGACCCTAGGTCAAACCCTTAATCACTTTGTTGTCAACTGCTTTCGACACCTTACGTCGACTCGGTGTAGAACGTTTCGGAAAATTATTTTTCGCTGACTCCAACAGTAGAAAAAATTAATAGTTAGTAAAGACTTCGCAGTACTAACTGACCAAGGTGAGACGGTTAGCACTTTCAATCACATCATTTCAAAGACAGTGAACCAAATACGACGTCGGATTCCAGACGGACGAAGAGAAACCGACGTTCTAGTGCCGGGGTAGGGAGCCGTGCTGGTGGTTGCGTGGATTGGGTTTCAGGACTCCACACTCAATAGTGTAGCGGAACAAAAGACATCAGGGCTGATGCGGTGGGCAGAGCAGGACGGGGCGTTATTGCTGCGCTGATCCGAAAGTCAAACTGCAGTCCGGACAGTGCTTAGGAGGATCCACGGCATCAGCAATCGGGATGCGGGCTTCCACCACGAACGACAAAGCGGCTGATGTTCGGCGATGCGGGGCGAGTACTCTTCCTGCGGTGCGGTGGCCGGAACAAAAGAGAGGAACGCCTCGCGGAGACAGCAGCGCCGCATTCAGACGCACAATGCGAGCCGCGCCGCGCCGCGGTGCGTGGCTGGGAATGTGGCGCAGTGCGCCTGCCGCCTGGGCTGGCACGCACAATGCGCCACTCTGCCGGGACCACTCGGCTCTCGGCGGACGCGGACGTGGACGCGTCCACGTGGGAAGGGGAGCTCTCACGTCGCCTGGTCCTCTCACCTACTGCTCCGTCCTCTCGCATCTGAGTCTTACTGCACAGCCGTCTCAAGTCTGCGACCAGCGCTGGATTCAGGGGCTCATGTAGTTTTAGGGGTTGGAACAGGGTCGTCGTTTGGTACTGCCATTCATCCTTCCCATCACGACCGAATATAACAAGTTGTACATCCTCACTCTGAACTACCACGCCGGCCGGAGTGACCGAGCGGTTCAGGGCGCTACAGTCTGGAACCGCGTGACCGCTACGGTCGCAGGTTCTAATCCTGCCTCGGGCATGGATGTGTGTGATGTCCTTAGGTTAGTTAGGTTTAAGTAGTGCTAAGTTCTAGGGGACTGATGACCTCAGATGTTAAGTCCCATAGTGCTCAGAGCCATTTCCATACTCCATCTTACGGTGTGTGACGAAAGCTACTTTGTGTACCTGTGTCACTTTCCCCTTTTCCTGTTCCAGACGGGAGTGGTTCGCGGGAGAAACGATTGCTGGTAGGCCTCCATGTGGGGTGGAATGTCTAACTTTATCTTAATGGTTTTTTCCGACATATTCGTAGGAAGAAGCAGTGTATAGGTTGACTTCAACAGTAGAACATACCGTGCTGTAGAAAGCCTGTGTTGCAGCACCTGCCACTGCAGTCGGCTGACAGTCACCGTGACGTTTTCGTGGTTGCGAAATGAAACTCTAATTAAACTTGCTATTCTTCTCTGGATCTTCTCTATTTTATCTATCAGTCCCGTCTAGTAGAGCTCCAGACTGACGAGCAATATTCAAGCATTGAGCAACGATGCGGTTTCAGTGTACTCGTCCTACGGAAATAATAATCACTCTCCCTGCGATGATTCTTCTTCTGCATCACGGTCCACACGACTTCCCTGTTAAAAACGAATGATGTTCCTCTACTGGAGAAGCAGTAGCATTATACGAATCCAAGGGTGCAACAGATGTTTTTCAGTATCAGGTTAACTGAGCGATTGATAATAATATCAATGCATAATCGTGTTACAAAAATTGTTGGGTAGTGATATACACATGTACCGATGACGGCAGTAACGTGTAAACGAAGTACGAAAGGGCAGTGCATTGACGAAGCTGTCATTTGTACTCATATGATTCATGTGGAAAAGTTTCCGACGTGATTACGACCACAAGACGGTAATTAACTGACTCTCAACGCGGAATGGTGGTTGGAGGTATATGCGTGAGACATTACATTTCGGAAATCGTTAGGAGATTCAATATTCCAAAATAAACACTGTCAAAACTTCGCTGAGAACGCCAAACTTCAGACAACATCTGTCACCAAGAACAAAGCACTGGCCGATGGCCTTCACTAAACGATCGAGAGCAGCGGCATTTGAGCAGAGTTGTTAGAGTTAACAGAGAAGCAACACTGCGTGGAAATGACCGCAGAAATCGAAATAGGATGTACGATGAACGTATCCGCTAGGTCCGTGCGGCGAGATCGGGGTTAATGGGCTATGGCGACCGACACTACTGTCTTTGCTAACAGTACGACATCGCCCGCACAGCCTCTCCTGGGCTCGAGACCATATCACTTGGGCCCCAGACTACTGGAAAATCGTGTTCAGGTCAGATGAGTCGCGATTTCAGTTGGTAAGAGTTCGAGTGTGGTGCAGACTGCACGAAGCTATGAACCCAAGTTGTCAGCAAGGCACTGTTCAAGCTGGTGGTGTCTCCATAATGGTGTGAGCTGTGTATTACATAGAATGGACGGGGTCCTCTAGTCCAACGAAATCTCTCATTAACTGGAAATGGGCATCTTCGGACTACATATTCCCAAACAACGCTAGAATTTTTATGGATGACAGTGTACCGTGTCACTGGTCCCCAATTGTTCACGATGGTTTGATGAACACACCGATCGCCCGACATCAGTCCAATCGAGCATTTGTGGGTCATAATCGAGAGGTCAGGTGGTGTACTTAATCGTGCACTGGCAACATTTTCGCAATTATGGACGGCTATAGAGGCAGCATGGCTCAGTATTTCTGCAGGGAACTTCCAAAGGCTTGTTGAGTCCACGCCACGTCGAGTTGCTGCACTACGGCGGGTATAAGGAGGTCCGACACTACATTAGATGTTCTATGACTTTTGTCACCTCCGTGTACACCACCTGACGAAAGCGTGAAACACCCAGAAAACATTGTCAGATGTTAATGTACGAGGGTCACTCCAAAAGAAATGCACACTATTTTTATAAAAATACAGTTTTCATTCTGCATGTGTGAAAGTTTTACAGTGAGTAGATACATCCTTCCCGCTTGTTTTCAAACTTAGTTCAACCTGTTTCCGTGAGTGGCGCCGTCACAGCATGTCTTCAAGATGGCTGCTACACTTGA
Organism: Schistocerca piceifrons; assembly: GCF_021461385.2. NCBI lineage: Eukaryota > Metazoa > Arthropoda > Insecta > Orthoptera > Acrididae > Schistocerca > Schistocerca piceifrons. The sequence goes on from NC_060138.1 coordinate 905,429,735, forward strand.
CGTTCGTCGGAAGCAACGTGCTCTCATAGAATTCCTGTGCTGTGAAAACGAGACAGTGGGACACATCCACAAGAGGTGGAAAAAGGTGTATGGAGATGCTGCTGTCGATCGCAGTACAGTTAGTCGGTTGGCAAGCAGGGTACGTGATGAAAGCGGGCACGGCAATATTGAGGATTGTCCTCGCAGCGGCTGGCCTCGTACTGCACACACTCCAGACAATGTGCAGAGAGTTAACAAACTGGTGACTGCTGACAGACGCATCACAGTGAACGAATTGTCACGCTACGTTGGGATAGAGGAAGGAAGTGTTTGTAGAATACTGAAAGTGATGGCGTTAAAAAAGGTTTGTGCCAGGTGGGTTCCGAGGATGTTGACAGTGGCTCACAAAGAAACAAGAAAAATGGTATGCAGCGTACTTTTGGAACAGTACGAAAACGGTGGAGATGAATTTCTTGGAAGAATTGTGACAGGTGATGAAACATGGGCCCATCATTTTTCACCAGAGACGAAGAGGGAATCAATGGAGTGGCATCATGCAAAATCACCCAAGGGGGAAAAAAAAAATTGAAAACCACACCTTCTGCTGAAAAAGTTATGGCTACGGTCTTTTTCGATTCCGAAGGACTCTTGCTTCTGGACATCATGCTTGTGGAACCACCATAAATTCTGATGCATATGTGACGACACTGAAGAAACTGCAAGCTCGACTGAGTCGTGTTCGACCACATCGGCAAAAGCAGGATGTTTTGCTGTTGCACGACAATGCACGGCCACATGTCAGTAAAAAAACCGTGGAAGCGATCACAAAACTCGGATGGACAACACTGAAACACTCTGACCTGGCTCCATGTGACTATCATCTCTTTGGGAAACCGAAAGACTCTCTTCGTGGAAAAAAGTTTTAGGATGATGACTCCCTTGTGCACGCTGCCAAGCAGTGGCTCCAACAGGTTGGTCCAGAATTTTACCATGAGGGTATACAGGCGCTGGTTCCAACATGGCGTAAGGCAGTTGAGAGGGATGGAAATTATTTGGAGAAATGAAAATATTGTTCTTAAAGGATGTATCTACACACTGTAAAACTTTCAAACATGTAGAATAAAAGATGGATTTAAAAAAAATGTACATTTCTTTTTGAGTGACCCTCCTAACTATGTAGACATCCCCACCATCAGCGACTATGTTAAGGATTAGAAGAGCAGTACACAGAGGCAAGTAGAGCGAGCATCATAGGGCTTTAGACTTGTTTGTGTTCTCGGTTGTCAGCATCCCTGCTTAGGTAAAAAGGAATATGGAACAGCGTCAGATATTCAGTGAACACTGTGAAGGACACGGAAATGGAGCGTTCTCTTCTGAGACAGCATTATAGGCACCTGAGAGAGTTATAAATGGGCCTCATTGTGCGTCTGCATTTGGGCGGCTGTTCGAGACGTGCAATTTCCAGATTTGTGGGGCATTCAGATGTGGCAGTGGCCCAGTGTTGGATGGTATGGGAACGAGAGGCGTACTCGTCGTCAAGTTTCCGGTTCACCACGTATGATCACCACAAGGGAGCAACTTCACATGTAAGCCGGCCATTCCACAATACGTAATGCGCTCCCTGCCACATTCTGTGTCATCCTACAATAATGAATGCAGACTAGCAGCAGCCACACTAGACAATTACGTCCCATGCGTTGGCTGGGGCTGACACCGCAACACAAACGGCTGAGTTTGGAGTGGTGCCGCGACCGTGAAGCGTGGGCTAGAGATGAATGGCGTTGCATTGTGTTCAGCGATTTTTCGCGGTTCTGCACTATTCGGGATGACCGTTTTCGCCGAGTATGTCGGCGGCCCGAAGAGAGGTCCCATTCTTCCAACATTTTCGAGAAACACAGCGGAGTTACTCCTCACGTCATGGAGTGAGGAGCATCGGACATGACGTCAGGTCTCGGATGGTAGTGACTGAGAACCTCTGCCTGCACAACGGTCCGTCGCAGACATACGGCGTCATCGTGTGTTAGCTGGCCGGAGTGGCCGTGCGGTTCTAGGCCCTACAGTCTGGAACCGAGCGACCGCTACGGTAGCAGGTTCGAATCCTGCCTCGGGCATGGATGTGTGTGAAGTCCTTAGGTTAGTTAGGTTTAATTAGTTCTAAGTTCTAGGCGACTGATGACCTCAGAAGTTAAGTCGCATAGTGCTCAGAGCCATTTGAACCATCATTGTGTGTTACCTCTCGTGCGACAGTATCGTGGTTCCAGTCTGTAACAGGACAAAGTTCCTCCACATTTAGGTTTTTCGTGATTTCCCTACTACTCTTCAGACAAAAGCTGGAGTAGTTCCTTCCTTTTCCGCCCCTCCCCAATCCGATGGGATCGATGACCTACCTGTTTGGCCCCCTCCCCCAACCAACCTCCACGCATGGCACGTGCCTCTATAGACCGTCTGCGTGATGTTGAGGTACTCTCAAGCCAACAAGCTCCCAAGATCTGTCCACGAAAGAACTCGTCTGGAAGGAGAGGCACACAGCAGTCAGACGCAATCCCATTTCTTTTTTATTATGCTTGCAAATCTAGATTTCGGCTTTAAATAGTCATTTTCAGTGCATTTTCGTTGCAGTTAACCAGCCTAGCGGCAGTTCACATCACCATATGTTCTTACAAGTGTCTAGGCAGAAAGACGCGGTGGCGGTAGCGCCCAATCGAATCGGATTACGATTTAGAACTCAACTGAGTCGATTTGTGTTGCAACATTTCGCGCAGTAACTTAAGGAGAAACATAGGTCATGAAGTTTAAGTTCTGGCTAAATGCCGAACACAGATATAGACATATATAACAGAGATGCTTTCGGTTTAGGCTTTTGGTTGATTTAACAGTCGCTTGACAAGTTTATGAAAATATAAAACTGGGAAAATCCAAATTCTCCTGTTTTTGAATATTCACCTATTCCTACACTTCGTGTTTACGCAAAATTTTACGGAATATATAGGCGTTCGTTGTCCAAGTTGTACATCGGATAGCTTCGAAGCGAACGTGAAAGCAATGTGTTCTGCCTGTCTACCCTACCATCAGATTTAAATTACCTCACTTGACAGTGTCATACTTATTTCACCTAGCAGGTATTTCGATTGCCTGTCGTAATTAATTGATTAATGAAGGGCCAGACGGACACTACAGACCAATAACAGATGGCTCAAGTAAAACTGGATGTATTCTTGAAAACACGTAGAAATGTGAGGTAGTCTCGTAGTAGTATCCCACTGTTTCGTTTTCATTTGACTGTCCCCTATATACGCACTATTTTCCGGGCAGAGGGTCGATATTCAGCAACTAAATAGACAAGTGAAATTGCAGCGTTGTGTAGGGCACCAACTGTCTCGGTTGTTCTTTTTTTTTTGTGTGTGGAGTTAGTTTACTCTTGAGCCAACCTTCTTTGACGCAGTGTTGCTTAAATGGAAGGATCCCATCGATGTTGGCACCTAGATATTTAGAGACGTAGTTATGGTGAACTTCCATCTCATCAGATTTTTTGTCTAAAGTAGAACTGTGTGCCTCTTTGTGGGTTTGATTGGAGTCTCCTACTTCAGTATGTGTCCACATAATGAAATCCGTGAATGAGCGTTAGAGATTTAAACTCGAAAAATATTGGAAGAGCTTGAATTCTTGATCAAATTAATCAAGCACGCAGATGTGGTGTAATAACGTCGGTCTCAAAGTCGTCTCGGTACGAAATACCTTTTCCGCAAAAGGGGAATCTTGCTCTGCTTTCTCCACAGAGTCTTACTGGAGACAATCTGCTTCTGGCGTCTTGTGTGTGTCATACAGTTGTCTTGTGATGATTCTGAAGACATGTTAGCGTTGTTTGCAGACGATTATGTAATGGACGTGACAGTGGGGGTGAAATCCAGGATAGGCGTTTACATGGACCAAGGCGTACGTCAAGCTTGTGGATCCCATCCAGTGGACAGATAACCATCAGTAGTTTCACTTGCCTTGAAACCATGAAACAGTGCAGAGAAGATAGGAATTTGATCCACATCGATGGAGCACAGCGTAGTTATCAGATCACTGTCTTTCATTCTTCACCGCTTGCCCGGCTAGTTGTGATCTTTAATCCATTACCAGGATTCGAACTGACTACATTAGGTAGTGCGACGCACAATTCACTCAAAGCAAGTACCATCACAAATGAGACGGGAACCAGAGAGGTACATTCATTTGTCTAGTATTTCCGTACCATAGCCATAATGTTTGAATGCCAGGTTCTTACGCTTTTGTCAAAGCGTATGCTTCACACATAGATTAGTGAGCAGTGGAGTTAGAGATAGCTGCTGCGTTTCACAGAGAGCGCCATATCGAATAGTTCAGCCCTTTAACTGGTTTTCGAGCGCAGTGCGTTAACAGTGCATTCGGTAGCTGTCACATAATGCCACTTGGGAAATGTCTTGCTAAGTGCTACATTAGCACTTCAGATCCATGTATGTAACGTACTCGGCAAGACAATTCTCGAAGTCTGATACGTCAAAGTTTCTTTTCGCATCTCGCTAATATAACATGGAACAAGCTTTTGGTTTCTTAGTAACGGCTCAGTCTGCAGCTGACTTGTTCCTGAAACGACAGTATTGGTGGTTGTAATTCAACAGATGCAGCCTCACCGCTTATGAGACAAAACAGCTGGATCATTAACAAAGAAACATGTCGATAATAACAAAGAAAATAATTTCGAGTAGCTGCTGATTTTACTGCGAGGGACATAGCAACAAAACAAGTTCGGTAGCAAGCAGTGGAATCCAGAAAAGTCGAGTTTTGTGAGACGAATGAAAGCACGGGGCACATTTCTTGACCGTGGTGTTCATGATTCTCACCATAACCTCAACTACATCATGATGTTGCATATTTCTGTTGCTCGTAAATTATTATTTGGTGTTAACGGAGCCGAAGTATCGTCGTCGAAGTATTTCGTAAAAGTTTAAAGAATATCAAGCTTCCAGAGAATACAATGCCAATTGTTAGACTGAGGCCATCGCGGAGGGGCACGGAAGGATTTGTGGAGGGGAGAGGAACCAACTTATGAAGCGCCAGAGTCGTTACAAGATACAAGTGTTTCCGTTATTCTGAGTTAACGAGGCTAGACACCCCAAATAACTTGTCAGATTAGCAGTTGCTAGTTACCTTTCCATGACCGTTGTTGGTAACGCATCCGACGAATCATGTAATTATCCGTATTTTCCATCATCACGCATTGTGTGGCAAGATCGTTTGGAAGCCCCAAGATTACGCTGGATAGCAAGGGTAAAATTGCCTGACGGATTACAGATGCATCTTAAACCGTGCTATTACGAGTAATTTTACGTTTAGTCCACTTTGCCAAACTGGTCTTTGACGCTGACAGATGAGGTTTGTGTTTGCCTACTGAGAAGTGGCAGGTGAGTCCCTAGACTGAATGTTGGTGCGAGAATCACCGAGGAAAACTGTATTTATTGCTGACACTGAATACTCGTGAGAAATGAAAACAAAGAATGGCATGTGATGTCTGGTTCCCATGGACTTACGCATCTGGAAAAGTATCAGATTTTCGTAAGACACCAATGAAAACAGTGTTAAGGAATGTTCGCTTTGAAGGTTTTCTAAACTTTGTGTAAGAGGGTTGGATAGTGCAGAGAGAGTTCTTGGCGTAAGGCGGAGAAGAACCGATAGTTTAGCTTCATAAAACTTTCATTCCGTGTCAAGAATGATCATGAACTTGGTTAGCGGTAAAACGTTGGGGAGATACGGTTTAATATTATCGAAGGAAAGCCATACACATGCATATACAATCGAAGGAAAGCCATACACATGCATATACATAACAGAAGGCGTTTCTAGTCACCTGGATTACTTTGAACATTTGAAGAGCAAAGGATCCAACAGAAAGTTGAATGGAGTTTTACTGTAGATTGGAAGAGAGACAGAGAAATTCAGAGTAGTAATAATACTACCTTCATAACGTTTTTTTCGCATGAACTATTGGAGGTGAGGCAATGACTGATTCGCAGGTCTCGTAATCGGGAGGAGTGGGGTTCAATATCCTGGATTTTCATCCCAGTTCATGTTTCTCATTCATTTCCTAATTCGTGTAACGTCAATACCTCGAAGATTCCTTTGAACATGATAAGACAGAATGCATTCCACATCCCTATCCTATTTGATCCTCATTTCCAACTGTAGCAATAATAAATTGAACCTTTAACTCTTTTCTTTTCTCATGGATATGCCTGGTTTTGGGATTGAAGGCTACGGAATGGATTTCGGAAAATTACATTTCTCATAAGGAAATGCATTCACGCACAAGAAATGCTATTAAAGTACCACTGTTTGACCGCAATATCTGTTTTCCTACTGACAGCCATTTCAAACCTATCACCAGGACGGATACCAAATAATCAAAAGTGTAGCAATTGTCCGATAAATACGGTAGGAAATATACATTTCGCCACCCCGTATACGCGCAAATCAACTACTTTAAACTAATATGAAGAATACTCCATTAAATTTGTAGGAGATTTGTGGGTACCAAATTTAGCAGGCACAGCTGCCACCTCTAGCAGCAGCAATGACACTAACTCGGTCGGGAATCATTCCAAAATGGCTTGGATGGCAAATTCGGGTATGTCATTCTAGGTTGCTTCTACACCACTATTCATCAACCGCAGTAGTTGGCGAGTGGAAGTGATCATATGTTTGACATGATTCAATCTGGAGTACAAGCTGTCCACCTTCTTTATCGATGTAGGTCAGGACAGCTCGGGCAACGTATAGCTTTGTGTTATCTTGTTGAAAAATAACGTATCGGAGACCTCGACGGTAGGGCATAGCCTCCGAGCTTAACACGTCACAAGTGTAACGGCTCCTGCCTAAATTACCAGCTACGTGAACGAAAGTTCATCGAGATGCGTACCCACTGGCACCCGAAACCAGCACACCACAAGCTGAGGCTGTATGACGATGACGAATGCAATAAGGCAGAACTGATCGTTCCTGGAGCCTATGTCCAACGTGATGCCGTTCCATGAACCAGGACTTGTGTGAAAAGTCGACATGGTGCCCCTCCTATGTCCAGTGCTGTTTATGGAAAGACCAATGTCAGTTCACCTCCTTTCGCTGTAATGTCGAGGGAAGCCACAAAAATGGTCACCATGCTGAGAGCCTGTGATACTGCAGACATCGTCATACTGTCCGTGTGGATACATGTTTCAGAATAAGCCCATTTTGTCACTCAAGGCAGCTGATGTAGCTGTACGATCCAGTCCTCTCAGGCTCTAGTCGTGCAGGACTGCTCAGATCTTGCATGGTGCTGGGTATTTCTCTCCTGATCAATTCCATTTTCATATGAGAGTCGTGGAACCCCGACCGACATTTTGGAACGATAAACTGCAGTCTTCTTAGGCACTATCATGCCAAGGTCGATTTACGACATGTGCTGGGAGGCGTTTCTCCTTGTTACACGAGGAATAACACTATCTTTTTTCATGGAAAAAACATTCGGATGCGATTTCTTAATTGGAAACTCGCTTCACGATCTTTCTTTATATACAAATTTTCTATAATACTTTGTGTAGCTACTCTGACACGCTTATCATTTGCGTACCGTAGCAAGTAACACCTTTAATGACGATTTGATGTTTATTGCACTCATTAATTTACAGTTTTATTGACCAGCAGTGTAAAAATCACTGGAACTGTTCATAAGAAGCAAGGCTCTGACCGAACTTCATTAAATTTTACATGAATATGCTGCAATATTACCCATTTCCTAGCTTATAATTCGCAACAAAGAGTCTAGTGAATATTGACTGAAAAAGAGCACTGATTATTCCTGTTTGTAAGAATGGTAAAATAGCGAATGCACAGAATTACTGAACGATACGCCTAGGATACTAGAATATATTCGAAGATTGTACGTTACGACACTTCTGGAGGAAAAATATGTTCGCTCAGAGAAGAAGCACTGGTTAGGAAGAAACCACTCGAGTGACGCGCATCTTGCTCTCACAAACACGGCATTTTGCACTTCGTAGATGCCAGTTAAACAAGTAGATTACGTCAGTAGTGTGGCTGAACAGGTTCTGGTGCAGGGACTACGTAGATAAGCAAAGCGCACTGTAAGTTACGGAGCAATTGTGCCTCACAGGTTACCATACAGTCTTCTAGATGCTGCATTTTAATACCAATACCGCCCACGCCATTAGACCTCATAGCAGGTCTGCACCACTTTCGTTTGCTCAACGCAAGTCTGAACCGACCGGCACTGTGTCGCCAGTTCAGAATGAAGGCAGATGTTCGTCAAGTATCCCACTCAGCAGTTTGCATGATTTTTGACTTAAAACTAGAACTTCACTGCATCCTCTTTTGCTACATGGAAATTACAGGCCGCCCACGCCGACATCATAGTAGTCACTACGCTGGACCATGTCACTACTAGCAGCTACCAGTATTACTTACTTCGTGGGCCTGTGGACGTACAGAGCAAGTTGTATTTCAGACAGTCATTTTTTATGGAATGCTAATTGGTATTTCTTCTTCGTACAGGTTATAATACATGAGAAAAAGACTGTTTCAAAACCCCACAGTCAGCTGACGCTGAGGATATAGACCTATAGTTGTGCGTATCGATGAAACTTGTTGAAAAAAGGAATGACTACTAAATAGTGTGTTGATCCACATTTTTTCTTACAATGCAGCATAGCAATTCTGTGTTAAATGGATTGAAGAAGTTCTTGGTATACTGACATGGACTGAAAGGTGTATTTTTTATTTCTTTATTGGTAGAACATTCTCTGCGTTCTTGGAGTGAAATATTTTCGGGTGAAAATTTTACCGTTCAATCCGATATATGCACACAAAGTCAGAAGCAGAGCTCACAACATGAATGTGATGATGATTTAACACTATCCAATATTCCTTAGGCCCATACGTTAAAGTAAAACCAACAGAACAGTACTGCATTTCGACCATTAGAAATGTACTTGTAAGTACAGTGAAAGCTTAGAGATTTAGGGGCTGGGAGCAGCAGGGCCAAACCTGAAACATACTCTTAGTTAGTCTTAGACAATAAATACGCATTTTACTTTGTCTAAATGCAGTTTGCAGGAAAAAAATGTGAATCAGTTCACAAAATTTTCCTATCGTTCTGCATGTATTGGTCCATGGGAACAGGTGGACTCTGATCACAGTTGCTTCCATAGATGCATCTACGGCATGTGCAAAATTTTGTAACCTATACTGGATGAATGACATATGAGTCACATTGGGAGGAAATTTCGCGAGAAAATTTTTTGTATGTTCTGTATGTCGGAGTAAACACCTATTAATTACACCAAGCGATACAGCTAATATTAAACTTTGAGTAGCAGTAATGGTTGTGAGTCCTAAACCCTCAAGTGCATCGTCATCTGAACAGCATGTGACGACAATGGCTACAGACAATGTTCACCTGTGTAAAATTTATTTCATTGAAGAGATGTGATTGTTATTCTTTCCACCCAGGCTCATTACTGTTTTTATAAAATATGTACTTTAGATATCATCAGGTGTTGTGTGTCGATGTCTTATTTTAGCTATAGTAACAGCATTTTTTGTCATAATAAATTATATATAAAAAATAGTTTCGTCTTATAAAATGCTTACGTGCATCGTTTATGTTTGTTATTTTGCCTCCTCTAATAACGAACATCTAAGTCAAACTATTACTTAAAATTATATGTCACTCTCTGACATTGCAACAGCTAAACCGTTAAGTGTCATCCCACGCAAAAATTTTCTCAGTCTCTTCAACATGGCAACAACTGGACTGTAAACTCTATCTCACATTGCAAATGTATGACCTGGTACTACACTTCTCAAACAGCTAAACTGTTAAGTCACATAGGATATATACACATGATGGAATAAAACAAGTTGCAACTTGTAAAAATATTATTTATTGTTACATATGTTTTGGTATCACTGTTATACATAGTTAATATACATTTTTGTACTTTAATCACTGTAGCTGGCCGGTGTGGCGGAGCGGTTCTAGGCGCTTCAGTCTGGAACCGCGCGACCGCTACGGTCGCAGGTTCGAATCCTGCCTCGGGCATGGATGTGTGTGATGTCCTTAGGTTATTTAGGTTTAAGTATTTCTAAGTTCTAGAGGACTGATGACCTCAGATGTTAAGTCCCATAGCGCTGAGAGCCATTTGATCAGTGTAGAACATAAATCAAATCGTTAAAACATTACAAAATTACAATTCCTTTTTTCTACATCAGCACCATTCATCACTCTGCAATATTTTCTAAATAACTTTTTCTGTTCGCTTTAAATTCAGCTTTTATTGCACGTCAACCAGTCTATAAACTCTGCTTGTATAAAATTTCTCGTTGTAGCAGTAATATTAGCAGACTTAGGTACAGCGTACATACATCCACTTATTCACTCGTCTATCTCCTCCTTCTCATTTAACTTTATGTTCCAGCATATACTTGATAACACCATCAAAGAGTGGCTTAACACGTGTTAGCTCTATGCATTCAGTCTGTCCACGACAATCCATACTGCAGTTACAAGCCTTCCAGGTTCACAATACTTGGTCCCTTTAAATATATGAATTGTGTTGTTACTTTAAGATGTTATCTTCTTCGTATCTGTTTCAGGCATGTCGACTATGGATGTGTTGTTGGTTCAGAAGTTATAAATGTCTTGACGGAATTGACTGTAGTCCTTTGTTATGCAATCCGCAATGTATTTCTGCTTGCACTACAGTTGATCCCACTCCATATCACTTAACTGCACATGGTTACCCTCCGTTTCTGTTATAACTTCATAGCCTATGTCAGGTACCAAACTGATGTTACAATGATTTGATGTATTGGCAGTCAGTTTATAAGTAGTACTGAATATTTGTTCTTTGAAATGTCTCAGATGAGGTTTAATGAGTGGTGTAGGCGTTGAATGTAGAGGAAACTCAAAGTCTGGAAACAGTACTGTGTCCTGCATCAGAGAGCAATGCTCACTTCTTGCTGACTTCCTGGCAACAGTTTTATATGTTGCTAACGTGTAGGGTCCAACAGCATGCTGCTTGTCTATGTACTGACTCGATTCCTGTTGTCGCTCAGATGTATCAGGAACTGCATCTTCTGCGTCAGTGAGCTGTTCTGCTGAGGGAGAAACAAAGGAAGAAGATGAAAAACACTTATGCGCACATAGTGAGTAATAATAATAATGAACATTGAGAGAGAGGAAAGGGTTATACTTACATCTAACTATACAACTTGGTTTACTGTCTGAAGGTGGTAAATCTCTGATGACGCTTCTTCATGATGGTCAACCTTCCACTATGGTGGTGTGCAAAATACGCGTACCAGGTCTAATCAATGGTTGATAAGCCTGGACACTAAGAGAGAATGGTGGTGGTAGGTAACTGCAGTTCCACGGAAAGCGAAACAGCTATTTTGTTGCAGACTTTACCTGTATCTTCATGTCAGCCATCTTGGATAGCCATGTAGGATTCTGTAGTCATCAGTAATGTCTTTGTTCGCCATGTTACACTGCAACATCATATGTCCGCCGTCTTGAGTTTTAAACTAAGCAAAGACCTACCCTCACTGCAACATCATGGAAAATCACAATAGCATACAGCTGTGTCGAAGATAAGAGGTCTTTTGTATCAGCAATGAGCATTTGTGAAAGCTGTGACGGTATATCTATTAACAGGCCCATATCAGCATCATAAGTACGAGGGTGAGGCAGAACTTGTATCGACCTGGCGTTTTGGATCTGCATTAAGCACTCACGGAACTCTACAGCTTTGTATGTTTTCAGTGAATTTTACTGCGTGTGTTGGATCATTTGTTACAATTCCACTGAGAGAAAGGGGCAATTAGTTACAATTCCACTACAATATTAAGTATTTTGCTACAACGTTTACTGAAAAAAACATGTAATTTGCTATAGGTCTTGCTGTAACAGGGTAATTTGTTAATACTTCGCTGTAAGATGAGGTAATTTGTTGCAATTTCATTGTAACATGGGACTTTTTTTACAAGTCAACTGCAACATGTGGTAATTTTCTGCCAGTTCACTATAATATGGGGCAGTTCATTACAACCCCATTGAAACTTGTATATGTGTGGGATAAAGTGTTATGCAGTTTCCACTAATCAACCTATGGGTAGTTTACCTTCCCGCTATATTCCCACTTCATATAAAATATTCAAAGTCAGAACAGCATTCAGAATATTCAGAGTAGCCTTCATAAAGTCAAACTCCACATAACGTTGATTAACTCTAAGTTCGATGATAGTTGGAAAGAGTTCACCATAGTTGAACATATTTCAGTATCCCACAAACCAGCTAAACTTCCCCAAGTGCACATACGCAGTCATTTCAATATTCATCTCCCAGTACTCATAACCTAGACCGGCAGAAGACTTCCTGCACAAGTACCCTTGATAAATAAACCACACTGGCATTTATCAGAAATGATTCAGAAATCATACGAAAATATGTAAGCTCATAGATAGAAATTACACAGACTCACCTTTAGATTACGATCACGAAAAAATTTTTCATATCCCTCACACTTTCAGTTTCCTCAACTATCACCATTCCGAAGTCCAATGGAAGTGTTAAATGTCTTATATACAATGAAAATCACTTAAAATTTATATGGGGAACAGTTTAAAAATCACTTAAACATGCAATGCTAGAGTGAACATTAAATCACTCGCTGTTTGTTGAAGGATGATTGGTGTTTAATATGTTGTCTACATCAATATCAAATTTACATCATCCCAAGGAATACCCACAGCGAATATCAGTGTTATATAAAGAATAATCTATCATAAAAAGTGTATGATCATTTCGGTTAGATACTCGTGAATGTACGGAATGAATCTACTACTACTACTGCTACTACAACTACTATGGCTAGTTGGGAACGTATTCGTATCTATAGCACGAACTCGGTGCTACTGCCGTATTCAATTCACCGTGGGACTTACAGTTTGAATCTATGGAATGAATGTTCTTCTACAACAACCACACATCTCTATGACCTATTATAGAGCATTTTCCCCACACAAGCACCCTTATGGATTACTGTGGTAGTATGTTTCATCTATCAACAATTTTAAGCAGTCATGTGGAGTGCAGTTTTACGTCGTAAAAGCAGTCCCTCACTGTCGTGACCATCAGCAACTTTGGTCGCCAAAAGACTTCCAGGTCAAACATGTAGACTGTGTGATATACGGAAGTTTGGGTTGGTCCGGGGATCTTGCAGGGATAGCCGAAATTGTTAATGTGACCAGTCCTGAAAAGCAGGAAATTCGGGCTTGAGTCCAAGTCTACCACAAATTTTCATGTCACTCTCGGGTAATAGATCTATACGTAACAGAGCTGAAGTCAAGGAATTTTCATTTCCATTTATTTCCAACATCCGAGGTCCGTCAACAGCGTCTGTTCTTTCAGAGATCCATGGAAGTATTACAAACAAAGGCAGTCACATGACGATAACAACACTGGTATTGATTTCTCCCTGACTCATCTACATCTATATCTCCGTGATTACTCTATAGTTCACAATTCAGTATCTGGTAGAGGCTTCACCGAACCATCCTTAAGCTACTTTTGTATTGTCCCACTCTCGAACAGCGCGCTGGAAAACGAACATTTAAAATCCTTCCATGTGAGCTTTGATTTCTCTTATTTTATCACGATGCTCATTTCTCCCTATCTAGGTGAGCGCCAACAAAATATTTTTACACTCTGAGGAGAAAGCTGGGGATAGAAATTTGATGAGAGGGTCCTGCAGCAACGATATTGCTTTAATGAAAGACACCTCAATTCGTGTTGTTTATTACATCTGAGGCACTCTCATTGTCTGTGCTGCAGGACTTCAAGTAATGCTTTGAGCGTCAGGTGACGAATTTAGTGAACTATGATATAAGAATGAGGACACTGTGACATAAGGAAGTTTGGGTCAATACAGGGAATGTACATGAATAGAAAAGTGGTTAAGGTTACCACTCATGCTAAGTAGAAAATCCGGGTTCGATTCCTGATGTGGCACAACTTTTTATACATCAGTGTTGGGTAGCAGAGCCATACCTAACAAAGCCGATGTCCGGGAATTTTCAGTCAGCGAATATATTGCAAAAGTATTTCGTACAGCTGTGGATCGTCAGCAGTGTCGGTTCTTTCAGAAACATGTAAGTATTACAATTATAGGCGGACAGACGAAGATAACAACAATGGTCTCAATTCCTCGTTGTCTTATTCTCCCTCTAGCGAGAAGCAAAGTAATGTTGAGAGGATTTGGTGATGAATTTATTGGACTATGGTTCAAGGATGTAGACACTGTGACATGTGGAAGTTTGGGTCGGTCCAGGGAGAGTGCAGAGATAGACAAAGTGGTTAAGATGAGTGCTCATGATAAACGGGAAATCCCGGTTCGAGTCCCGGTGTGACACAGATTTTCATATGTCACTACTGGGTGCTACTTCTGTGCCTTATACAACTGATGTCAAGGAACTTGCAGTCAGTGAATTAACTTCGAAAATAAGTATACCTGTGGATTGTTAAAAGGCTCTGTTCTTTCAGAGTCCGCAGCTCGTGGTCGTGCGGTAGCGTTCTCGCTTCCCGCTCCCGGGTTCCCGGGTTCGATTCCCGGCGGGGTCAGGGATTTTCTCTGCCTCGTGATGACTGGGTGTTGTATGATGTCCTTAGGTTAGTTAGGTTTAAGTAGTTCTAAGTTCTATGGGACTGATGACCGTAGCTGTTAAGTCCCATAGTGCTCAGAGCCATTTGAACCATTTTTTTTGTTCTTTCAGAGATGCACGTAAACAAGCATGTTGTTGAAGGAACCGCACCCGCATTCATCAGAAATTATTTGGAAATCGTGTGGAAACCTGTGATGTCTATGTCTGACAGTTACTCACTGCACATCTTCTGCCACACTTCCGAATGAGTACACTGCACTACCATTTATCTTCGATTGCAATCCTACGACTCTTGTAATGCATCTAGTGTACCTCAAGATATGATTTTCACTAATCGAAAGGGCTACTTTACAATGTCTAGAACTGTTTGGAGCCCTTTACCTACAGGACTTCCACATTTTTCTGTCAAACTACAACCTGCGATCTTAGAACAATAATGTGACTGAAGTCAAAAACAGCACGTAACCATCTTAATGCTTCCACTGTTCTAAACAAGACAATTCCAATTATCTGCACTCGCAAGAATCAGAGCCCTTACGATAACACTGAGCTCCATGACTCCATTTGATGTTCAACCTCATGAAATAGTAACGTTAGCAATTCGCTGGAATTGTTAGATGTACTCCCTACAATATGAAACACTTACAGTTTATGTGAGGAACCGATTAGAAATCACATAAAATACTATGTTATATCGCTTTTTGTTTGTAGGAATGATGACTAAAGTTTAACGTATTATCTACATCGATATCATTAGAGGCACTGAAGGAGCCATATCGACATATCCCTCAAATCTATCTTTCCTGACCCTATGTAAGATGCTTTAGATGTTCGTAATTTCCAACACCTCTCAGAATGATTAAGAAATATTGAAGTGACGTGTAAACTCGCTAGCAGTACGCTGAGCACAAAAAGGTACTACCATTTGCGTGTTTCAGACCACATAATACGTATTTTCAGCCGCATGTAAGGTTTAACCACTTAAGATCCGGTTCAGCCGACATGTACGACAAACTCTGTCGTGCCTAATATGTTTTCATACATTAGGTGTTCTCTGTAAGGTAGCTTTCTCTACCGTGTGATGAAGACGTCTAGTCCCTATACAGTGCTCATAAGTGCATCTCAAGCGGGCCAATGCAGTACCGCTCTGTTGACTTTAACATATGGACGGTAATGCTGTTGGATGGTGTTAAATCATCAACAACACGTTCGTGTTGTGGATTCTCCATTCTCATATTGTTGCACATATCGGATACAACAGGAAACGTTTGCATCTGAATATATTTCACTCGCAAATGGCGAAGAATGGTCTACTGGCTCAAAAAATATACGTTTCAGTCAATGTCAACCTGTCAGGGGCTTCCCCAGTACATGTAACACAGAACTGCGACATTGTATTGTGTGCCAAGAAGATGGACCAACACTCTGTTAAGCAGTCCTTCCCATTTTCAACAACATCAAACAGGAACTCCAATTCGCACCAGGATCCACTGCAAGCACTATGACAGTTAGGCGGGAGGTGAGAAAAATAGGATTTCATGGTCGAGCGGCTGCTCATAAGTCACACATCACGCCGGTAAATGCCAAACGACGCCCCGCTTGGTGTAAGGAGCGTAAACATTGAACGATTGAACAGTGGAAAAACGTTGTGTGGAGTGACGAATCACGGTAGACAATGTGGCGATCCGATGGCAGGGTGTGGGTATGGCGAATTACTGGTGAATGTAACCTGCCAGCGTGTGTAGTGTCAGCAGTAAAATTTGGAGGCGATGGTGTTATGAAGTGGTCGTGTTTTTCATGGAGGGGTCTTGCACCCCTTGTTGTTTTGCATCGCAGTATCACAGCACAGGCCTGCAGTGATGTTTTAAGCACCTTCTTGCTTCCCTCTGTTGAAGAGCTATTCGGGGATGGCGATTGCATCTTTCAACACGATCGAACACCTGTTCATAATGCACGACCTGTAGCGGAGTAGTTATACGACAGTAACATCCCTGTAATGGACTGGCCTGCACAGAGGACTGGCCTGAATCCTACAGAACACATTTGGGATGGTTTGGAAAGCCGACTTCGTGTCAGGCATCACCGACCGACATCGATACCTCTCCTCAGTGCAGCAGCACTCCGTGAAGAATGGGCTGCCACTCCCCAAGAAAACTTCCGGCACCTGATTGAACGTATGCCTGCGAGAGTGGAACCTGCCATCAAGGCTAAGGGTGGGCCAACACCATATTGAATTCGAACGTTACCGATGGAGGGCGCCACGAACTTGTAAGTCATTTTCAGCCAGGTGTCCGGATGCTTTTGAACACATATTGTACGTTCGGTGAGCAGACTTTGAGGAGACACTGTTAGTAGCCCCTTGGTCCATCTTGGCCGTTACTTGCTCAACAGCTATACATCTTTTCGCCCGTATACATCTCCGCAGTCGTCCTTCACCACTGCCATCTATGGCGCAACACAGTGGCGCCGGTTTTGGATAGTACCATTTTGACATACACGGTATACTTTACTCAAAGTGGCAAGCGAGTAGTTTACACACTCAGCCTTTTCGGAAGTTTTTCCACCCTAGGCCCCAAAGGCTCCACCCCAGGCGCGAAAGCCTTCACCCTAGGCCAGAAAGCCAATGATCATGCCTCTTTGGACGTCAGATAAATCACTCCGTTTTCGCTTTACGGCAAAGACTGCACTGTTTTCCTTGTCCACCCTCCCCCGACACGCTTAGCATACCCTCCACTGCTGCCGTAGCCACCTCCATCTGTGAGTGGTTATTGCACGTTAACGTCGAATGTAAGTGGTTGTCACATTATCGTGATTGGACCGTGTACAAAATAGCTCTACAGCACAACATGATACTCCTGAAAAGGAAGATGTGATGAACAATGGTCTATACGTCTTCGGTACCTCAATGCGCAATTTAATCTTCGAGCTTCTATGCAGCTTACAGGTTTTCTCACACAAGAAGCAGTCTTCTGCCATTCGATCGAGTGAGAAATGTACGCAGTCAAATGAATCGGGACCACACTAAGTAAACATAAAGTTAAATCAGTAGTCTCGTCTTCATTAAGAAGAATACACACCGCATGTTCGGTCGCAATAAGGCAGTGCAAGAGCGGTTCATGAGCGTCTGTCATGGTCGGGTGATGTGCGAATCTCCTGTGAAACAAGTTACCAAGCAATTTGTAGCCATACTACACTTACAGGTGGCACCTGCTGTCCTTTTTAATGTTGCTGGGATAGTGTTATATGACCATTTGCCATACACCCAGATCCTCCCTCTCTAGCCAATCGGGAATTTTCCAGGACCCACCGAAAATGTAGGAATAAACGTCCCGGTTTATTTTCAAGGTAACCTGAACGAGTGGGCTCAAGTCATGGTACGAAAGACACCCCGTAGCATCACGTAACCGACTCTGGCCTAATTTACACCCTCATTGGTTCGTCAGCGCACTCGACGCATAGTGTCGTTTTAAAAATGGATAAATCTGAATTCGTCGGACCACACTTTACGTCTCCACACAGCTACGGCTCATTTTCATGTTTTTAGTCCTGTTGAAGAGGTGCAGCTCTATGCGCCACTGTGAGTAATAATCTTTCGCGATGTACCCGACTCCAAACGTCTGCTACATGAGGTTCCCTTCAAAGCGTTCCCTCGGAAACTGGTTGAGTTTGTGTGGGACATAAGGACAACAACAACTGCCTTCGGTTTGGTGGTTCAAAATGGCTCAAATGGCTCTGAGCACTATGGGACTTAACATCTGAGGTCATCAGTCCCCTAGAACTTAGAACTACTTAAACCTAACTAACCTAAGGACATCACACACATCCACGCCCGAGGCAGGATTCGAACCGGCGACCGTAGCGGTAGCGCGGTTTCAGACTGTAGCGCCTAGAAGCGTTCGGCCGCAACGGCCGGCTCGGTTTCGAAACCGATTGTCAATAACAATGCGTGATCGCTATCGGTTAGAAACTCATTACGAACGCTGATCGTTACATAGCTGTGGTTGGTACGTCATTCCTTGCAGAAATGTAGTCTGCATTCATACATAAAAAACAGGTTAATTTCATTCCTGGTAAGGTCATGGCACATGTACACAAAATAGGTCCTTTCTCCCTATTAACGCCACCGCAGTGACCGTGCTATTGGCTACCACAGACTGGCGCATAAACACCACTAGAGTGCCACGACTTGCGTCGGCCTTCGGGGGTCCCAGTTCTAGAGAATCTGTAACGCCCTTAAGCGACAATTACTCTCTCTTTTTAGGGGGTGAGAAGTATTCTGTCCAGTGGGCTGACTTGATGTTTTGGATGGAATTTCGATCAGCCGAATACAGTGGCCAAGATATCAACTTCAGTTCACCATGACACCCCTAAAACCGCAGTAGCACGATTGCGGCATACACAGTTACCCTGTTGGAACGTGCCA
This sequence comes from Schistocerca piceifrons, assembly GCF_021461385.2. Classification (NCBI taxonomy): domain Eukaryota; kingdom Metazoa; phylum Arthropoda; class Insecta; order Orthoptera; family Acrididae; genus Schistocerca; species Schistocerca piceifrons. The sequence continues at coordinate 905,448,873 of NC_060138.1, forward strand.
TAGACGTCAGGGACTACATCAACCCTATGAGATGCAGGTGGTAGGCCTACGCATTAATGTTCATGGACTCTACAGGTGTCATGATTCTTTCGATTTTTCAACAGGTCCCATTGAAGTACAGATGAAAGCGCCTACAGCATAATGTCGCACGCCACCGGCCTGCACCCGTTGCGCAGTGCATGTTTCCAGGAGCCCATCATCTACACAACGACCTATCCGGGCTAGACAATCGACCAGGTGTTACAAGAAACCTGATTCATCCGACCAGAGAACATGTTTCCATTGATCCACAATCTAATCTTGGAGATGCTGTGCCCAAGGCAGTAGTAATTGTCATTGACTTTGGATGAACATGGGAACGCATAGAGGTCGTCCACTGCTGAGCCCATGTTCAACAATGTACTCTGAAAGTCTCGCACCTGCACATGCATTATATTCCGTTGTTAGATCTGCCACAGATCACCGCCAGTCCAACTTTACGCTGTTCATCAGTGTGGATTGGAAGTCGCGCCAACCCCAAGGGGATGAACAAGCAAACTATGACATCAATTTCCACCAAATGCAGAGTATTTACTGGGTGCTTGAGAGCGTGTACTGTGGTGAGGCGTGGCGTGGACATCCAATACGTTGTCACCGACTCGTGATTTCACAGTCCTTCAATCACTTTCCATGGATTTTTATGACAGTCGCATGCGAACAGACTACCAGCTTTCCCCGTTACGGGTTGCTTCTTCCCAGGTGCTGGGCTACAACAATCTGCCCTTAGTCAAATTTACCTCTGTTAGTGGATTTCCCCAACTGAGACTCATACCTTTGCTAGAATGATTACTCATTAATCCCTGCTCCGCTTCCATACTTGCCTTACCGAGTCACGTGCCCCTAAGGCTACCAGGATATATTCAGTCTCGTCGTGGGCAACGTTTATAATGTTTCGGCTCATCAGCGTGGAGTGGAAGACTTGTCAACTCCATACGAATGAATAAGGGAACTCTGACTGCAATTACCGTCAGAGACGAGGCTATTTACCGCGCTATTCCCGTATACTAAGCGTGTTCGTAGGAACAAGATGGGCAAGTCTGCGAGGGCAGTGCAGATTTCAATAGTCCTATGAGAGAGAAAACTGCGAGGTTCCGGGGCTAGAAGTGTATCTAACACTAAATTCTTCTAGAATCTTCATAAGGAAATGATGCCTTTTCTAACTCCGACTTTTGCTGTTGCACACGGATCAAGAGGAAATGCGAACTGACTCTAATCGACCCTGCAAATGGAGTAGAAAAGAGTTTGGCACTTGCAATAATTTGATTTGGTAAATAAGTTTCATTAACGTGGTGGGAAATGAAAGGGCTGCTCTACCGATCTACAGAATGAAAGTTCTGTCCAAAATAACAATTTGATTTATTATGACTAAACTCAGAGTAATAAACGCAACACATGAAACACTTACAATACGTCAAATTGGATACTCAAATAAATGCTGTGAAGGTGAAGTTGTCCCTAAACTAGCTTGTGACGTTTTAGACCAAGTGGTATGTAGAGCCAATTCCTTGCAACTCAAATCTTAAGAGAAACACCCAGCCAACCCAACATTAATTGCTGTTACAGTAGTGAGAACTCAGACAATGAACACTCAAGACAGAACCACGTAAGAAAAGACGGGAACAGGCGCGCTCTGCTGAGCTCTGATTATCACAGAGCAAAATTCCCTGCTCTTCCGGTGCTGCGGACATACATTACCAAGCTGTCTTCTTAAGTGCAAGGACGCGATCTTGCGTACGGGAAGCGATGGCTGGTTGCTTCGACGTCCAGTCGTGGTGATGATAATGTCACGAGTATAGTCCGAAACAAATTGTCCTGGCCTGGTTGTTCCAGACTAAAGACTTCCTATCAATACAAATGCGCCTCTGAGGGAGATGAAGAAGGCTTGCCACACAATCACTGGCGGTACAGTGATTGATTTTAACAAGTGAAGTCAAACAGTAACTCCGGTACAGTCAACTTTAGCCAAAACTGCTCAAGACGGACAACATAGGCCGTTTGTACGCAGAACACTCAGTTGCCAACTGTACTCGGAAAGTTACGTTGAAGTCGAAACTTCAGCAACTTCGTAAAACAGTTACAATTAAATGACAGTATATTAGACAGCCAACGGAGGGCAGACTGTCCAGAGCAGCGAGAGATCAGTCTTGTAACCTACTCCGACCGAAAGGCGAGAGCCGACCCTCTCAAGAGCACCCATGCAAACCGAACACAGAACATTCCCGCCCCCACGACAGTGGCCGTGGTTAAACGTTCCAATTAGCAACTCGAAAACCGGCGGAAAATTCCACTCTATTGCCGAAGCACTGCCATTCCACCAATGGAGATTCTTGGCGCCAATTTCTGCGCCGATTTTGCTACGTCACGGAGCTATGCCTGGAGCAAGCCAATCACAGTTACGATTTTGCAGAAAACGCGGGAATTTGCCCACCAAGACTGCCTGGGAACACAAGTCATTCCCACGCCTCGCTGGTAGCCCGCCAGAAAGTGTTTTCACTAAGTTTCTGCGAAGTAACGGATTCTCTAGCCTAGCCGCCCCTTCTGGCCCCTCTGGGCGTGTCGCTCCCGCTCTTATGACAATGTCGGCGTCTGGAAAGCATCCACTCGACTCCCTCACACCCGCCGGCTTAACCCTCTCAAGCTCAGCAGAACTCGCCTGTCACCGGACCACCTGGGTGACGAGAGACGCTGCGTGGGAAGTCCGCGTGTGAAGGAATAGCAACTTTTCACCGCATGCAATTAGAGAGGAAAATCGAATTACTCAGAGCAAGATAGAAATACGAGAGGGAGCTCATGCCACCTCTCAAAACAACTGCAGTCCTCGCCGGTAGAGTTGTGGTTCTGTCCTCAACCGGCCGCTGTGACCGAGCGGTTCTAGGCGCTTCAGTCTGGAACTGCGCGCCTGCTGTCGCAGGTTCGAATCCTGCCTCGGGCGTGGATGTGTGTGACATCCTTAGGTTAGTTCTAAGTCTAGGGGACTGATGACCTCAGATGATAAGTCCCATAGTCCTTAGAGCCATTTGAACCAATTTTTCTGTCCCTGAGATAGGATTCTTCCCTGTTTACGTGTGTACTTTTTATTTTCATTTTCTGCCATTGGAGCATCGTGTTAGGTCAACTAACGGCAGAGCAGTAGTCATCTTTGGACCAGGGTAGAGTTGGTGATGCCTTGTTTTAGCATCTGCCCAGTATCTGTAGTTTTGCTCGGAGTACGCAATAGTATGTCAGGTCCGACTTGAATACCAATACTAGTTGGGTTTTCAGAGCGAGTAAGTATGTGCTTTGGTAACCTTCATTAAATCTTCTTGTACCACAGCCTGTACCTCAGCCCATCGAGAAAAATTTTCCACACCAATTCTCTTAGAACGCGCGACGCAGAACGGTTCAGAGCAGAGTAGAACTTCGCAGAATGGAGCAGAGTGTTCGTAGGTGCGCAGCAGTGTTCCAATGTGCACGCGCGCGCGTCAGTAATAATGGAGAACGTGAAACACCGTCCAAACAGAGCCGCGCATCGCACGAACCATTTCCTCTGATGCAACAACACGGGACGGATCTTTTTCGTTGTCGTGACACGCGGCGCAGAGTGGAGCGGTTCACTGTCCACACTGGTCGCGCCGTGCCAAACGCCTTTCCTTGATGTTGCGCAGCGCGATCGGTGTGGACACGGTTTGTCATTCATGCGGACACCAGTATTATTTAGCCATATTCTGGTAGGAATAGACGCTGATGTAAGTTTCTTCGGCATTACTAACTCAGCGGAGTGTATGAATTTCAGTCTCATGCATTTCGAAAACCCAACTTTTGTCGCTCCTTCCAAACCAAGATGGAGAGTCATTTCTCTACATCTACATCTGTACTCGGCAAACCACCGTAATGTGCTTGGCAGCGCGAGAAGAATGCTTGTTTGAATGGCTCTGTGCATGCAGTAATTATTCTGTACGTAGGAGTTGTAGTATATTCCGCGAGTCATCACTTAAAGTCTGTCCTAGAAACTTTGTTAGTAGTCTTTCTCGGAATCAACCCCTACTTACATTTCGTAAGAACAATCTACTCATGTATCTACACATATACACTGCTCCAATGATGCATGGTGGAGGTTACTTCACACGAACCAGCGACGCCCTGTCCTGTTTCGTTCACTTGCAGAATATGTAAAAAAATGGCTGTAGTATGCTCGGTGAGCACTACAATCGGTGTGTTTCTTCTTCTTGTCGTCACTGTGCTACAGTGGCAGCAGAACAGTAACAAGTGAGTCGTCATTAAGGACACCATTCCTGCCTCATTTGAAGACAAGAAGAACTCAGACATCGTATTCTGCGACGCAGTGCCGCTGGTATATAGGGCTAAGGTTTTCTCGATACCTTAAACAGGTAATTACATCAGTACAAATCACAGAATTTTTGCCTTCTTTTAAATCTCTAGTTTCAATGTAAACCGTCCACAGTTTTCCGCTTCCATCATAAATGTCTTCAGGTGCGCATCTCGAGCCTGAAGAGAAATTTCGTAGTTCGATACTATGTTCCTGTAAGTCATCTCTTTACTGCATACGCCGTTCAACATAAAGGCTTTTAAAACATCCCTAAAATTTCATAGAACTGCTGCAGTGAAATGAGAATCCCTCTCCACATACCATGAGCTTCATAGTATTTGAAATTGGTTTGTCATACTCTCAAATTGTAGTGTCTTTGTATGTCTCATACATTCTGCAGTCTCCTCAATATCCCAAAGTCAGCTCGTCGTTAATTTAGCTGCTAATGCTTTAAGGCTCTGATGCTACGTATCATTACTGGAGGACATGTTACTACACACATCTCATTTCATCGTAAAGCAGAGTAGGACATAGCCTGTTTCAATTTTAATTTGCAACTTTTCTTGGATTAGTTCTCGATTTTGGCCTTGGGAGTAGATTCCGATCAGCGACAACAGTCTTATTTGATGTCGTCTTGATCGCATCTGGCTGTATTCGGATTCTATCCACAGAATGTACATGTATATATTCATATCATAAATGTTCGAACCAATTTGGCGTCAGATGATCAAATCTACAGTGTACTGTAGAATTGGACTTCAGCCTCCGCATCGAATATGTTTGTACATTATTAATAATGGCAAATGCCTTATTGGGGACTGCGGCCACGGATCATTGATCAGGTTTTTTATACGCGCCCCGTCCCGGCCGCCGCAGCTTCCCAGAGGCCCGCCAGGCGGCCGCTGGGCGGCAGCTCGCCCGCCGCGCGCTCTGATTGGTCGGCCGCCGGCGCCCGCGCGCTGCGCCCGAGTGGTTGGCCGGGCCTGGCGCGCTCTGAGTGGTTGACCTCTTTAAGGAAACCAACCGCGCGGCGGCGGCGCGCGCGGGCCGCGCCCCCCTCTGCCCCCTCCACGTCGCACAGCGACCTCCCCGCGGCCTGGCTGCGACGCTCCCCCCCACTGCTCCTCGCAACGACGCTGGACTCGGCTCGGCACGGCCGGGTCTGCGCGCGCGACCGGTCGTTCGGTCGTTGACCCTGACGGCGGCTCGGCACGGCAGGGCTGGCGCTCTACCCTACAAGTGACCTTCCCCTCCTTTGTTTGGGCGCGCCGCACCTGTTCTTGTCCCTCACAATCCGACGCTGCGGTCTCGGATGCGGTTAACACTGCAGCACGTTCGTATACGCGTATCTAGATAGAATTTAAAGTGCTGCTCTGTTGGTCTACTATCGCCTTCATAACAATATTTCTCTCAGATCACATACTCAAGATCAAAAAATATTGGTGGAGTACCCATCATTACTTCAAAGCATCAATCTTATAAGAGTATAAACAACGTCACATTAAAGGACAACACCATGATGCAGAAACCAACCTGTAGTGGCCTAATAAGTACAATCACTATCATCTGCAAGAACTAGCAGTGTTTATCGATAGTGAATACCGCAAATTGAACCTCTCTGGACTTAATAAGCCACCTTTCCTCTGTGACATGCTGCTCAGTCTGTTAATACCCGTTAGCCTCTATGAGGCTAGACTGGGAGAGATGTTTCTTGTACCTTCTACAGGAAGAACGTGCGAGAAATTCTGATAAAACTTTTGGCAGAGAGATGAACTGGAGCTGGTCCCTAAAAGGAAACATCCAATGAATATGGTACAACAGTCTCAAAACGTCTCTTTATAAAATAAGATAGAGAAACGTTACTTTGCATGAAGTCAAACCACCGTTTGTTGTTCTTCGTTATGCAGCAATAATATTGCAATAAAGCTGCAGAGGTCCTTGATAGTCAGTGCTATCCACAAAGGATGAGATATCTTACATCGAGTGAGATGACTCTCGTTCTGGAGTACAAGTACTCCTTTTCTGGAGTAGTCCTACAAGCACGTGAAGACGAAAGTAACCGATTTTTGAAGGTCATCATATCGTGCTTACGGATTGAAAGTAAGGAAAAATGATACACCACTGAAGGCAAATTTTGGGACTAAAAGGTGATGCAACGTCAACTGGGTGATGGGGTCTCTAGAGACGTAACAGACCAACCCAGATTCCTGCTGATAATCATGAACTCCAGATTTAATGGTCCCAACAGTGACTTCCTGAACTATTGTCTACAAGATCCCTCGTCCTCGCGTGGCAGAAGATGGCATAATGTGGCGTGTGGTCTCAAACATTTGGCATAATGCCCAAGACAACTGTTACAGATTCCGAGATCCCACGAGACACAGATGCATCTCTAACCACATCTGTAAGTGCAAGAGTCCAGAATGGGCTCACGAGCGTCCATCAGGGTAAAGTAATTTGTAGCTTCTGATGTAATCGGTCTTTGCGAACGGTTTTTGTACGTTGGTGAACTATCTGTCATTCAACACCAGAAAAATAGGAAGAAACCTGTTGACATGCAGAACCTTAAACACGAAGATTGCGGGAGGAACTCGACCGTGTAGTATTTAAAGCCACAGTTTCGACTACCTAATTGTCTTTAGTCCAGTATGTGTTTGCACCTCTCGCCATATGAGGGTAAATCCAGAATCATGTCGAACATGATCGTTTTGTGGTCACGTGCTATGGTGTGGGGAGGCATATTGTTGCTTGGGCGTGCTGACCTCCAAATCGTTGATCACAGTACGCTCACTGGACAACGCGATTGCGAAACTGTGCATCTTACCCATGTACATCTTTCCAGACGTGCGTTCATTTTGGCGGATTACAATCCGAGACCGCATCCAACAGCGCAGAAGGATGAGCTTCTAGAACTACAGCATATTCGGTGAATGGCGTGGCCAACCCATTGCCCCAACTTATATTCTATCGAGCATGTGTGGGAAGCGCTTGGGGGACTGACTACACAGCACGTCCACATCCACCAATGGCCATCCAGCAGACGCGCGGGGTTAGTCGAGCGGTTTCAGGCGCTGCAGTCATGGACTGTGCGGCTGGTCCCGGCGGAGGTTCGAGTCCTCCCTCGGGCATGGGTGTGTGTGTTTGTCCTTAGGATAATTTTGGTTAAGTAGTGTGTAAGGTTAGGAACTGATGACCTTAGCAGTTAAGTCCCATAAGATTTCACACACATTTGAACATTTTTTTGCTATCCATCAGCTGTCAACCTCTCTGGTGGAGAAATGGAATGACCTAACACGAGAACTCCTTATAAACCTCGCGGCCAGCGTGGGAGCACGTTGTAGATTTTCCACTGCTGTACGTGGTGATTACACACCCTATGAAGACACATGTTAGCTGTTTGTAATATCCAGGGAACCGTCACAAATCGCGATGACTTCAGTGTAATTATTGTATTTGAGTAAAAGCGTCATTTCTGTTTGCCTCACTGCGAGTTCCTTCCAACTGTCTTCTGAACTACACTGCAGTGTGGTCCAAGCATCAGAGAGGTATGTTACTTAACAGTGATACATCAAGCGAAAGCTACATTCGTCCTTAAGTTTTGCACATTAGTGCAGACATAGTCACAGACGACAGTGCAGATGTATCGACGTAGTCCTGTGCCTCTGAAAAATGGGTTTAAACCATCGTTAATCTACTTAGCAGTATCGCAGTACCCAATCAAATGGATTCTCTGATCACGACGAATAGTCCATGGCATATGAACTGGAGATACGATTGTCTTCTGAAGTATAATTTTCAGGGCAGCGATCATAAAACGCACAAGTGGAGGACTGATCTCCTCAGAATCCTGAATGCAACGATTCGGAATATTACCATCGCAGAAACATTTACTCTGATTTTTCCCCCCTCATTTCCCGAGTTAAATCTGCACCCACTCCACACCAAAATTTTTCACTGCCTGTTCAGTAGACAGCCGACTCAGATGAAGACAACACACAACATGAGGAGGTGGAACTACTGATCTTACCTGGCCTTAGCTTGCTTAACCTAATAGAAATACGTGAATCAAGTTCCCATGGGACTCTCTTCGTGACGAATTCAGACGTTATTCCACAACATTGCACAAGAAGCAGAGCCTATGATGAGCCTAGTGCGTTAAAATACAGCCCTGACAGTGAAATTTCTGGACAGCTCATAATCCATTAGCAGCTGGTAATGCCCAGATCAGTCACAAGCAAACCGTATTTCTGTTAACTTTCTTGCATATTGCTGCTACGTAGTTGGACCGCGCAGTCTGTTGTAATGGTACGTGTTTTTCCTGACAATGGTTCAGCCTAAAATCCAGGTCACATTCCATCAGCTTTCGTAAAATTGCTTGTACCTTATTTACGCAAGTATTCATACTGTTCGAAGACGTCGCGTAAATTATCTTACAGCCCTCCCAATCGTAGATGTATTGGCCACAATCCTAGTTGCATACCGTTTTACAAAAAACACAGGATCACGTCGATCTTCACACTTGATTAGGGAAGTAAGAGAAGTTTATTTTGTATCCTGCCTGGACAGGCGGTGTGTGGGTGTGCTCCTGTGAACAGCTTCTGTAATATAGGCCGAGAGTGAAGGTAGCGAGTAGGAGCAGGAGAGGTGAAGCTCTTCGGTACTGCATGTAACTTTAACACTTTGAATAGAGTCAAAAACACAAGTAAATGTCAAATGCATACATAACTTGGGTAGGATGAGCACGTAGGTGTGAAGCCGTAGTCCACGTCTAATCCTGTCAAGTTAGGATGACTGTTCTGTATAATCTCAAAACTAACAAATACTCGTTGCAGTTCAAACTTTAATTGAACGTAACTAATACAAAGTCTCAATAGTAAGCTAGCCCACTCGGTAGTAGAAAGCGGTAATTCCAGGCCGTCTGCTCTTGATGAAATGGGGCCGAAATCAAGACTGCACTCGCTGAGCTCCACAGCGTCGGCCAGAGGGCGCTGTAGTCGGCGTAGTTAGTCTTCTACATCTACATCTACATCTACATCTACATCCATACTCCGCAAGCCACCTGACGGTGTGTGGCGGAGGGTACCTTGAGTACCTCTATCGGTTCTCCCTTCTATTCCAGTCTCGTATTGTTCGTGGAAAGAAGGATTGTCGGTATGCCTCTGTGTGGGCTCTAATCTCTCTGATTTTATCCTCATGGTCTCTTCGCGAGATATACGTAGGAGGGAGCAATATACTGCTTGACTCTTCGGTGAAGGTATGTTCTCTAAACTTTGACAAAAGCCCGTACCGAGCTACTGAGCGTCTCTCCTGCAGAGTCTTCCACTGGAGTTTATCTATCATCTCCGTAACGCTTTCGCGATTACTAAATGATCCTGTAACGAAGCGCGCTGCTCTCCGTTGGATCTTCTCTATATCTTCTATCAACCCTATCTGGTACGGATCCCACACTGCTGAGCAGTATTCAAGCAGTGGGCGAACAAGCGTAATGTAACCTACTTCCTTTGTTTTCGGATTGCATTTCCTTACGATTCTTCCAATGAATCTCAGTCTGGCATCTGCTTTACCGACGATCAACATTATATGATCATTCCATTTTAAATCACTCCTAATGCGTACTCCCAGATAATTTATGGTATTAACTGCTTCCAGTTGCTGACCTGCTATTTTGTAGCCAACTAACTAGAGCGTGCACCTACGTTGTGGCATCGTTATCGATGCCACAGTTTATGTGCGGATTTCCAGGATATGTAGTGTGTCCCACTCTTGTATTTGCTAATGGCTCACGATTTCTCCATACGTAGCTTCCTCCGTCTACGTCCATTTACCGACGTTATGAACATTTCATTCTTTGTCCTAATGAACAAGGAGCGCTGTCTGACATCGCAGTCCGTTGTATTGCTCCCATCTTCTATGCTAGATGGCAGCGAAGCGGAATTGCTGCAGATATGCTGCATGATAAAAAGAAGTAAATCATCTGGAAGATATGATAGGCTGTCAATGTAGCTCCGTACGCGTACACACGAACACAAGTATGTAAATGGTTAGCGTTTCAGTTCCTTGTGACAATAAGAATGGGCATCACAGTATATTAGTGTTGCTCAGTGTTGTTCATGTTTACTTTTTTTACCACGCCTGGTAGGATATATAAGGGCTGTGAACAGCATTATATGTTATCAATGTGAAGAACATGAAGATGCCACGTATTCGTGTGACATAGCATTGTCAGCACCTTACAGATTTGAAATGGACCTCACTGTAAATCTCAATTTGGCTGGATGGTCGAATTGTGCATTTGGATGTGACAGTGGCCCGATCTTTGACGACATGGGAACGTCATCAAGGTTCTGATCGACCGCGTCTAACCATCACAAAGGACGATCGTTGTATTGTGCACTAAGCACATTGTGACCCTTTCAAGTCCGAGAGTGCCATACGAGAACAAGTAATGGACTCGCCGCAATATTATGTGTCATCCTGCATCAGATTATAAATATTAGCAGCAGCCAGACTAGGGGAATATCGTCCCATGAGTAGTCTGCTAGCCGGCCGTGCTGGTCTCGCGGTTCTAGGCGCGCAGTCCGGAACCGTGCGACTGCTACGGTCGCAGGTTCGAATCCTGCCTCGGGCATGGATGTGTGTGATGTCCTTGGGTCAGTTAGGTTTAAGTAGTTCTAAGTTCTAGGGGACTGATGACCACAGCAGTTGAGTCCCATAGCGCTCAGAACCATTTGAACCATTTTTGAAGTAGTCTGCTGTTGACAGTACGACACAAACGACTGCGAGTGGCGCGGTGCTGTGACCAGGAAGCACGGCCCTGCTGATGAACGACGTCGCATTGTGTTCAACGATAAACCGTGTTTCCGCACTACTCTAGATGACCATCGACAGCACGTATGACGGCTACCAGGAGATAGATGCCATTCTTGCAATTTATACTGGCAGGCACAACGGTGTTACTCCTGACTCACGCTATGGGAGCCATCGGATGTAACTTCAGGTCACAGCCAGTAGTGATTATAGTGGTGCCATTTCTAAACGTCTCAAAGCTCGTCCACACATGGCACGTGTGTCTGTGAAATGCCGACATAATTGTGAGGTACTCATGTGGCCAGCCGGATTCCCAGGTATGCCTCCGACAGAACACACGTGGGACCAGCTCGGACGTCGCAGCACCAGCATCCAGGATGTCAGGAATCAGTTGTGGGCCGGCTTGGCTCAGGAAGGATACAGCCCAATTTACTTACTTACTCCTCGGCTCTACAGCCCTTGAAGGCCCTTGGCCTGCATCGCAACATCCTGCCATTCTATCCGGTGCCAATGCTTTCCATCTCCAATCTCTGACACCGAACTTTTTCGTCTCTTCGTCAATTCCGTCCACCCATCTCTTTGAGAGCCAATATTTTTATAACGTAGTTGTTTACTTGCGTTAGCAAAATGGCTCTAAGCACTATGGGACTTAACATCTAAGGTCATCAGTCCCCTAGACTTAGAACAACTTAAACCTAACTAACCTAAGGAGATCACACACATCCATGCCCGAGGCAGGATTCGAACCTGCGACCGTAGCAGCAGCGCGGTTCCGGACTGAAGCGCCTAGAACCGCTCGGCCACAACAACAGGCCACTTGCGTTAGCAGCTGACGTAGGGTTCCAGCTTGGTATAGGCACTCCACATTCCAAGTTACTATTTACGTACCTCTTACCCTTTTTTTCTTTGCTGGGGTCGTCCTCGAAACATCTGTCAGTCGTATTTCTTTGTAGGCATTCGCAACAATTGATTTTTACAGGGAAGATTGTTAACCTTCCGCCCTTTACGACAACCCACTTAACCGAATCAGTGCATGTTTCCAGGAAAGAGACGGTGGAGCGTCAAACTGATGAATGGTCTCATAGGACCACGTTCTTTGCCAATTTTACTCGACTTTGAAATCACTGCAGTGGCATCACATACCTCTTAGACAGTGAAGTTTCATTTCATTTCCTCTTCCTCCTCTGGATGCTTCAATTTTTTGTCAGATATTGTGTTACTGTGTATTTCAGACAGATACGAGTTCCGTGATTTGGCGTAAACCACGGAAAACCTATTGAAAACATTGGTCGGATGTTAGACTGCATCACAATGTGAGGGCAGGTACACTTGTCGTAATGGTTCCCGTCGACCACGTCTGACCATCACGAAGACCGCACTGTACCTTTCCTTCTGCTTATGTGAGACGCCGAATAGACGGTACTGATCAATGGAACATAAAACTGTCACCGACAGATGTAAGGGAGCACACCTACCTACAAAGAAGGCTGCGGATGTAATGCGCGCAACTGTCGTCCCAAATTTTTTCCAACCATCTGTTACAGAATCTTCGAACATATTTTGTGCTAGAAAGTAATGAGGTGCCGTGAAAGGAATGACATCCACAATTCCAACCAGCATGGATTATGAAAATATCGGTCATGCGAAACTCAACACACATTTCTCTCGTAGGATATCCTGAAAGCCACGGGTCAAGGAAATCAGGTAGATTCAGTATTTCATCACATTCGAATAGCATTTGATCTGTACCACACCACCTCCTATTAATGAGGGTACTATCAGATTGACTGTCGAAGGAAATTTGTGGCTGGATTTAGGAATGTTTGGTAGGGACGTCGCAGCATGTTACCCTGGATGGAAACTCTTCGACAAAAATAAAAGTAATCTCAGCAGTGCCTCAAGTAAGTGTGTCTGGACCTTTGCTGTTCATGTCGTGTATTAGGTCCTAGCAGTCAACAACAACCTTTGGAGGCGCCCCCAACAGAGGTAGGATACTAACGTGACTGTCGCCCGCAGTACAGTCCACCTGCCAGGAGGGATGGTCTTGGATGCCATTTAATTTCGCAGCAGGACTCCATTGGTCGTCTGCCGCGACTACCTTACAGCACGATGGTACGTCGATGATATTATACGCACCGTTTTATTGCCCTTCATGGCAAGCCATCCTGGGCGTATATTTCAGCAAGATAATGCTCGCCCACACAAGGCTAAAGTTTCTACTGCTTGTCTTCGTGCTTGCCAAATCCTGCCTTGATTAGGTTGACGGATCTCTTCCCAGATGAGAACGTCTGGAGCATTACTGGTAGAGGCTGATCCCGGTGGAGGTTCGAGTCCTCCCTCGGGCATGGTTGTGTGTGTTTGTCCTTAGGATAATTTAGGTTAAGTATTGTGTAAGCTTAGGGACTGATGACCTTAGCAGTTAAGTCCCATAAGATTTCACACACATTTGAACATTTTGAACATTACTGATATTGACAATATAACGCGCCAGTTGGACAGAATTTGGCACGATATCACTCACGAGGACATCCAAAAACTCGGTCAACCAGTGCCAAGCCGAATGACTGCTTGCATAAGGGCCACATCTGTACCAATATCTTATTGATTTGCTCAATTTGTGAAGCTCTTTCTCTTTTACAACTCATCCTTTTTGTCTGTAGATGTACATCACATTTGCCGATTTTCGCCCCATTCGGATAATTCCATTTTTTTTATAATTTATAATTTTGAGGTCTCTATAACTTCACGCACGTATCTCCACCTAAAAGAAAAGTTAAAGAGTTAAGAGACAATCATAGACAGATTCTTTACATACTGCAGAACAGTATCCCCGAATCTGATCTATGAAACAACGATCATGTCTCTCTAAAATGGCGACAACCGTTAGGTTCAATTGCAAATTTGAATGTCTCCTTCATCTTCAAAGAGGTTTCCCGACACAGAAATCTTCCTCTCCTGCGTCGGTTGGCGCCAAGGCAGGATGCGATAACTATGAGGGGCGATGGCATTCTCTTGTTTTCTGCGTCCCAGTAGAGAGAACGTGGCCACTGCCTTCCTGCCCAGTTGGCAGGAGGCCCATTTTTTTGGCTTGGGAGGCGTACTTAAAAGCGATTGCTCCGATGTCACACCTTCCAAACGCAACTGCCTGACTCCTATGTTTCATTTTCGAACATCAGCGGTTGCAGTTGAATGGTTCAGTCGCAAGACGCCAAAGATCATCACAGTCGTGTCTACGGTTGTTGCCTAGAGTATCATTGCAGTTTTGCTGTTCGTTACTGAAACCTAAAGAGTGCAGTGAGCGAGCTGGTATCTGTCTGTACTCTCTGGTTTATCTCGAACTTAACAGTAGTTGCTGTGTCGAGGGTAAATATAGCTTCTAGATTAACAGTACATTGTCTTATTCTCTGTTACCATTATCTATTTAGTAATTTATTAACATTACTCCTTTCACTTTAAGAGTTAGTGTTTCACTTACAGTTGTCTGTAGTGAATTCTTGGCTGCAGCTGTACCGTAGTGATGGCTATGCTCGGAAATGTAGGAAATCCCGATTCTAATATAGGTGTGAGCTTTTTTGTTATAACCTGTTTGTGCTTTATACCTCCTGTCCGGCTCCCCAGTCTCTTAATTAATCATTTTAGAACTCCTATAAGTAAGGGCGAATTCGGTTGCCTTATACAGTCAAGGCTGAGACAGGCAGTCGTAATTTCCCCACGGACAGGTTGTAAGGTGGAGAATTCCCCTTCCCTCACATGAACGCTCTGGCAAGAAAAAAGCTATAAGATGATTACAGCCTATAGCAAAGGTAAAAAAAAAAACTTAATTCGGAGATATCAGAACAATAAAAGCAGGCGATAAAACGGTAACTGTTAAAAACTGAAACATGGCGAAAAAGATGCGAAGAAAAATATAAAAACAAACGGTCGGTGATGCTGATTAAAACAAATAGTAAATTTTTTTGTTCATTTTTTAATTTTTTTTGCGGGTTATAAATTCCCGTACTCGTATATTTTACCTGTTACCTAACGGAACTACAGGAACATGCACTGTAGCTAAGAGTTTCAGGTGGAAGAAAGGGCTTTTATTCCATTCATATCCACTGACAGGCTGTTCACCCGAAAGGCGGTGTAAGATATAGTCTGGCACCCCGTTACAGCTTTTCGTAGACTAAGTATTCGGCTGCTGCAATGCCAACAACTTAGGTTCAAATGGTTCAAATGGCTCTGAGCACTATAAGACTTAACATCTGAGGTCATCAGTCCCCTAGAACTTAGAACTACTTAAACCTAAATAACCTAAGGACATCACACACATCCGTGCCCGAGGCAGGATTCGAACCTGCGACCGCAGCAGGAGCGCGGTTCCAAACTGAAGCGCCTAGAACCGCTCGGTCACAGCGACCAGCAACAACTTAGGACCTACAAACTTTTTTCATTGTGGTTAATTACATTTCTTTAAAGCTGCGTCACTCAAGTTTTCGGTTGCGTGTAACAAAAACTCGGGAACACGAATCGGGCAGAATGCGATCCAGCTCTTCTGAGGCTAGGGGGAAAGCCTCAGGGTAAACCCGCGGAGGGTCTCTGCTGATTTAAGAATTAGTGGGAATGATCAAGCTGATGGGCTGGCCAGAACGACTCCATGTGTGGGACACCAGCCTCTGCTAACCATCGCTAAGGTGGTGGTAAGAACAAAACTACGTAGCTGCATCAAGAGGCAACTCGCAGAATATTCTACTAAGATCCAGAAACAGAAACGTGACGAGCTAATGATGTCGAAGCCATGTTTCAATAGAAGTTATGTAAGCTTGCACTTTAACATAAGACACGTCCGCCACCGGTAACTGAGTGGTCAGTGCCACAAAATGTCAACCCTAAGGGCCCGGGTTCGATTCCTGGCAAGGTCGGAGATTTTTCTCCGCTCAGAGACTGGGTGTTGTGTAGTCCTAATCATCATCATTACATCCCCATCGACGCGCAAGTCGCGGACGTGGCGTCAAATCGAAAGACTTGCACCTGGCGAACGGTCTACCCGATGGGAAGCCCTAGTCACACGACATTTACATTTATTTAACATAAGACACATCATACTCATGGCAGGATTGATCACTGGTCATGGGAAATATAAAAAACATTCATACACGATGGGCATAGAACAGGGGTGTCCAACCCGCGGCCTGCATGCGGCCCAAATCAAGTAACAATGCGCCCCAAGAAGTGCGCGTCCTGCGTGCGGTCCAAAGCAAGTACCAGTGCCGCCTAAGAACTGGGCCTCTCACACATCATCGGTAAAAAATAAATAAATAGATAAATAAAAGTTATGTTATGTTACGAAGGACGACAACGCGACAGCAACGGCCTCTATGCGAAGAGAATATGAGCGCAGCGGCCCAATTCTACAGCAGTATCAAGACTAGGCACTTGTGTAGCAGCGACTTAGGATTTGTATGTACTGAAGAACATTGTTTATTTCGGATGTCAGCCTTTGCTTGCGACACATCTATGTGATTCTCAAAGTTGAGTATTGCCTCTTACTTTTTGTAATAAGACTCATTAATACGATTTGCTTCAATTGTTTGTCTAGCGATCCTAGCGATCACGTTTCCTAGACACCCCTTCTTTGACTACCTGGCAGGAGTCAACATGTTAAGTATATTATGTGCAGCTCAAAAATACTCGTCTTCTTCCAATGTGGCCCACTTGAGCTTAAAGGTTGGATACCCCTGAAATAGAAGTAGAAGCCACGAATTGTAGAGTATGCGCTGAAGGGAATGAAACCGCACCACGTTATTCGGACCAATAATTCCGGAAGAAATGTATGTGGTAAAGAACTTGCAAAAGGCCTCCTACTACTTTTTATTTCTACTGACTGACTTTTCTGGAATTACAAGGAAAGAAACAGCACAATAAAATAAGTTTCGGAGGGGGGGGGGGCGGGGGGGGGGGGGGGGGCGAGAAATGTTGGGCTAAGATCTCTGTTGTTTTATTTCCCCGAGTAAATAACTCAATCAGTACCTCTTGAAACTTATATCAACGTTACGGAAATGGATTACGATACCGAACTCAATGTCTTTTATCAGTTTCACCACTTGACCGCAAATTTATCAGAGAAAAACAGAAAGCATGTGATCAGTCAATTGTAAAATTATTAGCAGGATTTCGCATAGTGCCACCAAATCAGTTACACGTTTATGATTCTTGCAACAGCTAGGAAGAGTGGCACGAACGAATTCAAGTTCTAAACATCTGAAGAAGAGTGCATCGTCAAAAAGCAAATGTGACTGCAGAGCTAAATGAGTCAGGAACTTCTAAACGAAATGCTTCTTTTATGTGAAGGGGCGATACATAAGTGTATCAGTGAACACGTAAGAGTGAAGAAGTAGGTTTGTCTTAGCGTGTATTTCAAAGAGCGTTCTACTACGGCAGTGCAGCGAGCGTGTGACATGGTGTTGCGTGCTGTCCTTAGTTTAGTTAGGTTTAAGTAGTTCTAAGTTCTAGGGGACTGATGACCATAGATGTTAAGTCCCATAGTGCTCAGAGCCATATTGCAGCGGGCGTGGGATGGGTGGATGAAAAAGGGTCGTACATATTACATAGCGATGAGCACTTGAGCGCTACCTCGTGGACAAAACACAGCATGTAGCTTTGCAGACCTTTAATCTGTTTGTATACGTCTGCGTCGTAGCAGAACTTATAGATTTGGAGATCCTTAACTAACGTGTACCAGTCTGCGTCAATGGTTTGGCACTGACTGCTGAGAATTTAGTTACAGGTGTCATATATTCCACTGCGTCGCCTTCCAAAGTCTAGAAAACACGTCCCAGACTGCAGTTGGTACAAGGATGCCGTCGCTTGCGTGCCGAGTGCTAAAAATAGTGTTCTACTAAGGGTCCCTCTTCATCTTCTCAAAATATGACATGTCTCAGCGGCATAGCGGACGAGAGAGAAGTATGACGATTTGACATGTCACTATTGAATAGCCGCGCGAGATTAGCCGAGCGATCTGAGGCGCTGCAGTCATGGACTGTGCGGCTGGTCCCGGCGGAGGTTCGAGTCCTCCCTTGGGCATGGGTGTGTGTGTTTGTCCTTAGGATAATTTAGGTAAGTGGTGTGTAAGCTTAGGGACTGATGACCTTAGCAGTTAAGCCCCATAAGATTTCAGACACACTTTTCACACTATTGAATATGCTTGCGCCATAACTCTTTCCGGTTGTGGACGACTTACCAGCCAACATGTCTATACTGCTGTAACTCTTCCTTCAGGCAACTGCTTAATCCATGTATCAGTAACACAACGACCAGTCAAGTGTGTTGAGAAACTTGCAAGTTTTCTCCGATAAACAATGGGTACCATTAGCATTTTGTGGTGAAGTTCTCATGACCTGTCGCCATTATAAAGTTACTGGAATGTGTTTCGTCCGTAACTTGTTCTTCAGTAACTAAAGTAAACTAAACTCTGTCCGTTCAAGCCTCAGAAGGCCCAACGGTGCCGACCGACCGCCGTGGTTCAAATGTCTCTGAGCACTATGGGACTTAACATCTGAGGTCATCAGTCCCCTAGAACTTAGAACTACTTAAACCTAACTATCCTAAGGATATCGCATACATCCATGCCCGAGGCAGGATTCGAACCTGCGACCGTAGCAGTCCCGCGGCTCCGGACTGCAGCGCCTAGAACCGCACGGCCACTCCGACCGGCTTGACCGCCGTGTCTTATTCAGAAATTGGCGTCACTGGATATGGACATGGAGGGATACGTGGTCAGCACAGCACTCTCCCAGCCGCTGTCAGCTTTCGTGACTGGAGCTGCTACTTCTCAGTAAAACAGCTCCTTAATTATCCTCACAAGGGCTGAGTACATGCCCTTTCATACCTTGTGTACGCGATATTACCGCCTGCGCATATCGCTATCCTATGACGTCATCTCGGTGTACAGGCAATTGAAATTGTGTCCACCTTTTTGAATCATCCTGATGTCTCGCAGAACGTACTAAATATGTCACAAGTGTCGTGAAACATCTCTGGGGAACAGCAAATTGTGTTCGTGCGAGAAAGCATACCCTCGAAATTCATGAAGAAATCAGTTTTCTTTAAACTGACTACCGACTGTAAGTAGAGTACCATGGCAGTGCGGCCGTGACCCGTTCTAGACTCATATTGCCGTACAAACTCTAATACTCGTCGCCAGTCGCTAACACTCGCCAAAGCACTAGTCATTAGAGAATGTTAGTGCAGTGATGCGGCCGCACCGCCACGGGATCGTGCAGAGACAGGCAGTTCCCGTTGCGACATCCGCAGTCTGCGCACGGCGGCAGCGCGTGCAGCGTGCCAGCTATCTTATCGGAATGGGACCGTGGGCGGCGGCGGCGCGGCGACAGATAAGGAGGCGCCGAAACCGCTGCTCGCCGCTGCACGCTACGCTGCGAATCTAGCGGAGCCACGGCACACTTCACTAAGTGTGCGACACTTTGCAAGCAGCGGAACATGTCAGTCAAAATTTATATTCTAGTCCAAAACCCACAATACTTGACAAATAACTGTTATTTACGCCGTGAAGATCTCTGACATAATTTCAAATAACTTCACTGACGAAAATAGAAAGTGTTGCGCTATGAAACACCAGTCAGATATTTATGGTGACCTATTTTCACGAGTGAGACAGGGTTGTAGCATATCCCCAATGTTACTGAATCTGTATATTGAACAAGCAATAAAGGAAACAAAAGAAAAATTCGGAGTCGGTGTTAAATTCCATGGAGAAGAAATAAAAACTTTGAGGTTCGCCGATGACATTGTAATTCTATCAGAGACAGCAAAGGACTTGGAAGAGCAGTTGAACGGAATGGACGGTGTCTTGAAAGGAGGATATGAGATGAACACCAACAAAAGCAAAACGAGAATAATGGAATGTAGTCGAATTAAGTCGGGTAATGCTGAAGGAATTAGATTAGGAAATGAGGCACTTAAAGTAGTAAAGGATTTTTGCTATTTGGGGAGCAAAATAACTGATGATGGTCGAAGTAGAGAGGATATAAAATGTAGACTGGCAATGGCAAGGAAAGCGTTTCTCAAGAAGAGAAATTTGTTAACATCGAGTATAGATTTAAGTGTCAGGAAGTCGTTTCTGAGTGTAGCCATGTATGGAAGTGAAACATGGACGGTAATAGAAGCTTTCGAAATGTGGTGCTACAGAAGAAGCTGAAGATTAGATGGGTAGATCACTTAGCTAATGAGGAGGTATTGAATAGATTTGGGGAGAAGAGAAGTTTGTGGCACAACTTGACAAGAAGGGACCGGTTGGTAGGACATGTTCTGAGCCATCAACAGATCACAAATCTAGCATTGGAGGGCAGCGTGGAGGGTAAATATCGTACAGGGAGACCAAGAGATGAATACACTAAGCAGATTCAGAAGGGTGTAGGTTGCAGTAAGTACTGGGAGAAGAAGAAGCTTGCACGGGATAGAGTAGCATGGAGAGCTGCATCAAACCAGTCTCTGGACTGAAGACCACAACAACAACAACAACAACCTGGTATTAAATGATTAAGTTTCGTTCCATTCGCCAATGAGCCCTTCATCAACGACAGTATGAGGTCTGATTCGCAAGGGCGCGAATATAGAAATGTGCAGCTAACGTGCGGTTCCACAACCATGTAACAATTTTCATTTTCGTAATCTGTGATATCTACCATGCTTTCTTGTAGGCCTATGTACGAGGGTGTGCCGAAAAGTAAAGACTCAGAAATTTATTAAATTTTAATTTTTCAAATAACACAAACGTTATTGTCATTATACATCTTGTTCATGTCTACACATTTCTGGCCCTCTGCCACTAGAGGACTCCGACTTGTAGCATGTAACGTGGTAGTGTGTAACGTAACTACACTACTGGCCATTAAAATTGCTACACCAAGAAGAAATGCGGATGATAAACGGGTATTCATTGGACAAACATATTGTACTATAACGAACATGTGATTACATTTTCACGCAATTTGGGTGCATAGATCCTGAGAAGTCAGTACTCAGAACAATCACCTCTGGCCGTAATAACGGCCTTGATATGCCTGGGCATTGAGTCAAACACAGCTTGGATGGCGCGTACAGGTACAGCTGCCCGTGCCGCTTCAACACGATACCACAGTTCATCAAGAGTAGTGACTGGCGTATTGTAACGAGACAGTTGCTCAGCCATCATTGACCAGACGTTTTCAATTGGTGAGAGATCTGGAGAATGTGCTGGCCATGGTAGCAGTCGAACATTTTCAGTATCCAGAAAGGGTCGTACAGAACCTGCAACATGATTAACAGTTTAGTTTAAAGTCAACAGCTGAGATCACAGTAATATTTGTTTAATTATATTAAAGCCATCTTCAGAACTTTTTGCCCTGCAAGGGTAGGAACAGCAAAGTTACAAACAGTACTATCACATATGACCTTAACGTAAGGTAGACAGAAGGTGTAGCAATAATTACATATGGAGTTAAAAGAATATAGAGAAAGATTATAGCGTTTACCATTCGGCTGGTGCTGGCGATTCCGCGGTTTCCTCGTGACACCACGATCGTACATTGTGACTGATGCTGTGGAGCCAAGAGTTAAGTAGTGTACACTTCGAGTGCCGACTGCGGATTACGCCATCACCACACAATGGCAAACGCTTCACAAGAACTGAAATGTCGTTACCGTATGAAATTTGCACAGCGAGTTCTCGTACACCATGCATGAGTACATAAGAAATTAAGACATTAGAAAGCATCAGGCAAGTTGACAATGATACTAAAATAAAATAAACGTAGTTCAAATGGCTCTGAGCACTATGGGACCTAACATCTATGGTCATCAGTCCCCTAGAACTTAGAACTACTTAAACCTAACTAACCTAAGGACAGCACACAACACCCAGTCATCACGAGGCAGAGAAAATCCCTGACCCCGCCGGGAATCGAACCCGGGAACCCGGGCGCGAGGAGCGAGAACGCTACCGCACGACCACGAGCTGCGGACAAATAAACGTAGTCACAAAACAACAGAAGATGCAGTGTAATCTATTGACACTGGCGTGAAAGACAAACACATCATTGCCGACCGGGGTGGTCGAGCGGTTCTAGGCGCTACAACCTGGAACCGCGCGACCGCAACGGTCGCAGGTTCGAATCCTGCCTCGGGCATGTATGTGTGTGATGTCCTTAGGTTAATTAGGTTTAAGTAGTTCTAAGTTCTAGGGAACTGATAACCTCAGAAGTTAAGTCCCATAGTGCTCAGAGCCATTTGAACCAGACACAGTTTACGACAACTTAGTGTGCAAACTTCATGCAATAAAGACATTTCAGTTCTTGTGAAGCGTTTGCCGTTGGCAGGTACGATGTAATCCACAGTCGGCTCTCGAATTGTACAGTACTTAACCGGTGGCTACACAGCCATCAGTCATAATGTACGATCGTGGTATCACGAGGAAAGCGAGGACTCGCCAGCAGCAGCCATAAGGTAAACGCTATAATCTTTCTCTATTTTCTTTTAGCTCCATATGTAATAGTATTGTTTGTAATTTTTGCTACAGCATCTCTCTATCTTATGTTAAGGCCTTATGTAATAGTACTGTTTGTAACTTTGCTGTTCTTACCCTTGCAGGGCCAAAAATTCTGAAGATGGCTTTAACATAAGGCGAAACCGGTAATTAAACAAATATTATTGCATTCTAGACTGTCGTTTTTTTTCTAAATATGGCATTAGGTCGTTGCACTCCATAGACAATGTTGTCTAAATTTATGATCAACAGTTGCTTGCAGCAGTTCCAGTGGAATCTGAGCAACATGTTCCTGTATACTGGCCTTCAGATAAGGCAGAGACCGGAAGTGCCCCTGGTAAATGCGTTCTGTTATATTTTCTCAGAGCCAGAAATCACATGGATTCACATGAGGTGATCTTGTGGACCATGCAGCTGGGAAACCTCTAGAGAAAATAAGTTCGTGGAAAGCTACATTTAATGGGTCTTTCACTAGACGAGCAACACGGGGTGTTGCCCCATCTTGCTTGAAAACAGTGGTTTCGACACTGTAGCGCTCTTCCACAGCAGGAATAACATCCTGTACAAACAAGTCTCATTAACGAGCAGACGTCACGTACAGCTGACAAGTCGTATGGGTGTATTCTCTTCATAGAAGACAGGATAGAGAATAAAGGTGCTTGTTAATCACAACACAGTCGCATAAGGCGAGTGCAATGCCTCTTCATGCGCAACACACGGTTTAAATGTACCCCCAATTCGGGTGTACTGCACTGCATCCAGTAGTGTGAAATGTGCCTCGTTGCCCCATATAACATTACCCGGCCGCATGTCACCAACTTCGATCCGTGCTAGAAACCGAAGAGCAAAGTCAGAATACTGCTGCGGATCATGACGTTTCAGTTGCTGCACCGTCTGGATCATGTACGGATACTAGTGTGATAAAGACCGCAAGACTTTCCGTACTGTTGACAATGCGATAGACAACTTTCGTGACATCGCACGAGCACTAGCTCTGCCCGGGGCATGGTCAGTTACAACAACAGCAACCTCATAAATAACTTCCGGATGAATAGGACGCCTTCCTCTTAAGAGTGAGGCCGCGCGGGGCAGCCGTGCTGTCTAGGGCGCCTTGCCAGAGGTTCGAGTCCTCCCTCGGGCATGGGTGTGTGTGTTGTCCTTAGTGTAAGTTAGTTTAAGTTAGATTAAGTAATGTCTAAGCCTAGGGACCGATGACCTTAGCAGTTTGGTCCCATAGGAACTTGCCACAAATTTCCAAATTTCTAAAGAGTGACGCACTAAGCTCACCCGCGTTTTTGGATTTTATTTTCAACTTCTTTATACCATATAGTGACATCAGGCCTCTCCTCAGACCTTTCAGTAGGCGACACTATAATTGCAACACTGTACTTGCTGTCGTTCACATAAAACAGTTTCACTAACAGCACACGGTCTCCCTTCTCGATAGCCATACCGTTCACTTACGTTGTGTCAACTGACGGTGTTGATGTCATACAGTCAAACTGGCAGTTTACGGCGCTAGATTTGCACCTGGTGTCCAGTGCCACGCAATAATTACAGCCCACACTGCACCTCCTTGAGTAGATGCACTTTAAATTATAACCATCCGGTAGTTTTTCTGTTAACAATAATGCTGTATGTCCTTATTCCGTCAAAGGCTAGTAGAACTGCGTGACAGTGCATGGAGATAATGAAAAAGTAATCGTTGCACTCAACTGCGATTGCATTCAAAGAAGCCGTTGCTCTCCTACGATGCCGTTGAGATGACGTTGGGGTTGGTACAATGTCTTTATTTCCCCCGCAGTGCGTCGGAAGGGTGGGGGACGGGGAGGAGGGAGAGGGTGGTGGGAGGGGGCATTAGTGAAGCTTACGTATTAGCGGCTGGCCCGGGCCAGTGCTGGGGTGAGGGTTTCTCTCTCCCCCAGATCGGGACCCTCTGCCCCGCCCTCCGTGGGCCCTCTGCCCACCCCAGACATCTCTCTTTCTCTCTCCCTGTCTCTCCTCTCCTCTCCTCTGGCCACCCTCTCGCCCTCTCCTCTCCTACTTCTTCGCCGTGCCCGCAGGGCGTCCTCCGCAGGCCCCCAGGGGCTGGCAGCCCTCTGCTATGGCGGCCACGCCGCTGCTATTTTACACACAGCCACAACTCCTCCGCACTGCACCCTGATGCTCTCGAATGTATTGCTTTAACAGAGCGTGGTTACAGTGTCACGCAAAAACAAGAATAAAAAGAGTCTCATTATCTGTTGTTGATGTTCTTGCGATTCCCAGTCCTAAGACTGCATTACTGCAGAACCTGCTTGGCATATTCAAGTTTCGGTCTCCCTCGACATTTTCAGTCCCTTCCACCATCCTCATACACTTACCTCTAGAATCAAATTAACTGTTCCTTGATGACTATCAACAGATTCCCTCTTTTAGAAAAAAATAATAGATAACAATTCTGTCGGATCAGCAGATGAATCATACAATCACATAAACGCAGTACTTCAATGGCCCATCTGGCCGGTATCTTCAGATGAGAACGGTGTTTGCTAAGTCTCGGAGCAACTGATTCTTACCCTCCTCTTTCGTGTATGTATGACCATCACGCCTGCGATTGGCCAAAGACAAACTGCAGGTAAGGATGCTTCTGTGCTTCATTGAAAGCAAGAATTGCACGTGCAGAAACAGACAGTACGGAGCCTCGAGATCCCTTAACCGAACTTCTTCGGTGAGGTCAGTAGGACGACTTCCATGGTAAGAGCATTTGTTAATAATTGTCCCCCGTGATAGGAAGCGGGTCATTAAAGCGGTCTCCTACGTATGGACGGACGATACCTATATCTTGTATGTGGGCAATGTCTCTCGCAGAGGCGGCCGGTGTGGCCGTGCGGTTCTAGGCGCTTCAGTCTGGAACCGGTGACCGCTACGGTCGCAGGTTCGAATCGTGCCTCGGGCATGGATGTGTGTGATGTCCTAGGGTTAGTTAGGTTTAAGTAGTTCTAAGTTCTAGGGGGCTGATGACCACAGATGTTAAGTCCCATAGTGCTCAGAGCCATGTGAACCATTTCTCTCGCTGATTGTTTATTTTCGCAAATGCTTCGAGGGATATCATTTGGAACTAGTTATATCGGCGACCTCTTGCATGCCTTGAATACTCTCGAACGGATGGGGAGAGTGTGTAATAACCTGCGAAGAATTATTTCTGCAGAATCAGGAGATGATGTAACTGGGTAGCAGACGCTTTACTACGCAATGCCTCCATAGAGAGGGGCCGGAAGAACGGTCGCCTTGTGTATTCGAAGTTTGGTAGAGTGGTGTAGCTCGCTGCTGATGAAAAACGGGGTGAGCGCCCCAGCCGCTTGGACACATTTCCTCCGGATGTCCTCGATACGGGCACTGAAAAAGAATCCGGAGTCCAGAAATACGTCGAGATAGCGCCACTGACCAAGCCGGTGTCTACCCTCGTGAAACACAGACGATTGTAGTCTCGTTCGCATTCAATTGAACCTAGTTCATCCTGCACCAAGCGAGGACTGTACCCATCTGGCGTTGCAGTCTGGAGGTGTTGGCAATATGTTGTCATCCACTTGTGATGAACGCCGTATCATCACCATACTGAGCAAGTAGTATGTTGTCCATTAGGAGTAAATCATTGATGTAAATGTTAAACAGCGTAGGCGAAAGCGCTGCGATATACCAACAGCACACCCACCAGATATCGTCGCTCCTGCCGCCTAATCCAAAGTAAAGGTACAGCGACACAAGGCTGAAACCTGCGTCGCTCTGAGTATATGGGTCAAGACACTCTGCCGGCCGGGTCAAAGACCATCGTTTACTGATTTAAAAAAAAAGAGAGTCCTTGCCGATATTTATATTGTTATCTGCGAGTCTAATTTCAAATTGTTACCTTAACAGACAGTCCCAACAGCGAAACGCAGGGGTTGCAGAAAATATTGAATACCAAAAACATAATACATTATCGTGCCTAACATGGCGCAGGAAAACCGTTGGTATGCAAAACTGCTTTCAGTCGTCCCAGAATGGATAAAGACAGGTCCTTTATGGTCTTCAACGGATTCTTATACCATTATTCCTAGAAATGCCAAGTTTAGGTAAAAATGGTGGAGTTGGACAGCGATCACACACCCCTCTCTCCAAAGTGGATCAAAAAGGCCCAAAAATATTGATTTTGGTGGCTCTGCTGGCCAGAGGAATTCCAGCAGTTCATCTTCGTGCTCACAAATCCAGTCCTGGACGATGTGAGATATTTGACAGAGGGCCCTGTCGTCTTAGAACACAGCATCTCCACTGGGTACAACCATGCTACCATGGGTTGGACCTAATCAGTCAAAATGGTCACATAATCCTTGGCAGTAATGCTGTCTTGCTGATGCCCATGGGTCCCGTGGCATGCCAAGATATATCTGCCCGTATCATCACCGAGCCCCCGCCATGTTTGACTCTTGAGTCGCAAACTCAGCCAGAAGCTGGAAACAGTGTGAAAGAAGATTCATCCTACCAAATGACTGTCTTCCATTGATTCGTAGTCAACATGTTATGGCTCTGGCACCACGTTTTCCTGTTACAGGCCTTTTCATCACAAATGAGTGGTTTTAGAATTTCAGCACGCTCGAAAAGTCCTCCTTCTGGAGTTGTTTTGGTGCTGTCAGGGTTCGCGAGTGGGTCATTCTGCTCTGCGGTGACTTTTGCAGCTGTTCTTCTCTTCTTTTTCATCACAATACTCTCCAACGTCCGACCGTCACGGTCACTGACTATCGACTTTCGTCTGCATTGTGACTTACCGGATGGTGTTCTTCCACTTTTCCTGTATGCAATATAATCTTCGGTACGGTGCCTCTTAAAACACCATAAACTTCGACTACCTTGGTTACGGGAACACACATCATACGATCGCCAACAACATAGCTTATTTACAATTTAACAACCTTTAACTCTGAGACTATGGTTGAAAATTTAGAATATCACTTAGCTGCTAACAAGATCTGAACTCGGTGATCTATACAGTAGATAGACAACTCCATATACGACTGTGTGACATATTATGACAAGATCGCGCAGCGGAAAATAGCGAACATCTTAATGTAAACGAGAATGGTCCAATTAAGCACCAAATACGGGTGCCAAAGCTCACATAGGTATAATGAAAAAGGGGTTTCATTTAACTACGAAATGAAGCCAAAGGTCACAATAAAATTTTGTTAGTTACTAACTTGTTTCTAGTCACCGAACTGGAAAAACAAATAATTATAAAGTGCACAAAAATTCAAATGGGCAATTAATCATAAATAACAATACCTACGTACAGGTGTGTGGAATTGGGAATTAAATGATGCAACTAGCTATGTCAACGTAAATCGACAATGATTGCGGAATTACTCAATAGATTAAAGGAAAGACCCATAAGAGTACGTACAAGCTCCATTCCCCCCCCCCCCCCCCCCCTACATGCATGCTGAGTTCAGTTAACTGACTTCGTGAATTAATTTAGAAAGGCAAAACTCTCACTACAAACGAAAGACTTCACGGTTCCCTCGTCACGATGCATGCAAATGGGGCATACACTTACCATCGTTCTAAAATTCAATTGCAGAGGAGTTGCAAGTTCAGCCACAATTCAGGACGACTAAGTTCCCCCTCTGAAGATCTAAGACTAAGTGTGTATCTGCTCTCCTCAAAATCTTGCTAGTTATGCCAGCACTGGATTCTAGGTAGCCAATTGCTGTAGACCTGAGTGCTGACCAATGAAAAATTTATAATAATATCAGCAATCGCATTCCTCCTAAGGAATCTGCTGTGATGAACCAGTAATACACATTTCTCTCTTGGAGCAGAGCAGAAAGCCAACTGCGGCAAATGGTAGCAGCTGCGCATAAGCACTCACCTATGTTCATCCCCGCAAGAAATATAATTTATGCGAACCAATCAGAAAATTCCTTGCAGTATTTAAACATCAACTAATACTGACCTCCTTTGAGTCAAAGAGAGCCTTCTCACTCTGACTACACCAATTTTTTCCATCCACTTTCAGACCTCTGTCTCTTTAAATTAGCATTCTCTGTCTCATAAGGGAAGTCATCAGCCTGCCGAATTCTGCCTCCAGCCGTCTGCGAGACTCTTAGCGGATCGAGGGACACTGTCTCTGACAACGCCCATCTCTTCAGTGCGTACCCGGCCCAAGACTCTGCTTTTCAGAAAGGAACAGTTTTAAAAACAGCTACATTTCTGGACATGGGTTCCTTATTAAAACCTGATACTCTCTACATCCCCTTAAAGTCTGTAAAAATGGAAATAAGCGTTTGGCGTCATTGGCTGGGAGGCCCCTTACGGGGCAGGTCCGGCCGCCTTGGTGCGAGTCTCATTACATTCGACGCCACAATGGGCGACCTGTGCCCTGGATGGGGATGGAATGATGATGAAGACAACACGACATCCAGTCCCTGAGCGGAAAAAATCCCCGACCGAGCAGGGGATATTACTTACGAAACACTAGTTCAGCTCACCCTAGAATATTGTTGAAGTGTATGAGAGCCATACCAAATAGCACTACCACGCCTGGTAGTACTGAACAAAGAAGGATAGAGTGTGGTCACAGGTTTGTTCCACCAACGAGAGGCCGTCAAGTACACACTGATAAGCCTAAACTGATAGACGCTTGAAGATAGATGCCTACTACAGCGCGAAAGGCTATATATGAAGTTGCAAGTACCAGAATTAAGTGAATAATCTAGAATAATCTTCAGCCATATATGTATCGCTCCAGTACTCGCCTTGAAGACAAGGATAAAGAAATTAGGCCTACAGCGCGCACAGAGACGTTGTAGTAGTGGGTTTCATACGCCATACCTCAATGGATCCATGAAAAACCCTGGTATGTGGTGGAATGGGGAAGAACCCTCTGTTATGCATTTCACATTGGCTTGCAGATAGTAGAGCTAGATGTACATATATGTTTGTAATTTCACCAATAAACGGTTTTGACACTTCTATCGCTAAGTAAATTCAATATATACATATAAATGAACTAGTAGATAATGTCAGAAGATAGATGAGGTTTTTCGTGGATGACGCAGATGTATACAGGGATGTCGCAGCGCTTGAAAACTGTAGTGAAATGCAGGAGGACCTGCAGAGCGTTGAAACTTGGTGCATGTGGTCCTCGACACAAACAAATGTAACGTATTGCGAATACATAGTCAGCAACACCCTTCACTGTACGATTGTAGAACAATCACTGGAAGCAGTTATTTGCGTAAAATATCCGTAGGATATGAGTACGGATCGATTTGAAGTGGAACGTCCACATTAACAGAATTGCAGGCGAGGCAGATTCCAGACTGAAATTCGTTGGAAGAATCCCCAGGAAACGTCGGTCATCAACAAAGGAAATACCTCGTAAAACACTCGTTCGAGCAATAGCTCGCCAGTCTAGGAATAGTATCACGTACGATTCATGGAGAAAATAGGGAAGATCGAGAGAAGAGCAGCAAGTTTCATTGCAGGTTCATTAGCTAAGCGCAAAAGCGTCAGGGAAATGCTGAAGTAACTCAAGTGGCAGACGCTGCAAGAGAGACGTTCTGCGTCACAGTGTCACCTAGTTTCGAGAGCGTAAGTCCGTGGAAGAGTCAACCAATATTTTGATTCGTTCTGCGTATATCTCGCGAAAAGACGTTGAAGATAAAATTAAAGATATTCGAGCCCATACTGAGGCTTAACAGCAATTATTCTTCCCGTGAACCGTACACAACTGGTACAGGAAAAGGAGCAAATAGTACTGGTACATACAGTATCCTGCGTCACTCTCCGAAAGGTAGCTTGCGAACTATAGATGTATGTGTAGATGTTTTTGATTTGCACTGTGTCTTGGTAGAAATTCAGGTTACTGTTATTTACATTCTAATTTACGTTCTACAGTTTCTGTAGTGATTTGGGAAACCCTCAAAGAGAGTCACTCGTAGAAACGCTAGGCTGAGTGCTGGGTACCACCAGAGACATCAGCTCTACGTGGCACGGTTGAAATTATCCTATCGCCTTACGGTAAGAGGTGATGAATCCTGGATTTCTTTAGTACGATTTTGACACATAGCGGAAAAGTAAGGAGTGGCACTCTGACACATCTCGTCCGCGAAAAGCTCGAATGAGCAAATCAAAGATAAAAAAATGCTTATTTGCTTTTTTAACAGTAGGGGTATTGTACACAAAGTGTTTGTTCCCTCAGGACGAACTGTCAATCAGTTGTTTTACATAGATACTTTAAAATGCTCAGGAAAATGGTGAATGGAGTGAGACGGGATATTGCAGACTAATGGATGCTACATCATGACCACGCTCCATGTCACACGCCACTTCCATCAAGGAATTGTCGACTTCAAAGGGCGTTCGTGTTGTTCCACAGCCCTCCTATCCACCTGATCTGAGTTCTTCGATCTTTTTCTTTTATCGAAATTGAAAATTGTCTTGAAAGGACGTCATTTGTGGACCCTGAAGAACATTCAAAGAATGTGACCCACATGTTAAAGGCCCTACCTGTTGAAGCTTGTCAGCGCTGCTACTAAGACTGTATAGCTGCCGAACAGTATTGCTCTGGAGGGGACAATATTGTTGTTTGAGAAAATTCAAAACTTTGGTAAATAAAAGATCCGTCTCATTACTTTTCTCACACACATGCTGCCCGGAGTGGATCTTGTCTAGAGCTAAGGCTAAAAACAAATATGATGATTACCATTTGGCGAACAACTGCGTCATGAGGACTGATCGTGGGCTGCCGTTTTGTTCGGCAGCAGGCAGCCGGCAGTGTTTGCGAAACGTGGCCGCGCTGCTGCGAGGTCGCTGCCTCTGTCACAATCGACAGGTGTCGCTGTGAGGTGAGGCGAGCTGCGGGCGTTTTGCAACCGCGAGCCGCGAATAACGACCCCGCTTGCGACACCGGCCGCTTGCGGACATGCCGCTGGGACCACTTCGCAACAGGCGCGCGCCGCCAAGCAGCCGAGAGAAACCCGGTTAGCACATGCCCGTGCGCACCTCCCCGGAATTTGCAAACCGTGATGACATCCTGCTGTAAATATTTAGGCTCACTGTATCGTACGATAATCGCCATCAATATACAATGACGGGGAAAAAATGGCAGCACCAAAAAGTAATTGATGTAGAGTAATGAAATTTCGGTAATACTTCTATGTAGATAATATATATAGGTGATTAACATTGAAAGATCACAATTTAATGTAAGAGAGAGATAGCCATTACAAATGTTAAATGCTAGTACTTCAATAACTGATGTAACTGCCAGATTGTTGAATGCAAATCTGTATGCATTCTGTTTTACAGATGCTGGATGTCGGTTCATGAGACGGAGTTCCATGCCTGTTGCACTTGATCGGTCAATACAGGAACGGTTAATGCTGATGTGGATGCAACTGGAGTTGTCGTCCATAATGTCCCATATGTGCTCGACTGGAGACAGATCTAGTGATCATGCAGTCAAGATAACATATTGATACTGTGTAGGGCATGCTGGGTTACAGCTGCGGTATGTGGGTGACCGTTGTCCTACTGAAAAACATCCGCCGGAACGCTGTTCATGAATGGCAGCAAAACAGGTCGAACCACCGGAGTGGCGTACAAATTTGCAGCCAGGGTGTGTGGGATAACCGCGAGAGTGCTCCTGCTGTCAGACGAAACTGCACTGCAGACTGTAACTCCAGGTGCAGATCCAGTGTGTCTAGCACGCAGACAGGTTGGTTCCAGGTGCTCACCTGGCCTCACCTTTCTGACTAACACACGACTATCACTGGCACCGAGACAGAATCAGCTGTCATCGAAAAACACAACAGACCTCCACTCCACCCTCCAATGAGCTCTCGGTGGTTTGGGGTGAGTTGAATGCACTCTGCAGGGCGTTTGGCTCGGTTGTGTGACTGTAGTGCCAGCTGGTATTCAAGTTGCTGATGCAGGTGCAGTACGATGCACCACAGCCATACGCCGAAATCGATGGTCTTCCCTCTCAGTAGCGCCACGAGGCCGTCCGGAGCTCGGTCTTGCTACGAGAGTACTCTCGTAGTTGATGACCACCGCGGCCAGCGATCATGTAGAGTGGCTACATTCCTGCCAAGTCTTCCTGCAGTATCGCAGAAGGGACTTCCAGCTTCTCGTAGCCCTATTACACGACCTCGTTCAAATTCAGTGAGGTGTTGATAATAGTGTTTTGTCCCCTGAAAGGCATCTTGCCCTAACATCAACTCTCGAAGGTAACTTACACTCACTTCTGTACAATATGTATTTAAAGCGAACCTGATTTACATCCATATAGTGGCGCTAGTAGCACCCCTATTATGTGATTAGTGTGATATATGAATAGACACCGCCTCTCAGACGTAGAAGCACGCTTACCAACTTTCGTTTATGTTACACAGCTCCTTCTTGGTGCTGCGATTTTTTTTAACGTCAGCGTATTTTCAAAGCTAGAAGCGTTTAATACAAACATGGCCATAGAATTACAGCACCGTTAAAGCTGCTTGCAACACATGTCAAATTTGTATGAAGTTTACTACATGCTATCACAATAATGTGTAGGGGTAACACAACCGACATTTGGGATGTAAGAAAAGGTTACGTAGCGGGTTTCTTTATCAGAAATCCCCGTTTTCTGTTTTCTTTCTTTTTTTGTCGGATTTCGAACACGGCAGAACCGTGGCCTGTCGAGACTGTGGTTTATCGTTCCGCGATATTTCCATTCACGTTGGTCAGATCCTCACGACTGTCATGTGAATATGGAATCGATGGAGTAACGAATACCCAATATCATGCAGGATCTAAACGACCCAGTGACGTATAACCAAGAGGACAGGTATATCTTACAGGAAAGTAGAGGTAGCTCATGTACCTTGAAAATGGAAAACTGGCTTATTTACTGCAAGACAAGTGTCCAAATAGACAGTGTGACAAGGTCTGGAGCACAAAGAACTCTTACCACGGCGACCAGTGTTGAGGTTTCCCTCGAAATGGCAGCATTGCGAATGGACACGTAAGTGGCATCACGTCATGTATGTAGACGATTTCTGACTCTGCGTAAAGCCTCGGACGGCTACGAGGAGAATTAAGGTAGTTTTCATCGTAGAATGGGCGTGATAGTATGGGGTACACAATTTGACAAAGTCTGGTGAGCATTACCAGTAACTGGGACAGCAGCTGTTATACACGATCCGATCACATTAATGTGACCACCACCTGTGGTTGACGTCGACGTGCAATAACCACTCGCATAGGCAGATGGCAGGACTAGTAGCGGGTCGTATGTAAAGCATGGCGAGGGGAGGAAGGGGGAGCGTAAACATTTCAGTCGTTGTAGAAGAATATCCGCTACCAGTCACAATAAAAGGTTGTTTATTCGTCACATGAAGATGGGCGCAAGCCCGAAACCGGTCGTGTGACGAATAAATAACCTTTTATTGTGACTGGTAGCGGATATTTTTCTACAATCTTCAGATGGGCGCAAGCCCGAAACCGGTCGTGTGACGAATAAACGACATTTTATTGTCACTGGTATCGGATATTTTTCTACAATCTTCAGATGGGCGCAAGCCCGAAACCGATCGTGTGACGAATAAACAACCTTTTATTGTGACTGGTAGCGGATATTTTTCTACAACCTCATAAAGGAACAGTCACGGAGTTCGACAGCATCCACTATGGATAAAATTCACTTCAGTCGTAATCGTAATGCGGAAAATGAGCGGTTTTCCAGATGTCGAAGAGGCCATGACCACTGGTTTCCGGCGAAGGGTGGAAGCAATTCCGGAGGGGCTAAGTTAGTAAACAATCAACGTTTCGCCTTGGTTAAAGTACACCGTGCATGGCAGAATGGAGCTATGCAGAACTAGCGCTGACGCAATTGTGGCGCACCACGGGCCGTAGATGACAGGGGTAAACGACGCCTATGGAGCTGAATACAGAGGAATAGATGTGCAATTGTTACGCAACTGACCGCTCAGATGAACGAAGTGCACTCCAATAGTGTCTCTTCAACGACTGTTCCGTCCGCCTGCTTAGCTGGGTGGTAACGTGTTTGCCTCCCGTGCAGTGGACCCGGGTTCGATTCCTGGCCGGGTTGGAGATTTTCTCCGGTCGTGGGCTGGATGTTGTTCTGTCCTCATCATCATTTCATCCTCATCACCGGCACGCAAGTCTCCCAGTGTGGCGTCGACTGAAATAAGACTTGCACTTGGCGGCCGAACTTTCCCGGACGGGGCCTCCTGGCCAACGGTGCCATACGCTCATTTCATTCCAACGACTGTTCAGCGAACGTGGTATGAGCCTCCGCAGTAGGCGCCTGGTTCATGCACCGATACTGACTGCTGTTCATCGGCGACGAAGGCTGGAAGTGGCACACCAGTACCGCAACTGGACGTCCACTGAGGGGCGACAGGTGGCCTTGGCAGATTGTTTACGTTTTGTGCTCTATCGGTCAGATGATCGTTGGCGTGTAAAGGTGTGTAAAGTCTGAAAGCAAACACTCTGCAAACAGGAGGGAGCTTTATGGTCTGCGTCATGTCTTCATAGCACTCCTGGGGGACGTCGTCATTCAGGGAGGCACAGTGGATCAACACAAGTGTGCATCCATCCTTGGGGACCACGTCCACCTCTGCATGCAGTTTAGTTTTCCTCGGCACGATGGCAGCAACTAGCAGGATACTGCAGCGTGTCATACAGTTCGCACTGTATTTACGTGGTCCGAAGAGCACCCGATGAGTCTACCGTACTGCAGTGGCCACCAAACAACCCAGATTTAAACTCAATCGAGAATTTGTGGCTCCACCTCACTCGAGCTGTTCGCGCCATCAATCCTCAACCGAATAACCCAGCGCAGTTGAGCAGGGCGATGTAGTCGGCATGGCTGCACATCACTGTCCGTAGCTTCTCGAACCCCGTTGGTTCTCTTCCTTCACTTCTCGCAGCGGTCCGCGCTGCAAAAGCTCCTTATTCAGGCTTTTGACAGGCGGTCACATTAACGTAACTGGACAGTGTATTTACGAAGTGTTAAGACCGGCTGATACGCCCCAACTTTGACGCGCCCGTGACATCTTTGAGCAAGACAGCGCACGACCGCCTGTTGGTCGTTCTGTCCTGTCTCATGTTGATACAGAGGGTGATCGACTATTACTATGGCCAGTATGTTCTCCAGATCTGACACACACTGAAGACATCTGATCGTGGGTTGTCGAGAAACTATCATGGCGCCACTTGTCAACCACTACAACAGATGAAGCAGGGCGAATGACGTACTCGTATCTGTTACCCAAGCTCTGGTCGAATCTATGTCGAAATGGGTTACAGGCGTTATCGCATCCACCTACGCCAGGTTCGTTCACTAAATTTCGCACTCTGTTTACCAACTAATCAGCTACATATTCAATATGTTTGAATGTGTGTGAAATTCGTATGGGACTTAACTGCTAAGGTCATCGGTCCTAAAGATTACACACTACCTAACCTAAATTATCCTAAGGACAAACACACACACCCATGCCCGAGGGAGGGCTCGAACCTCCGCCGGGACCAGCCGCACAGTCCATGACTGCAGCGCTCATAGACCGCTCGGCTAATCCCACGCGGCAGATACATATTAAATCATGTATTATTCCCACTACGCTGTAAAAGGATTATAAGAAAATTTTGATACGTTTCAGGCAATTAATATCGTAATATCGTTTTTTCGCCTGTTGCTTGATCGAAACTGGTAATTTTTTCAAAAAAAATTTGAGTTTTGGAAAGTAGTTAGAAGCTGTAAACCACCTCCTTCAAATAATTTCAAGATCTGTATGTGATATCCTTCTCTATGCAGTAACTTCAGCGGCCACCATTGTACTCCGCAACTGACAGTCTGCAACTCATACTTTTAGAACTGATACAGTATGAGTGTTATCTTTTCGTAAAATATAAGTGAAAAGAATCTGCACAACTGTAAAATCATTATTGGCCTGTATGAAATATAGGAGGAAAAGTCAATCACATGACAAAGTGCTGGCAGATTCGTCACAGTTCTCTCCCTTCAATCTCTTCCTCTTATAGTGATTCTGTCTATTTAGTTGAGTGTTAGACACAACAACAGTTCTATACAAACTTCACCATTAAGAGTCTGATCTCACCACTTTCTGACAAGATCCACTCTAACCGGGTCTTCTCTCATCTGACCAGCTTATTTCTGGAAATCACAAAAAGCATAATATCGCAGTGAATGCGGGTATTATTTATTATATTCACCCAGAACAGTTGACTCCGGAATGAGTAAACAATTTAAGAACAAAATGTCTAATTATTAGCTAGGTAACTGCGACGGCAATGAGCATGCTTCTTATGTGTTGTTAATGATATTTTTGTTGTTGTTCAAACACCTAACAAACAAAGTTCCACAAACAAGCACCAGATGTATACTTTTACACATTCTTAATTCTTATGATTTGTGTGAAACAAAATTTCTAGCCAATGATCAGTTTCGACACAGCCTACAGTACTCCCTAATTATTCCAAGATGTCCGCAGACAGCATCTACGTTTACAAAACACTTCCAGAAATAGGTGTACATGCCGCAAATTTAGAAATATCTTTGTGCAGCTTTTATGAGTCTGTCAAATCCGACCACAGTTACAGATATATTACTATTTAGCTAATGATGTCTTCAAAGATAATCGTTATGAAGAAGAAGCAGATTCATATCACTTTTAGAATCAGTTTACCGCGAAATCGATGCCTGAACAGGGCAGTGTTAACAGTTTATTCTTACCATATTACTGAACCTCTTGTGAACTAACGACCGCAGTGCGACGCAGTGGACGCTTACAAGAAAGGAGACAGCATTGTATAACGCGAATTGTGACTTCTGGCGTGGCAGTGTGGCCGGAATTCACAGGTGACTCTCGGATGAGACCAAATTACGCGACGTACTGCACCGCAGATTTACTCGAGAACCCACATTAACATTCTGCACATTTACAGTTATAAAAACGGTCTAAATAACGCTCGCCAGTCTTGCTTTGATCTTGGAGACAGGTTTAAAAACGTTACTGTTCTTCTACCACTTGTAGCCGTCTACCCACTATCCTCATTAAGATCCTAATATCCGCTGTCAGCAGGTCATGCACCGCCTCCAGGTAGCGCCTAGTAACATCTGCTCATCATTTTCAACAAAACCAAAAAAAGGGTAACACTTCAAAATCAGTAGGGAAAAAAGTGATACAATAACGCCTAACTTCGAGATGCCACCGAAGGAAGTGTAATTTAATTGCTTGAAGTCTGCATTAACCCCAGCACTTAACTAACGCCTTCCTACGTGAGACGTCATTGTACAGAGTACTGCTAGCTCACAAAACTGGAGTACTTAGCCAGTGGCAAACAATTAATGAGAATTTGACGCCAAAGCCAAGAACGCACATGTCAAACATTTTATGCTTTACATACCGAAAAACTAACGTTATGGCTCGTGAAGGATAAGACACTCCTAACTGAATGCACACAACACACTTAAAATATTACCTCGGCCGCAAATGGCATATAAATTGCCTCCTACACCCAAGAGGACTGCCAGCTGACTCCATGTGCTTGGGGACCTCCCAGCTGCTCCACAGAGTCCTTTCAGTATTCAGGCGTTTCAGCCAATAATCCTCCAGAGCAATGTGTAGCCCCTCTGACCGGATATTTCCTGCTCCTGTAAAGTACATTCCTCTGGAAACTGTAGTAGTTTCCCGTCAGAACTTCCAGTTGGTCTGCAACAGATGCTGGAAAACAAATGTATCCATTGGTAACTCATTACTTCTTAAACCAGCCTAGTAGATTCCGACCGAAAACTGCTTTAGGCGGATTACGGAAAGTCCGACCTTTCATCTCCAGCCAAGACAAAGCCCCTTTCTCCCAGATGCTGGAAACGGAGTCTGTAGTCCCCAACAGCCTGGAATGTGAGCCCATGGATATCGCCTGGAGTGATACATTACACTATCTTATTCCCATCCTGAAATGAATTTTTATTTGTTGGTGTTACGGTGCGCACAACTGAATGTGTGTACTCGTTGTTGAACTTGAATGGCAGTCAAGAAAATACTTCTAAGACTTCTGGTGACAGTGATTGCAAACATAACCTTCAGAGACATGTTTACATGCCAGCAAACTAATGAACAGTAGCAGATGATATCGCATATTTCCAACAACCAGAAGGTAAAGGACTAGTAAGGGAAGTAATAACACACTGCTTAGTTAGAGCCTGGAAACTCAGTTGTGCGCCTTTTTGAAAGTTCGGACACCAGGCCGAAACAGGAGGTTGTAGGCTATTGTGTATTTAAAACCTGGGCCCTGGCCATCGGCCGAGCCATGGCCTGGACGCCATGCTAGCACTAGGAGAGCGCAGCTCCCTCGCGTTTTACTGAGGACTTTTTGTAGATAACTATCGCTCACTTTCCAAAAGAAAGACAGCTTTCAGAAAATGATGTCCTAGCCTCATGAGCGCTTTCCAAGATCGGGACCACTGAAGCGTGGCTAGTGCTGGGCACAAGAGCATGCCGTTGGTGAATTAGTGATACCACAGATATGGAGCTCCAGCAGCCATGTTTTAGAAGTGAGGAGAGGGTTTTTCATGTGATTTTCGTTGTAGCGTGACACATTATCTTGGTGGGATTTTGTGTGCTGGAAGAATCCACACTATTGGGTCAGCGTGTATACACTTTTTGCTCTTGGTGGACATGCAGTTCGTTAACTGAGGAACTGCGAAATAATTCCCCCTCCCTCCCCACCCCCAAAAAAGAAGAAGATAACAACGGCTCGCGGAGCAAACGATAGTGAGTGATCAGCGTCTGTAACTTTGGCTCAAGCTGTCTAGAGGTTAGCTTGGCAACACAGGATTACGTCTCTACGAAGTCCCCTGAATACCCTAAAGCGAGATTCAAATTACTCGTATCCTCCCAGTTACGCGTACACACACACACACACACACACACACACACACACACACACACACACACACAGGGAAAAGACTGGGAGAAAACGGACTGCATGAAAGGAAATAAATAAATGAACACCGACGCAGTCTCTTTTTCGAGTGTTTGTGTGATTGATGAGGCAGCGAAGCATCAGACAAACAAAACACTTTCCGCTGATAGTACATAAGGCACGCATTCCACTTAATTGTTATGAAAGCGTATCTTCTTGACCCCTTTCAAACTCTATGTCCCATTGAAATAAGCACCGGTTTACTTTACATGTGAGGCTGGGTTCACAACTGATGGCATAGTAAATTGCCGCAATACCAACATGTGTTAGATGGTTGGTTGGTTGTTTGGGGGAAGAGACCAAACAGCGAAGTTATCGGTGTCATAGGATTACGAAAGGATGGGGAAGGAATTCGGTCGTGCCCTTTCAAAGGAACCATCCCGGCATTTGCCTGGAGTGATTTAGGGAAATCACGGAAAACCTAAATCAGGATGGCCGGACGCGGGATTGAACCGTCGTCCTCCCGAATGCGAGTCCAGTGTGCTAACCACTGCGCTACCTCGCTCGGTGTTAGATGCAAACTGACGAGCAATGGTGGAAATGAGGCGGCAGGATCGCTTCAGTATCAGAGTATGGGCAGGAATTGTCGATGACAGAGCCGGCCGCTGTGGCCGAGTGGTAGCCGGCACGGTAGCTCAGCGTGTTCGGTCAGAGGGGTAGCTGCCCTCTGCAATAAAAAAAAACTGAGTTCATAGATCAACGACGAACTGAAAGGGGTGCCTTGCGACATCCACCCAGAGCAGATGCAACGAACGAAAACGAACAAAATGGGATGACAAAAAAAAGTGATTCTAG
Source organism: Schistocerca piceifrons (assembly GCF_021461385.2). Classification (NCBI taxonomy): domain Eukaryota; kingdom Metazoa; phylum Arthropoda; class Insecta; order Orthoptera; family Acrididae; genus Schistocerca; species Schistocerca piceifrons. The sequence goes on from NC_060138.1 coordinate 905,489,372, forward strand.
GCGCTTCAGTCCGGAACCGCGCTGCTGCTACGGTCTTAGGTTCGAATCCTGCATCGGGCATGGATGTGTGTGACGCCCTTCGGTTGGTTAGGTTTCATTGGTTCTAAGTCTAGGGGACTGATGACCATAGATGTTAAGTCCCATAGTGCTCAGAGTCATTCCCACCATTTTTTTTTTCCGATGACAGACTCATCACTCCACCAAACAGATAAACCGGTAACGAGTATCACCGAATTCTGCGCTATGAATTACCAGCAATGTTGCCATTGCGGAAACATAACGATTATGGTTTACGCATGATGGAGTACAATCCCATTTACTACGGATCTTGCGACAGTACCTCATCACAAAGTTTCATGGGCGATGGATTGGTAGGGGAGGTCCGAGAACATGGCCTCACCGTTCACCGAAATTGAATCCGTTGGATTTCTCGCAACAGGGACACTGAAAGGCACTGGTGTACACCCAGTCGACTGGCAATGTTCTGACGTTGCAGGAGCGTGTGATTCACTGCGGGGAAGAGCTGAAGAATGTCTCGGGGTGCGAGGTAACTACATGCAGCAATGCCTAGAGTGTCTACTTTGTACGTAACAGACAGATTGGAACGGAAAGACAAATTGGTCCATATATCAACAGGTATCGGTATCCGGACATATGATTATCGAAACTTTTCTTCTAGTTTTGACCAATAATACCTCAGGTAAAACATGTGACTTACAAACAAAAGACAGCACGGTATATAAAACAAATAACTGAGATCGGTGGGTATGAGTGCTACTCTCAGTCAATGGTGTTCGCACAGAAGTCGTGGCGGACTGTATCAAACCATTTAGGAGACTGGCAAGCTTCTCCACCCTCTACCCGAAAAAGAAGAAGAAGATAAGCAGTACAGCTGCGCCCCGTGCAGCAAACGATAGGAGCAACGCCGGTGGCGCCGCAGTGAAGGGCGAGCGCGTGGCGAGCTGGTGCGCGCGGGCGGCGGGCGGCGGGCAGCGGCCGCGAGGAATTTACGGGCGTCGTGTGCGGCTGGCAGTAACGGCGCCTCGCGAGGCGACGCCCACGCCGCGCCACGCCAGAAATCAATTACAGACGCCTGGCGCCGGGCCAGCCAGTCGCGGCGGCGCCCGCCACACCGCCACGCGACAGCTTTATCGGCGGTCGTCAAAACTACATACAGTGCTCTGTGCCGCGGCGAGTTCTGCCGTTCCCACGCACCAGCTGCGAGCGCCATGTCTCACGTGATCACCGGATTACGACACTCGTACCTTGCAATAACCCACACGCGACGTGTCCCTCGTTGGATACAATCCAAAGAGTAAAGCTGCGCCGTTCTAAACAGACTGCCTCGAATTTGAGAGGATAGAGGCTTCGTGTTCCACACGGCCATCCTTTGACAACCAAAATCCTCCTGTTAACCTGACAGTTTTCAGCGCTGTACCAGTAACAGGTGGAGAAACCTCAGTAGCTGTGCACACCACTGCCATACACAGAAAGAGTGTGTGTAATCACGTAACAATCATGTTCCCGACCACATATTAATACATTTACGTAATTCCGATTCCAATGATAGTAATCAAGGGTCTATTACACAGTCAACTGAAAAGTCAATCTACATCTACATTAGTACTTCGCAAGCTACCTGACACCTGCGAAGGTGCTTCTCGTACCGCCAGTCGATTCCTTATTCCCTGTACCACCCGCGTATGGCGCGCTGGGAAGAATGACCGATCGCTGTTAATACTCTGTTTTAGCCCTAATTTCTCGAATTTTGTCGTTGTGGTCATTTCGCGAGACGCAGGCGAGAGGAAGTAATAGCTTGTCTGGTTCTTAACACAAAGTTATCGAAATTGCAATAGCAAACCACTCCGTGATGCACAACGCCTCTCTTGTAATCTCTGCCACTGCAGTTTGCTGAGCATCTCCGTAACACTGTTGCGGCGCCTAAACGATCCCGTGACGAAACGCGCCGCTCTTCGTTGGATCTTCTCTACCTCTTCCATCAGCCCTACCTGGTAACGATCCCAGACTGATGAACAGTACTCAAGAAGCGCAGCCACTTCCTTCGTAAATGAGTTACATTTACTTAATATTCCTGATATGCATCTTTATGTGTCATCAGATTTTCGTACGATTTGTTTTCAGTAGTCATTTCAGTTAAGGTCTCTCTAGCTAGTTTCTCCTAGATATTTTGCGGTATAGGCTGCTTCCAGCAGTTTGTCATAAGTAATGCAGTTGTACAGTAGTGGATTTCTTTTCGTCTGTATGCGCAATATGTCGCATTTACTTACGGTCAGAGTCAAGTGCCAGAGCCTGCACCATTCATCAATCCTCAGTAGGTCATTTCGCTAATAGTTACTGTCCTCTGGCGATCCTACCTTCTTACATACAGCCTTAAAGAGCATCCGATGCATTCTACTAGTTCAATCGCATACACTGTAAACAGTAATGGTCTACATCTACATCTACATTTATACTCCGCAGCCCACCCAACGGTTTGTGGCGGAGGGCACTTCACGTGCCACTGCATTACCTCCCTTTCCTGTTCCAGTCGCGTATGGTTCGCGGGAAGAACGACTGCCGGAAAGCCTCCGTGCGCGCTCGAATCTCTCTAATTTTACATTCGTGATCTCCTCGGGAGGTGTAAGTAGGGGGAAGCAATACATTCGATACCTCATCCAGAAACGCACCCTCTCGAAACCTGGACAGCAAGCTACGCCGCGATGCAGAGCGCCTCTCTTTCAGAGTCTGCCACTTGAGTTTGCTAAACATCTCCGTAACGCTATCACGCTTGCTAAATAAACCTGTGACGAAACGAGCCGCTCTTCTTTGGATCTTCTCTCTCTCCTCTGTCAACCCGACCTGGTACGGATCCCACACTGATGAGCAATACTCAAGTATAGGTCGAACGAGTGTTTTGTAAGCCACCTCCTTTGTTGATGGACTACATTTTCTAAGTACTCTCCCAATGAATCTCAACCTGGCACCCGCCTTACCAACAATTAATTTTATATGATCATTCCACTTCAAATCGTTCCGCACGCATACTCCCAGACATTTTACAGAAGTAACTGCTACCAGTGTTTGTTCCGCTGTTGCCGAGTGGTTCCAGGCGCTTCAGTCCGGAACCGCGCTGCTGCTACGGTCGCAGGTTCGAATCCTGCCTCGGGCATGGATGTGTGTGATGTCCTTAGGTTAGTTCGGATTAAGTAGTTCTAAGTCTACGGAAGTGATGACCTCAGATGTTAAGTTCTATAGTGCTTAGAGCACTATGGTCCTGTCCTGTCACACTTCCTTTGGATGCTTCCGAAATTAGTTTTACATCTGTGGATTTCGGTCCGTTAAAAGCGATGTGTTGAATTCTGTCTGCAAGGAAGTCTTTGAAACTTATCGCAAATACGGTCCGGTAATCGGTAAGGTCGGATTTTGTTTTCACACAACGACAGTGCGGGATGGAGTCAAATTCCTTTCAGAAGTCAAGGAATGCGGCATCAGCGTGATCGCCGATGTCTAGAGCACTGTCCATCTCACGGAGGAACAGAGCAGCTGAGTTTCGGAAGATCTCTGTTTGTAGAATCCATACAGATTTTTAGAGACCAGAGTTTCGTTTTCCAAAACCTTATTAATGCATGAGCGTAAAACATGTTCCACAATTGTGCAACAGATTGACATCAACGATATAGGTCTACAGATATGTGCTTCTGTCTTACAACACATCTATAAAATGGGAATGACCTGTTATGTTTTTCCATCGCTAGGTACCCTTCGTTACTTCAGCTACCTACGACCAACTATTGCGCCGGCCGAAGTGGCCGTGCGGTTAAAGGCGCTGCAGTCTGGAACCGCAAGACCGCTACGGTCGCAGGTTCGAATCCTGCCTCGGGCATGGCTGTTTGTGATGTCCTTAGGTTAGTTAGGTTTAACTAGTTCTAAGTTCTAGGGGACTAATGACCTCAGCAGTTGAGTCCCATAGTGCTCAGAGCCATTTGAACCATTTTTGATTATTGTTTTTTCCCATTCTGCGATTAGCTATCTCAATATCTGTTGTTTCGAAGTTCGTACGATGGTTCAAAGGAGGCCGCATTACGATCTTGCGTGATGAAACAGGAAGACCGAATTCTGTATTTCGGCCTTCTCTCTGCCATGAGCAAGTCTATACGGTGATATAAATTTTCCTCATCCACATGGACCCACCGAAGTGTTGCCAAGGACAATCGGGTGTTTGTGGGGGAGGATTACATTTAACATCAGTTAAAATAACAAAGCCACAATATGGCGTAAATTTTAAGCATTGGAACCGTCGCGTATGGAAACGCCGTTCTAGCGCACTGCTGACACCACGGCACGTTACCCAGCCTTAGTGCCAGGGGGTCTTGCCGCACCAGTAAAGCTGAGTGTTGGAGTACACACACTGCTGTTCACAAAAACACAAAGACACGCCCTCCAAACCTCTTTCGCCTGCGGACCTGAGACGGTATCACTTCCTTACAGATCGTACGATGATTGTGCGGAAGTTACCACCAGATTTGTTTGTTATGCACTGGCTTACATCACCTTCGAACCATGTTGTGTAAATTCAGATCATTGGCAGTTAGGTCGTGTCACGAAAATATGCTCGAACACACTTTGTCCGTCTTTACTACACGATTACTGCTCAGATTAGGTGATGAACGCTCAAATAACTGAGCAGAACAACTTATATTTCTAAATGCGATTGAGTCCACGAACAGTCTAGCGAACATTAACAGAGTTGCAGTAATCCATACTGACAGCAGATAGACATGGGATCCTTTACGAAACCCGGAGAATCATAATTTCTTGACTGGCCAAATAAACTGTAAAATCAGAATATTTCAGAGACACAACTGGTAGATATACTTCGGATGCTTAAAAACTCGTTAAAGGGTGTGAGGCAATGAACTAACTGATAATCTAGGTAATAAAACAGCCTGATCACGAAAAATCATAAGCTACAGCATAATACCTATAAGTGCTGCAAAACCCCGCATGTGTATAAGTGAATTTAACTAAATCTTAGTTATCCACGTATCAGGCACATCCCTGAGACTCAGTGCTGAATTTAACGTTTAAAACGGATTTACTAAGCCATAATTCATTTACAGCCTAACAATGAATCTGCAGATGGGGAATTAACATAATATTTTTCACTGACAATGATTGAATGTGATTTGAATGTGATAATAAACTTAATATTTAAATTCACTCTTTGGTTTATTGCAAAAGACATTTGGAAAAATAAAGCACTGAGAACATTTATGTGAAGATCAGCGACACAATGACATACTTTCTGATGAGAACTGCCGAGTTAAATCTGTTTGTTGGTAAAGTTATTCAATGAGTTGCTTAATAATCTTGTATGTGAAATGTACTGCAACGTGCTTATGTGATAATCACACGACTGTTTTTCTGCAACAAAATCCTGAGAATCTCAAAGATCTGAGAAAACGCTGATGTACATGAGATAGTGAAATGTATCACGAATTTGAACTACAAATTCTTGCATGTTGTAATGTGCTGGAGCTGTAAGCGATGCGTACCATAATCTGCTATGCGAGCGAGCACTGCGCCTCTCTCGTATAATCATGTAGCTGATGGCTCGAACACTGGACCCCAGATGACTCCATTGGTTGAATGGGATAACCTACAGAGTGCCATGACTTCTACATCCCGACTTATGTTCACCATCTGCCGCAACTCATATTTTATAGTCTCCAAAAAGCAACTTGTCCCTTTCTTCCCACCAACAAAATGCGTGCTCCAATCCTCTCCGACCACCAACGGCGTAATTGTTTCTTTGATAAAAAATCCCGTCAAGAAAAGGCATAGTGTCAAAAAGTCTTTGAATTGAATTTCCTCCCCTCGCATTATAGGTCGTGTGCTAGACGCTGAATCTGCTGCAACTTCTGTACCTTAAGTAGGTCAGCCCTATGTTTTTAGGAAAGCCAGTGGATGTTTATCTGCTCAAGTTTCTTTTTTTAAACGTGCTCCTAATGCCTGTCACCAATTGACAGTACCGCAGACTACGCCATAAACTGCGCAATGGCCACTCTGCCTGTTCACCATACGGTAAGGCGACTTTCACGCCTGACGTAGTGGGGCTGCTATGCCCGCTGCTCTCCTTCCTATACATCTGCGATAGCTGGTGGGCCCACAATTCCCTGGGGCTCATTTCGCCACGCCTTGTTAAAGATGCCTATCTCACATTTACAGCAGTCCTTACTTCCAACGCTCACTCATAAGGCAATTTCATACATCCAGTACCATATTATATTACAGAAGGTTAAGACCAAGAAATAAAATCAGCTCATACAATCACTGTGATCTCCTGACTACCATTAAATTAATTCAGCCCCGCTCCAGTTGCATAACTGAAGGTAAATAGAGGAAATGAGACAAGCCTAATGGCTTGCTGCCTTTCTGTTCAATTAAAAAAAAAGTGAAGATGAATGGGTACAGTACCGCCCGACATTGAAAATAGGTACAACATTCTTCGTTATTCTTGTCAGTACAACATATTTTTTCTAATAATAACTCAATTTCAATTAATACAGCGAAGCCGGATATCAGTGTGGGAAAGAATTACAACTTATTTATTTAATTGATCACATGTGCACTCCCACAAAATAAATCCCTACATCCAGTTTGGTGAGATCTGTGAAATTAATGTATGTATGGTCGTCTGCTAACCACAGATGGTGAATGTGCAATATATGATCATCTTTGAGACGGTACTTTGGTCACCTTTGGTGGAACCAAAGAGACAAAACTTACCGGAGCTTTGAGCGCCTGAAATGTGGCTGACCAATACGGTAGCATGGTATTCCCCCACCTCGACAGAGGTGCGAGATGACCTGAAGAACGGCCATGTTTCAGCACTCTGCTGCTGGATCTAGTGTTGGTAAGACCTGTCTTAGGTGTGATCCGTAAAGACAAAAGAGTGGAGACATGGTATGCATGTGAAATACTTAAGAGTAGTTTGGAATAATAATTTCTCTACTTCAGGAACTTTTGTGGGCAGAATTAAATGTCAGGCAGGTAGTATTAAGGGGATCGTAGTAATCTTCGGAAGTGACCAACGGTCACAATGAAACCACGTGTAGCAATAAGTTGAAATACTTCCGAGTGCTTAAGTTAAGCTGAATTACTAGCGTGTGTACTATAAGTTGGAAATATTTAAGAAATGGCGTGTGCAGGACTTGAAATTAGAGACGAGTACTTCCACGTGGTGAGTACTGTGTGAGTCTCAATCTGTGTATGAGACAAAGGATAAAGAAAAGTACTCGTCCATGGTATCAGTTGAGGACTAGCGTGTGTGATGAAAATGTTCTTAATATTACTTTGCTTGTTATGTTTCCGTGTGACGCTTGATTCAAACTATAATACTCTGAGAGAGAAGCAAGGTGAGTCAGCCGTCTATCCAGCAACGCCACTTGGCTTGCATTGCACAGGAAGACGTGCATATATCCTCCAGAGTTCATAGTAGAAAGAAACATTACGAAGTGGGGCAGTGTCGTGTGAAACTGGGATAAATACTAATTGAAGTGGTAAAGCTGAAAGTGATGTGATTATAACGTTGTGACTATTCTTTGTATGTTGCCAGTGTGATGTATTTCATGAAATTTAAGTATGTGTGGTTGGCATGGGAGAGTAACAAGAGAGTTTCAGAGGCAGTGGGTTATGCATGTTCCTTTTTGTACCGCTCGGTCTGGAGGAAATTTTCGTAATGATGGGTGTGAGAGTCGAATTGTGAGATATACCAAAAGATCCACCATCCTATCCAGAAAGAGCATTGTAGCGTTAAATAATTACGAGACCATAAGATAGAGAATCACCAATGTAAAGCCATGCCCACTGGGCGGAATTTCTCATGTGTTATTGTTGTAGGTTATAGAATTTGTGTGTTTAGGTTATAGAATTTATCGGAATAAATAGGATAGTGAAAAGAAAAAGATTGGTGGCCTTTTCCTTCAAATAGTATGTTGTCATGATACCCAGAATTTATAATGTGTGCGCCACTCATATTCAGTGCGATGGCCACGTGTTGATCAAAGCCGTTAAATGAGAAAGAAAATGTGGTATTGCCAGTGCGTAGTGAACAGTCAGAGTTGTGTAAATTACTAATAGTCAAATGTGCGTTTCCGCACCCGTTGCGTAATATTCAATCAGGAGAATAACTTGTAACTTAATTGTGAGTACTAGAGTTCATGTTACTCGATAAATAAGAATGAGTCCACTCGCTTGGCAGACCACTCATCTTGCAGGCCTGACTGCTTGATGCCACAGTATGAGCAAGGCATGTGGGTGCCTCTCAAAGAGTTTAGAAACAAATGAGAGAACCAGTGGTAACGAGATGAAAATAGGGGAAACACAAAACTATATTTTCCTACAGTACATCAGCGTCTAACGATTATGTTACCACTATTACCTAAATTTACAGCAACCTTAACAGATAATGAAAAACTGAAATTTTATTATAAATTGTTAAAGATATCTGATGAAACACAGTGCATGTGTAATGGGAGAGACCAGACTGTTGACCACTTGCTATTAGCTTGCAACAGCAAAGAACAGGGATACTTCCAGGAAGGAAATAACTAAAAAGGAGGAAAGTAGCCCATCAATAAATACGACTCAGCTCATACTCGCAAATTCGCAAGAGTTTCTAACAGCTTATTTAATTCAATGAGATTCTTAGTTCTGTGACAACCCTTTTGGTGACAATGATAGCTTCATACCCACCTTTAAATACCTGTGTTTGTATAGAAGGCCAACAGATTTCTAATCGTAACTCAAGCCATCAATGACACAATTATTAGATGGTTTCACTTCGTTGTAACGGTGTTCATTTACATTACGAATATTCCGAAGATGACGATCTGTACGTGCAGATATAAATACGATATTTAAGTAAATTGTTAAGTCATTACATGTCCAATTTTTGTATTTGGAAAGCAAGACAACTGATGTAACCACGCGAATAGTATTGTTATCTGCAATCATGTAAAATCTACAGATAACATTTTAAATAGTTAGGGGTCTAACTGCAGATATTGGGATCATTGGTACCTTAATATGTACCCAGATATACTCAACAATATTCATGTCTGGGGAGTTTGGTGGTTCACACTCAGAAGAGTGATCCTGGAGCCATTCTGTTGCAATTCTGGACGTGTGGTGTATCACATTGTCCTGATGGAATTGCTCAAGTCCGTCGGAATGCATAATAGACATGAATAGCTGCAGATGAACAGACAGGATGCTTACTTACGTGTCACCTTTCACAGTCGTATCCAGACATATCTGTGGTCCCATATCACTCACCCCCCACACCATTACAGAGCCTCTACCACCTTGAACAGTCCCCTGCTGACATGCAAGGTCCATGGATTCATGAGGTTGTCTCCATACCCATACACGTCCAACCGCTCGATACAATTTGAAACGACTCGTCCGACGAGGTAACATGTTTCCAGTCATCAGCAGACCAATGTCGGCGTTGACGGCCCCAGGCGAGGGGTAAAGTCTGCGTCGTGCAGTCATCAAGGGTACACGGCTCCCAAAGCCCATATCGATGATGTTTCGTTGACTGATTCGCAATCTGACACTTGTTGGTGGCCCAGCACTGAAATCTGTAGCAATTTGCGGAAGGATTGCACTTCTGTCAGGTTGGTCCGTTCTTGCAGGATCTTCTTCCGATCGCAGCGATGTCGCAAATTTGATGTTTTACTGTGTTTCTGATATTCACGGTACACTCGTGAAAAGGTCGTACGGGAAAATCCCCGCTTCATCGCCGCCTCGGAGATGCTGTGTCCCATCGCTCGCGCGCCGACTATAACACCACGTTCAAACTCACTTAAACCTTGATAACCTGCCCTTGCAGCAGCAGTAACTGATAGAACTGCGCCAGGCACTTGTTGTTTTATCTAGGCATTTCCGACCGCAGTGCCGTATTCTGCCTGTTCACATATTTCTGTATTTGAATTCGCATGCCTATACCAGTTTTTTTAGCGCCTCATTGTATATGAAAATCAAGAAACGATCCTCCTGAATAGGTTTCCCGCGGTATTCCTTAGAAGAAAAAAAAAAGTTCAAATGTCTCCAAGCACTATGGAACTTAACATCTGAGGTCATCAGTCTCCTCGACTTAGAACTACTTAAACCTTACTAACCTAAGTACATCACACATATCCATACCAGAAGCAGGATGCGAACCTGCAACCGTAGCAGCAGCGCGGTTCCGGACTGAAGCGCTTAGAACCGCTCGGTCACAGTGGCCAGCCATTAATAACATCCCACTACAAAGCCTGGTCGATTACCTGCCCCACCCCTGTCAAACTAGACCTGTAACTTTGTAAATGTTTGTTTATATGAACTGTTTGGACTGTAACAGCAAGAAATGCCCAATACCTTTGTAAAGGTGATCCACGCAAGAACATAAGACTACTATTATTACATCATTGCTCTCGGATTGGGCAACAGACGCACAGCGAGAAGCATTGTTTGACAAACGTAATTATTCAGTGACAAGCTTTGAGACTAACAGCTATACTGGAGGGGCCACAACAGAGGAAATTTCGGAGTATCAGTCTTATCACAATGGAGTCCACAAATAAAAATTTTTTAATTAAATTGTCATATCCAAATAAAGTCCCATGATTTCTATGATAATCTCCGTCAATGATAGAAGCAAAGTCTTACCATTTTTTTCATCTTTCAATCCATCCTCGGAGGGGAAATGCAGCAACACGTCTATTTCTTGCATGGGGGAGTGGAGGAATCAAGTTCTTTTCTACTCCTACGCTATGAAAGCCAATGACATTCACTGATTCACTTCGAAACAAACTTTGCGTTATTACCTGTGGTGCTGAGTTGGATTACAAGGGTTTTTTGTGGTGCGTATTCCGATCTGGAGTTTAATTTTCTGTGGTGTTATTTGCCTGGAAAAGAGAGGAGATTTAACGTTTTTAGTTTCGGCTACGTTGATACCATACGGGTCGTGAATTTGGGAGAAAAGGTGTCGTGTTTAATTTCAGAATACGGCCTAAAGTCTTTATCTTGAATCTGAAACCTGCCGCTGCGTTATTGCTAGCAGTAAATAACACGCAAGCAACAGGACACATTAACTGCGTTCGTCACAACCGTCCACAGAAAACAGTTTCATTTAATAATCAATACTCGTAGTTCTCACAGCAGCTACCGTGGATGTTGGTGTTGTTGGTGTTGTTGTTGTCTTCAGTCCAAATACTGGTTTAATGCGGTTCTCCACGCTGGTATATTCTGTTTAAGCCTATACGTCCCTGCCTAACTGTTGCAACCTACATCCATTTGAATTTGCTTACTGTACTCAAGTCATTATCTCCCTCAACAATGTCTCGGCATGTTTCCTATCAATCAATCCTTTATTTTAATCGAGCTCTACAACAAATTTGTTTTTTCCCCAACTCGTTTCAGTACCACATCAGTCGTTATTCGACCTACCCATTTACCCTTCAGTATTCTTCCGCAACACCACAATTTAAAATGTTCTCTTCGTTTCCTGTCTCACTGTTTACCGTCCACTTTCGTATCAGGCTACATTTCATAGAAATGCCATCAGAAAAGAATTCCTTATATCTGAATTTATATTTGAAAGGAAACCTCTATTTTCAATAATTTTTCATCATATTTTTAAACTAGGAACACGATCATGTGTTTCATCGAAACTACCATTCTGCGTCTAATACTCATAAATCCTATAACAGCCTCCGAAATTTCACCGGTAGAGTTCTGCTTGATCATGTGTAGGGTGCATGAGCTGTGCGTAGCTTCTTCTCCCATTGCTTGTGGTACGTGAATGCGTTCTCTACGAGTGACTTACAAATGATGAAAAAATTTTCTTTGAAACAATAATTCTACATATACATGCACAACCATACTGTACAAACTACTGCGAAATCCATACAGAAGGAATTTCACACATAGAGCACGGCAAGAATGAATGCTTAACCGCATCAGTGGGCACTGCAATGAGTCTAAACTTGTCCTCATGTTGTCTGCGGGACCAATACGTAGGTCGTTGTAGTATATTCCCAGGTTTATCATTTAAAGCCGGTTCTTGAAACTTTGTTAGCAGGCTTTCTCGGGATAGTTGGCCTCTATCTTCAAGCGTCTACCAGTTCAGTTTCATCAGCATCTCTGTGACACTAACAAACCTGTGACCATTAATGCTACCTTTTCCTGTATACGTTGAGTATCGCGTATTAGTCTTATTTAGTATGGTTCCATACACTTGAAAAATATTTTACGATGGCTCGCACTCGTGTTTTGTAAACAATCTCCTTCGTAGATGGGTTGCATTTCTCTGGTATTCTAGGAGAGAACCGAAGTCAACCACCTGTTTTACGAACGACTGAGCCTATGTGATCGTTCCATTTCATATCACTGTAACATACATGAGTCGATCTATTCCTTCTTTATGAGTTGACCGATTCCTGTTATGACTCGTTGTCATAGGATACCAGTTTATTTTAATTTTGTGAAGTCTACAGTTTAACATTTCTGAAAATTTAAAGTAAGTTGCTAATCTTCTCAGCGCTTTGAAATCTTATCAAGATCTAGTAACATTTTTGCAGTTTTTTGGGGTAGTATCTTGTTATACAGGGAGTATCAAGAAGAATCATCATATTTGGCACGTCTATATTTCTGAAACTAATAAAAATATACAATAATTTTTTTTGATGAACAGGAAACTCAAATAGTTTTTTTTTCATATTTTTTCATTGGTGGTCAATATGCTCCCCTTGAGGTGCACGGCATAGGTCAATGCGGTATTCAAATTGTTACCACACTCCAACGAGCATGTCTTGAGTTACAGTTTCCACAGCAGCTGTTATGCGATATCTCAGTTCATTCATTGTTGTTGGTAACGGAGGAACATAAACAGAGTCTTTTATAAACCCCCTTCAAGAAATAATCACATACAGTCAAGTCCGGTGACCTTAGAGGCCAGTACTGTAAGGCTGAATCAATTGGTCCAGTGGGACCGATCCATCGCTCAGTAATCCTTTGATTTAAAAATTCCCGCACTTCCAGATGCCAGTGTGGCGGTGCCCCGTCCTGTTGGTAAGTGAAGTCGTCCGAATCGGTCTCCAACTCTACGAAAAGAAAGTTCTCAAGCATATTGAGATATGTGCTCCCTACAACAGTAATCTCGGCAAAGAAAACTGGGCCACACATCTTTTCCCGAGAAACTGCACAAAACACATAAAATTTTGGAGAGTCCCTTTCATTTTGAACAACTTCATGTGGTTGTTCCGTATCCCATATTCTCACATTATGACGGTTCACCTTTCCAATCAAACGGAATGTTGCCTCGTCACTAAACACTAAGCGTGAAAGAAAACTGTCACTCTCCATCTTCCCAAGAAAGAAATTACAGAATGAGATTTTCAGTCTGCAGCGGAGTGTGCGCTGATATAAAACTTTCTGGCAGATTAAAACTGTGTGCCGGACCGAGACTCGAACTCGGGACCTTTGCCTTTCGCGGGCAACTGCTCTACCAACTTTTTTTTTATCTCATTTTGTTCGTTTTCGTTCGTTGTATCTGCTCTAGGAGGACGTCGAAAGACACCCGTTTTAGTTCGTTGATGATCCATTAACTCAGTTTTTTTTATTACAGAGGGCAGCTGGCCCTCTGACCGAACACGCTGAGCTACCGTGTCGGCAACGAACTGAGCTACCCAAGCACGAATCACGCCCCACCTCACAGCTTTACTTCTGCCAGTACCTCGTCTCCTACCTTCCAAACTTTACAGAAGCTCTCCTGCGAACCTTGCAGAACTAGCACTCCTTTCTTTCAGGAGTGCTAGTCTTGCATGGTTCGCAGGAGAGCTTCTGTAAAGTTTGGAAGGTAGGAGACAAGGTACTGGCGGAAGTAAAGCTGTGAGGTCGGGGCGTGATTCGTGCTTGGGTAGCTCAGTTGGTAGAGCAGTTGACCGCGAAAGGCAAAGGTCCCGAGTTGGAGTCTCGGTCCGGCACACAGTTTTAATCTGCCAGAAAGTTTCAAGAAATTACAGAATTCCACACGTTATTGTTTGCCATCTTCACGAAGAGCTTGCAGTAGTTGAAATTTGTATGGTTTCATGTGTAAAAGTCGACGCAGCACACGCCAGGCGGATATTGGTGGCATGTTCAATTGTTGAGCTGCACAGCGAACGGATTTCTGCGGCTTCCTTGTGAAACTATGGCGCATGATTTCAACTTCTGTGTTAGACACTCAGCGATTTGCCTTTATACAAAAAACTTGTTTCCCGGAATTGTTCATGCCATCGTCTAATGCTCTGTGCTGGAGGAGGATCCATGCCAAACCTAGTTCGAAAGTCACGCTGAACAGTTATTACTGACCCGCACTGCACAAAACGCAGAACACAAAACGCTTTCTGTTTCACGACATCATTTTTACTAGCACTGAAGTGGGCGCACACTGCTGCTACCTAGCAGGAACCATGTAAAACTAGAGAATTTGCTCTTTCCGACAGTAGGTTGTTCACGCACGTATCTCAAATAGCGTAATAGTCATGACTTTTTTAAAATCAGGATGATTTTTTTTATTCGCGCTGTATATACGTGCATCATCCGTGAAAAGTTTAAGGTTAATAAAATATTGTTTGCAAGGTCATTACTACAGAACAAGTTCATTTTACATCTGTCGATCACTCTCTATCCAAGATCACTTGCTGCATGCTACCTACCAAAAATTCATTAGTCCATTCAAAAAATCGCTTTGTTCCCCATGCGATCTTACGTTTGGCAATAAGCGTAGATATGCTACAGACTCAAATGGTTTTCGGAAGTCGAGATATACTGCATCTACCAGGTGGCCTAGATCCATGGTTTTCAGGGTGTCATGCGAAACGACTGCATGTTGCGTTTCACACTGTCGATGTTTTCGGATTCCATAATGTATAATACGGAGGTCAGTCTCTTCGAGTTACTTCATTGTGTTTGAGCCGAGAATATGTTCTAGGGTTCTACAAAAATTGATCTCAAGGATATTGAAAGTTAGTTTTCTGGATCAAGTCAGATACGCTTCTCATACATGGATGTGACATGTGTTTTCTTCCATCCATTGGGACCGTTTTCTGTTCGAGGGATCTATGACAGATTATGGTTAAAAGAGGGGCTAACTAAGAGGGAAATTTGGTATACAAGCTGATACGGACCCCACTGCGTCTTGAAGACCTGTTAAATTTTAGTAATTTCAGATGCTGTCTGAACACCGCTGACACTAAATTCGGTATCATGTATCTCTGCAGTGGCACAATAATACCGTAGGAGCAATTCTTCAGGATAATTCTGCATGCAATTGTAGTTATTGCGAGATGGAAAATACCTGAGCATTATAAAATTGTGTATTATGTAAGGCACCTTAAGAGAACAGAGTATTCATCACAAAATACGTAACAAAGAACAAAAAAATTTTGGGGGCAATGTATGACGGTTTTTCGTATTAGTGCACATCAAACACAATAAAAGAAAGGAAAGAAGGAAAAGAAGGATATGAACGTTAAAACAAGTACAAGCAGTGCCATATATGCATGCAAGAGATTACATTTATATTAGTTTATGTGAAGAGGTGATGCTCTTGCTCTTATTTCAGCGGTACGATTCATTCAATTAACATCTGTGGTCATCAGTCCCCTAGAACGTAGAACTACTTAAACCTAACTAACCTAAGGACATCACACACATCCATGCCCGAGGCAGGATTCGAACCTGCGATTGTAGCGGTCACGCGGTTCCAGACTGAAGAGCCTAGAACCGCTCGGCCACAACGGCCGGCAGGTACGATTCATTGTTGACGTTGATCATTTGCATGAAAGTGTCGACGTGGCTCGGACAGGGTTTCACAGACTTGCTCTGTAGATTTAAGGAGCGGGTGAGAGAGAACTAGGGGTACGGGTAGGCCGTGTGTAGTGAGCAGTAGTTTCCAGGTATAATGGGTGAAAACTTCACAGGTTTATGATGCGTTTGTAAATTTTACTGGGTGCAATTTTCATGTGTTCGGTAGTCATACGACCTCTGGTGCCAACTGTACACCAACTACAGCCCTCCAAATAGGTCACTGTACTTTTCTAACTAGTAATTAATATTTTATTCGTTGAGTTTAGAAAGCATTTTTTCTGCATGCCTGTTGTTTATAACGTATTTACATGTGTAACGTTACAGTTCCACATTTGGACAAGATGATCTGTAACCTATTGTTTATATTTCTAGTGGGGAAAATTGCATATTTGTGGATAAGTGTTTTTGGTGTGAAACAGTTTGTATAGACCACTTAGTGACAAGGGTTTAATTATCTACACGTAGAGGGGATTGAATAAAAGTGCGTATGAAGCAGAGCTATTTTGTCAGGGTAAAGTTTCTACTAAGGTCATGGGAAACCCAGATGACTTAGCATGACTCCGAAATCCATAGGAAGTTTGAGTAGACGTCTCGTAATATTTCCTCTGCCGCCGAAATCTCATCAAAATGGTTCATTCTGCACGCCCTCCTAGCCTCGCGTAAGCGCTTTCGCACCTACGGTCGGCTTAGAGAAAACTTTCCATTAGCTCGACGGCGCTCCATCTCCGGCTGCAGGCATGAAAGGATGTCCGCTTCCCCAACGCTTATCCTGCTGATCCCGACAACCGAGGGATCAAAGGTTTTGCCTCTCAGTTTCTGCTCCTCTCCCTCCCCCGGCCCTCACGCTCCCTACCCAGCCTAATCCCCTCCCCTCGTCCATTTCCCTCCCCCCCCCCCCTCCCTTCTGGCTCTTTTCAACTTGCCGACAGGTTCTATCTGTATGTCAGAAGAACACATTACATCTGAATTACATTGCACAATCACAGAGAGTTTCACGTAAAATGGTTCTTAAACTGTCTCGATGGACATTACAACGGTCTGACAACATACAGTAAAAGAATTGCAGAATATTGTATGAGATGGATTTTACATTCCAGTTAAAGCGTTTGTCTTTGAATTGCAACATAGATAAAATAAGGAACCAAAACTTGAATTTCTGTATAGTATTCTGTCATTCAGATATTCTTGAGATACTCTCGCATTTCACGTAGGACTCGGTGCAGGTTTTGTTAAAAGTTTTAGAAGCGTAACTCACGAAGCCAACATGCACTGCAGTAGTACAAGTTTATATGCCAACTAGCTCCGCATATTATGAAGAGATTGAAAAAAAATGTATGATGAGATAAAAGAAAATAATCAGATAGTTAATGGAAAGGAAAACGTAATTGTGATGGTGGACAGGAATTCGTTAGTTGATGGTGAACAGGAATTCGTTAGTAGGAAAAGGAAGAGAAAGACTAATTGGAGGAGAATATGGATTGAGGGAAAAGAATGAAACAGGAAGTCACCTGGTAGAATGCAATTTAATGATTGCTGACAGTCAAGAAGCGTGAAAGAAGGTTGTATACATGGAAGAGTTCTGGAGATTCTGGAATATTTCCGATTCGTTATAGATTAGTAAGACAGAGATTTGAGAACCAGATTTAAAACTGCAAGATTGTTTTCATGGGCAGATGTGCACTCTGGCCACAATTTATTGGTTCTCAATTCTAGATTAAAACTGAAGAAACTGCGAAAATTTAGGAAATGAAAGATATGCTATCTGGATAAGTTGAAAGATTCAGAGGCTTTTGAGAGCTTCAGAGGGAGCTTTAGGCAACGATTGACTGAAACAAGGGAAAGACAAGCAATAGAAGACGAATGGGTCACTTTGAGAGACGAAGTAGTGAAGACAGCACAGGATCAAATAGGTAAAAAGACTACGTCTTTGGGTATCAGAGAAGATACAAAATTTAACTGATGAAAGGAGAAAATTTAAAAATGCAGCAAATGAAGCAGGCGAAATGGAATACAAACGTCCAAATAATGACAGTGACAGTAAATACAAAGGAGCTAAGCAGGAGTGGCTAGAGGGCAAATGTAATGATATAGAAGCTCATATAACTAACGGAAAGGTAGATATAGCCTATAGGAAAATCAAAGAGACGTTTGTAGAACAGAAAATCAGCTGTACGAACATCAAGAGCTCAGATGAATAAACAGTACTAAGTAAAGAAGGAAAACCTGAAAGGTGGAAGGATAATGTAGAACGGTTATACAAGAGAGATGTACTTGAAGGCATGACTATAGAAAGAGAAGAGGACTTAGATGAAAATGAGACAGGAGATATGATAGTGCGAGACGCTTTTGAGAGAGCACTGAAAGACCAAATTCGCAACAAGGCCCCTGGTGTAGGCCACATTATCTAAGAACAACTGGTATGAGACAGGTGAAATACCTTCGAACTTCAAGAAGAATGTAATAATTCCAAATGCAAGGAAATCAGTTGCTGATAGTTTTAAATACTAGCGAATATCAGCTTAGTAAGTTATGATTGCAAAATACTATCACGGATTATCTACAGAAGAATGGAAAAAGTGATAGAAGCCGATCTCGCGAAAGATCAGTTTATATTCCGGAGAAATGTAGGAACACGCGAGGCAAAACTGACCGCACGACTACCTTAGAAAGTAGGTTAAGGAAAAGCAAACAAACGTTTATAGCTTTCACAGGTTTGAAGAAAGATTTTGACTGACTTGATAGGGATACACTCTTCCAAATTCAGAAGGTAGCACGGGTAAAATACAGAGCGAAAGGTTATACACCGCTTGTACAGAAACCAGACTCGAGGGGCGTGAGGGGGAAGCAGTGATTGAGAAGAGAGTGAGACAAGGAGAAGTAATGGAAGTTCAGGGAGAAGAAATAAAAAATTTACGTGCAGATGGCGTTGTAATTCTGACAGAGACAGCTAAAGACTTGAAAGTGCAGTTGAGCGGAGTGGACAATTCTTCAAAGGAGAATATGAGATGAAAATCAAGAAAACTAAATAACAGTAATGGTATCTAGTCGAATCAGATCAGGTGACTCTGACAGAGAAGATTAGGAGTAGGCACGCTAAAAGTAGTAGATGAGTTTTTTATTTGGGCAATAAAAGAACTGATGACTGCCGAAATAGAGAGGACTAAAATGTAGACTGCCAATGGCAAGGGAAGCTTTTGTGAAGAAGAGATATTTGTTAACATCGGATATACATTTAGTAGCAGGAAGTCTTTTCTGAAGGCATTTGTCTGGAGTGTAGGCATGTACGGGAATGAAACACGAACGATAAACAGTTAAGAGAAAATGAGAATATAGCCTTCGAAATGTGGTGCTGCAGAAAAATTCTGAAGATTAGATGCGTAGATGGCGTAACCAGTGAGAAGATACTGAGCAGAATCGGGGAGAAAAGTATTTTGTTATATAATTTGACTAAAAGAAGGGATCCGTTGATATAACGCATTCTTGGACATCAAGGGATCACCAATTTATAATCAGAGGGAAGTATGGGAGGTTAAAATTGTAGAGGGAAACCAAGAGATGAGTACAGTATGCGGGCTCTAAAGGGAGCAATTTGCAGTAGTTATTCGGAGATGAAGAGGCCTGCACAGAATAGAATAGCGTGGAGAACTGCATGAAATCAGTTTTCGGACTGAAGACCGCAACAGGAACAACGACATAATTCAGTTAATGCCATTTTTGACAAAACGAAACAGAAGATTGTTGAGGTAAGTTTTTTCCTTTTCAAGTTTTTCATACAAAAATGGACGCCGTCCTTGCTCATTACACAGTTTAGGAAGAGTATAGGAGGTTGTGTGCGACGTAACACGATAAACGAAAAGATCCGGTAATCAGTGGAGTTAGTGCCGCCACTAACGACTAAGATCTTCTTCTTCTACAGCCTTTTCCATATTGGACATCATCTCTAGAGAAGTGGTATAAAACGAGCAGGCAAATATCCATCAATTCCTCCCTAAAAGCTTGTTCTCGGAATTTCCAAGCAGATTTCCGCGACATCTACTGTGTGTTAATTCTAGCAACTTCCAGTAGCATCAATATTTCCCTTACTTCAAACGATTCTTTGGCCACTCGATCTGCTACTCTTTGTATAAAATCGGCCATTATACAAATTTCACTAATAGCAGCAGAATTTCAAGGTACGCAATACAAGTGGCTTGTAAGCGTTTTCTTTCGTAAACAAACAGCAATTTTTCCGTATAGTATCAATGACCAGGCACTTACACTAGTTTATCTGCAAATGAGGCTATGTCATCTTTACATTTCACACACCCGAGCATGCGTAATGTCTCAAATTTACGTGACATATTTAATACCGATTGTGACTCACTGATGTTACGCAAGCATACAACTTTACATTAAGAGATAGTTCTGTTCATTGCACCAAGCTAATTCTTCGTCAAGATCTGAGCGGATCTCTTTAGGAGATTAGCACAAAATTTGACAAATGTCTGAGATTTCAGCTAATACCATCCGCCAAGACAGAAAAAAAATTGCATTACTACTGTACAAGTGTTAAATAGAAACTTACGGACTTATAGACATTTACTGAGTCACTCCAGTCTGGACAACCTAATGCGTTCTGTTGTAAATAAATCTTTTATGTAGTGTCATATAGTTAGACATTCTTTTCTCTTGGCAAGTGTCAGTATATAACAGAATAAAAACGTTCTGTAAACTTTAAAAACATCGAATGCAGGTGATTCCCTTTATCCTTGGCTGTTAGGATGTAGTGCGCGAAAGGCGTCAGAAGGTTATAGAGAACGCATCTTTCAATATCCGTCGCTTTACGTTAAAATTGACTAGCAACTGTTTCTCAGTAGGAACGGCTGCTAATAAGGAAATAATTACAGAAAGGATTAACTCACCTGCTACCCAGAGGCTGTTCATAGTGTGCGAGATATTTTCACTGCATTTCCGAAAGTTATCTTGCTCTGTTCGCAATGTGTTGCTGCCTTCCGGAGGGATCGATGTTGCGGCAGAAAATGTCGTGCGTGTAGCCTAATCGTTTATTTTCAGGCGTTCCCGTTGAGCTGCGTCAGGCCCAATATAAAAGGAGCGACCTAAAAGTCTTCATTCGAGGGTGTTGGTACGGTGTGTATGCAGCGTAGCACGATTCCGATGCGAGTTTATAAGCTCCGACACGTAGGCAACGGATCAGTGTGGCATTCGTGTCTTTCCTACGTCGGAGCGGTAAATGTAGAGACGTGAAGTATGGCGACGCTGTCAACAAATGCGTCCAAACGGGATCAATATGCTGTTATTCTTTTGATGATTGACGAAGGACGAACACCGGTAGACATCCACCGGATAATGATGAAAGTCTATGGGGCAGAACGTCTATCGAAAACCACCGTTGTGGATTGGTACGCCAGGGGCTGCTGCTGCTTCATGCTAACGCACGTCCACATGTGGCACATGTCTTAATGCCGAAGTTGTGCCAACGCAGGTGGGAGACCCTCGCGCACCCGCCTTACAGTACTGTTCTGTGGCAACGCAATTACCACTCATTCGGTCGCTTAAAAAAAGGCCTCAAATTGTTCACGATTCCTGTCCCATGTGGATATTACGAACTTCTTCACGCAGCAGGATACGGAGTTTTACCAATTGGGTATCTTCAACCTGGTTCGTCGGTGTGACGATTGCTGTGTAATTCCGTCCATGTGTTTGATAACCTCCTCGATTGGGTTAGGAAGTGAGCCCACAAGATTGTGCAGGTACGTCACGTCCAGGTTAAGCCACTCGTTGAGGACTGCAGTTCCACCAAATTGCGGGAACGCTGGTGTCAGCGTTTTACCCGCTGTTCTGCCATGTCCCACAGATGCCTATGGGTTTCAAGTCAGGTGATTTTTCAGCGAAATCGAGTGGAGTGGAGATGATTGTATGGCCGTGTGACAGTAACGTCAACCCCCCCCCCCCCCCCCCAAAAAAAAAGATTGAGACAAGTGTCGGTAAAATACACAAAACTGGAAGATAAAACAGCACGGAAAACAAAGGTAACAGAAATTGGCAAACTATGTGCGTAACCGCACAGAAGCACGGAAAGAAGTATTATGTCAATATTAAAACATTAACTACACAGGATGAAAGTGGTATAAGGAATTAAAACGATAGAACAGATGGATGTGCCTAGGTGACCGCAAGAAGAAAAAAGGAGGAGCCAGCCACTCTGCAACACACTAACATTTCCAGCCTACAAGTTTAAGCCAGAGTCCAGACACATCACAAAACTTTAAAACTTAGTCACACTTGTCTCATCATCAGCTAAAATTGAGGGCATATCGCCACCAATATCTGCTTCTGCCCTTGCATCATGGTATAAAATGCACTCTGTTAAAATATTGTGGATGGAGACGTGCACGCCATAAGCATTACAAAA
This sequence comes from Schistocerca piceifrons, assembly GCF_021461385.2. Taxonomy (NCBI): domain Eukaryota; kingdom Metazoa; phylum Arthropoda; class Insecta; order Orthoptera; family Acrididae; genus Schistocerca; species Schistocerca piceifrons. Next base: position 905,511,684 of record NC_060138.1, read on the forward strand.
CGGGCAGAGAAATCGAAATTTAACAGGGTGGCAGAGTGTTGAGAAAACCAGCCACACATTCTGCCAGCCCGATGAAATTTGCTGCTCACGTCTTAAAAAAATTGGGGCGTCTATAGCGCACTCATCAAGCAGATGTTAACTGAAAGACAACTCCTGTTCATTCAGAATGCGTAAATAAACTTGCTAGTCCATGTTAGTGTTCCCCTCAGTGAGAGGGGCCAATTCATGATACGAAAAAACTCCCAAAGTCACAGATCCATCTCCGACATAAACATTACCTTCACACATTTAAGATGAATTGCTTCATATGGCCTTCGATGCACTGGACGCTGGGCATCATTTGGATAACGTCAAAAACTTAATTCGTCAGACCACAGTAAGTTCCACCTGTCGATGATTTCCAGCCCACTGAAGAGGCACAGTTTTATGTGCCTGTCTTAGAAATGGCCTTCTGCGATGTCATCGACACCAGATGCTCGGTACATGCAGCTCCCGTCGCAATGAATTCTCGTTATGAGGTTAGGATGGACCTTCATTCACTGTCTGCAGCAATTCCTGTCGGGTGTGTAAGCGATTTTCATTGACAAGCCGTGAAACGCGTTCCCGGTCTCTCTCAGTCAGGATCTTTCTCCAACCACAATTCCGACGCAGTGCTTCGTGGCTACGTGTGTTGCACCACGGCGTCTAGACAAGCTGAACAGTCCGCTGCGAAACACCAACATATCCACATACATATGACCATGGGCAAGGCCGTAACACGATATCCCCTTTTAGCCACTGTTGCGCGTCGTTATGTACACCCATGTTCATGTACATGTCCTCTTGAAAAGAAATGTCTCACTGACCACTACTGCCTTATGCTCACGTAGAGGCAGTGCGAGCGCGGTTGAGCACATGACTCGATCGCTGCACCATCTGTAAGGGCTCAAGCATTCATCTGTGCTTAACATAGATGTGATTATTTTTTTGCCCGGTGAGCTTATTTACGAGAGATAGTCAAGAAGTATTAATGATTACTTCGAAAAGACGATGTGATATTCTCAACTTATTGTTTGTTAGCAAGTACATGTCTGTCGTGATGGCACACTTTAAATCCGTCACACCACAATACCACAGCACGCAGCCAGAGGATTCATAACAAACAGTCAGCCCACCGATAAAGAGTGACTGCCGTGCTGTAATTCGTTTACTGCTCTTGAAGGGAAGGACGCTACAACGATCCATGATAAGTTAGTCGAAGTGTCCAGAACAATGCATCGCCATATGACGCAGTATTAGGTGGCGCAGACGCATCCAGTGTGGCCAAACGTGCCGAAATGCGAAGAACGAAGTGGTAGACAGTATCTCCGTGAAGGACCGAGAATCACATGAAAAGTGAAGGGCCAGGTGCTCGAAAACCTGCGTATCACAATCGAAGCGATAAAAGAAAAAGTGAAAATCAGGCATGAATCATTTTGCAACATCTACATCTACACGATTACCCTACAATTCACAATCTAGTGCGTGGCAGAGGGTTCAGCGGACCACCTTGAAGCTAGTTCTCTACCACTCCACTCTCGAAGAACTCGCGAGAAAAACGAACACTTAAACCCTTCCGTCTGCGCTCTGATACTTTATTATGATGATCATTTATCCCTGTGTAGGTGGTCGGCAAAAAAAGATTTTCTCTTTCGGAGGAGAAAGTCGGTGATTGAAATTTCGTGAGTAGATACTCCATCAACGCAAAACGCCTTTGTTTTAATGATTGCCACCCCACTTTGCGTATCACATCCGTTGCACTCGCTTCTCTATTTCGTGGAAATACAAATCGAACTGCCTTTCTCTGAACATTTTCCTTATCCTCAGTCAGTACTGGGGGGACCCCACTCCGCAAAGCAGTACTCCAGAAGAGGACGGACAAGCGTAGTGTAGGCAGTCTCTTCAGTTTTCCACTTGAATCTTCTAATTGTTTTGCCAATAAATCGCGGCCTTTGGTTTTGCTTTATTCACAACGTTATCTATATCATTTTTCCAGTTCAAGTTAACAGTAACTGTAATCTCTCAGTATGCAGTTGAGTCTACAACCTTCAGATTTTTGTGATTCATCGTGCAATAGAAATTTAGCCGAGTCTTTTTAGCACTCGTGTGGATGACTTCACACTTTTCACGTCATTGAGTTACGTTTTATAAATCATATTGCAATACGTTTTGATCATATGATGACTTTACAAGATGTTAAACGTCAGCATCATTTACCACTAATCAAAAAGGGTTGTTCAGATTGTCTCCTAAATCATTTACGTAGAAAAGGAACAGCAGAGGCCTACAACACTTCCAAGGCTAATGCCAGACATTACTTGTCTTTTAATCTATGACATTCTGTCGCTTACTAAGAACTGTGGCCTTTCTGACAGAAAACCATGAATCTAGTCGCACAACTAAGACAATACTCAGTAGACACGCACTTTAATTACAAGTCACTTGCGAGGAACGGTGTCGGAAGCCTTCTGGAAATCTAAAAATATGGAATCAATTTGACATCCATCGCCGATGGCACTCATTACTTCGTGAGAATAAACAGCTAGTTGTGTTTGAGAAGAACGATATTTGTTGGCTGTTTGTCAATAAATAATTTTCTTCGAGGTGATGTTCGAACAGAGTGTATATTCCAAAGTCCTACTACAAATCGACGTTAGTGATAGGGATCTGTAATTCATAGGAGTACTACTACTTCCTCTCTTGAGTGTTGGTGTGACCCTTACAAGTTTCTAGTATTCAGGTACGGGTCTTTCGACTAGCGAGCGGTTGTATGTAATTCCTAAATATGGAGCTACTGTATCAGCATCCTCTGAAAGGAACTTCACTGTATACAATCTGGACCTGTGCCGTTGCCTTTCTTGACTGATTTAATTTGCTTCGCTACAGCGAGGATATCTATGTCTAAATTTCCCATGATGGCAGTTGTTCTTGTTTCTAATTCTGGAATATTTGCTTCGTCTGAAGAACTTTCGGAAAACCGTGGTTAGTTACTCTGCAGTAGTGGCATTCTCATCAGTAACATTACCATTGGTATCGCGCATTGCTACCGCTAAGATACTGACTTCGACCTGCGGCTAGTGTACCTGAAATTTAGCCGGATCTCATTGGATTTTCTGCCCGATCTCGGGATAGAGTTTCGTTGTCGAAAGTATTAAAAGCCCCTGGAATTGTAGATCCTTCTGAATTTCGAGCTTCTGTGAAACTTTGCCAATCTTGGGGATTTTGTGCTTTTTTTAAATTTGGCAAGTATTTTCGTCGCTTCTGCAACAGTGTCCTTACCGATTTTGTACATGACACCTCAGAGGGTTGCCTGACTGCTCACACACCCCAGCTCATTATGCGCAGACCACAGTCACAAACACTGCTTCTATAGGCTATCTAATCCTGCCTCATCACCGTTTTATCCTGACACGACACCCAGTAACTTCTTCCTACTTTCTCGGATGAAGAAATCTCTAGGTGCTAGGCATTTCCAGAAGGCGGACGAGCTGATTACCGACGTGGAACGTCTTTTAAACAACCAAAGTGCAGATTTCATTTCCTAAATGAATTAAGGTAAACTAGCATAATTTCCAGCTCGGTATAAAGACTAGTAACATTTATATCTACGGAGATACTGTGACTGATAAAGAAAACGAGAGACAATACAAACAATAGTACAGCAATATGCCACTTCTTACGATCTGCAGAGCTATGTTTTATTAAAAGAGATATTGAATTGGACCACTATTGTAGTCCAAGCCATTGACACCTCCATAGTTCTCGCCCGTCTTTCTATGTAGATGCAGCAGGGAAGGTGAATCTGCATTGGTCAGCCGTCTTAACTTCCTCATTAGTTTTACTGAAAACTTTAAAATGGACGATATCGCTGTAATTCACTTTTCAATAACTTCTAGAGGGCGTTAGAAATACTAGCTACATTTAATCGAGAAACGACACCAATAATTGTGTAAATCAGAAAAGCTGCACATCGCATCCAACCATAAAAATGTCCTCTCCACTGCGTCTTATCACTTGACGCTATCTTAAACTGTTTATGATGTATTGAAACGTCACTGTTAGATTCATTTCATACTATTTAACTTGTATTTCGTGCCGTCACGGTCAATAATTTGTAATTTTATTCTTCATTTGTGTGGCCATAGCGTCCCTAGCTGCTTTGTAATTATTGAGGGCATCTTTGTTCTGTCGTTACAGCTACAAAAATGTGTGATTTTTTTTCACCAAACGCGCTTCGTTTTGTTGAAATAAAGCATCATCAGTGGTCTGTTATTAAGTTATTTACATTTTGATGAGCTTTTAGATCGAAAAACTATTCGTTAAGAATAAGCTGATTGATTTTCGCTTGCTTTCTCGCTTACATCGGAAAATGCCTTCTGCTAGCACATCGTTGTTGATGATGCGAAAGCGAAACCCGTCTGGTAAAAAAAGAAAAAAAATCACGCATTTCTGTAGTTTCAACAACAGAACAAAAATGCCCTCAAGAATCTGTAATTTAGTTGTGTACTTCGAGTTTGTACCCATACAGTGGTACACAATTACATTAAAGTATCAATTTTTCCAGTAAGCACTTAATCCTACGTGTATTATCTACACCTTGTGCTCCCGAATTCCCTTTCTCTCTTTATCATCTGTATGAATGACTGAGTGAATGTGTATGTCTTATATATCTTACCAGTATAGCATCTGGCTGTCAGCTATGGCAGTAACAGTGTAGCCAACGTAGCTTTCTCAGTCAAGGCAAAGGGATTTGTATTGTTTCGGTAGTCATTCGACAGTAGTTAAGTTGGTGGCGGAAAGGAGCTCTCTAGTCTCTTCTGGCTATCTGGGGGAAGTTCGTTGCAGGGAGAGCTCGCTCTCGTTACTCGGGGCTAGACCTTTATTGGGTGAATGTGGTACGCTTAAGAGCGACTTTGCGCTAGTAAGTGTGTTAAAGTATGATAGTTTGTAGCTATTCTAACTGGTGTACCCGTCTGATATGCTAGTTCATTTTGAAGTTAGGTATTCGAATTCTAATATTTATCACGGTGTGGTCACAAGTGTATTTTTCTGTATCTAGCAAGTTTTTCCAGTCCTCTCTTTGTGTAAGCAGAAAATGTGGCCTAGGAAGTTCGCTACTCCAGTACAAGTTCAAAATTCAGTTGTCTGACTTTTCTATTAATTGGAATGTATGCGTGATATTTTATCGTGTGTTCGTGTTTTGTTTCTTCTACGTTTCATATCGTTTCAGTTTTAAGATTGTGTAGCGTTCTGCATACCACGTGGTGGTGATCTCACCATGTGTAATTTCAATATCATCTTGAGTAAGATTTATGCTTCATTCCGCGTGATATTTTATGGTTATTTGTGTGTGTACGGTTCTTAAAATTTTCACGAGTTTAGTAATTTCGCTTTGTTCATGAACATTCACGGCATTTGCAGGTGTTTCAGGCCAGTGTGCTTAGTTGCATATGCAAAGTGACGCAGATAAATTTCTTTGTCGGGAAGTGTCCCATAGTATTCGTATTCACAATAATTCAATCATAGCGATAGGGATGAATCTCTGGGCCTTTGACTTATTGTGATGGGCAAAATTCTTTTTATCTCTGTTCTCGTGTGAATTAATTGCGTAAATTTGTGTGAACTTTCCCCATGTACCTCAGCATTCAATATAATAATAATATAAGTGAGTTAATTAATTAAATAAAAGGTAACGACAGATCATCGTTTACAATTATTTCGTGAATTTCTAATATGATTTTTTTTTTTACTTCGAGTCACCCATCTTGCGGTACGTCAGATCAATCACTTCTTAGATGCTTGTGCTCTCATTTTCTCCCAATATTTCTTCATTCTATCTAATCTCTTCTTTCTTTCCTCCTCTGATATCTGAATCGGTTTCGTGGTGTTGATCTTAACTTGGTCCCTCTTAGTTTTGTCTTTGGTCACGGTCTTGGCTGTACCATTCTGAAACATGTCTTGGGTAGTCTGGAGTTCTCTCAAATCCTTTTCCACTTCCGTAAACAAATTGGGTTTATTCTTTTTTTTGTAAAAGAAGTCGAAGATTTGTTTAATTAGTGTGTCGGGGTTCATTTGGAGTATGTGTCCATAGAAATCAATCCTCCTTTTCCTGATGGTTTCCGAGAGTCTCTCCGACTTTGCATAGAGGGCTTCGTTTCATAGAAAACGTGTTTGTTATTTTGGAATTTGGGACCCATGATTCTCCTCTCCTTATGATGTTTTATTTTAATAAACTATATTAAAATCTGAAGACTCGTTCTCAGACAAACCCTTCCCCTTTTGTAAGATTATTTTTAATACGTCCCACCTAGCGTTTCTGGAGCGAAAAAGGCAGGCCTTGTGTTTGTAGACTTCTGTCTAATTATCTTATTCTTTTTGTTGAGGCTTAAGTTCCTGCTTCCTCTTAATTATTTGATTTAACATTTGTACTTAAATTGTTCCCATATGCTCATTCCATATATTCACTTGGATCCTTTTATTAATATCAACACGTTAGCTATGCTTACCAATTAAGTGATTAATTCAGTTCTTATACTATATTTTCCCAATTTTAATCAAATTGGGTGGCAACCCAGCAAAATTTTAGGGCCCACGTAACTTATGGTTCAAATGGCTCTGAGCACTATGGGACTTAACATCTGAGGTCATCAGTCCCCTAGAACTTAGAACCTAACGAACCTAAGGACATCACACACATCCATGCCCGAGGCAGGATTCGAACCTGCGACCGTAGCGGTCGCCCTGTTCCAGACTGAAGCGCCTAGAACCGCGCGGCCGCACCGGCCGGCCCACGTAACTTACAGTAGACGGCAAGAATTCCACGTTGGCTAACTTCCCCCAATTTCTTTTTAAAAATCTCTTTCCAGATAACCATATATCCATTAATAATCTTTTAGTATTCGGGTTATCCGCGTTACGCAACTGACATTCATAATGTTGAGTACAATAAATATTTATATCAACAGGCTTTTGCTTCCGTATATTGTTCGATTTATAGTAATCTATGAATTATCCCCTAAAAGCATTCAAAATTTTCAAAAAATGTGCGTGAATTCTTAAGGGACCAAACTGCTAAGGTCATCGTTCCCTAGTCTTACACACTACTTAAACTAACTTAAGCCAAGAACAACAACAACACACACACACACACACACACACACACACACACACACACACACACACACACACACACCCATGCTCGAGAGAGGACTTGAATCTCCGGCCGGAGGCGCCCAGCAGTCCGTGACATGGCACCCCAAACAGTGCGGCCACTCCGCGCGGCTTCAAAATCTTGTTCCATCAATGTCTAGTCCTAAGATCAGCACAATTCTGCAAGTCCTGTAGTTGTAAGGCCGTGTACCATCCCTGACTATTTCAACATTCAAAGTTACACAAAAATTTTAGTATCTTCAAATATCAAGAGCAGCTGAATTAGAAATGGGCTGAGTTGTGAGAGGCACACCGCTCCTGATTCCATAGCGAATGGAGCAGCTGAGCGAGTGACATGGCTGCGGCGCCCACCTACCGTGAAACGGCCGTCGACACATTTGATCGCTTCTAGATTGTGGATACCCGAAGCATAAAGTAAAATTACACCCTGAGAATAATTCGCACTGACGCATTGCGCTGGAAACTGATCATGCTTACTGTAGATTGAGAACATTTAATTGTTATTCTTAGGATCAACAATAATTTTATTACTTTTTATGGTATACTAGTGTAGTAAGAGTTCTATATTTTGTAGTGTTGCATGTAAAAAAAAATAAAAGAAAAATTAAGAGAGAATGACGTTAGACAGAAGCGTGAGCGTACGTAAATGAGTATTACGTGGAACGGACTGGGTCCTCTGGTCCTACTGAACCGGTCGTTGACTTGAAAGGGTATTTTCAAGTATTTCGAGACCATTTGCAGCCATTCATAGACGTCATGTTCCCAAACAACGATGGAATTTTTGTGGATGACAATGCGTCTTGTCAGCGGGCCACAGTTGTTCGCGATTGGTTGGAAGAACATTCTGGAGAATTCGAGCGAATGATTTGGCCACCCAGATTGCCCTACGTGAATCCCATCGAACATTTATGGACATACTCGAGAGGTCAGTTCGTGAACAATCTACTGGACCGGGAACACTTTCACATTTATGGACGGCTACATACGCAGCATGGCTCACCATTTCTGCAGGGGCTTCCAACGACTTGTTGAGTCCACGCCACGTCGAGCTGCTGCACTATGACGGGAAAAAGTAAGTCCGACACGATATGAGGAGGTATCCCATGAGTTTGGTCACCTCGGTGTATACATGACATGGCCGAGACAACAGACACCACTCGTGATAACGCGACTGGTGCATACTTTAATATATGAAATGGAGGACGAGGAAAGAAACGGAAGGGATGAGTGAGAATTTATGATTTCCATACGCAAAGGGCATTGTGGTGACGCAATTGCGTTAGCTGAAAATTTGTGTCGCACCTGAACTCAAATCGGGATTTACTGCTTCTCGCTAGCAGTTGCGCCAACCGCTTCGGCTATCCGGACACGCTTGCTGATTGGCTAAAATTTCCAACTTACCGCGCGCTGTGATGCAGAGTCTCTCGTCGTTTAACCCCTACTCGCAAATGGATTTCCCTTAGGAATTCGTGCGATAATAGTGCTTCCGTACTGAAAAAAATGTCAGGGGCCGTCGCGCTTTTAGAAATGAGTGTATGTGAGTGGTGACTCTTCCGTCGGACATGTCCTATGGGAATCAATAATTTGCGAACAGGGTGTTAATGGACGAAGTACGCTGCATTGCAAATTTGAGTCGCTCAAGGACCGAATCCGGACGAGCGAAGCAGTAAATCGGGGATCGAGCCCCGGTTCGACACCAATTTCCAACTTTCCGCATTGCATTACTACAATGCCCTATGTGACTGAAGTCACGAATTCCCAACCTTCCCTTCTCTTTCTTTCCCTATTCTCTATTTCATATATAAATGTGTCAGAATAGTTTGAGGAATTCTCCACGCGTAGGAAGGTGTTTGTGAAGGACTGCAATTCATTTGAACTCAGTTCTTTGACATACATCTGGTGCAGTTACGAGCAGGATATGTGCGGCTGTGTGTCAGGTCCAGTCAATCTTTCTGAGTTATGAGCGACGGTTTAGCGATACTGAAGTGGCCGGCTGCCTAATTATTTCAGCCTCTTATCAAGCTATAGTCAGGACTCGTCGTTGTCGTAAACAGAGCGAACTTCAGATGTCAACTGGGTCTAATTGAAGCGTATTTATGATCATTAGTCCTTAGCTATCTGTAAAAACAGGGTACACGACTAGAAACAAAACTGGTGCTCCTCCAAGTTAGGCTGTTACTGCTGACAAGGTGTCTCATTCGACCTATAATACGTTTTGATAAGTATAAACCACGCTTAATCTGACTTACATACTCAGAATTAAAAGACTGAAATAACACGGTTAAAATACAACACAAATTTTTCGTTTCGGCAAAGATGTGGCTGGAGTTAAATGGTTCAAATGGCTCTGAGCACTATGGGACTTAACTTCTGAGGTCATCAGTCCCCTAGAACTACTTAAATCCAACTAACCTAAGGACATCACACACATCCATGCCCGAGGCAGGATTCGAACCTGCGACCGTAGCGGTCGCGCAGCTCCAGAATGTAGCGCCTAAAACCGCTCGGCCACTCCAGCCGGCCGGCTGGAGTAAGTCGATGATGATGACAATGACGGTGATGCATCTGGCCAACTAACTGAACTAAGGTCAGTTTCCAGTAAAAGCTCTGTGAGTAAGTTGGAAGAATGGTTGATGGGAAATTGGACATTTCAGATACATGAGTCAGTATGTATGTGATAGGGGATGATGTAGAGCTGGGAAGCGGGGCGTGGAAGTGGAGGCTGGAACAGGAAGACAGAGGTCGAGTCGCGAGGACGGGGGGGACGGGGGGGGGGGGGAGGAGAGAGAGATTGGTCTAAAGAAATGATATTGGGCCTAGAGTAACAGCTGGTGGGACGGGACATATTTCTAGGTGCAGCAGAGGGATGGGATTCTGTTGAAGTCGACTTGGGATAGGATATGACGGATGTAGTGATACAGGGAAAGAGCAACATATTGATATAGGTGTGGCAACAGCCTGTGATTTGAGAGGTTTTGGAATGAGGTTGGGCTATGATCAAAGAGTTGCGTGATGTATAGCAATTACGAAGAAACTGAAGGAATTTTATTAACTTCTAGAGGATATGTTTAGGAGAAGGAGGACGGATTTGGAAGACGCTTTAGAGTATGTAAGGAGTGGTAACATTTTTACCATATGGAGTTCCAGGCTATGTTGACAAAGTTAGGGGTAAGGGAGCTGAGGTATTTTTTGTCGTGTAAATGACTGTTGAATAATAGAATCCCCATGTAGACTAGCTAAAGGTTTAACAATGTTAGTCTATAATGGGATTTTTGTTGAATCGTTAATAGATGGGGAATCTACGTCTGTTTGCGGTCGAGGGTTAGACCAAGACATCATCTTGATGTGTTAGTAAGAGGGATGGAGTGATTGATGATGGTGTGGTGGAAGTCAGGGAGACGTAACTGACGAGAAGTACATCTTATGCTTATTTCTCGGTTTCGGCAGGAATGCTTTTGTGTTATCTGAGGTTCTAACATTCTGCGTGGTGTCTGTTTGGTCTATATCGTGTTTCCCTACCACTTTCGCGCAACGTCGCTCTGAGCGTGTTTTTTAGGGAATTGACTAGTTTGAACCTGGGATCTGTTGCTGGTAAGGAGACGTCAGACCACACATGACATGTAGAGTTCAGAAGAGTTCAGTCAGACTAGCGATGATATATCCAAATACTTAATGATTTCAGCGTCAGCTCCACTGCACTCCCTGTAAAAGAATCTTAATACTAACTAAATTTAGTGGAAGGGGTTCAAGGCTTTTCTATTTTTAGTTAGCTGGTAAAATAACGTCGAAAAAGCTGTTAAGTTTACCATTGTAAATTTTATTCTATTCACAAAATATTGTTTATAAATTGCACTATTGAGAAAGGAAATGTTTTAATACAGGATGATAAAAACCAACTGCGTTCAACAAAAATGTGAACGAATATTCCCTGAGTGGGTTTCCAAGTTCTACAATGGATCGAAGGATGACCTATGCTATATCACATCTATAATCTAGGTTTAAATTAAGTTTCCCAAAAGAGAAAACTATCAAAATGGTCTACACTGACCCTCAATTATCTTTAATTACTTATCTAACTTGTCGTAAATTACAGTGGCTGATGTGGCTTCTCAATAATTGTATAACAGAAAAATCATCGGGTTTCAGATTTTAACTTACATAGCAAATGTGAATACCATGAGCTTCAATTGACGATCGACACTAGTATTACGTAAAAAGGGGATGTAACAGATGAGACTTCTGCAGTTCTGAGTGAAGCCTTATGCGCTCAAAAATGCGGCATCGCGTGCGTTCATTAACTTGTCGGTGTTCGTCAGGGGGCGGCGGCTGGCGCAGCTCCATCCAGCTCACCGTCTCCAAAGCAACTCTCCCCTAACTTCTCCTTACTACAATTTACCGAAGTTGGTTTAAAAAAGCTACCTGGCTGTGTTTTCAGCTGACCAATAAGGGTCTCAATGTTAACCTTAAGCACTGCCTACTAAAATTCTGTCTATCCAATGCAAAACGTTATACTTTTTGTGGTGGGGCAATGTTTTTAAAGTTTGAAACGTAACAGAGACGCGAAAAAGTCTCACGCTAAAACTTGCAGCTGGTGTGGTCCTTTTAGTGTTGTCGTAAGATCTATACTGTTCTTCTAGAGGGCTCTATCTTTTAACATGGGCTGGGGGGTGGTCCTGACGTATTTCAGAGACGCGAAAAAGTCTCACGCTAAAACTTGCGGCTGGGGTAGCCCGTTTTGTGTTATCGTAAGATATATACTGTTCTTCTGGAGGGCTCTAGCTTTTAACATGGGCAGGGAGGTGGTCCTAGCGGTTAGCTGGCGACTTGGGTGTCCGTCCCTTATCGTAGAGCCTCCTAGCCTACACGATTCGGCTCTCGGCTTCTGTTCTCGTTTCTCCCCTCGGAACTGCGTCTGTCTCACGGTGGGAAGGTATGACATGCATTTAGGCATTCTTGTGTTAGTCTGTGGTATTCCATTTGCTCACTCGTTACTCGTATTACTTTGGTTAATTTAATGTCACGATTTATTCGGAGCTATGTGACATACTACTGGATTTGCTTATCATGTCAGGGTTTTCATGGAAGGTGTTGGATTTGCCTGACACCTTACAAGGATACATCACGAAATAACGTTACTGAGGTTTATCTGGAAGCACATTTTAAAAGTTGGTTATAGGACAAGGAAGGTGGTGTCGGCGGCATACTGTCTTTGTTTGGTACACTGGAAGCCGAAATTTAGTTGGTGAGCAAAGATGAAAACTGATATAAACGCCAACACAGTACTAGTGTCTACTATTTCTCCATTGATATTAAGAAAATTGACCTGTTTTTAGTTGAAATTAACAGTATTTGTATAATGTGTGTGTCGTTTGTTCCCTCATTGCATTGTTCCTACTATTTCATGCATAGGCAGGCGTCGCCATGTAGAAATTGCTGTTTATTTCCCTGTTATCTGTAATGCATTGGTTTCATTAGCTCAACGGCTATTTCGTCGCTTTGATTACAGTGCATGTAGCTGCAGTTTGATAAAGGCTCTTAATCTCTACTTCCTACCTTCCAAGTCCGAGAACTCGATACCGTGTGAATCAAACATTTCCGGAAACAAATAAACAAATTTTCGGAGAGCATTAATAGATATTATTCCATAACTATAATTATTGAAAGTACCTTTACTGCCATGTTTCTTGTGGTTGAGATAATTCTGAAAGTAATATTTAAATAACTCTTAAAGTAACTATTTTTAAATAACTGCTTTAGTTTTCACCAAAGGAAAGGCAACGACATAGTAAGCGAAAATTTAATCGGAAAAACATCCCTCATAACCTTCGTTACGAGGTATAACTCAGGAAGACAATCTGAACTGAGGTGGTTATTTTGTCACAAGACACACAATGTTAGCAAAGTGTGGGGAAAATTCATTAGTCCCTGTTCGTTACCAGTTAATTTTTAATTGTACTGAACTTAGGTAGATAAACGCAGCGAAAAGTAGATGTTTGCAGCGGATTCATTACTGCTCGAGAAACACATTCATTTATCTATTTTTAACACTTTTTTAAAAAGTTTAACGGAAGTCGGGATCAACTATGAGAGCAAAGTGAGTTTCAAACTAAGAGCTGATATAGGAGTCCGCATGAAAGTGTGACATTCCATCCTTGACATACAGTTCATTTAATGTTATCATATTCTCAATGTCAGCCACATATTTTGCTGCTGCCTGCTGAACTCTGAGTACGAAACTGTGAGATAACGAAGCGAAAGAGTTTACACATACCGAGCAGATATTTCATAACTAACTGCTACACAAAAATCTCCATTTACGAGCAGTGAAGTGGATATTTCTTGTTATATACTGAACGTACAAACCCGCGCCGGCCCCGGATCCAATCACCGAGGTTCAGTGAGCCGGCCAGCCTGGTTATTTTTAGTTAGTTTCCCACATACGGTTAGGTCAAAACCGGGCTGGTATCCAAGGCACGCCTCAGTTACATGATCCGCAAGTATTTCGAAAACTTTCGTTCACTTTCAAATGAATCACACTACACACAGTTGGTAGACACACGTTCTGTCCCTGTGAGGAAGAGGAGGGGGAGTGGGGAATGACAAAAAAAAAAAGGTTCAAATGGCTCTGAGCACTATGCAATTTAACATCTGACGTCATCAGTTCCCTAGAATTTAGAACTACTTAAACCTAACTTGAAAGAAAGTTTAAAGTTAATGAAGTAAAAGATCCACACAGTGGACACGAAATGAAAATGCTACTCCTTACGTTTCTGATCTAGACTGCCATAAAAATGCGAAGGAACTGTTAATCAGAACTCAGGGAGAAGTTGTAGTCTAATTCACAATCGATTTATTGATTTTAAACAAGACAAGACAACAAAATTATTAAGGAGACATCATACAAAAAGTATTTATTTAACAAAAGCCTTACTAAAATGCGATCTGCTGGGGATCGCCACACAACGCTACCAGAACACAACTCGCTCTGTCTCACTTCATACACATGAAACCAGGTTATGGCATCAAACTACGCCACCAACAAGCATCTATATTCTACCATACAAAAAAAGGAAAAATATGGTTCGAAAGAACAGGGTGCTGAGAAATAGATGTTATAGCCCAATGTCACAGCAGTGAATATTTTACCATCGTACTGGTCAAGGCGGCACACTATGATGCGTTCGGCGACTGAAGTCATGGATGGCAGAAATCTGTTATTAAATGCGCATTCCCGAAAAATGCAATTACACAGTCTCGCGTTCGGTTAATTCAGAATGTGGGTACTTCCCTAAGAGCCTATGAAGCCCCGATGGATTCCAGTGTGCAGGTGGACCCATTTGCTGATCTACCAAACCAATTTGACTCTTTGTCACGACTGTACGTGTTGGAATACGTCAAATGTTTAGAAGGCCAACTCAAGACAAATAAGTACACCCACACGTCACTCGTTGTGACCGTGATGATATAAGCAGTACCTCTGATGGTTCAGAAGGTGACTGGCACAGGCTCTAAGTGGCACCCTAGCAAAGGATACAAGTCTCACTGTTTAGGTAGAGACCTACAGTTCTTTACTAGCGAAGTGAAGTACAAGAGACTTGTACAAGGGTGACGATCTCCCTTTCTCTGAGTTGCCTCCTCAGCTCAGTTCCAAAAGCACATATCTCTTTTTTTGACTTTGCCCCAATTTCGCACAAGCCAATAACGAGCTGCAGCCCTGCATTCTAAGCTCAGTGAATGGTCTTTGCACTGCAAAACCGATTTGACCAGTCAGAGACTTAAAGTTAATTGGCAGAAAATGAAAAAAAAATTTAGCTTTGCGGCCTGTTTCCCACACATTTGCCATGTCTTTTGCTAACACAATACAGGGTGGAAGCACAGCCCTCCATAAACAGCTTGTTATCTCCCCTGTTGCATCCATTTCAAAGTTTGAAAAGAATGACCATAAACTTGAATTGACAACACATGTTTTGAAACAGAGTCTGCATGTCTGGGCGCCAATTTTCCTGTCCCAAGGACATTTACAGAACGTTTACATTTCTTTTGGTTGCTTGCTCGCTAACAAGGCCTACAAGGTGCTGTCGGCGACTTTTCGGCGCTAGGCTATATACCTGGACGTCTGCCCCTGTCTGTGGCGCCAAGGTTAATGTGTTTCTGCACAATACAACTGCAACACGGGGCCATCTGGAAATATATCTTCACCATTCACCAGAAAAAACGCGCTTTGTCGCCACACCAACGTCGGTCTTTTACTGCAGTCGTTTAAGTCAGCACCCTGTTCCTTTGAATGCAGATAAGGCTTACCGTATTTATTTCCCTAGAGCACACAAGCAAGACTATAAACTGCTGCCCACCATTTCATCACAATGTATGAAGTCAAATCGCCATAGATTGTATTCCCTACACCAAATCAGAAGTGAAAGTGCCCTGCAATCTCTCAAACTAAGCTAAGGACATAACACACATCCATGCCTGAGGCCGACTGAAGCCCCTAGAACCGCTCGGCCACACTGGCTGGTGGGAAATGATAGTAAGGGCAAGAGTTGTAAGTAAGAACTCGTCTCTGTGCGCAGGGATAGATCTGCAAAAGGTGAAATTGGCGGAGAAATGGTAGCCTAAACCACCCCAGAATGGTTCTTTCATAACCTTCAGCAGAAGATCCAGTTACGTTGATCACAAAAAGCAGTGCCCCTCTGCTCAGTCGACTCTTTCTCTCCAGGCAGGAGCTTTCAAACAGTTCCCAGCAGGAACAGACACGTTCAGTTTTCAGGTGGATTTTGAAGGAACTACATCCACTTCTGCATTCAGTGTAGTTGCAGGTGCCTTAGCACGCCGCCTCCTGGATTTGGGGAGGCATCCCTGCCCCAGATTGAACACACCCAGCGGTTTAACGATGAGCATGGTGGGTGACAACAGCGGTATGTGGGCGAGGGTTGTCCTCTTGGAAAACAGGCCATAGAATGCTGCTCATGAATGACAGCACAACAGGTTGACTCACCAGGGTGGTGTACAAATTTGCAGACAGGGTGTGTGGTATAACCACGAGGGTGCGTGGGATAACCGCAAGAGTACTCCTGCTGCCACACAAAATTGTGTCCCAAACAATACCTCCTGGTGCAGGTCCAGTGAGTATAACACACAGACAGGGTTTTTTGAGGCGCTCATCTGGCCTCCTCCTTCTAACTAATTCATGGCCACCTCTGGCACAGAGGCAAGACCAGCTTTTATCAGAAAACACAACAGACCTCCACCCTGCCTTCCACTGAGCTCTCGCTTGACACCACTGAAGTTGCAAGTGGCGGTGTTTGGGGTCAGTGGAATGCATGCTGCAGAGCGTCTGACTCGGAGCTGTCTCTGAAGTAATCGATTTGTAAGTGTCCGTTGTGTCACTGGGGAAATATAGAGAGATGGGGCCCCTCCAAGCCCCCACCAAAGTGGTGACCAGACCAAAAGTTCTACTGTCACATCTGTCAACATGTTAGTTATCTAGTAAGTGGATCACAGGATGCTGGGATGTGATGTTATCCGTGCGTCTGGGTAAGACTACGCATTAACACGGTACATCAGGTGATAGATAGTGGACGAAACGCGAATGAGGGTAGCAATTTGAAGAGCAGAGGGAAAAAAGTGCCAAGGCTTGTGCCGTGGGAAAAAAACCTCTGCGACAGTGGTATGGTTAGTTACAGCATAAGTGGCTTACTAGCTGCGATAGTTCATGCAAGGTTGGATTTGTTAGTATTGGTATCACGCATCACTACCGTGGCAAGCGATGGCGATGTATCACAGTTGCTGCAGCCGCTGCATTCCTGGAACAATCAAGATCGTTATATAGTAGTGGGAGATCGGCCATAGATCATCTCACTGTGTGAGGGGTGTGTGGAGCTTGTCTGCATGCAGTGTACGGTACGGCTTCCCTGCGTGGTGTCAGTTATTCGGCAGTGTGTTCCAGCTGGATATTCAGTAATGGCTTCTGACTAGCAGGGGCTCACCTGTACCGATGTTTGCGTGTGCTTGGCCATAGATCTTAGGTCCTTACAAGCATGTCTTTTGGTCTTTTATGTTTCCATCTATGGTTGTGGTCGTAGTTCCCCAGATTCAGAATAAACGGGTTCTGCGAATGTCTGGAGTTTCTGTATAGCCTAGTGGTGAGTTTGTGGATTACCTCCGTGACAGTCTCAAGTCGGTATTCCCGGTGAAGGTCCACGATGCGTGTGTATCTTGGAGCATTGCTTATGATTTTGAGTACTTTGTTTTGTATGAGCTGCAGACGGAGCAGGCGTGTAGGCGCAGCGTATCTCCAGACAGGAGCTGCGTACGTCATCAGGGGTCGAATAAGTGACATGTACATGGACCTCGACACCCTTCTGTTCAGTGTGCTACGCCTGTTGAGCATAGGGTAGAGCTGTTTGAGCCTCGCGCTTGCTCAGTTGGTCATGTGTTGTATGTGGTCCCCCCCAGAGTAATTTCCGGTCCAGCCAGACACCGAGGTATTTGACTTCCTCACGGAAACCTATTGGGCGTGCATGTAGAGTTATTGGTCTGCAGTATCGGTGTTTGCGCAGTTGCTTCGGTCTTCTAGTGAACAGAACGGCTTCGCACTTGTCGACGTTTACTCTAGCACGCGATTTCTCCAACCAAGGCTCAGCCACTTTGAGTGCAGTCTGTAAGCGTAACGTAATGTTTGAAGGTTTCCAATCTTGCGCGAGGATGGCTGTGTCATCCGCGTAGATTGCCATCGTTGTGTTGTGTGTGGTTGGGAGATCGTTTATGTAGAGGTTAAACAGTAGGGGCCCTAGGATGCTTCCATGGGGTACTCCCGCGTGTATACCGTGTCGTGTTGATTGTTTTCCCTGCACGTCAGTGTTGAAACTCCTGTCTGTGAAGTATGAGTGTATTAGACGCACCAGCCCGTCGGGGAATCCCACATCGCTGAGTTTGCGAATGAGGCCGTTGTGCCGTAGACGGTCGAAAGCCTATTCGATGTCCAGGAACACCGCCCCTGTTGCTTTGTTTGTATTGAAGCCATGTGTTATATGTTCAACGACCCGTAAGAGTTGTTGTGTTGTGTGAAGCCGAATTGCTCCGGTCTCAGGATGTCATTTGTTATGCAGTGCCTAGTGATGCGTTTGAGAATCACCTACTCAACAATCTTACTGAGCGAGCCAGAAGGCTGATGGGTCGGTAATTTTGTGGGAGGCTGTAGTCTTACCCCGGCTTCCTGAACATCAGGACCTTGGCCGTCTTCCAAAAGGCGGGGAAGTGTTGGTGTTTTAGTATGGCATTCGTTATGTGTGTTAGGTATTCAGTGGCTTTATCCGTGAACTCCTGGAGGACACGGTTTTGAATGCCATCATGACCAGGGGCTTTCCTAGCAGCGGAATGCATTATAGCCCAGGAGACGTGGGCTGTGCTAGCATGTCGAATGTCATCGCGCGGTGGTTGGGCTAAAATGCGTGTAACCTCCTGGTCAGTAGGTGTGTACACTGGATCTGATGGTACCAGGTTAGGTGTGAATGACGCTGCGAGTGTTCGGGCCATTAGTTCTGCTTTCTCTTCCGCTGAGTATGCAGGCTCATCAGGCCCTTGAAGAGTTGGGGTGTATATTTTCTGCCTGTTGAAGTGTCGGGCTAGTAGCCACACGCCAGGTCGCGAGGTGTCCAGTCCTTCAAGTTTTTGGTTCCACTGTTGTGTTCTATATGTTTGTATTTTATCGTGTATGATTTCCTGTAGCCTGTTAATGTGCCGTTTGAAGTACTGACGCCTGGTGCGCTGCCATCGTCTCCTCAGGCGATTCCTCATTGAGATTAGGCCCAGGAATTCCTGGGGCAGGGCCGCACTGTGTTGTTGTGAGGTGCGATCAGGTATGGTGCCCGCCACTGCGTCCTGGCTCGTCAATTTGTGCTGTTTCGTTAATTTCGTGTATGGGTGAGATGTGGCTATCGAGCGTTTCCTTGAACAATGTCCAATTCGCACGCCCGTAGTCCAACATCCTGGGTTGTTCCATGTGCTGCAGTGTTTCCTCAATGTATAGTATTACAGGTTGATGGTTTGAGGGCAGATCGTTTTCAACGGCAACGTCGAGTGTCGATGTAATGCCCTTGATGAGGGCCATGTCTAACACGTCTGGCCTGTGTCCCCTCTGATAGGGAATGTGCGTCGGTTCAGTCGGCGCTAGTATAATGTAGTTTCTGCCTAGTGAATGTTCATACAGTTTTTTGCCGTTGGGATTTCGTATGCGTGAATTTCTTTCTGGGTGTTTTGCGTTCAGATCTCCAGCGACTATTCCTCGCCGGGAGATGTTGTGTAGTGTACTGACATCGCGTGTTGAAATGCCTACAGAACTGTTGTATACCGATATCAGTGTGGTGTAGGCTCCGTTGAACTTGACTCTGACGGCCGTAGCCTCGATTTTTTCCAGTTCAGGGAGCTATATGCTTTTGTGCTCAATGTCTTTGTGTATGACGATTGCAGTTCCACCTGCCACGGCGTCGCCCGGTCTGTCGGTACCATAGACGCAGTAGCCACGAAAGTTTAATTGTTTATGCGGTTTCAGCTTAGTCTCGCTCAGTAGCGCGACAAGTATTCCCTTGCGCTCCATGAACGCGGCAAATTCTGCCCTTTTGTTGTGGATCGAGTCTGCATTCCAGAACAGGATCTGTGATAGTGTGTGCGGGTTTGCGTTACGGACCGGGTGTGCTATGTTATTCATGTAAGAGTGTGAAACAGTGTTGTGATGGCAGTGTGTATGACAGCCCAGTATTGCACGGGTTGGGCGCTCATGAGCTGGGTGATGAGTGTAGTGACGGCCGTCAGCACCTCGGTGAGGATTTGAACGGTCGTGTGTCGAGGGAATAGTGTTTTCAGTATTCCCCCAGGTGATGTGTTGGTGTTGGGTGTGGCAGCCTGAGGTGCTGTTGTAGAGGTAGCGGCCGCTTGTGCGGGTGAGTCACTAGGGTGTCACCTGCTGCTCAAATTACTGCTTCAGGTGCAGTACGATGCTCCACAGCCATTCGCCGAACTCGATGATGTTCCCTCTCGGTAGAGCCACGTGGTCGTTACGAGCCAGGTGACCACTGCTGCCAGCAATCATGTACAGTGGCAGTATTCCTGCCAAGCCTTTATGGAAAATCACAGAAGTAACATCAAGTTTCTCGTAGCCCTGTTGCATGGCCTCGTTCAATCTCAGTGATGTGTTGACAATGGTATATTTGTCGCCTTAAACTCATTCTTGACTAACAGCAGCTCACCATGTCCAGTATCACAGGTAACTAGGACCACGACCGCTACAGCGTGTATTTAGAGCAAACCTGATTTGCATCCTCATGGCGGCGCTACTAGCGCCATTCTTATGATGGAGTGAAATTTTAATAGATATCGTCTTTCAAATACATGCAGTTTCGTCTACATCTCACAGCGTGTTGCAATTTTTTTTCTACCTTATTTACATTTCTTTGCTTAAGAAACAGGAGTGCTGCGTCGTTATTAGTAGTAGCAGTTTCATTCATCAGAAGATCGCTTTTACAACTATATTGGCCTTTTCTTGGCACTGCAATTTAAAAGAACAAAAAGTAGCGTATCCCTAATTTATACATAGAGGCTTAGTTTCTAGTTTGACAGGTATGTGACAAATGGATCGGAGCGGCCTTGTAATAGGACATGCCTGAAGTAATTTAGGAAAACCACAGAAGGTGGCCAGATGTAGATTAAAGTTTCCATCTTCCCGAATACGTGACCTGTCTGTGTGAAACAGCTCAGCCTCATTCGGTTTATGCCCAGGAAGGAAATTGTTCAGTGATGTGAACGCTAGCAATAAGCTGTTCACTCGTTCCTCTATACCGATCATTGTACACACTACACACTCATTATTTCTTAATGTAGCAATAAAACAGTGTTAGCTGACACCAGGAACATGCTGACGATATTTTGTTTGTAATTTGTGAACTGTAGCTTCCATTTTGCTACATGAAAAATTAAGTCAGTATCAGTCCATGATCAGTGGAATATTAAGCTCAGAAAGAGCATTATCCATTGCAGAGTTTTGCAATAAGGTTTCTCAGAAAAAAGATAAAAAGATACATTGTAGTGTGAATTGTTGGCGTGAAATGACAGAGACGCATAATTATTATTATTTACACTGAAGAGCCAAAGACACTGGTACACCTGCGTAATATCGTGTAGGGCCCCCGCGAGCACGCAGAAGTGCTGCAACACCACGTGGCATAGACTCGACTAATGTCTGAAGTAGTGCTGAAGGGAACTGACAACATGAATCCAGCAGGGCTGTCCATAAATCCGCAAGAGTACGAGGGAGTGGAGATATCTTCTGAAGAGTACGTTGCAAGGAAGCCCAGATATGCCCAATAACGTTGAAACCTCCCTGTCTCCTCTATATCTCTTTTGCTACGCAACCTTTCCTTCTACAATAACCTATGAAACCTTCCCTTAGGATTTCTGTCTCTAGCTTAATAATGACGAATGAAATCTTCCCTTTGAAATTAATTCTCTTCCTCAATAACAATAAGTACAAACAAATTTAAATGCTGCTTATTAAAAGTGATTTGCTGATTATTTCGACGAAACATAGAATGTGTCGTCGTCGTGGCCCTCAGTCGTTATCTGCAATAACCCAAAACTGTTCCTTACCTTTTTGCTGTTACTGGATCACCATCTGACTGCTACATCGAACTGCGATATGAATACACTTACTCTGTTTTACTATACTCTATTAGCTGCTGGTGGGCTGTCATGATCAGACAGGATGCTTAACGTACGTGCACCTGTCACAGTAGTATCTAGACGTACCAGGGGTCCCATATCACTTTACCTGCACACTCCCCATACCATTACAGAGCCTCCACCAGCTTCAACAATCGCATCCTGACTTGCAGGGTCCATGGGTTCATGAGGTCTCCATACCCGCGAACGTCCATCCCCTCGATTCAATTTGAAACGAGACTCATTCGACCAGGCAACAGGTTTCCAGTCATCAACAGTCCAATGTCGGTGTTGACGACACCAGGCGAGGAGTAAAGCTTTGTGTCGTACTTTCATCAAGGGTGCACGAGTGGGTCTAAGCCTTCGAAAGCCCATATCGATGATGTTTCATTGAATGGTCCACTGACGCTTGTTAATTGTCCAGCATTGAAATCTGCACCAATTTGCCGAAGGGTTACACTTCCGACACGTTGAATGATTCTCTTCAGTCTTCGTTAGTCCCATTCTTACAGGATCTTTTTCCGGCCGCAGCGATGTCGGAGATTTGATGTTTTACCGGATTCCTGATATTCACGGTACACTCGTGAAATGGTCGTACGGGCAAATTCCCACTTCATCGCTATTTCGGAGATGCTGTATATCACAGCTCGTGCCCCGATTATAGCACCACGTTCAAACTCACTTAAATCTTGATAACCTGCCGCTGTAGCAGCAGTAATCGATGTAACGATTGCGCCACGGATTTGCTGTCATACAAAGGCGTTGCCGGCTGCTGCACCATATTCTGTCTGTTTACCTATCTTTGTATTAGAATATGCATGCCTACAGCAGGTTCCTTGGCGCTTCAGTGTATTTTTGTTATAATTTTCACAAAAAACTGGTGTTTGTAATCTAAATAATACTTGCTGTATATACTATGGAATAAGGCTTTTTTCAGTTTTATGGTCATACACTACTGGCAATTAAAGTTGCTACACCAAGAAGAAATGCAGATGATAAACGGGTATTCATTGGACAAATATATTATACTAGAACTGTCGTGTGATTACATTTTGACGCAATCTGGCTGCATAGACCCTGAGAAATTAGTACCCAGAACAACCACCTCTGGCCGTAATAACGGCATTGATACGCCTGGGCATTGAGTCAAACACAGCTTGGATGGCGTGTACAGGTACAACAGCCCAAGTAGCTTCAACGCGATACTCCAGTTCATCAAGAGTAGTGACTGGCGTATTGTGACGAGCCAGTTGCCCGGCCACCATTGACCACACGTTTTCAATTGGTGGGAGATCTGGAGAATGTACTGGCCAGGGCAGCAGTCGAACATTTTCTGTATCCAGAAAGGGCCGTACAGGACTTGCAACATGCAGTCGTGAATTGTCCTGCTGAAATGTAGGGTATCGCAGGGATCGAATGAAGGGTAGAGCCACGGGTCGTAACACATCTGAAATGTAACGTCCACTGTTCAAAGTGCCGTCAATGCGAACAAGAGGTGACCGAGACGTGAAACCAATGGCACCCCATACCATCACGCCGGGTGATACGCCAGTATGACGATGACGAAACACGCTTCCAATGTGCGTTCACCGCGATGTCGCCAAACACAGATGCGACCATCATGATGCTGTAAACAGAAACTGGATTCATCCGAAAAAACGACGTTTTGCCATTCGTGCACCCAGGTTCGTCGTTGAGTACACCTTCGCAGGCGCTCCTGTCTGTGATGCAGCGTCAAGGGTAACCGCAGCCATGGTCTCTGCTGCTGCAAACGTCGTCCAACTGTTCGTGCAGATGGTTGTTGTCTTGCAAACGTCCCCATCTGTTGACTCAGGGATCGAGACGTGGCTGCACGATCCGTTACAGTCATGCGGATAAGTTGCCTGTCATCTCGACTGCTAGCGATACGAGGCCGTTGGGATCCAGCACGGCGTTCCGTATTACCCTCCTGAACCCACCGATTCCGTATTCTGCTAACAGTCTTTGGATCTCGACCAACGCGAGCAGCAATGTCGCGATACGATAAACCGCAATTGCGATAGGCTACAATCCGACCTTTATCAAAGTCGGAAGCGTGATGGTGCGCATTTCTCCTCCGTACACGAGGCATCACAACGACGTTTCACCAGGCAACGCAGGTCAACTGCTGTTTGTGTATGAGAAATCGGATGGAAACTTTCCTCATGTCAGCATGTTGTAGGTGTCGCCACCGGCGCCAACCTTGTGTGAATGCTCTGAAAAGCTAATCATTTGCATATCACAGCGTCTTCTTCCTGTCGGTTAAATTTCGCGTCTGTAGCACATCATCTTCGTGGTGTAGCAGTTTTAATGGCCAGTAGCGTAGTTTCTTGGTAAACGTTAAGTTCGCTGTGCTTGTACAGATTGTTGCATGATCATGGACAGAGATTTTTGTTCAATTTTTATCAACGTTATTTTTTGTCTCATAACAGTTTGGTGAATGTACTAACATGGAGTTCAAACTCCCAGTATTCTGAACAGGCACTTATGTTAGTATTTTTGGTTGTTATTCTCATGGACGTTTCCAGTGGTTTGAAAACCGTATTTATACTTTGGATTACATAATGTAGTGTACGACGACAGACCTTTACCTATTGTTCCAGAGAGTTTGCACACCTGCAGCACAGTGGAGCCCCCACCGCCAGAGACGCCGACCCTCCGCCTTGCTGTTCCTTTTTGCAGAGGCGAGGCGGCCGCGGATCAGGGCGGCCGTGACGTCAGCGCGGCTCAGCCTATCTAAAGCGGATCTGGCAGACAGGACGTCTGCTGACCCCGGGCCGTTGACCCGCCGTTTCAAGAGAGTGGACTGCGCGGTATATCGCGGAAGCTAGAGGCAGTCACAGGTAACACAGGTAACTATACTGCAGAGTAGTCGGCAAAAGAAGTTCCTTGACAGTGGCAGTGGGTGTGGCGCCGTTGCTTGCGTTAGGGATGGGAAAATCCGATCGTTTAAAACCGTTGCCTGTATTTCAGTTCTGAACAAATTTTTTTTCGGTATTTATTTGGCCTCGGTTATATAACAGGTGGCTTATATTTTTTAATGACAACCGGGTAATAAAGCGAAATATCAATTAACCGTAGCAGCAGTGGCAAACTTTTTCGTTTTAAGTAAAACTTTTTCAAAAGACCAGTAATTTCTGTTTGTAAAATTTGCATTGCTTCGAAATATTGCGTTTTTGCACAAAATGGGAAAAGTGATCAGTGCTGTTTTAATAACAATACCGACAGAAACATGCAGTAAACACCTGGCATAAGAATTCGTACGGCATTGCCAAGACGATGGTGTACGTTTTAGGATGTGGCGTGGCTTACCTATTAAATGGTAGAGTGTGGAAGACTTGTCCATTCTGGTCTATACATTGGTTTCCCGCTTTCGTCGCTGAACATCTCTTCTACGTCGAAATTCCATCAACGCTAATCTTGAAATACTTTACGAAGCCACATAGCAATGAAGTACAATGCTTAATTTGCTTTAAAATAATAAATATTTGTCTCTCATTTCTATGAAATAGAAGAAGAGGAAGAAAATTACAGTAGCTGTAATAAATTAAAAACTTAGCATTCCATTTATAGTTTACAATAAAAATAGAAAGCAGTATGCTTGTAGCCACTGTAACTCTGACAAATTAACACGAAAAATGAATAACCAAACAGTGCTATGATACCCAATTACAACACGATTTTCGAGGGGAGTTTAAAAAAAAATTGTTATCAACAGAAGAATACTCGTGATTTTTTTCGTATTCACCCCCAACTTACTGCTTTTCGAAGAAAGCAGTTAAAGATGGAAGGACTGAGTTTTCTTTAATTTGCTTATTTAATTTAATGTCTTCATTCTATGTATCTTGTGATCGAGGGAATCAATTTTTTTCCATTTTTACTGACTTCTACGTTTATTACAGGGCATAATAGGAATAAAAATCCAAAATCGGTTATTTCTGAAACCAGTTATTTAGAGCGGCTTTAATAGTCAGGTTAAACTGGCGTGGAAAAAACCGATATAACTGAAAAGCGGTTGTTTCAGCGATAGCTGCCATTCCTAATTCGCGTGTTTGCCCCAGCCACTCGTGTAAAGCGATTTTATAAACGTCCGTACGACAACGCCTCTTTTTTGCCACAGCTCAGAGGGAGATGTTAGTCTTCATCCGTCTGGGTTCTGCAGCCGACAGCTGCCAACAGCCTTGCTGACCCTAGTTTGGTTTGTAACGAGAAGAGCTGATGTGTGATCGACTCAGTAAAATTCAACTGCAAGTTAACGGGCTGTGATGTGAAGTAGAACGTGTCAGCTGCTAGTGCCTAAAACTTTCAGTTGGTAGTAAGGCACATGTCGGTTGCGTTATTCCTCACAATTTTTTGGTATCGTTCCGCATTGTCACTTAATGAACAAACTGCGTGCGTTTGCTAAGCAGGCCTGCCCTGTGATCGGTGAGTGAAGAGTTCCTTGGAAATGGAACGCAAGACATCATTCTTAACGAAGGGAAATAGTCAGAGTAAAAGTAGTTTCGTGAGTACCCCAAGGACCTGATAAACGACCATTAGTGTTCTCACTACATGTAAATGACCTCGTGAGTGCCTTCGAAGCTCCATGACGGTGTTCGCAGATGCTGTTGTATCTGCAGAGGTGGCAGCGCTAGAAAACTGTAGCTAAATGGTGGTAGACCTACAGAGGATCTACGATTGGTAGAGAGATGGATACTTGACCTTCAACATAAACAAATGCAAGGTCTTGCTCATAAACAGGTGGAAAGTCTCATTACTGCACGATTACACGATTGCTGAATAGTTGCTGGAAGCAGTCACATCGGCTCAAGCCCGTGAATGGGGTATTGGCCTCATTCGTTACCTCATTGCGGGTAGAGTGAATCCTTTCTTCACCGCAGTACTAGGAGGGCACCGTGGCGTGCCCTTTGCCATGACCGCCTTGTCCCCTCTACAGCGATCGAGTCATGTTTCCTGGAACTTTTCAAAATAATTAGCACTAGATATATCTCTAACCGCAGTTTATCAGGCACTGCTGCATTTCATCATATTTTAATCTGGGCGCAAACTGCAGCGCTGAAAATATTCAACAGCGTGCTCATACCAAGACCAGCCACTAAACAAAGCATTTCGAAATTCCTTCACCAAAGAAGATGCAGTAAATATTCCAGGATTCGAACCAAGAACACCTGCCAACATGAGTAACGTGGAAGAAGGTATCCTCGGCGTAGTGAAGCAACTTAAATCACTTAACAAAACCAAGTCTTCCGGTCGAGACTGTATACCAGTTAGGTTCTTTTCAGAGCATGCTGATAAAATAGCTCCATACTTAACAATCATATACAACCGTTTGCTCGACGAAAGATCCGTTGTACAGGTCACACCAACATTTAAGAAAGGTAGAAGAAGTAATCGACTAAATAAAGGGCTCATCTCAAGCAGCAGAATTTTTGAGCATATATTGTATTCGAACATTATAAATTACCTCTATGAAATCGGTCTATTGACACACAGTCAACATAGGTTTAGAAAACATTGTTCTTGTGAAGCACAACTAGCTCTTCACTCACACGACGTGTTGAGTGCTATTGACAAGTATTTCAAATTGACTCCGTATTTCTGCATTTTCAGAAGGCTTTTGACACTGTACCACACAAGCGGCTTGTAGAGAAATTGCTTGATTATGGATTATCGTCTCAGTTATGTGACTGATTTCGTAACTTCCTATCACAGAGGTCACAGTTCGTTGTAATTGGCAGAAAGTCATCATGGAAAAGAGAAGTGATTTCTAGCGTTCCCCAAGTTAGTGTTATAGGCCCTTTGCTTGTTCGTTATCTATATAAACGATTTAGGAGACAATCTGAGCAGCCGTCTTAGGTTGTTTGCAGATGACACGGTCGTTTATCGACTAATAACGTCATCTGAAGATCAAAACAAATTGTAAAACGAATTAGGAAAGATATCCGTATGGTACGAAAATTCGTAACTGTCCCAAATAACGAAAAGTGTGAGGTCATCCACATGAATGCTAAAAGGAATCCGTTAAATACATGCTAAATCAGTCAGATCTAAAGGCCGTAAATTCAACTAGATACCTAGGAATTACAATTACAAATATCTTAAATTGGGAGGAATACAAAGAAAATGTTGTGGGGAAGGCTAACCAATGACTGCCTTTTATTGGCAGGACACTTAAAAAATGTTACAGTTCTACTAAAGAGACTGCTTACACTACCCTCGTCCATCCTCTTTTAGAATACTGCTGCACGTTGTGGGATCCTTACCAGGTAGGATTGACGGAGTGCATCGAGAAAGTTCAAAGAATGGCAGCACGTTTTGTATTATCGCGAAATAGGGGAGAGAGTGTCACTGAAATGATACAATATTTGGGGTGGACATCATTAAAACAAAGGTGTTTCTCGTTGCGGCGGAGTCTTCTCACGAAAATTCAATCACCAAATTTCTCCTCCGAATGCGAAAATATTTTATTGACGCCGACCTACATATGGAGACGATCACCATAATAAAATAAGGGAAATCAGAGCTCGCACGGAAATATATAGGTGTTCGTTATTTCGCGCGCTGTGTGATGTTGGAATAATAGAGAATTATTGTGAAGGTGGTTCGATGAATCTTCTCCCAGGCACTTAAATGTGATTGGCAGAATATCCATGTAGATGGAGATTTACCAACACCAGGCAGAGCAGCCCTCTGACACAAGGGCTTTCCACATCTCCAGCAAGGCAAATGCCAGCGATTCAGTGTGAACCCTCAGCAGCTGGGTTACACACGTATCATTAAATCCAGGCAGTTATGGAACACAAGTTAAATACTCGTATATTCGTTGTTCCATTTTAAATGTGGCATTCACATTCCGTGTGCTGCAGACTTTTTCTGACATCACAAAAATTACTTCAGAATTTAAGTTTTCCAAATGTGCAAAAAATGTTCCAAGGTATAACATGGTCATATATTGAGGAACGAAGGTTTTATTAAAATTTAAAAGCGTCGCAGTCGAGGAGATCTTGTCGGTATTGTATTTAATGGTCAGTAAGTGAAATCAAAGTAAACAAAAGTGTTATCAAGAACCAGTTACAAGTTAAAAACATTTTGAAGTAAAAATGCTGGAAAGTAATACAAATTTCCATTTTCAAGATAGCTGAAACTGTTAAGACATTAAAGAAACGCACCTTATTTGCAAATATCAGATGTTCCATATCAAAAACCTTCTGTTTCAAAGTACAAGCTATTGCACGACCGACGAACTATGGCTTAACTCTCTGCATCTTGTATAAGCGATTCTAAAAATTTGTAGTATTTTACTCGCCATAAAATACTGTACCCGAAGAGTTAACACTATATTCCAAATAGCTTTAATATATTATGCAGCTCGTAAATGCGTAGAACACATACGAGTAATATTTACAAACGCTCCGCCAAATACAATTTCACGTCCAGCAACAACGAAAACGGTAGAAAACAGCGGTAACTGCTTTGGAGTCTCTAGTGCGCATTCCTTCACATGATTCTAAAATCCGTCACTAGAATGAAGTACTGAGCAAAGAACATCGCACGTCCCCGGATACAACAGGTACTACAGTCTCACCTAATGGAAAAAAACCTGTTTAGAAGTACCATATACAGCTCTGTCAAAATAAGGTACTTAGTCAGTCTTTCCGCAGATCAAATTACACAATATTTAAATGGAAACATACTGGTAATTGCTATCTTCCGTGAATAAATGCTTCACCGAGATCTTGCCGTGTCCGATTTGTCTCGAGCTTTCGACGACATCCTCCTTCGTCACTGTCAGGAGGTTTCAGCCAGCCGTTAGGTTATTTAGATAGCCGAATTAACGTCGCAGAACTTCCATATGATACCAGAGAATATCTCTGCGTGTATGAATGAAATCTCCAGACGACGGCGACGGAGGACGTAGTCAAAAGGTTGAGACTGGATACTTACCTGACGCGGCATGAACTCCGTGAAGCATCTATTCAAGAATGTCATCACGAAAAACCACGTTGTCATCATGTTTTCTGTGTCTACTCATAAACTTTCGATTGTGCAAATTACATTATTCTCGTGCAGAACCTAAATTACTGTCGCATGAGAGATCTTACTGGTAGCTGATTTTTATCCTGTCTAAGTAAAGCAGTGCACAGAGTTGTACCAAGAAACTCTGAGAGTGAACACAATGCAAACAGCTTCTTCCGAATGGGGAATAATCAGTACCAGTGTACCACAGCGATCGATGTGTCATGTAGTTCTCTTTCGTGACGATGCAGCTACAACTATATTTTAATCAACAATGGTGGAGTAACTACAGCAACTGAAAATATAAACAATTAGGAATAACACTTGAGGCAAAAATCAATAAGTGAAAAAAAAAAAACATACTAGATTCATAGGTTTCCGTATTGATAAGAACGTGAACTTGAAATCATATGTTACGGATCTTCTTAAGCGTTTAAGCTCAACAATTCTCGCGGTGTGACTAATATTAGATTTCCGAGATGAAAGTGTATATAAGCTAATTTTCCTTTCTTCATTCGCTAATGTCTTACGGCACAGTATTTTGTTTCACAGATGCGTGTAATGAGGGTGATATGTACTCTCCATACTAAAACCTCTTGTACATGGCTCTTTAAAAAATTGGATGTACTGACAACAGCTGGAGAAATTATTTACGTTATCCACTCTCACTGTTAGTGTGCCTAGTGTGTGTGTGTGGGAGGGGAAGCGGAGGGGAAGAGGGGTTGGTGGGTGGTGTGTATCTGTGTGTTTAAGAAACGCCAAACACTGGCGTGGAATTAACTGTTATTAACGAACATTACAAAAAATGCTGGAAACCGTGTTTGCGATGCGCTAGTCGCTCGCCGTCGCATGCGCATTCTCACATGCTCTGTTCCAAGTACTTCGTTGTGTCTTTACGTTTCAGTGGGTCAGAGCAGCAGAGGTGTACAGCGATCAACTAAATACAGTACAAAATGCTGTCCGCTACAAAACAGCGCGTGTTCATTTTCGAGTGTAATGCGAAGCACAGTTCTTGTAAAATGGGTGTGGAGCTGTTTGCGCAGGAGTTAAGGACTGTTAGTTTTTTTGCAAAACTCCCAGAAATGTCTACAATGCAAAACTTTAATAGCGAGGTGGCACGAAACAGGCTATGTAGCGGAAAAAAACAGTAACTATACGAGAGGAATTCGATTAGCCGAAAGCATTGCTGAATTAAGTTCTGCAGGTTTCTCACATGCTCAGATACCACCCGGTTGAGTATGTCAGGATACGTCAATTCACAGAATATGCGCCATTATACATCATGAAATCTCCACCAGTACTTTAGTACTTTGAAGAGCCATTGCATAATCTCAAGATTGGTGTTTGATGCGTAACCTCTAGAGTCCGCATCGTAACATGATTCATTCACTTAACTGTTAACGCTGTACTA
Source organism: Schistocerca piceifrons (assembly GCF_021461385.2). Classification (NCBI taxonomy): domain Eukaryota; kingdom Metazoa; phylum Arthropoda; class Insecta; order Orthoptera; family Acrididae; genus Schistocerca; species Schistocerca piceifrons. The sequence continues at coordinate 905,543,029 of NC_060138.1, forward strand.
TATTTTCACGAACTGCGTAATCCGCTCGTGGACCTAATCATTAAAGAAGAACGACTTTATAAATATTTTCAGCAAGACGGAGCAACAGCACACTGCCTTGACAACCTTCTCACGAGCGCATGAGGCCTTCGGTGAGGAGAAGACAATCAGCAGAGGCAGTGCCATCTCATCGCCGGATTTCTCTCCCCGTGTATCTGTAAGGAAAATGGAACTGTCGAGAGTACTCAAATAATCCTCATACAGTGGAAGGCCTGCAGCAGAACACTGAAAAGCTGTTGCTGTTTCCTTCCAGACCGATTCGCTATACGTGTCTCGCAGTTTTCCACATCATAGAGAGAGGTAGCGACTGTGACGCAAGGAACATGCACATAACTAATGAAATAACGGCGGGTATAGCACCGTGGAAACCAAGGACGCAAGAGAACCCGGCAGGGCCTCCGTCGCAATGGAATCTGACGGAGCTAGATCCTACTGGTCCATCCTCAGTGAACATTGAGATGGTTCCTTCATCTCCACCACCAGCTCTAGAAGGGTTCCAGGTCCGGCCAGGAAGGTCCAGGCACAAAGTGGTTCGGCACCAGCTAAATGTACCGATTCTGGGGGATAGCTCTGTAGTATCCATGTGTAAATGGCGAGTGACACTAATGGGACATCCTCAGGGCCGCTTGAGAGACATGGACTCGGATAGTCACCTGGACGTGGACAATACGTGTCAACGATCATACCAGCAATGGCACTTGCGGCTGGTCCTCTGAAGCGTGGGGAGGATGAATTACTTTGCACTGTTGAGGAGACGTAGTGGGAATAAGATGCATTCATGTGTCTGTTGCCATTCCGTGTCTGTTCCTCTTGGATCCCATTCAGACTCATAGATACATATATATATACTGTTGATTTGGTTTAACGTCATGTCAACAGTGACCATATGAGAAACGCATTTTACTTTAAGAGAAAACTACTCCAATACAACAAAGGGTTTACTTGGAGCAAATTTTTATAGTGCCATGAATTACGAGTGTGCAGTTAATTTCAGCTGATGCACTTATGTCTACGTTGTTTTACTTCGCACGATAGTGTTCATCAGTTACTAAGAATGAGACGTATAAACTGTTCCTGCAATACGTCATCACTCGGAGTACTGCGAAACTGGCACTCTGCCAGGTAGCCAGTGTTAGTGCGAGACAGAAACACGAGTGTTTTCTTTTGGGAACGGTATTCTATACGATATGAAGACAAGACGTGTACTCGTATAGCAGCGAATATAATATGTTGACTGAAAATAATGACTTCTCTGGCATCTTATTTCCTCACCGTGTTGAAATCAGTGTGCGTTGGCAACGTTCCGCAGAATAAATGTTGAGGAACCGTATTTAAATGTGAATCTAGTACTTATTTCAGTTATTTATTTATTTATTTCATGGCGTATATTAAGAGTTTTTAAATCGCAAGAATAGCTACACGTATATAAAGATTAGTAAACTACTGTACATCAACACTTCAGTACAGCTCTCTAGCAATGTATAACATAAATGACGATCGCTATTGGTTAATATTACTACACTGTCAGGAAATCTTTGAGAGAGCACTTGTATTCTCGTACGGGACATGTAGATACAATATGAGCAACTCACCCTTGCTGAACAGCACATTCTGAAAATGTGGAAGAATATTTGCCCCAGTTGTGGAGAGAGTCTTTCATGGCGCATTCGGTTGCGATTCAGAGTAGTCCAACTGTTCGAGTGAGGTCATATCCAGGGGACTTCTCTTGGATGCAGGGCAGTTTCATGCGTTGTGGAGGATAGTTTTCTTGCCTGCAGTGCGTCCATTCATCGATGGCACTGAATTTTCAGCGAGAATCCTGTCCATGATAAGAGTGGGATGTCTTGGTCTTAATCTATATCTCTCCACTGGTAATGCATCATTTCAATACGGGATGGTCTAGTTATCAACATCTGTTATTCACCTACTAGTTCACTCTTCAGTCTAATGGCAGGAGGTGGAAAGTGACTCAAGATAGATAACCAGTTTGTGGGAGTAGATCTTATTGACCAACTAACAACGCGCACTGATTCATTAAGTAGTACATCTGTCATTTCACATATCGACTATTAAATCAGACAAACGAACATAATTATGCTGTTGAGTATACCGCTCAACAAAATAAGGATATTATCCAACTATGTTATGTTAAGTGTATGTAAACTGCAACTACATTCCCTTTGGTTATGTACTAATGTGTTAGCATACTACAATTCACTTAGAAAAACATAATAAACTAAACCTATGAACATTAATTAAATTGTCTATTCTCATTTAAATGGTATTGGGAATTAGATATGACAGAATTATACGACGAAAGTCTTTGAAACCCCGTAGAACATTAAAACTGTGCGGCAGGAAATTTCAAAATGATGCACACGAGGCTGCATAGTGAAAGATTCTGTGTGTAATAAGATAGCATGATTAGGTATCTCATTCAGGGAAGAAAAAAATATCTGTTATGTGGAAATCAGTAAGAATGAAGTGAAGGAATGAAGAATTGTTGGACAGCTATACAGGAGAAGATCCTTAAAAGTTTACATTTTTTACACACGTCAAATACCAGATTTCACAGCTATCTTTCGGGCGCTTAAGTAGCATGAAATAAGAGTTGAAAAATGCTTAGTGTTCTGGAAAATTAAGAGCTTTGTTTTACACAGACAGTTGTTTGCATAAGGGCTTACCCACTTGGAACGGTTCGTGGTCTGACCCGCTGCAGAAGACGTTCCAGACAGGAAACGGCGCCGATTCACAGCTGGACCATCCTGATGTCAACAACAAAAATCTGACACTGTTCGTGAATCTACACCTAGATAACGTAAACAAGTTGAGTAAGGCAAGGCAGTAATCTAAAGACGCTCCATCTCAAAAGAGAGGGAGTAAGAGAGAGAGAGAGAGAGAATTAGTGAAAGAGGGAAGGAGAGAGAGGGGAAACATAGCGATTTCCAACGTAGACCTAACTCTTGCTTAGGCACAGTCAACAGATATGAATTGACAATCCCAGTGCTAAGTGAAATACTGATAAGGCTGAGTACATACTTCGATTTTATACCGTGTAAATCACGACACTGTCAAATTTGTTTGAGTTTGTTGCTATTACGGTTCTCATATCAATTGCATGTCAGATGTACTTTTCAAATAAATGAGTAAATACTTTTCAAATGATGTATACCTCTGAACTGCAAGTTCTTAGATTTCAAGAAAAGGTGAAGTATTATAACTGATGAAACCGTATTATTACCATCAACGTTTGGTTGTTAATTCCTAACAGCAGCCGTTTCTGCAGATTAGACTGTGGGAATTAATGTTCGCTTACTAAGCAAACAACTGTACTTTTTAATGTCCCAACATGTTTCCGCACTTTTGTGCCAGCATTAGAAGGTACTTGTACTCAATTCATAATTTTTCGGATGTTAGGTTCTTTAAGACCTTTTTTACACTAGTGTATAGCTTGTCACAGTTAGCTTCGTTGTTTCTGCCCTCATATGCACGGTCAGCTGTTGTGGAAATATACACAAAACATGATACATGTTTTGATGAACGACAAGTGCAAATAATAATTTCGAACTTCATAAAATAAGTCTACATCTACATCCACACTCTACAAACCACTATAGCATGCAAGGCAGACAGAACGTTCCTTTGTACCAGTTATGAGTTTTTTCGCCCATTCCACTGAAGTGTGGAGCGCGTGAAGAATGATGGCTCAGATGCCCTATACTCTCTGTAGTTTGTTATCTCGCCTTCAAAATCTCTGTTGGAACGATACATATTGTATTGTAATATATTTCTAAATTCATCACTTAGGGTTGATTCTAGAAACTTTTGAGGTGGGCTATCACGGGACAGTTAGCGTCTATCTTCAAGACATAAATTGAACTAACCTGTGGCCATTAACACTGCACTTCTCTGTATACCTTCAAATCTCCTACTTGGTACGAGTCCCAATAACTTGATCAATATGGATGGAGTTCATGAGTGTTTTGTGTGCCCTCTCTTTTAATGACTGACAGCATTTCCCAGTGTTCTCTCCTCATATCGTTGCAAGGGCCTTAATAAGCATATCGTTAAGCATATTTTCCTGTATTGGGTAAAACCATGGAGGTGCTTAATTTGTTTGATACGCCACAATTGATTTATAACTGTGAGTAATCAGGCTGTCAAACGAATAATAAACGTAGAAATATTTACGGTGAAAGGTTGAAAGCTGTCTATTCACAAACTTGCGTGGAAAGAGACGGACTTGTAACAGTACTTGCTTGCACGAATGCTATAGGTAATTTCATTCCTCCAACGGCAATGTCTAAAGCAAAAAGTTCACCCTGAATTTTCTGACGATTTTCCTTACGGTTCATTGGTAACAATGATTGGCTCATGTTGGATAAATGAAGAGGCCTTAGTGAAATGGCTGCTTCATTTTTGAGCTCGTAGGGTCTCATAATTCTGGATGAACACACTTCCTGTAAACGTTTACAAGCATTGGAGTTTTGCGTGGATGATGATGTACACATGATTTGTTTAACTAGTCATACAATTCATCGACTTCAGACATAACATAGGTCATTTTCAAAGCCACTAAAGTCACATTATGACAATGAGCGCAACACTTTCATGAGAAGCAAGTAAGCGGAAGGACAATTAACAAGTTCTCTGTTGTTAAGATAATCAAAACAGCCTGATCGAAAACAGCGAGGGCTGTGTGCCAAGAACACCAAGTTTTAGGCGTTACCTCTTACCACTGACAACGCAGTGACCGACAGCCCTCACTTAACGACCGAGAGGAGCGGCGTTTGCGTAGAGTTGTCAGTGCTAACAGCCAAGCAACACTGCGTGAAATAACGGCAAAAATCAAAGTGGGATGTACGACGAACGTATTCATTAGGACAGTGGGGTGAGGGTGACATTTGGCGTTAAAGGACTATGGCAGCAGACGACCGACACGAGTGCCTTTGTTGACAGCACGACATCGCCTGCGGCGCCTATCCTGGGCTCGTGACCATATCGGTTGGACCCTAGACGACTGGAAAACCGTGACCAGCTTAGATGAGTCCTGATTTCAGTTGGTATGAGCTGATGGTGTCGTTTGGTCCAGCAGAACCGATCATTGACTGAACATGGTTAGGTTCAGCTACTTGGAGACCATTTTCAGCCATTAATGGATCACATGTTCCCAAACTACAATGGAATTTTTATGGAAAATTCGAGCGAATGATTTTCCCGGCCAGATCAGCCGACATGAATCCCATCGAACATTTATGGACATAGTCGAGAGGTCAGCTCGAGAACAAAATCCTGCACCAGCAACATTTTCACAATTATAATCGGCTACAGAGGCAGCATGGCTAAATATTTCTGCAGGGGCTTCCAACGACTTGGTGAGTCCTTGTCACGTCGAGTTGCTGCACTACGCAAGGCAAAATGAGGGCCGACACTTAGTCAGGAGGAATCACATCGCTTTTGTCACCTCAGTATTCATGTATGCAAGTTCAGATGTCCCTTTCGTCGGTAATTTCCAAGAATGATTGTCTATCGAAGTCGCGGGGTCCAAACGATACATATCGAACGTTCGATCGTAAATCGATCATGTGACTCTGGTGGAAGGCGTTATGATCAATTGTTTGTGATAGTCATTTTTATCTGTTTTCCGTCGTTCCCTTAGTTGCTCTAAATTACATACCTCCGCGAATTATTTTCAAGTTGCTAGTAAAACCCAGACGATTTATGTCGATAGTAAGTGGGATATCTGGTGTTCTTGACGTTTCTGCGGCGGATTCTCTCACATGGAAAAATCTAATTCCATGCTTATCCCCCATAGAAAGTTGTTCGACTTTTTTCGCAAATATGGAGAAGGACCGGACGACGAAAGGAGGGACTGAGTAGACTGTGGAGGTGCGAGGTGTGTAAAACTTTGTAACAACACTTTCGATGCTGAAATACCGTTACAATTTCATTGGGGACAGTGCGGAAAACGAACGAGTATAAGGAAGAATACGTGGTTCGACTCTTCCAAAGTATCCATCCAGACCAGCGTAATGGCCTTTCACATGACGACAAAACCGACGACGAGTAAGGTAAGTCGTCTCCTTTGTAATTAGAAGTATTTTTGTAACGCTCTTATTTTGTTGTTGCTGTAGTGACCACCGTAAACGTACTCATTACACCCGCCACCAGAGTTACATGATCGATTTACGATAGCAGGTTCGATATGTATCGTTTGGGCCCCGCGACTTCGATAGGCAACAATTCTCGGAAATTACCCTTTCGTGCATGTATTAAATCTTCTTAAGGAATACAGTTGTTTTGAACTTTTGTGCATCTAGATACCGTCTTGGAACTTGTTTTCGACTATTTTCCGCAGTATCCGTCACTTCATTTTGTCAGTGATGTTCACATCTTTAGTTTTTGATAACGTTTTGAGAACAGAGACGTATTGATTGCCCATTGTATTTGTTTAGAAAGTCGTTTCGGCTAGTACCACCATCGGATTGAGTCATTGTCAAGTTCGCAGCCCACTTAGGCACCCGTTTCATTAAATGTGACATTGAACGTCTTTCAAAAATTCTAACTTTTGACCTGATGATGGCACTAGCAGAAGCGACATTATTAATCCAAACATATCCTTGTTTTGATGTTCTCTGCTTCCCGTATTAATCTGAACGTATAGTTTCAGAACATCGTACATATTGACAAATGGCTGATCGAGGGCACCGTCACTCGTTCACAGCTGCAGTTGCCTACCTAACGGCTTCCAAGGGCAACAGAAACCCGATTTTTTATATTTGACATAATTATTGGCCAAATTTAAAAATTTAAAATGCTCTCATAGTCCACTAATTAAAAAGTAATAATCTTATATTAAAGGTTTAACACACTAAATCAAGTATTAAAGTTAGTAACTCTGTCTATGTCTCGAGGCAGCGTAACTTAGAACGCGCAAATTACGCAGATTGCACTCACAGTTTAAAATCTTTTCTAAACCTTTTCTCACTTGGATGTTGATCGTCATATATTTAACACATTTACTCATGTGAAAAGGAATCAGACGTCTGAAGCTCTTTTTCACACTAGAGTACGATGTTTAAAGAATTTGTGTTTCCTGGTTTGATAATGAATCAATTACAGTCTCTTCGCAAATTTATTTCAGATATTCTTTTCTTCCCTTCCCCGTCCTCTCCCCCTCCAAGAAAGAAATACTGAAACCGCGGCTGCAGCTGTGATCGAAGCAGAAAAGAGAGAAAAAAAAAGAATGCTGCTTGATGTTTAGGTGGGAAAACTGGACAGAAGAAGATGATTGTGCTAAATACATTGATGAAAAAAAGTCCCTTGAACGAGATGTGCGAGATAACCTAGAATTGGTAGGCGTGTTTCTACACCTGAAAGATGGCGTCTGTTCAGATTTTGAAGCAGTCGAATAAGAGTGATGCTAGTAGCAAATGCTATGTGGAGGCAATTCAGGCTTACTTTAAATACGCGCCGTTACGGCCTTGAGTGTTAGTTACCTTTCAGGTTGGACTTAGTGCGTTGATGTTCGTCAAGAAGGCCAACAGCTAAGTCTGAACAAGGGCATGATAAGGTTAGTGTTCCTTCCGCGATACTGCTGGAAGTCCTGGCAGGAATATAGCCCCCGTATATGACTGCTGGCTGCGGTAGCCACGGGAAGATAACCGAGCGAGGTGGCGCAGTGGCTAGCACACTGGACTCGCAATCGGGAGGACGGCGGTTCAATCCCGCATCCGGCCATCCTGATATCGGTTTTTCGTGATTTCCCTAAATCACTTCAGGCAAATGCCGGGATGGTTCCTTTGAAAGGGCACGGCCGACTTCCTTCCCCGTCATTTCCTAATCCGATGAGACCGATGACCTCGCCGTCTGGTCTCCTTCCCCAAACAATCCAATCTAATCCACGGGAAGATACAGACGCAAGAAGACCGGGCTCCAGAAGGCGGCGTGGCACTACCGATATGGAGGACCATCATATTCGGCGTATGGCTCTGGTGCATCGTGCTACGTCTACAGCAGCAATTCGAGCAGCGGTTGGCACCACAGTGACACAACGAATCGGTATTTGGAGGACAGCAACGAACCGGACGCCATGCACTTGCGTTCCACTGACCCCAAACCACAGCCTTTCGCGGCCTTGTGGTGTCAAGCGAAAGCTGATAGGAGGGCGAAATGTAGCTCTGTTATGTTTTATGATGAAAAGCAAGTTTGCCTCGGTGCCAGTGAGGGTCGTCTGCTGGTCAGAAGGAGGCCAGTTAAGGGCCTACAGCCGGCCGGGGTGGCCGAGCGGTTCTAGGCGCTACAGTCTGGAACCGCGCGACCGTTACGGTCACAGGTTCGAATCCTGCCTTGGACATGGATGTATGTGATGTCCTTAGGTTAGCTAGGTTTAAGTAATTCTAGGTTCTAGAGGACTGATAACCTCAGAAGTCAAGCCCCATAGAGCCATTTGAACCATTTTTTAAGGACCTACAACCAATCTATCTGCGTACTAGACGCACTGGACCTACACCTGGAGTTATAGACTGGGGTGCGATTTCGTATGACAGCAGGAGCACTCCCGTGGTTATCCCCCGCACACTGATTGCAAATCCGTACGTCAGTCTGGCGACTGGACCTTTTGCGCTGCCAATCATGAACAGCATGCCAGCGGGTGTTTGAACACGATAGGGCTCGCGCACATACTGTTGTTGTAGCCCAATAAGCTCTACAGAGTGCCTTGGCCTGCTCGACCACCAAATCTGTCTCCAAGTGAGCACATATGGGACATCATCGGACAACTCCAGAGTCGTGCACAAACAGCATTAACAGTTCCTGTATTGACCGATCAAGTGCAACAAGCGTGAAACTCCATCCCACAAACTGACATCTGGCACCTGTATGACGCAATGCATACACTTTTGCACGCTTGCATTCAACGTTCTGGAGATTACACTGGTTATCAATGTACTAGTATTTCACAAAAAAAATGGCTCTGAGCACTATGGGACTTAACATCTATGGTCATCAGTCCCCTAGAACTTAGAACTACTTAAACCTAACTAACCTAAGGATATCACACAACACCCAGTCATCACGAGGCAGAGAAAATCCCAGACCCCGCCGCGAATCGAACCCGGGAACCCGAGCGCGGGAAGCGAGAACGCTACCGCACGACCACGAGCTGCGGACTAGCATTTCACATTTGCAATTACTTTTCTGTAGCATACATTAACCTGTGAACTTGCAAATCATCCAAATGTGTTACCTAGACAAATGTATTCGTCGAATTTCATTACTCTGTATTAATTATTTATTTGTGTTGGGTTTTTAGTCCATCAGTGTTGTTTGCAATGGTGACCTCAAAATAAAGGTCGAACCTTTGCGTCCGTATTTGACGATACAGTGATATGGGCAACAGCCAGAGAATCACGTAAACAGTTGAGACTTCCATCTCAGCCTCTACCACTGGCGCGTTTCTCGAGCCAAAAGGTGGCGTCCGGCAATGGCTTTGGGCGAGCATGTGCGGTTAGCATCCCGCACGCGGCCGGCGGTGCGGTGTGCTGTGGTGTAGAGTAGCGCGGTGTAAGGCGATCCTCGAGCGTAGGCGGCGGCGGTGGCGGCGGCGGCGGTCGGCAAGGTCAGGCAGCGGTCACGGCGCGGCTATTCATAGCACAGCGCGGACCCGCCCGGCTCCGAATAGCGGCAAGGCCCTGCTGCGCCCCGCACCCTCTCGTGCCGGCGCCGCTGCGCCCACATTCCGCTCTAGGAGCGCGTCCGACCGCCTGCACGTGCTCTGCGAAATAATCTCGGACAGGTGTCAGCTCGCGAGCCTGAAGGCCAAAGTTACGCTGATCCGGCAGCAACACTTTGGTGGTCCTTGCTTCCACTGGCAACGAAACGTGTACTGGGCTCCATCTGTTGGTCACACTGACGTAAAAATTTCTGGCCTGAAGCAGACAACCTGGCATCTTAAGTGAGGGATGAAATACCTCTACAACTAACACGCATCACTGGTACAATTGCGGCACATGACACCTTGGAGTATATGCACATAGTCACAAACACTATCCAATCGAAAGTACCCGGACATCTGTCAGTGGACGTTAAGGGTTTGTGTCCACCCTTCGCCTTTATGAGAGCCTGAACTTTCAGTGAGCTGTCTGAACGTCTGTGGTATGGTGCAGCGCATTCCTCCTCAAGAGCCAAAACCAGAGGGCTACTTGTGCTTTCCGACCGTGGTGTTTCTGACCATGTTGTAGGTGTCACAGGTACCAATGCACTTCCGAACAAGCAGTTTTGCACCGAGGGGTTTCCAGAGCCTTCCCCAGTGCTGCTTCACACCAGTCGTCCACCATCAGCGGACGTGTGGACGTAGTTAGTCAGGCAGTGCCCTCGGTGACAGTTTTCATACTCCTATACTTCCGTAGGCCTAAGCTTCCTGAGTTCAATACACTGTGAGTACTGAAAATCATTACGACAACGAAAGCGAAGCCGTGGCTTCTCAAGGATGGTCATTGGAGCATACGAATTGCAGATGGCAGAATCACAGCCCAACAGCAACATTCTTCCTCACCCGACGAAGTCCGCCCTCTTCCGATAAACACTGTGTCAGGGGTGGCGCAGTGGCTAACGCAACTGCCTAGTAAGCAGGAGAGGCCAGCATCCTGGTGCGCCGCACATTTTCACTCGTCGCCACTGATTGCGCGTGAAGTCTCGATGCAGTTCACCTCAGTAAACGCTTTCCTTTCCTTCCTTAACACCACCATGTTGAATAATGCTTTTCGTGCAGACAAAGGACGTCGTGTTACGACTCAAACTGTGCGCAATAGGCTGCATGATGCGCAGCTTCACTCCCGACGTCCATGGCGAGGTGAATCTATGCAACCACGACACCATGCAGCGCGGTACAGATGGGTCCAACAGTATGCCCAAAGGACCGCAGGACTGGCATCACGTTCTCTTTACCGATGAGGGTCGCATATGCCTTCAACCAGACAATCGTCGGAGACGTGTTTGGAGGCAACTCGATCAGGCTGAACGCCTTAGACACGCAATCCAGTGAGTGGAGCAAGGTGGCGGTTCCCTACTGTTTTGGGGTGACATTACGTGAGGCCGAAGTACGCCGCTGGTGGTCATGGAAGGCGCCGTAACAGCTGTACGATACGTGAATGCCATCCTCTGACCGATAATGCAACCATATTGGCAGCATATTGGTGAGGCATTCGCTCCCCCATCGTGCACGTCTTGTGAATTACTTCCTTCAGGATAACGACATTGCTCGATTAGAGTGGCCATCATGTTCTACAGACATGAACCCTATCGAACATGCCTGGGATAGATTGAGAAGGGCTTTTTTGGACGACGTAACCTACCAACTACTCTGAGGGATCTACGCCGAATCGCCATTGAGCTGTGGGACAATCTGGACCAACAATGCCTCGATGAACTTGTGGATAGTATGACACGACGAATACAGGTATGCATGAGTGCAACAGGACGTGCTGCTGGGAATTAGATGTACCGGTGTGTACAGCAATCTGGACCACCACCTCTGAAGGTCTCGCTTGATTGTTGTACAACATGAAATGTGTGGTTTTCATGAGTAATAAAAAGGGTGGAAATGATGTTTATGTTGATCTCTATTCCAGTTTTCTGTACAGGCTCCGGAACTCTCGGAACCGAGGTGATGCAAAACTTTTTTTGATGTGTGTATGATCGCTTTCTTGCCCCATGTGTTATGGTGTGGGGAGAAAAAACGTTGCTTGAACGTACTGACTTCCAAATCTTTAAAAACGCTACACTCGTCAGACAATGTTATTGTGACACAAAACTCCTTCTCGATGTGCGTCTTTTCATGGGTACGTTTTGCCCTGGCTTTCTTCTTATGGAAGAAAATACGCTACCGATTAGAATTGTGCAGCTGGAGGAGCTCTTGGAACGTGAGAATGTTTGGCGAATGGACTGGCCTGCCCATTCCGCAGACTGAAATCCCACTAAGCACACGTGGAAAACTTACTACAGCTGGGGAAACTTACTGCAGCACCTCCACATGCACCAACGATCGTTCAGTACTTGTCAACTGGTCGTGGAATGGAGCGCCTTACCACAAAAACTTCTTACCAGCTTTGTACCCAGCATGGGAGTACGTTTCAGAGCGTACACTGCTATTCGTGGTGATTGCAGACCCCACTGAAAATTATTTGTCTCCTTTTGTAATTCCAGGAGACCATCCTAAATCACTGCGGCTGCAGCGTAATTATCGTCTTCGAATGAAAGTGTCATTACTGTTCTTTTCGCTGCGAATTTCTTTCAGCTACCTTCTGTACTATATTGTACCAGTTCTTTCTATCTGTAGTACAGGCTTCATCGAGTTTACTTGAAACTGTCACATTATGCTAGTTGTTTTACTCCTTAAATTTTGCGCACTAGTGTCACTTTTTTCCTAGTGGTCCCTGTGTGTGAGAGGAAGTAACAGATCGTTAAGGTATATCTTGAACGTAACTGTGCTATCACGTTTTCTTGAATCATCGAAATGCAACGTTCGGTTTAACTGTATGAACCCGTCTAGCACTATGTACTTCATTCTGTTGGTTAGGAAGTCTTCAGTCAAACCGTATACAGATCTCGATATTCCGCAAATTGGTATTTTGTTCGGTAGATGCCGGCGCGAAACTGGATTGGCGGTTTTCCGAAAGTTAAATGGTTCAAATGGCTCTGAGCACTATGGGACTTAACATCTTAGGTCATCAGTCCCCTAGAACTTGAACTACTTAAACCTAACTAACCTAAGGACATCACACACATCCATGCCCGAGACAGGATTCGAACCTGCGACCGTAGCGGTTGCGCGGTTCCAGACTGAAGCGCCTAGAACCGCTCGGTCACCTCGACCGGCTCTCCGAAAGTTAGCCCTTTAATTGATAGCGATGTATATATCAGTCATTGTGCCTCCAGTGATAACGACGTATACAGGATGGTTAAAACTCGCACTGCTTGTGGCGGTGTAGACGGAAAACTACGTGTGTGTACCGTGTAGGTACCCAGCTTCATAGAAATGATGTTCTGACTGTGCGCTGTGGAATCTGCATTGTTAGTAATGTTACTATCACGACTTGCCGGTATGCGCCGGTAGTAGGACGGCGAAGCAGAGTTGAATACGCAATTATCGGTGTACGTTACAGTTTGCAGGCAGTCAACATGGGTCTTGGAAACGTGAGCAGGACTTTACTCGTAAAGCTTTTCTACGAAAAGAACAGCAATAGTGCTGCTGCTCCATACGAGCATCGACACATTAAAGGGACACAGAGAGGTCCTCTTTCCGCGCCACGGTAAAAAACGCGATTCCGAAGTTCGAAGTAACTGCTGATTTGGGAATTGCTCCTGGGACAGGCCGACAGCCAATTGCGCCACAAATTGTTGAAGACACTAGTGTTGCAATGGTAGTGCAAGACATGTGTCACGACAGCTGAACAAACCACGGTCCGCCGTTGGAGAAGTGCGCGAGCAGTTGTGCAGTGGTATCTTTAGTGCGGTTCCAGACTGTCGTGAATGCAGGTGGTCGTCACATTGACCAACGTTTGTAACCTGGAAAGTAAACATGGTTCGCAGTTAACGAACATTACCCTCTCATGTGTAAAGCCGGCACGGTAGCTCAGCGTGTTCGGTGAGAGAGGAGGTGGCCCTCTGTAACAAAAAAAAAAAAAAAAGGAATCAACGATCAGCTGGAACGGATGTCATGTGACGTCCGCCCTGACCAACCGAAACGAGCAGTGACGTCCGCCCTGACCAACCGAAACGAGCAACACGTAACTAAATAAAGAAAGAAAGAAAAAAAATGTGGTCAGCGCCACAGAATGTCAGTCCTAAGAGCCCGCCTTAGATTCCCGGCTGGGTCGGGTATTTTCTCCGCTCAGGGACTGGTGTTGTGTTGTCCTCATCATCATCATTTCATCCCCATCGACGCGTCGCCGGAGTGGCGTCAAATCGAAAGACTTGCACCCGGCGAACAGTCTACCCGGCGGGAGGCCCTGGTCACGCGACATGTACATTTTACAAAGTTTCACTGTCCTACGATCAGTCGTTTTTCATAGAGGCCCTCTGAAGTAGCTAAAGTTTAGTCATAGTCAGCGTGTATATGGGAAAGGAGCCGAGAATGCCAGGATTGCTAACGTCGGATATTTACATTTCTTCATTTTCTTAGTAAAGACACGCTCTTCGGTTTTAGAACTGGTTTAACAACTGGAAATGCCGTATTCTCTTTTCTCTGTGAGGTGCTGGATGGATTAAACAAAAGGTTTCTAGCGCTAGGCATCTCATTTTATTTAATTAAGGCGTTTGGTTGTGTTGATCACAAGATATTGCTCCCCATGTTGGACCACTATGGAATACTGGGAATAGCTCACAACTGGTTCACCTCTTACTTTAATAACAAACAGCAAAAGGTCGTTATTCACAGTGTTGAGAATGGCTATGAGTGGGGCACAGTCAAATGGGCGGTGCCCAAGGAATCAGTGGTTGCGCCTCCCTGTACCTTATTTATGTCAAAGATATGCCTTCTAGTATTACAGGTAATTCTAAAATATTTCTGTTTGCTGATGACACTAGTTTCGTACTAAAGGATTTTGTGTGCAACATTGGCTCTGTTTCAAATAATGCAATTCATGGCCTGTAGAAAGTAAACTAAAGCTAAATCAGATAAGATTTAGTTTTTACAGTTTCTAACACACAATTCAACAAAACCCAACGTTTTTATTTCATAGAATGGGCATACGATTAGTGAAACTGAACAGTTCAAATTTCTAGATGTTCAAGTAGATAGTAAACTGCGGTGCAAAGCTCACGTTCAGGATCTTGGTCAAAAACTTAATGGCGCAATCTTTACTATTCGAACGGTATCTGAGGTAGTTCGACACGAAAAGTAGTCTGCTTTACTGATTTTCATTCATTATGACGTATGATATTATATTTTTGGGTAGCTTTCCCCGTTCTCAAAGGATATTCTTGGCTCAGAAACGGGCGCTTCGGGCAATAAGTGGTGTAAGTACGCGAACCTGTTGTCGACCCCTGGTCACTAGTCCGTGTATTTTGACATTGGTCTCTTGATATATATATTCTTGACTGTCGCTTCCTGTTAACAATATCTGCTTATTCCTAAGAATTAGCAGCTTTCACTCAGTAAGTACTTGGCAGAGATCCAGTGTGCATTTGGATCGCACTTTGTTTACTCCTGTGCACGAAGGTGTTCATTATACTGCTGCATTCATTTTCAATAAGCTGCCACAAGAATTAAAAAATCTGAGCGTTAATCCACGCGCTTTCAAATCGAAACCGAAGAGTTTCCTCATGGGTCATTCCTTCTATTCCGTCGAGGAGTTCCTTGAAAAATTAAGCTAATTCCTGTGTATATTGTTGATTGCGCATACATAAAGTTATGGCTTGTCTTTTTTGGGTTCATAAACATTTTATCCGTTATTACTTTTAAATTGTAATTTTGTAATTTCATGTACTGACACATTCCATGGCCTTGGAGATATGCTCCTCAATTTGGTTCTACGAAACTAGACGCGTTTAAAAAAAAAAAAGCTATAGGTGGACAATTTTTATGCAAGTCCTTCTCTCTTCGACTAGTTACATAAAAGAAGGACAAATGCAGTAGGAACAGTTCGCATTAATAGCAAAGGTACGCCAAAATCTGAAGCCAAACTGCAAAGAGGAGAGACGGAATTTACAGACACTATGATGGCTTTGATGTAGCACAACAAAAGAGTGGCCTGTATCCACATTTTTATAAGAGGCAGAAACACACGACTCTGGCTGTAGAAAGTTTTTATTAAACCCACGCACTTCTTCACGCCAACATAGGTGATACCTACAGCGGAGTGAGCGCTGATATCAAACTTCCTGGCAGATAAACTGTGTGCCGGACCGAGACTCGAACTCTTGTAGAGCACCTACCCGCGAAAGGCAAAGGTCCAGAGTTCGAGTCTCGGTCCGGCACACAGTTTTAATCTCCCAGGAAGTTTCATATCAGCGCTCACTCCGCTGTAGAGTGAAAATTTCATTCTAACAACATGAATTTTATCTATAACATTAGTTTATGTTGTCCTTGTGGGTGTTAATTTATCAATGACGTGAAGAAGAACGGGGGGAGGCTTCAGGGTACAGTAAAATAATGTTGTGGACAAAACTTATATCACCTGAGGAGTTGCCTAAATTGGCATGAAACTACTCGTGGTTTTAATAATAGCTACAGCCAGAACGGCGTTTTATACCTTCTCATAAAAATGTGGAGATCTGGCTGCGGTTGCCCACAATTCAAAATAAGTCGTATATATGTTGACGACATGTCAAACAGCTGCAACGAAATCACCGTAATAATATCGAAAACCTTAAACCAAAATGCGTGTAGGATTACAACGAGAATATGGATGGAGTGGACAAATACGACATGCTACTTAGCCCAACGGAATGTGTTCGCAAAACACAGAAACGGTACAGAATGCTCCTTTGTCACTCGTTAGATATGTGTGTGCTATGTTCTCACTTTACCTACAAGATACATACCGGAAAGACTACTTCAGCCACCAGATTTTAGACACGTACCACCAAGAAACGAAAGCATCAGGAGGTCATCGATCAGACGAGAAAAAATCCATTGCGACTTCGAAAAGACACTTTACAATCACTCTTGCATCTTCAGGAAAGCATCACGAACCTGTAAGGAGATGCTTTATATGTAGAAAGAACAAAAAAAGGGAAGAATTGCATTACGGTTATGAACAATGTGATGTCGGACTGTGTGTGGTGCCTTGTCTCGAAATGTATTATATGAAAAGAAAACTTTCTGAAATGTTTTCTTTGTAATGTTATCTTGTTATAGGAACTTGAAAAATAAATAATTCTCAAAGTACACAGCCTGTGACGAGAACGGTTTAGCGCAGCAGGCGCTGCAGTACTCGGCGCTATATCGTGCACAGCGCAGCAAGCACACTCATGTGCGCACCGTTATGGCGCACCTCCGCGGTGAAAGGATTAAGAAGCACGCACTTACTTGGATTCCGTTACTCAAATAGCTTGAAACTGTGTTTCATACTTCCCCTCTGGAGCTTGCGGAACTTTTGCTGATTCCCGCAGAGGAGTTGTTCTGGCTCCAAAATGTTCCACATTGTCGAGTGCCAAATTCACCCATAATTCTACAATTCTACTAAAAACTGACATTGATGAGTAGATCAATGCTCTGCACACCTTTGCTGTCACCCTTCTCGAAAACACTTTGGATCTTATACAATGGATTGCACTGTTGATAAAAGAGGGGTCATTTCTTCCGTATACTCGAGGTAGAACTTAAAGGCCACTCCTTAACACACAGGGGACTTTATTACACTGTTCCTCTTCGGTTGTGTTACATATTTGCGCTCATTTCTTTCGATGTTTGTAATTTTTGCATTTGTACGGTGTTCCAAGTTAGGAACTATGTGATGATCTACTTTGACGAAATAATTACTGTGGGAGAAGTTTTAAGTCTTCACTTTAACGTCTCCCCGTTCGTTACAATAACGATCAACAACCGACTGGACAAACAACTTCACCCCATTGCCTCCTTCACGTAGGATCAACAGCTCTTAGAGGGTTTGAGAACGCGATAGTAAGATATTGTTTTCGACTTAACTCCTCTGCCACAGTTGGACCTCCTTCCGTTTTGATTTATTCAGTTCTCGTTTGTCAACAAAGGTTCAGCTTCTTCTAAATATGCTACACAGCTCCTACTATTGCTATTGAATCATCGCCTTCCGCGATACAAACCTCACATATTGCACATAGCCGGCCGAAGTGGCCGTGCGGTTAAAGGCGCTGCAGTCTGGAACCGCAAGACCGCTACGGTCGCAGGTTCGAATCCTGCCTCGGGCATGGATATTTGTGATGTCCTTAGGTTAGTTAGGTTTAACTAGTTCTAAGTTCTAGGGGACTAATGACCTCAGCAGTTGAGTCAGTTGAGTCCCATAGAGCTCAGAGCCATTTGCACCTCACATATTGCACGACTTCTCATAGGTTCCAATTTGCGCTAGAGATTTCCTACACAGTCTTCACCAGAGCTCAGAATTTGCCACTCATTACTGGAGTAGTTTTTAATCATTCTTTGTTAATGTGTTAGGCAAAAATATTTTCCTACGTTTCTTAAGTACTCGTTCAACAGCAGTGATATATGATAATACACTCCTGTAAATGGAAAAAAGAACACATTGACACTGGTGTGTCAGACCCACCATACTTGCTCCGGACACTGCGAGAGGGCTGTACAAGCAATGATCACACGCACGGCACAGCGGACACACCAGGAACCGCGGTGTTGGCCGTCGAATGGCGCTAGCTGCGCAGCATTTGTGCACCGCCGTCGTCAGTGTCAGCCAGTTTGCCGTGGCATACGGAGCTCCATCGCAGTCTTTAACACTGGTAGCATGCCGCGACAGCGTGGACGTGAACCGTATGTGCAGTTGACGGACTTTGAGCGAGGGCGTATAGTGGGCATGCGGGAGGCCGGGTGGACGTACCGCCGAATTGCTCAACACGTGGGGCGTGAGGTCTCCACAGTACATCGATGTTGTCGCCAGTGGTCGGCGGAAGGTGCACGTGCCCGTCGACCTGGGACCGGACCGCAGCGACGCACGGATGCACGCCAAGACCGTAGGATCCTACGCAGTGCCGTAGGGGACCGCACCGCCACTTCCCAGCAAATTAGGGACACTGTTGCTCCTGGGGTATCGGCGAGGACCATTCGCAACCGTCTCCATGAAGCTGGGCTACGGTCCCGCACACCGTTAGGCCGTCTTCCGCTCACACCCCAACATCGTGCAGCCCGCCTCCAGTGGTGTCGCGACAGGCGTGAATGGAGGGACGAATGGAGACGTGTCGTCTTCAGCGATGAGAGTCGCTTCTGCCTTGGTGCCAATGATGGTCGTATGCGTGTTTGGCGCCGTGCAGGTGAGCGCCACAATCAGGATTGCATACGACCGAGGCACACAGGGCCAACACCCGGCATCATGGTGTGGGGAGCGATCTCCTACACTGGCCGTACACCACTGGTGATCGTCGAGGGGACACTGAATAGTGCACGGTACATCCAAACCGTCATCGAACCCATCGTTCTACCATTCCTAGACCGGCAAGGGAATTTGCTGTTCCAACAGGACAATGCACGTCCGCATGTATCCCGTGCCACCCAACGTGCTCTAGAAAGTGTAAGTCAACTACCCTGGCCAGCAAGATCTCCGGATCTGTCCCCCATTGAGCATGTTTGGGACTGGATGAAGCGTCGTCTCACGCGGTCTGCACGTCCAGCACGAACGCTGGTCCAACTGAGGCGCCAGGTGGAAATGGCATGGCAAGCCGTTCCACAGGACTACATCCAGCATCTCTACGATCGTCTCCATGGGAGAATAGCAGCCTGCATTGCTGCGAAAGGTGGATGTACACTGTACTAGTGCCGACATTGTGCATGCTCTGTTGCCTGTGTCTATGTGCCTGTGGTTCTGTCAGTGTGATCATGTGATGTATCTGACCCCAGGAATGTGTCAATAAAGTTTCCCCTTCCTGGGACAATGAATTCACGGTGTTCTTATTTCAATTTCCAGGAGTGTATAACGGTAATTACCATCTCTACGTTCACTGAGTAGGTGAGTTTGAGGCTATTTGTTGCCAACTGTTCAAAAACGTTTCTCTCGTGAACACGTGGTCGTTCCAGTTTCTCAACATAACTTTCGGAAAATAATTCCACTCTAATCCAGTACGTTTCCCACCCCGAAGACGGCATGACCGAGGAAATCAAAAATGATATGGTTCTAAGTTTCTCTGAGGTAATCCATCACTAGACGGACAATAGAAACACTCAGTGTACAGGTACAGCTGCCCATGCAGCTTCAACACGATACCACAGTTTATCGAGAATAGTGACTGGCGTATTGTGATGAGCCAGTTCCTCGGCCACCATTGACCAGACGTTTTCAATTGGTGAGAGATCTGGAGAATGTGCTGGCCAGGGCAGCAGTCGAACATTTTCTGTATCCAGAAAGGGCCGTACAGGACCTACAACATGCGGTCGTGCATTATCCTCCTGAAATGTAGGGTTTCGCAGGGATCGAATGAAGGGTAGAGCCACGTATCGTAACACATCTAAAATGTAACGTCCACTGTTCAAAGAGCCGTAAATGCGAACAAGAGGTGACCGAGACGTGTAACCAATGGCACCCCATACCATCACGCCGGGTGATACGCCAGTATGGCAATGACGAATACACGCTTCCAATGTGCGTTCACCGCGATGTCGCCAAACACGGATGCGATCATCATGATGCTGTAAACAGAACCTGGATTCATCCGAAAAAACGACGTTTTGCCATTCGTGCACCCAGGTTCATCGTTGAGTACACCATCGCAGGCGCTCCTGTCTGTGATGCAGCGTCAAGGGTAACCGCAGCCATGGTCTCCGAGCTGATAGTCCATGCTGCTGCAAACGTCGTCGAACTGTTCGTGCAGATGGTTGTTGTCTTGCAAACGTCCCCATCTGTTGACTCAGGGATCGAGAGGTGGCTGCACGATCCGTTACAGCCATTTCGATAAACCTCAATCACGACAGGCTACAATCCGACCTTTATCAAAGACGGAAACGTGATGGTACGCATTTCTCCTCCTTACACGAGTCGTCACAACAACGTTTCACCGGGCAACGCCGGTCAATTGCTGTTTATGTATGAGAAATCGGTTGGAAACTTTCCTCATGTTAGCACGTTGTAGGTGTCACCACCGGCGCTCACCTTGTGTGAATGCTCTGAAAAGCTAATCATTTGCATAACACAGCATCTTCTTCCTGTTCGTTAAATTTCGCGTCTGTAGCACGTCATCTTCGTAGTGTAGCAATTTTAATGGCCAGTAGTGTATTTTCTTAGCCAACTTAACTTCAACCAGTATGCCTCGTCTAGGGGCTGTAACGACAGTGTGTGTAGTGTGGTGTCATGTTTCTGCTACTCATGACGGCGAAAGGATGAAGAGAAGTAGTGAAACCCGGTGCCGGATCATGACATTCTCTTATCAACAGCAACGATGGACTTTCACCTGACGGAAAAATTAGCAGCAATGTGGCACTGCCTCACTACATGAGCTCTAGCGTGACTCAGAGTAATAGCGCATGATCTGGTAACTGGAACTTTACGACGCCACCGTCTCTCCTTCTCTTCCAGGCAAATACCGTTGATAAAATATTCTTCCACTTTTCACAAGATTCTTCTGGCTTGTACACCGCGTCAGCGTCTCATTAGGGTCAGTCATAAACTTCCAATACTAGTCAAAACGTTGGTACATTTTACAGTATAATACGGTCTCCAGCTCAGAAAAGAGGTACAGAAATTGGCTCTAGCCGCGAAAGCCAATTAAGTCACATCTTACACATTTATAATTTATTATTCCCAGATACTTGCATGTAGAATGTCAGCACTGTTTTCGACTGAACGCGTTCGCACTTCCCAGCTGAAACTGGCAGCTGCTAACTCGCTCACTCTATTACAGCATGCATTAGTTTCGCCCATTGACGTTCCAATATGATAATTGACTGTCAATGCCAAAAAATTGGTAGGTTCTGTCGGGACATAGTTCACACAAGACGTTTTATACGTAAAGGTTTCAATAAAAGAACCTGTTTTGAGGAAAATACCGATTTCTACAGGGAAATTCTGAATCAGGTGCCACATTTTACTCCAGACATTTCCTGCTCATGAGCCATGAAGGATGTGGCACCTGTTTCACAATGTTACGTGGCCGTTTATGCCCAAACTGTCACGCAATCTATTATACAATATAATATGCACATCCCATAGTTACTATAGTCGACCCTTCAACGCTGCGTGAAAACTGCAACAGTATGGTTCAAATGGCTCTGAGCACTATGGGACTCAATTGCTGTGGTCATAAGTCCCCTAGAACTTAGAACTACTTAAACCTAACTAACCTAAGGACATCACACACATCCATGCCCGAGGCAGGATTCGAACCTGCGACCGTAGCGGTCGTGCGGTTCCAGACTGTAGCGCCTTTAAGCGCTCGGCCACTCCGGCCGGCCTGTAACAGTACCCACTAGTGACAATGACTTGACAGCTGATTACTTCTTGTTCTTATTTGCTGTTATTATGGTGAGAAGCACCTGTTATTTTCTGCAGACTTGGGAGATTTCTTTAGCTGGCTCATGACAGGGAAGTTAACTTGGAAGGACAGAAGGACCGGAGTGTCATAATCTGAAAGTAGAAAGCGGACCCCGAGGATTTAAAGAGCAAGGAAGTCATACTGTCCCTTCTCAGCACTGAAAGCGAAGGGTGGGGGGGGGGGGGGGGGGCAGCCTGCATTCCATAAAGTAGCATAGTGCAAGGCGCTGGAAGGAATCCGCTTTGGTGAGATAGAGATCTGAAAGTCAGGTGAAGTACTCAGAACTTGACACCGTGGGACTGGCCATTGTGCACGGTCATGTCATGAAGGAATGACCGTTTGAATCTAAGTAAGAAGAACTCTAATTGGCTCACAATAATATTTCGGTAGAAGGCACTTTTTCCTAAACATGTGTATGTGCAAATCTTTTGGGTGGCCGTGATTGGAAACCTGCCACGTAGTGGGAGAGATTTACTACCTTCCTTCCCGTGCCACACCATTATTGGGTAAGTATGAAATAATCTGTGAGATTATGAATTTGTTAAACTCGTTTATAATGTTGTTATGGGTCGGAGCTCGCAAGATCTCCTGCACTGGCAGAACCAGCTATGTTTCATGGAGTAAAAAGGTAATAACACAATTGCTGCTGAGTGATCGATAAGTATACCTACGTCAGTCGTGCTATCAAGAATGTCCTTCACTTTAGGCAGCCGCACAGAGAGATGTTTCTGACTGAGAGCAGAGTACGGAAGTCGAGGTAGACTTGGAATTTCCAGCCGCCACTGTAGCCGTCTTCCACACTCGTTCCGTCTAAGAGTGGTAAGCAAGAGCTGGTGATGCAATCACTGAGCCAAGGGGCAAGAATAGATAATTTACATCAGGCTTCAATTTCACAGTTTTAACGTTTGCAAGCAGCTAGTTGCACCCCAGATGCATTTTGGTGAACCTGTTGATGTTCATACTTGCTTTTACATGATTTTTTCTCCAAGTCACCAACCATTTACGCAGTCATTGGCTGTTTCCACAATATAGTTTCACATTACGCTTTCATCTGTCCCCAATTCCCCCCCCCCTCCCCCCCGTGCCAAGGCTATAATTCATAATTATGACCTTTTTCCCTTATAAGAAGTTTTCATATGCTTGATACAGTTGATAAATTTTTGTATGATATGTCGTATGACAATAAATGAAGTTGTTACAATGGCCTCTAGTTTCCTTTGGTAGTTAGTTGATTCCCCTCATTACTATATCGATGTGAATTGCTGTACCCATACTTTGCTGCTTACTTACGACAAGTTGTTTTCAATCAATAAGACATTATTAATTGCACGACATTGTTTTGTTAAATCTGTATGATTTTATGGGGGACCTTCCCTTCTCTGTAAATCACTGTGGATCTACATCTACATCTAAATCTACGTGATTACTCTGTTATTCACAATAAAGTGCCTGGCAGAGGGTTCAATGAACCACTTTCAAGCTGTCTCTCTACCGTTCCACTCTCTAACGGGGCGAGGGAAAAATGAGCTCTTAAATTTTTCTGTGCGAGCCCTGATTTCTCTTATTTTATCGTAAAGATCGTTTCTCCCTATGTAGGTGGGTGTCAACAGAATGCTCTCGCAATCGGAGGAGAAAACTGGTGACTGAAATTTCATGAAAAGATCCCGTCGGAACGAAAAACGCCATCGTTTCAATGATTGCCACTCCAATTCACGTATCATGTCTGTGATACTATCTCCCGTATTTCGCGATAATACAAAACGAGCTGCCCTTCTTTGCACTTTTTCGATGTCGTCCGTCAGTCCCACCTGATGCGGATCCCACATCATAGGACGTTAGAGGGATGCTAGATAGCTCAACCGGCATCTCCGAACAGCCAAGAGTTTTCTCACATTTTCTGAAATAATTTATTGGAATTCTGATACTGAAATATATATTCGGAAGGAAGCTAAATAAATATAACTCCGCGCTCTTCCAAACCTGGAGCCACTTACAGATCTCATGGTGAGTGGAGCAGCCACAGCTGTATAAATCCATTTAAATAAATAAATAATCGCACCAGATGGCAATTAACAGGAAAGTTCTCTAGATATGGAGCTGTGTCGTCATGTATATAATTGTCGCTGGTGAATCCAAAGTGTCAGCCACGCCTACACTTGCCTTCTTCTGGGCCTGACTTCAGCTGTGGGACGCCTGTTCAGGCAATGGCAATGTCAGGTATAGAGGCAGGCCATAGACCAACAGTCAGAGGAGGCGGCAGCCAGATGTAGACAAGGTTGGCTGAAACAGTTCTCGGAGTAGGCAACAGTCAAAGAAAGATACCACTTGATTAGAGATGCGACAAGAAGTCGTGGAGGAACCATGCAACCAAATTATATAACTGGGACAGTACTGTGCGAATGCGGAGTAGGTCACTTAGGAAAACATCATCAGTTGGTAAATGAATGACTTTAGTATTACGCGTTTCTGGATATCCCATCATCAGATAACAGATAATCAATTTGTACACTAGAACTGAAATATACGAGTATGTTACCTATCTATGGCCGCTTCTGACAGCTATACAAGTAACTTATAACTTCGGTTCATCTGCATAACATGATGTATCTGATATCTGATGATGGGTTACCCTACGCCTGGTATGAAAGCCATTCATTCGTCAACTGATTACGGTTTTACTAAGTGAACTATTCTGCATTTGTTCAGTACTGTTCCAATTAAATACAGCTTGGCCGGGTGGGGAGTATTTATCACTGATTTGCCCAGCGTTGTTATGACCGACCCAGGCCTCTGGTCACATACGAGGCCGAGGCGACACAGCATCAGAGCGCTGCATGAGGTAACTACGATCCTCACTGAGATGGGCTTGTGTCTTGCGTCATGCCACCTCTGCATTATTCCTACCCTGTCAGAGGAATTTTGGAGCCAGTATTCTGGCCCACCTGGCCACAGGCCGTGATAGTGGGGCCTCGTGCCACGGCTCCAGCTTGCTCTCATAGGGGATGTCAAAGCAGCTGCAGCTATGCCACGTGTGCCCGTCAATTCACTGATACTACACTCATGCTCATAAATTAAGGATAATTGCAGATTGTTGCGACACAACGTGGTACTACACAAAACTGGCGCTAATAGCATAGGCACATAGGGAACACACACGACACAGATCTGTAAGTCCACGGTATTGGTGGTAAGTTGAGAAAACCGTCCCGAAACACATGTGCTACAAAACGCCACTGCTTCCTGAACATATACCCTGATATCAATATGGGATATGATCACCATGCAAACGTACACAGGCCGCACAACTAGTTGGCATACTCTGGATCAGGTGGTCGAGCAGCTGCCATTCTTGCGCCAGTGCCTGTCGGAACTCCTGAAGTGTCGTACGGGTTTGAAGACGTGCAGCGATACGTCGGCCGATAGCATCCCAGACGTGCTCGATGGGGTTTAGGTCTGGAGAACAGGCAGGCCACTCAATTCACCTGATATCTTCTGATTCAAGGTACTCCTCCACGATGGCAACTCTGTGGGGCCGTACGTTTTCATCAGGAGGAAGGTGGGACCCACTGCACCACTGAAAAGGCCGACATACTGGCGCAAAATGACGTCCCGATACACCTGACCTGTTACAGTTCGTCTGTCAAAGATATTCAGGGGTGAACGTGCACCAATCATAACCCCACCCACACCATCAAACCACGACCTCCATACAGGTCCCTTTAAAGGACATTAAGGGGTTGGTATCTGGTTCCTGGTTCACACCAGATGAAAACCCGGCTAGAATCACTGTTCACACTATACCTGGAGTCATCCGTGAACATAACCTGGGACCACTGTTCCAATGACCATGTACTGTGTTCTTGACACCAGGCTTTACGGGCTCTCCTGTGACCAGGGGCAGTGGAATGCACTTTGCAGGTCTCCGGGCGAATAAACCATGTCTGTTCAGTCGTCTTGAGAGTGTGTGTCTGGAGACAACTGTTCCAGTGGCTGCGGTAAGATCCCGAGCAAGGCTACCTGCAGTACTCCGTGGCAGTCTGTGGGCACTGATAGTGAGATATCGGTCTTCTTGTGGTGTTGTAAAATGTGGACGTCCGTACTGTAGCGCCTTGACACGATTCCTGTCTGCTGGAATCGTTGCCATAATCACACTTCGTGGCACACGGAGGGCCCGTGCTACGACCTGCTGTGTTTGACCAGCCTCCAGTCGGCATAGTATTCTGCTCCTCATAACGTCATCAATATGTGTTCTTTGAGCCATTTTCAACACACAGTCACCATTAGCACGTCTGAAAACGTCTGCACACTTACTCACTGCATCGTACTCTGACATCCACCAACACACCTCTGCGTATGTGGACTTCTGCCAGCCCCATCGTCCGACGACCGCAAGTCAAATGCACTGCATGCTCATACCCCGAGGTGATTTAAACCCGCAAACCGCCCACCAGAGCGTTGCCTCACCATGTACCAGCATTATCCTTAATTTATGAGCATAAGTGCAGAAATGCTTGCAAGCGAAGCCGTCGGTAAGCACCAATAATAGTAGTGATTAACCTTACTGTGCCACGTTTTCGATTCATATTGCTCCGTGGAATGTTTGTACATGCTTACGACTTTCGCTACGCTAGATGCATTGCTTCTGACTAGCTGTACCCTTCGTGAACTGCACCGTTATCGCCTACAGGAGCAGCTTGTTCGTTCCACCAGTCTCTGCATCGCTCCCAGTGTGAGTGGTCATAAAATGTGTCTTATCTATTGAAAGTAATCTATGACTTTGTGGGGAGGTACACATTAAGCTGTATCTGTGTGATTCTCCTATTGTTTCAGTACAAATGTCGCCAGATGCATCAGCATCAATGATTTTAACACAAAGAGAAAGAACAGATCTTATGATAAGTAGAGTGATAGGAAGCGATCTTTTATTTAAAAGAAGATTTGCACCATGGAAGTGTCATGAGAAAAAATGTAGCTAGCATGCAATTATTCCTGAAGGGCTTGGTTAATGTACACCGACGGGAAAAGTTCTCATCAATAAGAAATAATTAATCTAGAGTAATGAAATTTCAGGAATACATTTTTCTAGGTAGCATATTTAAGTGTTGAACGTTGCAGTATCATAGGTTAAAATGAGCGCGGGAGAAACCGTTGCAAATGAGAAATGCTAGTATATTAGTAACGGTAATAACGGCCAAAATGTTGAATGCAAGCATGCAAACGCGCATGCGTTGTGTCGTACAAGTGGCGGATGTCAGTTTATGGGACTGCGTTCCGTGCTTGTTGCACTTGGTCGGTCAATACATGGACGTTTAATACTGTTTGTGAATGACGCTTGAATTGTGGCCGATGATGTCGTTACGTAATCGGTTGGAGACAGATGTTGCAATCGAGTAGGCCAAGGCAACATGTCGACACTCTGTAGAGTGTTTTTGGTTACAACAGCGGTATGTAGGCGAGCGTTATCCTGTTGACAAATACCCTCTGGAATGCTGTTCATGAATGGCAGCACAACAGGTCGAATCATCAGACTGATATACATAGCCGGCCGGTGTGGCCGAGCGGTTATAGACGTTTCAGTTCGGAACCCCTCTGCTGCTAGGTCACAGGTTCGAATCCTGCCTCGGGCATGGATGTGTGTGCTGTACTTAGGTGAGTTAGGTTTACGTAGTTCTAAGTCTATGGGATTGATGACCTCAGATGTTAAGTCCCATAGTGCTCAGAGCCATTTGAACCATTTTGGTATACATATTTTCAGCCAGTGCGTGGGATAACCGCGAGAGTGTTCCTGTTCTGATATGAAATCGCACCCCAGACAATGAATCCAGGTGTGTGTTCGGTGCGCCATTCACCTGGTCTCCTTCTCATCAACTCGCGGCCAAAATTGGCACAGAGACAGAATCAGTTTTCATCGTCAGAAAACACAACAGACCTCTACTCCGCCCTCCAGTGAACTCTCGCTTGACACAATGGAAATCAGAAACAGCAATGGTATTGGGTCTGCACAATGCACAGTGCAGGGCGTCTGGCTCGAAACTATCATTGAAATAGCCGATTAATAGCAACTCTGTGTCACTGTGGTGCAAACTGCCGCTCGAATTGCTGTTGCAGATGAAATACGATGCGCTACAGCCATACGCCGAGCATCGCGAATTTCCCTCTCAACTGCCACCTGACCATCTGGAGCCCGGTCTTCTACCGAACGACATTCACTCACCATCGTTAAGTGACTACATTCCCGCCAACTGTGTCTGCAGTATCCGCGCAAGGAACATCTATCTTCTCGTAGCCCTATTACATGACCTCGTTCAAACTCAATTAACCGTTGATTATTGAGTCTTCGTCATCTTAAAGGCATTCTTGACTAATATCAACTCACCACGTCCAATCTCAAAGGTAACCAACGCTCACGACCGCTACAGCGCGTATCCTCATAGTGGCGCTACTGGTGCCACTCGTAAGCGGCTGGCACTAAATCTGAGTAGACTTCGCCTATCAGATATACAAAAACGCCTACCAACTTTCGTTTATCTCTCGCTACTCCTTCTTGGTACTGGGATTTTTATCCGTCAGTGTATATTCAAGTGACATGGGGTTAACTAACAATCAAAATGATATGAAGAGGAGTTCGATTACTGCACATTTATTTTACAAAGATACACGAACACTTAAAAAACAAAACATGATGTCCATTATAATTATCCGCTCGCTAGCGAGCCAGTGGGTGTGTTGGACCTTCCATCGAGCTACGGACCCCCTTGAAGATGTCTCCCGCAGTCGGAGACGAAGCGTTGGGAATTGACACAGAATTCATCAACTGACCAGGGCATAGGCCGGCCGCGGTGGTCGAGCGGTTCTAGGCGCTCAGTCCGGAACCGCGGGACTGCTACGGTCGCAGGTTCGAATCCTGCCTCGGGCATGTATGTGGGTGATGTCCTTAGGTTAGTATGGTTTAAGTAGTTCTAAGTTCTAGGGGACTGATGGCCAAAGATGTTAAGTCCCATAGTGCTCAGAGCCATTTGAACCATTTTGAACCAGGGCATAACAGCCCGGATGATTATAATGGACATGATATATCCGGCCGTGAAAGTCTACATTTTAATAAACAAAACATAACGAACGTCTTCCTTCAAAATTACAAGAAACACATGAAATATAAACTGTCTCAGTTACGAGTAATACACGTGCGGCATGGCTGCAATGTATTAGAAAAAACAGTCTAAAAGAGGCGTTACTTCCAGAGATCGCGACTAAATTGACTTTAACCGTTTGTCAGAAATAACTGCGTTATCCATTCTGTGAGGGAGAGGTTTGACACGCACTAGAATTAATCAGAGCACCGGCCAAGTTAGCTGGCAAGTCGTGGTAACTCAATATTCACTGTAACAAACACAGAGTCCCGAATAGTGCAAGAACTTA
Source organism: Schistocerca piceifrons (assembly GCF_021461385.2). Classification (NCBI taxonomy): domain Eukaryota; kingdom Metazoa; phylum Arthropoda; class Insecta; order Orthoptera; family Acrididae; genus Schistocerca; species Schistocerca piceifrons. Next base: position 905,572,651 of record NC_060138.1, read on the forward strand.
AATTATAAAATTACGAATCATGACTACGACTGTGGAACAACTAACTTGATCGCAAGGCTCCTAAACTTCAAACGATGCCAATCTCAGTTACATTCAAACACTGCAGTGAGAACCCTTACCATTCCTTCTGGCGCCTCGGGTCTTGAACGAACACCAACTGCTGTCTATCGATCTCAGAACCAGAAGGCTGCTGTTCTCCACCGTCCTAGTGACCAGAGTGTTCTCTCTACCGATCTCCGACGCTGAATGTTCTCCCCACCGCTCTGCAAAATCGAATAATGTACATTCTTTTCGTTTCGAAAACTCTGGCGCGTAACCAAAAATTAGTCCGAAGAACCAGCTTGGGTAAACCAGGGCTCTTGCTTATTTCTTGACCTAATGGAAGAGGGAAAATTATCCACATAACCCCCCTCCTCTAGACTCATGTGCCTCAGAATGATCCGTGCCACGTATTAGCGGCCAGTGGGAGCATTTGTATCGACGTCAGCCTATCCAACTTGAACCAATGCTCACATTTTCGCCTATCATTCAGAATATTTAAAGAAGCAACTTAACCACGGAAGTTCTCACAGTTCTTGTAAACAACTATAGCGTTGCTGAGTCTGGCGACCGAGTAACTTTCTACTTCATCAGCAGACTGTCAACCCTCGGCTGCCGCTGGCATGTCGCTTGTGGGCGTAAACAAGCGTCAATTTCCGGGCTGTCTCCTTGCGGCTGGAGGCATCTTGTTTGTGGGAGACGTATCTCCACCGCTAATCTGAAGGCACATTTCACTGAAATCCTGACGTGAGTGTGAAAAGCGACCACCCACGGCAGAGCCTCCTCTGTGTATCTTACATGTGCTTTGGTATTGTCTGAGGGGCACGAAAAAGCCGCTTTGCCACTCGCGGAAAGAAATGCATTAAGAACTCTGTTATGTAGAAACTTTACTTCAGACAAAAAATTTTATTTCAGTTCAAACTGACTTGCTTATTCCTTGCCCTGTTAAGAGGAGTATCGAATTATCTGCCACGCGGGTTATCCGCGCGGTCTAGGGCGTCTTGTCACGGTCCGCGCGGCTATCCCCGTCGTTGGTTCGATTCCTCCCTCGGGCATGGGTGCGTGTGTGTTGGCCTTAGCGTAAGCTACTCTAAGTTAGATTAAGTAGTGCGTAAGCTTAGGGACCGATGACCTTTGCAGTTTGATCCCGTAAGACCTTACCACATTAAATTACCATCGAATTATCTATCAACATTTTATAAAAGGAGCCCATTGCTAGGTGACTGCAGGTGCTTCTGCCCCCTTACGCTCATACTGAAATTACTGGTAGAAACCCTTCTGAACTGATTTTTAACTGCAACTGGCAGACGCCTAGCTTAAAGCGCAGTTAGGGGGGACATACGCCAGCATTTTCCTATGTTCCTTTTACTAATCTACCTCTTTGTCTTCCGCTGCTGGATTGGATTTTCGTATTAGCTGAATTGGGAAAGGAGTGAGGAGTGCGAACACAGATGATTATTTATCACACATGCCAATATAAAGAATATAATGCAACACTTCATTCCAAGATGTTGGTTATTTACGCAGACATTTAGCGATTGGTAAAACACGATGAATAGTTCAGAAAAGCTAAAACGTATGAGGGATCCGACAAATGTCTCGCAAGTGATGTCTCTCCTAAGTGTTGTCGCGCGTTTTCTCTCGTTTTTCAAGAGATATTTGCTATAAAGTTTTTGCACTGTGCGGCCAGAGTCAACCCAAACAAATAATGGTTGTCACGTCTTTCATGTGACGGAAAGCGTCGGTTTGTTTCCCGGTGCAAATAAAATAAAATAAAAACAAAAAAAATAAAGTGGAATTTTACGTGTTCGCTCTATAGAGCGGTCCAAGTTCAAAATGATATTTGTTTTACCGATATGTATTAAAAGGGGCAGTAAAACAAGAAGAATAACCAGTACACCAGTAGCGACAGCATAGCTCTGGCCGCTCTGACTGCTACCGCCAAGCATGCAGCGCTACTGAGTCGCCGCAGGATCGCTGTTCATTCTTCGTGTTTTACTGTTCCTGGTACTACACGTAGCTAAACCAGCTATAGCACTAGACTAATTTTGGAGCGTTCTGTCGAATGGGTATGTAAAATTCCAACTTAAAAATGATTTTGTTTGTGAGCGAAAACCCCTTCTATTGACAGATCACATGAAAGACGTAACAAGTAGTAATTGTTAGGGCTGACTGAGCCGTACAATGCAAAATCGAAAATCTCTACCGAAACACCATGTGCCTGACCATTCTTAGGAGAGACATCCAGTATACTGTCTTGTGGAGCCTCAGCTTCAATACTCGCTACTGCCTGAAACTTTTCCTTTGCTGGAACGGTAGAACGCAGCCCTCTGGGCATTGCGATGGCTCTACTCGTAACAAGTATCGCCTTGTCACTCTGTGTAAAATTTTTGTGTCTGTTTCTGTGTCTCCTGCAGCATACTGTTCTATGACCAAATGTACGCCGAAAACATTGGTGTTCTTGCCAGAAGAAATCGCAGCAGGTTGTAGGCATGTAAGCTGGCACCGACAGTAAATCCAGGACTACGAGTATTGATTGGCTCGTTTATCCAATTAACAATGAGTTGGCCGAAGTTCGCTCTCGGACATCGCTAAAGATGCTGCTCATGCGCGTTGTGCAGTTTGCCCTTACCGTGAACTTCACCACTCTGACGGCGAACACCTCGTGGTGCTACTCGGTATATGTGTTTCTTAATCTGCGTAACAAAGTCCTCTTTCTGTTTGATCAGTTTAGGTAGTATCAATAACTCGACAACATATTTTATGTACCCTCCCACCTTCGAAATTTTGTTTTCTTAACACCATTCCTGTGACGTACCTCAACCCCATCTTGGTTTTTCGTTTGTAGCCGGAAGTTTTGTTTATTGTTCATAATGAATTGCTCAATTTTGTCACAGATGATGCCATTTGACGACTGGACAACATGCTTTCTTCTGTTATTATTCTTAGGAGTTGCTCTGATCCTGAGGAATCATGCAATCATCGACCTTCGAGGAGCGAAGTATGAGGGTTCTAGAACATGACATGCTGATAGCCAATGTGTTATGTCTTGTCTGTGAACAGCGAATGTCTTAGTTTGTGCTCTAGCGTAAGACGTTGCTATTGTTTTACTGACTGTTTTTACTTATTTGTTTAATTGCTGATATTAGTTCGATTACAGAATCGTCCAAGAGAGCAGCAGGTCGTTTCATTTAGAAGTAATAATATACTCAGAAGGATTGTTTTTTAATTTATAGCTTTAAGACTATTCGCAAAAACTAAGATAATTAGGGTATCATCAATTAAAGAACGTCGAACGGACTGTCACAGAAAAGCATTTGAAAATGCAGTTACGGTATCAAAGAAGCCAGTTATCTTCATACTGTTTCAACGCACGTACTGCAAGACGTGACGTAATGTCTCTGCTGCCTCGTCATCAGAAGTGAACTAGTACAAAGTGACCCTAAAGTCACGCCGTCATTTCAAAAACTGCAAGACACAGAGGATCTTCGTTTATTGTGAAACATTCAGCAGCCCTTTTAATTTTCTTTTCTTTTTCCTTTGTTAAAGATTTGACTTGGACTGTACCAAAATGGCGGCAGATCCGAAGAAGCGCAATATGTCATCTGGTATGCGGAATCCAGATATGTGCAGCAGTAGTGATGAATTATCGATGTCATTGTGAAATAGCACCACCGAGAAAAACAAGCATAATGAGATGGTTGAAAAACTTTAAAGAGACAGGTAGTGTCGGAGATATCCCTCGAAGTGAACGTCCCCTGTGTCTCAATCACGTTTTAACAGAGTGCAAGCTGCATTTCATCGCAACTCCGAGAAGTCAATTTGTCTTGCGTCACTAGAATTGCAGGCAGCAAGATCAACTGTCCATAAAGTGTTACATAAGTGGTTATGTCTTTTTGCGTACAAGCATTGCATTCCTGTGTTCCATGCTGGTTCCCATAGACACTGATAATGGTTAACTAAGGAAGTGACTTTTTTCAGATGAATATTAGGATTTTGGGCTCCGAAAGACCACACAACACACGTCAACACACAATCTGATAATTAACACTGGCTGGTAGAAACCGGTAACTGTATTTTGAAACGCTTTTCTTGCAAGGAACCAAAAGGTCCCTCAGTAAGACTTTGAGCCTTGCCAGGCCCTTTCCTTCACCGAGTTCTCCGATGTTGTAATAATAATCGTGTGCATGGAGTGCTGGATTTCGTGTTAACTATTGTATTTCTTCTCACTTCAGACACAACTCACTTATATACTTTAGAATCAGTTAAAAATGGTTCAAATGGCTCTGACCACTATGGGACATAACTTCTGAGGTCATCAGTCCCCTAGAACTTAGAACTACTTAAACCTAACTGTCCTAAGGACATCACACACATCCATGCCCGAGACAGGAGTCGAACCTGTGACCGTAGCGGTAGCGTGGTTCCAGGCTGAAGCGCCTAGAACCGCTCGGCCACTACGGCCGGCAGAATCAGTTAAACAATTTCACATTTAATGACTAGGGACCGGGTTGTATGCATCTGCGTGTTGCATATGCTTTTGCATATTTGGCTCCTTTTCACTGGTTACTGCATATTTTAGCCAAAAACTAGTGACGATGCATATTTTCGCTCTATGCTTACAATATTTTAAAAATCTGTACGAGCGGTCTCTGGCTCGATCTAGTTTTGATGTCTCACATATCGACCGCGACCCAGAACTGCGTGCAATCGCTAACCGAGAGGCCACTTCCTAGCGAAATCATTACAGAAGAGGAAAAGGAGCAGGAACAGGCAGACAGTCAATGCCCCTGCGCCCGAGCCCCCGGTTAATCCCCTCCGCTGTCATACCATACGTGTCGGCAACAAAAAAATTAAACTGCGCAAGTGTTTAGTCGCACGTTCCTGTTTAGCTTTCTATTTACTTGTACACAATTGAACGCGATTGTGACGTGTAGTGTGTAACGTGTTGTGCACCATGCCGCCTGAAGAAAGAAACGTCGTTTCGTGGATAGCTGACCAACCTGGAACATTTACATATGACGGAATTGTTTCATATTGTCGAGTTTGCGAGAAAAACGTTTCTTTCAAGAAAAAAAAATTCAAATAGACCAGTATATCAAGACAAGTCTTCATATCGCAGGACTGCAGAAGAAAGGACCACGTCAATAACTTCTGGCAACAGTAAGTTGCAGTAGCAGGGATTTGTCCAAAGGTAACCAATAAAGTCGGCTTAACATGGATCTATGTGAAGCATTCATTGCAAGCAATTTTCCTCTTCACAAGCTTACAAACCCTATCCTCAAAGGGCCGCGCGTGGTAGCCGTGCGGTCTGAGGAGTTTTGTCGCGGTTCGCTCGGCTCCCTCAGTCGGAAGTTCGAGTCGTCCCTAGGGCACGGATGTGTGTGTTGTCCTTAGCATAAGTTAGTTTAAGTTAGATTATGTAGTGCGTAAGCCTAAGGAACGATGACCTTAGCAATTTGGTCCCATAGTCCTTACCACAAATTTCCAGTTACCCTCAAAGGCTTCTTGCGCAAATATGGCTTAAATCAAAATATAGTAGATAAATTAACATTACGTAAAAATTACTTACCGACAAGGTACGTAAATTTCCTGGAAGAAATACGCAGTGAACTCAAGGACAGCATTATCTGGATTTCAGTCGACGAAACTTCAGACACTTGCGGCCGTTACATTGCAAATTTAATTGTTGGTGCTTTAAAAGAAGAGGCTTCTTCTTCATGTTTAGCGGCCCGCACAGAACTTGAAAAAGTAAATCATTCCACGATCGCCAGATTTGTGGATGAGGGTATTAGAAAAATATTTCTAGAATCTTCTGCAGATGAAAAGGCGTTTGTGTTTATTTCAGATGCTGCTCCGTCTATGACCAAAGCAGGAAAAGCCCTCCGAGTGTTTTATCCCAATTTGATTCATGTGAAGTGCCTTGCTCATGGAGTACATCGCCTTGCTGAAGAAGTACGTTCCACAATTGAGAATGTAAATAAACTGATTTCATCCACAAAGGAAATGTCTCTTAAGGCTCCTGTTCACATCGAGACTACAGAGAAAAACTACCAAATGCGCCTTTAACTCCCGAACCAGTGATAACTCGTTGGGGTACGTGGGTCGAAACTGTTTTGTTTTACAGTGATCATTTCGGGGCCATTAGAGGCGCAGTAAACGACCTCAATAGTGCAGAGGCTTTGGCAGTTTGTCAGTGCAAGGAAGCTTTTATTGATTCCGGTATTAAAAAAGACATTTCTGTGATTAGCACTAATTTTTCCCATATACCTGCAAGTATTAGAAGCTTGCAACTCAGGTTTTAGCGTTGAATGCATCTATTCAGTTAATGAATAAATTTATTCTATTGAACTCCTCATTGCCGGAGGTATTCACAAGAAAATTTACAGAAAAGTTGGAAAAGATTTTAAACAATAACCCATGCTTTGAACCCTTCTGCCAAATTTATAGTTTTAGAAACGGGACGGGTAAACTTTTGGCAGAAACAATAAGTGTCAACATAGCAGCCAAATTCAAGTACTGTCCAGTTACACCAATTGAAGTAGAACTGTCATTTTCTGCTTATAAAAATGTTTTGAGTGATCGAAGACACAATCTCACTACTGAACATTTGTAACAGTACTTGGTCGTTTATGTTTACAATAGTAGAAAAATGTAAAATAAATTATAAATGATGCTTTCGTCCAATAGTGTCATTTAAAAGTTAATAGTGCTCAAAAAAATTCGCGATTGTATGTTGTTTTTTAAATAAAATATTACGGAGTTTTTGAGCGTGCCCCTCTGCGTGCGATATATCTCGAAGTTGGTCCTGTACGTGTCGATTGTTTCGCTGCGATTCACTCGCATAGCATTCGCTTGTTACCGACAACAATAGCAAAGAAGGAACAATTCTTGAAACACGGTATGCGTCCCCATTTTGCAAATTTTTAGCAAATAATCCCAGAAATGCCCCCTTCCTAACCTCTACCAGAAAGTATTCAGAAAATTATATTAGCGTTCTTAAGTACCGATTTTTCGCGTGGCCGGCGCTCTTCCCCGTAACTGAAATGCACAGGTTCGACTTTGAGATACGAGGGTTGGAACTTAAATAGTGGCAGCTATTTATTCACAACCGATACAACTGAGTTATATGTTTGCACTTGTTACTGTCCTTCAAAGTAGACACCGGCGTTGTGTAGAAGCCGTTGCCAGCGATGTGGAAGGCGTAGTATACCGTTAGCACAGCCTATGCTACTGATGGTGCAAATGGAGCGGTCTACAGGCTGTCGAATCTCTGAACAGTTCTGAAGCGAATGCCACTAAGTGATTCCTTCATCTTCGAAATGAAATCAATGTCACAAGGACTTAAGTCCGGGGAGTATGGTGGATGGTACATTACTTCAAGAGTCCTATCGACCAAACAGAGCAGCCACAGCTTGCGCTGTATGCGCCCGCGCATTGTCGTGCAAAATGATGGCCGGGTTGCGCAGAAAGTGTCACCGCTTCTTTCGCAAAGCTGGTCGCAGGTGATGCTCCGAAAACGAACAGTAATACTATGCACTGACGGTGGCATTCGCTTCAGAACTGTTCCAGAGATTCGACAGCCAGGAGACCGCTCGCTCCATTTGCACCATCAACAGAATAGGCTCTGCTAAACGGTATACTACGCCTTCCACATCGCTGGCAACGGATTCTTCACAACGCTGGTGACTACTCTAAAGGACAGTAACAGGCGCAAACATGTAACTCTTTTGTATCGGTTGTGGATAAATAGTTTCCACTATTTAAGTTCCAACCCTCGTATAATGCACGCAGTATCTAGCGTGTTTTTGTTATTGGATCTTGCATATTTCGATACTTTTCATGCATTTTTAAGTATTTTCATGCATATTTGCATGCATACTTTAAGGTTTTTATGATGCATATAATCCAGTCTCTATTAATGACGTCTATTGGAGGTGTAAGACCCATAGAGCTCGCGAAACGGAGCTAGGTAGCTCTACATCCAGTGCGCAGTTTAGTCGACCAAGGCTCCTTTGTTACTTTGTTATGGGTCCTTACAACCTTCTATAGATTGACATGAATTTGAATCATCTCAGCATCTTCCATAATTTTAAGAGAAGAACCGCATTTCCAGTTAGTTTTTCCCTGATAGTGAGAATTACACTACAAACTCTTCTTACTTCGTCATGTTCGTCCCATTCACTATTCGTCCATTTTACAGTCTCATACTGTCTTTGCCTGTGATTCTGATTTTTGCTATTTCGTGTACACTGGTTTACTCTCGTCGCGAAACGAGAGTTAGCCAAACCTCTCACGTTTATCTCGACATGGTATACACAAAAACCACAAATACGGCCTTAGTTGTTAACGCCATATCTAAGTACGGCATTGTGATCTTCGGAAAGACTACTTCTAATAACGAACCAGACGTGCGAAGTCGGCACGAGCAACCTCAGCTCGGCGGCGTGTGCAGATCATGAGGCGGGTCGGTGGCCTGGGACGCTGGGGCGTCCGGCGGCTATTTGTGCTGCGCCACCACGTGGCCCTGCCGTGTCCATGGCAACATGCGTGACGGACGCGCGGGCACTGACACCCAGCCAGTCACGCACTACCTATGTCTGGCGTTCGTTTAGGGGCAACAGCACGTAACTCTGCTTCCAAAACCACTGGCTGATTTGAAAGGGGCTTGAAGAGCGTAATTACTATGGAGAAATAGTGTAACTATCCATTTACTGCTTTGCTTCGGGCGAGATGACAAATTAGGCACATTTGAAACATCGGAGAAAAGTAAATCAAATTTTCGGTTAGTTAAGAATAAATGAAGGCAAACAATGAGAAGCAATGTTCAGTCTCTGTAGAAAACATACAGGAAAAGTTGGATCTCGCTCAGTCCAATGATATGAGCCTATTTCACTTCTGAAGAAGCCAGTTTAAACTGTCGAAACTGGTAAAGTGAACCAAATAAATATCTCATTGAGCAGCTGACGGCTGATTTTTTATCTTTGTAGACAATAGCTTTGCACAGGGATTTAAAAAGAATGGGGTGCAGTCGTGAAGCAGCTCTTCGTAAGCAACACGTTTCTGTGGTCGATGCTAAGTGATGTCTGAAGTGCTGTAAACAGCGACCCCATTGACAGGTGTTATCTGAAGTGATGAACCTCGCTACAGCCTGAGGGAACCCGGTGGGAGGGTTTGGGTTTGGCGAGTGCCCGTTACCGTCTTGTGTGGTACCTACAGTGAAGTATGGAGGAGATGGTATTATGGTGTAAAAGGGTTTTTCGCGGTTAGAGTGTGGTCGCCTTGTTGCTCTTAAGATGCGGACATATATGAACACTTTTACAGTGCTGTGTACTGCATACAGTAGAGGAACAGTTCGTAGACGATGACTGAAAAGAAATGACCTGCCGAGAATTCCGACCTGAGCGTAACGAAACACGTTCGTGACGAGTTAGAACTTTGACTTCTCTTATTTCAACTCTTGAGGAGAAATGGTCTTCCATTCCGCCTCACATATTTAACCCTCACTGAAAATGTCCCCAACGGAGTTCAAGCCGTCATATGCGAAAAGATTGGACACATCCCTTATTCATGTCCAGTAGTAGCTGTCTTTTGAGCAGATAGTATACTTCTTGTCGTCTCTGTTTATATAGTGAATGAACACAGATAAAAATTCACTTGACGCCTTCCTGAGAGACACTCTCCACTCATTCCGAATTAGTAATATAATTGTAGACCAGATGTGGCTTAAATTCGAAGAAATAGTATCAATAGCAATTGAGAGATTTATACCAAATACATTAACAAACAACGAAGTTGATCCTCCTTGGTACATAAAACGGGTTAGAACACTATTGCAGAAACAACGAAACAGACACGCCAAATTTAAACAGACGCAAAATCCCCAAGATTGGCGATATTTTACAGAAGCTCGAAATTTAGTGCGGGCTTCAATGCGAGATGCTCATAACAGTTTCCACAACAGAACTTTGTCTCGAAACCTGGCAGAAAATCCAAAGAGATTCTGCTCATAAGTGAAGTACGTTAGCGGCAAGAAATTACCTCGAAGAAAACGGTCTTTTGACATACAGTCAACATGAGTTTAGAAAACATCGTTCCTGTGAAACACAACTAGCTCTTTATTCACATGAAGTGTTGACTGCTATTGACAAGGGATTTTAGATCGATTCCATATTTCTGGATTTCCGGAAGGCTTTTGACGCTGTTCCACACAAACGGCTCGTACTGAAATTGCGTGCTTATGGAATATCGTCTCAGTTATGTGACTACGTTTGTGATTTCCTATCAGAGAGGTCACAGTTCGTAGTAACTGAAGGGAAGTCATCGAGTAAAACGGAAGTGATTTCTGGCGTTCCCCAAGGTAGTGTAATAGGCATTTTGCTGTTCCTTACCTATATAAACGATTTGGGAGACAATCTGAGCAGCCGTCTTCGATTGTTTGCAGATGATGCTAATCGACTAATAAAGTCATCAGAAGAACTGTAAAACTATTTAGAAAAGATATGTGAATGGTGCGAAAAGTGACAGTTGACCCTAAACAATGAAAAGTGTGAGGTCATCCACATGATTGCTAAAAGAAAGTCGTTAAACTTCGGTTACACGATAAATCATTCTAATCTAAAAGCCGTAAATTCAACTAAATACCTAGGTATTACAATTACGAGCAACTTAAATTGGAAGAAACACATAGAAAATATTGTGGGGAAGGCTAACCAAAGACTGCGTTTTTTTAGCAGGACACTTAGAAAATGTAACAGACCTACAACGGAGACTGCTTAACTACACTTGTCCGTCCTCTTTTAGAATACGCTGTGCGGTGTGGGATCCTCACCAGGTAGGACTGACGGAGTACGTCGAAAAAGTTCAAAGAAGGTCAGCACGTTTTGTATTATCGCGAAATATGGGAGAGAGCGTCATAGAAATGATACAGGATTTGGGCTGGACATCATTGAAAGAAAGGCGTTTTTCGTTGCGACGGAATCTTCTCAAGACATTCCAGTCAGCAACTTTCTCCTCCGAATGCGAAAATATTTTGTTGACACCGACCTACATTGAGAGGAACGAAGACCACACTAAAATAAGGGAAATCAGAGCTCGGACGGAAAGATATAGGTGTTCATTCTTTCCGCGCGCTATACGAGATTGGAATAATAGAGAATTGTGAAGGTGTTCTATGAACCCTCTGTCAGGCACTTAAATGTGATTTGCAGAATATCGATGTAGATGTAGATGTAGAACACTGCGAGATTAGATTAGTCCATGAATGAAGCACAGGTCCGTTGTAATGTTAGGAGGAATCCAGCCAAAATCAAACACGAAACAGTCCAAGGTGTCGGCATGAATCTCAAAAAGAGAGTAGCCGGCTTGTTGACAGATGTCTGTTTTAGCGCTCTTCCATTTTTACCCATTTATCTTCGGAAGGAAATACGTATGACGCAAATACACTTAAATCATTGTCGTAAGGAGCAACCTGTTTTCATTCTCAGCTTGTTCCACATCTACATGGGTACTCTGCAAATCACAGTGAAATGCCTGGCAGAGAGTTCATCGAACCACCTTCACAATTCTCTATTGTTCCAATCTCGTTTAGCACGCGAAAAGAACGAACACCTATATCTTTCCGTAAGAGCTCTGATTTCCCTTATTTTATCGTAGTGATCGTTTCTCCCTATGTAGGTCGATGTCAACAAAATATTTTCGCATTCGGAGGAGAAAGTTGGTGATCGGAATTTCGTGAAAGGATTCCGTCGCAACGAAAAACTCCTTTTTTTTAATGATGTCCAGCCCAAATCCTGTATCATTTCAGTGACACTCTCTCCCACATTTCGTAATAATAAAAACGTGCTTTTTCGATGTACAACGTCAGTCCTATCTGGTAAGAATCCCTCACCGCGCAGCAGTATTCTAAAAGAGGACGGACAAACGTAATCTCCTTAGTAGATCTGTTGCATTTTCTAAGTGTCCTGCCAATAAAAGCCAGTCTTTGTTTGGACTTGCCCACAACATGTTCTGTGTGTTCCTTCCAATTTAAGTTATTCGTAATTGTAATTCCTAGGTATCTAGTTGAATTTATGACCTTTAGATTTGACTAATTTATCGTGTAACCGAAGTTTAACGACTTCCTTTTAGCACTCATGTGGATGACCTCACACTTTTCGTTATTTAAGTTCAATTACCAATTTTCGCACCATACAAATATCTTTTGTAAATCGTTTTCCAATTTGTTTTGATCTTCTGATGACTTTATTAGTCGATAAACGACAGCGTCATCGGCAAACAACCGAAGACGGCTGCTCAGTTTGTCTCCCAAATCGTTTAGATAGATAAGGAACAGCAAAGGGCTTATAACACTACCTTGGGGAACGCCAGAAATCACTTATGTTTTACTCGATGACTTTCCGTCAATTACTACGAACTGTGACCTCTCTGACAGGAAATCACAAATGTAGTCACATAACTGAGATGATATTCCATAAACACGCAGTTTCACCACAAGCCGCATGTGTGGTACGGTGTCAAAAGCCTTGCGGAAATCCTGAAATACGGAATCGATCTCTAATATCATGTCAATAGCAGTCAACACTTCATGCGAATAAAGGGTAAAGTAAGTAGGAATGTATGAGTAAGTGAGTTCTGAAATATCCCGGTTGTTGGACAGAAAGTATTTTTTCTCTCGTGAAGAGTAGTGCCAACTTTTTAGAGTTTCTCCAATGATGTTTGGCAAAGCTGTTACCTCTCGATCCTGAAATCTCCCGCTTTGTTTGTCCGTACCATTGGCTAGAACACCGCCTCCACTCTGCTGAAAAAATCTGGTATTCCCTACAACAGCCGTTGGACAGAGGTTTTGTAAGTTACTCCGGGATTGGTGGTGGAGCTGTGAGTTTTGTCTGTATTCTACGGAACATGGCTTCGAAAGGTTTCGTTTGTTAGCTAGATTTAACGGTTATTTCTTGTTAGGGAACCATCCGTCTGTCTCAGTTACGCATTCGGATACCTTTTGGTTTTATTAATAGTGTAATTCCTATGAACTTGTTGTGAAATGAACAAACGTAGCGTTTCCTTTGATTCTGATTGGACACTGCCATGTGCCTTCATCACCTGTCCCTGTTGACTCGAGTTTATACGTCTCTAAGAATTAATATTTTTCAAGAAACGAGCATCATATTTCGTTGGACCAAGTATTTTAAATTGAGTTTTCAGGACATAAGCAAGTTAGTGATCTTGAGAGATGAATTTCAGTGTCATATCCGTTTTGTGGAAGGACTGTAACCGTTAAGTTGGGTAAACACCTTCAGCGGTGTACCCATGGTTTTCATATGCGCTACCGTTAATTTTATCGCGGAATCTGTAACGTTTCCCGTGCGCTGATGTTTCAACATCCGTGGCAAGCGGTCGTCACATGTGATGAAAGTAACAATTTCGCAGTCCTAGGTAACAGGATGAACCCCTCTTTGTGTCACTGGAACCTAATTTAAATGAAGTAACTGACGTTACTGACTTACGTGGAAAAGCTCTCCTGTCTAACTCTTTCCCACTGTAATCCACCCCCTTTGCCTTTTGGTAGTATACTTTCATGGAATTGAGATGAAGTTCTAAAGTTCTTAGAACATCTATGGATGCTTGATTGCGCGCATGAAAAATTGAGTTATTCTCCATTTTGTGAATTTTCATAGTTTCCATCTGCACTCCTATACAAGACACGTAAGCCACCGTTCCCGCTGAATCTTGCCAGAGTGTGATGATCACATACGCTAAGGGACCATTTCTCTTTCCATATCGATTTGATAATGTTTGTTGTGCTTTGTATGGGCATTTACATTATTGTAATAGTCTCATATTTTGGTCGTCACTGAATTGTGAATATTCATTCCCATCACACTTTTCAATATCCTGCGAAACCCCTGGAATGGTCAACAACCCGTGTTTTTCAAGAGATAAAGTAATAGATTCTCTTCCTCGCCATGAATAAAACCGATTATTTGATGTGATTTCGGCCTTTGTATGTTCGCACCGCAGCCGTAGCATCCCTCTGTTGTGAAATCCAAGTTCGGGACTTAATAAAGAATGTTTGCTACCAGGAAAGGACGACATTGTATACATTGCAGACGAATGTGATATGCAATAAATAAGTAAATTACTCGCTACCCCCCTCCCCCCCCCCCCACCGTCCTTTCGAGACTAAGAAGAACAGAAAGTCCATGACTAAACGACGAAAAGAAGGTGTACTAAAGAAGTGGCAAATTATTTAGTTAAATCCACTAGAATATGTAATCACAGAAGAGAGTAGAAGGTTTTTATTTGCCAATGTCTATCGGGATTACTTGAAATCAAAACTAGTAGATGGCTTTTAGCGTATGTTGTAAGCATGTAGAATGAGTACACTGGGCTGTTGTCACTGTGCAGACAACTTTACCCCGATCCGAAAACCACGGGATCACGCCCGGGCCCATGGGAAATAGGGGCCCATCAACGAACTTGTAACGTCACACTATACGCCTTGCCTGACATACATCGGAAACGCTTGGTTATGTCCGGCGCAAGGGGGTAAACCAGTGCCGTTTGCCAATGAAAATACACCCAATAAAAGTCCATAACTTGGAAGCGTGAACCTACATAAACGCGCCAGTATTAAAGTGGTTTCAAATAGTAACTTGCTCCCACTGAAGACTATTGCTTCAACTCAGACCTGTAGTGTCACATGCTGTGACGTTCGCCACTGAGCCCGCATATCTCGCTGGCCCCAGATCACGCCATGTGGCGTGACGTGATATGGCGGAGGAGCGAGTTTCTCCAGTTACGCGTATGTGGCGGCGCAGGTAGTGGCAGCGAGTGAATTTATTTTGCTCTCTGAGTGGCCAACTACAAAATTATACTCAATGGTTACTAATGGAAGTCCCGTATTCATATTTGAATTAACTATAAATCTGCTTGATCTTCAATGGCTAATACATCTACTTCCTTAATTCACTGCTGTGAGCACCAGGGAACTTCAGGAAATTCCACGTAGGAAAGTATTGCAACCTCCCGATCGTGTATTTGTCTTCCAAATACCACAAATGCAATTCATTTAAGGATATTACACTCGAAACTGCTTGCACTGGGTATTGTCATGTGGCGGAGAATGGTACTGAGATACTTTTATGGCGGTGAAATATAAGCGTAGCTTTGCGGATCCTGCTACCGAACACTGGTTGGTTTGTTATACATACATAAAAAAATTGCATCATCCCAGTTCCCAGAACTCCTGAAGATAGACATTGACTGTGGACATTGTATCACAGACACAGTCCCTTTCACTGTTCGCAGATGTCACTAAACCAGCCAAAAGATATAAACTACCATGCATGAGCAGCGCCTATTAGACGGAGGGGGTCCGACAGCCGATCAGTTCCAGTCATACCACCAGGACGGACGTACACGCCTCGTGTTGTCTGTAGTTCAATCATGCCCAGACGGTCAATACCGCGGTTCGATCGTGCCCGCATTGTTACTTTCTGCCAGGAAGGGCTCTCAACAAGGGAAGTGTACAGGCGTCTCGGAGTGAACCAAAGCGATGTTGTTCGGACATGGAGGAGGTACAGAGAGACAGGAACTGTCGATGACATGAGTCGCTCAGGCCGCTCAGGGGCTACTACTGCAGTGGATGACAGCTACCTACGGACTATGGCTCGGAGGAACCCTGACAGCAATGCCATGTTGAATAATGCTTTTCGTGCAGCCACAGGACGTCATGTTACGAGTCAAACTGTGCGCAATAGGCTGCATGATGCTCAACTTCACTCCGGACGTCCACGGCGAGGTCCATCTGTGCAACCACGACACCACGCAGCGCGGTACAGATGGGCCAAACAACATGCCGGTTGGGCGGTCAGGATTGGCATCACGTTCTCTTCACTGATGAGGGTCGCATATGCCTTTAACGAGACAATCGTCGGAGACGTGTTTGGAGGAAACCCAGTAAGGCTGAACGCCTTAGACACACTGTCCAGCGAGTGCAGCAAGGTGGAGGTTCCCTGCTGTTTCCGGATGGCATCATGTGAAGCCAACGTACGCCGCTGGCGGTCATGTAAGGCGGCGTAACGCCTGTACGATACGTGAATGTCATGCTCCGACCGATAGTTCAGCCATATCGGCAGCATATTGGCGAGGCAATTGGCGTGCACATCTTGTGAATGAACGACTTCCTTCAGAATAACGACATCGCTCGACTAGAGTGGTCAGCATGTTCTCCAGACATGAACCCTATCGAATATGCCTTGGATAGATTGAAAAGGGCTGTTTATGGAGGACATGACCCACAAACCACTCTGAGGGATCTACGCCGAATCGCCGTCGAGGAGTGGGACAATCTGGACCAACAGTTCCTTAATGAAGTTGTGGATAGTATGCCACGACGAGTACAAGCATGCACAACGCAAGAGGACGTGCTACTGGGTATCAGAGGTACCTGTATACTGCAATCAGGACCACCAACCCTGAAGGTCCGGGTGTATGGTGGTAGAACATACAATGTGTGGTTTTCATGAACAATAAAAGCGGCGGAAATGATGTTTATGTTGATCTCTATTCTAGTTTTCTGTGCAGTTTCCGGAACTTTCGGAACTGAGGTGATGCAAAACTTATTTTTATGTGTGTATATACATTTACACAATGATAAGAAGTCTGTGGAGTTTGTCTACCCTGTGTTAAAACTCAATTTACATTGTAAAGAATTCAATAAAACAATCATATCAAGGAATACAGCTGAGAGAAGATTCTTTGAACGTCCTTACATCGACTACGTGAGAGCAGATGGAGCACTTTCTCGGACTGAACAACTTTTTGAAGGCAGTCTATTATGTTTTCAAAAGACCCACCTTGGAAAAGCACTCAAAACCTAACACTGGATGGCCAAACGGTGTCTGAACCTCAGTTCTGGGATTTTAGTGCAATGTGCAGTGTACAGTGTACTCACCCGAACTACTCATGTTTTGTAGTAAGGCATAATATCATCTCATTCTCACCAAGAAGTTACGAAGCCACCTGTATAGCCGAGGTGACTAATGCACACCGGTCCCCTGGCACTCGACTCGGAGATACGTAGGTCGAATCTTTAACGGCAAGTATTTGGCAGGTAGGGGGAGGTGAGTTCATGGTGTAAGGTTCCTGATCAGTCTTCGCGCCAACTTACTGGATTAAATTTCAAACCTCTCCGCAGTGTCTCATGAAATTTGGATATGTGACACTGTTGATGGTGATCCGTGCCTCCGATAAGGGCATTAATCTCGACGGACACCCTGATTGTGTTCGAGGGGGAGGGCTATGTGCCGAAGGTACGAGGTTATGGGAGCTGTCGGAGTCAACCGGAGTCAACCGTAAGTAATGGAGGGCTATGTGCCGGCTAACTCTCTCCCTTCCCTTCATCCACAACGTAACAAACTCAACACTACGCCGTGCAAGCACTCATCAGTCATCCACACGATATGGAAACACATTTGACACTTCGTAAGAGGTCGAAGAAAGGCCACCTGCATCTACTCGTCTACGCTCACTTAGTGCATATGGAACTACTTTGATAATTCAGGAATTCTGCTGTTTTGAAGTACATAAAATATCATGGTAAAGTGCCTCAGGGGTGGGAATCGCCTTAAAGGAATCGGTGGCGGCAGATTCCAGCGGAAAGCTTTCGCCCTCAGAAGTAAAAAATATTCAGCATTGCCAAAGAGAAATTACAGAATTCTTTTCCTAAATTGAATGAAGTATGCAAAAGACATTACAAGCGACGTTTTTGTAGTGTAAATAGTTTGTTACCCAAAGTAATACGGCAGCCAGCCACATTTTATACAGCTTTACTTATACTAAAACGCGCCTCGAGTTCTCACACGTCTTCAATAGACACTGAGTCAGCAGTGAAGCTAGAAGTATGTGTATTACGTACACAAATACAAAAGAATAGGCAACAAGCTAAAAAAATGAAATTCAGTCGAAGCCTACGAAATGCAGCCGACAAAATCGTTATATTGGTGAAGATGTAGAGATGTTACGGAATTTAAGATGGGAGAACACCCGATTCTCTTCTTGGGAAAATTAAGCAACATGAAAAGTATGTCGTTCCTGTATTTCTCCAAGTACTGCAACCCGCAGCTTCGCAACTTCACCGCCACTATCGCGGATAAATTACGGTAATTTTGTGTTTTAAAGACTTTACTTCACACAGTACTTCGATGCATGCTTTCGCCGTCTCATGAAGCACTGACCCTGTTCCTGGAATCCGTCTGTCTCTTTTTCCAGCTTCGTTCAGTATGATGTGTGCCGTGGTAACAAACCTATCGCACTTCACAATTATGGACTAAAATAATTCAGATTTCCATCATTATTTCGCTACAATTCACGTTTGTCCTCTGTACTGCGCAAAGCATCTGTAGGCACCCGCTCTACGTTATCACTTCTTTTCTCACACTTCATAATAACTTGTTACTGCTTTTCTTATTTCCCTGCTTCTATTCCCTTCCACGATGGAAGATCGGAAAGTAAAGCAAAATAATATTTCCTGGCAGATTAAAACTGTGTGCCGGACCGAGATTCGAATTTCGGACCATTGCCTTTTGCGGGCCAGTGCTCTACCATCTTTTTTTCTGTTTGGTCATTGCGGACGTCACATGACATCCGTTAAAGTTCGTTTGTTGATCCTTCCACTCAGTTTTTTACTACAGAGGCCAAACAGCTCTCTGACCGAACACGCTGAGCTACTGTGCCGGCACCATCTGAGCTACCCAAGCACGACACGCTCCGTCCTCACAGCTTTACTTCTGCCAGTACCTCGTCTCCTTCCTTCCAAACTTTGAAGAAGCTCTCCTGCGAATCTCATCATCAGAATATCATTCTGGTAATGCAAAATAATTTTATTACCAAAATGTTTAATAGATAACGAAAAAAAACACAAATAAACCTACACCTTTCACCTACTTTTCTATACAGTCACCAACGTTCTCAACACATTTCTTCCATCGTGATACCGGTTTCAATATGCCCTTTTCGTAGAAGTCCCTTTGGTAGGAATATAGCCGTCTGCGGACTGCTGATTTCACATCCGCGTCTGTCACAAAGCTTTTGCCTGCCAGGAATTTCTTCATGGCAGCTAAAAGATAAAAGTCAGACGGCGAAAGGTCCGGACTGGATGCTGGAGACCGTCGCAACCAAATTTGGCCATTTTCTCACGGAGCACCAACTTGGGGGCCGTTCCACCCAAATTTGGCGATTTTCTCACGAAGAGCAGCAGTAACTCGTGGGCGAGTATTGCCATGAAGAAATATGACACAAAGGGAACGACCCAACTTAGCCGATGATTTAATGTAGGCTGCAGCATTCACAGTGGTCCAGTGTTCGGCAAAGCCCACCACTAACACACAACGCATATCCCAGAACAATCTCACAAGCACTTTCCTAACAGACTGAGTCACTCTAAAATTTTTTCATGGTGGGGAATCAGCACTTTTCCACCCCATAGAGGCCTCTTTGGTTTTGGGTGTGTAGTTATACGCCCATGACTCGTCACTAGTGACGACACCTTTCAGGAAGTCATGATTTTCTGCGGTGTAACGTGTTAAGTGATCCAAGCTTGTCGTCATTCGTTGGCCCTTGTGTTTGTCTGACGGGTTCTTAGGGACCCAGGGAGCACTAACTTTAAAAAATTTCAGCATGTCATGAACAATATCGCACATCATAGGAAGTGCTGAACTGATAGGATAAGGTTAGCAATTGCTCACGCCTGTCGTTCAAAATTGCTGCCTCAATGGTACCGACATTCTGCGGAATTGCAGATGTTATCGACCGCCCTCAGCGTGGCGAATCGTTAAGGCTGACATTGCCCTCTTGGAAGACTACACACCACTTGGAGACATTAATACTGTCCATACAGTCGTTCTTACATACGCCTTGCAAGTCCCTGTGAATTTCACTCGGTTTATGCCCTTTAGTCCGCAAGTGTTGAATTACACTTCGCTTCTCTTCACAAGTTGACGACAGTAACATGCGCGCCATATTTCTTTCGTAGTTCAAGCTTCGTTCGCTAGAGCTGCACATGAAATCAAAATACCTTCTGCATCGCAAACTTTGAGCTACATCGTCCTGAAATTTCAGCATTCCACCTGCAATACTAGAGGAGCAAAAAATTATTGTGCGTTACTTTCCGATTCCTCTCCCCCCCCCCCCCCCCTCTCTGAATTGCTTGTCACTAAGATCGGTTTACGACGTTCTCCGCATCCTCCCCGTAGATCAGGCAACGCGTGTTGCGAGATGCTGCCGCACAAAGGCCAGATAGCGCTGCTTCGACGCCTAACCTTAAAAAGAAACAGAGCCGGTGATCTTGGGAAATTAGCGTGCAGAGCTCGTAGCTGGCAGCTTATCGGCGGGCGGTTGCGCCAGCGGACTGTGTACAGAACCGCGAGGGCCCCGCCTTCCCCTTGGGGGTTATCGCGGCCGCAGTATCTCTCACGTAACGTCCCGTTCGCAGATTGTCGCACGTGGTGTTCCGCGAATCGACGCAATGTCAGCGATTGGCAATCACGTCGGAACGAGGCGAGGCGAGAAAAGAAGAAAAATAAAAGACGAAAATAAAAGTGAGAAGCACAAGCAGCTGCGTGGCGCCCTTCAATATTGCGAGCAACAGTAGCCGTCGAGATACGTTCCGTCTGGGGAGTATCTTTTCAAAATATTTCCAGAGATGCTAGAAGAACCACAGAAAATACGTATTAACAGGTTAAAAATTACGATACGCATCTTAAAGTTGCACCACACAGATGTGTGCTGCTGACATGCAGGAAGGGTCGTCTGTTTCCAGTCAGATGTTGACAAAATATCGCTATAATACGAAGACTGGTGTAGAGCTCCTAATCAAGACAAACATAACAGAGAAGTCGCGGAGCTAGAAAACTTAGCGAAATGCAGGAAGACCTGTAGATGATCGCCGGCCGGAGTGGCCGTGCGGTTCTAGGCGCTACAGTCTGGAGCCGAGCGACCGCCCCGGTAGCAGGTTCGAATCCTGCCTCGGGCCTGGATGTGTGTGATGTCCTTAGGTTAGTTAGGTTTAATTAGTTCTAAGTTCTAGGCGACTGATGACCTCAGAAGTTAAGTCGCATAGTGCTCAGAGCCATTTTGTAGATGATCGACACTTGGTGCAGGGATAGCCAATGCACCCTCAACATTAACAAAACTAACGTATTGCTCATAAACAGGTGAAAAAATGTGTTATGGAATGATTACGCATCTACCGCAGAATAATTAGAAGCAATCAAATCCATTAATTATCTCATGGAGCCATCACATCGTATGAAGGGTAAATGCTGTAGAGACTCACTGAAAGTGTAATTCCCCTCACGAAGAAATTTACTTGCAAAACCCTAGCTTGACCTATGCTTGAGTACTGGTCTTCAGTGTGGGACCCTTACCAGACGGGACTGAAGAGTGAAGAGAGATGGTCCACGGAAGACTAGCACGCTTTATCCTAGGTTCATTTAGAAAGAGCAAAACTATCGCGGAGATGTGAAAAATACCATATTAACTCCTGGACCTGCTGGTAAAATCCTTTATTTATAGACCCGGTTTCAGTCATCTGACCATAAAAGTATTCACAATATCACGTTAAGCGAAATATAAAATTGTTATCGTTGAATAATATGGGCATGTTAATTACGAATTCAGTCTATAAAACCTGTGCGAGTGAGTCTAATTATTCATGTTAAAGCTGTAATCGACGTTCACAGTTTTAACTCCCTAGCACAGTTTTAACTCCCTAGCACAGTTTTTATAAATTTGCGACGTAATTTATATTACGATATCGTAACAGTATATTATTCCCTGTTGTATCATGTGACGATGACGATTTTATATTTCACCTAACGTGATGCTGTGAATACTTTTATTAACCTGATGATGGTCGGACGATTGAAAGTGGTTGCATAAATAACGTGTTTTATCAGCAGCTCGTGGCAGTAATATGATATTTTTCAGGTACATAAGAGATGTGGGGCACACCTCCTGAAAATATATCGTCAGGGAGATATTCATCCAACCTCCGCGGCTACAGGAGAGGTGTCGTGCATTGCGCCGATGAGCACCGTTAAAATTCTGAGAACAAATATCCCTAGAAGAGTCAACTAATATATTGCTTTCTCCTACGTATATATGGTGAAAAACGGTGAATCTAAAGCTAGAGATATTCGAGCTCACACCGAGGCCTTCTAGCAATCAGCCCCCACCTTTCGCGACTGGAATAGAAGTGAGTGGAATTTACAGTGGTAGACAAAGTACCCTTTGCCGTAGAACATAGGTTGTTTGTGGATTATACATGTGCGTGTAGATAACGTTCGGTACTTCAAGCCATGCAGTTATCGTGAAATAATGATGAGCAGGGAGGTGAACTGGAACATACACTCAGCTGCACGTTAATCGAATGGCGGACTTCGATTGCTTGGTGCAATACTGGAAAACGATAGTCTGCCTGTGGGAGAGATTGCTCACAAAACATTTTAGATGAGAAATAGTTATATATGACAATACGAACTGTGCAAAGTAAGGCAATGGGAGTGATCGCCCTGTACACGGGAAATCGTGAATGACAGGAGACTGAAGACATACATGTAGAGCCACATTGGACAAACATACATCAGGGGGCGGTTGCTGTAAAATATTATTAACTTTTGAATGCATTTCTAATAGAATTTGTATTTAACCGCAACAGTGAATCTACAGTGATACACAAATTATCGCTTTGGGTACAGGGTGGGCTGCAGATAAGGGTCAAATACACGCCCTAATAGAGGGCAGTTGGTATCCTAACCTCATGAACTGCGTGTGCTTTCTTGCCATTTCCCGTATTTGCTTTGGTGGAATACGGGCTGCTTTTCCTGCCCCGCCTCAGGCACACAATACATATCAAAGCACGACAACACTCAGAACAGAGGTAGCACGATCCTAAAACAATGCCGTCCATGTCCTTTGTCCTCTAAGGTAAAATGACTGTGTGGTATCAGGAAGCGTACCCGGCCGCAGAGACAAGAGTCAAACAGGCCCACGATACGAAGACTAGTTAAGTTTGCACGTCCAACAGTACGCTAACGCTCTCCCCCTCCCCCCCCCCCCCCTTCCCCAGAAAAATATAATGAAATTCATTATTGGCAATCCTTGTGCCTACACTGTTAACAAAGACAGATAGTGGAACACTCGTCAGAGAACTATAAAAACTGTAAAAGTAGGAGTAATTCTCGCGCCATAGTTGTCATAATTATCGTCAGGTATTCGACATCACTGATGGATGCATTCTCAGCGACACACATTCATTTTGGAATTCACAACCTTCGATCCGCTCTAAAAATGACGAAGCTGCTGGAGTACAGTCACGGGCGCCTACAAAAAACTCCTCTAGTAGGCGCTACAATTGTAGAATTACTGAATGGTTTATCACCTTGTAAACCCCTTTTACAAACTAATGACCTCAAAAAACTCCCATGACGTCATGAGAAATACTCAAACCTCATGGACGTCTAAACGACTACTGCGGACTGCTGTACAATAATTAAAGCACAGCTCTTAAGACTTCTCTTCATATTGAAACTGCGACAGAATAATTCCTCTTCCGCCAATTCTAGTCGTCATGTACAATATATGTGGTACTGTTACACGCGAGCATCCTTAGGAATTAAGTAGCCAAGTGCCACTCGTTAAATACAGGATGTCCCAGAAATGTTACGGCAGTCTTTTAGGGGTCGTATAGGATGTCTTCACGAACACATCGAGGATAGGAATCTGTGTCCGGAAACGTCATACAACGACGCTCAAAGCGTCAAGTTTCACTCGCCGGCGTCTGCCATTAGGTCACAGCAGCAAACGTGACTTTTTATGCTGATGAACCTTAGGCGGAACGTCTCGCAATGGTGTTTATTATTCAGTGATTGCGACTGATTGTCACGATCGGCAGTGAAGAAGCTAGCTGCTGCGTAGAAAGGCCTTGTCTCCAATGAATGCGATGCTCTGTTGGCTCAGTGGTCACGCGTTTCCAGCTACAGTTTATTTTCCTGAAACCCTCTAAAATCTCCAATGTTTTTCGGTACACAGGAGAAAAATAAACTGCAGATGGAAACCTGTGCCCCAAACTACCATTCACCGCTGAAACAGAGGTTTAGTTGCGAAGGAGACGAGGACTCTCTACGCAGTAGTTAGCTCCGTCTCCTCTACTGACGATCATGGCCATCAGTCGCGACCGCTGAATAAAAAACATTTCGAGACTTCCCGCATATGTTCCGTCAGTGTACCCCCTCGTTTGCCGCCGCAGGGGCGGATTAGTGGCAGGCGCCGGCCCCTGTAACTTTGACACTCTATAGCGTAGTTGCACGACCTTTCCAGACACGGTTCCTATTCTCGATTTGTTTCTCGAGATACCCTTTGAAACCCTCCCAAGTTTGTCGGAACATTTTTGCGACACAATTTACACCTGGCTGTCGATAACGTCGCCATCGTGAAAAAGTGTCCCTTGGCTTGTTCGCGTTTGTGAAGTGAAACATGTCCATAAACGAAATGTACATGCGACTTTTTGCTGCTGTGCAGTTGAAATCTGCATCGATCTTTATCCCCCTGCAGCCTCGCTAAAGTTATCGCGACAGCCTGTTTGCAAAAGAACAAATTGTAAAGCTATCTTTTATAATGCTTCATTGCACTATTTGCTTTGTGAGCAGAAGCGATCAAGATTAAAGGGTTTAAAAGTAGCCTGACAGCGGAATAAGAACCTGTTCACTTACCGGTTATGTTGGCAAAGATGTAGGAAATGGTCCTGTAAATACAGCTCTACCTATCTTATGTACCTCATATCATCATCATCAAAGGTGACTTTTTTGTTCCTCCAAGCCAGTCAGATTGGAGGAGAAAATATTTCGTGAAACGGTGATTTGTGCTTTGAATCAGTATCATGGAAGTTTGAAAAGTAAATTCCACATTGATCGAATAATAACAACTGATGCTCTCAGGACTAAGTTGGCACCTCTCTGCCGGCCGAAGTGGCCGTGCGGTTAAAGGCGCTGCAGTCTGGAACCGCAAGACCGCTACGGTCGCAGGTTCGAATCCTGCCTCGGGCATGGATGTTTGTGATGTCCTTAGGTTAGTTAGGTTTAACTAGTTCTAAGTTCTAGGGGACTAATGACCTCAGCAGTTGAGTCCCATAGTGCTCAGAGCCATTTGAACCATTTGGCACCTCTCTCCACGAAGTGAGATGGAGTCCTAGTGAGATGGTGGTCTCTGCAAGGTGAACGCTTCGTAGGAAGCGCCAGTCAATCGCAGGGCTCCCATTTTCCCCAGATACAGTCAGTCTACTTTTGTTATTAGCTTTTAATATCTGCTTGTATTAAATTATGATTTTCGTGTCTCAGAGTTGTCTCTAATGCGAGCTGCTATTTCTCTCATCTAAACGTTAGTTACAATTAACAACGCGTTCCTCATTTGATCTCTGTCCTGTGATAGTGCGAGACAATATTTCGCTCTGCCTTTTCTAGCCATTCTCTGGACTGACCATTAGGTGTCCTTCCTGCGAAAACCTACCTGCACAAATTTCGTTGGGTTTCGTCTGTTAGTGGCACCACTATCCACTACTCGGGGCACTTGTCCTGCCTCGCAGAGAGTCCAAGTGCCTAGCCTCTTCACTTTATTCTCGGAGCTGGATGGAAAGATTGTATTGTTACACGTTCTTTCCATATGGGACGTTGCGGAGTGGTGTGCTGACACGCGCACTGGCGATTAGGAACTTTTACGTCCTTTCCTTGCCTCCAAAATAACGGTGATGAACTTGAACTGGTAACCTTCGGCACAGTGGCATCTAAAGTTTCAGCTGCTATCAGTCTTGCACATTGAAATCCTGTAACTGTACATTTATGTTGGTCCCTCCGCTGGCAGCCTAAGGATAACACGCCGTTATTCCATTCTAAGGAAGTTTCACACTGTCTCATCGACAGTTTTGTCTATCATCTCTAATATCCACGCTTTTTCTGTTCACTTAACTTTCAGCCTTTTTAGGGCGCCGTATCACTTCGTCCGTACCACTTTTCCGTCTGCCTCTCTGCCTGTCTGTCCGACAGTTCAAAATCCTTTTTATGAGGAACAGGTAGACGCATCAAATTGAAATTCGTGTCCCATATTAAGGTCTACGGTCCCATGGCAACGTAAAAAAGTGAAGCCTGTAAGTCAATGCAGTCAAAAGATACGACCACTTATGTCCCATATTTTGATATTCGCAAAGTCATCAAAACCCACAGGGTACTTCACATTGTCATAGCATTATCAGATTAGTCAATATGCAAGTATCGAAAGGAAAAATTCGAAAATTGTTATTTTTTAATTATAACTCATGGCTTTTTTTAAGATTAGATGGTCTGTTCGTTTGTCTGTTAAGACGTTTCTATCTCAGGAACAGGTACACGTATCAGGTTGAAATTTATACTACATTATGACGTCTATAGTCCTTGGTGGTGTCAAAATGTTAAGCTTCTAAGTCAATGAAATCAAAAGATACGGCCATTTATGTCACATATTTTGATACTCGCAGACTCACTCATTAAAACTTACGGGTACGTCCCTTTGATGTAGAATCATGAAATTTGAGAAGAAGAAAGGTTTGACAGTACAAGTAAAGGAAAAAACTCTGTGAATGTGTATTTGTAATTATATCATACGAAAATAATATTTCTTTTGGCGTTTGTTATGCGACTTCAAAGTTGAAATTAAATCATTCTCAAAAGTCTTGGAATCCGTGGCACCGATATATTGCCGGTACCAATGTCGATAACAGGCAAAAATCTGGCGAAATCCTCGATTCCTGGAATGGACGGACTGTCTATTTACATTATTAAGTTTGTACCGCTGCCTCACTGGGCGAATCCTACACGCACCTGGCCAATTTTTTGTTGTTAATATCGCAATATCATACTAAAACTGGACAAATTGTGACGTTTGAGCGGCTCATTGCTTCTGAGTTATTTGCAAATAATTTGTGTGAACAAGTTTTTTCTGTTATTTTATCCCCAATGTAGTTTCGCTTCTCCGCTTAGGACATTCTAAATACTGATACGATGACAAATGTCGGTGTAGCGGATAGCGGCTCTGAATCAGAGTTAGATGGCGGTCGAGGGGCGTTCGTCACAGGTCGGTCAGCCTTGGCGTTCTCCGATAGGGCGTTAGGGACGTGTCCTGCAGCCCGAGAGCCGCTGACTCAAGGCAGAAGCACGTGCGACCGCCTGCCGTCACGGTGAACCTGGCCGTACATCGCCATTGCGCACTACGCTTGGACAGAGCATCCACTCCCTACATTTATACTCACAGCTCTCCATTTTCATGCCCCTAAAATGCCAAACGCACTCATAAGAAGATTATTTTACGTTTCCAGAAGTTGGGCATCTATCACAGTTAAGGACAATGGCTCTTGCACCAGCTGGACGTTATTATTATCACATATAATGTAACTCCACATATTACGTCTTCGATTTGTTCAGTAGTCAGTTCACTCACTGTGCTGTCGTGTTTAGAACAAGGACTCACTCCTTCGTTTAAGATTTGTGTCGCCATCACAGAATTCCATTGCGACACGTATCGAGGTTGCTGACGGGTAAAATCCGCTAGGCCATAAACAGCTATTAAGGTGGCGGTTAAAGAACAAATCTATCACTGCTCAAAACAGTTTGATGCAGTATGTTGTTTCCCAATGAGGACTGTAACTGTGGCCGTTAAATATTACTCTTATTGTTATTATGCACCGCTCGCTGTTGTGTCGTTACAATACAGAGATACTACGTTGAGTGGATATTTCTGTTCAATTAATGTCGTTTACTTTCATGATAATAGCGTAACAGACAACCTCAGACGGAATTCAGTGTACCAGTCGAAAGCTATGACTAGTCGAGAGGGATCGGAATCTTTTCTTCAGGAAAGGCTTAATATCCGTTCGTCCGCGAAGACTGATGCGGATGGCATAGAAGCTGAATGCTTGATAGTAGTGACCACCTTTGAGTGTCGTTTCTGATTCCGTTCTGAAACACACAAAAACAAGGTATACGTAATATGATGGACATAACGAGCTTTGGCCTGTTGTATGTGTGACCACTCAGTGACGTTACGGAGTTGCAACTTGTTTGCTAGGCTGCGGATGTGTGCGTCCTGTGACGTTGGAGATGTCTTATAGTAGTCCGTGATGATCGCGTGAACGTTCCTTGGAAATAAGGTACTTCCTTTGTCAAATGAGGTTTCCTCATCGGAAAATGTCATGATGGGTGCAAAGCTAGTTTGAAGCCTCGGTTTTATAACTGCTCAGTATAGTTAATGTAAGTACCAGCTGTGTGCAATTGCTCAGTACCACAACAGTGTTCTACACAGAAAAAAAGCAAGGTCCTGTTGGACGATAGCAATCGAATTTAATACAGGACAGAGCTGGCGTAAGCTGTGTAACGTATTGTACTTGATTTTATTCACATTCTGGCACCAAGTTACGGTAGTGACACTCGTTTACATTGCCGTGATTTGTCACTGCACAGTGGCATCATGCAGCGAGGAACTCGTTGTTTCGTCGCGCCAAGTCTGCGCCATTTGAATTGAATGATGATGCTACTCCTGTATCGCACCATATCGTCCGTGTACAGCAAAGGTTGAAAGGCCTACGCATTGGTAGAAACAGTGCATACATTAGAGTAGGTGACATCGAACTTCGCGGGACTCTAGCTGGGATCCCGCTGTCTGAGGACAGGTCATTATCTCCCTTGGACGGAGGTTCAGGCCCTTTCGGTAGAATACTAGGAGAAGAGCGCTGGCGCTAGAAATCAGTGTCCAATGTTTTTCTTGGGAGAACGTCGTTCGGTGTTGATGAACACCGCTCAGAACAACATTGTGCCGTGATATTATTCAGAGGACTCAAAATGGGGTTCCTCCCGTCCTGTGACGAAATAAAACACGAAGAACTACCGTTCGCAGTTAGCATTACTCACATTTTTGGAACGCAGTACAGAAAAATGAGGAACTATAATGGAACTATAATGCCTGGGTTTGTGACACTTCAAGTATGACGTATAAAGGTTTAGTTAACACCGTGAAAAGCAGGAAAACATATTTTAAAGAAACTGTCACTCAAGTGGCGCGTTCGGCCGGCCGCTGTGGCCGAGTGGTTCCAGGGGCTTCAGTCTGGAACCGCGTGACCCGCTACGGTCGCAGGTTCGAATCCTGCCTCGGGCATGGATGTGTGTGATGTCCTTAGGTTAGTTAGGTTTAAGTAGTTCTAAGTTCTAGGGGACTGATGCCCTCCGATGCTAAGTCCCATAGTGCTCAGAGCCATTTGAACCATTTGAAGTGGCGCGTTCAGTTTTATGTGTCACTGGAAACACAGGAATTTCGATTCGTAAATGGTAGGAGAAAAGAAATGGACTGGCAAGTACGAGTATAATTATAAAGCAGTCGCTAAACAACTTTTGATCTCTTAGTTGAAAGTACTGTATAGGCGGTAGGCCATTAGTCCTGAAGCAGAGAAAGATTACGTTGGCAGGTTTATTGAGGAAGCTGTATTATTCTTAGACATGAATCTTTTTCACTTTTCGGAAATGAAGGAGCATTAATTTGCATTTTACCAGCACATTGTCAAGTGATGGTGGTACTGAGTTGCTGTACGAAATACTTTAGGATATCTAGATGGAACATTTATGTCAAGAACCAGAGATAGTTTGACTACCCAGTAAAAAGTACTCACACATCCCTATGCAATGCGGAGTTGATCACTAGGTAGCATACGAAAGGCGGAAGAGGTGGACTCTGGGATGGCGAAGTCGACGGGAGAGGTAACCCTACCTTGTTCCGGATCGGTGTTATCTCAGATTCGATAGCTCAACGCATTGCTTCAGCAGCCATGAAAGCGGAAGAAGCCTCTAACAGTTATGGAGTCTCCAGTTCTCGTAGTTTCTATGCTGTTCGAGACAGATTCAGTGGCTGCTTAGGATGTGTGATTGCTGATGTCCAGCATCATTCTCAAGTGAATAGAATTCACGCCAGGCCTATGTCCAAATGTACGAAAGCAAGACCTGCGGTGGTCAGGGAGTTTCTGCGGCAGCGGGATTGTGTAGTCTGGGAGCTCCTACTGATTGCCGTTTTTGCTCTATGACTCTGTAGAACAATGCATGTGCTACAGTCGTGTCTGAAACGACAAATTTACGATCCAGTCCGTTCACCCTGGATGGGGAAAGAGCTGTAAAAGGTGCAAAAGATGCCTTAAACAGAGTCAGACTAAACCTCATACGACTGGAACGCTGTGTATACAGAATACATCACATGAGGTCGAAATAAACTGATAAATTTAAATTTTCTAATCTCCACATGCGTATACTGAACGGTAATATTAAGATCCACATACCAGAAACCCGAACAGCAATTACAGCTCGTTTGCTGAGAAAACCTGTCATAGACACCGCTGCCTTGAGTGAAACTTAACTGAGTGATGAAGATCAGCTCAGGATAATTCGACGACTAGTGTTCTTCTAGAAAGGAAGGGATAGAAACGAGCTCGTGTACACGCAGTTGAATTTGCTGTACTAAATGAACTCTTCATCTCTTTGACCACATCATCATCATAATTTAAGACTGATTATGCCTTTCAGCGTTCAGTCTGGAGCATAGCCCCCCTTATAAAATTCCTCCATGATCCCCTATTCAGTGCTAACATTGGTGCCTCTTCTGATGTTAAACCTATCACTTCAAAATCATTCTTAACCGAATCCAGGTACCTTCTCCTTGGTCTGCCCTGACTCCTCCTACCCTCTACTGCTGAACCCATGAGTCTCTTGGGTAACTTGCTTCTCCCATGCGTGTAACATGATCCCACCATCTAAGCCTGTTCGTCCTGACTGCTACATCTATAGAGTTCATTCCCAGTATTTCTTTGATTTCCTCATTGTGGACACCCTCCTGCCATTGTTCCCATCTACTAGTACCTGCAATCATCCTAGCTACTTTCATATCCGTAACCTCAACCTTGTTGATAAGGTAACCTGAATCCACCCAACTTTCGCTCCCATACAACAAAGTTGGTCGGAAGACTGAACGGTGCACAGATAACTTAGTCTTGGTACTGACTTCCTTCTTGCAGAAGAGAGTAGATCGTAGCTGAGCGCTCACTGCATTAGCTTTGCTACACCTCGCTTCCAGTTCTTTCACTATGTTGCCATCCTGTGAGAATATGCATCCTAAGTACTTGAACCCGTCCACCTGTTCTAACTTTGTTCCTCCTATTTGGCACTCAATCCGTTTATATTTCTTTCCCGCTGACATTACTTTTGTTTTGGAGATGCTAATCTTCATACCATAGTCCTTACATTTCTGATCAAGCTCTGAAATATTACTTTGCAAATTTTCAATCGAATCTGCCATCACAACTAAGTCATCCACATATGCAAGACTGCTTATTTTGTGTTCACATATCTTAATCTCACCTAGCCAGTCTATTGTTTTCAACATATGATCCATAAATAATATGAACAACAGTGGAGACAGGTTGCAGCCTTGTCTTACCCCTGAAACTACTCTGAACCATGAACTCAATTTACCGTCAACTCTAACTGCTGCCTGACTATCCATGTAAAGACCTTTAATTGCTTGCAAAAGTTTGCCTCCTATTCCATAATCTCGTAGAACAGTCAATAACTTCTTCCTAGGAACCCGGTCATATGCCTTTTTTAGATTTATAAAGCGTAGATACAATTCCCTGTTCCACTCATAACACTTCTCCATTATTTGCCGTAAGCTAAAGATCTGGTCCTGACAACCTCTAAGAGGCCTAAACTCACACTGATTTTCTTCCAATTGGTCCTCAACTAATACTCGCACTTTCCTTTCAACAATACCTGAGAAGATTTTACCCACAACGCTGATTAAAGAGATACCTCTGTAGTTGTTACAATCTTTTCTGTTTCCATGTTTAAAGATTGGTGTGATTACTGCTTTTGTCCAGTCTGATGGAACCTGTCCCGACTCACAGGCCATTTCAATTATCCTGTGTATCCATTTAAGACCTGACATTCCACTGTATTTGATGAGTTCCGACTTAATTTCATCCACCCCAGCTGCTTTATAGCACTGCAATCTATTGACCATTTCCTCCACTTCCTCAAATGTGATCCTATTTCCATCATCATTCCTATCCCATTCTACCTCGAAATCTGAAACATTACTGATCGCATTTTCACCTACATTGAGCAACTCTTCAAAATATTCTCTCCATCTGCCCAAGGCATCCACAGGATTTATCAGCAGTTTTCCTGACCTGTCCAAAATACTTGTCATTTCCTTCTTACCTCCCTTTCGAAGACTGATAATTACACTCCAGAATGGTTTTCCAGCAGCTTGACCCATAGTGTCCAACCTGTTTCCAAAGTCATCCCAAGATTTCTTCTAGGATGCTGCAATTATCTGTTTGGCTTTGTTTCTTTCTTCAACGTAACTTTCTCTGTCTACCTGAGTTCTAGTATGTAGCCATTTTTGATACGCCTTCTTTTTCCTTTTACAGGCTGCCTTGACTGTGTCATTCCACCAATCTGTTTGCTTCATCCTACCTTTACACACTACTGTTCCAAGACATTCTTTAGCCACTACTAGTATTGTGTCCCTGTACCTTGTCCATTCCTTTTCCAATGACTGTAATTGACTACATTCAACTAACTGGTACCTTTCTGAGATCGCTGTTATGTACTTGTGCCTGATTTCCTTATCCTGAAGTTTCTCCACTCTTATCCTCCTACATATGGACCTGGTCTCCTGCACTTTCAGCCTCACAATCCAAATTTCACTGCAGATTAAATAATGGTCAGTGTCATCAAAGAATCTCCTGAATACACGTGTGTCCCTCACAGCCTTCCTGAATTCCTGATCTGTTATTATATAGTCAATGACAGATCTGGTTCCCCTGCCTTCCCAAGTATACCGGTGAATGTTCCTATGTTTAAAAAAGGAGTTTGTGATTAATAAGCCCATACTGGCACAGAAATCCAAGAGTTGTTTCCCGTTCCTGTTGGCCTCCATATCCTCTCCAAATTTACCCATAACCTTTTCATACCCTTCTGTTCGATTTCCAATCCTGGCGTTAAAATCACCCATGAGCAGAACACTGTCCTTGTCCTTTACTCTAACAACTACAT
The DNA here is from genome assembly GCF_021461385.2 of Schistocerca piceifrons. NCBI lineage: Eukaryota > Metazoa > Arthropoda > Insecta > Orthoptera > Acrididae > Schistocerca > Schistocerca piceifrons. Next base: position 905,605,863 of record NC_060138.1, read on the forward strand.
CACTGAGTGCCTCATAAAAACTATCCATCTTATCTTGATCTGTCCCTTCACAATGCGAATATACTGACACAATCCTAATTTTCTTGCTAGACACTGTCAAATCTATCCACATCAGTTGTTCGTTTACATACCTTATTGCAACTACGCTGGGTTCAATTTCTTTCCTGATGTAAAGCCCTACACCCCATTGTGCTATTCCTGCTTTGACTCCTGACAGATAGACCTTGTATTCTCCCACTTCCTCTTCTTTCTCACCCCTTACCCGAATGTCACTAACAGCTAAAATGTCCAGCCCCATCTTACTTGCAGCCTCTGTTAGCTCTACCTTCTTCCCAGAGTAGCCCCCATTGATATTAATAGCTCCCCATCTCATTACCATTTGTTTGCCAAGTCGTATCTTAGGAGTCCCTGGTTTGTCAGTTAGAGGTGGGACTCCGTCACCTCCAAAGGTCCGAGGCATTTTGCTCTGATTGTTGCCAGCATCATATTTAAAGTACCAGGGAAGCAGGTTGCTAGCCTTACTTGCCCCGAGTCCCATTGGGTTTTATCCCTGACGGTTGAGGGACTAACCGGTGGATTTAGTAGTCTTTGTCGTATGAGCACATAGGTGACCACGACTCAGAATATGTCCGAGATGTCCAGCCTTATTCCAAAGCAACTGGTATCCCGACTGTCGGGACCACTTACTTGGCCACTCATATGTTGTCCGTAGTTCATGGACAAGGACATGACTACAGGAACCCACACATTCCGTCTGAAATTAGTTAGTTAGTTACTTACGTGCTCCATACATAATCTGCACGATTCTTTTACCGAAATGATGTCGAGCGAGTCAGTTTATAGGGTATGTATACGTGAGTAATGTTAATATTAATATACACAGTACTTTTTAGTCCTACTCACTCAACTACACTTAAAAACGAGTTTTTTTAACCGGCTACAACTTTTTAAACAGAAATTAGTTAATATAATAGAAGGAGCTGGCCAGGATAAATGAGTTTAAGTTAGATTTAAAACTTGTTTTGCTACCTGTCAGACATTTTATGGTATTGGGCAAATGATCAAAACTTTTTGTTGCTGCATACAGAGCACCTTTCTAAGCCACTGACAGCTTCAGTAATGGGTAGTAAAGATCATTTTTCCCTCCAGTGTTGTAGGTACTGACATCACTGTTACCATCAAACTGTGATGGATTATTTATAGTAAATTTCGTTAGCAAATATACGTACTGTGATAGGGCTTTAAAATGCCTAGCTCCTTGAAGAGGTACAACATGTCGACCGTAAGTCGCTTTTTTGCGATCAATACTTTGTTATCCTAGAAAATTATTCCATAAAACGTTGTTGCACGGAAATATGCAAAGTGTGTAAGGAGATTAATACGTTTGTTTCCAAGATTACCAATTACCTAAAAATTTGCGTTCTATCCTGTTTACTAACGCCTGCTCTTGTTCTACATCAATTGCTGTAATTGAAAGGTCCTCCTGTGGTTAAGGCTACAGTCGATCTGATTTGGTATCGAATGCATTGAGTATCTCCGCTCAACTTACAAGTCTCCCATCACTACACAGGTGTATGTAATGGACCCGTGCACAAGAAAATGGAAGAGAAAAGTTGGCTCTAACACTTGGATCAAATATGTTTGCCCTGATTAAACGTTAATAAATACTAGGTAGTGATGGAGACTATCAGCTACTGTAATGAATCAAGTGTCACTTGTCATGCGAGAATGAAGCCATATGCACATATGAACCTGTGATAATTATGGAGCTTTGAAAGGAAAAGCCCCAGAAAGATCTCGTAGAACGAGCTGAATGGATAGGTCGTCGTATTAATTGACTACAGTTCACGAAATCAAATTAGTGGTGATGACTGTACTGCAAGATTAGTGAGTAGACTGCCTTCGAAGATTAGGGAGTAAAGAGAAATAGCATCCCAAAGATTGAAATCATGGCCAAAAGGTCACTATGCAGTGAGTGCTTAATTAAACTGACACAATACGCTTATCATCCTTTGCGAATTTCATACTCTGTTTGGCTGCGAAACTTACATTAGTTGTGGGAGATGACGTACCTCTAGGTCGCAGGCAGATACGGACGCTGGCATGGCGCAGCCCATCTGCTTGTGAACCGACTGCTCCTCTCCAAGTCCAGACTTCGACTATCTACGTCTCCCACTGAAGAAGTGTCCTCTGTCTGCGTCATACCGTGAAGAAGCGTAATCTATCTGCGCCACACCACTAAGAAATGTCACCGATACTTTGCTCTCCCTTCCCTTTGCGGTACGAGCCAGACAAAACTGCCATTTTGGCCTACCCAAGATCGCATACTCTAACAGTTTTGTTCTGGAATGGTCGGCGTCGCTTTTCGGAAGACTGCAAACGCTGACCTATCACAACTCCTCGTTCTAAAAACTTGTGAGTGCCGCCTTATGGCAGACCGACACTGTCAAAGATTTTGTGCTCTGACTTGTCAAAAGGAGCCCCGCCAAAGCTTTGTGTAACTGTGCCCTCTCTGTGTTTATACTCTAGGCGCCAGGGGACTCTTTGGCATCAAACAAAAGACTTGACTGTGGAGGCAGCCCGTGGCTACTTCACGACAGTACGATGTTATTGTTCGGGACACGCGGTTTATGTGGGTGGTATTCGTATTCGCCACTGGCAAGGGCTGAGTCAGTTCACTGAATTCAGCATGCAAACGCTTTATTCCTCCTGAGCTCTAATCCTGTTAAAGACGTACACCACCCTCTGCCACAGTGGATGCGATAGCGGATGAGCTGCCTGATTGTCTTGATTTCTTTAATCATATTAGATGTTTCATTAAAGGCCGCAACTGTGTCATTCATGATTTATATAATGAAAACTGTACCATTCACTTATGTTATGATGCTTAGCGCAATGCGTTTATTATCATTTTCAAGTGCATTTGAGCATTTGTTTACATGAATATACACACATCAAACAAAGTTTTGCATCACCTCAGTTTCAAGAGTTCCGGAAAATGTACAGAAAATTGGATTAGAGATCAACATAAACATCATTTCCGCCATTTTTTTATTGCTCATGAAAACCACACATTGCATGTTGTACCACCATACAGCGACACCGTCAGAGGTGGTGGTCCTGACTGCTAAACACACCAGTACCTCTAATACCCAGTAGCACGTCCTCTTGCACTGATGCATGCCTTTATTTGTCGTGGCATACTACCCACAAATTCATCAAGGCACTGTTGGTCCAGATCGTCCCACTCCTCAACGGCGATTCGGCGTAGTTTCCTCAGAGTGATTGGTGAGTTCACGTCGTCCATAAAAAGCCCTTTTCAATCTATCTCAGTCATGTTGGATAGGGTTCATGTCTGTTGGACATGCTGGCCACTCTAGTCGAGCGAAGTCGTTATCCTGAAGGAAGTCATTCACAAGATGAGCACGATGGGGCCGCGAATTGCGCCGCCAATATGCTGCCGATATGGCTGCACTATCGTTAGATTCACGTAACGTACAGGCGCTACGGCGCCTTCCATGACCACCAGCGGCGTACGTCGGCTCCACATAACGCCACCCTAAAACAGCAGGGAACCTCCACCTTTCTGCACTCGCTGGACAGCGTTCCTAAGGCGTTCAGCCTGACTGGGTTTCCTCCAAACACGTCTCCGACGAGTGTCTGGTTGAAGACATATGCGACAGTCAGTGGTGAAGAGAACGTGATGCCAATTCTTACCATCCTTCCAGCATGTTGTTTGGCCCATCTGTACCGCGCTGCATGGTGTCGTGGATGCAAAGATGGCCCTCGCCATGGACGTCCGGAGTGAAGATGCACATCATGCAGCCTATTGCGCACAGTTTGAGTCGTAACGGGACGTCCTGTGGCTGCACGAAAAGCATTATTCAACATAGTGGCTTTGCTGCCAGGGTTCCTCCGAGCCATAATCCGTAGGTAGCGGTCATCCACTGCAATAGTAGCCCTTGAGCGGCCTGAGCGAACGCATGTCACCGACAGCTCCTGTCCCTCTGTATCTCCCCCATGTCCGAACAACATCGCTTTGGTTCACTCCGAGACGCCTCGACGATTCCCTTGTTGAGAGCCCTTCCTGGCACAAAGTAACAATGTGGGCACGATCGAACCGCGGTATTGACCGTCTAGGCATGGTTGAACTACAGACAACACGAGGCGTGTACCTCCTTCCTGGTGGAATGACTGGAGATGATCGGCTGTCGGACCCCCTCCGTCTAGTAGGTTATGCTCATGCATGGTTGTTTACATCTTTGGGTGGATTTAGTGACATCTGTGAACAACCAAAGGGATTGTGTCTGTGATACAATACACACAGTCAAGGTCTGTCTTCTGGAGTTCTGGGAACCTGGGTGACGCAAAACTTTTTTTGATGTTTGTAGTTCGTCGTCCTTGAGAATACCTGTAAGTAGACAAAAAAATACAATTTCTAACGTCAGGATTTAAAATCACTCAAAGATTCATTTTATCTGGTTTTCGGATTGCAATCTAACCGCAAAAATATTCTACAGCGGCACAAAATCACATTTGCAAACATCACCAAACATATTCGTGTAAACAAATGCACGTGGCAATGAGAATAAATTCTCGAAACGCGTTGTACTAAGCATGAGAACATAAGTAACTGGTGCGGTTTTTATTATTTAAAAGAGGGTGGCTGCTCACAGTGGCTCGAGGAGCCGATGTCTTATCGTTTAGAGCGCATGCACGGTTACCCGCCTCTCTCGCTGAGGGCAAGGCCAAGAGAGTGGAAGCTGCACTATCAAAAACGTGAATTCTACATGCATTTTAGAATCAAAGGAAATCACCTACAGGCATCATACACTACCATGGACAATACTGTTCTCTGCATATACATCGGAATTTGTCAGTCAGTGAGACCTATCGTATCGAGGAATTAAGTGAGCTGAGTAGAAAAGGATGAGGCACAAGGCTGGCTGTAACCTGACATATTTCACTATGTCTTTGTTTTGCAGAACTGAAAATAATATGACGTTTCAAAATTTAGGGAGAGTTCATTTTCTGACAATTACTTTATAATTCTTTCTAAATTATCATTTGCAGTCCCTTCTGTTGCTTTCTCTCTGATGGGATGTATTATCATACTAACATCGTCTGCGAAAAGTACCAATTATGCCCCTTGAATGTTAAGTGGAAGGTGGAACTGAGGTGACAAAAGTCAGGGATAGCGATATGCACATGCACAGATGGTGGAAGTAGCACGTATCCAGTGTACAAAAGAGCAGAGCATTAGTGGAGCTGTCGTTTGTGATCAGGTGATCCACGTGAAACGTCTTCCAACGTGATTATGGCCACACGAAGGGAATTAACAGACTTTGAACGAGGAAAAGCCAGTCCAGTCTGACCCCACGTGACATTCCCTTTCGGAAACCATTAGGGAATTCAACACTTCGAGAACCATGGTGTCAAGAGTGTGCTGAGAACATCAAATTTCAGGTATTGTCTCTCACCACGGACAATGCAAGTAGTGGGACTAAGTATTGGTCAGCACACTCTGCATTGTTGCCAAATTTATTCAAGATGGCGGCGATGACGTCATCCAAGATGGCGGCATGTAGACTTGGCAACAGCGCATGACGTCATCCAAGATGGCGGCTTTTGGCGGGAAAATAGTCCAATTGTGCTACGTCCACTAACCTAACCTCCAGAAAAAATGGCGGGAAAAGAGACCAATTGGGCTACATCCACTAACCTAAGCCTCCAGAAAAAATATGCGCGAAATGCAAATTCCAACAGGATAACACATGCAAAACCGCACTTGTCTTTATAGTCATTTATTATCATTTATTATCATTCATTATCATTTATTATCATTTCTTATCATTTATTATTATTTATTATTATTGACCTGCCTACACTAGAAAATTCCCTCTAAATTCAAATTCCAACACGATAATGGCTGCAAAACCTTACTTTTGTTTATTATTATTCAATATAATTTATTAACATTCATTATCATTCATTGTCATTTATTATCATTCATTATCATTTATTATTATTATTATTATTTATTATTATAGGCCTACCTGAACTAGAAAATTGCGCCAAATTCAGATTCCAACACGATAATGTCTCGAAAACTATACTTCTATTTATTATTATCATTTATTATTTTTTAAAGATGTCCGAATTTCTCGGCGAGAAAGTCATTTTCCTTACATCCATAACAAAAATCTATCAAAAGTTCAAATTCCAACACCATAGTCGATCACACGTACGAACTTTCTCCGTCACTTATCTTTTTTCACTGGTAACCTATCAGAATCGCGTCAAATAATAAACTCCACTTATAGTAACCTAAGTCATGTCCCTTCATTTTGCCGGGGGGAAGGGACTGAAGACTTTATTTCAAGCAGTACAGTCATCACTTGTTCTCCAACACAAGCAGCACACATCTTTGTTATCGCATGCAGTCGCCACGACGTCCGCACTCCTACTGAATTAGTTCAAATCCTCGCCACCCCCTGGCCAGTGCGCGGAGCCACTGCCGACGCTTGTCACGTGAGGCGGCCGCTCGCGTTGGACTGCCGGTACGCTGGGGGCGAGCCCCGCGATTGCTCCCACATCGTGAACATGTTTTCGCTGGACATGCTGGAACTTGCCGAGTTTGGCGTCACAGCGGTCCCTTGTCCACTTACCACGTGTATTCGACGCTTCTGCACGTTTCCCACCAAAATTGTTTGCCTGGGAGCTGAATTACACAACGGTCGGCCGTTCCCTGCCACACTTTTGGCGCCAAAGTTGTTTTCCTGGGCTCGTTCAAACCTGTCGATGCCGACCGCTCACCGTCCACCACGTGTCCTTGTGCGAGCGAGAGCGCAGTGCTACACTTTTGGTGGCAAAGTTTGCTCGACAGTGAAATCCGCCATGACTGTATAACAGCACGTTTGGTCGACACTAGAACGCTCGCTAATTGACTCTCTCTCTCGCGTGCGTGTTAATAATTGTACAATCGCTGCGCCACCGCCCCGCTTACGTCACACACCCTCCATACACACGACGGACATAGTTTTCTGTAAATATGCTAACTCCCACATCGCTCATCTAACCTATCAATTACCTAAGTACTTAATTCCACTTCGGTTCTAATCATATTAAATAATTCAATTTACAATTTCATATACGTATGCAAAGGTGTTCAACTAACTAATTTCAACTACTTTTCGAGGACCAGACAACCACCTCTTCCTAGGAACCAGCGCCTAGTTTGAATTCTGGCAGTAAAGAAAGGTCACTTCCGCTTTCTCTACCAACCTAACAAAATTGTTGGAAAGAAAGGGCACTTGTACTAACCTCAGCCACCCGACTGCCACTTCCTCCTAGGTACCAGCGCCAAGTTTGAAATCTGCCAGTAAACAAAGCTCACTTGTGCATCTGCCACCAACCTAAGAAAATTGTTGCAAACGAAGCCCATCACCACTAAACTAAGCCACCAGCACTCAACCTCTTCCTACACATTTTGGGTAAAAGGACTCACCATGCACTAGGCCCATGGATAGAGGAACCAATTTACTTTATTTAGGAATGGAGTATATGTTTCACACTGACATGTTCCACACCATACAGACCTGCAAAACACTCCTAAATAACTCATTTATAATGCTCTAGACACATACTTGCTAATTGTAAACAGTTAAAAATAACTCATAGCACAGCCTATAGACATGCGAACTGCTCGTAAATATTGCAAAACACTTACGTCCAAGCCCGCATCTCGTGGTCGTGCGGTAGCGTTCTCGCTTCCCACGCTCGGGTTCCCGGGTTCGATTCCCGGCGGGGTCAGGGATTTTCTCTGCCTCGTGATGGCTGGGTGTTGTGTGATGTCCTTAGGTTAGTTAGATTTAAGTAGTTCTAAGTTCTAGGGGACTGATGACCATAGATGTTAAGTCCCATAGTGCTCAGAGCCATTTGAACCACTTACGTCCAAATAACCAAACAACTCGTAATTTTCGGAAATAATTTTAGTCCATAAGCTCATGGAAGGTGGAAAGAGTGTACTTTATTTATTTGGGACATATCTTTTTGAAATTTTTGCATCTCATAGGTTTCGATATGTAAGGCAGACGTAAGGCAGGTTCAAACGGTTCAAATGGCTTTGGGCACTATTGGACTTAACATCTGAGGTCATCAGTCCCCTAGAACTTAGAACTACTTAAACCTAACTAACCTAAGGACATCACACACATCCATGTCCGAGGCAGGATTCGAACCTGCGACCGTAGTGGTCGCGCGGTTCCAGACGGTATCGCCTAGAACCGCTCGGCCACCCCGGCCGGCACATAATGCAGGTTCTGAACTCCAGTAGTGCACTACACGTGGCAACACAACCACGCCCTTCAAGATATTCATTCCAATCCAGACCTCTAACTCCTCTACAGATAAATTTCTCCAGTTATTTGTTGACTCACTCACAGTCTGACCAGACTGCAGTTTTTGCACAAAAACCACTCAGACTGCGCTGTGCTGCTCAGGGAAGTAAGGAAGGACTGCACTCTATTTATCTGGAGCCCTTTTATTTAGTCGAGGAGTATATTTGTCACAAAACACCCGCACTGATTCGACTGTGGTCATCTGACACAGGCCACAAACACGTAAACAACTCCTAATTTCACCACAAAATAGCAAACAGCTCTTAAATAATGCAGTACACAATATCAGCAGACAAGCTCTGTACTCTTAAACTCTCCAAATAAAGCACAGCACAGTGCACAGACATGCTCGCAAAATAGTGCAACAGACGCGCCCAAACACCCCCAGCTGCCAAACCGCCCAAAAGTCTCTGCTCGGCCTCCCCCAAACATGAAACATTACCTCAACACAATCGCATTCGCACCAAACACCGGAGAAACTGATATCGTCTATGCTCCTTAGATTACGCTCCAAGGCAGGCCGTGCGTGTGCAGTCGGCGGTGGAGGAGGCTCCAGAACCTCCAGCCAAGTTCAGCTTTCGAGCGCTCGTGACAGCCGTCCAGAAAGGGCACTCTCCTCTGACACATGTGAAAGCTGCATTGTTCTTCTCATGTATATCGCCGGCGTCTCAGGTCTGGACCTGCCTTCACGTCTATTGTCAGAATAGCCTATAGCTCGTTGACACACACGATTAACACGGCCGGGAAAACTTTTACTACTCGCATGCAACCAAGATGTTGACGGAAAAGCCAATCACTCTGATCTGTGTTGCAGGCGCGTGTAATCATTGAGAGCACTCTATTTATTTTTTCGAACAACTTATTTAACCATACAGTATATCTATCATGCTATCACAAAATACCCACCAAGATGTGCCCTGGGCCATGTTGCACAGTCCACAGACACGCACCCCATCATAATTTCAGTACACACTATAGCAAACTGCTACTAAATAATTCTTCACGCAGATGTGTAGATACGCTCAGTACTCGTAAACTAGCCTAATAATGCATAGCAGAGCCTGCAGATCTGCTCGCAAAATAACTCATATAGGTACGAAAAGGGGTTCGCTACGCTTTCAACTACCTAGTTTCAACTACTTTTCAAGGTCATCCAATGGCTCAGTTCCACATCCGAAATACAGCGTTGTATATGGGAAATGTCTTAGGATTTTCGCTAGCTTAGCAAATAAGTGAGGTCTAAATTCACGTATCAAATATTTATTACCTTTGCATATTCATCTACACACAGAAAACAACTCTTTCTTTATTTTTCTTAGGTGTAGTTTTAATAATGTCCAATTTCATTTTTAACTTATAACTTAAATCCACATCTGAGTCATCTATTTCTTTCTCCAACCTGTAATTTGACAAATACAGAGAAGGTGTATTCTTGAATTATAATACATATCTAATTTTCTTCCTGTAAAATACTTGTTTTATGGCTTTAACTATTAGCTCTGTTCCTTCCTGCAGGTCTTCTAGGTGAGAGCATTCGGGAATTTTAATTTTTCCTCGTATCTCCTCCATGACACTACAGTTAAAACGTTCCACGTCTTCCTGTGTGTATGTCGGCAACTCTTCTGCTCCACATTCTTGCGGGATTTCTGTGTAGAACATTAAGTTTACAACTTTTGCAAACGAGTGTCCATTAAATGTAGTTATTCCATCGGTTTTAAACTCGGCAAATGGCTGTTCTGTCGCTAGGTGGACAACATCTAGTTCGCCACACTTAGATATAATATAACTATCCTTTTTAAGCCGATCTAAATGGCAACAGAGCTTTATAAACATATTTTTCGTGTATCCCTTGATATAGCAAACGTTCTCGACTCCATTGATTTCGGCCAGTACTCCAACACGTGACCAGTTTCCATGGCTGTTTACTGTAAATGCCAGTATTTTGTATTCTCCCTTCGTAGAGAGATTTTTCCATACACTGTGTTTACCTAACCTGCACATCCGCAATAGCCTCCTCCTTTTCCATTTGCAGCTTATATTCTTCCTTTATGGCAGCTGTCTTCTCTGTATACTCTAGTTTTCCTTTCTTTAGCTTGATGTCATCCATTTCCAGTTTCCTTTTTCGTGCACATAAAACATTAACTGCACTTAAAAGAGTAATTTCTTTAATGGGGAATGATTTAAGTCTGTGTGATACATTTACTCTTTTTCTTAAGACTTGGTTTATAACATTATTTGTAGGAACCAGGCCCAATTCAGCGATATCTGTATCATACGGTATTGTGGAGAACAGGATTCTACATTGAGAAAAATAAGTTTCTCGTGCTTTAACATAACACTTCTGCGTAAGACTAATATTGTCTTTGTTGGAGTCTGTGTCAAGATCCTCTACGTAATTTACAGGTAGATAATTAAAACTGTATGCAGACAGAGCATAACTTATAAGCTTTTCTCGGTCCTGAGAGTCCGGCAGACTTACGTGCACACCAGTCAATTTTCGAGTGCTCTTATTACCCCAGAAGACAAATTGCAGAACGTTGTTAAACACCACACAGCAACTGTTCTGTAAATTATTAGTTAGCCGACACCACATAGACGCAATTGACACAGAGTAAAGTGAAGCACATTGTAAATACCGCTTGTTAGTGTCTAATACACGTAAACACCTCTGCACTGGGTCGAACACACGATCCATTCTGTAGTTGTATATAGTAGCCTCACCTTTCCCGAACCTGCATGCTACAGTAAAATTCCAACTTGGCTTTAGTCACACCCTACACATCGTTCAGCTGATCCCATTTCCAGATCTTTGCGCATCTGATATCTGCAATTTAAGTCCGATAAAGACATATCCATTACCTTCTACAGCCTGTTTAGAAACAGGACGACCTCATTTACTGCAACAGGACCTTGTCTTGATCATTCGCCGGAAATGCGAGCGCCGTCGGCGGCATTTCAAAGCCACATATCTGTCCATCTAAATAGCCGTCCACTCAGCCCCAGGACCAGCATGCCGAATTGGGCTCTCTCTATACCTGCTCTCCAGCTATTGTCTAACCACATACACTGCACAAATGAATTCCTGAATAGCGCAGGTCTCTATCCTCCCCTGCATCTCCAACTCGACATGTAAACACTGTCTCTCTCCCAGCCAACGAACCCGACATCATTCACGCTGCGCTGACAATTTCCACTCACAAATCTTAAACACTCTCATTTATAAAAGCCTATTCACTCGTGCCAGAACTTTATTAGTATGCATTTAGAACAAATAGACAAACATAATTCCAAACAGAAGTTATACATATGATTTAAAAAAAAGACCTCAATTTAGGTTATCCGACATTTATTTACATGTCCAAATGATATACAACAGCCTCGTGCAACTTGCAGGAGATATTCTGTCAGGCACAGGGTGTGTTTTACTCCAGACCGAGATATTTACGATACTGCAGTGGCTGTGGAGTTAAGGAGGACGATGCCATGTTCCTTCGGGCATGCCTCCATCGTTCTTCTTAACAATATGGGCACTGTAAAATGTAAACTTTCACGGCAGGAAATCTCACAGCAAATAAAATGTTCCGGGCTATTATGCCGTGGTCGAATGGAATACACATTTAAACTCAACATTGCGGAGGACATTTTCAAAGGGAAGCCGAGCTTCTTCGAGTGTCCGATTCACAACGTGGCTCGCTGCTGTCATCAGCAGAATTCCATTTACACGCGCTCCCGCGCAGTAGCTTGATGTCACGTGTTTTGAATACTCGAGCGCAGTTGACTGCCGTCGATTGCGGCCGTCCGCTGTTGCTGACACCGTATTGTGGAAAACTGGCACAGATTTTCAGCACGTGGACCCAAATGTCATTTGGTTTCACGTCCTATTCCCTCCTATTAAAATTTCTGTGATGTTTTACAATCTCTGTTGCCAGTCTGTATAGCCTTTCACGGTATCCGCTTGTGGCTGCCAGTATACTTCAGTCATATCAAAATGAGTGTGATGGTGTCCCGGCTGCGAAGTATGTTCCACAAGAGCTGATCCATCAATGCCCTTCTATAACTGCCTTTGCGCTTTTCCAATTTTTTTGACTCACGTACACCTCCCCACAATTACACGGAATCCTGCGAATTCCTGCATTTTCCAGTGGCTTGCAAGCACCCTTGGCCAATTTTAGGTGGTCCTGCCACTCCGGGCGGGGTTACAGGTTACTGCCATACTCCGCTTTTAAGTATCATAATAACTATGATCAACAACGGTAAGATAACCACTTCAACATCTGATCCTGATGTGAGACTTACTGTTTGAAACAAGCAAAAATTTTTAACCAACAGATTCCCTCAATGAATAAACATGCTGGTCCAAAATATGCGATGTTTCATTTTTCATACTACAAGTAACACCTTTGCCGAAAACCTGCCTCAGCAACTTTGTTTCATTTACGTGCAGTACTTTCTTTCAAGAGCACGGCAGATGACCCAGATTTCAGCTTTCTGCCTTCCTTCAATCAAATCTAGATCTGGACACGATTCTTTGCGTGGCACGACAAACAAGTCTGCAGTAAATAGTCCACGACAAAGAATTGCGGCAATGAGTCTCAACAATGCATCGTAGTACGTACTAAGCTTCATAAGAGGAGTGCTGTAACATATGCTAAACTTGTACATCATGCATGTTATTTCTTATTTTCTCTTTTATTTGTGTCACCTCAGACAGCCTCCAATACATAACTCAATCACTCACACACACAAAGCCATCCACCCATGATTCGCATACAGTATTTACGTTGGTTATGAACATATTACTTACACCACGACGTGTTTCCATCATTGCCACGAGACGCCAATTCAATACGGAACACACAATGTTCTTGCCTCCAGACATCTTTACTGACATGCACTGCTTACCTCGCGTAATTTATATGAAAGTGATGATGTTTAGTTACTTAACGTCGTTTTCTGAAATTTATTCATAGCTCTACGCCACCTAAGTCAAATGGCCGTAGATAGTTCACACCACCCGTGCGAAGCCGAGCCGAGTCGATAGCAGTATGTAAAAATGGAAATTTCAACTTAATATACGTCATGAAAAATGACACGTCGGGCAAATCCATGAAGAGAACATTAAACTGTAGTCTTCAATTGTCATACTTAAAATTATTACTGTGCTAACAGTAAGTGAAGAATGGAACATTAAAGAGAACAGAAAAGGGCAGTCCATATGAGGCAGAATGAAACCTCAAAGGCACTGTAACCATTTGAATACAGAGCAATGAAAGCCGTGAGAGTAAGAACAAAGACGAACTTGGCTTTAACGTACGAAGACGCTTATGAACTCCATTCGTATACATCGAGGAAGAAGATAATCGTGCGTTAGTGCATGCCGACATTAATATTCAAATACAATTTTCCTCTTGCACAGCTAACTCGCTCGATCAACGTCTGCATAAATTGCGCTTTGCCAGATGACATTCACGTCGTAATTAGTGTTTTCAACATGCTCATTATTCATCTTGATGCACTGTGACGACATTGTTTTATGACCTCATACATCATCTTGTCGGTGCACGACTGAGGCGAGAACGAGCAGAAAGAGAATCGTCTTGGTTATCGTCAGGCAAATAATGGTTTTGAATGACTCTTCCGCAGTTAATCCAGAGTACCGTAAAGATGACAACGAATATGAAGTAATTCTTGGTTAAGTTCCCAAAACATTTGCTGAACGAGAAGACACACTGTTGACGGAGCTGTTCTCGTATTCGAAACCATGTGGACCAACTGCCAGCACGATTGTGTGAAAACGGGACAACGATCAGTTTCCTTTCTCACCACTGGCTGAATCAACCGCATACTGGGTCACTGACGCCAATGGGACGCTAAACTCCAACCGTCCTTAAGTAATTAGTAATGTACACTTACCTGTGTGTCAGCATTTCGTTAAATACAACTTGTCTGCCTAATAGGACGTGGACGTACAATCTGTGCCCGGCTGCTAAGTGCATTCTTAGTTCGTTTTAACTCGCACTTGCTACCTAAAGTATTAGGGAGGCATACATAGCTTGTAAATCAGCCTTAAACGACAACGACAGATCTCTAAAGAGCCGCAGGAACAGAAAACTAGGAACACACCAGTTCATATTTATGAACTCTGTTGCATTCTGAAAGAGACATATTTTACTATTCACTAGCTGAAAATAAAATGAAACCACCTTTCTTCAAAATTATGGTTTATGAAACGGGATGAAGCGATATTAGGAGTAGGCTATTAGCTCACATCTACGAAAATGAAGTACGTAACAGCAAAGGTTCGAGTATTCTGCCTTTCTTCCGTATAATGGCCAAGTTTATTAATAAAGAAATAAAAAATGGTTTATATGTTGGCTCACAGCAGCAGTGAAGTTACAATGGACGTTGCGCTCTAGTATTAACACTGATTACTGAATAAAAGTCTGATAACTGTTACTTAGAAGAAAATGGATGTTCGCTGTGCTTTACATTTGAAACGTTACATCATTAGTGTAATTACGGAGCTTCAATGTGGGCTGCCGATTCATATAACGTCCCACAGTTGTCTGGTGTACAGAGAACCGCTACTCTCCCCTCGGTGTAATGTCAAATTTAAAAGAAATGGACAGACGCCCACTCAGTATCGCAGGATATGCCCTACGCCGAATACCAGTTCATTTCAAAATTCGCAGTCATATCAGTACGATTTTAATGGAAATTGTTGATGAGAATTTTATAGAATTCCATAGGATTCAACGGTTTAAACACGTACGTGATATGCTCTTAAATCATTAATTACGAATTGCGGGTTTTGATAAAATGGAAGCAGTAATAAAATGCAGTAGACCGTGCCTAGATTTGCAAACTTTTAGAAACATAAAATTTTCAGATTAACAAAAAAGATCCTGTACGATATGATACCTAAAGAGGCTGCTGAGTTCCGACAATTCTCTAAATTATGTCTGCCGTATCAGAACAATGGATATAGATACAAAGCACATGTCGGGCAAGTAATCTACCTTATTCTGTATATGCAAGAACAAATTCACTTACACCTGCACCAGGTTTCCAGCCTTTTGTGTGGGGCATATTTCTCCATACTTAAATGCAGATTAGTTCCCCTCTCTCTGTTCAGTCTGTGAAATTAAGCAACACCCGTAAAAATTATTTTTGTTTCTTCTGTTTCCTTGTCTGGCCGTTGGTTCGGCTGTGAATGGATAAAGCTTTACCGGTCGAAGACGCCATTTGTTGGCTGTCTAACTAATTTTAGCTGTTTTATATAGTAGCTATCTGTAAATGCGAGTTGACCATACATGGTGACATCTGTTGGCCATTATTTTAAGCTTTTGAATGACGTTAATTGTAGTTTTGTAAACTGTCGAGTTTACATTATGTTTGTGGTTTATATTATCTATTTCAGATAATTTCTAATAGAAGTATTGTAACGTGGTGCAAGTGTTTATGTTGAAATCCTTTGCAAACAACACAAAACTTTGTGAGTGGTTGGCAGGACATAGTAACTTCTTTGGTATAAGCTGTTTACGACGTCTGAGACAATGGCAGCACAGGAAGAACATGACGAGCTTCGCTAGCTAATGGATGTTCATGAGGTTGTATACTACACACGTATTGCGTAATGAGCAATATTCGTTGAGGTGCAGTGCGTTTAACCGAAGGTGGATTGGCACATTCATGAAGCTGTAAACACTAGCAACGCTTTACTAGCAGCTGCAACGGTAACGTTTTACACTACTATACTTCACGTAAATCTAATCAGTACATTCTTATCCTTTCGGAAGATACACCGTTTTCTATTGACGTTTAGTTATGCTTTCAGTTCTTGTGGAACACTGATTCCTATATTGAAAGTTTTTCTGCCGGCCTGAATTTTAGTCATGACTAGCTATTGTGTCAATAATTAATAGTTTGAAGAATCAGTCTAAAAGTCTCCCTCTTATTTATTTGTTTAAAATCAAATACCAAATATTGTTTCACTGCAGTTGAGCTTGCAGTATAGTTATCGGCTATATTGTACCTGCTTGGACAGCATGGCTTCTAGTGTGACTGCAGAAATCTGAACGGCATGTGTTCGAGCTGACATGGGTGCGAATTTGAAAGTGTTTTGTGTTTGGTTATCGTATTTAAAGTGCCGAGATGTGGCTGAACTGTGAATATGCGTTATGAAATAGCGTTGTGTGTGTGTGTGTGTGTGCGCGCGCGCGTTTGTGTGTGTGTGTGTTTTATCTTGTAAAGATATTCTTGTATCTTTGTCTGTGGTTTCGGGACAGTGAATGTCAGGTCAACAGAGTTTATATGTATAACTTAGTTACATTCAATGATGTTGGAGAGGAAAAGAAACAGATGTATGTCGGTGCACTGCAAGATAGCAACTAGCAACTGTCGACAGACCCAAGTAGGGGAGGTAATTGTAAGTCTTAAATTTGGAGATACGTTAGCGATAAATAAACTCGGTCATACCTAAAGTGTGCCACGTATACGTTAGTGATACGTTATAATATGTCGGTGAGCTATACCCGCTATATCACCAGTTTTTTCGGTTGGTTTAAGCTGACTGCAAAGTAAGTGCAGGAACTAGAAGACCTCTTACAAGTGTTCTCAAAATGGATTCCCTGTGCCCCACTAGAAGTTCGCCTGGTATTCGACTGGAACGTCTGTGACCCTGCAATGGGTCATAAATAAAAGTGCCTGCTCTCACCACAGAATGAAAAAGTAATCGGGAAAGAAGTACTGTACTGGCTAAATTTTGATACGCTTAACTTGCCTCGAGCGGCTAACGACAATTATTTCTTACTTGTAAATTACTACCGTTTTAGGACTGTTTCAGGAATCGTGTTGTCTAATTCCAATAACTCAGAACATTTTTCTTTCACGACATCGTCTGCTGGGTTCTTGAAGTCTGTTATCTATTCGCTACCAAATGATCGTTTTAAATCGCGTTTTATCTCTGATCGAATCAGAGATTCATCACAGGGGCAAAATTATCTGTAATGAAATAACAGTAGCAATTGAAACTTCCCCTTAGAAAAATTATATACGTGACTGGGCTTAAACTGACACACAATGTTTTTAGCGCAACGCAACCCGATTTTCAAAAATCCCTACAAAAGAATGGCCCTGACTAACATTAACCTATACCTTTCACAAATCACTTACCTCACCAAAAATCTTCGTTACTCGAACTACTGCAATACAGCGAGCGCCACTACTGCCAGTTAAATAAAAGATTCAAGCTACTGAAGGCACTAACTACTAATAGGCATAGTTAGCAAATGAAATATTTTAATACAGAACAAACAATGTATTTACCTCAATAGTGTTCAAAAGTCATAATGTATATAGCAGTTCATGACATCCAGTCTTACAAATTTCAAAACTCCTCCATCTCTCTCCCCACATCCACCACTGCTGGCGGCTCACCTCCAACTGCGCAAAGCTACGCGCTGTTCACATCCAGCTGCCCAACACTACAATGACCGACAACAATGCAAACTAGCCACAGACTGTACACAGCACAGCCAGTGATTTTCATACAGAGCGCTACGTAACGTTGCCAATAAGAAAACATAAACAGCCTACTTACGTAGCCCCCATGCTCCCTACAAAAAATTTTACAAATTGTTTTGGGCAGTGGCCGATAATGATTTATAAAATTTTTCATAATTACAATAACAAAGAAATCAAATGCACACACTTATTGATACAATGTTAGTCAAAAGCTAAAATTTTCTCACAGTCCATAAACACAGTCCTGATCATTCATCACAGTAAAATTGCAAATTTTCTCAAAGTCTGAGCAGTAAAAGAAAATGCACACTGAAGTAGTGGATTTCCATGCAGTCTTGAAGAAGTAGTGTTGTCCTTCCAACGGAAAGACAGTGCTGACTATTGACATGCAGAGAGGTAATGGGCCACAACAGAGCAAACCCACCGCAGAGTCAGTCGAAGTTTTGAAGAATATTGGTAGGTAGGTCATCTCAGAGCAGACCCACTATAGTCTTGGTAGAGATTGTGGTATTGGTGGGCCACCTGAGGTGCAGACCCATTGCAGTCCTTGTAGAAATAATGGTACTGGTGAGTCAGCAAAGGTGTAGACCTACTGTAGTCCTTGTAGAAATAATGGTATTGGTGGTTCATCAAAGACGCAGACCCACTGTAGTCCTTGTAGAAATAATGGTATTGGTGAGTCATCAAAGATGCAGACCCACTGTAGTCCTTGTAGAGATGGCCAGCAGCCATCTGTTGTGACTGTGCAGGTGCACAATCACCATTGAAGAGTCTTGCGGATAATATAGCAAATCCATAAACACCACTTGTGCACTCACAAAGTGTTTGGAATTGTCCTTAGAACCAGCAATGCTGTTATCCAGTCACTTGCTGAATTATTAAAACACGTGCAAACACTAACAGTCCCTACTTCTCACATATTGTCCATATACTATGACCAACAGAAACGTGTGCAGTGAAATGTAACTTACAAGTTAATAATATGATGAACTGGTGTCAATTACAGTTTTATAACGTAAGAATACAATTACAAAGGTACAAAATACATCATTAAAGAACATAACAATACAGATAACATTTGTAGTACAGGCTTTACAAAAACATCAAAATAACATATACATCAGTGTTACAGGAATTATGACATAAGTAAATACATAAAAGATCAGAATAATTATGGTAAACATTTTTGGAAGCAGTGATCAATAAATTGTTATATTTTGACTAAAGTTCAGTCTTGATCACGTCATGTATGTTTTAATGATGCAGGTGACCGGTTTCGGTTCTTTCTACAAAACCATCATCAGACCCTGGCTCCTTTATGATGGTAGGCGGAGCTCTCCTCGCTGCTACGCAGTCAGCTGGTGTTGACTGCGTAGCAGCGAGGAGAGCTCCGCCTACCATCATAAAGGAGCCAGGGTCTGATGATGGTTTTGTAGAAAGAACCGAAACCGGTCACCTGTATCATTAAAACATACATGACGTGATCAGGACTGAACTTTAGTCAAAATATATCAGAATAATTATTGAAACATCAACTTCACACATGAGCATTAAAACAGAACAGAATTAACGATGTCTAACATCTTTACAAAGTAAATAACATGTTATTAATGCAAATTATATTTGAGGATAACAGTATTCCTCATCATAGTTCATGTAGCTGAGTATTAGAAAAATTCTACAACATAAGACTTGTCAGATAAACATATAAAGACAGTAAGAACATAAATACACAAGGGTACACAAACACATAGTGGGATAACACAAGGAAAGGAGAGGGTTTGTTTTACTGCAGTATTTTGCAAACAAAACTTTCTTTACTTCTCGGAGATCTCCCTTCGATCTTCATTATTTCCAAAAGGTCCTATCTATACCTGCCTTCTGTACTTTTCTCGTACAACCTCTCAGTGTATTTCTTCAAATTCATCGCAACTCATTCCCTTATAGGCTACCCCCTCTTAAGCTAACTTAAATCTACTGAGCTCAGATGCATAAACTAAGGGACGAGGCAATGCAGCAGCACATAACAAATTAACACAAACAGCAGTGACAAAAAAAATGCAAATTTGCAAAGCAAGCAGCATTATAGAAATTAGCAAAGCAATTGCAATATTACAACTAATATAAGGCAATGTGCAGCAAACAAGAAAAATAAATCAGTAGTAAAACTGGCTTAACAGAGCAATACAAAATGAAATTCAGTAGCACTATGCTTGGCAAACAGCAGCAGCAAATGCAATAACTTATACCTAAATATGACATAGCTCAAGCAGAAAAAATATTACACTAACGACAACAATGCAGACAAGGGAAATGTATATTCACATCTTAATGTCTATGTTACTAAAGTGGTGCACCACAACTTATTCTATGAGAAATATTACCAAGTAGTTGAAAAGAAAATTATGTAAGCAAATCATCATAAACGTATTCTTTACTGGGTCTGTAGACAGAAAATAGTGATATTAGTACATCTATTAAATTTTATTTTGACCAATGCTGCAGTGCAGCTAGAAACTAGAAATTATACAAAATAGGCAAAGCAAGGCGTGACATGTCATTCACTAGCCATATGACATTTCATAATGTAGTAAAAAATCTTACAACTAGCAAGACAATAGACGTGAAATGTTTCTCATCATTTCATTTAAGTAAATATCATAAATTAAGAACTCTACAGTGTAATCATGTTTTCAAGTTTGAGCGTGTCGTATTTGCGATGCTTTCTACAAAGAACTGTCAATATCAAGGTAATGGCCTCTTTTTTCTCCACCTAATGGCTTTTTCTCCAGGCGACGCACAGCGGGGCGTCAACAACGCATTACGTGCAGGTCACTTGGCTTTCTTACCGAAATTTACAACAGAAGTTTCCGCTACAGTGACAGTTTGATACAAATAAAATTTCACAAGTCGAGAAATTGCAGTAGAAATGTGCAGAAACAATATCCTATAAATATAACAGTGTGCAAAAATTTTTCGCCGGCATTGTCATACATTCAAGCATTTACACACATTTCATAACTCTTAAAGTACGATTCTTGGCTTCCAACATCCTTTTTCACAAATCAGAGTCCCTAACCACTACTCATTATTCCTTACCTTATTACACATATACATATTCATCGACAATTCTTCAATATTTCATCATAATAAATATGTAGCATAATCAAATTCCTCATATTGCGTCAGCTTATTGATCGTAAACATACCTCAACAGCATAATACACATTGTCATCAAAATAATAACATCATAAAACCTCAGCCAAATCTCAAAAACGTCGTAGCTTTCTGCAATAATTTCAAACCCTAAAAAATATTCTCTGCTCATTTCAATAGTGTCATCTACCTCAAACGTACTTTAAAAATCATGATCTCATACCAAATACATCATTCAAAGCCCTCATAGTATCACAATGGTTCTGAAAAAATATGAAGAGTTCACAAAGTACAGACAAAATACAGTTCCATAAGTGTGAACTTATCCAGCTGTGTAATTGCGTAAACATGTCACTGATGTAGTAAAATAACATGTTTGTCTCTCTCAGTTAAATGATCAGATAGCTGTGTAATTCTGTGTTAGAGAAATATGGTACCGATGTATAAAGTTGTATAAGCAAATACCATATTATCTAGGGCTCCTTGTGCTTGCCAGACACATGGTACACAAAGTAAGCATGTACCCCCCTGAGGATTAATGTAATTATACCCTCAAGTGTTACAGATTACAGCAATGGAATAAAATGTATCACGGAAAACCTTTGTATCATTGTACTTCAAATATCTTTAAAAATAAATGTTTTAAGTACAAAATTAATCACTCAAATACGTGTACTGCAGCGCTACATGTTGTAAGATAATCTCTGTGGAAGTGTCGTAGTTATCGTCCTCTGAAAGCTAAGTTCTGCAGAAGTCAATGTACTTACCTCATGATAAACAAAAGTGAAATGCTTTGCGTATAGATATCTTAGTTATTACGCTTATTGTTGTGATGAAGAAAGAACTGTGCTGTAACGTATTGTTGTGCTACGGAAAAGGCTGTCTCCTTGTAGCTATACCACAAAAGTTACTACTAAAACATGTTGTACTTTCCAGAATAAAACAGAAAAACTGTGCAGATATAAAACAGATACACCGCAAAAGCAACAATGCAAATCGTGTCACATATTAGTAGCGTCGTGATATAATAGTGTAGCTGTCAAAGAAACCAAATACTAAGTCATCGGTAATCTCACATAAAGTACTTCAAATAAAGAATGTCTTTTCAAGTAAACCAAAATGTTGCATTAAAATCTCATTAACAGTGTATGTTCCAAGTATGTAAGCCTTATAGTCGTTATGTAATCGTGCAACTAACAAGCAAGAATGTACAAATAACAACACTGTGTCGCCTGTTCACTATAACAATGCATTCGTAATTTCTGTTTAAAAATGTTCCCTAGGTTCTAGGATGGATAGTTAACTTCAAAACATTGTTGCATGTTAAGTTTCTCAGTGTGACAAATTGTACTAGTAGTGTGAAGTGAAAAGTTTTATGGCAAGACAAAGTTCAAAAGCAGATTCTCTCTCAATAAACGGTTTTACATGTGAAATGTGGTGCAATCCTTTACTCTTCCTAGTACGCAGAGGTTCAACTTGAACGGAATTATCATGCGGTATACGTCGGTAAGGAATACTGAAATTTTTCTCAAGGTTAGCGTCTATGTTATTTTTCTCTGAGCCAGCCGGCGCACGCGGCTACCTGCTGTGCGAGTCATTGTCTGTCTCTTTGTTGGCGCACATCGTTATTAGGATTAGGAGACCTAACTTTTGCAAATTCACCTTGTTGAGAAGGCCCTGCCCTGTTTGAAGCTCGCCAGTTCTGATGGAATTCAGGTCTGTCGTTTTGTCGGTAGTTTACATAGTTTCTTGTTTGTCGGTCATGTGGTGGAGAATTTCTCCCAGAATCGTAACTGCGCGCTGAACTGTTGCGTCTGAAGTTATTCTGTCTCCCTTGATAATAATTGTTTTGGTTTCCATATTGTCTGTTTCTGTGATTGTCTCTGTGATAGTCATTACCGCAGAGAGGTGATCTTTCCCTGTAATTATTACTACTCTGCCAACGGTTGTCATACGGGTGGTGTCTGTTTTGGTCACGATTTGTGTTGTGAGAATAACCTTGTCGCGTCCAGTTACTATTTCTTTCATCGCGGAATTGCGACGGATGTGACCTGTAATTGTTGTGTTCCTGTTTTCGCGTTCCGCGATTGTCAGTGTCAATTTCTCATTCTTGTAAGAGTCCCTGAAAAGCTTCAATGTCGTCTTTGCAACGTCCTGCCAAATTAATATGTCGTAAATGTTCAGGCAATTTGATTAAGCAAATGTGGATAAGTTCTGAGGGGCTGTATGGGTTTGACAGGTACTGATTCTTGTGCAACATGTCTTCAAAATATTTCACAAGACTGGAAAATTCAGATTGTTCGAAATGTTTCATCATTATGATGCCATGTTTTACTCGGTCTTCTGTAGCTTGAGACCAATATGCTGAGAGGAATTTATGGTAAAACTCTCCTTCACTGTGGCAATCGTGAATGACCGATCGCATTCTTACAGGTGGTTCATTCTCTAAGTAGCCACACATAAATTCTAATCTGTGTTCTAATGACCAGTTGGGAGGAAAACAATGAGAGAATTGATGAAGCCACGCTTGTGGATGAATGTCGTTGCCAGAATTCTTAAATGTCTTGAATTTACGTGTAGTAACGAACAGCTTATAGTCAAAATCATCGTGTCGGCGAGTCGCATATCGGTCATTGTTACGTCGTTTCGGCGGTTCCATCTCACAATTTGGTATACCTTGCCAATTTCTTTCATAATTTCCGAAATGCCCTGTGTTATTATTTTGTGGCTGTTCCGTATTTCTATGTCCCTCTTCCCGTATTGGGGCGCGAATGTCCTCTGAAATACGTAATTCTTGTATTACCTGTGTCAACTGATCTTGTACTTCCCGGATTTCTCTTTGGTGTTGTGTATTAATTTGATTCTGATTTTGTTTGAATTTCCTAATTTGTTCGCACTCTTCTGTGTCATTAAAGACTACCAGTTTTGTGTCATTCACATTATCATCTACCTTCGTAGATAAATGATTTAGCTGATCCGAAAGTTCAACTCTGATAATGAACTAATTTCCTCCATGTGTCTTTCTGAACCAATTTTCAGAGTATCTACTGTGTCCTTTAAGTTTTCCTGAGGTTTTGCAAGTTGTGTAACCGAATCGATAGATGCAACTGAGTCAACTTTAGCTTGCAAGGTCTCATGGTTTTCATGAACAATAGCTTGCAGTTCTTTTATGGCTGCTTCGTGATTCTGTAATGCATTTTCATGCCGCGAAAAAATAGGTTGAATATGCTCACAAATCTGTGTTTTTACGTCATTACAGACTTTTTGACATTTCGATTCAATGTTATGTAACTCAGTAGTTAAATCTTCACGTGTTTGTTTAAGTGTGGTGTCTAACTTTTGAAGCTTTTGCTGTGTTTGTCTCTGATTTTGTTCCATTGTGTCTAACTGTTGCTGTGTTTGCCTCTGATTTTGTTCCATTGTGTCTAACTTTTGAAGCTTTTGCTGTGTTTGTCTCTGATTTTGTTCCATTGTGTCCAACTTTTGAAGATTTTGTTCCATTATGTCTAACTTTTGAAGCTTTTGTCCTCTTTGTTGCATTAATTGTAATAACAATGCACTGGTGTCTGATACATGTTCCTCAGTGCTATTCGGCAATGCATTTGAACCGGCAATATTCGCCGTTTGAAAATCAGAAAATGTGTCTTGACTTATTTGAGAAAACAGTGAGGGCGCAAAACCTGAATCTACAGTATTTGTAAGATTGTGTCCTGTCATTTCGGATTCCTGAGGCAAGCTGTTGCCGACCGATCGATCGATAATGCTTCCGTGTTCACTAATTGTTTCACTGTCTACACCACTGTTTGCAGCCCGCTCCATTTCCCTATGCACAGTTACCAAATTACTACTTTGAACATTAGTTAATTCATTACTCGGTGGCGCTAACACACTGCTTTCGTCTTCACTGTCATTTCTCAGTTTACTTTGGAGCCTAGCATTACGTTTTTCACACGCCATTATAGTCACAATATTTCACACGATAACACAGAAAAGCACAATTTGAAGAGCAAAAATAAGAGAACACATTAACGTAGCACTGAAAATAATATCTCGTTAATTGCAAGCGCAGCTGCGAAATACTTGCTGCAAATCTACATGCATGCCACAACTGTTTTACTGTATAACAATGAAAAACTACAACTACAAAGGAAATTCTCTCTATAATAATGGGCTAGCAATAAACAAAAGCTACACTAATTACACAAACTACAAGAAAAAATCAGAAGATTACAGTGAGGTATCCTCGGCTAAGTGTCGACATACGAAACGTCCCCTTAGAAAAAGTATATACGTGACTGTGCTTAAACTGACACACAATGTTTTTAGCGCAACGCAATCTGACTTTCAAAAATCCCTACGAAAGAATGGCCCTGACTAACATTAACCTATACCTTTCACAAATCACTTACCTCACCAAAAATCTTCGTTACTCGAACTACTGCAATACAGCGAGCGCCACTACTGCCAGGTAAATAAAAGATTCAAACTACTGAAGGCACTAACTACTAATAGGCATAGTTAGCAAATGAAATATTTTAATACAGAACAAACAATGTATTTACCTCAATAGTGTTCAAAAGTCATAATGTATATAGCAGTTCATGACATCCAGTCTTACAAATTTCAAAACTCCGCCATCTCTCTCCCCACATCCACCACTGCTGGCGGCTCACCTCCAACTGCGCAAAGCTACGCGCTGTTCACATCCAGCTGCCCAACACTACAATGGCAGACAACAATGCAAACTAGCCACAGACTGTACACAGCACAGCCAGTGATTTTCATACAGAGCGCTACGTAGCGTTGCCAATAAGAAAACATAAACAGCCTACTTACACAATAACAAAAACAGTACCACGCAGCATGTTGACAGGGAAGTTGCTTAAAACTCTAGCTTACAAACAAATCTGATGCAGTAAGAAAATCGAGAAACATTTCATCAATTACAATACAAAGGTTTCCGGAAACAGCGGCAACCAGTCACCTTTCCTGTTAGTTCATTTATTTCACCATGACCGGTTTCATGTAGTCATGCGAAAAATCATCAGGTAGCACACACATTCCGTGATTGGTTGTAGCATAGTGGCGGTCGCTATGTGGAGTTAATAACATCCATGGATTTAATCCTGGTGTACATATCACCCTGGAAAATATATACTTTTTGCGGTTATGCTAATTTTTCAGTAGGCCCTACTACACAAACTTTGCCATGGTCAACAACTCCCATCCAGATTTGATGAAAGTTTTATTACGAAACTATTTTAAATGGAGCATTCTGATCTTTCGCCGTCGTCAGGTACAAGCAAAGAATGGGCCAGACACACAACGGGGCAAGACTGGCGCCACCTCAGGTCAACAACCGAGGCGGCAATTACTGTGGAAAGTGGGGCGAGGACGACAGACATGCCATTCGGGAGTCGAAACGCGGACTTCCGCAGTGGCCGGCAGCGCAGAACACTTAACGCTTTCTTCCCATGAGGTTAGTCCGTTACTAAGCCACTAGTATGATATGTCAGTGACTCTTAATGTGGTTCAGCAGGCTTAGTCTGTGTCCTGGCTGATGACGCCAAATGCGACGCCTGTTCTAGGCAATCTTTGCATTTGACTGTTCTCTGTATTCACAAAAAAATCTATTTAGCTCAGGAAGAGGCACCCAGAACTTCCTGTGGTTTTAGTTCTCAAATTTTGTGCTGATAAGTGCTTAAGTGATCCGGAAATGGTCGTTCTGACACCCCGTAACCATTAGTGATTATGCTATTAACTTCCTAAAATTGCTCAGACTTCTTACAGTATCGATGTGAAAGGATTAACGTTGGCAATCTGTTGGCGAGTAGACAAAGCTTGGTGGCTCCCTTAATGTATTTGACGAACTTGGTATTCATAGTGACTCAGTATCTATCACTACTCACATTCTCCAATTCCATATTCATCTATACGAACACACAACATCGCAGTGCAACCTGTAGCATTACTTCAAGTACAGTAACACTCTATAGTTTTAAAATAGACTGAAGACTTAAACAGCAGCATGCACGTGTCGACCAGCTATCATTGTTAGAACACGGCCAACAGACCCATGTGGAACCTTGGCACTGCCAGTAAGGTTAAACATCACTGTCAGGTAATAATAATAGATCACCAGTGTCGAACAAGGGTAGAAAAACTGAAAGCTCCTGGCACTGCTAATGACAAATTCTCGCTCTTATTGACTGGCACGTCTGGTTGACGGAGTCAAATATCCATCTTCTCAACCACGACGAGGTGTAGTTGACTGTTGATGATGAACGTTACCTTCATCATCACTATCGCAATCAGTCATGGATTAAGTCTTAGGCCAGTTCCAAATGACGCAGTCTCCATCTTCCTAGTTTCCGATTTTCATGAGGCCTCTAGTGCATTAACAGTAATGATAGGTAATTTTTAATGCATCTCACGTATCGTTTTTCTGAGCAGTTTAAAGTCATTAACCACAGTTGCATAGGGTTAATTCGTCTTTGTCGTTAAGTCCTCTTACGCAGTAGTTCTTTTTAGGAATCTAAAGTCAAATATTTGTAAATGTTGTTCCTTTTACGGACTTTCATTATGGTACCACTGCTTTGTATATTTTATTAATTTTCTAATTATTGTACCATTCATTTGACACCCTCAAGCATTTCTCTTCGTCTGTTTTACAAATGTTGGATATGTCACGAACTAAGTTTTTCACCGAACTACGTCTTCAACTTGGAATATCATTACTTATCTTTTTCTTCCAGTGGCGATCTTGAATTCATATTTCCTAGCAACAATGGAGAAATTGTATTACAACTTTTGGGAGATTATCTTCGATTTCAGTAGTTGCAGGGGCAACAGCTTAGATGATTAACTGATCTAGCCTTTTAACAGAATCCGGTATGGCCTTGCTGTGCTGGTACTGTTTAATAAGTCTAGGTTGCAAAATATCTGCATGAATTATTTACAGAGAAACTGGAAACTGGTAGAATCGACATTGGGGTATGTCATTCTCGGTTCTGGGGAAATTTTGACATGCAAGTTAATACTGACCCTAAGTCTTATCTTGAAAATGGGGCAAGAAAAGCGGAATTTTGCATTTGTAGGGCATTTTAGGGCTACACACTTGAAGGTAATAGGGATATAATACAGGAGCGAGCGGTTATTTAAAACTTCTATCAAAATCAGACTGCGGTTATAGGAGTCGAAAGACATGAAAGGGAAGCAGTAGTTAAGGGAATGAGAGGATTGTATCCTTGCTACTCAATCTGTACAGTGAGGAAGCAATAAAGGAAACCAACGACAAACTTGGAAACTCAATTAAAGTTCTGGAAGAAGCAAATAAACTGACGCTTGCTAATGAGGTTGTAACTGACAGCGGTGGCGAAGGGCTTGGAAGAGCAATTCAAGGAAATGAATAGTACCTTACAGAGAGAGTATAAGACGAATATATAAAGTCAATATAATAGAATGTAGTGGAGAGAAATCAGGTGATGCTGTGGCAATTAGATTAGGAAACATTAAAATTTGTAGAGTTCAGTCATTTGGATGGAAAAATAACTGACGATTTAGAGATGAAGGAATGCGCACACTGGCAGGAGCAAAACAGTATTTCTAAATGGGGCACTGTTAGCTTCTGATATCAATTTGTTAAAAAGTATTTTCTGGAGCAATTTGTCTGGAGTTTAGCGTTGTTCAGAGAAGAAATCAGAAGCTTTTGAAATGCGATGCTGTAAAGAGTGCTGAAGATCAGATGGGTAGCTCGCTTAACTGATGTGGAAGTGCTGAATCGAATTAGGGTGGAAAGAAACGTATGACGTAACTCAACGGAGGAATCAACTGATAGGACACAACCTGAGGCATTAAAGGTTCGTCAGTTCGGTGACTGAGGGAATGTGGGGGTAAAATTAGAGGGACACGAAAGGAAGGATGAGTACAGTAATCGGTTTCAAATGGATACCGGTTGCAGCAGTTATTCTGAAACAGAGGGTTGCACAGGATAGAGTAGCGTGGAGAGGTACATCAGACGAAACTTAGTAAAGACCAGCACAAAAATACGTGGGATAAGTACCGAGAGAGATGGTGCAGTGGTTAGCATACTTAACTCGCACTCGGTAGGACAACTGTTCAAATCCGCATCCGGCCATACAGTTCACGCGATTTCCTTGCTTCACTCCAAGCAAATACCGAAATGTTTCTTTTGAAAGGGCACGGCCGATTTCCGTTCCCATTGACCTCGATGTCGACAGGACGTTCAACTGTAATATTCGTTCTCTTTGTACCTGCGCCAAGTGTTCGTTTACATTTGGCACAGCAGGGCAGAAATTTTGGCGGCATTGTTAAACTGTCACTATTCGAACAAATTCCATAAAGTTTGTCATTGAAATCCTCTTCTGTAGGTCTTCCCGAACTCCTAGAGAAATTACGTAATTTATTAAAGTAATCCTATTAAGTGTATTTATTTCAAGCCATGTCATATTTTTTAGGTATTCCATGGAACTTTTTATTCTGATGATTACCCCAGTGCAATCACACCCATGGTCAACTGACAAAACTTTTGTGCATCCGAAGTGGCTATACTTGTATATACATCTGTAACTAAATAGCGTACGGTTGTTGGATCACAGCCAGTCAAAATATTTAAAATTTCAAATTGACTTGCCGAGATATCTGAGGGAGTCACGAAAGAGACTTGAAAATGAAAATTCTGAATGCAGGTATGGAAATAAATTTAAACAAGCAATGTGAAGCGTGGGGACTTGGACCTAATTATGTGAAGTGTTATCTGAACTTTAAGCACTACAAAAAAGAACCAAATACTTTCAAACGTTTAGTGCAAATATCATGTCTGAAAAAATAAGTGCCCCGAGTACTAAGAAGGATGATTTAAAAGAAAATGATTATTATTTGTACTTCGAACTAACAAATTTTTAAGGTTGATTATAATATGCAAATTGGTATTTGACGTAGAGGTTTTCTGTGTATGGTACCGCGTCATATTATATAAAACTACTGCTGGAGAAAACCAACGTTTCGGCCACGGTTGCAGCGGCCGTCTTCTGGGTCTACACCAACAACGGCCGAAATGTTGGTTTTCTCCAGCAGTAGCTTTATACAATATGACGCGGTACAATAACCAAAAAACTTTTATGTCGACTGACTCTGGCCGCGGAAACCTATGCAGTTATGATTATTTTTGGATCCAAATTAACGAAATTGTAGACAAAACATTCTCATTAGCACGGAAAGAAATTCAGCAAACTGCAATTCCTTCTACCTGTAAAATCTTTTGATCTGGCTTGTTTTTTTTTTTTTAAAAGTGATCATAAATTATATGACAGGGTTTTAAATAAGACTGACTTTAATTTTACAAAAGCTGAGATGTCGCCACTGGAGAAAGGATTAAAGTATGTCTTGCCTCAGCTACCTAACTAAAATGTAATAGAAAATTTTCTTGTTGATTTAAAATCTGGCCTAGACAGTGTAAAAATAGACAGTTCCCGTTAAACTAGAGTACAACATGACACTTGTAATACTGTCAGCAAAAACCTAACGAATTCTCATAATTTTGTTAACTCCGACAAGAAACTGATTACAACTATTAATACCAAGCTTGCAGAAAAAGATTTTTTGTTAAGAAGGCTGGTAACGGTAATACCTTTGTCATTGCTTGTAAACAAGAATGTTCAAAAATCTAAAGTTCTTTGAGAAAAACAGTATTTCCGAGCTACATGAGGAATCCACTCCAACTTCGCAGAAAAGTCAGAACCGCAATTAACGACGCCAAATCTCTTCTTAAACCTTTTCAAAAAATCAACTAATCAACATGAATCCTCAACCGCATAAGTTATGAGCTCAGATTAAAATCCATAGAAAAACCATCCGATCCAACCAATTTGCAACAGTATGAACAGTGCCTATCACGACTTAACCAAATTTCTGTAAGACATATTGAAAAAAATTGTGCGTTTTCCATAATTATTCTGTTTCCAGTAGTCAAGATTTAGTTACTATAATCAAAGACATTCACTGCGACAGATACGAAATTACTTTCTTTTGATGTTATATATCATTACACAAATGAGCCAGTATTTGCAGCTTTATACATAGTAGAAAAAATTTACATCCTTTCAAAAAAGACTTATCCAATGAGCAAATCACCGATTTTATGAATTTACTTCGTATAGTAGTGAAACAAAATTTTGAGTTTACTAGAAAACTATATCAACAACTAGATGGTCTTGCAATGGGAACCTCTTAGCAGGAATCCTTGCAGATGTGTTCATTAATTCCGTAAAGTAAAATTTTTCAATAATTTCTCAGCATCAGCTGTAGGCATTCTTCCATATGCCAGATACCTCAACGACATGTTGATCATTTACTAAGGACCTAACGACGGTGTTGATCGACTTTTCAATATTTTTAACGAGTTTCACGAAAATATTTCTTTCATGTGTGAACTTGAAAATGAGTTGCAGCAGTTACAATTTCAAGATCTCACTTTTACGATAGTTCACAACAACAAAATTAGCGTCAGTATGTTCCGTAAGGAAACCAGTACTCATCAAATTATACCTTTCACTTCAGTACACCCACATTCTCATAAAAAAACCTGTTGTCATTCAGCTGTCTAGAGTCACCTCCATCCTCCTTTCCAGTGAAAATCTCAGATATTAAATAAGTCTGATTAAAGCTCTTGCCGTCAATATTGGCTATGACCTTTCCATAGTAGATAATATGTTAGTAGTAAAACCAATAAGAGAATAACCACGCTAGGCATTTCTATTAATGACCCCAATGAAAATAAATTTTTTTCTCTATACAATTTCTGGGTCCAGTTTCTTGCAAAATGCAGCGTCTGTTTCAAAATAAGTATAACTATAGAGTAGCCTTTTAAACTAATAATTCTTTAAAAAATATCATACATAACTTGAAACCTACGCTTCCCCCTCTGCAAAATTCCGGTGTTCATAAAATTATTCGCGATGATTGTCCCGAGTATTACATAGGGCAAGCAGGTCGAGCTATTCCGATAAGATTCAAGGGTGCACAATTCTACTTTTGCCGATCACCTTTTAATCAAAGGGCATAATCCTAAAGATACAAAAGATGTCCAAGATCCTGCACTCAGAGAAAATAGGCTTTAGCTTTAACATCTTAGAAGAGCTAGAAATTCTTAAACACCTTTCCCTGAAGGACGGTCTTATTCTTAATGAACAGTTGCAATTACGGAACAATTTTTTCAAAGTATAGAGCCGCTAATTAAAATTGTCTGAATGGCGATACTCTCCTCAATTTAGTCCTGAATTTGTTCTTCCTTCCAGTTTTGTTTTCTCTATATATCACCTGAAATATTTTCCTTTTGTATTAAAGACTGCTACGTTACGTTTTAACTTTCGTACACTGCTTCCTAATTGTAACCAATAATGTTTAAAACTGTCCTTGTAGTGCCTCATTTCCTCTTCAGTTGTCTGTAGTTCTACGACTTCATGGTAGATGGGGCGAATCTGTTTTCGTGTCCACCTCGTGACTGACTTGGAATGTTAGCCGTTAAGACTGGCGGCAGCGGCTATGTTATGCCGCTCTTGGCCCTAAGCGACCTTACGCTGTCATTATATTCCATGGAGTATTTTATCTAGCTGATAGTCATGTTATACTTCAATATTTTAGTTTTTATTCATACATTTGTTTGACGAGAGTACTTACGCTCAGACGTTCTTAAAAATGGTTCAAATGGTTCAAATGGCCCTGAGCACTATGGGACTTAACTACTGTGGTCATCAGTCCCCTAGAACTTAGAACTACTTAAACCTAACTAACCTAAGGACATCACACACATCCATGCCCGAGGCAGGATTCGAACCTGCGACCGTAGCAGTCGCGCGGTTCCGGACTGCGCGCCTAGAACCGCTAGACCACCGCGGCCGGCCTTAAAAATGGTGTGGTTACATGTAAGGACATTATTCGTTCGTAATTTATGGAAGAAATCCTATGAAGTGAAGTGTATTTTAATTCCAGCCTTGTCAGGCTTGCGTGCCTCAACGACACAGAGAGCCGTACCGTAGGTGCAACCACAACGGAGGGGTATCTGTTGAGAGGACAGACAAGCATGTGGTTCCTGAAGAGGGGCAGCAGCCTTTTCAGTAGTTGCAGGGGCTACAGTCTGGATGATTGACCTGGTCCTGTAACACAAACCAAAACGGCCTTGCTGTTGTGGTACTGCAAACGGCTGAAAGCAAGGGGAAACTACAGCCGTAATTTTTCCCGAGTGCATGCAGCTTTAATGTATGATTAAATGTTGGCGTCCTCTAGCGTAAAATATTCCGGAGGTAAAATGGTCTCCCAATCGGATCTCCGGGCGGGGACTACTCAAGAGGACGTCGTAATCAGGAGAAAGAAAACTGGCGTTCTACGGATCGGAGCGTGGAATGTCAGATCCCTTAATCGGGCAGGTAGGTTAGAAAATTTAAAAAGGGAAATGGATAGGAAAGTTAGATATAGTGGGAAATAGTGAAATTCGGTGGCAGGAGGAACAAGAATTTTGGTCAGGTGAATACAGGGTTATAAATACAAAATCAAATAGGGGTAATGCAGGAGACGGTTTAATAATGAATAAAAAAATAGGAGTGCGGGTAAGCTACTACAAACAGCATAGTGAACGCCTTATTGTGGCCAAGACAGACACGAAGCTCACGCCTACTACAGTAGTACAAGTTTATATGCCAACTAGTTCTACAGATGAAGATGAAATTGATGAAATGTATGATGAGATAAAAGAAATTATTCAGATAGTGAAGGGAGACGAAAATTTAATAGTCATAGGTGACTGGAATTCGAGAATAGGAAAAGGAAGAGAAGGAAACGAAGTAGGTGAATATGGATTGGGGCTAAGAAATGAGGAAGCCGCCTGGTAGAATTTTGCACAGAGCATAACTTAATCATAGCTAACACTTGGTTCAAGAATCATGAAAGAAGGTTGTATACTTGAAAGAACCCTGGAGATGCTAGAAGATTTCAGATAGATTATATAGTGGTAAGACAGAGATTTAGGAGAAGGTTTTAAATTGTAAGACATTTCCAGGGGCAGATGTGGACTCTGACCACAGCAAAGAGGTGGGAATTTAAGGAGTTGGGACCTGGGTAAACTGACTAAACCAGAGGTTGTACAGAGTTTCAGGAGACATAAGGGAACAATTGACAGGAATGGGGGAAAGAAATACAAAAAAATGGCTCTCAGCACTATGGGACTTAACTTCTGAGGTCATCAGTCCCCTAGAACGTAGAACTACTTAAACCTAACTAACCTAAGGACAGCACACACATCCATGCCCGAGGCAGGATTCGAACCTGCGACCATAGCGGTCGCGCGGTTCCAGACTGTAGTGCCTAGAACCCTGGCCGGCGGAAAGAAATACAGTAGAAGAAGAATGGGTAGCTCTGAGGGATGAAATAGTGAAGGCAGCAGATGATCAAGTAGGTAAAATGACGAGGGCTAGTAGAAATCCTTGGGTAACAGAAGAGATACTGAATTTAATTGATGAAAGGAGAAAATACAAAACTGCAGTAAGTGAAGCAGGTAAAAAGAAATACAAACGATCTCAAAAACGAGATCGACAGGAAGTGCAAAATGGCTAAGCAGGGATGGCTAGAGGACAAATGTAGGGATGTAGAGGCTTATCTCACGAGGGGTGAAATACATACTGCCTCCAGGAAAATTAAATAGACCTTTGGAAAAAGGAGAACCACTTGTATGAATATCAAGAGCTCAGATGCAAACCCAGTTCTAAGCAAAGAAGGGAAAGCGGAAAGGTGGAAGGAGTTTATAGAGGGTCTATACAGGGGCCATGTTCTTGAGGACAATATTACGGAAATGGAAGAGGATGTAGATGAAGATCAAATGGAAGATATGATACTGCGTGAAGAGTTTCACAGAACAATGAAAGACGTAAGTCGAAACAAGGCCCTGGGAGTAGACAACATTCCATTAGAACTACTGACGGCCTTGGGAGAGCCCGTCCTGACAAATCTATACCATCTGGTGAGCAAGATGTATGAGACAGGCGAAATTCCCTCAGACTTCAAGAAGAATATAATTCCAATCCCATAGAAAGCAGGTGTTGACAGATGTGAAAATTACTGAACTATCAGTTTAATAAGTCACAGCTGCAAAACACTAACGCGAATTCTATACAGACGAATGGAAAATCTGGTAGAAGCAGTCCTCGTGGAAGATAAATTTGGACTTCGTAGAAATGTTGGAACACGTGAGGGAATACTGACCCTACTACTAATCTTAGAAGAAAGATTAAGGAAAGGCAAACCTAAGCTTCTAGCATTTGTAGACTTAGAGAAAGCTTTTGACAATGTTGATTGGAATACTCTCCTTCAAATTCTGAAGGTGGCAGGGGTAAAATACAGGGAGCGAAAGGCTATTTACAATTTGTACAGAAAGCAGATGGCAATTATGAGTCGAGGTACATGAGAGGGAAGCAGTGGTTGGGAAGGGATTGAGACAGGGTTTTAGCCTCTTCCCGATACTATTCAATCTGTATATTGAGCAAGCAGTAAAGGAAACAATACAAAAGTTCGGAGTAGGTATTAAAATCCATGGAGAAGGAATAAAAACGTTGAGGTTCGCCGATGACATTGTAATTCTGTCAGAGACAGCAAAGGACTTGGAAGAGCAGTTGAACGGAATGGACAGTGTCTTGAAAGGAGGATATAAGATAAACATCAACAAAAGCAAAACGAGGATAATGGAATGTAGTCGAGTTAAGTCGGGTGATGCAGAGGGAATTAGATTAGGAAATGACACTTAAAGTAGTAAAGTAGTTTTGGTATTTGGGGAGCAAAATAACTGATGATGGTCGAAGTAGAGAGGGTACAAAATGTAGACTGGCAATGGCAAGGAAAGCGTTTCTGAAGAAGACAAATTTAACATAGAGTATTGATTGAAGTGTCAGTAGGTCGTTTCTGAAAGTATTTGTAAGGAGTGTAGCCATGTGTGGAAGTGAAACATGGACGATAAATAGTTTGGACAAGAATAGAATAGAAGCCTTTGAAATGCGGTGCTACAGAAGAATGCTGAAGATTAGATGGGTAGATCACATAACTAACGAGGTATTGGATAGAATTTGGGAGGAGTCTGTGGCTCAACTTGACTAGAAGAAGGGATCGGTTGGTAGGACATGTTCTGAGGCATCAAGGGATCACCAATTTAGTACTGGAGGGCAGCGTGGAGGGTAAAAATCGTAGAGGGAGACCAAAGGATGAATACACGAAACATATTCGGAAGGATGTAGGTTGCAGTAGGTATTGGGAGATGAAGCTTGCACAGGATACAGTAGCACGGAGAGCTGCATCAAACCAGTCTCAGGACTGAAGACCATAACAACAACATATTTTTAGGTGTTTCATGTAAATTTTTATTCTGATGAAAATTACCCTACTGCAATCGAAACCATGGTCAACGGACAGAATTTTGTGCAACCGAGGTGGCTGTATATACATTCTGTAATTAATGGAATAGCTTACAGTTTCTGAATCACAGCTGATCAAAATGTTTTGAATTTCAGGAATTCCATCAACTACTTTCCTTCATACAATGCTTTATAGTACAGCATAGCCATGAGAAAACGCCTGCAATTTTTAAACATGATAGTTATTGTCAGTGTCGTTTGTTATACATTCCACAGTGTAAATGTTTTGTGTCCAGGTATGTTGATATTTTATGTAGGGTTACTGTGTAGGCAGTGGAGCAATGAATCTGACTGTTTTTTTACCCTGGGTTGCGTCAACTGTGGTAGTAATGCAACAGTAGCTGTTCCAGCAATAAAACTCACACTTTTTTCATTTCCCACGATTTGAAATGTGTAATCCGTAAACTTTACTGAGCTATTTGAATTTTCCCTTAGAGCAACCAATATGGATACTCTCGAATTTTTGAATATCCCGAAGAAAACCTATTTTGAAGATAAATCCTTGCCCGCCATTTTTTGGGTCGCAGGCTGTCCGCTTTCGGTCGCAAGCTGTCCACTTTGGGTCGCAAGCTGTCCGCTTTGGGTCGCAAGCTATCCGCTTTGGGTCGCAAGCTGTCTGCTTTGGGTCGCAAGCTGTCCGCTTTGGGTCGCAAGCTGTCCGCTTTGGGTCGCAAGCTGTCGGCTTTAGGGTCGCAAATTACAGCAATAAGCATAATAAACTGGCTAATAAACTATAGTGAAATAATTGTTTGGTAAATTATAGCAACAAATTCTATTACTTGGAGCAATTATTGTTGGACGAAATACCCCTTCCCATCTGTTTTTGGTAATACATTTTAGAGGTGGCATGGCTGAGAGTGATACATAACTAATGATGAAAACTGTCAACTGTGCAGGCTGGACCAGCGTTGGTGCCATTTTTGGGTCATAAATCAAGAGGAATGTGATTTAGAACTAGTAAAAGGGTAATAATTTATTCAGAGACGTGGGAGGTCATCATTTATGCTAAATGTGGCAACCAACAGGGTTGTCGAGACTGGTGAGTCGTCAGTGTTGACTGACTGCCCAGCGAAGGACTCCAATATGAAGTACTACCAAGGATATATAAGGATATTTGAATGGTGGGGGCACTGGAAATGTGTTCACTCGGCCTCCTTCCAGCCCTACAGCTCCATGTGTACACCTTAATAAGTGTACAGTATTAGGACATTAAATGACAAATAGAGCTATGGAAGGTGGTGTGTTTCCATCTGTGACGTGATCTGAAAGCATATTAATCGTAAAATCTGCAATCAAGTCTTGAAAATGAAGCTTGAAGTTAAACACAGCAAAACTGATACGACTGTCCCTAGGGCTCATCTCGCTGTTGCAGCTGGATTCCATAGTGTTATAATCTGCTGATTAAGGCTGAAGTGGCTGAAAATCAGTCAGTGGTTTCGTACCAACAACTTGCATTGTAACTGAGATGAAATGAGCCACAAAAATTTCTGAATCCTCAGCTCATCTGCTCCAAGAGGCACCTGGCTGCATACACACTCGGCTGATGAGATCGACTTGTGATGGTTCCTGGTCGCAGAGCAGAGAGCTAGTGGAGAAACAATTGTTTTCTTCCGCTTGTTCATAAAGGAAAGACTTAAGTTTCTGCGGTTTTCGTTTGTCACATCAATTTAGTGGGGTAAACTATGGATATTCCCAACACGCCCAGTGAAGGGATGCCCTAAAAGAAGCTGGTCCCATTCTTTGACTCTAGTTTCATGTAGGTAATACGCAACACACTCCCCAACATGTGATACTGAAAAGCTGTCCTAATTCCTCTCCGTCCCTGGCCAATGAGGTTGGACCTCTCTCCCACAATAGTTTCTCTAACGTTTAAATTAGTCATGTTAAAAATTTGTTTTTGCAGTGTCAGAGCTCGGCAGCATCGCAAACTTTCAAAGGTGTCCTAACTTCCTGGTTCTCTCTTCAGTTCCCAGTGTTATTTTAGCCAAGGATGTATTCCAAATTAGCTCTGCTTTCTACGTTCTATTCACTAAAGTGGTCTTTCAGCTCTGACAAATGGCAAATCTCTTCCTTCCACTCGCATGTTGTTAAAAGCAGACGCTGCCAGCGGACCTGTTCTACGGAGATCATATCTGCATTGTGATTCTTGGTGTGCGGAATCCAGGGGCCGCTCTTGAAGGCAAAGACCGGTCTGATCAACTGGCTTTGACATCCGCAGCTGTAGACGAGTCCCTTCCAGGAATTCTCCTGGGGTTTGCCTCCCCTAACGGATAACGTAACCTGCTGTGTGCCTGCTTGTTTGCTGCCGCCCTTGCCTTTTCGTATTGCCATCTTACTTACATCAATCACACAATTTAGTATGATAAATCTAGGTTATGTACTGGGAATCAACTGCACTGATACATGTCCCACTTATCAGTGGGGACTAATTGTTCGTATTTGACTTTTTGATTCACGTTTTATATCTGTTATCGGACGGTTTTGGGAAAAAATGACATATTGTACTGTAATGTATTCAACTACTGACCTAGTAGAATGCCAGTTTCCTTTGCATCCGACTCTGTATCTGATTCTGATCTCTGTGTGTAAAGGTACGTGCAGTGAAGGCTATAAGATGGCATGAGTAGCTACAGAGGCTTACCACAAAAAATTTGACAAAAATGTGACAAAAAGCTTGAAGTTGGCTTAAAGGATGATTTAACAATTACATTCAATAAGGGAGCATTTAGTTTGCTGTTTGGGCTATGCTTTAAATAGATTACTTCGTCGATTTTCAGTAGTTTTAAATGCCCCACCGATACCTAAAACTATGATGCGTTTTGTTATGGATTTGTGAAATTCTACCCTAAATTGCATATTTTTTACAATAAGTGGGCTTTATTCTGTGCAACAAACAGGTACGTTAACTACATAAAACTGAGTGAATGTTTGGGAAATAATTGATAGTGGTGAAAAGACCTAGCAAATTAAGGAGGAGATATAGTTCGCTTAATTATGACATATAGTATAACTAAAGTCCAGCATAAGAACCCTGTGTACATTTTGAACCAACTAAAACATGTTCTCCTTTTATCACGTTAGCCGCTCAATAAATCTAGATTTCCAACTTACGATAGTAGACAGAGGGGTACGTAATTTTGTTACAAATTGAAGCCACTAAATTGTTCTATCAACGGAGGTATTGAAGAAAGTAAGTTTTTTTTAAGCATTCTAAAGATCTTGAAGTCGAATACAGTGATATAACGCTTGTTAATGTTGGCAGCGTTTACAACGCGATCGCTGATTTCGCACTCCTTGCCGATCAGTTTTAGGTCATTTCTTGGATACTTTAAGAAACTTCTCTACGTGAGTACCAATAAGCCTTAATTGCCTGTACTCGAATTTTCAGGAATTTTCAAATGCCGTTAAGAAAATATACCATCCCCTTGCATAAAAGGAAGAAAAGAGAATTTTTTTAACAGAAAGGGGTCCTAAAGAAGTAAGTTATACATTATTGTGGCAGTCCAATTAGCTTTTATTGAATTCTGCAGTACATTTCAGAGTGACACATGTCAGACTATTTTTCACCATAGTCAGCAAGTCTCTGTAAACAGCAGTCGGAATGCTCTAGAAGTCAGTAAATTGCTCGGCGAGAGAAATCTCTTCATTGATCACGGAGCCATTCGAAAATCGCTCTCAACCTCCTCATCGTTAGAAAATATTTCCGCCCAGATGTTCTTTCAGATTTCTGAATTTTTTTAATTCTGTTGGCTTTCAGAACACGCCTAAACAGCCATCTCAACACTGGAAATGTTATAAAAGTATTTGACAATTCAGTGTGTACATTAGTTTGTCGTACCCTGGCACAAAGTCGCATAGGCTTAAGAAAGAGACAGATTCCGATGTAAAGCAAGTTTACCTTGACAGTATGCGGGAACAAGTCAACGAGATGGAAACGTACCACAGTATACACAGGGGTACTATGCTATAAAAACCCTGCTGGTAACACGATATGAAATGATAAATCGCTAAAGATACACATCTGAGATATTCCCACTTCAGTTAACAAGAAAATATTGCTACGTATATCCTGTCAGAACTGTACAAATTCTGCATTTAGAGAATTGTTTGTGTAGGTCTGTTAGCACCATATAGACAGAGCATGAGAACAGTATGCAAGAACTCTATTCGGGTAAACAGCCATACGTATAAATGCACCAGTATTCAGACACAGGAGGTGCATAGTGAGGTACATTTACAGTCCTGAGCGTTCCATATCCTGCTGAGTAACGACCGAAAAGATTGAAATCTCGTTGTGCAAGATCTGAACTTCACGATCGGCATCACCCACATCGTTCCTACTTTGATTAACGTTTCGGCACCATTTCATTACGGCTGGACGCAGTGTTGCATGTGGTTCATGTCACACCAAAACGTGACGATGAAGCTGTGTACGTTTTGACGGCAAGAGCCGCTC
Source organism: Schistocerca piceifrons (assembly GCF_021461385.2). Classification (NCBI taxonomy): domain Eukaryota; kingdom Metazoa; phylum Arthropoda; class Insecta; order Orthoptera; family Acrididae; genus Schistocerca; species Schistocerca piceifrons. The sequence continues at coordinate 905,646,869 of NC_060138.1, forward strand.
TTCCGCACACTTCAGCTTTGGAGCTGACGCTCTGCTTTACTCCCACACTGCGACGCAGTTATCTGGACCGTAGCAGAACTGTCTGCAGTAAACTCGGAACATGAACATTACGCATCTCGGTTGATAAAACAGTGGAATGGGTCAATTATGCGGTCAAATGACTATCCCCACTGTGTACTTTCACATGTCATAAACTTCGTTTCAGTATACTGAACGGTTCGCGATATAAAAGGGATGCAAGTTTTAGGTTACTCTGTGTAACCGTTTCCATGCGCATCATTAACATACAGTGAGCTGATAGGAGTTATGGGGAAGCAATATATACGTATCCAGTTGTCGGCAGTATGGCGTACACATGATACAAGAGGGCAGTGCATTGGCAGGGCTGTCATTTGTACTCAGGTGATTCATGTGAAAAGATTTCAGGCGTGATTTTGGCCGCACGACGGAAATTAAGACTGTACGCGGAACAGTCAGGGGCTAGACACATGGGGCATTCCATACCGGAAATCGTTAGGGAACTCAGTCTTCTGAGATTCGCAATGTCAAGAGTGTGCCGAGAATACCAGACTTCAGGCACTCTAACCACGGACAACGCAGTGGCGGGCGCCCTTTGCTTAACGACCGAGAGCTGCGGCGTTCGCGAAGAACTGTCAGTGCTAACAGACAAGCAACACTCACGGTAAACCACAAAAATCAATGTGGAGCTTGCGACGAACATATCTGTTAAGGCAGTGCGGCGGGATTTGGCTTCAGTGGACTACAGAAGCGAACGACCGACGCGAGTGCGTTAGCTGACATCGTGACATCGCGACACCGCGACATCGCGACATCGCCTTCAGCGCCTTGCCTAGACTCGTGACCATATAGGTCGGACACTAGACCACTGGAAAACTGCGGTCTGGTGAGGAGAGTCCTGATTTCAGTTGGTAAGAGCTGATGGTAGGGTTCGTGTGTGGCGCAGCCCCTACGAAGCCAAGGGTCCAAGTTGTCGACAAGGCACTATGCAGACTTCATAATGGTGTGGGTTGTGTTTACGTGGAATGGACCAGGTCCTCTGGTACAAATGAACGGATCATTGGCTGGAAATGGTTATGCCCGGCTACTTGGAGACCCTTTAGAGCCATTTAAGGGCTTCATGTTTTATAAGTGACGATGGAATTTTTATGGATGACAATATATGTCGTCAGGCCACAACTGTTCGCGATTGGTTTGAAGACTATTTTGGTGAATTCGAACTAATGAACTGGCCACCCAGATTGCCTAACGTGAATCCCACCAAACATTTATTGGGAGTAATAGAGATGTCAGTTTGTGCACAAATATCCTGAACTGGCTACATTTCTGCAGTTATGAACGGCTGTAGAGGAAACGTGGCTCAGTACTTTTGTAGGGGCCTTTCAACAACTTGAGTTACTGCCACGTCGAATTGCTGCTGTACGCCGAGCGAAAGGAGGTCCGACCGATGTTAGAAGGGATCCCGTGACTTTTGTTACCTCAGTGTTGTAAGATTAGAATTTAATACGCCGTTTTATCGTTGACAACTAATGTTTTCGAAGTCATTGATCTTTTTTGGAGTAAAAGCAAAACTTTTTGGGCCCACCTGTAAGCGTGTTTATTTGTAAAACTGGAAATTTGTGGTAAGTTCTACGGGACCAAACTGCGGAGGTCATAGGTTCCTAGGCTTAAACACTACTTAATGTAACTTGAACTTACACTACGGACAAAACACACACACACACACACACACACACACACACACACACACACACACACACACTATCAAGGGAGGACTGGAACCTTGCGCCGGAGAAACCGCGCGAACCGTGGCAAAGCACGTAAGGCCGAACGGCTACCCCGCGCGGAATTTATTTGTAATAGACACTGTAACTACACATCGTTCCCAGTACAGGGGGCTCGTCTAGGAAAAGAAATCAGAGGTGATAGTTTTAAGATTTTAGGTTCTATTATGGTCCAGTGTGTCACCTGGTGTGTGTTCCTCATTATTTATGTTCACGGCGCGTATGGCAAGTGAATAGGAGCAGGTGAACGGTAGGCCGGAGCGCCGCTGTGTAATCGTTTCCGTTTCATCGAGGAAGAAGCAGATTTCGCAGAGCGGCTGGCAGTTCACTGACCGGCGGCAGCGGACTGAGGCGGAAGCCGTGCATTATGCGGAGCGGCAGCGGATGCCGCTGGCCTAGCCCAGCAGCACGTGGGAGGGAGTGAGAGGGGGAGAGAGAAACAGAGCCGAGCTCAGCTAGGCTGGGCGTCGACCCTGGGCCGTCAGCCAGCAGAGGCATTGCTCTACCGTGACGTGCCTCAGACTGACAGGTGAGCCGCTTCTTCTGTATGCCTGTGGTCAGTGAGATGACGAGGTATCGACTGACGATGGGAGGTCTTATAGTATCATACATATACACTATCTCATCAAAAGTATACGGACACCCCCTGTATAATTGACCTCTGGATATCACGAGAGTATAAAAGGGTTAGACACTGGACTCGCATTCGGGAGGACGACGGTTCAATCCTGCGTTCGGCCATCCTGATTTAGGTTTTCCGTGATGTCCCCAAATCGCTTCAGGCAAATGCCGGGATGGTTCCTTTCAAAGGGCACTGCCGACTTCCTTCCCCGTCCTTTCCTAATCCGATGAGACCGATGACCTCGCTGTCTGGTCTCCTTCCCCAAAACAATCCTAACCCAGTATGAAAGGTACCAGGGAGTATTTGCTTTATCAGTAGGGGTGCAGTAAGAACACAAAGCATCGGTTAGGAGAGCTCACGGACTTCGAGCTTGGACTAGTTTTTGGCTGTCTCTTGAGCAACAAACCAATCAGGTAATTTTAAACCCTTCTAAAGCTGCCCAACGCAACGTTGGTGATACGACTGTGAAATGGAAACGTGAAGAAACAGCCACAGTTAAACGAAGACAAAGCATACCTCATGTGACGACAGACTCGGACCGACGAAGCTTACGGAGTGTGTTTGTAAAAAATCGTATGAAATCGTTGAAAGGAATCACTTGATAGTTCCAAAATGCTCACATCAGTCCAGCTAGCACAACAGTGCTTAGAATGTTAAACTGAATGGGGTACAATCGTCCCACTACAGTTGCAGGTTCGAATCCTGCCTCGGGCATGGATGTGTGCCATGTCCTTGGGTTAGTTAGGTTTAAGTAGTTCTAAGTTCTAGGGGACTGATGACCTCAGATGTTAAGTCCCATAGTGCTCAGAGCCATTTGGTACAATCGTCGAGGTGTTCCTCATAAGCCCCATATTTCTGTTGTCAGTGCTAACTGACGCTTCGGATGGTGCGAAGAGTGAAGCAACTGGACAGAGGCTGACTTAAAGCAAATGATTTGGAATGATCAGTCATGCTATACCTCGTGGCAATGCGATGCCTCTAGACAGTGGATGGCTTGAAAGAAATGATCTGGAATGATAAGTCACGTTACATCTTGTAGCAATTCGATGGGAGAGTTTGATTTTGGCAAATGTTCAGAGAACTTGTGTAGTACCAACAGTGAAGTACAGAGGAGCTGGTGGTACGCTGTGTGGGTGTTTTCCGTGGTTAGGATGTGGTCCCCTACTGCCCCTAAGAAAACAGTAAATGTAGAAGGATGTGAACACGTGTTACAGCAGCGTACTCACAACAGACCAACAGCTCGGAGACGATGATTGTATCAAGATCACAATGCACCCTGTCATAAACCAGAAGCTCTGATGCGATAGTTGGACAATAATATTCCTGAACTGGACTGGCCTGTCAGCAGTCCTGACGTGAACCAGATGGAACACCTCTGGGAAGCATTAGAACGTCGAATTCGCTCCATATCGTAGCGTCTCTGGTTTCGGCTCTTGAGGAAGAATGTGCTATAATTCCTGTACAGACATTGACATCTCTACATCTACATGGATACTCTCCAAATCACATTAAAGTGCCTGGCAGAGAGTTCATCGAACCACCTTCAAATTCTCTATTATTCCAATCAGGTATAGCGCGCGGAAACAATGAACACAAGTATCTTTCCGTACAAGCTCTGATTTCCCTTATTTTATCTTTGTGATCGTTCCTCCCTATGTAGGTCGGTGTCGACAAAATATTTTCGCATTCGGAGGAGAAAGTTGGCGATTGGAGTTTCGTGAGGAGATTCCGTCGCAACGAAAAACGCCTTTCTTTTAATGATGTACAGCCCAATTCCTGTATGATTTTGTGACACTCCCTCCCATATTTCGCAATAATACAAAAAGTGCTGCCTTTCTCTGAACTTTTCCGATGTACTCCATCAGACCTATCTGGCATGGATCCCACACCGCGCAGCGTATTCTAAAAGAGGACGGACAAGCGTAGTGTAAGCAGTCACCTTAGTGGGTCTGTTACATTTTCTAAGTGTCCTGCCATTAAAACGCAGTCTTTGGTTAGCCTTCCCCAGAACATTTTCTATGTGTTTATTCCAATTTAAGTTGCTCATAATTGTAATACCTAGGTATTTCGTTGAATTTACGACTTTTAGATTAGACTGATTTATCATGTAATCGAAGTTCAACGGATTCCTTTTAGCGCTCATGTGGAAGACCTCACACTTTTCGTTATTTAGGGTCAGCTGCCACTTTTCGCACCATTCCGATACCTTTTCTAAATCGTTTTGCAGTTTTTTTTTGGTCTTCTGATGACTTTATTAGTCAATAAATGACAACGTCATCTGCAAAGAACAGAAGACGGCTGCTCAGATTGTCTCAAAAATTGAAAGTATTCTCATGTTCAAGCTGTCATAATGGCGAATGGTGGACAGATCCCATATTAATTTCCACTAATGGGTAGTCAGATACGTTTGATCAGTGTATTTCGGCTAGAGCGTTCGGCTAGTCGAGTAAGCGAAACTCAACAGCGTTCAACGCTCTGAATTTAGGACGGGACAGGCTGAGTGAAACACACTGGGTAGACATCGCGATTGTTACATAAATTTCCATGCTTCCTTAGCTCTTGTTGATGATAAAATAATCTAAGACGATAGGCCACGCCACATTACTCTTCACACTACTTCTTTGCTGTTGCGATCTTCATGATTCCGCTGGTGTCCCTGGATGGCTGAAACGGTCGAAAATCAGTGTTGCATTCACTTACAACATGCTGTTATCCCGTGCCGTTTCGCTAAAGTGTAGTCACTAGGTAACAAATCTTCAAGCTGCAGGTAGTAGGTCATCGTCATTGACTAAATACTGAAAGCAGATACCTAAAGAGCAGGTAATCCAAAATATTACTGTTTTTGTGCCGCCTCGGTTGTTTCCGGCAGCTGCTTCTGCTACTCAATTCCTTTAGCTGAGTGTTACTTCAATAATAGGAGGTAACCACTAAGATGGAAACCTGTAGCCATCATCACCATTCAAATTGTTCACATTCATCAGTGTCTAGAGTGCTTCACGGACTTTGCTTCTATAAATATTACTTTCTCGGGTTTCTTCACCAGTCTCTCTTTCGAGAAGGCAATCTCTCTTCTATGACCTTGTTGGGCAGTTCTTTACTGCCTCTTAGTTGTGCAGACTAAATCCTTTTCCATCATTCTTGCACTTCTTGTTTGTTGTCTTCTATTTTGCTCTATCTTTTCTGTGTGTCATCAGCGTCTGTGAGCGGTATACGTTTTGATCTGCCTGTCTATGACAGTGTTACTGTCGGAACAGATCTGGCCACCGGATGGTACCCCATATGTGTGGCTTATTTCCTAAGTTAGAGACCAGCATATTTAATGACTGCTGCGCCTTTCCCTAAAACAGCCGTGCAATCTGTTTGATTCTGTCCCTTGCCATTGGTATTCCAGTTAGCTCAAACACCTCCTGCGTCAGCACATCGCACGGGAGGTGCATTGGCAGCTTTAGCTCTGTCTTGGAGGCTCTGTAGGCGTCGGATTGGGCAGCAGGCTGCATTTACTCACTCTACGGCCGCGTATTCTATCACTGGGCGAATCAACGCCAGATACAGCGTGATTCCGCAGCGAGGGTGGTTTCGGATTTAATACGGATTACAGCGCCTGCAGTCTGTCAAGCCTTTGGTTCCTAGCTTTTCTATGTGCGCTTAAACATGCATTTTTTGCAGTACGAGACGATGGGATGGGGCTTCCCATCACCTGCACCGACTGAAGGTCATCAAGCATTCTTCTTCTCCTCGTTATGATATTCCGACTTTTTGTAGCGTTATATTTAAGACGCCACTTAGCTGCGCATCCTATGCGATCTGTAGACGTCGGTGCATGTCTTTCGCATTAAGACACCTCGTGCAGATAGCCGTGTCGTCTGCATGTAATGCTAGTGCGACCCTGTTCACCTTCGGCGTGTTGGTTGTGAAGAGGGAGTTCAGCAGGGAGCCGAGAATGGACCCCTACGGCACTGCTGCCAGTATTTGCCTAGCTTTCGATGTACCATCCCCGGCACGTACATGGCAGCTTCTATCTCGAAGGTACGACGCGATGAGCTTCACATGTGGCGTCGGTATCTCCATTACAAACAGTTCGTAGAGCAGGCCTTCATGCGACACGCAGAGGCCCTGAAGACGTCGAGAAGCACTGCCCCTGAGTACTCCCGACTCTCCAAGACACCAATCGCATCCTCCAAAAAGCGTAGGAGTTGATGTTGTGTACTGTGTCCGCGCCGGAAGCCAAATTGTTCAGGCGTGATTAGGTCCCCTGTGTCTACATGTTGCAGCAGTCTATTTACAGTCTCTTGAAGACTAGTAGAGATGGGTAGGAGGAGACAAATTGGCCTACAAGTTCCGAAGGACTAAATTGAGGAGCAAATCTCAAAGGTGATGCAACGTGTCAGTACATGTAATTACAACATAAAAGTAATAACATATAAAAATGTTTTGAACCCGAGAAAAGTCAGTCCATCAGTTTAAGAAGAGGCAATCAACAATAATCAGCTTAATTTTTCAAGGAACTCCTCGACAGGAGTGACCAATGAGGAAACTCTTCAGTTTCCATTTGAAAACGCGTGGATTACTGCTAAGATTTTTGAATTCGAGTCGTAGCTTGTTGAAAATGGGTGCAGCAGTATACTGCTCACCTTTCTGCATAAGAGTAAAAAGAAGTCCGACCCAAATGTAGGTTTGATTTCTGCCGAGTATTAAGAGTGAAAGCTGCTTATTCTTGGGAATGAGCTAATACTGTTAACAAGAAAAATGACAATATTAAGTCTTTGAACTAGATTCTGAATGTGGGCTTTCTACGACAGCTTACTATCCGAACACCTAGAACTTTGAACTGTTCAGTTTCACTAATCATATGCCAATTCTGTGAAATTAAAACGTCAGGTTTTGTTGATTTGTGTGTTAGAGACCGTAAAAACTGAGTTACTGTGATTTAGCGTTAGTTCATTTTCAACAAGCCATGAACTTAGGTCATGTACTCCACTAATTGAAACCGAGCCAATGTTGCACGCAACATCCTTTACTACCAAGCTATTGTCATCAGCAAACAGTAATACTTCAGATTTACCCGCAATACTAGAGGGTATATCATTTCTATAAATAAGGAACAGGAGTGGCCCTAACACTGATCCCTTGGGGCACCGCTCACTTGACTGTACCCTACTCACACCCCACATCACAGCCATTATCAACATTGTGAATAATGACCTTATGCTGCCCGTTGTGAAAGTAAGAGGTGAACCAGTTGCGAGCTACTTTCTGTATTCCATAGTGGTCCAAGTTCTGGAGCAGTATTTTGTGATCAACACAATAGAATGCCTTAGTTAAGAAACATGCCAAGCGTTCGAAACCCATTCAGTACCTTGCAGAGAAAAGGGAATACAGTATTTTCAGTTGTTAAACGACTTCTAAAGCCTGACTACATTTGATAGCAAATTGTGTGATATAAAATGATCAATTATCCTTACACAGCCTTTTCTATAACTTTTGCAAACACTGATAGCATAGAAATAGGTCTAAAATTATCTAAATTATTCCTTTCTCCCTTTTTATAAAGCGCCTTTACTACTGAGTACTTTAGTCGTTCAGAAAACCGAACATTCCTAAAGGCGAAATAACAAATATGACTAAATACAGGGTTAAAATGTGCAGCACAGTACTTTAATATTCTACTAACACTCCATCATAACCATGAAGAAGCCCTTAGTCTTCAGTGATTCAATTATTTACTCAATCTCCCTCTTGTCTGTATGACAGAGGAGTATTTCAGACATCAATCTCGGAAAGGCATTTGCCAAGAAAGCCAGGATTTCCTGTAGAAATAAATTTTTATTTAATTCAACAGCAATGCTCAGAAAATGATTGTTAAATACTGTACATGCATCTGATTAATCAGTAACAGAAATATTTTTACTGCGAACTGACTTTATATCGTCGACCTTGTGCTGCTGATCACACACTTCCTTCACAACTGACCATATGGTTCTAATTTTATCCTGTGAATTTGCTATTCTATTTGCGTACCACATACTCTTTGACTTCCTAATAACATTTTTAATCACCTTACAATACTGTTTGTAATGGGTTACTGTAGCTTGGTTGTGACTACTTCTAACATTTTGATAAAATTCCTGCTTTGTTCTACATAATATCCTTATCCCACTAGTCAGCCACCCGGACTGCCTATTATTGCCTATTACCCCGTTTAGAACATTCTAATAGAAAGCTCCATCCGAAGGCGAGAACGACGGTGCTGCTCAGCAGTCTGACGGAGAAAGGCATCAAGGTTGACACGCAGTAAAATGAGGACGTAGACTGGAGACTTCAGGTTTTCGTTGATGCGTTACCAGCGTTCGAGGTGTAAAGTTGATCTCGGGATATGAAACTGGCCTGGGTCTAGTCTGCTGTGAGCAAAGTGGTCTAAATTCAGCACTGTTCACGTGAGTAGCCAAACCGTTCGATTCTTGGTTGTCTAGTGTACCACGGATAAGGTAATAGCGAGGCCTACTCCAATTGCGAGTTTATGGGTTGACTGTTTCAGGCCTGTATGACAGATCGTACAGGGCTGAGTGAACTAAGGTGTTGATTTAAGGATGCAATTATGTTTAAAATGTGATAAACGGAAAAAGAAAAAAACTGAAGCAAAAACTGGACACTTCCTAAAATATAAAACGGTGTGTGATTAACAATACTTTCCTCTCGAAAACCACATTGTGCAGTTATAATATAGCTTAATTTAAAATGTACCACATGCTTTACTGAATGCCGATTTTTTAATTCATTTTTTAAAAATCATTTGAGGCTGGCGTTTTTTTGTGTTGGACTAGCAAGCGTTCTGAATATTGTCAGAGAGGGAACTTCTGTTACGTGGTACTACTCTCAGAAGTGAAGTGCGAAGACGTCGATGATTTAAGGAACATAACGGATGACTATACAGTATTTGAAATTTTCCTAACTCCTTAGGAAGTGTAGAAGGAAAAACGCATTCAAATTACTTGCCTGTTCCTTCTGGTTACGTATTCTGACTGCAAATAAAATATTCTATTGTGCTGCGAGGACTGGTTGATGCTAAATATAAGTTTACAAACGTTAACTTAGATGGTTATGGAAAAGAAAGCAGTGGTGCGGCATTTAAGTCTTCATGTTTGTTCCTGCATTTGTCTGATAAAAGAATTAAATACCTGATAGCTTAACTTTGCCAAAATGTGATAAAGCTGTTCATTTCCTATTCTAAGGCATCAACCTTATGCAAATGTACCATTTGTTAAAACATTACGTAGGGCCTCGATTATATGCTGGCAGTGAAAACTTGTCCATTAGGTTATCACGAGCACGAAGAAATTTTGGTACAATGCATTCTAAACGGTGAACATTACTCCCAGATAAGTACGCTGTAGAGATGGCCGACGATGTTTCAACAGCATTTACTTTTGTGCGTAATTAAATAGTCAGAAGCTATTGAACATTACTTTGCCGGGAAACATCTTCACAAACAATGAATATATCACTGAAGCATCCTTCCGCTGGAATACCAAACCAAACACTCGCACATATTCGTAATCTCTTCGAAACTCATCTTTCTTGCAATCCACTGTTACGTATTCCAATTATTATTACTATGAAAGACTTTTCAAATGTGTGTTTTAAGTTTACCTATCACTTAATTCCAAAAATTGTTCAAAACTTATCTAATGGCGGTTTTCATCTTTCGACGGCCTGGCAAGTGTTTTACCAATAAAACGTCTGCCATACACACACGATAGCACAGAACAAAACTCGAGCAGGGTTATTTGATGCATTTATCATTCAGCGTTTGCTGTAAGCGGGGGAGCGTGCGATGCTCCAATATAAGCACTGCTATGGAAATGCTGCTTACTTTTCACAGCCACTCCAGTATCATCGGTGGGCCGGTTCGAGACAGCTTTTCCCCTTAAGCGTCATACCATTCGGCGTCCCCTCCCATCTCCATCGCAGCTGCTTTCCTTAGACATCAGGTTACCGTTTCTTGTGGTCTTGGTAATAACTTTAAAAATAAGTCTGAACATAGTGATCATCCAAATGAATTTTTTAAAATAAGTACTACATAGATATTCTTTCCCAACAGAAATAAATTCATAAATCTTATTCCAGGGCTAAGTACTAAGGGAAGACGTAATTCATTATGATTTCCTGAGATTTTAAAAAACGTTTTAGTGAAAAAATTTTAATATGTACAGGGTGGATCAACGTTAATATGAAAACTGGCTCTGTAAAAGTACACGTGACAGAAGAGATTAGGTTCCAGTAAACGTCGATCCACAAACAGGTTGCGAGACAATCTTGAATGTGTACTTACGAGCCAGTACTGACTTCAACATGAAATATTGTCCTAGATAGTACAAATATGTTAGAAATATAAACTTTACGATTAACTCCCCATATAACAGGACTTCAGTTTCACCCTTAACCTACTTTACCTTGCGCAGTGCTGGGGATACATGCGTAATGGGACATAGGGACGTGTTGCTGCTGATGTAATACGACGTCTGACGCGCCATTTACGTTCCGAGATGATAGGTCGCTGCGAGGTTATTTGAAAGAATTCGCAACTCACAAAATTCATAGCTCTAAAATACCACACTCCAGACGTAACACTTAGTAAACCTTCTTCGCCGCATCATTGGAATTATTCTACGCGTTAGCAGTAACTGGTTCACCTTCTCAAATGTCTTACATAGGGTTGAAAGGAGACATCTCAGTGTGAAGTCAGGATAGTTGTTGGGAACATGTCAAGCGTCAGGGATGCTAGTACAACATTATTAGAGTTCAGTCATTCATTCAGATTGTTTACAAGTCATTCCTTTCGCACAAGCGCCGGCTATTGCTCATTCATTCGCGTCCCAAAACACGACGTTGTCGAACATAAAGTGGTGTACACATGCGGAAGCAGGCAAACAAATGAAGCAGACGTACAATTTTGGATAAAGATCACGAAGGGGAGATAGTTTAGTACTGACTACGGAAGCACCTGTGGTCTAAGAGACTGCGTCCTGCAGATTTATCTCCAAATTTTAATTTCTGTCGTGAATTACATGATTTGGTCGGCTCCTTAGGCCTGAAAGACGTCTGAATATTTAAATACCCGACGTTAGTTAAATTTACCCACTTTACTGCGACTTCTAGTAGCGGATTAGATAGGTTTTACTTATAAGACTGCCTGAGTGATAGTGTTCTTATTGTTGAAGTTATCCCTGCTTCTTTTACGGTTCACAGCGCTGTTGCTTCAACTTTCAGGTTTGTACGGCAACCAGTCCAATTGTTTCGACTATGTGGATGTTAGGCATCTTTTGCTTAGCTGACGCCTCTCTCGGTGATGTGATGCGAACCGTATGGGAACGTACTCTGCGGTCGACGGGGAAGTTCTCTTCCTTGACTGGTGCACCCAACTGACGAAACCGAGGCTCAGGCAATCCCTGATACTTTCTTGTGCAGCCAATGCGCGAGACTTTCGAAGGACTTAAGAATTCTACTATTCCATCCTGTGCGAACTTTATGATGCTGCGCATACGCCCCTCTGCGAATTGTAGAAGTTAGGCTTGTAAAGGGAAAATTGTTGACTTGAAAGAGGATACAAATGGAAGATTTGAAACTGCGAACCAAGCCGCGTCCGTTGGTGACGGAAGAAATGACTTCCCTTATATCATTTACTTCGGTATCAGACCCGTAGCCGACGAGTTTGTATTCATTCTCACGGCAAATGATGAACGTGTCTTAATGGCGCAAGCTGATATAGTGAGTGTCTTACATCAATACTATGTACACATCTAAGACGTCGATGCGTTCATTGATACCTTTCACGACCCATTAATCAGCTCCTTGGATGCGACAACTGTATCTGAACATAATGAAACGCCTTCAGCTGCCTTTCAGCCTGAGGAAGTTTTTAAACTTCGTCGTATCACCAACTCAGACGTCTCCAGGTCTTGATAGGCCTCCCAAGGAATTTTACGTGCGGTTTTTGCCGCTGTTAGGTGCTATCTTTACACTTCTTTCGAATGAACTGTTACCGTGGAGAGTAGTGGTGACCTCGTTCAAAATGGGGAAAATTGTTTTAACCCGTAAACGCCCTGGACCGGATGCTCCTGATAGCTTTCGCCCAACTACTTCGTTAGACTTTCCACATAAGGATGTGTCGAGGGCAGTTAATTGTAGAATGTCGGCTCTGATGGAGAGGATTGTTGCAAAACATCAAACCACCGTACCTGCTCGTACCATTCTTACCCTTATAGTCCAGTGTCGTGACTTGGTTGCGTTCTCTGCTGTAACGCCCTTCCATTTCTAGACTTTGATAAGGCACTTGACCATGTTAATCACGACTTTTTGCTTCGGATTCTGAAGAAACTTGGCTTTACTGTTGACACACGGCGTATGCACTCAAGTCCGTTTACGGGTATTACAGCTTCGGTGGTTGTTAATGGCCAACTGACGCTCCCGATAAATATCAGTCGAGCAGTGCCTCAAGGAAGCCCGCTGTCAATGACTTTGTGTTGCCTCGGGGGCCCTTACTTCGGATGTTGGCATCCCAGTTGAAAGTCTGGACACTTTCCGGAGAGACGATAGCTGTTCGTGCGTACGTGGATGACGTGATGGTTCTACTCCGCAAGCCTGCCGGGATACCTCGACTGAAGGCTGTAATTGATGATTTTTGTCGGAGTTCTGGTGCACTACTTAATGGAGGTAAAAGCAGGCTTCTTACTTTTCGAGGTTTTGATGACACTGTTGTTCCATGGTCTCCTGCAGTGGATCGGCATACGTCTCTCGGTATCATCATTGATCGTTGACCACTCAAAATGGCGACACTCAACTAGAAGTCTGTTACGGATGAAATTTAGGGAGCGATACTAACATATGAAAGGCTTCCTCTTATATTGTTTCATAAACTCCTAGTACTGGTTACACATGTCATATGATAAGCTTGTCATGGAGCCCAAGTTTTTCCGCTTCTCTCGATGATGGCAGAGAAACTAAAACAGTTGTCCGGTCGTTCCTTATGGAAATGACATCTTTCGCTTACGGTATGAGTTAGTGTTGAAGCCTCGTTGCTTTGGGAAGTTGAGCCTGAATGATGTACGAAGGAAGACGCAGATGCTATATGTGCGACGCACTGGTCTGACGATAGCTTAAGAAACGCGCACATTCACGTCCCGTTCATTTCTGTGTGTCCGTCCTGCTACTTTTGACCCTCTATTGATGTTGGTCGCATAAATTAAAAGTTAAAATACATTCGTAACCTCAATCTTGAGGTGAGCTATTTAGGGGCTGACATTTTATGGTGACCCGTTCTCGCCATGAAATTATGAAATTCCAAAGACTCGTTGGGAAGCAGTCCCTTGCACGAATCTCGTTCAGAGGATCGCCACAAACAACCAGTTTGGTCTAACATCAGTCCTCTGATCTTGCCTACGCGCCTAGCGTCCTCATGCTATAAAAACTTCATACGAGAGAACGAGCGACTTTTCCGTATTCATGCAATCATTGCACGTCTACAAATACAGTACAACATGGTTTTACTTGTGTATGCCATTTGGCAAACTGATCTTGGCTTTATTTTTCTTGTTTGCTGCACATTGCCTTATATTAGTTGTAATGTTGCATTGGCTTTGCTAATTTAGATATACTGCTGCTTGCTTTGCCAATTTGCATTTTTTTGTCATTGCTGTTCGTGTTAATTGTTTTGTACTGCTGCATTGCCTCGTCCCTTTGTTTATATATCTAAGCTCAGTAGATTTAAGTTAGCTTAAGAGGGGGTAGACTATATAATAAACTAACTATGAAGAATAGGGAAAGAATGTATTGAGAACTTTATGAAAAATAATTGGGCAAAAATGAGTATTGTACAATGAGAAAAATTTATTTAGAAAGAGGATATGAACAAAACAGTAGGGTTTAGGGACAACAGGTATAGATAGGACTTTTGAGAATAATGATGAATGAAGGGAGATCTCCAAGAAGTAAAGCAAGTTTTGTTTGCAAAATACTGCAGTAAAACAAACCCTGTCCTTACCTTTTGTGTTATTCCGCTAGGTGTTTGTGTACCCTAGTGTATTTGTGTTCATGTCTTTGTGTGTTTAGCTGATACGAGTTATGTTGTAGAATTTTTCTAATAATATTATTTTCTTTGTAAAGATGTTTAGACATATTTATTCTCTTCTGTTTTAATGCTCATGCGTGAAATTAATGTTTCGAAAACTATTCTCATTATTTTATATATTTACTTATGTCATAATTCCTGTAACACTGATGTATCTGTTTATTACTATTCTTTTGTAAAGCCTGTATTACTAAAAATGTTATCTGTATTGTTATGTTCTTTAATGATGTATTTTGTACCTTTGTAATTGTATTCTTATGTTGTAAATTTGTAATTGTATAGACACCAGTTCTTCAAATTAAGTTTCATTTCACTGCACACGTTTTTGTTGGTCGTAGTACACGCACAATACGCGAGAAAAAAAAGGAAGACTGTTAGCATTTGCACGTGTGTTAATTCAGCAAGGGACTGGTTAAAAGCATTGCTGGTTGTAACGACAATTTCAAAAACTTTGTGAGTGCGCAAGTGGTGGTTTATGGACTTTCTATATTCGATGGTTGTTGTGCACCTGCACAGTTGCAACAGATGGCTGCTGGCCATCTCTACAAGGACTACAATGGGTCTGCATCTTTGATGGTCCACCAATACCATTATTTCTACAAGGACTACAGTGGGTCCGCACCTTCGATGGGCCACCAGTACCGTAATCTCTAACATGACTACAGTGGTCTGCTCTGTGATGACCTACCTATAAATATTCTTCAAAACTTCTACTGACTCTGCTGTGGGTTTGCTCTGTTGTGGCCCACTACCTGTCTGCATGTCAAGAGTCAGCACTGTCTTTCCGTTGGAAGGACAACACTACTTCTTCGAGACTGCATGGAAATCCACTACTTCCGTGTGCATTTTCTTTTACTGCTCAGACTTTGAGAGAGAAAAAACACTGCAATTTTACTGTGATGATCAGGACTGTCTTTATGGACTGTGAGAAAATTTTAGCTTTTTACGAACAGTGTATCAATAAGTGTGTGCATTTGATTTATTTGTTGCTGTAATTTTGAAAAATTTTTCAAATTTGTATTGGCCACTGCCCAAAACAATTTGTAACATTTTTTGTGGGGAGCATGGGGGCTATGGAAGTAGGCTGTTTAGGTTTTTATGTTGGTAAAGCCACGTAGCGCTCTATATAAAAATCACTGACAGTGCTGTGTGTAGTCGGTGGCTGGTTTGCATTGTTGGAATTTGCTATTGTAGTGTTGGCCAGCTGGATGTGAACAAGTGCGTAGCGTTGCGCCGTTGGAGGTGAGCCGCCAGCAGTGGTGGATGTGGGGAGAGAGATGGCGGATTTTTGAGAGCGGATGACGTGGACGTGTGTCCATCAGAGACAGTAAATTTGTAAGACTGGATGTCATGAACTGATATATATATATATATATATATATATATATATATATATATATATATATAATGACTTTTGAACACTATTAAGGTAAATACATTGTCTGTTCTCTCTCAAAATCTTTCATTTGCTAAGTATGTCTATCAGTAGTTAGTGCCTTCAGTAGTTAGAATCTTTTATTTACGGCTTACTGGACATGCTTGAGACTGCCTCGATATTGAGACTTCTTCGTCAATATGTTGAAACTTGTTTTTCGTCGGCAAGGTTTTGGTTAATTTCATTTTCCTGATTACGCTTTCCTTGTTATGTATGTTCCCATCTGTTTTGCTCCAGCTTGCTCTCTCCTAGTTTCCGTTCTCGTTTTGTTTGGTGTTTTGCCTCAGTATCGCTCCAGTTCTGTTGTAATGTGTGGAGATGAAGTACATGTACACATGAGCGTATATAATCCTTGCAGTCAAATTGGAATTTGTCTCTAGACGGAAGGCTTACTTTACCATTTAGAATATAATTTGATTTCGTTGTCTTTTTGCTTTTAGATACTACATAAAAGTACAAAGTAGATAAAAAAATTAATAAAAGATCAAAACTAAACAAAAAATTGTTAGTACCTAGCATGAGAGGTGGATAGTGGTTTGTCGGGTATGTTTTCGGCATGTTTTTTCTTTCCTGCTTTTATTTATTACTGTGTTATCGTAATAAACTTTTTCTCCCATTTGCAGCTTATATTACATCATGATTTGACTATGATCTTCGGAAGTTTCATGATAGTATCAAGTCACTCTGATAATAAAAAAGGATAGCGTCTTCGACTAGTAATTAAAACGTCATTGATCCTGGGTTCTAAGCCCACCACTGCTCAGATTTTGAATAAAAATCATCTCCATTGGCGGCCGAAGATTCTGGCGTAAGAAGTTATGCTTATTCTACCAACGGCCTAGTCAAAGAGGGCAGAAGAGTGGACAGATGTTCAGGCACTCTGTTCCCATTGGGGTGAAGAAACTGCCCCTAAAAGCGGAAGGATCAGCAATGACCTACGTAATGAAGATGCAGAAGGAAGTGGAAATCACTGCATTAAAGACGCATAACGTGTTACCGATAGGACATGTGGCCTATAACTGAAAAAGTGTCATGATGATTCTCTATTGGCAAAAGGTTCCGTACTAGTTCCCTATTCGAATCTCCGGGAGGGAACTGCTAAGGAGGAGACCACCATGAGAAAAATATTGAATAACCAACGAAGTGATAATTTTCCACAAATCAGGGCGTGGAGTGTCAGAAGTTTGAACGGGTAGAGAAGCTACAAAATCAGAGAAGAGAAATGAAAAGGCTCAGTCTAGCGAAACAGAAAGAAGACTAGCATTTCTGGTCAGATAAGTATAGGGCAATGTGAGCAGCAATAGAAAATGGTATAACAGGAGTAGGATTAATTATGAACAGGAAGGTTGGGCAGAAAGTGGGTTACTGTGAACAGTTCAGTGACACGGTTGTTCTCATCAGAATCGACAGAAAATCTGCACCGACAACGGTAGTTCAGCTATACATGCACATGTCGGAAACTGAAGATGAAGAGACGGAGGGAGTATATAAGGATACTGAGCGGGTAATTCATTACATAAAGAGATATGAAAATCTAATAGTCATGGGGGACTGGAATGCTGTTGTAGGGCAAGGAATAGAAGAAAGATTGCGGGAGAATATCGGCTTGCTACTAAAAACGAGAGAGAAGAAAGACTAATTGAGTTCTGCAATAAATTTCAGTTAGCAATAGCGAATTATCTATTCGAGAATCATAACAGGAGGAGCTATACTTCGAAAAGGCCGGAAGATACAGGAAGATTCTAGTTAGATTACATCACGGTCAGGCAGAGATTTAGAAATCAGATACTGGATTATAAGGCGTACCCAGGGGCAGATACAGGCTCATATTATAATTTAGTAAAGATAAGTAGCCTGAAGTTTAAGAGATTAGTCGGGAAGAATCGATATGCAAAGTATGATACGGTAAGGAATGAAAAGAAACGCTTGAAGTTCTCTAAGGCGATAGATACTGCGATGAGTAGCTCAGGACATCTCTAAAAAGAGCAGTCAAAGAGGTTGAAAAAAAAAGCCATACTACAAAGAAGGTAACTGTGAAGAAACCACAGGCAACAAAAGAGATATTTCAGTTGATCAATGAAAGGAGGTACAAAAATATCCAGGGAAGTTCAGGAATACAGAAATAAAAGTCGCTGGAGAAAGAAATAAGTAAGAAATGCAGGGAAGGTAAGACGAAATGGCTGCACGAAAAAGTGAAGAAACCGAAAAAAAATGACTGTCGGAAAGATTGACTCATGGTAGAGTAAAGGCAAAACAACCTTCGTTGAAATTAAGAGCACGGGTGGTAACATTAAGAGTGCAACTGGGACTTCTTAGATGAAGAGGAGGGAGCGGATAGGTGGAAAGAATACATGGAAAACCTCTATAAAGGGGAGGATTTGTCTGATGTGATAGAAGAAACAGGAGTCGATTTAAAACAGATAGAGAATCCAGTATTTGAATGAGAATTTAAGACAACTTTGGAACGCTTAAGATCAAATACGGCAGAAGGGATAGATAACATTCCATCAGAATTTATAAAATCATTGGGTGAGGGGGCAACAAAACAACTTTTCAAGTTGGTGTGCAGAGTGTATGAGCTTGGCAGTATACCAGCTGACTTTCGGAAAAATATCATCCACACAATTCCCAAGATAGCAAGAGCAGACAAGGGCGAGGATTAACATACAATCATCTTAACAGCTCATGCATCCAAATTGCTGAGAAGTATGATGTACAGAAGAACTGAACAGATAACTGAGGGTGTGAAGAAGCACCAGAGGCAGTTCTGACGTTGTGGTTGATAATGGAAGCAAGACTAGAAAAATCAAGACACGTTCATAGGATTTGTCAACCTGGAAAAAGTGTTCGACAATGTCAGATGGTGCAAGATGTTCGAATTTCTGAGGGAAATAGGCATCAGTTAATGGGGGAGACGAGTAATATACATCATGCACAAAAGCCAAGACGAAGTAATGCCAGTGGAAGACCAAGAACAAAACGCTCGGATTAAAAAGGGTGTGAGACAGGTATATACTCTTCTTCCGTTACTGTTCAATATATGCATCGAAGAAGCAATGCTGAGCACAAAAGAAAGGTTCAAGAGTCGAATTAAAGTTCAAGGTGAAACGATTTCAGTAATAAGAGTCGCTGATGACATTGGTATCATCCAAGTGAAGAAAATTACTGAATCTGTTGAATGGAATGAACAGTCTAATGAGTACAGAATCTGCACTGAGAGTAAACTGAAGAAAGACGAAAGTAATCAGAAGTAGCAGAAATGAGGAGAGCGAGAAACTTAACATCAGGATTGACGGTAGCGAAATATATGAAGTTAAGGAATTCTGCTACGTTGGTAGCAAAATAACCAATTACGGACGGATCGAGGAGGACATCGAAAGCAGAATAGCGCGGCAAAAGGGGCATTCCTAGCAAAGAGAAGTCTGCTAGTATCAAATATAAGCCTTAACTTGAGGAAGACATTTTTTGTTAATGTACGTCTGGAGCGCAGCATTGTGGTAGTGAAACATGCACTGTGAGAAAACCGGAGCAGGAAAGAGAAGCATTTGAGATGCGGTGCTACAGACGAATGTTGAAAATTAGATGGACTGATACGGGAAGGAATGAGGTGGTTCTGTGCAGAATCGGAGAGGAAAGAAATATCTGGGAAACACTGACAAGGAGGGACAAGATAATAGAACATCTATTAAGATATCAGGGAATAACTTCCATGGTGTTAGGAGATATAGAGGGTAAAAACTGTAGAGGAAGACAGAGATTGGAATATATCGAGAAGATACTTGAGAGTGTAGGTTGCAAGTGCTACTCCGAGATAAAGAAGTTGGCGCAGGAGAGGAATTCATGGTAGGCAGCATCAAACCAGTCAGAAAACGGCTGACTCAAACAAAAAAAGGTAAGCTTCTTTCTTTGGTCATATCCATAATACTTTGCAAAGAACGGCAGCTCAATTGGCCGAGAGTGATAACACTGCTCACTTTTTCAGAGTCGAAATTTCAGGAAAAAAGTGCGATAATCCTCTTCTTATGCCCCACAAAACGTAACTGTCAGAAAGGAAACCTATAGGAACATCCCATACCAAGGCTGTTGGATTCAGAAAAGAAAACCTAGAAATTCTATAAATTTCGGGAAAATAGTGCTGTATTATTCCAACCTTGAAACTTTATTATATTTTCTCTGTTTAACACCATTTTTTCTGATTTTCTTAAGTGTTATTCTGATTATGTTCAGAAGGCGTCCGATAATGGCAAATATTTTTAAACTGGCTCAATGGTTTCTGAAAATGTTCTTGCATTAGAACTTTTAACTAAGATCTTAAGAGTAAAATGTAAATAGTGCATAACATTATAAAGTAAATACAACATGCTCTTAAAATATTTTTTACTGATGTATTTTCTATTTTTTGTGGGGGGGGGGCGGTTTATTAATAGCAAATCGTTATGCTAGGGTAGAAGGAGAAAGTGTGAAGAACGTTCTGGGACAGTGAAACTTCGGATACAATAGTAGAAACAATAGACGTCAAATTTTAGTAGAATCTGCCAAGAAGCACTATATATTTGACCGTAATAAAATTTCCAGAAAAAAAACAAAAGGATAATTTCAGTGCAAATATCAAAAGAAATTACAGGTGAAAACGACAAAGTATAATCAGACGGTAAAGAAATATTGCAGCTTGTGACGCACCAAAGTCATTTTAGAATTTAAAATCATCCTCGACTAGTTTGATATAGGGTTCAACAGATACAAATCTAGGAAGAACATGTGTACCTTGTGGAACTAAATTAAGCAATAAATCTCAGTATATAAAGGATATCAGGAGATAGATCAGTGCATCCCAACCTGGAGATAATTACTCCCTGATGGATAAAATTCAATTTTATGAATGGTAAAAACAATAGTATTCATTTGTGTTTTGGTTAAAGAAATAATTACCTTATGTTTTTGCTATACCACTATTTTCACATAATTCAGATAGTCCACTTGCGTCTATCACAGCAAAAATGAGACATGTGCATCACATATACTTAAATATCTCATAAAAATTCCTACTCAGAGTTAGTTCCAACAAACGTCTTCAAATTGCCCCACTATTGACTTCGCAGCAATAAACGAAGTAATTGACAGCACAGCAAAACAGTAACTATGTGATGGCTACTACACTGCTGTAGGGCCTACGTATAATAATAATAATTATTATTATTATTATTATTATTGGTGTTGTTGGCAGTGATGATTTCTTTCAGTTCAGATGAAAGTAGTCCAGCAGTCAGCTTATTTACGCTCAGTAGGCCTAAGCGCAGAGCACACGTTTTAATTTGTTGTATAAAGACTGGTTGTTAGAAACAAGCAGTACCAACTATCTCACTGACTTATTAGTTAGTGGTTTAAATGTTTTGATGTTATTTTAAAAATGGATGTGTTCAATGAAAAGAACCAATATTTGATTTGTTCTGATTGCATTCAGGGGTAATGATTTTAGAAAGGTTGGAAACCACTGACAGTTACTAGATACAAAAACAATCTGATCAACTATGAACGTGGTAGGGACTAAGGCTGTTAACCAGAATGAGAGAAATATGTACGCAGTATACCGTATCAGAAATCAAATCATTTTATGCTGACCACAGAGGTCTTGAAGAATAAAATAATCAATGAACGTTTGGCGGAGAATGTATCTTAATTTCGGAGATATTCCGAGTAAAAGTACAAAAAAAGGAAATGAGCGTATTTCATCGTTGGCCGGGAGGCCGCATGCTGGGAAGTTCGGCTGTCAAGTGCGAGTCTTACTCCATTCGACGCCACACTGGGCGACTTGCGCTCCGGTGATGAGGATGAAATGATAACACAACACCCAGTCCACGAGCGGAGAAGATTTCCAACCCGGCCGGGAATCGAACCCAGTTTTTGTATTAACTTGGGCTTCATGAGTCTGAAGCTATATTTGGTATTTCTGTTCTGATTCTTTTTATACTAGATGATGGAAAAGGCATATTAACTGGTTTTGGAATGCAGGAAGTTGTTCCTCCCATTCAGTTTCTTTAATATAGTTATGCTACTTACATATTTGATAGTTTTCAGAAATGACAAAACTGCATTTCAGGTCGAACGTTATAGAGGTTATAGTAAGATTGAGAGTTGCATGAATTGTTTAGTAATATTAAGTAAGTATATTATTGTTGGTAAATATAAAATAAATATTGGTTCAACTTGTCACAAATTAAATTTTTTAATGCGCCAATAAAATTGTGTGAACCACAGAATGGAAAAAGTTCCTTTCTTCCCTAGAGCCAATTTGTTATTAGCAGACGACATAAACTTCTTCTGTATAGTGAATGGGGTGTGGTGTAGAACTGGGAAGAAATATAAAATGAGAAGCTGAAGAAGATATGACGGATAGATATTGACAGCGCACAGCACTTGCGGGACGCTCTTTCGGTTGCGGCACATGACACGGCCATAGAACTATTATGCAACTTCCTGCAAACGTGATGATAGCTAATTCATGAACTGTGATCAGTACACGCCAAAAACCATTAATTAAAGACACTAAGAAACACAAATGATTAAGACCCGACTAGTACCAACAGTATTACCCTCGTGGCCTTGCGGTAGCGTGGCCGAGCGG
This sequence comes from Schistocerca piceifrons, assembly GCF_021461385.2. Taxonomy (NCBI): domain Eukaryota; kingdom Metazoa; phylum Arthropoda; class Insecta; order Orthoptera; family Acrididae; genus Schistocerca; species Schistocerca piceifrons. Next base: position 905,669,474 of record NC_060138.1, read on the forward strand.
TCTAAGGCGCTGGTTTAAGGCACCAGTCTCTTCGGAGGCGTGGGTTCGAATCCCACCGCTGCCATAAATTTTTATACCGACCCTTCTGACTTTATGGATGTAGGAATAAGAGGTAAGATTAAAGTTGAGGTTCTAGTCCTCGTCAGTGACAGTGTTGAGTGTTCAATAGGACAACAATGGGAATAACGTCCGCCGCGTTTTCATCGAAGGAACAATACCGGCATTTGCATTAAACTTTTGACCGAGCTCACGGAAATCCTAAGGTTGGGTGATCAGACACTATCTGAAACCCTGTCCTCTCGAAAGCGTGCCTAGTGCAGCACTTCGCTTGGTGTGGATAGGCCTACATCTACAGAGATACATACATTAGCTAGATCAATAGTGCAACGTTAGTGTCAGGCACAGCTAATGAGAAGTACAGTGGAACCTCGCGTAGCGAGCATAATTCGATCCAGAACCTTACTCGTAGTGCGAACACTCGTTAAGTGAAACAGTTTATCCCATATAAATTAATGTAAAATACGATAATGCGTTCCATGCAGGTAAATTACTGAAGTTTCATCTCATTCATGCCATTTTTAAAGAAAATTGTACATACAGTTATGCACTTTATTATTCATGACACACAATTCTTTTTTACTAGGTAGCTTTCTATAGTCATTTATTTCTCCCGAAGCTCCAAAAACACGTCGCGAGAATGAGACACAGCATTTTCGTCAGATAAATTTGTAGCGCACGTAGCTAGTGCTGTATTGGGGTGATGATTTTCAGTGTACGATGCAACCGACTCCCATGCTTTCAGCATTTCTTTTATTGCGCCAGAAGATTGCTGCTTTGTTGTTACCACCTCCTCCTCCTTCTCTGAAGAACTGCTCTCCAGAATTTCCTGCTGTGAAATACACTGCAACTCCATAACCTCTTTGGTGATCATTTCTTGGATGTCATCTTCCACAAGCTCATCAATATCATTGTTATCCACTTCCAGTCCCACGCTTTTAGCCAAAGATACAATCTCATTGACTACAGGCTCCACACGCACTGACTCAAATACATCAGAGTCACATTCGACAACACACTCCGGCTACAGCTTCTTGCAAGCAGATGAGAGAGTTCTCTTTGTAACCCCTTCCCACGAATTTTCGAGAACATGACACAGGCAGCGATGTTGAAACTATATATCCGAAACTCTGAGAGATTGGTAGCTTGAGTCAGCTCAAAGCAATGCTTTAGTGTAGAGAAATAATCTGCTGGTTTGCTGAAGTAACGGACTGATGTTGGAGGCAGAAAAAGGATCTTTATGTATTTAAATTCTTAAAGGAGGTGGTCTTGTAGGCCTGGAGAATGGGCAGGAGCGTTGTCCATAACAAGCAAGACATGCAGTGTCAGATTCATCTCAAGCAAATATTGTTTCACCGAAGGACCAAACACTTCATTGATCCAATCACATAAAAGATCACATGTTACGTAAACCTTTCTGTTGGACCGCCACATCACATTTAATCTGCTCTTCTGGACTTCACCACTCCTGAAGGCTCGTGGAGTTTGAGTGGTAAACAAGCAGTACTTTAATTTCAAATTGCTCCTTGCATTTTCACAGAATAAATGTGACACGGTCTTTCATTGGCTTGTGACCGGGCAATGCATTCTCCTCGGCTGTTCTAAAGGTACGCTTCAGCATCTTTTTCCAGAATAGACCCGTTTCGACACAATTAAAAACCTGTTGTAGCAGATAACCCTCGGAATCGAAGGGCGTCTTGGAGTTGCTGATGTAGTTCCCTGCTTTCTTTGTGTCGGAGCTGGCTACTTAGCCGTGCCTCACAACGCTGAAGGTACCAGTTTTTTCTCTTCAACTTCTCGAACCACCCAAGGCTTCCCTATACACTTCTTCGCCCGCTGATGATCCTGGCATCTTCTTAACGATGTCGGCGAAAATCATTCTCGCCTTCTCACAAATAATGTTCTCGTTAATAGTGTCACCTTGCAATTGCTTTTCAATTATCGATATAAGGAGCAACCTTTCAACATCGGCCAGATTACGAAACCGTTGTTTAGATACTTTTGTCACTCCCTTTGAAGCTTATATCTCCCCTAAACTTGTCTTTGTTCTTGAGGATAGCACAAATAGTCGATTTAGACCGATTGTATGTGCATGCTAAAATCAGCAACGCTCACACCACGTTCATGTTGTTTTTCAATGATTTTACGTTTCTTTTATAAGGTCATTTTATTTCTCTTACGGTCGTCATCTTGTGGCTCTTTATCTTCGGGGACATTTCTGCGAAGATTATTATATTTCGCACACACAAAAAAAAAAAAACACTACGTGAACACAAGTTCAGAAAAATGTGTGATTACAAGCTGCACTAAGATAGTAGCAGAAGGAGTGCTAAACCCAGACTGCAGTAAGCAGTAAATACATTGTTCATATGCCGCTGTCGACAATGAAAGGTGTTCAACATTATGAACATTTCCCCGTCGCGTGCGCGAACGGCTGGTGAAGTCACATTAAATCGTCGTCACTCGTTATGCGAAATATCGTTCGTTAAGAGTAATTTTTTTACAAGTTTTCTCGTTACGCGAATTGCGCTTTATGGGAGGTGCTTGTTAAGTGAGGTTCCACTGTAAACAATTTTCAATGTAATCACATTGTAAAATAGGAGCTCCCAACGTTTACGCGTATTTCTTAGTTTTCAATACACAAGATGTACCGAGAGCCACTGATGACACTGTTGAGAATAAGCAAATAGAACATAAGCGTGCATTTCCAGATAGTATTCTTCGTTGGTCACTATTCTGGGTTCTGAACAAGCTATTATCCTCACACATCTGAATACTTACACGATACGGAACGAAACCACTGGAGACCACGAGCCCCATAAATCAAATATTCAGAAAATGCCCCTGAGCCGCCAACGAAATTTTGTGGGAGGAATTTTGTTGCACCCAATATAGTCGTCTTTTGACATAGAGAGCGATCGTCCTAATCCTACTTAAACGCTCACCGATATTTTGCAAGTCATTCGCAGGCTTTAATGGCAAGTGTATCACTGCTAATTGATAAATCCTCCTCCTGACCTTTGGCAGTTATTACGCTTGTCTCCCTCATTGTTTGACCGTAGGGAAACCCGGGGAAGAACTGGGTACAATATTGAAAACATTTTTTGAAGCACAAAGGGATTAACTGAGAGATGAAAATTTATCTGTGAACCCATTATAATGTAATAATCACACTAAAATTGTAAGAAAACAAAACAGCAATATAAAAAGACAGATATGTGTCAGTTGCCCCATTCTTCCCCAGGCTTGGAACAGAATGGGATGGTAAGAATAAATAATTGCGAAAAGGTATAAAACTAGTCAAAATGCGAAAAAAATAATTTCGCTTAGTGTTTACTTCGATTTAAGTGACGATAAAGACTGAACTACAGTTTTCATTGACTGTCCTTTTCTTAAGCGTATTCACAAAATTCACACACAGCATCATTTTCACTATCTATTTCTGTGTGCCCATGGAACAACCTACCCAACTTTAAACTGACGGAGTAAAATTCAGTGTACTATAAACATTAACAGGCTGAATGATCTTCAGAATCACTCCCGTTAGCTCTTCTTACCTTCAGGCACTTTCCTTTTTTTCGTTTTTAATTTTCTCTGCTCATTTATACTTGCTCTTTCCTCTTTGGCAAGTTTCTTTCTTTTTTTCCGCTTAGCAGTGGCATTTGCCTCTTTTTATGTATGACGAATCAGTTGAATAGTCTCTTCCACTCTTTCAATGCAGCCCTTTCTTGTTTTCGCGAACGTTTGGCAAAGGTATTCGAATTTCTGGCGAAATTGTCAGTTGTCATATAAGAGTACTCCAGCTGGAACAATTGGCCTCGTTACATCGGACCTTCTTAGCTGGTGCTTCATCGTTACTGTTGGTTAATCACCGCCAGCTTTGTCATTCAACCTGGTAGGATGTCTTTTGTAACTGATGGGCTAGACGAAGGATATTCCAGTATCGTTCAGCTCTATATATGATCACCTCAACCTGCTAGCCTGCCAACGCCGACGTCAGTTGCGCCTATTGGGAGAAAACGAACCGCTCTAATCATGAGTGGGTCAACGGACCGTGTTCCAGTTGTAAGACGTATGTGTTGCCGGCGATGGGCGAGGCATGGGAGAGTCTCTGACCAGAGAGTAGTATGTAGTTAGTTGTTGCTTGTCGCTAGTTGGCGCGAGTCGGCGTCAGTCGGCAGTAGTAGTCAGTCGGCAGTAGTCTTCTGTCCGTGCTAGTTTTGAGTAGTTGGCGGTCGGCGCGTGCCTGCGCGTGTCGGCAGTCTGCTCTGGTCGGGACTCTGGAGGATGAGTATTATTGTAGAAGGTAAAGAAGCAGCCTTGCGCATATCTAGTAATGTGTATTGACTGTCATTAATTTCTTTTAAAAATAATGCCCCCAATAATAATTTTTATAATATAAAGTAATTTTTTTAAAGAAAAGCATTCATTTTTATTTAAAGAGTATTTCCAATGCATGATCATTCCTTCCAAGAATCAGAAAAAAATATACGCCAGCATTGCACGAAGCTGTGCCAAAAAATCTCTACATAAGAGCAGATATATATTCGCAGTTTTTATTGAGGTAAGAATTTTCCTTTTTTTATTCAGAATACAGGGCCGAGGCGCAGCGCTGCTGTCGTCACAAAATTTACCAGCTTACTGAATTTTTTTATTATTTTTGCGTTTAGGAATTTTTCTATTTTGAAATTAACATTAAATGACAAAAGAATTTTTGTGGGTACATTAAATGTGAATGCATTTCTGCACGGAGATTATAAATGGGAGCCAATTTTGTTCAGAGGTTACATTAAAAGCAATTTTGTTCAGAGGTTACAATATTAAAAAAATTCATTTAATTATTATTTTCGTGCGGAGGTTACACTTGGCTCATGGTTCATTCATTTAATTAATATTTCTGTGGGGAGGTTAATGGTTCCTGGGTTCATGGTTTCAAAATTCATTTAATTTAATATTCCTGTGGGGAGGCTCATGGCTCATGGCTCATTTTAATTATTTAAATTATCGTGTGGGGAGGTTACACTTGGCGACATCCGGACCAGGATCGTATTTCTTTGTGAATCTTCTGAGAAGTAGTCATATATCTGCTCTTATTTACTTAAACGTAGTTTGCATCTGGCGCAACGCATTTACTAATTTGTCAATCTTTCTTTCACAGATCGTAGGCAAATTGTTGCTCTTTCTTGTATTTGTGTTTGTTGCATTTTGCATTGTCCCTGTTTCATTTGTGCCTAATTTTGATTTTTGTGAAAAATGCCACGAAAAACTGTTAACAGTACATCATGATGTGTAATGAGTGAAATAGCCGACTCGAATAATTTGTCCGATAGTACTTGCGACACTCAGTGTAATGATGATAATCCCCTAATTGGAGACAATCAGTGCGTACCGACCACTAGTAAAGATTTTGATCCCAGTGATGAGCAAACAAATTCAATTGTGTCCTCTGTTAATTTAACGACAATTGATGACGCGGGACGTTCTGTTACAATGAACGCTGCCCAGTTTAACACACCCGATTTGTAAAATTTGAATTACGAACAGATAAATGTTTCTAACGAAAATGAACAGTGTAATCAGAATACGTCAAAATTATTTAATTCCGGTGTTGTGACTAACAGTGCACATCCGATGAGCAAACATTTTCAAGAATCACAGAATAACCAGATGGTTATACAAAACGTGACAATTGCAGATACTCCATGAAATAGCACAGAGAACAGAGTAGGTAATATTGGCTTGGATCAAGTTATGGCATTAATACTACAACTGAATGAAAAACAAAATAATCATTTCAAACAACTTAATGAAATGTTCAAACAGTGGAATGAAATGCTAAATAACCATTTTAAACAACTTAATGAAAATTACGACAAACTTAATGAATCGTGCAAACAACTTAATGAAAAATATGACAGGTCGATCAAACAATTTAATAAAAGTTTCAAACTGTCGAACGAAAAACACGACAACCTTAACGAACAGAACAAACAAGTTAGTGAACAGATTACAGCTGTTACCGTGCAACGTCACCACACGAAAGAACAATTATGTGAGGAAATTAAGGCTTGTGCTAGGAACAGTAGTGGAGAAGTTAGATCTGTTGCACAAGAATTAAGTAATACAGATGCAGCGACAACAGAATCACTTAGAGATGAAATTAATGCAGTCGCTGAACAATGTTCTGAAAATGCGACACAGTTACACGACGAGTTTAAATTAAAGTCACCAGAACTTTCACACACTGTGGATACGGAAGTCGATAAGAAATTTGAACAACAGAATAGCCAAATTGACGAATGTTTTAAAGTGACAGAAATAAAAACTGTTTCACTCATTAACAGGTCACAGCATACGCCACGTTGCGAACATTTGTCATACTCACACAGCCAGTGTAACTTGGGTAATTTACAGACACTATGTGACTTAGAATACGAAGTGTCACAGACAAACAGATTCTCACACAAACCTGAACCTGTTCACACATTCAGAGACGATAATGTTGATTACGAGCAATTTTTATCGGTAAGAAAATCTAAGGTATTTAATAATGACAGAGCACAGGTACACGCTTTGAACTGTACACGACAATTTATTTTTGTACTTTCACCAGCTTGGCCTGTAATGCAGAAACTACAATTAGCATGGATACAGCAATTTGCTTTTGAATTTTCACCGGCATTGCCCATAACGCAGAAGCTAAAATTTATTTGCAGCGCGTAATAGACCTCAGGGGATTCATTACGCTTTAATGAGTATGCGCCGTAGCGTGCACAGGGCCCCGAGCCGTAGTAGTGCTGTTTCATCTTTAGTTTTCTGCACTGCTGCCTTCTCTTCTACTGTCCTTTATATCTATCAGAATAGCTTTTCAACTATCGCCCTATCTATGAGTAAGAATGTGTAAAGAAAACCTGATACGACAGGTTTTACCGAAAGTGACAATTTTATCATTATACGTTCCCGAAATGACAAGAACTACCAGCGTAATGTTAATATCAGAAAAAATTTTAATCATCAGTATGTACAAAATTTTCAGTAGTCGCACACACATTTTGGTAACAATAGAGGTTTTTCACCGCAACAACATCAAAACCAGCCGGTTAGCATACCTAACCAACAATGTAATGTACAAGGTCAACCAAGCTTTAATGTTTCGCCCCCTACGCGTATAGCATCAGCTCCAACAAATAGTAACGCACAGCAACAAGGAAATTAGTACGTATAGAAAGCACATCATTTCATTTCCTATCGCAATGCACCGTATAGAAATGACTATCATGACAGACGCAAAAATAATGAGCACAATTTTCAGCGTACGTTTAATAACAGTCGGTCTTATCAGCAGCAAAATAGGCCGCAACGGCATATTATCATGAATGAACCAGACAGTAGATATCATCCCGAACGCAATACGTCAGGAAGAAATAACAGAACAGTTCAAATAGTCGAAATGCCACAGCATCCTCCCGCAAATAATACTACGTCAGATAGAATTTAACTAAATACAGTACAGGTTGCATCTTCCAGTAACGCAAGCAATATTTTTGACACAGAGAATCTTGTACACGAAAATGTTATTACCTTTGACGACGTCTGAGACATACTTTTACATGAAAAACCAATAGTCTGAATTTATGAATCTGAAACATGCTTTGTTGAATGCACCACTTTTATCGCACCCAGATCTTACTAGAAATTTTTCCATTGCCACCGACAGTTCTAACACTGCTTTAGGAGTACACATTTTTCAGGAAATTGAAGAAGATGGTTGTACAGTAATTAAAAACATCGCCTTTGCGAGTCGCATTCTGTCACCTGCTGAACGCATTTATTCTGTTACAGAACTTGAAACATTGTGTGTTGTTTGGGCATTTACGAGATTTCGGCATTTTCTTTATGGAAGACATACCACCGGTTACACAGACCATAGAGCGATACAGTTTTTACTTTCCGCTAAATTTACACATGACAGATTAAGTAGATGGAAACTTTATTTGCAGGAATTTAATTTTACAATTGTTCACATTCCCGGTACACAAAATATTGTAGCAGACGCACTATTCTGTTCTCTCAGCAACAATCAGCAAGACATCGCAACCAACTTCTGCAAAGCAAATTTCAGCGTCATGTACATTCAACAAGTTGCATTTGAAAATTTCATTTCGTCGTCATTACAAGACATAGCACAAGAGCAGAGTAAAGACAACGTATGGAAAGAAATTAAACACCTTTGGCAACATAGGAATAATGTTAGCATTAGAAACCATTACACTGTACGCAATGACATTGTGTTTCGCCGCTCTCGCCCCGACAGTAGCAATTGGTTATTATGCATTCCTGACGAACTTGTTAACAAATTAATCTGGTATACTCATTTAAGTTACGCACATTACGGAGCCAGAAAATGTTTTCTTATGCTGAGACAGAACTGTTATTTACCAACATGGAGAAACGTATTCGACGAGTTTTAGCGTCATGTAAAATCTGGCAGAAAGCTAAGTCAAATACGACTTCACATATTCCTCCATTACATCCCATTGTACCTGTTAAATTGAGACACACAGCCGCTGTAGATATTTTTGGTCCGATTCCCAGAACTAATAGAGGTTTTTGCTACATTTTTGTCGCTGTTGAACTCACTTCAAAATTTGTTACCTTCACTCCATTACGCAAAGTTACTGCTAAAACTGTTTCGAAAGCATTTGTGAAACATTTTCTATTTCATGTAGGGCATGTATTGAAAGTAATTTCCGAAGATGGAGCACAGTTTCGATCTGCTATATGGACACGTATGTTACGAGCTAGAAACATTTCTCCGATCTATATATCCAAGTACCATGCTTCTTCGAACCCTTCTGAACGATTAATGAAAGAAACAGGTAAACTGTGCAGAATATACTGCCATAAAAAACATATTGATTGGGACACACACATACTCTCATTCCAGGAGGTAATTAATTCCATACCAAATGAATCTACTATGCTATCTCCGTCTGTTATGCTGAAAAATGTTGAACCGCCTAACAAAATTAAAGAATTAGTAACCTTTTCTACATCTCGTCGACTACGACACCATGAAATAATTGACATTGCGCTGAACAACATCAAACGTGCCGCAGAGCGCCGGAGAAGACAGCAAAAACAGGTTTGTACACGCCGTGACTTTCACATTGGACAGAAAATATTAGTACGCGCACACTATTAACCAACAGAGGAAAGAGTAGATGCAGTAAATTAGAGCTTCTATACGCAGGTCCATATCGAGTTCGGAGCATTCCTCACCCCAATGTAGCACACGTCGAAACTCTGAGAACCAGAAAAAGCAAGGGCAATCACCATATCTCCAACATCAAACCCTTTATTATATGAACATACTTTATGATTTAGCACACTGTAATGCCATTTGCTGATTTTTTATGACCACTTATGCAATTATATTCACATGAACACTTACTGAAGATTAGGTAAGGTAAGGTTAACAGGTCGCTTTTCTTGTCGTTCCACATCAGACTGTGCACATTTTCCATTCTTCATGTATGTATGATTGTTTTCCTGTTTTGTTTGTATGCACTATGAAATATTTAGGATATAACAAACACCAGTTGACTTTGATATTTTGCCTTATGATATCTCAACATCGTGACAATTTTACATTTTTTTTTGGCTGCTACATTGTGATACTCTGTGTACATTTTGTCACCTGTACACTGTCTATGTTTTTGACATATTACGTTTTCTGTCATGCTATGCTGTATGCTCAATTATATCACTAGAAACCAGCTTTTATTTAATGGGTATATGATTTAAATGCCAGACATTAATCATTGTTTATCATTTTCAGAAAGAAATAACGTGTAAAAGAAATAAATTAAACAGAAATGGGAATTTCACATTCGAAATGAAAGAAAGAAGATGAAATACGTCGTCACGAAGAGTAAATGGATCAGAATTAACAAGCATTAACAAGAATATACTATACACATCGTACGATAGCAGTCTTAACTAATTTTTTCTTTCAGAATACGTGGCGATTGATGCAGGCTGTCAGACAGAACTACACATCTTAGTTTTAGTGATGTAATATGCTAGAAATAAGGCACTCTATACTATGAATAGTTGTATAATGAATAATGAAGTGACTTTTTTGCAGATGATAATGAATGGTGATGAATAATGATGAAGAATATAGTGATATGGATAATGAAGTTTTTCTTTGCAGGTGATGATAGTAATGATAATGAAGTTTTTCTTTGCAGATGAAAATAATGATGAAGTTTATATATTTACTGTTAGTTAAGAAATGATATGTAGTTATTTAGGTATTTGTTGCAGTTCGTTTTGACAGTATGTCTTATGTCGCATAGTATGATGACTGAAGGTTTTGGAAAGGACAGCTAGAGAACATATATATTTAATACACATTTCACTACCTGTTAATTCGAAGTTCACTACTTTTCAGCATAATATGCGGTTCTTGTTTAAGTTTAATAATTCATTTTGTACTTTTGCAGGATAAATTATTCATGAAATTAATGTACTATAAGCAGTTGGTCATTAAACCTGTGTCATTCATGAATGTGATCACATATGCTACACTTGTTTCATAACCTTGCTACAGCTGACTCATGACAAATGACGTTACACATCTTCATTTGCAGCAATAACTCAAAAGCAAATATTGTTATGCCCCAGTAATTAATTATCGATCCCAACGCAATGCATTGCTAGCATAAAAAAAATGTATCACCAGTCCCAAATAATGCTACCAGTTTAAGAGAGCTCTGAATAATATTGAATAATGTTTTCTAGTCACAGACCTTGAATAATAGTTACAGTATGTTACATTTTCAATATGTCCTATGTCACTGGCATGATCAGTTCTGAGTAATACTGAATGATGTTTTGTAATAATGCATAAATACTATGCCAATAATTTCTGTAAATAATATTTTGTTATACTCTATAAATGCCATGCCAATAATTGACTCTCATTTTGAATGATAACTTTTGAATAATACTGAATAAGGTTTTATAAAAATATAAGAATACTTTGTAACTGGCCAATGAGTGCCAATAATTATTCTTAAGTAACTGGTCAAAGAGTGCCAATAATTATTTTTAAATATGGCAGATGTCACTTGAAGGATGAAAAATGTTTTGTAATAATTAATACTTGCTGACCAACGAATGCCACTGTTTCTTATACTATGTCACTTTCATGCTATATATATGAATTAGCTCCTGTTTGACTTCTGATGATTTGTAACTGGCCAATGTGTGCCAATGTTCTCTGTAACAAGATAACTTATGAACATTATTCTGTAATACTTCATACATGGTACAGAAATGTTCAGTAACTGGGCGATGAGTGCCTCGAATTACTTAAAAATCAGTTAATCGACTAGCGTAATTATCAATGATGACTGGCATAAGATTTAATGTCCTTCACCTTCTGACCTAATTACCACAAATTACTGCAATATCCGTTTGTCCTGTCTATCCTCATGCTCATGGAGCACTGTATTTGGTTTTTGCACTCATTCTACGTTGGTGTACCTTACAAGAACGTGGTGTTGACACGACATGCTGTCCACCACCTTGAGCGATGGAGATGTTATTATGGTCCCACTGTTTGGTGTACCTAATGTACTACCAAAATGATAACATGGAATATTACTACGACATTTCAGTGTCATGGCTACACTGATTTATACTTCAGGGAAAAGAACTTCAGATTGTCTCACTTGGTGTTGTGCGTCTGTAGAAAGATATGGACTTTCAGTGCAGCTGCGTGCAACCTAATGTGCTACAACCACGATGCAGTCCTTCCCATTCCTTTCCTAGTTCTTGTAAAATGATAATGACATATACCGTGCGTGTGCACTTCATTTTCATTTGTTAACAAGATCAGTTGTCCTAAATATGCTAAAGACTTTTACAGTGCGTGTGCACTTTGTTTCACTCCATGATATGTTATGTAAAAATACTAAAGACTTTTATAGTCCGTGTGCACTATATTTTATTTCATGTTCTGCACATATATGCATATATTCTATGATTGTAAACTTAGTTAATTAAGAAAAATTTGTTGCTCATGGCAAGTCCAATTGACTCACCATCGCTGCCAAATTTTTGCCCCCAGTGGAGGGTTATGTAAGACGTATGTGGTGCCGGCGATGGGCGAGGCATGGGAGAGTCTCTGACCAGAGAGTAGTATGTAGTTAGTTGTTGCTTGTCGCTAGTTGGCGCGAGTCGGCGTCAGTCGGCAGTAGTAGTCAGTCGGCAGTAGTCTTCTGTCCGTGCTAGTCTTGAGTAGTTGGCGGTCGGCGCGTGCCTGCGCGTGTCGGCAGTCTGCTCTGGTCGGGACTCTGGAGGATGAGTATTATTGTAGAAGGTAAAGAAGCAGCCTTACGCATATCTAGTAATGTATATTGACTGTCATTAATTTCTTTTAAAAATAATGCCCCCAATAATAATTTTTATAATATAAAGTAATTTTTAAAGAAAAGCATTCATTTCAATTTAATGAGTATTTCCAATGCATGATCATTCCTTCCAAGAATCAGAAAAAAATATACACGAAGCTGTGCCAAAAAATCCCTACATAAGAGCAGATATATATTCGCTGTTTTTATTGAGGTAAGAATTTTTGCTTTTTTTGTTCAGAATACAAGGCCGAGGCGCAGCGCTGCTGTCGTCACAAAATTTACCAGATTCCTGAATTTTTTATTATTTTTGGGTTTAGGAATTTTTCTATTTTGAAATTAACATTAAATGACAAAAGAATTTTTGTGGGTACATTAAATGTGAATGCATTTCTGCACGGAGATTATAAATGGGAGCCAATTTTGTTCAGAGGTTACATGAAAAGCAAATTTGTTCAGAGGTTACAATACTAAAAAAAATTCATTTAATTATTATTTTCGTGCGGAGGTTACACTTGGCTCATGGTTCATTCATTTAATTAATATTTCTGTGGGGAGGTTAATGGTTCCTGGGTTCATGGTTTCAAAATTCATTTAATTTAATATTCGTGTGGGGAGTTTATGCTTGGCTCATGGCTCATTTTAATTATTTAAATTATCGTGTGGGGAGGTTACACAGTAACTTCGAAACCTTTAATAGCTTTTTCATGTTTTGAACTTCTGATACTGATCCAAAATACGCTTGCGTTCCTTTGTAGCCATTTTGAAACTCATCGCTGTGATAGTTAAAAGGCTTCATAAAACAAACACGAGGCTGAAGTCTGTAAGAGCAATGTGGTGGGAGACATAGCAGCGAAACCTCACGCTCCTTCACTTCCGTAACATCTGTAACATTAAGGTCATTGGTATCTGTTGAGCAGCAATCTAATATCATAATAAATGGAAAATCATTTGATGCCTTAGAAAATTCCACAAATTCTCGAAACAACACAAGAAATGACTCTGCAGACACTTATCGAGTGCTGTGGACGTAATCTCAGCTTTCTAGTGGCAGTTTTAACTGAGATTCTTTCTGTCGCTTCTTCTTTCTACGAAACAAAAGCGTCGACGTCATGTAAGCTCCGCTTGCCGATTTACAAATCCCTCTCTGGGGATGTTAATAATCCGGTCCGACGGTCTATCATGCAAGCTATGATGACGGATTGGTTTTTAGGCTTCACTGAAACGCCAGCTATATGACAGTTAAATAATTGAACTGTTAATGGGTTATTGTCAAGAAAAATTAGTTAGCAACAATAAATAAACTGTCCACAGCTACTTCATTAAATAAAACCCATTGCTGTCGCACCAGATACGCTTATAGTTTGTAAACAGATAAAGTACGATGTCTATTAAGAAATCGTTAATCCAATCTTCCCTGCAATTTCATTTTTAAATCTACGACCAATGCCATTTATTTCAGTTAACTGATAAATTGAGCTACGCAAGTCTTTTGTTAGACTGAATAACCCAGACCCCACAGTTTTTAAGTAGTTCTTCAGTAAACACGTTTTTAAAGTTTCTAGCCATTTTATCAGTCGTCTAGTAATGGTTTCCCCCTTTTGTGTTTCATAGAATTTTCGAGAGTGGTCTGGGGAACATAAATTTGGTCTGAAGGCTTCAAACACCCACACAAACCAAAAGTAGCTACCTCGGCAGCGCTATTCATTGCTGCAGCAAGCCATGACTGCCTATTTTCTTATAGACTCCTAGCATCTAAATCGAAAGAAAAATAAGTTAGGGGTCTACTAAAAACGATTTCTCAGCTGAAAACAGCACGGGGTAGAAAGGGGGTAGTTCCCACTTCACCCTACTCGTTTCATCCCAAGCACACGATTCCGGTGATGTAAGCAAGCCCACTCGAGAAAGAAACTTATCTGACAGTTAACAACACGAGCTACTGACAGTTAAATGTACGTTAAACATGTACTAACAACAGTTGTAATGCAAACAAGTATTTATACCATACCTTAGTTACAAAATCATTCGAAGTTGTAAGACAGGAGCAAAAAGTAACACAACGAAAACTCCACGCACCAACTCTAAGTAAAACTAGACAAACGTGTCTGCCCTACTTACGCAACAGGAGGATGATCTAGTGTCGACTAGCTGCCAGCACCTCCTAGACACCGAAAAAATGCCTATTTCATTCCGCACCAATACGTCGCTGTGCCGTGGATTCCTCTACAGAGATTTCGCTTGCATAACTGATTTTGAAACAGTCCTAGTCGCTTTACTTTTTTGTTTTCTGGTAGTCAGTCTTAGCTATGCCATTCATACCACTTCCGTAGATCTGCATCAGAATTTTTGAACATACTGTTTTCGAACGCTATGGAGTTAAGACTATTGACCAATAGTCAGCACGGATTCAGAAAATATCGTTCTTGTGAAATATAGCTATTTCTTCATTTGCACGAAGTAAAGAGTTCTATGGACAGAGGACCTCAAATTGATCCCACATTTCTAGATTTTAGGAGACTTTTGATACGAGTGATACCCGGCGTTCCCCAAGGAAATGAAATAGAGACTCTGCTGTTCCTGAGCTACATAAAAGATTTAGCAGACAATCTCAGCAGCTCTCTGAGACTGATTTCAGATGATGCTGTCATTTACTGTCTAGTGAAGTCATCAGAAGATCAAAACCAATTGCAAAACGACTTACACATGACATTTGAATGCTTCAAAAAGAGGGCATTGTCTCCGAATAAGGAAAAGTGTGAGAGTATCCACATGACTACGAGAACAAATACGTTAAATTTGTGTTAGACGATGACCACACAATTTTAAAGGCTGTTAATTCAACAAAATATCTTGGAATTACAATCATGGACAACTTAAATTGGAACGATTACACGATAATGCTGTGGGGGAGGCAAATCAAACACTGCATTTTATTAGCAGAACAATTAGAAAACGCAACAAATCTACAAATACTGCCTACACTAAGACTGTTCGTCCTCTGCTAAAGAATTTCTGCGCGGTATGGGAACCTTAAGAGAGAAATGACCGAGACATCGAGAAAGTAGGAAGAAGGGCAGCTCGTTTCGTACTGTCGCGAAATAGGGGCGGAAGTGTTGCGGATATGATACGCAAGTTGGGATGGCAATGCTTAAAACAAAGCTGTCTTGTGTTCCGGCGAGACAGTTTCACGAAATTTCAATCAAGATTCTGCTCTGAAGGCGGAAAAAAAGTTTATTTTCCCCAGCCCACCATCGTAATAAAATAATAAAAAAAAACATAGTTCGTACAGAAAGATTTAAGTGTTCACTTATCTCACGCGCTGTTTGAGAGTGGAACGGTAGAGGAATAGTCCGAAGGTGATTCGAAGAACACTCTGCCAGGCACGTAAGTATGAATAGTGAAGTAGATAAATAATATGCCCATTATCAACAAAAACAAGCTTTCAGGATTGTTACCATGGTTTTAATAGTGGTTCCTAAGACGCAAACAGGAACTGGCTAGCGGACTTCGATCAGTCATTTACTGGGCGGTGGTCGGACTGGCTACGTAGCTGTCAGCTCAGTGGTGTCAGCTCGCGGGATCTCCCGTCAGTGGTGTGAGTGCAGCGGGCGGTGTCTTATGGCTGCAACCAGAGCTAGATGACCACGGTTAGCGGCAGTGGCGCTCAGAAGACAAGGTTCAGAAGTCAAGGTTCTCATCAGAGTGCCTATTCCGGTGTCCTCAACTGAAAGCTCTTCCCTAGAGTCGCCCCAGGATGTGCCCCTGTGCAGTCGGCATGTCAATCCTCTTCACCTTAGGACGATATGTCACTCTGGCCGTGGCTGTGCACCCGATTCGCCAGCTCATGTCCTCCTGGTCAAGCAAATTATTTTGCAACACACTTGTTAACTATTCTGTACTGCTCATAATCCTCGTGGCAGAAACACCCCACACAACAGCCAATAAAGTTATTTCTAAAAGTCATTCCCTCTGTTGGCAAGTTGCATGCTGTCCGTTAAGTGTTGGCGAGCATGTCCTGTGAATGCTTCTATTTATGAGCTCATCCTTCTGCAAATATCTGCTTTTGTTCCAGATCTGCAATACATGTTTGTGTCCACAACCGCTACGATACCTGTTTTTACACCCTGTGGCGTCCCTCGCCATTGGATTCCAAATTGCACAGGTATTTGCTGGCCTTAGTGTCAGGCACCCATTATATCTGGGCAGCGGACTGAGCATCTTGTTGGGCTGACACAATGCACTTTCACTGCTGAAGATGACCCAGGAAAGAATAATTCGTAGTATAAAAGTCAGGTGGGGTTCGACGCCAATTTTCAAGCTCTGCTGGATTAGTCCACCTTGGACAGGACTGACGTCATACCAGAAGCAAAAGGTACTGGTGCCCCAAGATGCATTTGCGACATTCTTCAGCCATGTGCCAAAGGGGAAATTTGAATGCAGCTGGATATGGAACTTAGTTTGAAAGCTTAAATTTCAAGTATAGTTGCACTACCTAGCACAACATTTACTGTACTGAAGTCATTAGCGATTCTTAACCACTCATTCGTGACTATTTCGTTTGTGGAGAAATGTTTATTGGAACCATTTTCTGTCTATTATCGTACATTTTCACCCGTGTCAGTTTACGATTTAAACCACGATACACTTACTACATAATACACTGTTGCACAAAACTTGTGGAGGAAACTAAAAATGGCATTGTGTCACTATCAAGTAACATAACTCGATGAAACGTGGACAACATATACACGCAACAGCTACAATATACGAAGCTAACGTATAAGAAGGTTCAAAACACTTAATCACAGTCAGGCAGCCGTTGTGGCCGAGCGGTTCTAGGCGCTTCAGTCTGGAACCGTGCGACCGCCACGGTCGCGGGTTCGAATCCTGCCTCGGGCATGGATGTGTGTGATGTCCTTAGGTTAGTTAGGTTTACGTAGTTGTAAGTTCAAGGGTCTGATGACCTCAAATGTTAAGTCCTATAGTGCTCAGAGCCATTTGAACATATAGTCAGTTCTGATAACTTTAAAAAAATGTTTGGTACCATCATTAAAGAACATTATTAACCTTACAACTGATTTCTGACAGTAAAATAACATTGACAATAAACAATACGTACAAAGAATTTCACGAATCTACAGATATGATTTTTTTTCTCCTAAGAAGGAATAATTAAAACTCACAGTTCAACTAACAGCTGGCTCAAGAAATCACTCAATATAATCGATTAAACAACACACATAATCCTTCGATCTTGGCGAATTCACGGAGAACCAAGGGTTTAATTTGTCGTGGGAGGGGGTAATGCGTCGCAACGTCCATATTAGTTTTACAAATCACTGGTCATTCAAGGCTCTTGGTGGCCTTTCTCCTTGCGATAGTCCGCCTCATGAACCTTAAGCGCAGAATAACTTAGGATATCTGTAACATAAACCTATTAGCGCCAGGCATGGACAAGAAGTCACAGCGCTTAATTAGGATGTTCAATGACTGCAACAAATATATCTAGCGCCACCCACCTCCCGGCCCCCGACACACACAAATTTGAAAAGTAATTACAACTATTAGAATTATCCCTTGGCATTAAACGTTACAAACCCATTTCATTTTAATCTTTTAAATTAGCCTTCTATGAATTAAGCTAATAGGTTATTGCTTCCTCTCATACCAGCTTACCAAACAATATAAATGGCTTCCAGACACTTGAAGTAAGAAGTAACTATTTGACTAACATAAACAGGAGCATCTGCCATCATAAAACAATTCCGGATCAAGTGTGCAAATCATTTAAGCCAGTTTTACCAGTATTCCACGCGCCCTTAGCAAGTCAATTGCTAGTTTCACAAGCACCTCCTCGGTTTACGAGAAGCAACAGGATCAGCCCACTTAGTGGTACTAGAATTACAAATATCCACCCAGTTAATATTTATGTAATGGTTGAGTAAAAAACGAACTCCCTTTAAAGCACAAAATGTCTGAAGTACGGTACAGCAACAACACACCACATGATAGGTCTTTAAATATGCACACCGTATTACGAGTACATTACAGCCAACTGAAGTTGAGACATTTAACAGACAAACTTCAACATCGTGGGCAAATTATTAATATCAAATCAGACCAACCAGCCGTTCCATAACATATACGCTCAATAGTGCAATGCGATCACAGAATAGTATATAAACTGTACTTGTACTTTTACTGTAACCAGGCTGTGGGACACACTAATGCTTTAAACAACCGTTTAGTCACCAAACCAACAAATGGCCACCGCTGTTTGTGAACATCAGTGCGAATTGGCCCCTCAGACTCGAGTACGGTACTCTCGTCGGTCTCGTACTCGGCGGCCACGCCCCGGCTCCGCACAATCACAGCGGACAGCAAGGCCCCCACTCCACCGTCCGACCGCGCTGCCTTGCCGCAGCCGCGTGAGCCGCCACCGCGCGGAGTCTCCTCATACCACGGTGGAAGCAGAGTTGGAGTCAAAAGCAACAGACACGCCGCGCGCGCTTCAATTCAAAGACCCTCAGATCAGCGTCTCTGATAGGAAGACTAAACCACGGACGACCATCGATAAGCAGGGTCGCGAAGCCAGTGCGCGAGGCTCAAAGACAACACCACCAAAGCCACCGCGATTCATGATGTTGCGCCAGACCATTACAAAAGGTAGAACATGCTTCTTAGTAGGGTATGTGATTAGAATGGACAGGAAAGCAAGCTTGGAAACGCACTCCCATGTAGGCCTCAATGTTAATTAGGACTTCTTGTCGCAGGGTGTTCTATTCCTCCACCAGACCGGTTTACAACTGCTGGATAGTCGTGGATGCATTTGGACGTGCCGCAATACGCCTCCACAACGCCTCACATGTTCTCGATGGTATTTAAGTCGGAGGAACGGGTAGGCCAGTCCAGTCCATTCGCCGATATCCTCTCGTTCCAAGAGTTCGTCCACCATTTCTATTCTATCCAGTCACGCCTTCTCACCCACAAAAATTGGCCAGATGCGAGCAGGACTCGCGCATTGAGAGTTCCGTACAAAATTATTTTTGTATACAGATACTGTATCCTTCCGGGAATAGACTCTCGACTATTTATGCCTGTTGTCGACATTTTTTCTGACAAGATGACAGTCCGAAGGATTGAAAGATTTTCGAGAATGTTTTAACTTCAATGATATACATGTGACGCAGTGTCATGCAGGGAGCAGGCGACCTTTATTATAATAATCAATATTATTTCATTCGGGTTGACTAAATCGAAAAGGTAAAAGTCAACCATCAGGCCAGGAATGACTTTATTGTTCATATGACGCGTTTCGGAATTTATGCATCATGAGATCCAGGAGCGATTACTGCACTTAAAACGCCTTATCTACATGCAGTAATCGCTTTTAGATATCTAATGATGAATAAATTACGAAACGCATCGTATTAACAATGAAGTCGTTCCTGATGCGCTCTGATTTTCGACTTTTATCAGTGCGACTCAGTCAGCCTGAATGCAGAGCTACTGATCGTTTTAATTCCAAGTTTGACATTGGGTAATACATGACACAAGAAAATTGTATTTTCGTGAGATATTTTTACAAAGTAACTATTTTCGAATTTTTTCCTGTGCTTGTACTATGAAGCCTACTTTCCAAATTTCATCATTGCAGATCAACGAGAGGTACCCTATAGGTTTAAATGAGTGAGTTTTGTAATATCAAAATGTATGACCTAAATGACTGTAACTTATGGTTGCATTGCCTGAGAAAATTCAATTTTTTACACTGCCAAGGGACGATATACCTCCGTTAGTGACATACATTTCAGCTTAATACGTTTACCCGTTCCTGAGAAGAGTTTCTAGCAGTGGGACAGACAGACAGATCTATAAGGGTTCAGCTTTTACTGACTCATGCACCCCTGAAAAGACGCACACGGGGAAGGATTACAGTGTCACAACATTGACTGCTGAGTGTAACACGTTCAATGATGTGGAGGTAAGCACATCCATACAAAGTTGTGCCTCCCCATAACGTAACACGTACACCACCAAAACGATCTGGTTAGACAATGGGCCTGGGTGAACTACGTTTATCCACCTCTTGCCATTTGAAGGTACGTCGAGAATCACTACTCAAAATTATCTTCCTCTCATCCTGGAAGAGTATGCAACCCCACTGCTCGTTACTCCAGTCATTACGCTCTTGGCACCATCGCAAACGTTGCTGCCAATGTGCTGGTGTCAACGTAACACAGCGCACTGGTCGTCGGATACAGAGACTACCTACATGCAATCGCTGAGTACTGTGAGGCGTGGCATTGCGTTCCTTGCAGTCCTGCTAAATGTGGTTGCAGTTGCATCCGCACTTTCACGTGGGTCCCTTCTTGCCTGAAGCACAATGTAGCGGTCATTTACTACCGTGGTCGGACACTCTCTCTCTCCTTCAGACGACAGTGCCTCAGGTTCGGAACGGTCTCCATGCACATGAAACAATGCTACGATTAATACCGAACTCCGGAGCTATAATCCTCACATGTCGCCCTTCTTTGCCTATGATTGTTGCCAGTGTAGAGTCATACAACTGTTGTCGTGTAAAGAAGAACGCCACCGCAGTACATCCTGACTGCTCTCTAACGGACACATGCTGTCTTTTCCAGTTCCTCTGAGTGCCTCGTGTTGTGGGGCCAGCAACGTTGCCGCAAGACACACTAACTTCACGCCATGTGACTCCAAGATGTCTGTGGAGACTTCTAGCAACATGCCCTGCCGCACTTGCATTCCTTTCCACCGAGTTAATACATTGTTACTTTATCTAGCCCATCCTTCAGCTTTGCAGGGCTGTGTGTCTTCTTCTACGCCTTACATTGGGAAAAAGTCGCTCCGCCCGTCTAGTAGCTGATCCCAGAAACGGGTCGACACTTGCCAAGAAAGAAGTGCGCACTTAGTGTAGATTTTACGAGACCGCTGGCCATAAATCGCGCCGACAGCCGTGAGCAAGAATAATCTGCGCCGCCCGAGATAGCGGTTTTATGTCGCAACTGCCGCCGGAACGGTCGCGCCGCCCTACATAGACCGCCTAATGGGCCTAAATTTAAAGCGGCCTCCCCGTAGGTGGTCCATTACGGTTCGCAGTCTCCAGGCGAGAGTGCTTGCCTAGTCCCTGCTCGCCGTATAAAATATATCACGAAAACTTTTCGTCGCCATGGGACGACCACTCTGGGACACCCTCTCCCCCCCCCCCCCCCCCTCCTCTCAAATTCAAGTGGAGGTCCTGAAATCACCTTGTTCGTATTACAGTAGTATTTGTTTTAGCGATACCAGGAAATGTAAGAGTGTGACTGCAACTAAACTATTTTCTTGAAAACGAGTATAAAGCACTTAATCCTGAATTAAATTTGAAATTAATAATAGACAGAGACTGGTGGTATTTGGAGCGTAACTCTAAATGAATCTCGTAAATGCAAAGATTATTAGGGGAAAGTACCTAAAACCGGACTTGCATTTTGTTTCCGGTTATTTACAAACAAAAAATGCTGAAATTAAGTTTAAAAAAACATGTAACTTTTACTTAATAGTGTTAGCCACAGTTTACTCTTAGAAAGAACTAAAAGTTATTACGAAAAAGAAAATATTTCTTTTCTGAACCCAATAGCTCTTCTTTTTGGATGTTCCTGGAGGCTTTCCTTCCGGCAGTTTGGTTTTCCAGCGGTTACGAAAGGAACTAACCCACTTCTTCCCAGTAATTTCGTCTTCGTATTGGTGTCCAATGTTATTCCTGTCTATCAATTTTATACTCATTCTTCAAAAGTCATTATGAGTAAGCCCAAAGAAAACAAATTTCCATACCAAGAGAATCAGCTTTCGTTCAAGATCTTTACCCAAGATTGTAGGTTTGCTTCTTTTTTGGCTGCTTTCTCGCGTGTACAATGCTTCATGTTGGACAAACTCACAAGTGTTGTTTTTGGGACATTAAACTGTTCACTGGCCTACTTCTATCCCATCTGAACAGCAACAATAGCTTTA
The DNA here is from genome assembly GCF_021461385.2 of Schistocerca piceifrons. Classification (NCBI taxonomy): domain Eukaryota; kingdom Metazoa; phylum Arthropoda; class Insecta; order Orthoptera; family Acrididae; genus Schistocerca; species Schistocerca piceifrons. Next base: position 905,691,967 of record NC_060138.1, read on the forward strand.
CACATTTTAGGTGGGGCTTCACTTCCTATGATCAATCTTCCCCATAATCCTCTTGGAGTTTGCAAGAGAACAGGAGCGTGAACTAACATAGGCAGATTTTGAACATGAAAAGTGAGGGGTCCGGATTAAGTATCTAACTGGAGTCAAGTTAGGCGAGTATAGCCTAAATCTTTATAACCCAATAAATTCTGAACCAAACTTCAAAATGAAACGGTTTTATAATAAGTATGAACCTTAAACCTAATACATATAGGCTGAAAGACTCACCAGCCAACATCTAAGAGAAAATGCAATTTTGTCATATGATGACATGATGGAGACCGTGGCTGTTGTTTGAAGACAAATGTTGGTGTTAGGACAGCAACCAGCCACAAATTTACTTTGAGTTCCTTTATTCAAAGGAAACCGTTACCGGTTTCGAATCGTTGAGATTCATCATCAGACGGTTTACACGCTTTCTTTATGACATTTGGTGTGTTTTTATAGATTAATTGTCCTAAAATATAAATAAAACATAATTATAAACACGTCACACACAGATGGCTGCGTTACAGATTTTCGTTGGATGATACTTACGTGAAACGTCGGTTTCGAGTGTTTGTTTTCATAACATTCGTCCAACCGATGTATATGCATTCCCACTGCATCCTCGTTGTTGCACACGTAAATAGTTCTCACTGTACACTTTAGAAATTTAAAGTGCACTTTCCTTTTCCATTAGAGTTGCTTCATTTGCTGCATTTTTATAATTACGTTTTATTTATATTTTAGGACAATTAATCTATAAAAACACACCAAACGTCATAAAGAAAGCGTGTAGACCGTCTGATGATGAATCACAACGGTTCGAAACCGGTAACGGTTTCCTTTGAATAAAGGAACTCAAAGTAAATTTGTGGCTGGTTGCTGTCTAACACCATCAACATTTGTCTAAGAGAAAAGTTGAGAAATGTAGAACAATTAAAAGACCATTTCCGTTGTCAAAGCATGTAATGGCGAAGTGATAAGTAAAACGCAAAGCGAGCGACTTGTGCACCCAGTTACAGAGTGGAAGAAGACTAAACTACTATTCTCGTTTGGTTCTACTAGATGTCAGAAGAATAAAGAGCCAAGAGACCTGAGGGTGTGCTTTAGGGGGACAAGTCCACTCTAGGGTACCTTCCTCTTTCTTTTATTTGTAGTCATAAGAGATCACTGAAACCAGTTTTTTTCCCGAAGTAATTAAGTCTGTCATGCCATCTGAATTCTTAAGGTTCATACGGATGGTTCTCTTGTCTCTAAACTTCTGTTTTAATTTTACTATATGAGGCACCCGTAGCCTACATATTTCTCCTGTAATCATTCGTGCTTTTCCACTTTGCACTTTCTCTCTGTCTCAGTTTTTACACTTTCCTTTTCCATTAGAGTTGGTTCATTTGCTGCATTTTTAAATTCTCCCCTCGTCAAGTGAAGAACGTAAATGGAAAGCATTTTAAGTGCAATTTCTTCATAACATATCTTCCAGTGCCATTGGTCCGCCCCCCTTAGCTGAGTGTTCAGCACGTTTGACTGCAATGCAGTGAGCATGGGTTCGATTCCCGGTCGGGTCGGAGATTTTCTTCATTCTTGGACAATGTGGTGGTGTTCTCATCATTTCATCATCGACAGGCGAGTAGCCCAGTGTGGCGTTAATTGAACAGAATTTTCCCAGGTGGAATCTCCCAGCCATCAATGCCATACGATAATTTTTTTTTTCATTTTCCGGTGCTATTGTGTTCTCGGTACTCCATTGCACGTTCACATCTGGACCGACGTGACAAACTTGAAGAAAACCTTGAAAACGTACCTTAGTAGAAGAACATCGGTTTTGTAGCACGCTGTTCTTTTCTCTAGAGTTCCAAAAGTTAGAAGGTATGAGATGAGGGTTTTGTTGACTACAGTTCTACATACTAAAAACTTAATTCTGTATTGCTGCACTTGCATTATCACAAATAAAACTGAGTGCCTCAGTACTAATGGTACTTAGGACAAAAATGTTCTTCCTGCTATTATGTCGAAAACTGTAATTTTTGACACCAAGGCTGCTTGCAAAATACGAGTTCAAGTCAGTATGTATTTTCAATCAATTTTTATGATTTGTTGCCACAAGAGTAGAACATTTCTGTTGATACCATTTTTCAACGTAGTCACTCTGCTTTTCAATGCACTTGGTTTATCGTTGCACAAGCCTTCGAATACCGTCTCAAAACAAAAAATAAATAAATAAGTAAATAAAATAAAAAATAAATTGTTTTTGGTCGCACAGCAATCGGCATACGCATTCATTTACACATGAATTAATGGTTTCTGCAGTGACATTTGCAATATGCTGTCGTTCAATGAGTGACAGAGGTAATTGAACCTTATTAGCTATTATTTATCATTAAGCATAATGAAATTTACATTTTCACATATAGCTGTGGTGGCTTACAGTATCGTACTGTACATAACTCATTTTGGGTTAAAATACCTTATTAATTCTCAGAATTACCATACAGGGTCATAAAAGAAAACGTATTATATTCATAAAAGTTCTGAAACTGTATCTCGATAGTGCAGTTTTAGCGTTATCTGTGGACAATTGGATTTTTAAAATCACTTTAGGCGTTTAGGAGTTACCGATTCCTTAAGTAAATCGGTATTTTATAAATTTAAATATTCAGGTTGAAGGGTTCCATTAGATAACTTCTTAAGTTCTTGGAAAACATGAATCAATGGGCTACTGACATAAAGGTCAGTATGGAGTAAGGAGGTTGCACAATTAATTTCCTAGACTTCAACCTACAGCCAGGAAAAAGCAACCATAAACTTGAAATCTATGTGAAAGTTACCTTACTGACACATTCATGCCAGTTTCCTGTCAACACGCAAAAGCCTACAAACATGCAGCATTCCACCACAAGATCCATCGTACCCAGTGAAGAATGTACACAGACAGATAAGAAAATGGTGTGATTTACGTTTCATAGGTAAAATTTCGAATAGGACAAGCAACATTTTAAAGGCAAAGGAATTTCCTGTGTCTCTCTTTGTCCCACAGACATTAGGTAAATGTTCATTCAATTTAAAAGATAAGGAAGAAGTCATTGTGAAAAGTTAGGTTTAATAACATCGTGTATCCTGCTATATTGGACAGATTGGGAGGACCATCTGTATCAGTCACGTTTATTACTGAATGATCAAAATCGATTCATTTACTCATTCATTTCTCTACTTTAGAGCTTCTACATAGGAAAACAACCTTGCACTCCTCATTTATAAATAAATTAAGACACAAATTCCCATTCCTGCGCATATGGCTCTACGTCAGTGTATATTCATACACATCTATTTTAAATGCTATCCTAATGAATTTTGAAAAATACTATGGAGTGCTGAAAAGAAGTGCCTCTTTTGTGTGAACAAACCTAAAGTTTACTAATAAAACAAACATTATTAACATTCTACTAGTACAGTTTTCATTTCTACGTATTTGTTTTGTTGTGATTAGTTGGGGCAGGAAAGGACACATTAATTTCTCAACATAGTCACCCTGGTGACGAAAAAACTTCGGCCAACGAGGGATCATTTTATTGATACTGTCACTATAGAATGTTTTAATTTGTTTACGGAGCAATCCTGACTGCACTGCTTCTTCACTATCAAACTGGAATCCTCTAAAGTGTTCTTTAAGTTTAGGAAACAGATAAAAATCGGATAGAGTCAAACAGAGGCAGTATGGGGGATGATCGATGACAGTGAACCCAAGATGTCCGATTGTTGCATATGTCACAGTGCTCATGTGTGGTCTGGCGTTGCCACGCTTAAGGAGTGTGCTTTATGTGTGAACAAACTCTTCAAATTTGAACTTCAGTTATAGTGCGCTCTTTGTCAAGCACGAAAGTTACGTAATACACCGCCACGCTTTACCCTATAATTCGGAACCATCTGGCGTCCGAGAGCTATAAATATGTCGACATGAAAAATAAAGACGTAGAATGTTAATAACGTTTGTTTTATGTAAATGGCTTTAAGATTTTTCGCATAAAAATTCGGTGGTACTGATTTTCAGCACGTCCTCCGGTATATGTCACTATGTCAAAAGTGTCAATAGAGAGAACTTCCATAGTCTAAGTCCAGAACAGATTAAGAAGCTGTGTTTATCTATACCTGTTTCCCATCTTTGGAATCAGTAGTGTGTACAAAATGGCATTATAACCCAAAACGTGGTTCGTATAGTAATAACTTATGTGCCCGACCGAGACTCGAATTCGGGACCTTTGCCTTTCGCGGGCAAGTGCTCTACCAACTGAGTTACCGAAGCACGACTCACGCCCGGTACTCACAGCTTTACTTCTGCCACTACCTTGTCTCCTACCTTCCAAACTTTACAGAAGCTCTCCTGGAAACATCCCCCAGGCTGTGGCTAAGCCATGTCTCCGCAATATCCTTTCTTTCAGGAGTGCTAGTTCTGCAAGGTTCGCAGGAGAGCTTCTGTAAAGTTTGGAAGGTAGGAAACGAGGTACGGGCAGAAGTAAAGCTGTGAGTACCGGGCGTGAGTCGTGCTTCGGTAACTCAGTTGGTAGAGCACTTGCCCGCGAAAGGCAAAGGTCCCGAGTTCGAGTCTCGGTCGGGCACACAGTTTTAATCTGCCAGGAAGTTTCATATCAGCGCACACTCCGCTGCAGAGTGAAAATCTCATTCTGGAGTAATAACTTATTCCGTGACATAATTCCAAAGAAACAACTTGATTACAGAGTTCTACGACGGTAGACACTTCCTGAAGCACAAGAACTGGATAATACACATACAACTGAGCACAGACACGTCTTCTCCATAAGCCAGTAAAAAATCCTGTTCTCCATGCTGAAAACGTATTAGCTTGTAGTTACTGATAGAGAGCTGAATATTTCAGATTGTTACCATAACGGTCCTGTGCACTTTTGCCTATATCGGCCTCATATCATCGACACTCAAATTCTTTCTTAAAATTTATATTTACGTTTTTCCTAAATAAAGTCAACTTGTGCACGACAGCTACTTTAATGAAACAGGGACCTAGCTGTCAATTTTTTCCCCTTTTGTGTTATGTAAGGACATTCAACGCAATTTCAAAACACGAGAAACGCGTATCTATGAATTTTTTAAATTTCTTTTATATACGACGACATCCCAACGAAGCAACTACCGCATACTGAATCAGTTTGCGAAGACTAACAATTTTTAATGGCTTGCGTACTTGCTGGTGATTCAACATTTTGGCAGCAGTTTTAAAAAGATGCGAAAGATGCAAGGAAACACTGCAATCGTCAAAATACTTTTCATTTAATTATTTCATATCACATTATTTGCTGAAACCGAATAACCCTTCGTTGTAAGAAGTAATAATAGTCTCTTCTTACGTGTTAGTATTGTGGCAGACTAGTCAGAACCACTCAGAATTGTTGCCAGATCTATCAAAGATAGCGGCGATGACATCAAAGATGGTGGTGATGACATCAAAGATGGCGGATTTTGGCGGGAAGTTTGAATTTTGGCGGGAAGGTCAATTGGGCTACCTTCACTAACATAACCTCCCCTCCCCCAGGTGGGAAGTTTAAATTCCAAGAGGATAGTGCATCGCACCACAGTTATCTCTACTAACCTACGAATATAGTGTGAAAGAAAGGGTACTTGGGCTACCTCCACTAAAGTAAATCACCCGACTGCCACCTCTTTCTAGGGATTGGTGGGAAAATGACTCAGCTTGCGCTGGACAGATGGAGAGAGGAAGGAGTGTACTCTAATTATTTTGGAACAGTTCATTTAAGGATGGATTTTGAAAGATCAATATACTATTGCAGTGATACAGAACACACACACTGACATGCCACACGGCCTACAGGCGTTCAAACCACTCGTAAATAATGCAATATGTCTATGTCCAGAGAGCCAAACAACTCGTAAATCATCAAAATAGTAATCCATCAAAAAGACTCTGCAAACATGCTTGCTAATCATCAACTGTCAAAATAATACCCTAGTCTATATTTAAGCAATTAGAGGCACTACCACCATCCAGTGTGTTCGCCACAAGGTCCAGAGTCCAACTGACCTAGTATACTGTACCACCACCAGAGGATGCTGTCGTCCATTCTGTGATTTAATTAAAGATGGCTCCGATGACGTTAGCTGATAATGCAAGTACTGTAATCAAAGATTGCGGGAAACATTGTGTCCACCACATGGTCTGGATCTAGTGTGCAGTACTGCCAGCAGAGAGCACTGTTGTCCATTTCGTGACTTAACCCAAGATGGTGGGAAAATAGCAGGAAACAGTGTGGTCACCACAAGGTCTGGACCTAGTATGTAGTACTGTCACCAGAGGGTGCTGTTGTGGATTCTGACATAACCCAAGATGACTGTCTGGAGGGGAAATGACGCAGATGCACTGGGCCGTTGGAAAGAGGAAGGAGTGCACTTTATTTTGGAAAAATTTATTTAGGGCCCAATTGGAGATAGTATATTTATCACACTGAGAGAAAAAACATGCTCTGACATGCTTGGGGTCACGCCACATAGCCCAAAGACCTGTAAACTACTCCTAAATAACGCTCTGCAGACACGCAAAAAACTCCTAAATTACTGAAATAATTCCAGTACAGGCATGCAAACTCCTCCGAAATAATGTAGTACACAGATGTGCAGACACAAAATCAACTCTTAAACTGTCCAAATAACTCAAAACACAGCCTACAGACCTCCATGCAAAATAATGCAACAGACACACAAACGACGTAGGCAGTCTCCGCCCGCTGCCCCCTGTCCACTGTACTGTATTGGAGACTATTGGAGGCCCCACAAAGTGATGCGGCCCTCAACTGCCAAGCCACACACAGGTGCCTATTCGGGTCCCTCAAGTATGAGGTGGCGGCATCCCCTTGATACTTGACACCTGAGAAATTCCTCTCGAAATACATGATCTAGGTGCCGTCGATGACGTGACCGGACGGGAGCTAAGACTAATTTGCGGAGCACAGACTCTTTAAGATGGGCCGAGCGAGCTCGTTCGCCGCTGCCGCCGCCGCCGCCGCCGCCGCCGCTGCGGGTGTGAACCCTCCCTCTACCGGCAGTCCGGTGAAGAGCTAATTGCCGAGCGACGCTGCAGAAATCCGTTACAGAATAGCACAAGCTGCTTTCTCCCTAGCGTGACGTGTGGCTGATGCATCACTGCTCATAAAGTCATACCATCACAAGCACATCTAGCAAAGTTCTCAACATTATACTGAAGCCACTTGGCTATCTAAAATAATAAGCAAGTCTAACTCTAGGGAACTGCATAGTGTCCCAGAAATACTTAATGTGCACTTTTATAGGAGTTTTTGTGATGTCTCAACATGTATGTACTGAAAGTGCTGCCCTAACAGAACCTGTTTACAAAAATAGAGCCGAATGACATCGAATACAGTCTTCCTAGCGGTCCTAATGGGATACCCCATCCATCACATGTTACCCTTCCTGCTTTCAACATACACAAACGTTCCCATCGCTATGTAGAGACTCCTGTATCCCAGCACAAAGGATGTCTTGTGAATGGATTGAGCATTATGATTGGCTCTTACTGAACTTACTCGCCAAACTACTGATGCTGCCATATCAAACCACCAGCCATCTTTTCTTTCTTTCTGCAGACGAGACTCTCAGTGGGAAAAAAAGCTATTTTACACAGGTCGCCATATTGCAGCGACAATGAAACACTGAAAAGCGCCCCTACATATAGTCAAATACGGAAAGACTCTTACTCACTTACACTGATCTCGCACAGAGGACAGAAGTTTGAATATTAGAGCGTGAAACCGATCTGCAACCCAGCAATATATCACTGCGTACCGTCTAAATGTAGCAAACATACAATTCCTATCTGGCGCCATACAAAATCATCCCTTTTTACATCATTCGTACATCTACTGTGAAGACAGATAGAAGAGTAGATACATCCCTGTGACATGCCATCCACTACCGACAGCCGACTAGAGCACCCTCAGTCGGCCGAAGTCACTCTCAGTACTGTTCTACAAATTCAGGCTTGCTTCCCTCAACACAAAAGTGTTACTGTTTCTGGTCCAGATCTGCTAGCATGTTCGCTTTTCTACACCCATCTCCAGACTCAGGGATTATAAGACCATATGTATTTTAGCATGGTTTGCCAAAATATTATACTATTTTCGTAGTACTTCCAGATATCAAGCATACAGCAGAATCCTACTGATGGCTCACGCAATGTAATTCCAAAGATATAGACTGGAAATTATTTCTCTGTAAACCCAAAACTTCAGCGCTTATCCCACCTGTGAAGACCTTTTTCGTGAGAACTCGAAACAAATAGAGGAAACTGATATATCCATTCACAAATACTGGTGTCTGTAATGTAACAGTTTCTAAATCATCCCTATAATTTACAAAGTCAACTAACTTGTTTCTCATGTCTAGAGGACCAGCAAATATGTCTTTCATTTGCTAGATGCACAAGCCACAATCAGTTTCCTCAACGAAATAAAGGCGCAAAATGTGCAGAAACAGTGAAATGAACAATTTACATCGGAGGGAATAATGGTCCAGTGCAAACACACCTCCATTTTAAATCTTCTCAATTTTCCCGGTGATCACGAAAGCTATCCAACACATACTATTAGCTTGCTATTCGATCATCTGGAGGATAACGCAGTTATCTACATTCGCACAGCTCCTACCGTTAACAGGAAACATGAATAATTCGAACACAGGTCACCTACACCGCACATACCGACAGAACCATCATCCTAAGAAACCAACCTCATATTTACAACTAAATGTTAGGATTGGGGTCTCAGCTGAATGACATTCGACAATGGGCAAAGTATCGGGAATACACCCTGCTGATGGCAGTCACTGGAAATAGAAACATGTGTACCATCTGGTCCAGATGGACATAGTTCGAAGCATTTTTACGTAAAACAGCCACGCTACAAATTTTAAAGTATTATTCCAGAGTCTAGGATCAGGACCTGGACGGTATTAGTAAGAGAGAACATGAACACATGCACTCCTAAGGCTCAACGTTGTGCATTTGAAACTGCCTATAATGTTCAATCACTTGCGTTTCTGACATATCACTCATGGAATGTAGATCTGTTAATGTTTAAATGTAATAAATATATTTGAAGTGCATGACATACATCCTTCTCCCGGTTTCTCTACGATAAACTGTGTTATCAAACAGTAAGATGAAAAAACTACTTCCGTAAAACATTTGCTCTGCGTTATATGAGCAAAATAACTTTTCGGAGATTTATAGCATTCACAGGTCACATCCGATCACAGTTCAGAAGTTATACGATGTCTGCATCAGCCCTATATAAAATGATAGTAACAGGGGATACCTCTTACAAGGAAACAGATAAACGCATAGCAGCGGCGTCTGACAAGTGAAAATTAAGTCATTGAGCCACTAACTCTGTAAACACGACATCTGTCAGGCAAATGTATACATAGGGATTTCAGTATCTCGCAAGTACGTATCGCAAACTTAGTTGGTAGCTTCATGACAGAACAGTGGAAAAATTGACCTGCATCAACTTCTCCCTCTCTAGAATGCATCATCAGTCTGCCATTAAATCATACCTCGTTACAGCTACCTCTCAAACGATCACCCAGTCCACTCTCTCTTATCTTTTAACACAGATGCAAGTAAGTTTAGAGGGAGATGGTTCTGTCTTTCAAAAAAGCGTCAGATAAAGTAGTCATCTCACGTGTATCACTGGTGCCACAGTATAATGATACCTTGATGGAGAAAAAGTTGACTACTTCCCTTCATGTCCATGTCAACATTTTCTTGGATTCCCATTGCTGTGGCATACTTAGCCCCATGTACAAATTGTTTTGCGCATACCAGAAGATATGCAAGTACTACCTCAATTTGCCTGCATTTTGGTGTATATTCGGTCAGTTTATACCTATTGTCATTTTTCGCAATTATATTGATTTTTGTTTATGCAAGTTCTGTCCATGCGATCATGACATAACCTCTCGTTCTGTGTTCAAAAACTGCTTGTAAATGTAGCACAGCTGTCAACATCTAGCCCAAATGGGTAGTATAGCACTGTACTCGACTGGATCCAGTCACATCCACATTTGGAGAGTGTTTCCTCTGTTTTCTGTATATGCGTGTGTCATGGATGGCTACCATCCAGTTGCCTCAACAGAGCCTGGTTAATCATGTATTTCAAGAGGAGTTTCTCAGGTGTCAAGTACGAAGGGGATGCCACCACCTCATGCTTGAGGGGCCTGAACGGCTACCTGTGCATGGTTTTGCAGTTGATGGCCGCGTCATTTCACAGGGACTGCCACTAGTCGCCTGTATGGTCCAGTAGACAGGGGGTAGTATGCGGTGCCTGCGTACGTAATTTGTGTGTCTATTGCATTATATTGCATGCAGGTATGTAGGCTGTGCTATGTATTATTTGGACAGTTTGAGTTGATTTCATGTCTGCACATCTGTGTACTGCATTAGTGACCGGCGTTCTAGAAAAAACTATAAAACAGATACAGAAAGCACTATTTCAAGCATTGGGATTGCAATTTTATTCACTTCATAAACGAAATTTCACAAATAAAGCTGACACATTGCCTACGATCGATTTAAATATTTATATTCGCCTCTCTATGATGGAAGGAAAAAAACCACAAATCTGACAATGGGATACTGCGAAAATAAAGAAGTAAAGGGCAGTTACTGGAAAACGTAGCTCAGCGGTAAAGAATGAAGTAGTAGTGAGATTTTCACAAACTGGTTAAAAACAAGTTAATAGTAGTGGACAGTATTGTTCACGTTCACAAGAGAAATGACATGGCAGATATCCATAGACAGAGAAAGGTTGCACCCAGAATATATTACATATTATGAGGCTTGAGCTATCGTGAGGCACAGAGAAGTTGGGGACGGACCGTATCTTGATATCATACTAAAACTGAAACTGAACGTCGTACAGAAAAAAGGATATAACTACGATTGCGAAAAAGAATTTGCTGAAACAACTTAAAATTCGTGGATTCACTGATGAAACAAGTCAATGGAAATTATTGTACTTCAAGCCCAAAGTGGCGTGCGAAGTTAATCAAATGAAAATTGGAAAGCACAAGGAATCCAACTGAAAGTGTTAATAAGTGGAGAAACAGAAATGGCAATATGAATAATTCATGCCGCACGTAAAAGTGTAAGTGTTATAGGTTCAAAAGGAAGCTGCTGTACCCCTGAAAAGACTCGCAAATGTGGAATGGTTAAATCAAAACCTTTGCTCTAACGTCTTTGCCTTTCAGTATCTATTTTCACAGTGAATTAATTAAAATGTGAATTTTTTAAAACTTGAAATTCTCTGAGGACATTACGGCGTGCCCTGGGTGTTGTTTATTATTGGTTCTGTAACGAAGTGCGGTTGCTTTATTGTTAACAAATCGACTGTTACGACACATGTATATACACTGTTTCTTAAGAGGATTAAATCTATATACTTACACCCATTGTGCTAGGGATTATCCTGGATTTACAACAGCGTGTAAAATGTTTATGAAGCGGCTTTATAAGCACTGTTGCTAAGCGCCAACATTCTGTTATGAGGCAATATTTATCCAGCACTAATGAAAATACAGGATTACGCTGTAAAATGAATTGCAGCCTTGGTAACTCGATGTTATATTAATGCTACATTAAAACAGTTCTACAGTTTAAACTTTTTTGTACAGAAACAGAAAATTTGCAAGTAAATAATTACGAAAAAGTTATCCAGTAATACGCTGTGGACGTTGAAAATTGATGTCATTAAAGATGGGTTAACTATCACTTGCATCTTCAATTGTACTGCGAAATTCACTATACATTTTATCGTGCAGGTCTCTTTAGTGACCAATATAACTTGGATCTTTTTATTTTCGATTTGAAAAAACTGCACGGGAAGAAGCTACTGACAAGGTGTTGGTCGAATGACATTTTCGTAAGCTACTTCTTTAATGGTAGGATTGCATTTCCTTTGGATTCTACCAGTGAATCTCAGCCACGCATCTGGTTTTACTTCAATTAGTTTTAAGACTGTGCCACTGGAATCACGCCACAAACATATACTTAGATTGAGGTATGAGGTCTTGGCTGTAATAACCAGCGTTAAAATTTCGGTTATCTGTTTAGGTTTACAAACATGAAAAATTATGCGCTTCGAAGGTGAAGTCTACATCATCAAAACTGCAGTACAAGAAGCTGTAAAAGCGACCACTATAAAACACACACAGTAACAATAAAAGTAAAATAATTTGGTACTTTCCTTGGAGCGATGTCTTCTTAAGCGTACGTGTAAACATGCAGTCAAAGAGATACCGACGAAGCAAAGATGATGTATAACGATGCTGGCTAGACAGGAAATTTAAATCCCGTCATGAGTAAAAGGTATACCATAAAATCGCTAAATAATTACCGATATTAATAAAGATCTGCAAAGTTTCTGAAAAAGTTATTTCTGTTAACTGTTTATTTAATGTGCTATCATCTCCCACGATATGTATGGCAATCTTCAGTTCTAATAGATCCAGTTTGTCGCATTTACCTTGCATACGCTAACTTACAATATCTTCGTCCGTTCCACGTGGGGTGGCCAGATGTGTGAACATGCATGGCTGCAGCGACTTATCGAAATCATTAACCCGGAAGCGTACCCGTTGTACCCTAACTTAAAAGAGCTGCAGGTTTCTCCTAAATAATTAACATTGTAGATGTTAGGCCCAACTTCAAATTTTGTAGACACCAGGTCTCTCATATTCTTCAAGTTGTAAATTGTTCCTTAGCTTAAATCGCATTATTGGTTTTAAAGGTGGTACCAACTTTAAAAGGATAATATTAACCCCGTTCTGAGAAAGAATAGTTAAGTACGGAATTACGACACTTTTAGAATTCAGCACGGCAGTCTCCACAACCGTGCGCTGTTTCTTGCGTGTTCACACCGTTTTCGTGTTAACCTGTAGCTCTAGCCATCCAATACTTTATCTGTCGGACATCAAAATGCAGATCATTTTAGGAAGTTGGGGTAACAAGAGTTCCTGCGTGTCAAAATCTCTGTTGCTATCGGTTGTCTATACCGTCGTGTGGGATAATAAAAGACGGAATTTTCATATTCTTTAAGGTAACTTCGTAAAGAACATTAATTTCTCGCGACGGAAAGTGCGAGACATTTTGGATGACATTGGAGAATAACATAATCAAGGAGCTTTAGTCAAAAATATTTTTAATTTGCCAGAATCAAACAAATAAAACTGTCCGATGTTAGCCCTTTGATGGGGTAATGTCGGTCCATAATATGCACGAATGGGGTAATTTCGGACAGTGACTATCTTCTTAAAAAATACACATACTTATAAACACGTTTTACAAGTTCAGAAAACTTTTTTTTTCGGATGGTTACAAAATATTCTACACATCTTCAGTAAACATTTTATACATATTTAGAAAACTTTCACAGACATATTGTAACACCATTGCTCTAATGCTCTACTGATTTATTTTGCCTTTTGTTTTATTTAATGTTACATCGTTAAGGTTCTGTAAATGTTGTTTGAATCTATGCCTTGTGGTGTATCTGTCGTTTAAATTCTTTGTCCCATTTGGAGAGAACAAAACTTACTGTATATAATTGTAATTTCTGTGTGAATAATTTTTTGCAGAAATGTCAATATGTGCAAATGTTCTGTTTTATTTAATGTGTTTGGTTGCTGTTATGTAAACTGCTGACCCCCGCTTAGGGTTTTTAGTTATTTTGTATTTAAGGGTGTTGTGGTTAAACTCGGGAACGAAACAGTGTAGCGCACGCAAATTGTGGTTGGCCTAGGTAGAAAAGGTGGAACTAAGAGTCAGTCGGGGACGAGCTACCAAACTATGAACTGCTCATGTAAAAGTTGTGTATTGTGCTGGTTCCGAGAGAGGCTTTTCCTGACGCCTTCCAATGCCTCGGATGGATGGATAAAGAGCTGGAACTATTCTGGAATTGGTATCTATCATCGCCACCAAGAAATGACGGAGACCAGCAATTCTAAATGCAAATCTACCTACCAACATGCAATCACGTTGCGCAATCACTGTAATGGGACACTATAGTAATGTACAGTGAAGGATCAGCTCGTTGGATGTTTTAGTATGCGCAAATATAAGGTAACTTATACTCGAACTCTTATACCTACCTCGATTTTTTATCCCTAGTCACACAACTACTTAGGGTCCTTCCCATGCTAAAGTGATTAACGAGTGTCCTTCATTGAAAGCATATTAAAATTAATAAGGCAATAGTGTGCTGAATTTAATATTGTTTGTTGAAAGGATCTTACAAATACCTCAATTTTGTGTTTCAGTGCAGTAGAAGTCCAGAACTGCAACTGTTGAGGGTTATATGTTCATGCTTGCTAAGTGCTTGTTTCACTGATGTCATGAAAGTGTGTTTAGTTTTCTCTGTGGCAGTGGTCAGATTAAGGGCCCCCTCCATTGAAAGTAGTTCAAATGCACAAATTTACTTAATTATAGAAAGTTTCAATTAGTCTCACTATTCAAGTCAGATCCTGTACAATATTGGGTTCCTCTTGTGTATTAAAAGTGCATATTAATGTTGTTACAGGATCCACAGTTTGTCTGTTGTGCTCATGCTACATAACGATTAATAGAAAGACAACTATCTATGAAAACAGTAACTTCTTTATTCAAAAGACAGTGAGAAGTAATCTCTTAGTGAATTTCATTTAATTTTCATTCTAAGTGGAATGTAAAGTACACAAGCGGCAAGACGCAGTCAATACCTTTGCTGCGCAGTGCCGATGGCACTGTTACCGACGACTGCGCCGCTAAAGCGGAGTTATTGAACGCAGTTTTCCGAAATTCCTTCACCAGGGATGACGAATGGAATATTCCAGAATTTGAAACGCGAAGAGCTGCTAGCATGAGTTTCTAAGAAGTAGATACCTTAGGGGTTGCGAAGCAACTCAAATCGCTTGATACGGGCAAGTCTTCAGGTCCGGATTGTATACCGATTAGGTTCCTGTCAGATTACTCTGATACAATAGCTCCCTACTTAGCAATCATATACAACCGCTCGCTCACCGATAGATCTGTACCTACAGATTGGAAAATTGCGCAGGTCGCACCAGTGTTTAAGAAGGGTAGTAGGAGTAATCCATCGAACTACATACCTATATCATTGACGTCGGTTTGCAGTAGGGTTTTGGAGCATATATTGTGTTGAAACATTATGAATCACCTCGAAGGGAACGATCTATTGATACGTAATCAGCATGGTTTCAGAAAACATTGTTCTTGTGCAACGCAGCTAGCTCTTTATTCGCACGAAGTAATGGCCGCTATCGGCAGGGGATCTCAAGTTGATTCCGTATTTCTAGATTTCCGGAAAGCTTTTGACACCGTTCCTCACAAGCGATTTCTAATCAAGCTGCGGGCCTATGGGGTATCGTCTCAGTTGTGCGACTGGATTCGTGATTTCCTGTCAGGAAGGTCGCAGTTCATTGTAATAGACGGCAAATCATCGAGTAAAATGGAAGTGATATCAGGTGTTCCCCAGGGAAGCGTCCTGGGACCTCTCCTGTTCCTGATCTACATAAATGACCTGGGTGACAATCTGAGCAGTTCTCTTAGGTTGTTCGCAGATGATGCTGTAATTTATCGTCTAGAAAGGTCATCCGAAGACCAGTATCAGTTGCAAAGCGATTTAGAAAAGATTGCTGTATGGTGTGGCAGGTGGCAGTTGACGCTAAATAACGAAAAGTGTGAGGTGATCCACATGAGTTGCAAAAGAAATCCGTTGGAATTCGATTACTCGATAAATAGTACAATTCTCAAGGCTGTCAATTCAACTAAGTACCTGGGTGTTAAAATTACGAATAACTTCAGTTGAAAAGACCACATAGATAATATTGTGGGGAAGACGAGCCAAATGTTGCGTTTCATTGGCAGGACACTTAAAAGAAGCAACAAGTCCACTAAAGAGACAGCTTACACTACACTCGTTCGTCCTCTGTTAGAATGTTGCTGCGCGGTGTGGGATCCTTACCAGGTGGGATTGACGGAGGACATCGAAAGGGTGCAAAAGAGGGCAGCTCGTTTTGTATTATCACGTAATAGGGGAGAGAGTGTGGCAGATATGATACGCGAGTTGGGATGGAAGTCATTAAAGCAAAGACGTTTTTCGTCGCGGCGAGATCTATTTACGAAATTTCAGTCACCAACTTTCTCTTCTGAATGCGAAAATATTTTGTTGAGCCCACCCTACATAGGTAGGAATGATCATCAAAATAAAATAAAAGAAATCAGAGCTCGAACAGAAAGGTTTAGGTGTTCGTTTTTCCCGCGCACTTTTCGGGAGTGGAATGGTAGGGAGATAGTGTGATTGTGGTTCGATGAACCCTCTGCCAAGCACTTAAATGTGAATTGCAGAGTAATCATGTAGATGTAGATGTAGATGTTTAGTAGTGAAAGACTTAATCTACGCACAGTAACGAAATTTGCTGTGGACCAAATCCATATTTCATGTCAGGTAGGAATTTGTATGGGTCCATTTACTTTGACTAAGTCCTCAAGGTAATAGTGTGTTTTGATATCTGTTATATTTATGTAAGTAGTTTGTTCTGATGTGTTAGCTCCAACCTTAAAGTGAACAGACTGTATTCAGGTGTCTGAGTTCATTGCACTCGCGTGTGGCAAAGTATAGGTTGTGTTTGTCCGTTCAAGTTACTCATACCTATATTCTTGAACAAGAATGTCAATCATTCTTTTGCCTAATTAGGCTGGCGACCGCTTTAGATATTCTTTGAACAGTGTAGATAGGTAAAATATTGTTTGTTACTGTTTTAATATTTACGTAATTCTGACTTTCACTTCCGATAAGCCACCTCCGTTAGGTACAGCACGGTCTACATAACGAAATTCCTCTCAGAGAGTAACACTGCTCTGTTGCTTTATATCATAATTGCTTGAATAAAAATAATTTCATTACATGAAGTGCCTCCAGTTTTGAAGTTATGGTATAATAGAAGCAGACGAGAGTGTTATAATATTTACAAAATATCTCATTAATAAAGACAATCTACGCATACAACAAATCAGTAATAATCTGCAATATGTTGTCAGTGAAAGAAAACTTTCCCTTTTCTTCTCCTGAAGTCGACAACACTCTTACAATTTGCTGCCTTGATACAGATGCAGAAATCTGACTACCACTTCTTTTGCCCCCACTTCCGTTGCGATTCCGACAAATTGCCTATTTCGCTATTTCCCCCAAATTACGTGTGGAGAATTCACAAGATCAAAAGTCTCCACTTCCCGAACTGCTTCCCCTGCTCTGCTGCTTACGTCACCTGTGGGTATTGCATCATTATTCATAAGCAAGTCACACAGTCAGCATTATCCCTCTTCCTCATATCGACGCCTATGGTGGATTCTCGTGGGGCAACATCAAATTTTCGCTTTCGTTGAACACTTGCGTTTTTCGTTATATAGCGAACATTCTGAAGCATATATTCAAAACTCGAAGACGAGGCTTCTAAAGAATTGTTTTGAGAATTATCTCCATCAGGCAGTTTTTGAGGACTCTTTCAGGGTCAAATGGAATTAATTCCACTGCACGGAATGCACTTCTTATATTGTCTTCTTCAGTGGCTGACACTTACTTAAGCGTTTCCTTCAAAAGTGCGGGGAAAGCATCTTTCGATATTGGCCCACGAGAGCTTTTCTTCCTTGCGTAAGCACTGCCCTGCCAAGTAGCTTTTAAAGGTCTGAAGAAACCTACGTCTAATGAATGTAAAATATGAGTACTGTTTGGTGGCAACAAAATAAGAGATTTTATCCTCCTCACATTCATTAATTACTAGCAGCGAAATGTGACTTAAAAGGTTGTTTCCTATAATAACTTTCTCCCCCTCCATTGACGTCAGGTAAGGCAGATCAATCCATCCACGTTTACTGAGGTTATAGCGGGTTCCCTTGCGACCTCCTCGTTGCCAGGTGTCCCATAAATGCTCCGATTTGTAAGCCACATAGGGAGGTAATAGTATTCCGCCCCCAGTGGCAGCCATCATTACTGAAATATTACTCTTAGAAGAACCTAGGATCCTTTCAGGATGTTTTGATCGCCTTCTAACTATCACATGCTTCCTCCCAGAGTCGTCACACAGATCGGTCACGTCGTAACTGATTACATATTTGGGTTCAATATTTTCCATTTTTTCACCATTATTTGGGAAATATGACTTTAATGTCTCATAACTCACTCCAGCACGTTGCTTTTTAATGTTCTCAGATAGTTGGACGCTTAATATGACAGTGACACTGCAAGACTGAAAGCGACCACTCAATCCCTGGCATGTTACAAGGAAAGCTATTTTCCCTTCGTCCTCATTTATCAAGATATCCTTTGACTATGTACCTAACATCAGAAGTAAAAGGAAACCCCCAATGTACAGCCCTTAAAATACCACGGACAAGTATGTTCTCTTCAATAGTACTTAAGACAGAAGGCCTTCCAATCACTAGATGGTTTGTATTATTAACTTCATTCTCTAACAATCAATGTGGTACATTAAATTTGCTTCACGCCTTCCTGTAGGATAGTTTTCCTGATCTTACAGCACCAACCGCCTTTTCGATATTTTCAGGATCATAATTGCGCCTCGTGATAGCACCAAGCCTCCTTTTGTAAGTACGTAGCATTGTCCGATATTACCCCAAGTGTGTAGTTACCCGTAAATAGTTCACTAGACATTAGCGAAAGTGAGATGTGGAGACCAACCATATTCACATTTCCTTCTTAATATTTAAGTAAGTAAACTATAAGCAAATTAAGTTTACCGATTTTTTTCTGTTCTTGATGTTCAGATGTGTGTGAAATCTTACGGGACTTAACTGCTAAGGTCATCAGTCCCTAAGCTTGCACACTGCTTAATCTAAATTATCCTAAGGACACACGCACACACACACTATTTAAGAAAAAATAAAGGCATATACATCATTACTTAATCATACCAAACACAAACACCATTTCACACAGACACAAACACATAACAGATATCACAAAAATACGAGTGCACCAAGAGCCGGCAATAACAGTCGACAGCTGGCAACACCATCCAAAACATAATATCGAAACAAGTGTTCAGATCATAGTTCTGTGACGTCCGAAAAACAAAATTTCAAATGACAATTATAAGAAGAAGAACGGCGTCAAAAATGGAACAAAAGCGCAACAAGTAGAACAACATTCACGAAACGTACAAGTAGAACTTCAAATTATTACTACATCATAGAAAAGCTAACAACCAGAACTGTTTGTAACCGGTATAAAGATAGTCCAAAAACGTAAACTAAATAGTATACATAAAGATACGTATATATTCCAACCCCTGTACATGCCTTGAGAAGAATAAAGGCGAAACGCGTATGGCACGAAAACTGTGTTTCATTCAGTTGTAATTAGACGGTTCAAAAGTAAAAATTATCAACATACCGTATTAAAAGATAGTTCTGTCTAAATTGGGTTCATTAGTACACATAATAATATCTGTATTTGTCATAAATCGTTTTCTTCACTTGGGTTCAATTACAGTGTAAATAAAGTAGCAGCTGCTACGTAGAGGAAGGTAATCTACAGTAATTTATTTTGTCCCCGACAACAGCTGTATTCGAGACGCCATGGGGTGTCCTCATGCTTACTGTCATTCCGAACAGTGGCTACTCTCAGTGCCCATCACGATACAATGAAAGGTATCGAGCTGAAAGTGGACCCTTTTTCCTATGGCCCATAGAAGTTGATTTCTAGTACGAAAATAATCTTAGTTTTTCGCGGTGTTGGAAGATACTCATTATTTCTCGGGTGTTCTGCAAGGTGGGCACGTCCAAAAGGCACGAGGTTTTTAAAGTCAGTTTCTTGCCGTCGTCTGGCGTTCCTGATGACTGCCTTACATAGAGTGCAGCCTTTATATACATAAGATGCACTCAGTCCTCTGCCACCTGTGTCAGTCGGGATTGTCTGTCAGCCTATTGATAGCACAACCTCGACCTCTTCAGTTTCCATTAGGGGAGTGTGTCTGGTGGCTGTAAATAAATTTAATGAATGTGTGGAGGACGTGGTGTCACGTTTTGTGTGATACAATGACGACGGTAGGAAGAGAGTGAAACATGGTGCAAACCCACACACTAGTGCTCTCCACCAGCACCGAAGGAGCTGTCGATCTTTTGACGTTTGTTCGCGATAGATGGGTCACCAAGCGTGTCACATGCCCTTGAGATGTGGCAGTGATCTGCTATCTCACTGGTCACCCTCGTTTCATAACACCAAAATTACGTAAGCGAACCAGCAGTGTAAAAGAAGAAATGAGAGTGGACGCTATCTGAACGTGTGCACTGTCTAGTTTAGTACTGGTTGGTTTCTTAATAGCACCTTTGGATATGTATTAAATACTTTAATTTCATTTCAGCAAACGCTTCAAAATTCCTGGTGTGGGCGACAGCGCGTCTGCCCATTGTAGGAGTGAGGGACGCTGAGTTCCTGGAAAACATGCACAAGTTACCAATGGCAGGTCGAAGTGAAGCATTAGGAGGGTAGCGTTCTGTAGCATTGGTACAGGGATAAAAAAGGCTAAAAATAAAACTCAATTCATGAGGGCAGACAACCCCTTACCAAGAGGCGGTTGGACTCGTCTGAAGCCCTTAAGGGCATCCAGAAAAATACGTTTTTCAAGAGACAGTAGGAGCGTAAAAATATTCCAAGCAGTAATACTAGAGACTTGGATAGTAGGAACTCGTGCGCAGCATAATCATATCAGAACTCTACATATTAGAGGAAGTGACGTGTCTGGCGTAACAAGCTGATAAAAAATAACTAGGGCTCTCAGGCCCTTATTCGAGGCAGAAGGCGTTGATTATTGACTGAGGACGGAACTGTAACTGATGAGGTCCACTCCAATAACGCAATAAGCTTTCTGATCGTTCGTCTTAAGTCGGCAAAGGCTAAATATGAACAATCACCTATGCAGTGACTCTTACGAGTTTTCTCTTTAGTTTATATTTTTGACTGTGACAATTTCTACGGCCTTAGATATTGGTCACTTAGATGAAACAAGTTCATGTTGCGTTGTTATGTCATCTCTCATCTTGCTGATGGTCACCAGGACAATGCTCATTATCTTGTTGTGACTGTGCTCAGTGTTGTATTAAATAGTCATTGATGACCTTTCGGTCTTGTCTGGGAGTGTCAATTTTATCGCCTTGGAGAGGACTGAGCGTAGTTGCTTAACAGATTCAGAACTATCCTGTCGTTTTGTTTTCAAACTCCTGCTTGGTAGCATTTTGATTTCATACGGGTGTCGATAATGAGTTAAATTTAAAAGCATTTCTTCACAATCAGAATTAGCATTTTCCATATTGCCTCCGGCAATTCCGATTCATCGCCATAGTATCTTTTTGTTTGTCTCGTTACTGCTACACACCAAACTAATCGGAGTACATCAAACAACAATATAGTACCATTTTAGCTGGATAGCGTGTTATTTGATGGTGTACGACTTTCTTCCCGAGTCGTGTTGGGCTAATGCAATGATTAAATACGCTACACCTTTCGATTGCAGAGTAAGAACCGCTGCAGACCAGGTACGTTTTGACGGATAGAGGGCGTGCGGATGGTCTTTTAGTACACAGGACCTGACGGTAGGGCTCCATGCTACTCTATCACAAACCACTATTATGACGCTGCCTACGGCTGCAAACAGCTTTTCCTAACATATTTTACCAGCTCGTTTTTGCCGTATTTCTCTTACGCTTTCCAAATATATTCACTAATTATACATGGATTGCTACGGTCGCAGGTTCGAATCCTGCCTCGGGCATGGATGTGTGTGATGTCCTTAGGTTAGTTAGGTTTACGTAGTTCTAAGTTCTAGGGGACTGATGACCACAGATGTTCAGTCCCATAGTGCTCAGAGCCATTTGAACCAATTATACATGGCTACACAACCTGAGACATTTAGCAGTAATGCAGCTCTAAATCAGTACACTAAATAATAATGGATAAAAAGTTTCGACATTGCACCGCCATTTCATGAGACGCTACAAGGAGATTTGGAATTTAAACCAGGATAATGGTGCAAAGTCTGCGGATCTACATCTACATTTATACTCCGCAAGCCACCCAACGGTGTGTGGCGGAGGGCACTTTACGTGCCACTGTCATTACCTCCCTTTCCTGTTCCAGTCGCGTATGGTTCACGGAAGAACGACTGCCAGAAAGCCTCCGTGCACGCTCGAATCTCTCTAATTTTACATTCGTGATCTCCTCGGGAGGTATAAATAGGGGGAAGCAATATATTCGATACCTCATCCAGAAACGCACCCTCTCGAAACATGGACAGCAAGCTACACCGCGGTGCAGAGCGCCTCTCTTGCAGAGTCTGCCACTTGAGTTTGCCAAACATCTCCGTAACGCTATCACGCTTACCAAATAACCCTGTGACGAAACGTGTCGCTCTTCTTTGCATCTTCTCTTTCTACTGCAGAAGGAATTTTACGCCACCACCTACCCACACTCTTGCGGAGAAACACTACGTGTCAAAATTTCTTCCACGACCAGAATTAGAACCCGCTATTTCGAAGCCCATCGCTATCGCAAAGCCTTGTGTTCGTGTACTGGGCCATGAAGGCGAGGTTCTGTCGCTTGCCACTCTTCTATAGTGAGCGTCTACTGTGCAGAGCGCAAGTGCTCGGTAGCTCACATCGTCATTCAGACGCATTGCTGCTTATAACCACAGTCTAACATACATGACGCGACACTTTCTACTGTGAAAATAAATTGTTATTGTCTGACAGTTGGAACGACACTAGCGTCCCTGTCGGCGAGAAAGCCAGCCTTAATATTAATGTTACTTACTTTAATTACTTTTCTACTTGGTTAGCGAAACATTTATTATGTTTGTGCGTTCCGAGCACTAATAAATGATCAAGAGACACGAACCTTTTTTAAAATAAATTTAAAACCAGCAGAATCTCTCTAATTCCGTTACATAATGGAAAAGAAATACCTAGACAAGCTGCAATAACTTTAATATTCTTTACGACAGTTGCTTCGTCTTCATTGCCCTTCTCAAGTAACGTTTAGTTCGGGTTGACGTCTGTATTTACCTATAGAAAACGGTCACTGATTGGTAATGATACGTGTGGAATTCGTTTCGACATGTATTTGATAGTTCGTTTACTACAAAGTATTGTTAGTACTTAGTAATAAGTTACAACTTGTTCATGAAGAATCACTTTCAAAAACGTGTATAGTTGCAGCCTACTCCACTGAAAGCAAGAGAACATAAACACGTACTGTATTTGATGAATGAAAAGCACATATTTCTGTTGTTGCCCATTCTTATTATGATACGTACATCCCTTGACACGTTACTGTTACGTGTGGGGTTAATGATACGCACTTTATTACGATTCACTGGAGTATCTAATGCACGAATATTTTTGTAAATGTAATTACTTCTGCTTGAAAAGCTAGAATATTGAAGATTCTTCTGTTTGTGGGTTGTATGTAGCAACAAATGTGGAATCTACTTCTTCTGTGCTCCAGGATAGTTTTGTTGTTTTGATATTTTATTATCACGTCTGTGATGTTTTCCCTTAAGCAAAAGTTGTGATGGCTTCTGCGGTACGTTAAACAGTGCAGGTACTGCATTCCGCATAAGATTCCTACTTTCCACATTCACCGATTTGACTGGAAGTTTAGTGAACAGAACTTCACATTCTTGAGTAGATAACCGACATCTTTCTGCAGAAGATCAGGCCGTTAAGTAGCCTTCTGTTGTTATTAAAAGAAAATATTCTTCATTAAATATCTGTAGATTACGAGAGAGTGGCATACCCAACAGTTTATTTACGACTTCGCACATGTCGGAACACAAATACACACTTTATAAGCCTGATCCTCAAGGAAAACCTATCACACATCCCCTACCACGAAGTATAATACTTCGTCAATAACTCATTGCTAGCGAAACGAAATAATACTGACCGAAAGTCAACGGTGGTTGGTCATGTCTCATAAGTTTTCTTGCGAGTGGGACCACTGTGTCTTAGAGAGGTGTAATCGTCTTACAAACCTTCAGATGTTGAAAAACAAAACCATATTACCATCACAAGTGGTCTTGGTTCTACAGGTGCATACAAGTATCCATGTTAAAAGCTATACTGGCTTTATAAATCTACTTATGGCATTACCTCTGAATGAAGTGGTTTCTTCCATACAAATACCATGACAATGAATATAGACGATGACCGCCAGAGTGTATAGTGTCAGACCAATAGTGCAGTTACAGTCACTGACGGAGCAACCTCGTAATAAAATTACCGAATTTTGAAAGTGATTCGGCTAAGAAGCGTGGTGTGAAACAAGTATCTGCAACTCCCTCACGCCGCTGCCGCTAGATATTACACCAGTATTTCTAACGCTTCTGTCTCGATGCCATGTGAGAGGTTCGACTGGGTTATGGGCGATGGTTGATTGAGGAGGATCACGAACAGTAGTAGATGGTGTGCTAATTGAAGTCGTAAGAAATGTGCACTAACTTTTCAGATCTAGTGCATTGCTTTCGGTAGAAACGCTGTTTGGGATTTGGGATCAAGTGTTTCCATTCAACTACATACCTGCATTGGATCCTAATGAGAAGTCCTTTAATGATTACAGGCACTAGTGAATCATATTTTTGGCGCTATCATATCTCAAAACGAGTCACCTTTCTCGAAAATATCTGTTACAGTAACATTCCAACTTGGTTTTAGGTAGCCCCTATGTATCTTGCAACTGTCCTTCAGACGCTGCGCTACCATCCCTGCAGCTTTGCGCATGTTATCGTTCCAATGTAAGTCAGAAGTGAGTAGAAGTCGGAGAAAGCGATATCCACCACCAGAGTCCTTAAGAAGCTAAAGAAAGACAACTGTGGCATCATGCTTTCTTTAGTGCGATTTTATGGCGCTACATATGCGCTGTATTGTAAAAATTATATTACAGATCAAACTGATACCATTCTCACTCATGCGATGTCGTTATAGAAGTGTAGCTTTCTATCCGCTTGGTGCTCTGCTGTCGCAGAGTGTAATAGAAACGAGCGGTAGTGTCGTGACTGCATGTGTTTACATTATGTTATAACTGTGGATGCTGTCCCGAAATCGAATGTCGTGTCTGTATTACAAGTATTCCACCAATATTGAATTTTTGAATAGATTCCAACAATGGATCGACCGAAAATACTCGCGCTTGGTAGACAATGCTTCTAGTGGGCTACCACATGAAGGGTTACAGGAATGTTACTCTACAGTTCGTAAGCTTGTTCGGCAAACAACAGTGTGTAAGTACCGAAGTGTTGTAGCTGTGGTGTTACAGGAGTGAGGAGCGCCTGCCCAGATAAGATAGCGGACAGTGGTGACTCAGTGGGAGAGCTCGCGTGCGGCAACCAGCCCAGTTTCAACCATGGGGAAAGCCACTCCATGGTAACGACTAGTGGCTTCAATCGCAGACAGCTCTTTTTGCCGGTCTCCGCTCCATTCCCACACCGGGCAAGGAAGTTGATTATAGAAGTGCAAAATTAAAAAAAGACACCCAGTTTTCACACGAAATTGTGTAGGAAGGAACCGGTTGTCTAACAGGATTAATGTGCCCAAGTACACATGGGATTTAGGAAACGTCAAACGACTTCACTCACAGAGAATGCCATCAGGAACTTGGTCACAAAATATAGTACCTTATCCTAATAAATTAAGGAATATCCTAGCAGAACACGATGAGCTTCTGACAGCCTTCTTTCATTTCTAGATTGGTAACCTTTAGGAATTATGTCGGAAAAAATACTGGTACAGCGATGTGTGTTACCATCAAACTCGGCGTTACCTCAGACCTTTCAGGTCACCGTCGATCTCCTGGAAAAATTCGACCTGGTTAGAGGCTACAATATGGCTAATGACTATCATTAATGGATCGAACGATGTCTTTTGTAAGCAGTTTTTTTAGTAGGTAAGTTGAACGTACTCTTCCGCTCAATCTGTCTAACCATCTTTCTTCCCGACGATAACATGTATATAGTCGTTCCATATTAGATTTCTCTGGAATGATACATCTAAGTAATTAACCGGTGGCACTGATTCCAGTGGGTAATCGCTAATAGTCTGTCGATCGGTGTCACGTCGTTTCGTCTACTTGCACCCATAACAGTATTGTTCTGCTTCTAGTAACCACATTCAAGGGGCCCGCGAGGTGATGAGTAAATCTCTCTTTCGGTTGTTTTCTTGCCGTCTCTCTACAGTTAATCTACAGTCACATCGTTTGTGTGTCTTCTTTGGTGGAAATATCTATCAGAGTGCGTGCGGAGGAGAATCTGTGTAGCTGCTACAAGGATCGTGGACCTACGAGCGCTCAGTAAGTAATGGAACACATTTTTTTTCTCGGCCAGTTTCTGTTAAGAAAATGCGAAACTTGTTATGAGACTTCGTGCTGTATTCCCGCTTCGGCGCTTGTAGTTTCATGAAGCTCCGATAGGTTGCGGAGCTATATTTAGCCTTCACAATCACGCCTGGAATGGAAGTGCATTCCAAGCAGAGAGCTGTCATTGAGATTTTAATGGAGGAAAACGAGAGCATCGCAGATTTTCACTGGCGCTTGCAGAACTTCTAGAGATCTGGCAGTGAATAGAAGTATGGTGAGTCATTGAGCGAGGTGTCTGTCATCTTTGGAATAAGGTCGCACAAACTGTCCAATCTCCCGCATGCTGGCCGGCAGCACACAGCTGTGACACATGCAATGTTGGAAATTGGAGAAACTATGAGGTGCATTCAAGTTCTAAGGCCTCCAACTTTTTTTCTCCAGACTGGAAAGAGATAGAAACATGCCCATTGTTTTAAAATGAGGCCGTGTTCATTGTCAATACGTCCCAGAGATGGCAGCACCGTACGGCAAATGGAATTTTACCGCCAGCGGCGAGAATGAGAACTGTTTTAAATACTTAAAATGGCGACGTTTTCCTTACTTGAATAGCGTGCAATCATTCGTTTTCTGAATTTGCGGGGTGTGAAACCAATTGAAATTCATTGACAGTTGAAGGAAACATGTGGTGATGGAGTTATGGGTATGTCGAAAGTGCGTTTGTGGGTGCGACAGTTTAATGAAGGCAGAACATCATGTGACAACAAACCGAAACAACCTCGAGCTCGCACAAGCCGGTCTGACGACATGATCGAGAAAGTGGAGAGAATTGTTTTGGGGGCTCACCGAATGACTGTTGAACAGATCACCTCCAGAGTTGGCATTTCTGTGGGTTCTGTGCACACAATCCTGCATGACGACCTGAAAATGAGAAAAGTGTCATCCAGGTGGGTGCCACGAATGCTGACGGACGACCACATGGCTGCCCGTGTGGCATGTTGCCAAGCAATGTTGACGCGCAACGACATCATGAATCGGAATTTCTTTTAGTCGGTTGTGACAATGGATGAGATGTGGATGCCATTTTTCAATCCAGAAACAAAGCGCCAGTCAGCTCAATGGAAGCACACAGATTCACCGCCACCAAAAAAATTTCGGATAACCGCCAGTGCTGAAAAAATGATGGTGTCCATGTTCTGGGACAGCGAGGGCGTAATCCTTACCCATTGCGTTCCAAGGGGCACTACAGTAACAGGTGCATCCTACGAAAATGTTTTCAAGAACAAATTCCTTCCTGCACTGCAACAAAAACGTCCGGGAAGAGCTGCACGTGTGCTGCTTCACCAAGACAACGCACCCGCACATCGAGCTAACGTTACGCAACAGTTTCTTCGTGATAGCAACTTTGAAGTGATTCCTCAGGCTCCCTACTCACCTGACCTGGCTCCTAGTGACTTTTGGCTTTTTCCAACAATGAAAGACACTCTCCGTGGTCGCACATTCACCAGCCGTGCTGCTATTGCCTCAGCGATTTGCCAGTGGTCAAAACAGACTCCTAATGAAGCCTTCGCCGCTGCCATGGAATCATGGCGTCAGCGTTGTGAAAAATGTGTACGTCTGCAGGGCGATTAGCCGGCCGAAGTGGCCGTGCGGTTAAAGGCGCTGCAGTCTGGAACCGCAAGACCGCTACGGTCGCAGGTTCGAATCCTGCCTCGGGCATGGATGTTTGTGATGTCCTTAGGTTAGTTAGGTTTAACTAGTTCTAAGTTCTAGGGGACTAATGACCTCAGCAGTTGAGTCCCATAGTGCTCAGAGCCATTTGAACCATTTTTTTTTTTTTTTTTTTTTTTTTTGCAGGGCGATTACGTCGAGAAGTAACGCCACTTTCATCGATTTCGGGTGAGTAATTAATTAGAAAAAAAATCGGAGGCCTTAGAACTTGAATGCACCTCGTACTTCAGCGTGTTCGTCGTCGCAAAAATGTAAATGAATATCTCCTTCTGTATGACGGCGCGTGGCCTCACGTAAGTCTGCGCACCCGAGAGGAGCCCACAATACTTCACTGGACTGTTCTTCGGCATCCACCGTACACTCCAGATCTCGCATCTTCCGATGCCTACCTGTTTGGTCCAATGAATGCTCCACTTCGTGGGAAGCAGTACGTGGATGATGGTGAGGTTACTGATGCAACAAGAAGTTGGCTCCTTTGTCGACCAGTGGAGTAGTATCAAGCCGTCATGCAGGCTCTCCTAGTAAGGTGGCGTAAGACCGTCTCACTGAACGGATGTTATGCTGAAACACTGAGTTTTGTATCCAGATGAGTGGGGAATAATATGGTGTACTAGAAACCTGAATGAAAACAACCGGCTTTCAGAAAAAAAAAAAAAAAATGTGTTGCATTACTTACCGAACAACTCTCGTTTATTCGTTCAGACAGCGAACCAGCTGTGAAATCACTGTATGCCACTGCAACGAGACAAACATCGTTGCAGAATGCAATGAAGCTCTTTTGACGGTAGAGGAAAACAACAGGGTAAGTCTTCTGTGTGACGCTGGCCACTCAGGAATCAGTGGCAATGTATAAGCTGACAGACTGGCCAGAACACGTGCGACGATTCCATTTGTTGGACCGGAACCTGTCCTAAAGCAAAACTACGTAGCTCCATTAGACGTCAGCATACAGAATATTGGAATAAGATGCCAAAACAAAACCATAGCAAGCTAATGACGATGAAACTATGTTTCAAGAGCAGTTGTGTAATCGTGGGCTTGAACAGGACGTAGGCTCAACTCATGGTTCGGTTATCTACCAGCCATGGGAATTTTAAGACATACCTATCGCCGATGGGTATAGGGTTCAAATGGCTCTGAAGATTATGGTACTTAACTTCTGAGGTCATCCGTACTCTAGAACGTAGAACTACTCAAACCTAACTAACCTAATGACATCACACACATCCATGCCCGAGGCAGGATTCGAACCCGCGACCGTAGCGGTCGCGCGGTTCCAGACTGTAGCGCCTAGAACCGCACGGCCACTTCGGCCGTCCTGGGTATAGGGAAAGAAGCACTTAAGTGTACACTATTTGCTGAGGGTTACGAAGTAGCATCACACTTAGTTCTCCAACGCGAAGTGGTGGTCGTCGGAACACACAGAATATTTGGCTCATTAATTCCTGGAGTGGTGGTATTTAATACCCAACCAGTAAAGGGTCACACTTAACGGGTACCGGTTGGCTTTACAAAAAACGCAGGTAGACAAAACATACAATAAACTGTTTCGTTCGGTCAGTAATGGACTGAAAACAGAGCTGTTTTGCCTCCCTGCCCAGATCAATGTATCTGAGAACAATCTTTTAGTCCAGTCATTTCATCCTCGGTCTTCCTGATGGACTTCTTCTACATGATAACGTGTCGATTTATCTTAACAAGCTCTCCACTTTACTCTACCATTCTAGTCTTCACTAGCTCAACATTATTTACAACAACTTTTGCTCTTTGGAGCCCACAGTGCAAAATATGTAATGACATAATTATTATAAACATCAGCCAGTTACACTGCTGTTTAAATTATTTTTATGTTGTAAATCACTCACGATGAGCCCATTTTGGCATAATTTCAGTCATCAAGTGCTTTGTAAACAGACAAGTAAGTGATGGTCTTAATGTAATGGTTTGTATCTATGATCATAAAAGTTATGATACATTCGTTTGGTGATTTTTGCCTTACGTGTAATATCTTTGTTGCCGTATCATGTATCCCCCCCCTCTCTCTCTCTCTCTCTCTCTCTCTCTCTCTCTCTCTCTCTCTCTCTCTTTCTCGTCGGTTTTTGTGTGTTCTGGTTTTCACTTGACAGCTTGGATGACAGTGGATAAACGATTTTACATACTTACTTAGTTACCATTATAAATAAGTGATACGTAGAAATTCGGTTTTTTGTTATTTTTTAGGTTTGGTTCACATCATGTTTTTGCCTGGAATTTTTTTTAGTTATAGTTCACCTTTTTATGTTATATTTCGGTTTTTTGTAATACGTTTGTTACTGTCTATGATGTGTGATGTTTTCCTGGTGTTACGTCTTTGTTGCATATTTTGGTGTCTCTGATCTTTTATTTTATCAGTATTCTTGGTTTATAATGTCAATAAAGTTCTCTATGTACTTTGAGTTAGTTCGTTCACTCATTACATTTATGGGGTTTCTGTATGCATGCATGTGAATATATCTCCATTTACTCAAGGATGTTCAAAATTCGTCTCTTCTACGTAATATGGAGGATTTATAGTGCTTCGTTTCTGTGTTTTACGTCGTGTTTTTCTGTTTGTAGATGCTCAAAAATGTGGATGGGTTGTTTTCATTTCCTCTGGTGAGCTCTGTATATCTAATGTTGAAGTTTCTATCGGTTTGTCCTGTCCAGAATTTATGGCATGTGTTAGACGAAATTTTGTAGACGGTTGGTTTGTGTATGGGAATTTTCGAGCTGCCTTTGTGGATTTCGTGTTTGAGGCTGTATGTGTTTTGATATGCAAAGGACATTTTAGTTTGTTTGAATAATTTGTTAATTTTCTTTGAGACTATTTAACTAATGGTAACTATTTAAACATGTAAATTCACTTAGCCACCGTCATCTAAGCTGTCAAGAAAAAAAAATAGTGTACATAAAAACCGACAAAAGTCAGATATACATCTCCAACGTACATATAAACCGACAAAAGTCAGATATACATCTCCAACGTACATATAAGGAGAAACTAATAATTCTAAAAAAAGACCAGATGTGGCAGTAAACATAATACATGTGAGGTAAAAACAAAAAAATGGCTCTGAGCACTATGGGACTTAACTACTGAGGTCATCAGTCCCCTAGAACTTAGAACTACTTAAACCTAACTAAACTAAGGACATCACACTCATCCACGCCCGAGGCAGGATTAGAACCTGCGACCGTAGCGGTCGCTCGGTTTCAGACTGTAGCGCCTAGAACCGCTCGGCCACCTCGGCCGGCTGAGGTAAAAACACCAAACGAATGTATTATAACTTTTCTGATCATAGGTACAGACCATTATATTAAGACCATCACTTACTTATGTATTTACAGAGCACCTGATGATGGCACTATGCCGAAATGGGCACATCGTGAATGATTTGTAAAATAAAAACCATTTAAAGAGCAGTGTAGCTGGCTGATATTCATAATAATTGTTTACTATGTTTCTTAAGTTATAATTTGTAGCCCAAATTTTGCTGTTACTGTTTATGGATTTTTCGTAATATAATATTCAGTTTGTCTCTATGAAATCAAGACAATACCGTAAGCATAAGCTAAATTTGCATTGATTTTTGCCCGAAAGTGATGCTAAGAAAGTTTTGCTTGTCAACCACTTCCATGATTATTCCGAGCGCCAGATTGAAAACAACTGATTATGCACTGATTTAGGCCTATCACGAAGCTTGGAACAACATTATTACTTGAAGCTTCCTGGCAGATTACAACTGTGTCTTCGATCACATGTCGAACCCAAGACATTCTGACTTCCACGAGCAAGTGCTCTATCAACTGAGTAACCCGAGCATGGCTAACAAGCCGTCTTCAGAGTTCTCCTTCCACCAATACCATGTTTGCTACATTCCAGACTTCAAAGAAGTTCTCCTCCGTAACTTGCAGGACTAGCACTCCTGGAAGAAATGATAAGCGGAGACGTGGCTTAGCCATGGCCTGGGGATTATTTCCGGAATGAATTGTTATTCTGAAGATAAGGGTGTGGTGTTGGTGGAAGTAAAGCTGTGACGTCGTGTCCCGAGTCATGCTCGTAGAGCAATTGCACGCGAGAGGGCAAAATCTTGTCTTCGAGTCCTGGTTCGTTACATATGTTTAATCCGTCAGCTAGTGCAAATCAGCCCACACTCGGCTACAGAGTGAAAAATTCCCCTTGGAAGCAATCCCCAGGTTGTGGCTGATCTACGTATCGTCTGTAATCTTCCTTTGCTAATCCCACAAGTAACTCAGCAGAACTCCTGTGAAATTCGGAAGGTAGGAAATGAGGTGCTGCGGGAAGTAAAGCTGTGACGGAGGATCGTGTGTTCCGTTCAAGTAGCTCAGTTGGTAGAGCACTTAACCAGGACAGGCAAAGGCTTTAGAGTGCCGGTGTGGTAAAGGAAGTTTCATATCCGCGCACACACCAATGTAAAGAGAAAATTTGTTCTGGAAACATTACTACTTGTTTCGACATTTGCATATATATTTACCGCAGACGAGGGACAAACGTCGTCTGCCACGTAGCTTCTAAGCTGTTCAACGAACAGTTCTGCGTCACCCTTATGACGCGTACTATTACTCCTTTTTTTAAATAAAAATCCACTTTATCAATCTTCTTTTGAGGTGGTTTTTGCTTAGAAGCCACCACTTTGACCCATATGTCGACGTAGGAACTGTCATCACATTGTAAACTCTTGTTCTCATTTCTTGCTTTCCTCTTGAGAATTCGTTCAGTACTGCAATATATTCTCTGACAGATACTCATCTTTGTGTGTTTTTTCCAGTAGAAAAGCTCAGTTCTTGCTACACTGTTTGCTAGGAGAATCAATGTATTTTGAAGATACTGCCTTGAGCCACAGTGCTAAGAATCCTCAAGATCTATTTATCCTATTGTAATAAACTTTCTTCATTTCACTGCTAAGACAGTGGAAATGTAACATTTTCTCCAAAGTTACGCTTTCAACGATGTTTTTTGATATAATGTGATCGCTTTCCTAGAAACCCATTACTTTAGCTTTAGTGACTAAATTTTTTCAATTGCAGTTGGATCTTAGCAGATGTAGTTTGTGCGTTTCCATTCGCAGTTAGTCTACTTGAATTATTACTTAATTATCAGCATAGATGACCTAGAAACCTCTGTTATCCAGCTCTTATTCTCGAAGGAGCGTCATCTTCCATCCAATTTCTTCCTTAATCATCGATTTAAATGTTGGTTCACGTAAGAGAAATATTACACACATCTCTCCCTCATCTTGTGATTATACACAGCATCTTTCTTGACTCGCTTCAACGTATTACTCGATCTCGTTTGTCCCCGTAATAGTTGAGGTCATTTACGAGGAGCATTGAATAATCAATGCAACACACTGCTTTTTCTGAAAGAAAGTTGGCTTTATTCAGGATGCTGGTACACCATCTTATTCCCCACCCTTTTGGATACAAAACCCTATTTTTCAACATAATCTCCGTTCATCGCCACCTTACTGGGAGGGCCTGTATGCCCGCATGGTACCACTCAACTGGTTAGACGTCGGAGCCATCGCCTTACTGCATCAATAACTTCTCCACCAACAACGCACTGCTTCCCGCGGAGCGTATCTTGCCTTGGGCCAGACGGATGGAAGTCGGAAGGTGCGAAATATGGGCTGCAAGGTGGATTCCAGCGGGCACACACCTTCGAGTATCCCAACTGATGCATGAGTATGTCAGCGCTACCAGCAGAGACATACACTTGTGCAGCAAGTTGTTTGAATGTGATCCGTCGATCACCTCGAATGAGAGTGTTCGCACGTTCCACGACTGCAGGAGTCACAGCTGTGAGCAGCCAGCCGTCGTGTGGGGGCTGGGACAGGTTTGCGCGCCATTGCGGCCAACAACTCACCGTGGTTTTGTTCACATGCAAGTCTCCGTGGACATTCTGCAAGCCCTTATGAATATCTATGATGCTCTGGTTTCCCACCAAATGAAACTCAATGACAGCTCTCTACTTGGAACAGACCTCCGTTACAGATGTCACTTTGAAGCCTATGCATAGTGTCGGTACCTATTGGAACTTCATGAAACTAAACGGGCTGAGGCGGGAAAAATGCACTATCTCCCACAACAAATTCTGCATTTCTTAACCGAAAGTGCCGGCTAAAAAATGTTGCATTTTGTATTGAACGCCTCTCGAACAAAACACCCCCGCTGCTCCCCCGCACTTTCAGGCAGTGATGCGTGTTATCGTTCTTTACTTCATTACGACTCTTAGTACAGAGTCGTTGTAATTCTCTACACCACTTCAGTGCTTGTAGCAACAGGGAATTCGTAGGTCGCTCTGCTGGGTCCTTCTTCCGTTACCAACATCAGCGTTGCCGCAGAGATGGACGCAAAAGACGACAAAACCACATGGCATTAAAGGACCAACACACGCTGCTACAACTTCTCCCCGAAGCGTAAAATTGGACTAACCGGCGCCCACGCCCAGAAACAAACACTAATTTAGTCATTTCCTTTCGCGGGCGCAACTGAGCCCCGCAGCTAGTCGGTGCTCGTATTAATTGTTACGAAAATTTTTGCATAGTCTGTTCAGCTCTCCGCCCCTGCGGCGAAATTAAATCGCGCAGCATTTCTCATAACGGATGGCTAACCCTAATTTTTCACGGAAATGAAATTCATTCGCGTATTAACTTTGTGGAGGACGCGCCGTCTAATCCCGGGAGTTTTTCATACGTGCGTTGGCGCTCCACATGCCCGTCGGCAGAATAGCGCCTAATGAAAACGTTGCAAGAAGCGTGCGCGCCCGCGCGCAGCACGGGGTGCCCGCCGTAATATATTTTCGCAGTCCCCCCCCCCCCCCCCCGCCACCGGCCTTCTCCCTCCATACGCCGCTCGCCCCTCCTAGCCAGGGAAGAACACCCCTCCCCGTGGCAGTCCGGGGACAGCACCACCTCCCAAAAAATGTTTTATGCACGACAGTCCACTTAAAAAGGGGGGAGATGGCGTGCTGTGCGCGAGCCAGGTTGCTCGCCGTATGTGGCGCTGCAAGAATCACTTCGCCGTGCAGCACAGCACACTGAGGTTGGGTGAAACAAGGAAGAAACATCTCATGCTAAGGACTTACTGTCCCTGAGTGATCTATTCGAAAAAGGTGTTAAATTCTAAGAGTAAGTTACGTTTTATTTTGGCAGACGATGTAAGTTTTATTCAATGCTGCGTTATACTTTAGGGTAACACAGATACATGACACTATTTTTCAACATTGTTACTGAGTCGTGTAAAAAATTGTCGTAATATTCTGTCAGTCGTTCAGTTCCTCGACAATAGAAATCCGCTCCATGGTCACGGAACCATTCGAGAACCGCTGTGTGAAAGTAGTTTCCATTGTAAAATCCCCCCCGCCCCCCCCCCCCACCACTACCACCATGCCTTTTCACCTTGCCGTTAATATTCCTTTCGTCCCCATCAGCATCACCTACCTCAGTGCAACCCAGTTCAAATTATTACCACCATTTCACGAACGCTGGAGGTGACATTGCATTTGATCCGTATAACGCCAGAGTTTCACGGTGAATCTGTCTACAGTGTAGAAGTTTTGCCGACAAAAATGGTGCTGTCCCGAGTACTTCAACGCCGATTTAATTGCACGTTTTGCCGCTCCTATTATGCGTACCACAGTGGAAGTTTGTCTGCTGCCAACCCAGAACACGTAATCTGTTCTGATAATGAATCAGTCGTGTTGCCCAATGGTCTTGGGGTGGGACGACATGTGTAACCTGCATTCTGAAGCCCTAAAGTGTGTTGTAGGTCAGCTGTACGTCATTGATCGTCAGGGATATTTGTTGATCTAGCAACACATCACACGTACTTCTGAAGAGTAAATTGCTCGCTTCAGAGCACTGTAGACGGCTAGTAACTGGTACGAGGCGGTAGTGTGACACTACCCCACCGACTTGGCTAAAATGTTGTGAATGTGCCTGTTCGGAGTACAGAATGGGTCCAGTAAGATGAGTCGATATGGAGTTGTGGAATGTACGTGCCCATGAGCCCACTGTGAACGAAGTTGCCCGACATGTTGGCATGTCAATGCTGACTGTCCAAGAGTGTCTTCAGGTGCTGATGTATCACTCATGGCCAGTGACAAGGTATGAGAACAGTGGGATTGGAGCGGAAGTCACTCCTTGTCAATGACAGTAGGTTACCTATCTGACGGGAACTGCTACTGTCACTGAATACAGGAGTACTGGCACAAAGTATGTGCTGCCCCACCATTGTCACCAAATTTATTCAAGATAGCGGATCAAAAATGACAGTAATAGATACGGCAATATTGCAATTAGATCATGGTGGGAAGTTCAAATTTTGGCAGGAATATAGGTCAATTGGGTTACCTCCACTAACCTAACCCCCTTCCCTCCACCTTACCCCTCCATAACTGAGAAAATGGCAGGAAGTTCAAATTCCAGCAGGACAATACAACACACCAAAACTGTCTCCACCAACCTAAGAAAATGGCGGGAAGATAGGTCACTTGGGCAACCTCCACTAACTTAAGTCATCTGACCGCCACCTCTTCCTAGGAATTGGTGGGAAAAGGACTCAGCTTGTGCTGGATAGGATGAATTTCTTTATTTACACAGTCTTCATTTAAACAATTTGAGGCAGTATCGCCACCAAGTGTGTTCATCACAAGGTCTGGAGTCTAGCTGACCTAGTACACAATACTGCCACCAGAGGGCACTGTCATCCCTTCCGTGACGTAATCCAAGATGGTGGTCTGGAGGGGAAAAATGGCGGGAAAAGAACTCGGCCTGTTCTGGGCTGCTGAAGAGAGGAAAGAGTGTACTTTATTTATTTTGGAACAGTTCATTTTGAGACATATTTGATGTAGTACATTTCTTACACTGATACGAAACATTTGCCCCGAAATGCTTTGGTTCACATTAAATAGTTTGCAGATCTGCAAATTACTCATAAATAATGTAATACACTGATGTACAGACACGCAGACAACTCGTAAATTGCCGAAATAATGCCGCACACAGCATACAGACCTGCAAATTACTCGTAAACTGTCGAAATAAAGCATTGCACAGTTGTGCTCACAATGCTTAAACAGTCGAAACGAATGCAGTGCACAAACTCTCATTGCATGTAAATAATACTTTCAAACTATCAGCAAACTGTTGCAATGCATGCATGTGACAATGCCACCAACTGCACACACGCCCCCACAAAGTGACAACACTGCCGCCAGCTGCTGAGCCACACAGAGGTGTCTGTTCGGGTCCCACAAGCATGAGGCGGCGGCATCCCTTTCATACTGGACACCTGAGAGATTCTCGTTGAAATACATGATCACCTACGCATCATTGCTGACGCTATGATAGGTAGCTGCAGTGCGGGTCCAGGACTGAGAGAGATGTTTGCATAGCAGCTAGAAGGTTTGAACTGTTATACTGACATCACATGTCTATCTAAATAAGCGCCATCTCACTATCTGGGCCACTGGCATGAAACCTGTAGATACTGACATCATAGGTGGCACAACAGAAATCTGTTCCAATGCTTCCCAGAATAGCACAGGGTGCGTTAAAAGCATTCTTGTTGATTGGAAGGAGAGCAATGTCGAAGTACACCTGGGTAGGGGGGGGGGAATTGGAACAATTATGCAAACAGAATTAGAAGCACTGTTCTACAGAAGAGAAAATGGCGGGAATTTTCTGTATCCTACAGTTACTGGCCTGGAGATGTTCTAATGCCACAGTGGTGGATGAGTGATGGCATCCCCGCAAGAGATGGATGGTCTGCTTCAACTCGTGTTTGAACACTTGCTTTCTTAGTACTTTCTGTACATACATTGCCCCCATCTTGTTCGAATCAGTTTGTAGACACTTATATGTTCCACCATAAGGGATGTCTTGTGAATGAATGCAGCATTATGATTGACCCTTATTGAATTTACCTGTTGAATTACTGAAGCTGCCAGTGTGGAAGCAATGCCTGGATTTTTTTTCTCTTCTTGCACAGATCACCATACAGCACCAACAAACTCTGCAAAGTGGCCTACAGATCCTTAAATACAGAAAGACACTCAATTACACTGCTCTGCCACTGAGGATGGGAGCTTGAGTATTAGATT
Source organism: Schistocerca piceifrons (assembly GCF_021461385.2). NCBI lineage: Eukaryota > Metazoa > Arthropoda > Insecta > Orthoptera > Acrididae > Schistocerca > Schistocerca piceifrons. The sequence goes on from NC_060138.1 coordinate 905,730,337, forward strand.
GTGAAACCGACCTCCAACTCAGCAATACAGGGTGAGTCACCTAACATTACATATTTCGTAAACCACATCAAATACTGACGAATCGATTCCACAGACCGAACGTGAGGAGAGAGGCTAGTGTAATTGGCTAATACAAACCATACAAAAATGCACGGAAGTATGTTTTTTAGCACAAATCTACGTTTTTTTAAATGGAACCCCGTTAGTTTTGTTAGCACATCTGAACATATAAACAAATACGTAATCAATGCCGTTTGTTGCATTGTAAAATGTTAATTACATCCAGAGATATTGTAACCTAAAGTTGACACTTGAGTACCACTCCACTGTTCGTTCGTGTGTATCGGAGAGCTCCGAATTACGTAGGGATCCACAGGGAACGGTGATGGACCTTAGGTACAGAAGAGACTGGAACAGCACATTACGTCCACATGCTAACACCTTTTTATTGGTCTTTTTCACTGACGCACATGTACATTACCATGAGGGGTGAGGTACACGTACACACGTGGTTTCCGTTTTCAATTATGGAGTGGAATAGAGTGTGTCCCGACATGTCAGGCCAATAGATGTTCAATGTGGTGGTCATCATTTGCTGCACACAATTGCAATCTCTGGCGTAATGAATGTCGTACACGCCACAGTACATCTGGTGTAATGTCGCCGCAGGCTGCCACAATACGTTGTTTCATATCCTCTGGGGCTGTAGGCACATCACAGTACACATTCTCCTTTAACGTACCCCACAGAAAGAAGTCCAGAGGTGTAAGATAAGGAGAATGGGCTGGCCAATTTATGCCCATGTTTGTTCCAACACACAACTGAACGTCGGAGCTTTCAAGCGTCAACTTTAGGTTACAATATCTCCGGATGTAATTAACATTTTACAATGCAACAAACGGCACTGATTACGTATTTGTTTATATGTTCAGATGTGCTAACAAAACTAACGTAGGTTTGTGTTAGAAAACATACTTCAGTGCATTTTTGTATGGTTTGTTTTAAACAATTACACAAGCCCCTCTCGTCACGTTCGGTCTGTGGAATCGGTTCGTCAGTATTTGATGTGGTTTACGAAATATATCCAGCGGTAACGTTAGGTGACTCACCCTGTATATCACTGCATCTTGTGTCGTTGTAGTAAACATAAAATTCGTATCATGCGCCATACAAAATCGCCCCTTTTACGTCATTTGTGTAACAATTGACCGCCAGACACTTGTACATATACCACAGAAGAAAGCATAAGCAAATGCACCATAGGTACACTCCTTACTGCAGTTGATATTTCCTGCGAGGTCGGGCAGTCATTCACTCCCCACGCATGACCAGAGTGCCCTCAGTGGTCTGAAGTCACTCTCAGAACTGTTCTACGAATTCAGGGTTGGCCTCCCTCAGCACAGAAGTGTTATTCCTTACAGCCTCGACTTGCTTGCTTTTCTACACCTATTTCCAGACTCTGAGATTACAAGGACATATGTAATTTCACATGGTTCGTCAGAATATTCTACCATTTTTCGCAATACTTCTCGATAACAAGCACATAGCAATATCGCATGCATAGCAGTATCGCTTGCGAAACATTATTCTGAAGATATGGACTGGAAATTGTTTCTCTAGAAACCCAAAACCTTAGCAAGGTGGTGCTTGCTGCGAACTACTGAGTAACCATCGCCCATAACCCAACCTCTGACATGTCATCGAGACAGAATGCATTGCAAATACTGGAGAAATATCTAGCGACGGCGGCGTGAGGGAGTTGCAAATACCGGTTTAATACCACGCTCCTTAGACGAATCACTTTCAAAATTCAGTAATTTTATTACAAGGATGCACCATAGGTGAAATGTAACCGCACTGTTGGTCTGATACTACACAATTTGGCGATCATATATTCGGTATTATGGTATTTGAATGGAAAAAACCACTTCATTCAGAGGTAATGCCATACATAGATTTATAAAGCCAGTATAGCTTTTAACATGGATACTTATATGTAACTGTCAAACCAAGACCGCTTGTGATGGTAATATGGTGGTGTTTTTCAACATCTGGCAGTTTGTAAGATGATTACACCTCTCTAAGACACAGTGGTACCATTGGCAAGAAAACTTATGAGACATATTCACCCATTGTAGACCTTTTCTCAGTATTATTTCATATCGCTAGCAGTCAGTTATTGACGAAGTATTATGCTTAGTAGTAGGGGATGTGTGATAGGTTTGCCTTGAGCTTCAGGCTTGTAAAGTATGCTTTTGTTTTCTGACATGTGCAAAAGGGAATTATTATGACCAGTCGTAAGGAAGGTATGGATTTGACGTCGAGTACTGCAATAGCAAAGGGAAGAGTATGTCAAGTCGTAAGAATGGTACATATATTTCTATTTCCAGAGCCACAGCAGTAAACAGGGTGTATATCCGATACTTCGCTCATTGTCAAATGTGATTCAACTGAGACCTCAATCATAACATTTAGTTGTAAGTTCATGGATAAAATATATATGACCAGTTTCCTAGGGTGATGATTCTACCTGTACATGTTTTTTGTGCAGTGCTGGTGACCTGTGTGGGGATGATTCACATTTCCCGTTAAGCCCTCCGAAAGGAGAGACCTGTTGGAGGGCAGGAATGTAGATGTCGTAACTGGATTGTCCTCTAGACGACGGAATAGTGAACTAATAATTAGTATGTGTTGGATAGCTTTCGTGATCATGTGGAAATTTTATGAGATTCAGTATGGACATGTCTGCACTGAGCCATTTTTCCCTCCCGTGTGAATTGTTTGGTTGAGTGCTTCTTCACATTTCGTGTCTTTATTTAGTTGAGAGATCATAGATTGTATTGTGTGCATCTAGCATGTGGAAGACATGTTTGCCGGTTCTCTAGACATGGGAAAAACCTTGTTTTATATTGTATTGTACTGCATGTTAACTGGGGACCTAGAAACGATGGAGAGGCTCCATCCCCACTGCAGCCGCAGTGGTCCATAACCCCACGACGACTACTGCAGTCCACTTCACCCCTTTGCTGCCCCACACCGAACCCTGGGTTATTGTGCGGTTTAGCCCCTGGTGGACCTCCCAGGGAATGTCTCACACCAGATGATTGTAACCCCTATGTTTGCATGGTAGAGTAATGGTGGTGTACACCTACATGGAGAACTTGTTTGCACAGCAATCGCCAACATAGTGTAGCTAAGGCGAAATAAGACGAACCAGCTTGCATTCGCTGAGGCATACGGAAAACCACCTAAAAACCATCGACAGACTGGCCGCCTCACTGCACCTCGACACAAGTCCGCCGGTTGGATCGTGCTGGGATCAGGCGCATCTTCCCACTCCGTGAAGCCGTGTGTTAGACTGCTTGGTTAACCAGGCAGGCTTGAGAAACACCTTAGTTGACCTTGTAAATTGTAGGGATGATTTGGAATCTGTTACATCACAAATATCTGTACTTGAGAGTGGAAATATCAGTGCCTTCTATTTGCTTCGAGTTCTCATGTAGAGGTCCCCCAGATGGGATAAGCGCTAAAGTTTTGGGTTTGTAGAGAAATAATTTCCAGTCTATATCTTCGGAATTATATTGCATGAGCGATCGGTAGGCTACTGCTATGTGCTTCATATCTAGAAGTACATCTGTCGGGGGGGGGGGGGGGGGGGGGTAGAGAATAACGATGACAGCATGTTGGGCTGATTGATCTGAATGGACGTGGATCTGTTTCGGACTGTAGTGTCTGTGTCTAGTTTGGATACGTACCACATTGCGCGCATTTCCACCGAATGGTCAAAACACGGTCCTGCTGCACTAGCTCAGTTCGTTCTGTTTCTACATGCATTGCAGAAGGTGGTGGTGGATAGGTCTTTCTACTACTTCTCCACAGTTCCAGCCTAAATTGGAACGATCACAAGCGGAAAGCTGTAGAAAAGGGAGCAGTTGCAAGATGCGTAGGGAGTGACTAAAACCACGTTGGAATTTTACTGTAGCAGCTAGGTTTGGGAAACGTGACTCGTTTCATGATATGGTAGTGCCAGAAATATGATTGAGGAGGTATGTGCTTGAATGGAAAGACATGATTCCAAACCATGTACATCATTTAAAGCAGATAGCATAACACTAGAGATCTGAGAAGCTAGTGTACATTTCTTACGACCTCAATAAGCATTCGATTTACTACAGCTTGTGATCCTTCACAATCAGTCATCGCCTATAACTGAGTGGATATATAGCAGAACCTCTGACATGGTATCAAGAGAGAATACGTTAGACATACTGGAGAAATATCTAGCGGTGTGAGGGCGTCGAAAATATCTATTTCATACCATGTTCCATAGCCAAATAAATTTCAAAATTCAGCGATTTTATCACGAGGTTGCGTCTTGGGCTACATAAAAGCGCCCTGCTAGTCTGATAATATACACTCCATCAATCACCGTCTAGGTATTTGTCTGGATAGAAAAACCACCTCTTTCAGAGGTAACGTCGTACCTCGATTTATAAAGCCAGTATGGCTTTTAACATGGATACTTGTGTGCATCTGTAGAACCATGACTGCTTGTGACAGTAACATACAGTAGTTTTTGGGATCGTGTTTTTCTTAACATCTGGCCGATTTTGTCCCTCTTCCTAGGACACGCAAGAAAAACATATGAGACATGTCCACCCATGGTTGATTATCTCTCAGTATTATTTCGTATCGCCAGTGGTCAGTTACTGATGAAGTATTATACTTAGTAGTAGGGGCTGCGTGATATGTTCACCTTGAGCATCAGGCTTATAAAGTATGTGTTTGTGTTCCGACATGTGCAAAGGAAATGACTATGTCCAGTTTTAAGCAATGTATGGATTTGATGTGGAGTATTGTGATAGCATGGGAAGAGTATGTCAAGTCATAAGAATGTTACAGATATTTCAATTTCCAGAGCCACAGCTGTCAGTAAGGGGTATTTCCGATACTTCACTCATTGTCAAATGTCATTCAACTGAGGCCACAATCTTAACATTTAATTGTAAGTGTAGTAATCAAATATATATTTGACTGGTTTCCCAGGATGATGATTCTGATTATGCATTTTTGGCTTGCAATCCTGGTGGCCTGGGAATGATTAATGTTCCCATTAACGGCAGGAGCCATGTGAATGGAAAGATCTGTTGGGAAGGCGGAATGTAGTTCACTTCACCGTGTCATCCTCTAGATGGCAGAATAAGGAACTAATACTCAGTATGTGTTGGGCAGCTTTCATGATAGTGTGGAAATTTGAGAAGATTCAGTATGGATGAGTGTTTGCACTGGACCATTATTCCTTCCCCTGTAAATTGTCTGGTTGATTTTTCTGCACATTTCGCATCTTTATTTAGTTCAAGGAAAATCGACTGTGGTGTGTGCATCTACCAGGTGAAAGACAGGTGGAAGACATGTTTGCTTGTTCTGTAGACATGAGAAACAACTTAGTGGACTTTGTAAATTATAGGGATGATTTTGAATCTGTTACATCACTCACATAGGTATTCTATTCCTCCATTTTTTTCGAATTTTCATGTAAAGGTCTTTGCAGACAGGAGAAGTTCTAGTTACTCAGTGGTTTACAGCATTTTCCACCTCAATAAAGTTTCGGGTTTCTAGAGAAATAATTTCCAGTCTAGATCTTTGGAATTATGTTGCATGAGTGATACTGTTATGCAAGCGATATTGCTTTGAGTTCTGTTTACATAATTGTTTTGATTTTCTCCCCATCTATGCTTAGACGGTGCTCTCTTTCCAAACAACATGAGTGCTTTTATGATTGACAGTGTTTTTGTGAGCATGCGTAGATGTTTAGCGTTGAAAACGTTTAACGTTCTTGAGATGTATGTTGAGAGCAGGAGGAATATTTCGTCGCTATGTCAGCCACGCTGGGTAGGTAAGCACATGTGCATGGCTAGATGCAGCTCGCATGTCCCATTAGGATCACTACGAACAAAGCACCCTGTGCTATTCTGGGATGCATTGGAACAGATTTCTATAGCGCGACCTCTGATGTCAGTATCTACAGGTTTCTCACCAGCGGTCCAGAGGGTGAATTGGTGTTTATTTAGATACGTGGCGTCAGTATAATAATGTGAACCTTTTAGCTACAATGAAAACATCTCTCTCGTCGCTGGACCTACACCGCACCTATGAATCATTGCGTCAGCAGTGGTGCCTAGGTGAACACGTATTTCGACAAGAATTTCTCAGGTGTCAAGTATGAAAGGGATGCTACCGCCTCATGCTTGCGGGATCCAAACGGACACCTCTGTGTGGCTCGGCAGCTGACAGCTGCATTGTCACTTCGCAGGGGCATGTGTGGAGTCAGCGGCGTGGGCTTGTTCGCGCATTGGAACCGTTTGCTGTTAGTTCGAAAGCATTTTTTACGTGCAATAAGTGTTTGTGCACTACATTATTGTTGGTTGTTTAAGCGTTGTGGGCATGTCTATAATCTGTGTAAATCGTTATTTCGACGTGTAGGATGTAAACACATAGGGTGGTCCAAGGAAAACAGAACTCAGTAACAGAGACAGGACGGCACCAAATTGGACTGTGTCTCTCATAAGAAGATTACTGTCTCAAAACAAACTGCTGAGCTCTGTAAAAGTCTCGGGAATGTGTAAAGGTAGAATGGGAACAGTACAACAAAAACAAAAACAAACATAGTTTTTGGAGCTGTTACTTCATTAACAACTAGCGGTGAAGTAAATAGTTAACATTAATGATGTTAGGTGTTTCCTAATTAGAGAAAGGAGAGAACTTAGTGAGTTAGAAAGCAACATAATTTCGGTGCAGAAATGCAGATGAGTAAACGAATGTGCAACCTCACTTACCGTTTTGTAAGCCTGCTAGTATGTGGAACAGGGATTGAACGCCTTGTGCAAGGTGACCCCGAGGTGCACCGACAAAATTTCGGTAGTTGTTCTGGAACAGTTTCCAAGTGTTTAAATTGAAAGAGCCGTTGGTCTTCGGTGGCTCATTACGGAATATATAAATTGCATATCGTTTACTGTATTGCTCCGCTGTTCATGTTGCATTCAGTACTGCTTGGGTCTATCTGGGATTTCTTTTTTTCCAGCAGTTTTGTTTGTACGTTAACAGTGATACACAAAAGCATGACTGAGTTTACTGACGAGGAGTTGGATGAGGTGAACCTCGTGTATGGATTCACAGAATGTGAAGGAGAGCGGCGCAGCGACCTTGTCGTTAGCTGGCTGGTTCAAATGGCTCTGAGAACTATGGGGCTTAACTTCTGAGGTCATCAGTCCCCTAGAACTTAGAACTACTTAAACCTAACTAACCCAAGGACATCACACACATCCATGCCCGAGGCAGGATTCGAACCTGCGACCGTAGTGGTCACGCGGTTCCACACAGTAGCGCCTAGAACCGCTCGGACACCACGGCCGGCGTAGTCAGCTGTTCTCGCATCTGCGACAACTACATCACAGTAGTTTTATATCCGTACATAGGCGTCGACTTTATGTTTTCGCGTTGTTCGTTTCGGTGAAGGCATATCATAGTTTTTTTAATTGCTGTGAATGTACTTAGGCAGAAAGAAAGGTACTTGGGCAACAAAGAGAATAAATAATTATTACTCTGGAACTAGTCACTGGAGACCACAGGTCACTTACAGCACGGTACTCAGAAAATATCCTTGAACAACTTCAGAGATGGGGTCCTTCTCCCTGTAGAGTGAAGTTATCGTATTTAGATGACCTTGTGTCAACAGGTGGATAATTAGCAGACGATATTTACTTGAACGCGTTATCGTGAGAATGAAATAAGATGTACATGGTCTGGCGCTGTTTTTCCTGACTTAGACTCGAACGATGGAAGTATCAACACATACTCAAAAGCATTTTGGATAACTGCAACCTTCCCGTACTGTTGCGTAAGGAATCCAACGTTTTCTAGCGTGGCAGCACTTACACCGAAAAACGATAGGACCAGTGCATAAGTTGCTCAAACAATAACAGGGCGATATGACCGACTGTTCTATTTAAAACCCCAATCTGAACCCCATAGGGTTTGTGTGAGCCGAACCAGAGAACAGACTACAGGCAATATCCGTCAAAAGCCATTCATCTTGGTTTAGGAGGAATGGAAACAAGTTTCGCTTCGGTAAAGACTGAGAACTTTAAGCACCAAACAATGTCAAACGGGCTATTAATCGCCAGTGATGGGTGTACGTAGATTTCCAGCCACATAATGTATCTTTTGATTGGTGGTGAGATCTTAATTGTCTCAACCGTCTGTGATTCGGAGTCTAATGTTATGATCTGCGGATGATGGACGGAGAACAGGATGCTCTGCCCGTCCTTACCATCGTTAACCAGATGGCCCTTATAAATAGTGTTCTGTAGGGCCACCGATGTACCACCAGGGAAAGTACATCCAGCGTCGAATGGCTGGAGACAACGGCGACGTCTCCGACATACGAAACACATTTTTCGTTAATAATGACTGAAACTTAAAAATTACAAAAGTAAAGAAGTCAAGTACACGCTTGATTCAAGAGGCCAATAAAGGTTTACAGAGGAACAGCATAAGAAAAGAAGAATCAACGATTCAGGACATTTTTCGAACGAAAATTTCAGAAAAGGAAGGATTCCTACGTAGGAAGGGTGAGATAACGGGATGAGGAAGGAAAACGCAATCTAGTGAAACGATGAAGCAATAGTGCATGGAAAGGAAGAGAAAACAATGACATATGAAGAACTGACATTGTCACGTTTTCCTCTTAATACTTTACCTTCTTCTGTATTGTTGCTGTGAACATAACGAACGTAATAACCATACACGAAACACTCACTGATTACTTCATCGGTGGTAAACTACTGTAGCCGCGAAAACTTTTATCTAAAGCATGTTACTTGCAATACCGTCAAAAAGGCCATCATGCCTCTCATATAAGCATCTGGTAGACACGAGCATCACAGTCCAAATGATAAAGCTTATTACTGGCCCACTATTGCCGACTGCAAACATATCTTCAACCACTCAACACCCGTGTTATCCCTGAGGCCTGGAGACGTTGCCACAGCACGCTCTCAATAAGGCTCATTTTCATTCATTCTGCACTGTCCAGAACCTTGCAATATGCAGCCCACAACCAGGTAACAAACTCCCTAACTGAAAACAATCTGCTAGACGAATCCAAATCAGGTTTCCCGAAACATCGCAGCACAGCAACTGCTTTAATAAAGGTGACATATGATCTGAAGTTTGCCATGGATGCACAAGAGGCGACTATCATGTGCTTCTTAGAGTTCAGCTAAGCCTTTGGCGCTGTCTGCTTCAACATTTTACTTGCAAAACTGCCTAAATTTCTCACCAACTCCAGTGCGATGGTTTCGCTCATAGCGGACGTCTCGCCAGCGATTCCTCCTGTCTGGCACCATAGTCACAACCGAGACAGGTAGTTTTAGGCGATCGCCAGGCTTCGGTATTAGGTCCTCTGCTCTTTCCATTGTATATCGATATTGTGTCATCAGGTTTGCCGTACTGCAAATACCACATTACGCAGATGACCTATGGCTGCATCTAAGTGTAAAACAAATAAACCTGAAGACAGCTGTCGAGAATCTCAATGCCACCCTGTGTCCACTATGAAAATGGGCTCTGGGTAAATGGTTAAATCTCAACCCATCCAAAACCCAAGCTGTACTAGTTGGTCACTCTAGGCTTGTTATCCCGAATGATCTGTAGTCTCTACAATCTTTGACTTTATATAGAACAATTATTACCTTCTATCCTTCATCAAGAAGTCTAGGAGTAATAACAGATGAAAATCTAATTTGGAGTGAGCACGTGTGTGCAACAAGGCACTGGCATCTCTCCGTGCCTTACAGAAATATAAAATGCTCTTCCCTCTTGATTTGCTAAAAAGCTTGTACAAAGACTTGTGCTTCCAATCATTGATTACAGTGGTGTTATCCTGGAAGGCCTCTCCCAGGAAAGCTAATAGCCCCTGGAACTGGTTGCAAACGCCTGTGTTCCTTACATCTGTGATGTTCATCTCTTTGATCGTAGCCGGCCGGTGTGGCCGTGCGGTTCTAGGCGCTACAGTCTGGAACCGCGTGACCGCTACGGTCGCGGGTTCGAATCCTGCCTCGGGCATGGATGTGTGTGATGTTCTTAGGTTAGTTAGGTTTAAGTAGTTCTAAGTTCTAGGGGACTGATGACCATAGATGTTAAGTCCCATAGCGCTCAGAGTCATTTGAACCATTTTTTTGATCGTATTTCATCATCATTATGCACAGCTACCTTGGCTCCCTACAGACAAGCGCAGAGATTTCTGCACCCTCTGTCTTCTCTGTCATATCAACGAACACTGTTACCCATATCTGTCCTCGATCTTAACGCTCTTATATGAACAATATGGCAGAAATGTTCCCCCCTCTCTGTCGTTCAGCCACTTTCTCGAAGTCCTTCTCAGTAGCAGGAACTCGACTCTGCAGTAACTTCCTTAATATATCAGAGAACTGAATAACATCTCCGGTTTCACAAGACCTTTAATGACATGTCTCCTAAACCAACAATAATGATTATCATTGTCTTGGTACGCGCTAGTTACCCATGTACATCCTTCTTTCCAATCAAATACTCCTCATTTCCTAGTATTGTTAGCTGGTAAAGTCTTCTTAAATTTACTTTCCCTAGAAGTCATTATATCAGAAAACATCTACTTTGTAGACCTATAAATTATTTTTATATCTGTCATTATCATTGTTTTTACTATTTTCATTAATATTGTTGTTGGTGGTGGTAGTGTTGTTGTTCTCATTATTAGTGTCAGCGGCAGCAGCACCAGCAGTATCAGTACAAGTATTACCAGTATTAACTTCATAAGATCATAATCACCATTGTTTACTCACATTGTCCGCATAGACACTCAAAACATTTTAATACTAGTCTGCATACTAAAACTCTCATTTCATAAGAAACTACGATATAAAAAATGTGCTGTATGTGTGTAACATTGGTCCGATGTAACAGAGGGCCTGATGCCCTAAACAGAAATAAATACATAAATAAAATAATAAACTGAATGTAGATTTCAGATTCGGTCCTTCTTTAATATCGCCCCTCATCACCCACTAAGAAATGGGACGAAAATAGTGTAATAAGTTTGATATCATATACTTCGAGCCAAATTGCCGTGGAGATTGATTGTAATTGTAACCCCATTTATAGGTCATCATGCACAGCTGACGGATATGTGAGATAAAAATGTGAACGTAGTGAATTTATAGGTGAACTGTAACAAATTCTGCCGGTACCTTCGCCGAAAGAAAGAGAGAGAAAGAGTTACATGGCTGTGCTACGCAGTGCACTGAAAGGTGAAAGTCATAAGCGTAAGCTATGCAAGCCTGTTTAAATTAACGATAAGTGCACGTAACTGCTATGTTGATGCGCTTTCACTGTGTTCAGTTGCTGTTCCTCAGGAGTCGAATGGATTAGCAGGGTAGAATTTTATGGCCCTTTCATTCCATTCCTGGAACACTGCAAGAAAAACTCTCTCCATTGTTCAGTTTGTGGGATTGTTTGAAGAATTTATTAAAAGAAATACGTGGTCATTACATTTGTTTCTAAGGTAGGAAACACCACAATTAGGAAAAAGCAAAAAACGGAGAGTATTTTTTTGCCTTGAAATGTGCGGCTCCTTTCTGTTCACGGATATGTAACTACGCTAATCGCCACAGAAACAAGTAAAATATTAACTCATTTGTTTGAGTGTTGTCAGACTCTCCCCGTCAGCAAAAACTTGAGTCATTGGAAAATGAGAAATTAATTTTAACAGTTGTTGTTGTTGTTGTGGTCTTCAGTCCTGAGACTGGTTTGATGCAGCTCTCCATGCTACTCTATCCTGTGCAAGCTTTTTCATCTCCCAGTACCTACTGCAACCTACATCCTTCTGAATCTGCTTAGTGTATTCATCTCTTGGTCTCCCTCTACGATTTTTACCCTCCACGCTGCCCTCCAGTGCTAAATTGGTGATCCCTTGATGCCTCAGAACATGTCCTACCAACCGATCCCTTCTTCTGGTCAAGTTGTGCCACAAACTTCTCTTCTCCCCAATCCTATTCAATACTTCCTCATTAGTTATGTGATCTACCCATCTAATCTTCAGCATTCTTCTGTAGCACCACATTTCGAAAGCTTCTATTCTCTTCTTGTCCAAACTATTTATCGTCCATGTTTCACTTCCATACATGGCTACACTCCATACGAATACTTTCAGAAATGACTTCCTGACACTTAAATCAATACTGGATGTTAACAAATTTCTCTTCTTCAGAAACGCTTTCCTTGCCATTGCCAGCCTACATTTTATATCCTCTCTACTTCGACCATCATCAGTTATTTTGCTCCCCAAATAGCAAAACTCCTTTACTACTTTAAGTGCCTCATTTCCTAATCTAATTCCCTCAGCATCACCCGACTTAATTAGACTACATTCCATTATCCTTGTTTTGCTTTTGTTGATGTTCATCTTATATCCTCCTTTCAAGACACTGTCCATTCCATTCAACTGCTCTTCCAAGTCCTTTGCTGTCTCTGACAGAATTACAATGTCATCGGCGAACCTCAAAGTTTTTATTTCTTCTCCATGAATTTTAATACCTACTCCGAATTTTTCTTTTGTTTCCTTTACTGCTTGCTCAATATACAGATTGAACAACATCGGGGAGAGGCTACAACCCTGTCTTACTCCCTTCCCAACCACTGCTTCCCTTTCATGTCCCTCGACTTTTATAACTGCCATCTGGTTTCTGTACAAATTGTAAATAGCTTTTCGCTCCCTGTATTTTACCCCTGCCACCTTTAGAATTTGAAAGAGAGTATTCCAGTCAACATTGTCAAAAGCTTTCTCTAAGTCTACAAATGCTAGAAACGTAGGTTTGCCTTTCCTTAATCTTTCTTCTAAGATAAGTCGTAAGGTCAGTATTGCCTCACGTGTTCCAGTGTTTCTACGGAATCCAAACTGATCTTCCCCGAGGTTGGCTTCTACTAGTTTTTCCATTCGTCTGTAAAGAATTCGTGTTAGTATTTTGCAGCTGTGACTTATTAAGCTGATAGTTCGGTAATTTTCACATCTGTCAACACCTGCTTTCTTTGGGATTGGAATTATTATATTCTTCTTGAAGTCTGAGGGTATTTCGCCTGTTTCATACATCTTGCTCACCAGATGGTAGAGTTTTGTCAGGACTGGCTCTCCCACGGCCGTCAGTAGTTCGAATGGAATATTGTCTACTCCGGGGGCCTTGTTTCGACTCAGGTCTTTCAGTGCTCTGTCAAACTCTTCACGCAGTATCATATCTCCCATTTCATCTTCATCTACATCCTCTTCCATTTCCATAATATTGTCCTCAAGTACATCGCCCTTGTATAGACCCTCTATATACTCCTTCCACCTTTCTGCTTTCCCTTCTTTGCTTAGAACTGGGTTTCCATCTGAGCTCTTGATATTCATACAAGTCGTTCTCTTATCTCCAAAGGTCTCTTTAATTTTCCTGTAGGCGGTATCTATCTTACCCCTAGTGAGATAGGCCTCTACATCCTTACATTTGTCCTCTAGCCATCCCTGCTTAGCCATTTTGCACTTCCTGACGATCTCATTTTTGAGACGTTTGTATTCCTTTTTGCCTGTTTCACTTACTGCATTTTTATATTTTCTCCTTTCATCAATTAAATTCAATATTTCTTCTGTTACCCAAGGATTTCTACTAGCCCTCGTCTTTTTACCTACTTGATCCTCTGCTGCCTTCACTACTTCATCCCCCAAAGCTACCCATTCTTCTTCTACTGTATTTATTTCCCCCATTTCTGTCAATTGCTCCCTTATGCTCGCCCTGAATCTCTGCACAACCTCTGGTTCTTTTAGTTTATCCAGGTCCCATTTCTTTAAATTCCCACCTTTTTGCAGTTTCTTCAGTTTTAATCTACAGGTCATAACCAATAGATTGTGGTCAGAGTCCACATCTGCCCCTGGAAATGTCTTACAATTTAAAACCTGGTTCCTAAATCTCTGTCTTACCATTATATAATCTATCTGATACCTTTTAATATCTCCAGGGTTCTTCCATGTATACAACCTTCTTTCATGATTCTTAAACCAAGTGTTAGTTATGATTATGTTGTGCTCTGTGCAAAATTCGACCAGGCGGCTTCCTCTTTCATTTCTGTCCCCTAATCCATATTCACCTACTATGCTTCCTTCTCTCCCTTTTCCTACACTCGAATTCCAGTCACCCATGACTATTAAATTTTCGTCTCCCTTCACAATCTGAATAATTTCTTTTATTTCATCATACATTTCTTCAATTTCTTCGTCATCTGCAGAGCTAGTTGGCATATAAACTTGTACTACTGTAGTAGGCGTGGGCTTCGTATCTATCTTGGCCACAATAATGCGTTCACTATGCTGTTTGTAGTAGCTTACCCGTATTCCTATTTTCCTATTCATTATTAAACCTACCTGCATTACCCCTATTTGATTTTGTGTTTATAACCCTGTAGTCACCTGACCAGAAGTCTTGTTCCTCCTGCCACCGAACTTCACTAATTCCCACTATATCTAACTTCAACCTATCCATTTCCCTTTTTAAATTTTCTAACCTACCTGCCCGATTAAGGGATCTGACATTCCACGCTCCGATCCGTAGAACGCCAGTTTTCTTTCTCCTGATAAGGACATCCTCTTGAGTAGTCCCCGCCCGGAGATCCGAATGGGGGACTATTTTACCTCCGGAATATTTTACCCAAGAGGACGCCATCATCATGTAATCATACAGTAAAGCTGCATGCCCTCGGGAAAAATTACGGCTGTAGTTTCCCCTTGCTTTCAGCCGTTCGCAGTACCAGCACAGCAAGGCCGTTTTGGTTATTGTTACAAGGCCAGATCAGTCAATCATCCAGACTGTTGCCCTTGCAACTACTGAAAAGGCTGCTGCCCCTCTTCAGGAACCACACGTTTTTCTGGCCTCTCAACAGATACCCCTCCGTTGTGGTTGCACCTACGGTACGGCTATCTGTATCGCTGAGGCACGCAAGCCTCCCCACCAACGGCAAGGTCCATGGTTCATGGGGTAGGAATTTTAACAGATACGTATTAAAACACTGATTATTGCCAATAACATTTTTTTCACCCATGTGATAACACACGGTAGGTAGAAATTTATCCAATGTTAAATAGGGAGTATACAGTATAAGTACAATATCCATGAAACACTTTAAAAATTGATATAAATAAACCGCTTAACATAACCAAACAATGATACAGCTCTTGGAAGACAAATTCTCAAAGATTTTTGAACGAGGCACCCGTAACTTATAAATGAAGACAACCGTCAAGGGCGCCATCGACCATAGTGGCTGGAAATGATGTCGAACCAGGCACAAAAAGCATTTTGTGTGCTAGAATTTGCACGATACAACGCTCACGTATGCGGGACACACTGTCGACGTGCAACTGTCGGACGCATCTGGGATTCCGTGCCGCTGGGTGTCGTGTTCTACAAAACAGTTTATGGACTCATACTCATCACCGAGAGAACTGTCAATGGTATCACGTATTCGACATGGTCCAATTGTGACGCATGCCATAACCTGAAGCTGAAAATAGGGATATCGTCTTGCAACTAGATGGCGCCCTACACGTTTCCTCAATAGTGCACGAGGTTACCTGAATGAGACGTTGACACCTCGCTGAATAGACTACGTTCACCCAACGTGACGCAATTCGAGTGGTCAACTGGTTACCAGACTTCTCACTTTGCAATTTTTCTCGTGGGTTTACATCAAGGAAATGTTCCACCTCTACTAAAGAACCTCGAAGTCTTTAAACACCGCTTCGTAGTAGCTATTTCTACTATCACTCCAGATTTGCTGGGACAGTATAGGGAGAACTGCGCTACGGGTTACAAATGTGCCCATAACGAAGGATGACCACATAGAACATTTCTAAACAATGTGAAAAGCATTAAGAGTTTGTCTTTTGCATGCTGTATCATTTGCTGAATTTTTATTGGCCTTTGTTGCTCTGTAACGATCTTTTAAAATGATTCATGGACTTTTACAATTATCCTATACAATGTGAACATAAATTTAAAAGAACTATATGAATAAGACAACAGACCATGTACTTTCATTGGGAAGAGCACCAAAAGAACGAAAATTTTGTAATCTTTTGCTGAAAACCTTGTAGACAGGACAACCACAGCTGTGATCAATCAGCTTGGGGATTAAGAAGCCGCTTCAACTGTGTTTAATCGTTTTGATATCGGATCACAACCGGTTTCGTGGCACATTCGCCAGGTGGGCAAAAATGTTGCTCTTCAGCCATGATTCTGCCATTTGCAATACTGTATTTAAACGGCTTCGGTACCTACTGCTTTCGTTCGTATATTCATCATATTTTCTGCACACCCGGCAGCGATGACCATCCTTGAGTAGACACGGCTTTCTACTTTTTTGTTGTAATTATTTTAAATTATTGACAATGTACAGAACTCAAGGAGAGTACGAAACTACACGGAGAGGAAGGCTGCCTGACATCACACCCGCTGCTGCTAGACGACTGGCATATATAAGCGATGGGAAGGCTGTGGTCGGAAACGTCGCGTTACAGAACTGCTTAGTCTGTGCCATCGTACCTGTGGCGTCTACAATAAAGTCGGAAACGCCACTTTTATGCCAACGTCTGAGGGCGGTTACCTGGTCATTGCTACGGTGGTTCTGACCTTACAACCTGCAACGGTGCCGTTTACGTTTGATGATTTTGTTCATAAGATTTGTATTTGGAAGAAATCCGTCTTGAGAAAAACGCAGTTTTACCTTTTCTTCTACTTCCCAGACATGTTTTGCTGAAGTTTCAGCATCTTCAGTAGGCTATTATTTTTTTCTGCTAATAGAATGCTGTGATAGAAATTTTGATGGAAAGAGAACAAAAGCCCACTAATGATGCTTAACTTTAGCAAAACATGTTTGGGAAATAGAAGAAAAAATAAAACTTTGTTTTGCTCAAGGCGGAACCGCTCCAAAAACAAGCAAAAGCGGACGGAAGAACTTCAAGATAATCCTGCTCATTGCTAATCTGGAACACAATACGATCTTCTCGAACGGTTTCTAACGGCTTTCACGCCGTGTTTGCGTGAATACACGGCCGGTTCTGTCCGTCACTCTGTGGATGTACGCCAGAAATGCCGTACAAGACATTTCTTCTTCCGCCATGTTACACCACCCAGTGTTTAACTTCGCGACGCTTCTTTTGTAACTCGTGGAGTACCCATTGCTCCTCAGAACGCATCAAGGTGCTGCCTCCAGCATCCGAGATGTTACGACTAACATATTCATCTTTCGCACGTTACGAGCGCATTAATCATTCCTCTTCTCCAGCAACGTTGATGATCAGGAAGTTTGCTGTTCTGCTTAAGAGATATATCAAAACATCTTGACTGAGATAATTAACAACGTCGACTCAAAGGATTTTGCCCCGTTCCAAATTCTCTAATGTTTTAGATGCCGTTCTATCGCAGTTAAAACTGACTGAGAAAGACAACGAAACCCCACATTATCACCGCAAAGTGTTTTCTTTCTCGCAGTTTATTTTAAAAAATAATAATTACATAAGTGTTTAAAAGCAAATAATATTTTGTGTAGTGTGGATAAATATGAAGTAAATGCCCAAATATTTCGAGGTATTTGGTAACAACGTTTAACGAAGAGTTGTCTTTACATAGGATAACGTTTATTACGGTGATATTCCAATATTGGAAGTAAATCGGTCACGAAATTTTTGAGATATTTGCGTAACAACGTTAAACAATGACTTTTCTTTGTATAGTGCTTACATACTCGTATTACAGATAAAGAAATCTTCTGCCTCCATAGGGCTTTCGAGCTGACGTAGGCACATTTAAAGTGTAGTGTAGGCGCATGGTACAAACTGAGATGGCCACCATGCCACTAGTAACCTTTGCTGTTCTGAAAGACGCAACCAAGGTGACTAACTCCAACTCTTTCTTTGTCATCTTTTTCATAGTGCTATAGACAGTTCCCAGTAACCCAGTAAGACACTAGATTGTATGACTGATTTGTATTTCCAGTTTATTCACGGATTTCTTCATCTGTACAAAACTTAAATTTTCTTGTGTAATTCATCCTTTTGCATCCATATTTGCCCCCCCCCCCCCCCCCACTCGCCAAGAACCTGCGGCTCTGGGCAGTGCCACGGTTAGCCTTCACCCCTCCCCCCCTCTCCCAGAGACGCCCATGATAATTATTTATTTTGACAGTATGCTGTTGCATGGTCGAAAAATACGCGAAATTTTGTTCCTACTTTATGGTATTAATATTCATGTAACTTGCACTACGTTATCGCAGTCAGAGTGGCCTTAGACCAATGAAATAAATACGTACAATAGGAAATGTTGACTAAAGATTGTAATGAGAAGGAAGACAGAAGGAAGATTAGGATTTAATATCTCGCCGACGAGGACGTCATTAGAGAGGGAACAAAAAACTCGGATTAGGAAAGGTAGGATAAAAAATGAGGACATTATATATTAAAAGTACCATCCCGACATTTGCCTTAAATAATTTAGGTAAATCACAGGAAACTCTGCCCCTCGAATGTGACTCTAGCATTTTCCCCCTACTCCATCTAGTACCGTAGAGAGGACATCGGCAGGTTGGTACTGGCAGCCAGTGATTTCAGCGCACGTGCAACGTCACCTGAGCGAGAACGACACGTTTTATCGACAGCCTCCTCCCACCCCTCGGTAAACTTCCGCGACACGTCACACGCTACGCTACCGGATCCCGTGCGCGAAACTTCACTCTTGCCAACTGCGACGGAGGACTTCGTAATATAACGTTTCCTTCAACATTTCCACCATCGGATTGCGCATTCTCTCCACAAATAGGCTCAATTCACCTGCAACGGTGTCTGCCTCAAATACAATGATACTGGCGATCTCAACAAGAAACAAGCTCAAACTCACACAAATGGACGTCAAAA
Source organism: Schistocerca piceifrons (assembly GCF_021461385.2). NCBI lineage: Eukaryota > Metazoa > Arthropoda > Insecta > Orthoptera > Acrididae > Schistocerca > Schistocerca piceifrons. Next base: position 905,749,367 of record NC_060138.1, read on the forward strand.
AAGGTTTTCTTGTTCGTGACTTTTTATGAAATTTTATTCATACTCGAAAGTTATTTCCTAATGAGCAGCATGTGTTCATCTATTTTCTACATAAAATATAGTTTTCCGTTTTGCAACAGGGAGGGGTTAGGAGTTTGAAATGTGTTAGCAGATGCCTATACATCCAACGGGTTTCGTTGCAGTGACGAATCTTTCGCAAGTGTGTGAACACTGTGGGCATTACAGACCCGTTTCAGGAGACCTCGTGCGTAATCTTGACTACTGTCTGAGTAATCGCCGACCAGGGTGGCCGAGCGGTTCTAGGCGCTACGGTCGCAGGTTCGAATCCTGCCTCGGGCATGGGTGTGTGTGATGTCCTTAGGTTAGTTAGGTTTAAGTAGTTCTAAGTTCTAGGGGACTGATGACCTCAGAAGTTAGATCCCATAGTGCTCAGAGCCATTTGAACCATTTTTTTGTCAGAGTAATCGAATTCACATGCGTCTAGTATAATGTGGAAAATTGTTGTTCTGCAGAAATCCGAATACAAGATTTTGGCCACGATATTCTATGAAAGACAAGTCAACGTTTCACGTTGCGATGACCAATAGCCACAAATGAAGAAACTGTGTACGTACTGACAAGGACTTGCTTCAGATGCAGCGTATATATTGGGCATAGAAAACACATTGGTGGAAATAGGAGACAAGTAAATGGCAGTGAGAATGTCAAGAAGTCCTTTCGAGGTTTTCCTGAAATGACTTGCGCAAGTTACAGAAATATAAATCGTGCCTTGAAGCAACGGGGAAGTTAGCTGGGCCCACGAAAAGTAATATTAACAAATAATGCCTTCTTAGCTGTCTTTAGAAGGGAAGGAGGTTGTATACGACGACAGACGTCAGGCCTGTACGTGCTGCTGAAGATACTGTCAACAACGGACGCCAAGAGATCTAATGAGATGAGAACGTGGTACGTGCGAGATCACAAAAAACAACAATCACAACAACAATAGGTCCGGTAATTCGTTACCACGAACTATGTCATAATCATCCACAACAATAGTCAGGAAGATACCGTAGAATGTGTGTGAAAATCGTTTGCTCAGCTACTTGTTCCACTTATGGATGCTAAATGGGAAACACGTAGATACCTCTTTGAAAAATAACCTTTATTTCTCTGATTTTTATCTTGTGGTCGTTTCGTAAAATATTTGTTGGCACATAAACTGTTACACTTTCTAGAGTAAATTTGTCTGTGATTCACAATTCCTTTCTTATTGCACCTACCACTGAATTTTGTTGTGTATTTCGATGATCAATCTTGCTCTACTATGTAAAACAAGCTCACCGGACAAAAAAATTAGCTACCCCTAAGGAAATCATTACAAGCGTCATTTAATACCATTAATTTCTCCCCTGGATATGATAACCGCCTGAAACAGATTAGGAAGTCACCCCACAAGGCTGTGCAGGTACGTCGCTGATAATTTGATCGCGCAGTTCCAACATGTTCCACAGATTTACTGCGGGGCTCGAGTCAGGCGATTTTACAGGTCGATCGAGATGTGATAGGGTGCGGGAGTGTTCAGAAAACCAGTCACACATTAAAAAGCTTTTGATGGTGTGGAGCCCCAGTATTGCAATACTTATCAGAAGAGTAAACTGCCATTTGACTGTGTGTTGTTATATTTGCCTTTTGTACTATCAGTTTCGGCTTTTGTTCCATTATCTAGTACAATGCCAAAAGTTGTTAGACCATTATACAGGTCTACGACTAAAAAACTGCATATGATTTTTTAAAATTTTCTTATTGATTTTGACCTCCCAAAAACAGGAAAAATATTCAAAAAATTCTATCACAGAAATTTTTACGTATATTGCAGTATTTGTGTTCATTAGTAATAAACCTATGTGGTTTTTTAATTTAATAATTTTTTTAAAATTATATCAATTACTAGCGGACCCGACAGACGTTGTCCTGCATGATATTTCAAGCGATTAGGATATTAAACAAAGTATGAAATGAAAGACAAATAATATAATAATTTCATTATTCTTTACTTTGAAAAAACATCAATTTTTGTAAAAACAATTCGTTATAATCAATAATGCTTGTTTAATTTTATCTTAATGCGAGCTGATGAACAATATTTTTAGTCAATTCTTGAGGAGTATAAATGAATAAACTTGACGGTTTTCCAACGCGAGAACACACCACATATACTTGGCCATGTGAAAAGACCGGATTTTCAAGATCCAACCCACAAATCGACATTGTTTGACCTTGCATAAATATAAAATATTGGGTAGTGACATGTGTAGATTGTACCTGTTGCTGGATTTCCTTGTTTGATATTTAAATTATATCTATCTTCTCCTTTCCAAAATATCAATGGATATTGCAAAGCATCGTAAGAGCGATGACTGTCTTCAATCGTATGCACTGTGTTATCTCTGCGTTGATTCGTATATCTCGACGTTCAAATGCGTCGCCAAACATAACAACTGCAACTTCACTAATGGTCGGTGCTTTATATCGGCCCGCGTGCTGCCCAGATGCTACTTTCTCTGCTTTGATGACGATCGTATAGTTGTCGTTTTGCAGTCTGTTTGAAACGGTATTGAACAAATGGACCAACTGGTTGTGATTCTGTAAAAACGGTTCTAAAATACCCACAGTTTCTCGCTCCTCCATCTGCTCGATATGATTGTACTGGCAGCGTGCGTTAATTTGCTGCTCCTCATCGCCCATGAAGTAGATTTGTAGAAGTTTTGAGTCGGTATCAGGCATCGGCATTAAAGAACCAATTTGATGATACACTTGGCCCCTGAATCTTAAACGTTGATTGAAAATTGCGACCATCCTCATTCTGGAAGATTTTTGTTGCTCCAAACGATGTCATTTGAAAGCACGAATTGAATTTGCGAATTTTACGCAAAAACAATTTAGATTGAGATATAGCTCCAGCCAATAGCGTTTTCAGTGGTTCTGGCGGCGAATTCAATGATAGCAATACAACTGTTCCAGACGCGCAGCAAAACCGGCCGATTCACCTTTGTATTTGAGTGCATGACAGTGTTGGCATTGTTTGTTCATAGCACCGATTACAATTTGTGAATGTGACGAATAGTCGATGTCCGATTCTTATTCAAACGCAAGGCGAAGAAGTGATGCACGTGTCAATGCGCGGTACACTTGTAAACGCAGTTGTTCACGTGTTCTGAATGTGTCGGTGACGCGTTGACGTGCCAGTCTTTGTCTCAATGCATTAGCTCGAAGGCGTTCGTTGCGTTGCTCTTGACTTTCATTAGCACGTCTGATTGCAGCCTGGTTTCTTAAATTTTCATTGTCCGTCAGTTGATCTTCTGCCGATCTAATTAACCAACCGTTCTGGACTAATTGTGAATTCAGAGTCCGTCGGCCAATATTTCCTCCTTGTTCACGAAGACGTGGCATTGTTTTATGTACGTAACTTATATGTGAATATAATACACCTAATATTCACTGAAATAAGACACCTGAAATATCAAAAGACACTGTACAAAAAAATTAAAATGTCAAAATAACAGAACACACTTAATATAATAAACTCAAATTAAAATGTAGAAAAATGAACGAAATCCTATGCCCGCAACTTATATGTGAATATAATACGCTCAATATTGCACACAAAAATGCAACGCCACATACCGTGCTGAGTTAAGAATGTAAATTTTCCTGGCCCCCACTTGAATGCATACACAAAAATTCATTCAAGTCGATCCAGCTGTTTAGTTGCAGTATAGATAAATAACATAGGTATCGACTGCAGCGGCATCTGCCGGGCTGATTTGTGAATCTAAACCATCCAGGGCGCCACCCAAACGCATACAAAAAAATTCATGCAAAACGGTCCACCCGTTTAGGAGGAGTTCAGTGACATACACACGTACAGTAGAATTATATATATAAAGATAACTGATAAAATAAACTTAAATTTAAAAATTTGCAATGTTAACTGTTCTTTGTTACCACTTGCAGGTTTTACCGTGAACTCCTGGGCGCCAGAAGCAAATGCAAACAATCTTATTGTTCTGTTTTATCGTGTTGCGACAAGTCAAATGACGATTTGTATCTCGCATGAAATGAAGAGAAAATCTCAGTAGACATATTGCTATTCAAGTGAACAGTGCTGTTGTTTCTGTCTAGTCATGGCTACAAGAGGTTGTGTTATTTCTCCAAACAGTTTTTGTTATATTTGTGGTCAATACACTATTAACAGTCAACAGAGAAACATAAGTGGGTTTGTGCGGAAAGTTTATTTTGCTTGCTACGTCTGTTCAGTTGACGTAAAGGGATTCAATTAAAAAAAAAAAAAAAAAGAAAAGAAAAGAAAAATGTTCAAATGTGTGCGAAATCTTATGGGACTTAACTGCTAAGGTCATCAGTCCATAAGCTTACACACTACTTAACCTAAATTATCCTAAGGACAAACACACACACCCATGCCCGAGGGAGGTCTTCAACCTCCGCCGGGAAAACAAAAGAACCATAAGTTATCCCAACCTTGACTCAGCTTTACATCCAGTGCCCCATAGCTCTGAAATACCTATCCCACAGCTACCTTCCAGTGTGGATGAATACCCGAGTGAGTTGGACGACGAAGTTACATTACCTCTCAGGATGAATCAAGCTCAGTTTTTTCTTCAGACGAAGATGAAAGGCCTCAACTACTTTCTCAAAGTGAACTCAGTGATACAGTAAGAGATTCAGGTCTTTCAAAAGATGCAGCCGAACTGTTAGGTTCCAGATTAACAAATAAAAAATCTTTTATCATCTGGCACCTCATTTTCATGGTACAGACACCGAGAAAAAGAATTTACCCAGTTTTTCTCAAAAGAAGGAAATTTAGTTTTTTTTTCAATGATGTGGAAGGACTCATGCATTGCTTTGATATGCAGTATGACTCATCTGAATGGCTCCTATTCATTGATTCATCCAAAACTAGTCTTAAAGTAGTACTATTGCATAATGGAAATAAATTTGCATCGCTTCTGACCGACATTCTGAGCATATGGACGAAAACTATAAATATTTGGCCATTATCCTGGAAAAAATCAAATATCAGGGCCATCAGTTGATGGTTTTTGGGGACTTCAAAATACTCACGATGCTTTTGGGTCAGCAGGCATGCTATACTAAATACCCCATGCTTCTTATGGTTTTGGGACAGTAGAGCCAGATAACAGTACTGGACTAAAAGTGATTGGCCACCCCAAGAAAGTTTAAAACCTGCAGATAAAAATGTTATCAATACTACTTTGGTACCACCAGAAAACGTTTTGTAGCCCTCTCTCCATATCAAATTGGGGTTGATGAAACAATTTGTAAAATCGCTGCAAAATGATGGGGACTGTTTTAAATATCTATGTACGAAATTCTCGAAGTTGTCGGAAGCGAAGTTGAAAGAGGGAGTTTTCACTGACCACTGACCACGACATAAGAAAACTTTTAACCGATACCCTTTTGTGGAAAGTATGAATGAGAAGGAAAAAAAAGCTTAGGTATCGTTCAAGGATGTTGTGCGAAAGTTCTTGGGAAATACTAAGGATCCTGACTAAAAACCAATTGTTCAACGGATGCTAGCAGCATACGAAGCTCAAGGCTGCAAGATGAGCTTGAAGGTCCACTTTTTACACTCCCACATAGACAGTTTTCCTGAAAACCTGGGAGCTTACAGTGAAGAACAGGGGGAGCGGTTTCACCAGGATGTCCGTGATATCGAGAGACGGTATCAAGGGAGATGGGATGCCACTATGCTTGCTCACTGCTGTTGGATGCTTAGACGGGAAACTAAAGATGGAAATCGGAAAAGGACTCGGCGAAGTATCAAGAAAAAGAAGAAAAGATTTCATAAAAAACATGAACAAGTTTAATATCGTTACTATATGTCTCAAAATAATGTTTAATTGGTTGTAAAAAAATATTATGTTTGATAATGTTTTTACCAATTTTTTGTGTTTTAATTTGCAAAAAAACCTAATGTCATAGAAAAAATGGACTGAGTTGTATAAAGGAAGATGAAATTCCTTTACAAAATGTGGAAGAGTTGGAAATGATCAGTGCTTGGTTCAAATACAGTTTATTTATTCGTTTATCAATGTCAGTTGACTTTCTCAGTACATCTACAGACCGATAGTTATAAAATTTACATTCATGTAAAATCAATGTAGCCATCATTTTAGTAGCTATGTTTGTTTCTACACTTAATCCAAGTCTATAGCTTTTGTCCTACTCATTTTTCCTTATTTTTGTTTATTCATTTATTAACCTTTCAATAGCCGCCTACATGGCAGTTTACAATGTTGTCTTTCTGGAGGGATAAACAGGAATAAGGAAAAATGAATACAATAAATACTGTAGACTTTTATTAAGATTAGAAAGCAGCACATTAAAGAGGTTGCTGTAATAATATTACACGAATCAAAATTTTGTAACTATCGGCCCGTGGATGTTACTGAGAAATTCGAGTAATATTCATAAATGAATAAATAAACATTCTTTGAACAAAACACTAATCTTCTTCCACTCCCTCTACAGTTTGTTAAAAAAATAGCTCCCTCTATACAACTCAGTCATCTATGAGTAGTCTCAGAGGCTTAGAAAGAGTCTTTTGGTTGTTTATGTATCTCGTGAACAGTAGCAGTTCTTTTAGGCTTCGAATGTGATGGTTGTACAGTAGGCTATTATTTATGCTAGTGCAGCAGTAAGCAACAGCACACCAGCTGTTAATGTCCAGGAAAACATCTGTGCCATACGGTAGTCCTCTGGTGGCCCCTTGTTTTTTTTTTTTTTTTTTTTTTTTTTTTTTCACCTGGGTTTTGATGAGCTGCTGCCTAGTGAACACACGAGATCTTTTGAATTGGAGTATAATGCCAAAAATTATTTTATTCCGTTTACACTGGCTATGTGAACATACTTACATAGAAAATACCTTGTTTAACTAGGCACACCCAGGTGCCCTCAGCACTTCTCTCTGTTAACTTGAATCTCTTAGCGCGCCTCTAAGAACTAGTGTTTCTCAATTCGCAATCATCGGATTTTGTCAGATCAAGTATTTTAAAATGAATTTTCGGGATGTAAGTTAGTTGCTGTCGGGTAAAGTCTGTAAGTGTTTAGTTGGACAACTGTCTTCATCGATCTACCAATGGTTCTCATTTTTGTTTCCGTTAATTATATCGCAGATTTTGTAATCGTATCATCAGCCTTCATGTGACGTGACCACCACATGCAGTTATAGTCATTATTTTGTGACCATAGCTAACAACAATAAATAGACCAAAGTATTCTATACAGAATGAACCCCTGTTTACGTAGTGGGAACCCAATTTAAATGAAATTACTGGATTTATTACATTTTGTGTGGGAGATGTGATGTCGAATTTTACCCCACCGTACGTAACCCCCTTTGTATTTGGCCTGTATGGTTTCATGATATTTGGAGAAGGTTCTAAGGTTCTTAGAACCACTGTTTATTCGAGACTAACCTACAAATATTCAAACCCATCACACACACTTCCATGTCCTATAAAACCCTCCAAACCGTCAGCAATTCATGGTTTCAGTAGCTAACGTAATGGATTTTCAAAATTTCCCCATGTGAGTAAAAGAAGTTGTTTGATGTGTATTCCACCCCCGTGTGCTTATACTGTTGCCATATCATCTACCTCTATACCTACATACATGACTACTCTGCAATTGCCGGCCGAAGTGGCCATGCGGTTAAAGGCGCTGCAGTCTGGAACCGCAAGACCGCTACGGTCGCAGGTTCGAATCCTGCCTCGGGCATGGATGTTTGTGATGTCCTTAGGTTAGTTAGGTTTAACTATTTCTAAGTTCTAGGGGACTAATGACCTCAGCAGTTGAGTCCCATAGTGCTCAGAGCCATTTGAACCATTTGAACTCTGCAATTCATACTTACGTTCCTGCCAAAGGGTTCATCGAACCACTTTAACTTTAATTTTCTTCTGCTCCGTTGTTGAATAGCACGGGAAATATGAACACTTAAGTCTTTCCTCTGATTTCTCTTGTTTGATTACAGTATATAGGTGGGTATCAATAAAATATTTTCATATTCGGAGGAGACAGTTGCTGACTGAAGATCCATTAAAGTTTCACAATCTAAATTAGAGGCATAGTAAAGGATGTGTGCTGCCAGGAACAGACGACATTGCACGCACGGCAAACGAGTGTGGTACTCAAGAAATCAGTAAACTACTATCTTCCCCGTCCCCCTTAGAGTCCAAAGTCAATAGGAAGTCTATGATCATACGGCTAAAAGTACGTCTTTAATGTTGTTGTTGTGGTCTTCAGTCCTGAGACTGGTTTGATGCAGCTCTCCATGCTACTCTATCCTGTGCAAGCTTCTTCATCTCCCAGTACCTACTGCAACCTACATCCGTTTCAATCTGCTTGGTGTATTCATCTCTTGGTCTCCCTCTACGATTTTTACCCTCCACGCTGCCCTCCAATACTAAATTGGTGATCCCTTGATGCCTCAGAACATGTCCTACCAACCGATCCCTACTTCTAGTCAAGTTATGCCACAAACTTCTCTTCTCCCCAGTCCTATTCAATACCTTCTCATTAGTTATGTGATCTACCGATCTAATCTTCAGCATTCTTCTGTCGCACCACATTTCGAAAGCTTCTATTCTCTTCTTGTCCAAACTATTTATCGTCCACGTTTCTCTTTCATACATGACTACACTCCATACAAATACTTTCAGAAACGACTTCCTGACACTTAAATCTATACTCGATGTTAACAAATTTCTGTTCTTCAGAAACGTTTTCCTTGCCATTGCCAGTCTACATTTTATATCCTCTCTACTTCGACCATCATCAGTTATTATGCTCCCCAAATAGCAAAACTCCTTTACTACTTTAAGTGTCTCATTTCCTAATCTAATTTCTTCAGCATCACCCGACTTAATTCGACTACATTCAATTATCCTCGTTTGCTGAAAACCACTAAGTAATACTTCGAAGAGCATTATCTACAATTTTTTTCTGTTGCCGTATATATGGTTCGATTGGGTACAATACCAGTGTCATATATCTGAAGGAAAAAAAAACAATTGTGCTCGTTGCGTAGTAGATGGAAGACCGTTTACACGTATGAGAAATAACAGTATACCTAAGATTGAGCCTTGTGAAACCCCCATTTGTGATTTCCGCCAAGTCAAAAAAATCTCTCTTGCTTACGTATGTTAAATTACTGAAAACAACTTGCAGCATCCTTTTGCTTATATTTGACATTATTTATTGGTTGGCTGTAGCATCAGCTTCCTATAAAATCAGTCTATCTTCGATGACATTGTAATTTACATTGTCAGATGGCTTCAGTAGATCGCAGAACATACCGGCTGACCCTGTTCTGTCAACTGGTGCTGTTTTGTCAATTTTAATATCGAATTTATCTGTATGTGAATAAATTTCCAAGCCAATATACACATCAACGCGACTGTCAATTGTGCTTGCAGTGAATGGTGTCTTGGCGTTATGGATAGCACGATTACAAGACGCAGACGTCGAGTAGTGACATATATTTGTTCAAAGTTAGTAAAAGAATAAAGAATGAAGAGCTTACAGTAGGTTCAAATCACTGTGCGTCGGTAAATGTGCAGCTCTGGAGCCGACAACCTGCTCTCCAGCCAGGAGGGGTCAACGTTTGCAGGCGAGCTAGTAGCACCCCCGCGAGCCCCTGGGCGTTAGGGAGCGGCGTTGCGCGGCGCGGCGCGGGCTGCCCGCCGCGGCGTGGGTGCACTTGACGCAGCGCCGCACCCCTGCACCGCAGCGGCGGGCATAACTTTTAATAAGCAAACACGCGCTGGGGTGCGCGCGCACGCTCCCCAGCCCTAATGAAAGCGGCCGCTTCCGCCCAGCCCATTGGTGGCTCGCCGCAGGCCCGACGCCCACGCACCGCTGATCGAAGGCCCTCGAGACTGCCTCGCTGGCCAGAAGAAACGCCTTTCGCAGCCTACTCATTAGTGTGAGTTAACGTAGGGAATCTACTGACTTTCGTGGTATTTACGGCAAACACTTGAAAATACCTAAAATCACAAACTGTCAGTATGAGAATATTTCTCTGACGCAAATGGAAAGCAGCATCACACATCGTGGGGATCTTACACTCGTAATGGGGATCCATTGGAAACTGATTTCCTTTATGAACATCAGTCTGAGCTGCGACCCCCATAGGCACGAATATACTCTTGAATTACACAGCTGAAAGAAAAAGCGTAGTGGCATAGCTAGTAGAGTGCGCTCTGTGTCTACCCTTCAATAGGGAATGCTCGCAACCAGAAGGCTCAGTGTGGTGGAAACGTGTGAAACTAGCAGCCAACCATGCTACAGACACGCGCTTGTGCTTCCTACAGCCAACTGAGCGACCTTGAAAGGGACTAAATCGTGGCCTTCCGAGTGGCAGGATGCTCCCTTCGCAGAACTGTCACAAAAGTTGGACGTGCTGAGTCAGTTGTTCAACAGTGTTGGTATCAGTGGTCACGTGAACACTGTCTCACTTGAAGCGAGGTTTTGCAGGTCCACACACCACCAGGATCGTAATATTGTATGGGCAGCATTGGCAGATCGTGTAGCTACCACTGTACAGATTGGAGGTGTTGTTAGCCCAGACGCCTCAACATGAACTGTTGCGAACTGATTATTAGCATTGGAACTATAGGCACACACACTTCCAGCCCCCCTTCCACTCGCGCCACAGCATCTACGTGCACGGTTCGACTGGTGCCATCAGAGGATCACTTGCAATATGGAATGGCGCCCCGTGGTCTTCAGCGACGAAAGCAGATTGTGCTTGCAAGCAAGTGATGGTAGTTCTGGATGGACGCTAACCAGGGCTCGGTATGTGCAGAATTTTGTTAGACCCATCTTTCGCTGTTCTTGCAACAGGAAGGCGATGTGTTGTTCCTACCATATGATCCTCACCCACACACTGTCCATGAACCTCAACGTCCTCTGCAAGATGTGCAGCAACTTCCCTGGTCAGCGCGATCTCTAGACTTCTCTGCAATCGAGCACGTGTGGCATATGATGGGACGAGTAGTGACTTGTGTGACTCGTTAACCAGCAACTCTTACAGAACTATGCAACAGATTGAGCAGGCATAACGTATCTCAGGGCAGAATACCCCATCTTTACGATCGACTGGATGCCAGGGTCAGCGTTCTCACTGCCGCCCGATACGTTGTAGAGAGGTAAAAGTGACACTCGTGCTTGAAATGAATGGGATTTTATTGAAACAAAAAAATGTACACAGAAGACCAAGAAATGGAGCTTTATATGATACAAAAGAAATTAATTTGTGGCAAAGACGATGCTCTGCATAACAAATGCTCCACACTTCGGCCGACATTCATTGGCATTACCTGTAGCCGAGGGACAGTCTTCTGAACAACGCTATATAGCTTATCAGTAGGTATAGTGAGAAATTGCCGTCAGCATCCCTAATGTGGGCGGACGATGGGGGTTGAGTTGCGACTTCAGGAAAGGCCATAACCGATAATCACATGGACTGAAGGCTGGGAGGCCAAGCATGACACACGTCGTGGCTGTGCACGCAATGCACACCAAACGATGTCCACAAGACATCTTTCGCACGTGTAGCAGTATGAGATGAAGCGCCATCCTACTTAAAAGTCGTGGGCGTTTATAATCCACACTATGGATGAACTGGTTCCCTCTCTAACTACAGCTCATTTTATACACGATTCTCTTGCGGCGTCTCTGACGTGTTGCTTTCCAGCGCCATCTGCTGGCCAGTTTTTGCTCTCGTTTTCGGTTTCAGTAAAACTCTGTGTCATTTCAGGCATGTGTATCAGTTTTTACGTCCATACCTCCATACCTACTCCAGTAAAGGAAACAAAAGAAAAGTTCGGAGTAGGTATTAATATCCATGGAAAAGAAATAAAAACTTTGAGGTTCGCCGATGACGTTGTAATTCTGTCAGAGACAGCAAAGAACTTGAAAGAGCAGTTGAACGGAATGGACAGTATCTTGAAAGGAGGGTATAGGATGAACATCAACAAAATCAAAACGAGGGTAATGGAATGTAGTCGAATTAAGTCGGGTGATGCTGAGGGAATTACATTAGGAAATGAGACACTGAAAGTAGTAAAGGAGTTTTGCTATTTGAGGAGCAAAATAACTGATGATGGTCGAAGTAGAGAGGATATATAATGTAGACTGGCAATGGCAAGGAAAGCGTTTCTGAAGAAGAGAAATTAAAAATGTGTTAACATCTAGTATAGATTTAAGTGTCAGGAAGTCGTTTCTGAAAGTATTTGTATGGAGTGTAACCATGTATCGAAGTGAAACATGGGCAATAAATAGTTTGGACAAGAAGAGAATAGAAGCTTTTGAAATGTTGTGCTACAGAAGAATGGTGAAGATTGGATGGGTAGATCACATAACTAATGAGGAGGTATTGAATAGAATTGGGAAGAAGAGGAGTTTGTGGCACAACTTGACTAGAAGTATCGGTTAGTAGGACATGTTCTGAGGCATCAAGGGATTACCAATTTAGTACTGGAGCGCACTGTAGAGGGTAAAAATCGTAGAGAGAGACCAAGAGATGAATAAACTAAGCAGATTCAAAAGGATGTAGGCTGCAGTAGGTACTCGGAGATGAAGAAGCTTGCACAGGATAGAGTAGCATGGAGAGCTGCATCAAACCAGTCTCAGGACGGAAGACCACGACAACAACAACAACAACAACAACAAGCTACTCCATTCCATGAACAGGGACATTTTCAGATGTTAACGAACTTCGGGGTCACCCCGTGTTTTAGACCAGTGCAGATGGCCGGGCTTGTTAAAGCGCCACTTCCGAGGTACAGGAAAGTGAGCGTGCCCAGGACTGAAATGCGCTTCGCGTGTTAAGGACAAGGCCTGGTGAGCAGTCAGCCTGGATGTCTATTTTAGGCGGTTTCTGACATCCATCCAGTACCCAGATGATATTCACGTCTCGTGTTGGATACACCCTACCCTATTTCGAAAATGTTCTTACTATTCAACATAGATTAGACCTATACCGATGCAGTGCACAGTTTCCGACCGGGTGTATAGGGTCGGGTTGGGGGGGGGGGGGGGGATTGGTGACGTAAGGAAAGGCTTGCGGTCGTCAGCTGCCACTAACGTTGCCTCAACCCGAACACCAACCCTGACATTGTAGATGAAGTGGGAGAAGGCCAAAGGCATAAGAAGAAGAAGAAGAAAAGAAGAAGAAGAAAAATGAACTTAAGATTTTCCACTGGGTAACAATGATAAAGTTTTGTGCAAAGACGCAAGCCACCTCGATGAATTATCACAATATGTTGTTATCAGAGAATACTAGATATTAATGCTGTGAAAGGTGTTTTGAAAAGGAAATTATGTAGTTACATACTGAGAACAGCTCGAAGTCGACGTACTGTACCCTTTGAAGTGTAGATTACTCGCTGAAAATGGAATTATTCCCGGTATCAATATTCTTTCCTCTCCTCCGTGCTTAACATTATTTCGCAGAGCGTTTCTGCGCTCATCTCCTTCAGAATGAAAACTCAAATTTCGTGTGTTCTACGGTACTGAAGTTTCTAAAACTCAAATAGACCAAAGGACCCGATGGAATCTGTGTCGGGCCCTATTTGGAATTTCCGATTGAACTTGAACCACTTTTGACCTCAACTGACGGAAGAGCGTTTTAAACGAGAACTGTATACTGCGAACGCCATAATCCTTGCGACATAGTCCTTATATTCACAGACACTGTTACGATTGTGGTGCAAGGCTACACATATATACATGCCTTAAAATTTGGTGGCTCTTCGTTGAATGTCGACAAATTCTGCTACCTCGGTTCGCTTGTGTTAGAAGACCTTTCTCCAGACGATGAAATAAACGCAAGTGTTAGCAAAGTGGCGAACACGTTCAGGAGGCTCCGCCCAAGACCGTGGGACAACAAACACCTTACGGTGACCACGAAAATGCTGGTCTATGAAGCGTGCGTGCTGAGCGCCCTCTTGTTTAGCGCTGAGGCCTGGATGTCATACGCCAAACAAGAACCTAAGTTCAACGACTTCTATGGGTGATGCTCAAGAAACATTTTAGGCATTAGATGGAGTGACCGTTTAACAAATGGTTCAAATGGCTCTGAGCACTATGGGACTCAACTGCTGTGGTCATCAGTCCCCTAGAACTTAGAGCCACTTAAACCTAACTAACCTAAGGACATCACACACACCCACGCCCGAGGCAGGATTCGAACCTGCGACCGTAGCAGCAGCGCGGCTCCGGACTGGAGCGCCTAGAACCGCACGGCCACCGCTGCCGGTACCGTTTAACAAATGAGATGGTCATGAATGCTGCGAAGCTCGAATATCATCGTCACTCTCAAGGAAAACTGCCTGCACTGTCTAGAACACTTACATAGTATGGCCCACTCCTGTCTGGCTCGACGCACACTACTTTGTGAGATAGGACATGCCAAGATACCCCCTCGAGGGCCTGCTTCGCCCTTTAAAGATTGCGTCAAGAGAGATATTAATGCATTTAATATTCATTGCGACCAGTAGGAGCTTGCCCAAGACCGCAGTAGACAGAGGAAACTCATCAAGAGTGGCATTCCGCGGCGACGCGTGACTAAACAACTTAGTTGCGAACAGACTGTGTAGACAAGCGCCTCCGACGAACCCTTATTTTGGAGTGGTATTCACTTCCTCCACCTGTAGACGAAAAGTGGTTTCTCGCATTGGACTACTGAGTCACCAGAGAAAGTGTCTGCATGATATTACGTTAAGCCGGCCGCGGTGGCCGAGCGGTTCTAGGTTCTACAGTCTGGAACAACGTGACCGCTACGTTCGCAGGTTCGAATCCTGCCTCGGGCATGGATGTGTGTGATGTCCTTAGGTTAGTTAGGTTTAAGTAGTTCTAAGTTCTAGGGGACTGATGACCTTAGAAACTAAGTCCCATAGTGCTCAGAGTCATTTGAACCGTTTAAGCCATATTACGTTAATTTTCCGTTAGGAAGTATAGGCCATTGAGGATTAATATTTTGCAAACAGTAAAAAAAAGCGCAAGGTAGACCTATGTACACAAACTACACAATTACGGAACATACTCTGAGATCACACATGACTGTCCTGGAGCAAAATGACACTGTTAATGAGAAATGGCGTGGATTTCAAAAAGATATGCTGTACAAACTTAAAGTTCCATGTATAAAAATAAATTGTCCACTCAATAACGTACAATACCAATTGGAAACAAGCATTTGTAGACATTACCTAGTAATCATGTACAGCCCAACATGTCAACAGCATACATGTCGCTATGCAGTTTCTTACAATAATCTCTGACTAGAAGCAACACGCACATGCGCACTAGCCACGTGCAGTTCTCGTTATGAAGGACGCTCGACCCGACAGATGAGCGAATAATCGATTGCGAAATGGAGACCCCGCGCATGATGCCCCCCCCCCCCCTTTGCTCCCCTCCCTCCTCCTTCCCTCGTCCCCTTTTGCGTTATTTGTGTACCTACGTGTGGCGACAGCGATGCCTGCTAAATACGTCCCCAGGCGCACAAACAGAATGGAATATTGCGTCGGCCCTGGCGCAAAGTGCCCGCGTGTGTTGCGTGCCTGCCGGTCCGACACGCGAGGACCCGCACTGATTGTAACTGCCCAGCTCAGCAGAAATACCACGCCACGGGGCGCAGCCGCGCTCTAATACGGTCCAAATAAACAAAGGCTGCTGCATTACTTTCGCACGGTCCGCGCGGCTCCCTCCGTCGGAGGTTCGAATCCTCCCTCGAGCATGGGTGTGTGTGTGTTCTCCTTACCGTAAGTTAATTTATGTTAGATTAAGTAGTGTGTAAGCCTAGGGACCGACTAACTCAGCAGTTCAGCAGTTTGGTCCCTTAAGATCTTACCACGAATTTCCAATTACTTTCGCCACTGTCATCATTTTTGTACAGGGTGGGTGTAATGGTTCTTTATTTACAGGACCATTACGGCAATCCAACCCCAGTTCTCGATACCAGTAATATCGTACTACTTTTCTGCAAATATTATGACAATATTCACGTTTGGTTTTATTAATGTATGGGTACTTACCTGTAGATTAAAACTGAAGAAACTGCAAAAAGGTGGGAACTTAAGGAGATGGGACCTGGATAAACTGAAAGAATCAGAGGTTGTACAGAGTTTCAGGGAGAGCGTAAGGGAACAATTGACAGGAATGGGGGAAAGAAATACAGTAGAAGAAGAATGGGTAGCTTTGAGGGATGAAGTAGTGAAGGCAGCAGAGGATAAAGTAGGTAAAAACAAGAGGGCTAGTACATATCCTTGGGTAACAGAAGAAATATTGAATTTAATTGATGAAGGGAGAAAATATAAAAATGCAGTAAATGAAGCAGGCAAAAAGGAATACAAACGTCTCAAAAATGAGATCGGCAGGAAGTGCAAAATAGCTAAGCAGGCATGGCTAAGAGCTCAGATGGTAACCCAGTTCTAAGCAAAGAAGGGAAAGCAGAAAGGTGGAAGGAGTGTATAGAGGGTCTATACAATGGCGATGTACTTGAGGACAATATTATGGAAATGGAAGAGGATGTAGTTGAAGATGAAATGAGAGATACAATACTGCGTGAAGAGTTTGACAGAACACTGAAAGACCTGAGTCGAAACAAGGCCCCCGGAGTAGACAACATTCCATTGGAACTACTGACGGCCTTGGGAGAGCCAATCCTGACAAAACTCTACCATCTGGTGAGCAAGATGTATGAGACAGGCGAAATAACCTCAGACTTCAAGAATAATACAATAATTCCAATCCCAAAGAAAGCAGGTGTTGACAGGTGTGAAAATTACCGAACAATCAGTTACAGCTGCAAAATACTAACACGAATTCTTTACAGACGAATGGAAAAACTAGTAGAAGCCGACCTCGGGGAAGATCAGTTTGGATTCCGTAGAAATACCGGAACACGTGAGGCAATACTGACCTTAAGACTTATCTTAGAAGAAAGATTAAGGAAAGGCAAACCTACGTTTCTAGCATTTGTAGACTTAGAGAAAGCTTTTGACAATGTTGACTGGAATACTCTCTTTCAAATTCTAAAGGTGGCAGGGGTAAAATACTGGGAGCGAAAGGCTATTTACAATTTGTACAGAAACCAGATGGCAGTTATAAGAGTCGAGGGGCATGAAAGGGAAGCAGTTGTTGAGAAGGGAGTAAGACAGGGTTGTAGCCTCTCCCCGATGTTATTCAGTCTGTATATTGAGCAAGCAGTAAAGGAAATAAAAGAAAAATTCGGGGTAGGTATTAAAATCCATGGAGAAGAAATAAAAATTTGAGGTTTGCCGATGACATTGTAATTCTGTCAGATACAGCAAAGGACTTGGAAGAGCAGTTGAATGGAATGGATAGCGTCTTGAATAGAGGATATAAGATGAACATCAACAAAAGCAAAACGAGGATAATGGAATGTAGTCGAATTAAGTCGGGTGATGCTGAGGGAATTAGATTAGGAAATGAGACACTTAAAGTAGTAAAGGAGTTTTGCTATTCGCTGAGCAAAATAACTGATGATGGTCGAAGTAGAGAGGATATAAAATGTAGACTGGCAATGGCAAGGAAAGCGTTTCTGAAGAAGAGAAATTTGTTAACATCGAGTACAGATTTAAGTGTCAGGAAGTCATTTCTGAAAGTATTTGTATGGAGTGTAACCATGTATGGAAGTGAAACATGGACGATAAATAGTTTGGACAAGAAGAGAATAGAAGCTTTCGAAATGTGGTGCTACAGAAGAATGCTGAAGAGTAGATGGGTGATCACATAACTGATGAGGAAGTATTGAATAGGATTGGGGAGAAGAGTAGTTTGTGGCACAAGTTGACCAGAAGAAGGGATCGGTTGTTAGGACATGTTCTGAGGCATCAAGGGATCACCAATTTAGTATTGGAGGGCAGCGTGGAGGGTAAAAATCGCAGAGGGAGACCAAGAGATGAATACACTAAGCAGATTCAGAAGGATGTAGGTTGCAGTAGGTACTGGAAGATGAAGAAGCTTGCACAGGATAGAGTAGCATGGAGAGCTGCATCAAACCAGTCTCAGGACTGAAGACCACAACAACAACAACAACAACAACAACAACAACAGGTACTCCGATGTATCGGTATATTACAAAATGGTTCAAAAGGCTCTGAGCACTATGGGACTTAACTTCTGAGGTCATCAGTCCCCTAGAACTCAGAACTACTTAAACCTAAGGACATCACACACATCCATGCCCGAGGCAGGATTCGAACCTGCGACCGTAGCGGTCGTCCGGTTCCAGACTGTAGCGCCTAGAACCGCTCGGCCAACCCGGCCGACTATATATTACAGTGATATGGTTTTTGTGTGTATTCATTTCTGTGAGACTGTCATAATGTTTGACTGACTTGTAACCATTTTGGCGCGAATGCTCACAGAGCAGTCTTTGTTTCACTTTACAGAAGTTAAGTTGTTATTTCGCTTTGTAAAAGAACAGTCAAGTCTTGTGTTTGGTTAAAGTGGAAATTAAATATATTAAGATTGATACAAAACTGTTTTCTTGTTGATGTGGGAATTAAGAAGAAGTATATGTGAATTTACAAGAACTTTAATAAAAAATGTGGATGGTGAACACCAAGTCAAAAATTATTTCTACCATACCATTGTTCTGATCTGGGATTGTTTGATAATTGAGAATTTCCTGAAAAACGCGTTTATTAGTTCTTCAAATATTGCTAAAATGCAGATCTGGACCTTCTAGCAGTCAAAGTGTAATCACCCTAGAATCAACAAGATGAGCCATAAGAACTTCGACGAAATCTACGTGGAAATCCATTCAAGATAAGTGCCAAAATTAATGACACTTTTACAGTGACTTAATTATTTCGATTCTGACGATACTATCCACTGTCGATAACTTTGTTGTTGCCCGATAAAGCGAACATATGTTGCGTGAGCAACATTATTAATCTGATTTCTAACCTACTTTGCAAGTGGTGGTATTGTTATTTGGGGCAAATAAGATTGGCCCAGAGAACAAAGTTCCAGGCTACAAAGAAACACGGTAGAGGAAAGGAAATACAGTACTAATCTAACTATAGCAAATGTTGAAAGTGACTAACATTCATCTCTTGGCACTTCTGGGCCCTGGTCAATAATTTACTGATGGTAGATCGAAGCTGAACTGCTGGAATTGCTGTATTTGCTGTATTCTCATCCGAAATGTTCTGCTGCAGTTCTTGAAGACTGTAAGGGTTGTTGCAATACACCTTAGACTTCAGGGCTCCCTATACAAAGTAATCACACAGTGACAGATTAAGCGACCTGGGTGCCCGGCTAGGGCCGCAACCAGACTGCCCTCTGCTGACAACTCTGCCTAGTGTGAAGATTGTGTAAAAGTACTCCGAGGTTCCTGTTGGAAGTAACTATAGGTATTGACCTCCTTCGTTAACGCATCCACAAATCGTGTCCGGTCGTCCTGGCCACTTTTATGTGCTCCATCCTGTACTTAAGGTACTATAATTTATTCTAATCTAGAGTGAACAGTTGTTTCGATTTAGTTCAGATGATTGCAAAACGTTGCGCAGGGAATGGCCTGTACTGTTCCCTTACCTAAAACTGGAATCTTCCTTACATCTTCAAATGCAAGTATTTAGGAGTGCAAAAATTTTCTACCAGTAATAAGTACACCTTCACTCCATTGGAAATGTAGATCGAGTTTTCAAAACCGGTTGTCTCTCCTTTAGATCGCCAGGCGCATTTTCTCTGGTATTTCGACACATATTTGCAATTTTCATTTTTCAAATCGTAACTGGAGATAACCCAAACAAATCCAGCTCGTCATGTCTTTCATTTGTCGTCCAGTCCACTGAAAGCATCGGTTTGTTTCCGGTTTTAAACATGAATTTTACGCCCCCGTTCGATAGAGCGCTCCCACATTAGTCTATTCCAATATTCGTTTTATCGGCAAGTATTTAACAGGGACAGTAAAACACAGCGAATAAAGAGCGCCCC
Source organism: Schistocerca piceifrons (assembly GCF_021461385.2). Classification (NCBI taxonomy): domain Eukaryota; kingdom Metazoa; phylum Arthropoda; class Insecta; order Orthoptera; family Acrididae; genus Schistocerca; species Schistocerca piceifrons. The sequence continues at coordinate 905,769,428 of NC_060138.1, forward strand.
AGCAACGACTATACGAGAAATTGCACTAGACTAATTTGTGACAGATGTGTCGAATAGGCACTTTCAAAATAATTTTGTTTGTAACGGGAAACAAAGCGACGCTTACCCGTTGACGCAGGGCGTAGCTTGAAAGACGTGATGAGCAATATGTTTTTGGGCTCACCCCAGCTACATGTTGCAAAAAAGAAATTGCAAATATCTGCCGAACCACCAGAGAAAACGCGCCTCACGACTCCCAGCAGAGACACGCTGTACATGCGGCTTCCCTCGCCTCAAGAGAGTGGCAAATTACTTCGGGCTTGTTGTTGATCAGAAGTTCTTGGTCACCACTTACAAGACTTTATAAGGCTGTACAGGGACGTGAATAAGCGATTGACATGGTACCTTGAAAGTTTGCTGCCACAATACAGTTTTAAACATTTCATTTGATATTTTACAATTCGGCCACTTCCGTGCACTAGTTGCAGCAGGCTTCCTACAAAAATGCAGTTCTTTGCCCAGTATCGGTTATGAAGAACTTGTTTATAATTGGCGCAGTTGGTGAGGTATCAAGGAATATTTTTTTTTAAATTTACGATGAGCCGATCAGTCACATCAACTGCACACTGAGGTGAGAATCCTGGGCGTAAGTTTAAAGCAAGTGCTCTTGTGTTCTGCTGTATTGAGGGAGCTGGTGTTTGACGTCGAATGGTGCAACTTGCTGGTTAGTGGACGGCGAGATGGCGAGCTGTATCTTTGGAGAGCGCAGGGTGTGCACACTTGAATACAAGTTTGCTAATCATTCTCTGCGAGGTGTGGTTCCTACTTAGCTATTTTCTCGATTCGAATCGCGAAGTTGCTGCAACTTCCGTACGTTGTACATGCGTCCGACATGTTGCCGTCGGGCCTTAGTGTGGCGAATGTGTTTCGAGGCTCGTGACGGAATCTGCTTGCTATCAGCTCATCCGAATTATAGTACAGCCAGTTTAGTTACAATCCCTGTTAATGAAACTTTCTGAAAGCTTTGCGACCTGTATGGATTATACTCGGTTTGCTTCTGTTACACCCGAACTCTGTGTACCGCGTGTGTTCTGGACCCCAATGATACATGTGCCGGCCGCTGTGGCCGAGCGATTCTAGGCGCTTCAGTCCGGAACCGCGCTGCTGCTACGGTCGCAGGTTCGAATCCTGCCTCGGGCATGGCTCTGTGTGATGTCCTTAGGTTAGTTAGGTTTAAGCAGTTCTAAGTCTAGAGGGCTGATGACCTCAGATGTTAAGTCCCGCAGTGTTTAGAGCCATTTGAACCATTTTTTGATACATGTGTCATTGTGCTTTACTCACTTTGCTGAAGTTAACTGAATGAATTTACAATGAAATATTCATTCCAATTTTTCTTGCCACGAATTTTCTGTTTAAATGAATCAGGCCAACTTACATTCAGTAGCTGGAATGCGATACATGATGCGAAACGTACTATTTACCTTCCGCAATTGACAGAGGCTCATGATTCCATACTGAAATTTAATCAAACAACAATAGTACTGACTACGAATATTTCTTTGCGTGCTTTTCAACAAGAAGGGTAGTTCTGGGTGCTGACGCAGGTGGCAGAGATGCAGTGCATTGTTCTATGGCAAGTGTGTTTTTCAGTGTATTATATGTGTATGTGTGTCATTGAAATAATTTGGGTCTGCATGCGTATTTACACTGCAAAAGGCTACAAGCCAAGTTGCTCGAATGCTTTTATACGTGATAAGTATTTGGTACGAATTCTATTGGATTCATTTTTCCTTTTGCAATGCCCATTTAAACAGTTGTTCTAAAAACGATAAAAGTTCACTGCGTAGGTAATTTTCTGCGAACTATTTGCAATCAGATCGCCTTAAAAATGTTATGGTTCAAATGGCTCTGAGCACTATGGGACTCAACATCTGTGGTCATAAGTCCCCTAGAACTGAGAACTACTTAAACCTAACGACATCACACACAGCCATGCCCGAGGCAGGATTCGAACCTGCGACCGTAGCGGTCACGCGGTTCCAGACTGAAGCGCCTTTAACCGCACGGCCACACCAGCCGGCAAAAATTTTATTCAAGGGTAGAAAATTTGTATGTGAGAGGGCATTTTTTTCTAAAAGAGGGGAATATTCGTATTTACTATCAACAGTAATTCATCTTCCCAACCTAGCAGGAACGTTGCAACTTTCTGTACCTGACATAACACTGTCCTTTAATTCTGGACTTCGGACTACTGTGTCGTATTTTGGTAGTTAACATTTGTATTACCACTCAATGTTCTTCGGTTCAGCTTACGACGCTTGGAACACTTATATTCGCCATGAGGTCCCCCACGATCAATGCACTTCTCGTCGAATGCCCTGAGATGCCACTAGATATTTAAAGCAATTACATGGCTCCAAACTTCTTAACGGAAAGCTTGCAATTTGCGAACAACAGCACATAGCAAAAGACTGGCGAGATCGATGCTCGCTGGTTGAAAATTTCATGCGTTAGCAGATACGTACTTTGTTGTAGATATGTTTTACCAACATACCGGAACTACAGACAATTTATCCAAATACCATCGCTGCTCTTGAGGTGAGAACACCTTGGACGGGGCTATCAGTGGAGATAGATGGAAAATTGTTGCCTGTTATTGTAACCGAATAGTTCAACATAAAACGTATTTATACAGATGTACATTACCTGACGAACTCAATACTGTCGATATATTATTATCCACTTCGAGGCATCTATAATAGCTTCTGATCGCATTGCTAGCTTAGTACAGATACATGTGAAAAATATGTTGGAAGAAACCATGTCGATCCTCACTGACTCACATTCGGCATTTACTCATTAAGACCTTATGGAATAACAACACTTATAACCAAGTAGTTTACAGGATATTGGAAATCTACGTACACTGGCCCGTACTTAACTGTCAACAGTTTTCACCACCGCGTACACAAGAAATCGGTACTGAACACGTTGCTGCACAGGGCAAAGGCTATTTCTGACAAAGACCATCTAGAGTACGAATTTCAGCATTTGGAGCACGTGTTCGGAGAAAATGGTTATAGCAAGAGAGAAATTGCTAAAGCTTTCAAGTGCCACCAACGAAAAGATGCCTCGTGAATCGGTGGAAGAGGCCAAGCCAGCTGCATTCGTTCAGTGCTGTGCAGCAACTACTGGCAAGGTAGGGTGCGTGCTGAAGACACATGAACTGAGACCAGAGTTCCCAGAGTTCCGGCCCGCCTCCAAGAAAAGACAACGTAGATCTTCGAGTTCGTGGCGTGTATGGTGACTCCTGTAAATGTGGTAGTATTTACGTAGGTCAAACAATTCGCACTGTTGCCGAGCGTTGTGCACAGCATTGCAGACAAGGGGAACTTGAGAAGTCGACAGTGGTTGTACATTGCCTAGAAAACGAGTATAAAATACAGTTTGAATAAACGAGAGTTTCGGATCAGACAGCAAGATAATGGGATTCTGTTATCAGAGAAGTGGCCTACATTAGAATAAACAACAATTTTAACAGGGACCATGAGTACACACTTAGTAGGACATGGGGGCGGGTTTTGGACATTGAGCGAAAACAGAGAAGTAGGGTCGCAGGAGCGGCAGTTTCCAACAGGCGCTGGCCGCTCGCTTCATGTGATTTCACTCGATCCCGCGACTGGACGGAGCTGCTAGGAGCTGCCCAACTTGCCTTACGCGCGTGCGCTGCTCCGGTCCTCTCTCTAATATTCCAGACGCTGCCATTTCATCTATATAAGCAGAGCGCCGTGCCAGTCCTGATAGTCAGTGGTTCCAACTCCTGATGACGATGGCAGAGACAGCCATCGAGAATGGGAGAAATTAGAGTATCGATGCAATACTGTTCGTAGATTGGAGGAGAACATGTTAATCTAAAGTTCAGAGATTGGTAAATATGTGCTCCAAGTTTCATAGTTGTATGTGTTACAGTTGAATAAATATATGCTCTCTTAACACACATATTTTTGATACATGCCGTGTAAGTCCTCCCAGCGCATTCCATATGTGCTTTATGGGTGGTATCATGGAACTGGGATTACTTGTCAAGGATCCTTAAGGCGTTTGTAGTATGAACAGCAATGTGAGATGCTGCGTTACCCTATTAAAATACATTATTTTGTAACCCGGTTATGAATGATATGACAACAGGGTCTAGCGTTCTTGTCACTTGCTGGTGAACATTCAACATCCGTTGATCAATATCCAGTTCATTTCTATTGTCATACCTACCAGCTCCCCAATCGATGATTGCAAGATTTGGAGAAGTGCCGATCTCAAGAAGCGAATAGCTGCTTTCTGTGACTTTCCACCAAGTCATATACAGGCGACCTGACACAAGAGAGAGCCATGTCTGAATATTGCGAAGTACTATTCATTGTCCCAAGTGTCTGTGACTTTGCACTACGTAAGTCTCTGCTGTTTGCGTTATGGTGTCAACGGTAAACGACGCATGTAATCTCGACATCCAACATTCTAGTAATCTGTTCCCGAAAGTAAGTGTTGGCATTCTACCTGTAGCCGCTGCCCGGATTTCAGCTGTTGTCATCTGTTTATTTGTCTGGCCCAGTATTTCAATCCTACGATCTTCTCGTTGTGCAGTCCTTGTGGAAGGACCCGTGCCTAGAGTATTTACAATCGATGATTGCAAGATTTGAAGAAGTGCCGATCTCGAGAAGCGAATAGCTGCTTTCTGTGACTTTCCACCAAGTCATATACAGGCGACCTGACACAAGAGAGACTCATGTCTGAATATTGCGAAGTACTATTCACTGTCCCAAGTGTCTGTGACTTTACACTACCTCAGTCTCTGCTGTTTGCGGTATGGTGTCAACGGTAAACGACGCATGTAATCTCGACATCCAACATTCTAGTAATCTGTTCCCGAAAGTAAGTGTTGGCATTCTACCTGTAGCCGCTGCCCGGATTTCAGCTGTTGTCATCTGTTTATTTGTCTGGCCCAGTCTTTCAATCTTACGATCTTCTCGTTGTGCAGTCCTTCTGGAAGGACCCGTGCCTGGAGTATTTACCATCCTGTTGTCCTGAGTCCATTTCATTACCACTGGTTCTGCAGTCGTTGCTCTATATCGTCTGTGCGTTGTGTTGTATGATGATCCCACCTCCGTGAGCCCAATGATTTAATTTTCTCAATTTCCTAAGGATACTGATAAGCTGCAACGTAGATCAGAAGTAAACCTTCGGTGTAGTAAAGCAGGTTAAAGGCAAGTCCTCCGGTCCAGACTTTAGGCCAGTTAGATTATTGTCAGAGTATGCTGATACAATAGCTCCGTACTTAACAATCATATACAACCTGTCGCTCGACGTAGAATCCTTACTTAAAGACTACGAAGTTGCACAGGCCACGACAAAACAGAAGAAACGAAGTCCGCCCCGATAGCGTGACGGATTGCTGTCCTACGGGCCCGGGTTCGATCCCCGGTTGCGTCGGTTGCCCAATGTGGCTTCGAATGTAATAAGACCTGCACCAAGGCGGCCGGACCTGCCCCACAAGGGCCCCCCGGCCAATTACGCCAAACGCTCATTCCCATTACAAGAAAAGAAGTAAAAGTAATTTGATGAATTATAGACCCATATCGCTGACGTCGTTGCAGTGGGATATTGGAAAATATACTGTGCTCGAACATTGTCAATTACCTTTAGGAAAATGATCAGTTAACACACACAGTCAGCAAGAATTTAGAAAATATCGTTCTTCTGAAACACAGCTAGCTGTTTATTCTCATAAAGTAGTGAGTTTATTCCATATTTATATATTTCCAGAACGTTTTTGAAACCGTTTCTCACAAGCGACATCCGCGCGTGCCTACAGAGTGTCGTGTCAGTTGAGTGACTGGATTCATGATTTACATCTACATTCATACTCCGCAAGCCACCCAACGGTTTGTGACGGAGAGCACTTTACGTGCCACTGTCATTACCTCCCTTTCCTGTTCCAATCGCCTATGGTTCGCGGAAAGAACGACTGACGGAAAGCCTCCGTTCGCGCTCGAATCTCTCTAATTTTACATTTGTGATCTCCTCGGGAGGTATAAGTAGGGGGAAGCAATATATTCGATACTTCATCCAGAAACGCTCCCCCTCGAAACCTGGACAGCAAGCTACACCGCGATGTAGAGCTCCTCTCTTGCAGAGTCTGCCACTTGAGTTTGCTAAACATCTCCGTAACGCTATCACTCTTACCAAATAACCCTGAGACGAAACGCGCCACTTTTCTTTGGATCTTCTCTATCTCCTCCGTCAACCCGACCTGGTACGGATGCCACACTGATGAGCAATACTCAAATATTGGTCGAACGAGTGTTTTGTAAGCCACCTCCTTTGTTGATGGACTACATTTTCTAACGACTCTCCCAATGAACCTCAACCTGGCACCCGCCTTACCAACAATTAATTTTATGTGATCATTCCACTTCAAATCGTTCCGTACGCATACTTCCAGATATTTTACAGAAGTAACTGCTACCAGTGTTTGTTCCGCTATCATATATTGATACAATAAAGGATCCTTCTTTCTATGTATTCGCAATACATTACATTTGTCTATGTTAAGGTTCAGTTGCCACTCCCTGTACCAAGTGCCTATCCGCTACAGATCTTCCTGCATTTCGCTGCTATTGTCTAATGCTGCAACTTCTCTGTATACTACAGCATCATTGGCGAAAAACCGCATGGAACTTCCGTCGGAAAGATCACGGTACGTAGTAACTGACGGGAAGTCTTCGAGTAACACAGACTTGATGTCTAGCGTTCCTCAACGAACTGTTGTAGGCTCTCTCCTGTTCGTAATCTATACAACGATTTACGAGTAAATCTGAGCAGCCATCTTAGATTGTTTGCAAATTATACTGTCGCTTACCGCCTATCAAACTCAGTAAAAGATCAAAACCAATTGCAAAATTATTTAGACAAAACATTTGTAGTGTGCGAAAAGTGGCAATTAACAACAAATAATAAAAAGTGTAGGGTCATCCATCAGAGTACGAAAAGAAATCTGTTAAATTTCGGTTGGACGATAAATTAGAAATACGTGAAGGCTGCCAATTCAACTAAACCTCTAGGAATTACAATTACGAACAATTTAAATTGGAACGATCATATAGATAATGTTATGGGGAAGGCAAACCGAAGACTGCGTTTTACTGGGAAAATACTTACAAGATACAAGAGGTCTGTACTGCCTACACTGCGCTTGCTCGTTTTGACAAGAGTACTTCTGAGCAGTATGGGAAACGAACCAAATAGTATCGGCGGAAGACATCAGGAACGTTCAGAAAACACGGCTAGTTTTTCACCGTCCCGAAATGGGGGAGAGAGTGTCACGGATACGACACTCGAGATGGGGTGTCAGTGATTAAAACAAAGGTGATTTTCTTTGCATTGAGATCGTTTCAGGCGATTTCAGGCTTTAATGTTCTCCTCCGAATGAGAAAATATTTTGTTGACACCCACCTATATCAGGTGAAATGATCATTCTAAAAAATAATCAGAGCTCGTATGGAAAGATTTAAGTGCTCGTTTCCCGCGTCCTGTTAGTGGAACGGTGGAGAAATTGCGTGATAGCGATTCGATGAACTCTCTGCCAGGTACTTAAGCGTGAATTGCAGGTTAATTACGCAGGCGGAGGTGCAAAAGTGGCAAAAGTGTACCTTCTCTGGGCGTGTTGTGTTGTGATCTCCATAGGAAATTTTCCAGTAACGTTAGACTCTCCCAGCAGCCACTACGTACTCACACCGTTTGTCATCCGTAACAATTGATTTCTTCTGTACTGAAAATATCCCACAGGCAAGGAAACAGTGGAGAATCAGTGCGGAGCCGTTCAGTCAATATATTGATGGTGTAAATACTTTTGCCGGCCCGAGTGGCCGGCTGGTTCTAGGCGCTACACTCTGGAACCGCGTGACCGCTACGGTCGCGGGTTCGAATCAGATGGTTCAAATGGCTCTGAGCACTATGTGACTTAACTTCTGAGGTCATCAGTCGTCTAGAACTTAGAACTACTTAAACCTAACTAACCTAAGGACATCACACACATCAATGCCTGAGGCAGGATTCGAACCTGCGATCATAGCGGTCGCTCGGTTCCAGACTGCAGCGCCTAGAACCGCACGGTCACTCCGACCGGCGGTTCGAATCCTACCTCAGGCATGGATGTGTGTGATGTCCTTAGGTTAGTTAGGTTTAAGTAGTTCTAAGTTCTAGGAGACTGATAACCTCAGAAGTTAAGTCCCATAGTGCTCAGAGCCATTTTTTTTTTGTAAATAGTTTTCATTTTTGTAAGTGTGTGTTAAAATTAGAGCACTAACGCGGTGGGGAGCGGGGCGGTGGGGGAGGAAATCTTACTACACCATATTTTATTCAAAGGAAGTCATAATTTATAAGTTATGCATAATCAGTACGCTTTTATCATCTTTCTATAACACAGGAACAGTGATCTTTACTACTTGTATATGTATTGATTTGAGTTTTTAAGATGGTATTTACAAAACTGAAAAGCAGACAAGGTTTTTTATGCATACCTTGTTACCACATGCTATAGTTTTGCTGGATTTTTCTGTTTTTTACTGCAGTTATTTTCTTTCATAGTGTGTCATCTGCAACCATATAGAACTTAATGTAGTACACTTACATATGTGTGTGTGTGTGTGTGTGTGGAGAGAGAGGGGTCGCGGGGGGGGAGGGTTAGGGATGTTTATGGGTTGGCGTTGTCTCATAGTTCTGTGAGGGCAGAGAACTGAGTTCCTTTGCAGAGAACTGTGTGTTCTCTTATTATTTGTTTTCCTTCAACAATGGTTTCTTCTATTTGATAGCCTTCTTCAGTTATTAGTTTTTGTGGGGAGCTGTTGTTGCATTTGAGAATTTTCAAGTCAGTGTTGATGTTTGTGTGGCTGTGTTTCATATTCAATACTTGTGCAGCAAATATAGAATGACAGCTCTTTTGTGTTCTGTACATCTGATATTAAAGTTTCTATTCTATACAAATAGATAACCAGTCCTAGCATTTTAGTTGGCAAATACCAGATGTGTTGTGTTTGTGCCTGTATTCCTTGCTCCTAGCTTTCTCTGTATCGACAGGTCTGTCCTGTAGGTTATTTTTAGTATTTGTTCTTTTAGTGTGTTGCTTATTCTAAGTGGTTGTGTTCTATGTGCCTGTGTTTGTAAGTCTGTGACGGGTTGTTTGATTTCATGTTCTAGGTGTACCATACATTTTCGTTTTGATCTTGTGGTTCAGTTTCTCTATAACGTCTATGTCAAAAAATTGATTCTCTACAGGACATACATCTCAGTACAGAGAAACCTACAGGCAACCAATATAGGCACAAACACAGCACATCTGATATTTACCAACTAAAATGTCATGATTGTATATCAATTCGTAAAGAGCAGACAAGCAGAATATTTTATACCAGATACACACAATGCAGAAGAGCATTAAAAAATAACATCTGTCATTCTACGTCTGCTGATCGCGTTTTGGACATGAAATAAACTACAACAAACATCAACAGTGACTTAAAAATTCTCAAATGTAGCAACAGCCCCCCACAAAAAGTAATAATTGAAGAAAACTATCAATTAAAAAAATCCATAGTTGAAGGAAAGCAATAACTGAGTACACAGTTCCCTGCAACGGAACTATCTCTGTTCACAGAGATTAAAAACTCCCGCCCAGATAACATTCTACTGATCAGCTGTTCGCCGTCTTGTTTCTGTAGCTGTCAACGAGTAACAGCGAACCATGTCCTGTGGGCGTTGCCATTGGGGAAAGGGGGGGGGGGCGGCTTTCGTGTCTCAGCTATATAGATAGCTGTACCGTAGCTGCAAACAAATCCAAGAGGAAATCTGTTGAGAGGCCAGACTAACGTATCGTTCCTGAAGAGAGACAGCAGCCTTTTCAGTAGTTGAGTGGCAACAGTCTGGTTGATTGAGTGATCCGGCCTTATAACATTAAGCAAAACGGTGTTACTGTACTGGCATTGCGAACGGCTGAAAGCAAGGGGGAACTACGACCGTAATTTTGACCGAGGGCGTGCAGCTCTGCTGTATGGTTAACTGATGATAGCATCCTCTTGAGTAAAATATTCCGTAGGTAAAACATTCCACCATCGGATCTTCAGGCAGAGACATCTCAGGAGGATGCCATCATTAAGAGAAACAAAATTGACAGTCTACAGATTGGAGCGTGGAGTGTTACATTCCTTAATCGTGTAGGTGGTTTAAAAAACTTGGTAAGGGAAATGGACAACTTGAAGTTAGATATACTGGAAATTAGTGAAGTTGGTGGCAGCAGAATCAGGACTTCTAATCAGATTAATACAGGGTTATAAATAAAAAATAAAGTGCGAGTAATGCTGGAGTGCGTTTGATAATGAATAAAAAAATAAGAATGCGGGTAAGCTACTATGAACAGCATAGTGAATGCATTATCGTAGGCAAGAGAGACATGAAGCTCAGACCCATAACAGTAGTACAGGTTCATATGCCAACAAATTTAATTGCGGTGGGGGACTGGAATTCGGTAGTCGGAAATGACAGAGAAGGAAAAATAGTCGGTAAATATGAACTGGGGGGAAGGAATTAAAAAGAGAAATCCACCAGGCAGAATTTAGCACAGAGCATAATTTAATCATCGCTGACACTTGGTTTAGGAATCACGAAGGAAGACTGTATAGATGGAAGAGACCTGGAGACACCAGAGGGTTACATACCGTTTATGTAATGGTAAGACATTTCCAGCGGCAGATGTGGACTGTGAACACAATTTATTGGCTATGAACTGTAGATTATATTTAAAGAAACTGCAAAAGACAGGAAGTTGAGGAGATTGGGGCCTGGATAAGTTGAAAGAATGACTGGTTGCGAAGAGGTTCAAAGGGAACGTTAGGGAACAATTGACTAGAACAGGGGGAAGGAATACAGTAGAAAATGTAAGGCTAGTTTCGGAAGATGAAATAGTGAAGGCAACTGACGATCGAATAGGTAAAAAGACAAGACCAATAGAAATCCTTGGGTGACACAAGAGATACTGAAATTAATTCAGGAAAGGAGAAAATATAAAAATGCAGGAAATACAGCAGGCGAAAGGGATACAAACGTTTAAGAAATAAGACTGGCAGGAAGAGCAACACGGCTAAGTAAGAAAGCCTACAGAACATACGAGGGTCACTCAAAAAGAAATGCACACTATTTTTTTAAAACTCCATCTTTTATTCTACATGTTTGAAAGTTTTACAGTGTGTGGATACATCCTTTAGGAACAATATTTTCATTTCTCCAGATAATTTCCATCCCTCTCAACTGTCTGACGCCAGCTTGGAACCAGTGCCTGCGCACCTGCATGGTAAAATTCTGGACCAACCCGTTGGAGCTACTTTTTGTTCCACGAAGAGAGTCTTTCAGGTTCCCAAAGAGATGATAGTCACAAGGAGCGAGGACAGGACTGTAAGGCGGGTGTTTCAGTGTTGTCCGTCCGAGTTTCGTGATCGCTTGCATGGTTTCTTGACTGACATGTGGCAGTCCATTGTCATGCAACAGCAAAACATCCTGCTTTTGCCGATGTGGTCGAACACGACTCAGTCGACCTTGAAGTTTCTTCAGTGTCGTCACATATGCATCAGAATTTATGGTGGTTTCACTTGGCATGATGTCCACAAGCAAGAGTCCTTCGGAATGGAAAAACACAGTAGCCATAATTTTTCCAGCAGAAGGTGTGGTTTTGAATTTTTTTTCCTTGGATGAATTTTCGTAATGCCACTCCATTGATTGTCTCTTCGTCTCCAGCGAAAAATGATGGAGCCATGTTTCATCACCTATCACAATTCTTCCAAGAAATTCATGTCCACCATTCTCGTGCTGTTCCAAAAGTTCGCTGCGTACCGTTTTTCTTGTTTCTTTGTGAGCCACTGTCAACATCCTGGGAACCCACCTGGCACATACCCTTTTTAACGCCAATACTTTCAGTACCCTGCAAACACTTTCTTCCCCTACCCCAACGTAGCGTGACAATTCGTTCACTGTGATGCGTCTGTCAGCAGTCACCAATTCGTTAACTCTCTTCACACTGTCTGGAGTGTGTGCAGTACGAAGCCTGCCGCTACGAGGACAATTCTCAATATTGCCGTGCTCGCTTTCATCACGTAACCTGCTTGCCCACCGTCTAACTGTACTGCGATCGACAGCAGCATCTCCATACTTTTTCAACCTCTTGTGGATGTTTCCCGCTGTCTCGTTTTCACAGCACAGGAATTCTATGACAGCACGTTGCTTTCGACGAACGTCAAGTGTAGCAGCCATCTTGAAGACATGATATGACGGCGCCGCTCACGGGAACAGGTTGAACTAAGTTTGAAAACAAGCGGGAAGGATGTATCTACACACTGTAAAACTTTCACACTTACAGAATGAAAACTGTATTTTTACAAAAATAGTGTGCATTTCTTTTGGAGTGACCCACGTATGTAAGGATTTAGAAGCGTATTTCCCTAGGGGAAAGACAGATACGCCTTCATGAAAATTACAGGCCTTTTGGGAAAAGAGGAGCAGCTGCAAGAGGATAAAGAACACAGGTGGAAAACCAGTCCTGAGAAAGAAGGGAAAGTGAAAAGTGGAAGAAGTATATAGACGGTCTGTACAATTGAGACGAACTTGCAGGCAATGCCGTAGAAATAGAAGAGGAAGTAGGTGAAAATGAGATGGGAGACATTATACTGCGAGAAGAATTTGGCTGAGCACTGACAGACCTAAGTCGAAACAAGACCCCAGGAGTGTATGACATTCCCTCAGACTTACTGATAGCCTTGGGAGACCGAGCCATGACAAAACTCTTCCATCTGGTGTGCAAGACGTATGAGACAGGCGAAGTACCCTAAGATTTCAAGAAGAACTAAATAGCTGCAAAGAAAGCTGGTGCTGACAGGTTGAATATTACCGAGCTATCAGTTTCGTAATTCATGCTTGCAAAATACTAACACCAATTCTTCATGGAAGAATGGATAAACGGATAACAACTGACCTCGAGGAATATCAGTTTTGATTCCAGAGAAATGTGGGGACACGCGAGGCAAAAGTGACACTGCGACTTATCTTAGAAGATAAGAAAAAGCAAACCTACGTTTGTAGTATATGCTGACTTAGATAAAGCTTTTGACAATGTTGACTGGAATACTCTTTGCAGTTGTGAAGATAGCAGGCGTAAAATACAGGGAGCGATAGGCTGTTTACAACATGTACAAAAACCACACGTCACTTACAAGCGTCGAGGCCCATGAAAAGTAACAAACATTGAGAAGGGAGTAAGACAAGGTTGTAGCCTATCCCCGACGTTATACAATCTTTACGTTGAGCAAGCAGTAAGAGAAATCAAACAAAAATTTGGAGAAGGAATTAATGTTGAGGGAGAAAAAATAAAAACTTTAAGGTTTGCCGAAAACATTGTAATTCTGCCAGAGACAGAAAAAGACTTGAAATGGCAGTTAAACGGAATGGATAGCGTCTTTAAAGGTGGATATAAGATGAACACTAATGAAAGTAAAACAAGGATCATGGGATGTAGTCGAATTATGTCAGGCGATTCTGAGGGAATTGGATTAGAAAACTAGACGCTTAAAGTAGTAGATGCATTTTACTATTTGGGCAGTAAAATAGCAGACGATGGCCAAAATAGGGAGGATATAAAATGTGGGCTAGAAATGGCAAGAAAAGCGTTTCTGAAGAAGAGAAATCTGTTAACATCGAATACAGGTTTAAGTGTTAGAAAACCTTTTGTGAAAGTATTTTTATTGAGTGTACCATGTATGGAAGAGAAACAAAGACGATAAACAGTTTAGAAAAGAAGAGAATAGAAAGTTTTTAAATGTGGTGCCACAAAAGATTGCTGAAGCTTAGATGGGTAGCTCACTAAACTAATCTACATCTACATCTACATTTATACTCCGCAAGCCACCCAACGATGCGTGGCGGAGGGCACTTTACGTGCCACTGTCATTACCTCCCTTTCCTGTTCAAGTCGCGTATGGTTCGCGGGAAGAACGACTGCCCGAAAGCCTCCGTGCGCGCTCGAAACTTTCTAATTTTACATTCGTGATCTCCTCGGGAGGTATAAGTAGGGGGAAGCAATATATTCGATACCCCATCCAGAAACGCACCCTCTCGAAACCTGGACAGCAAGCTACACCGCGATGCAGAGCGCCTCTCTTGCATAGTCTGCCACTTGAGTCTGCTAAACATCTCCGTAACGCTATCACTCTTACCAAATAACCATGTGACGAAACGCACTGCTCTTCTTTGGATCTTCTCTATCTCCTCCGTCAACCCGATCTGGTACGGATCCCACACTGATGAGCAATACTCAAGTATAGGTCGAACGAGTGTTTTGTAAGCCACCTCCTTTGTTGATGGACTACATTTTCTAAGGACTCTCTCAAAGAATCTCAACCTGGCACCCGCCTTACCAACAATTAATGTTATATGATAATTCCACTTCACATGAGGAGGTAGTGAATGGAACTGGGGAGAAAAGAAATTTGTGGCATGACGTGGACAGGTGAAGAGATCTGCTGATAGGACACATTCTGAGACATCAAGAGATCGCCAGCTTAGTACAGGAGCGAAGTGTGGGGAGTAAAAATCGTAGAGGTAGACCAAGGTGTGAATACAGTAAACACATTCAGAAGAATGTGGGCTGCAGCAATTTTCGGGGATCAAGATGCTTGTACAGTATAGAGTAGTAGGGAGAGCCGGTTCAAACCAGTCTTCAGACTGGAGACCAAAACAACAACAACAGTGGAAGTTAGTTAGTGCAGGTCTTCAGAGTGAAGATAATGAGGAAACAGGGAGCAGTAAATGAAACACATTGCAAATACAAAGACACAAAATCTTTCACATAGAATTAGTTAATATCAGGCATAACAATAAAATTCCCATTCGAAAATTTCGAAGTAAATATCTGCACTACATTAAGTTCTCTATGGTTGTAGATGGCGAACTGTGAAAGAAAGAAACTGTAATAAAAAACATAAAAATCCAGGAAAACCACGGCATGTGGTTCCAAGGTATATACAGGGTGGTCCATTGATCGTTACCGGGACAAATATCTCACGAATTAAGCGTCAAACGAAAAAACTACAAAGAAGGAAACTTGTCTATCTTGAAGGGGGAAACCAGATGGCGCCGTGGCTGGCCTGCTAGATGACGCTGCCATAGGTCAAACGGATATTAGCTGCTTTTTTTTAAACAAGAACCCCCATCTTTTATTACATATTCGTATAGTACGTGAAGAAATATGAATGTTTTAGTTGGACCACTTTCTTCACTTCGTGATAGATGGCGCTGTAATAGTCACGAGCACTTGGTAACAGGTAGGTTGTTTAAATTAAAATACAGAACGTAGGTACGTTTGAACATTTTATTTCGGCAGTTCGAATGTGATACATGTACCTTTGTGAACTTATAATTTCTGAGAACGCATGCTGTTACTGCGTGATTACCTGTAAATACCACATTGATGCATTAAATGCTCAAAATGATGTCCGTCAACCTCAGTGCATTTGGCAATACGTATAACGGCATTCCTCTCAACAGCGAGTAGTTCACCTTCCGCAATGTTTGCACATGCATTGATAATGCACTGCCGGATGTTGTCAGGCGTTGTCGGTGGATCACGATAGCAAATATCCTTCAACTTTCCCCACAGAAAGAAACCAGGGGACTTCAGATCCGGTGAACGTGCGGGCCATGGTATGGTGCTTCGTCGACCCAACCCAACTACCTGTCATGAAATATGTTATTCAATACCGCTTCAACCGCACACGAGCTATGTGCCGGACATCCATCATGTTGGAAGTACATCGCCATTCTCTCATGCAGCGAAACATCTTGTAATAACATCGGTAGAATGTTTCGTAGGAAATCAGCATACATTGCACCATTTAGATTGCCATTGATAAAATGGGGGCCAATTATCCTTCCTCTCATTATGACGCACCATACATAAAGCGGCCAAGGACGCTGATGTTCCACTTGTCGCAGCCATCGTGGATTTTCCGTTGCCCAATAGCGCATATTATGCCGGTTTACGTTACCGCTGTTGGTCAATGAAGCTTCGTCGCTAAATAGAACGCATGCAAAAAAATCTGTCATCATCCCGTAATTTGTCTTGTGCCCAGTGGCAGAACTGTACACGACGTTCAAAGTCGTCGCCATTCAATTCCTGGTGCATAGTACAATCGATGTTAATGCACCATTCTCAAAACCGACGTTTTTGAGATTCCCGATTCTCGCACAATTTGTGTGCAATTGATGTGCGGATTAGCCGCGACAGCAGCTAAAACATCTACTTGGGCATCATCATTTGTTGCAGGTCGTGGTTAACGTTTCACATTTGGCTGAACACTTCCTGTTTCCTTAAATAACGTAACTATCCGGCGAACGGTCCGGACACTTGGATGATGTCGTCAAGGATGCCGAGCAATATACTGTATATAGCACACGCCTGTTGGGCATTTTGATCACAATTGTCGTACATCAACACGATATCGAACTTTTCCGCAATTGGTAAACGGTCCATTTTAACACGGGTAATGTATCACGAAACAAATACCGTCCGCACTGGCGGAATGTTACGTGATACCACATACTTATACGTTTGTGATTATTACAGTGCCATCTATTGCAGAGCGAAGAAAGTGGTCCAACTAAAACATTCTCATTTATTTACGTACTACACGAATGTGTAATAAAAAATGGGGGTTCCTGTTTAAAAAAAAAACGCAGCTGATATCCGTTTGACCTATGGCAGCGCCATCTAGCGGGCCAACCATAGCGCCATCTGGTTTCCTCCTTCAAGCTAAACAAGTTTCCTTCTTTGTAGTTTTTTCGTTTGATGTTTATTTCGTGAGATATGTGGCCGGCCACTATCAATGGACGACCCTGTATACAAAACTTTGTCTGTTGCTTAAATTTGTAAATACTGTCTTGAATACTGAAATTTATACGTGTACAAGTAGTAAAGAGCTGTGTTCCTGCTTTATGGAAAGATAATAAAGGCCCACTGACTATGTGGAAACCTAGGTGGAACGTGTCTGGGAAATAAACGTAAAGATAAAAACTGTGTTTTGCTCAAGGCGGACCCTCTGCTAAAAAAATCATTTCTGTTGTCTACACTGAAGGTAGCGTGCGAATATAGTATTGCTGCTCGGCATATGAGAACATGTGAAGCCACTGTATTTGTAGGTTCCTTGGAGTTTCCGTGGACTGAAGGCATTACGACATCATAAAACACGGCAGGAGGTAAACAGGAAGACTTGGCTAGTTGCTGACGTTATTTCCTGGACAGCGCCGTACTTTCAGCTGAAAGAAGCCGGAAAAAAAATTTGCTCGCCGACAGCTGGAGAGAAGTGTTTGTGTGTGTTCGATGCGACTGTCGTCAGGCGAACGTCTGGATGGATGGGAAAACACAAACAAGTGGCGCAGCCGACGACGGCAGTAATCTGATGGCGGCGATAACTACAGCAGGCGCCGCCGGCGCACGCCGCCGACACTGCAGCCAACGCGCGAGCAAAGGAGTGCCTGGCTTCATGTACTCACCTCTCGCACTTCGGTAATCAACACTTGTAAACGAGACATTATCTCACATTTCTCGCTTAACGTTTCTGTTCTCGCAGGAGATACTAAGAATCTGTAGGGAAAGGGTTCTGTCACAGGGCCACCCAAAGATTAGTCTAATAAATATCTCAGATATTGTAATAAATATTTTCAGTGTAAGTTGAACCTTATCTTTTGAGTTGCACTATAGTAAACACAAAAAGCACTCCGTCGTCAGGCCACGAGTGGCCTACCGGGACCATTCGACCGCCGTGTCATCCTCAGTGGCCGTGATCATGGTATTCTTGACCGAAGCCGCTACTATTCGGTCGAGTAGCTCCTCAATTGGCATCAAGAGGTTGAGTGCACCCCGAAAAATGGCAACAGCGAATGGTGTCGTGAATGGTCACCCATCCAAGCGTCGACCACGCCCGACAATGCTTAACTTCGGTGCTCTCACGGTTACCGGTGTATTCACTGCGGCAAGGCCGTTACCATAGTAGACACACAAATCGCAAATATCCAAACTCAATAAAATTCTCAGATATTGTAATAAATATTTTATTTTCGGTGTAAGATGAATCTTATCCTTTGAGTTGCCTTATAGTAGACAGACAAATCACAAAATCCAAAGTTAATGAACTATTTAAAAAATAAACACATACGTGGTGTGATCTAAAAGTAACAGGACTTTTTTAGTTCCGCGGGCTTTATACGTCCGGCTCCCAGATTTCTTTATCTTGTTGCTACACATGTTCCTGACGTACGTTTGCATTGCCACCGGTTTTGAATACTTAGCTTGTTTCCGGGTGGCCGAGCGGTTCTAGGTGCCTCAGTCTGGAACCGCGCTGCTGCTACGATCGCGGGTTCGAATCTTGCCTCGGGCATGGATGTGTGTGATGTCCTTAGGTTAGTTAGGTTTTAATAGGTCTAAGTCTAGGGGACCTCCTCTTTACGAAGCAACACTTCTGTCCTGAGGCTGAATATAGTCTAGCTGCATCCGCCCAAGAGGCTGGACTTAACATCCGCTTTTCTTGTAAACTACCGCGAATTTTTGATGCCATGGCTGAACGGTTGATATGAAAATTAGTGTAATAACACGTACGTATGTTGACAATGAGAAGTTCGGGTGTCATGAAATATTATTGTCAGTTATACTAAATATTTCTTGTAAGAGCTGTAGGCCACGGAATTAAGCCCAGAGAACGTGAACAACGGTCAGAGAAACATTAGCAACTACAAGAAAGAAGCTCTTTGTAATGTGGAGTATTCTGAGACGTTAAGGGGACGAGGAGAATAGGTTTATGGGGACTGTAACTTTTGTTTTTAGCTAAAGGCGAGAACGGACATCGAGTGGTAAGCAGAAATTTTCCTATTAGTGAAGGGTCACCACTGCGATATTTTTTAAGATAAAAGTTTTTTTCAGTGGTAAAGAGTACAAAAGTCAGTTTAAATGTAATTAAATTTTAATACAGGATACAAGAAGATTAAATAAATAAAATTTTGTGGAAAGGCGAGGTATTTTTCATTCACAACAAACAATAAAAGAATGTGTAAGTATTCACATGTACACACACAGACAGCCGTCTTCCTTGATGAAAAAGTGCCGGTTCGAGTCTGCGCGCTACCTAGTTCCATCAGAATAGATCTCCTTCCATCGACACTGTTTAAATCTTATTAGTAAGTTCCGCCAATGTGAAGCAAGCATTCAAGAATCGTGGAAATGTACTATTGCACCTACCCCGTAGTCACGTCTGTCTCTAGTGAAGCTTTATAAATAATGAAGTGTTACAAATACAGAGCATTCCAGAGAACGGCGAAGTCTAGCATCATCAGCGGCGCAGAGCAGAAGAGAGCTCCAGTGTCCCAGCAGAATTCTCTTTCAGATTACGGCCACTGTGAAAATTCTAAGAATGTAGAAACACTTTAAGAACTTGCTAGGTAAACTGTCACATTCCATACAGCAGAAATATTTAAAACTTCAGTAATTTATGAGTAGCAAGTAGATATAAAAGTGTCAACCGTATAAAGGACTCTAAATTTGGGGGAATTTTGTGTGTAATGTTAAATGTATGTAGTGTTTAATCTACGTTGTGTATGTTTGTTGCATGCTTTGCTGTCGGAGCTGGGTGTCACGGGAGAGCTGAGGGGAGTGGTCCATCACATACGATTTTCATGAGACGACAATATATAAAGGCAAGAACTGTTAGTGATCTTCTACTGTAGTTCACCGGTACCAGTTTTATGCATGAGATCTCCTCATACTAAAAAGCAGAATACTGTTTGTTTCACAGTAGCTAATGCAGTAACTAGTGAAACAGTGCATTGTAATGACACATATTTGAAGTGCTTGGACTACAGTGTGTACTGTTAAGTTTGGGTAATCATAGAACGGAACATTAACATCCAATAGTGAATTTTTGCTGTGGTCAGGAACCGTTCACATTACAGTAAAATGCTGCGTGAACAGGGAGCAAATATTGTGTCCATTTGTGAATGTCCTTTGCGATCAGAGGCAATAACTTCGCTACAGGCAGTCATGGGTCAGTTAGCGGATATTTTAAGAAAGTTAAAACTTTTAGCCACGACTGCTACCGATATTTCTGCAAAAGTAGCTAATGTACAAACTAACCAATCTGAAATGAACACCAGGGTAGAGAACATTGTAACTAAGTAAGATTGTCGATTAAAGCACGTGTTTTAGAAATACCTTCAAGACAAGAACGAAGGTCGAATGAAATAATGCAGTTGAGTCAACCGCAGGAACATTTTCCGAACGAAACTGACAAAGATTTTACAGCAGATTAAGAACAGGAGCAAGCGTCAGAACACTGTGGAATCTGCAGTACATTAGTTAAATACGACTGTTAATTATACGTCATCAGCATATTTTTCGAATAAACTCGAAGAGTGGACCCGAGTGAAAGAAGGGCAAGTTTCCGCTTGTGTACAACAAAGCATACGGGAAACACTTTCTAACCAGTCGACCGAGAACTTGCCTTCCGCTGAAGAATGTAAGACTGTGTTATAGCAAGTTAAGGAGCAGACTGGCTCAGACTTCGTTCAGTGGAAGAAACAAATAAATGCGAAACTCAACAAGTTTTCTAAAAAAAATGGGAGAGGCCCGAGGGCCAGCACATAATCCGAAACCAGAAGTGCGAGGTGACCATGCATCACAGGCCTCGAGCCCCGACCCAGACCGAAGCAGCCTGCACGCATATCAGACATTTTATGCTAACAGTTCTGCGGTGTGCTTTTACCTACTAATTTATACACAATAATTCCTACGAAAGAGAAGCTCTGAAAGCATAGACAATCTCAGGCTTTCTCAGCAGAGAAGAAGAAGGTTAATCCTGTTGTATTTGTTAGAGGATTTCTGGGGGTTTTACCCCGAGTGGGCACAGAGACGCAAAAGATCAGCTGAGTTGCAGGATACTTTCGAGGGGACTCAGCGCCATGGGCTACATATATGGTAGATTATTGCCACACTAAAAATCTGAAGGTTCCTTTCTCACAAAATACTGGTTTCCTGAGATACACGAACCGCTGAAAAAACAAGTTTTTAATCCTGAAGCGTTTTCGTACGATAACGGTAATTTGCGGTGATACTCTAATAAGTATATGAAGAAAGCCCGTTATTGGAATTAACCCATTTCACACAGAGACTTATTACGCATACTGGAGACAAAGGTGTCAGTGGAAATACGTGATCAGCTGATTCAGGCGAACAATGATAATGTGGAAGAATTTATGTCGGTCTTGGATTACACAGATTTAATCCAACAGGATACAGAGTTTATGCAGGGACAAGGAAACGGGTGTATGCCAAATCGAAATCAATATAATGGACATGCATGCAATCACAACCAAATGCCGGATCACATGGCTAACAGTGTGAATCAGACACATAACCCGCAGCGTAGGAATAATGCAAATCTAGGTCATTACGATCAGAACCACAATGGTTCAAGTTTTAGGCCTAATAGGATCAAAGGAAATAGACTGAATCGGAGGCTTAATCCTGTGTATAGTTACCATCTCAGCCAAGATCAGAACTAACAGTGACATCGGACAAACCACACGGTTCTGCAACAACAACAACCAAATCAGTACTGTAGGAGGCAGAAACCGATTATTAGGAAATTAAATGGTGGACGTGCTCCCCAACCAGGGCCTCACCCGTTAAACCAAGACAGACTTAATCGTGCTCCAGCGGAGTGGTCAAAGAGTCTTTCATTAGCTGTATGCAGAAGGTGGATTTCTTCGCGTATAATGATGGTGAAGAACTAAAAGATCCACTCTGTGTTGATACAAACAAATGTGGCGGAGATTATCCAACGGTTCCGCTCTCACAGGAAGAAGCATATATTTAAGGACTTCCTGTTACTGATATTCCGGACACTGGTGCTTCGGTAAATGCGGTCTCCCGCAGACTCTTTGAAAGATTGTCTCAAAAACAATTGCAGGATAGTTGGAGCTGTCGGAAACCGCTCGCAGACAGTGAATATACAAACGGTGCTTACCCTAAAACTAGAAAATATAGCGATTAACGATTTTAGTAGTTAATAAATTCAGGGTAGATTGTATAGTAGGGTGGGAAATTACATGCAAGAAGGGAGGAAGAATCGATTTCTCTGCTGGAAAGTTTATAATTGAGTTTGATGGTGCCGAAGTTCAACTTGACCTGTTGAGCTAGGAGAGTAAGCAAAGGGGCATGCCAAAAATTGATTATTGACAGTAACCGAAGGTGTTCTAAGGGACTTGAACGAAAAGAAAAAATGGGCAGTTTGAATACTCAAGTCCTGAAGAAATTAGAAGAGCCCGAGTATCTTACACAGGATCAGAAGGGCCAGTTAGTAACTGTAATTAATAATTATTATAAGGCCTTTGTGGTAAAAGGATACACTTGCTACCTCGAAGTCTTCCCGCATGAAACCTTCGGCCATAGCTTTTGTCTCATACCATGGAAGCTTAAACCTCCCGCCGGAGGTGCGAGTCCTCTCTCGAGCATGGATGTGTGTGTTGTTCTTAGCATAAGTTAGTTTAAGTGGTGTGTAAGTCTAGGGACCGATGACGTAAGCAGTTTGGTCCCTTAGGAATTCACACGCATTTGAACATTCTGAATGGAAGCTTAAATTGGCAGTAGAAGAGGAGATTAATCGTATGTTTTCCTGGTGGTGCCAAAGCAGGATGGCAAAGTTCGCCTAGTGCTCGATGTCCAAGTAGTAAACACGATTATTTTTCTAGTACGCCCACGTACAGAGAATATAGGCGAGTTGATTCAGAAATTTCAGGGAGTGCAGCACCTAATCAGCATCGACATATGTTCTTCATACTGGCAAACAAGCCTTGGACAAAGCCAGGGAAAGTATACGGCATTCCTTTATGCAGGGAGAAGCTGTCAGTTCAAAGTTCTTCCGTTTGGCCCTAATGTGAGCGCTGGAGTATTTGTACAAGCCCTGGACTATTTGCAGGGTGTTGCAAATAAAAGTGGCCTGTGGAACAGAGCTCCAGGCTACAAAGAAACACGGCAGAGCAAAGGAAACACGGTACTAAACTGACTATAGAAGATGTTGAAAGTGACTACCATTCATCTCTTGGCACATCTGGGCCCTGGTCAGCAAGTTGCTGAAGGCGTGTCGGAGCTGGACTTCTGGAATTGCTGCCGTCTCATTGGAAATTTTCTGCAGCTCTCCTTGAAGACCATGAGGGTTGTTGCTGTACACGTTAGACTTGAGGGCTCCCCACACAAAGTAATCGCACACTGACAGATCTGGTGACCTGGGTGGCCAGCTAGGGCCGCGACCAGAGTGACCTACGCTGACATCTTTGTCAGACGTAAAGATCGTGTAACTCTGCTCCAGGGTTCGGTCGGCTGCATGGGCAGTTGTTCCATCCTGTTGGAAGTAACTGTAATGTCATAGGGTGTGGTTAAATGTATATATTCACGTCCAGTCGTATCCACCCGTCCGGGCCGCTTTTATTTGTCCCACCCTGTATTAGGATCTGCCTTGCGAAGTCGGCTGACTATTTGTGGATGGTTTGTTCATAGACACATCTGGCAAGGAAACATAGAACTATTAGCTTGTATACTGGAAGCTTTCAAGGAACCCAGAGTAACAGTTAACTTGCAAAAATCGTATTTCACGTCGAAGAAGGTGAAGTTCCTAGGTCACTTAACTGATTCCAAAGCAATTTTAGCGGATTTAGAAAAGATGAAGCAGTTAAGAACTTTCCATCGCCAAGGGTTAAGTGACGAAGGATTTCTCGGTCTCGCTTCGTTTTTCCTTCTGTTAGTTCAGGATCAGTCGTTGAATGCGGAAGCACTGTTGAATCAGCTGCGCATAAACGTACCGTGGCAGTGGACAAATGTATATCAAGAAGCGTTCAATAATATGAAGAGAGCATTAGTAGAGTCGAGATTATTATATCATCCGGATATGTCATTAGGGTTTGATCTGATGACGGACGCATCCTCGGTCGGAATGGGGTGCCTGTCTATTTCTAACAAGGATAAATGATGGAAGACAAACAGTTTGCTCCACAGCATTCGCCAGTAGGACCTTGCCTCCATGTGAGCGATCTTATACGACTACAGAGCAAGAAACACAGGCGGTGATTTGAGGTTTCCTCAAATTTAAACTATTACCTCTACGGATCGCTTACAACTCTGTATTATGATCACCAAGCTTTAATATTCAAATAACACACGGGTTTGCTGCTGGGTGACGTCGTTGACCACCGCCGATATTTCGACAGCAGCACACCCTGACATTCTCAAGGCGCAACTGCAA
The DNA here is from genome assembly GCF_021461385.2 of Schistocerca piceifrons. Taxonomy (NCBI): domain Eukaryota; kingdom Metazoa; phylum Arthropoda; class Insecta; order Orthoptera; family Acrididae; genus Schistocerca; species Schistocerca piceifrons. Next base: position 905,793,835 of record NC_060138.1, read on the forward strand.
GGAGGAAGCAATGTGCAAGGGTATTTAATACCTCGGTTCACAGATGAGGAACAAGGAAGATACCACACACAGAACAAGTAACAGCAGAGTCAACACACAACCAAAGATAACCAACATCACAAATATCGATAATGACTATTAATCAACAGGTGAGGTAGCTCTAATTCTGTCCCTGTGTTTTTTTATGAGAGACAGAGCCGGATTCCAAGCAGCATTTAAACAAAATCCACCATCTCTGTTTATAAGGTTGCTTGATAGTTTGATTTCAACAGCTTCCTTAATAACACTACACCAATAGCTGGACGTGCAAGGCAGAATCTCCATGTTGTTGTATTCCATAGGATGACCGGTGTCAAGGCATTGTTCTGCAATAGCGGATTTACTCGGCTGTTGTAAGCGTGTGTGATCCTTTGTTCAATATACCGGTCTTGCACAGTCTTGACTGTCTGACCAATATATGATATGCCACAACTGCAAGGAATACGATAGACACCAGCCTTAAGCAAACCAAGATCATCGTTTACAGGCGCCAACAGGGACTTAATCTTGGAAGGTGGTCGAAAAACACATTTCACATCATATTTCCGCAAAATACGGCCAATCCTGTTGGAAATGCTTCCTGCGTAAGCCAGAAAGGCCGTATACTTAGGTGCCACTTCGTTGCTATCGTCATTCACCCGTTGCACAGAAGGCTGATAGCGCAATGCATTATATATGCATTATTTCGGTGATTTACGGGTTGTTTTCGTGTCTGTCGTATTGTTTTGTGAACAGGCCTGTGGGCTGTGCAATGCATGAATTCGACAGTTGATGATTAGCAACCGTGTTTGCAGAGCCTTTTAGATGCATTATTTTGACAATATACGAGTTTTTTGCGTCCCTGCACATCACTGTACTGCATGTTTTCGTTGATTTACGAGTAGTTTGCAGGTCTGTAGACTATTTACTGCGATCTTAAGCATGCCAGGGTGAGTGTTTTATATCAGTGTAATAAATAAAGTAGGTGAAATCCGTCCCTAAATAAATTGTTCCAAAATAAATTAAGTACATTCTTTCCTCTCTCTGGCAGCTCAGCTCAGGCTGAGTCATTTTCGCACCAGTTTTCCCTAAGACCGCCATGGGATGAAAGTGCACTCTGGTGGCAGTACTGTGTACTAGGTCAGTTGGACTCTGGACCTCATGGTGGACACACTGGATGGAGCTGCTGCCTCAAATTGTTTAAATAAAGACCGGAAATAATGACCTACACCCATCCCATCCAGCAGCCCAGCACAGGCTGAATCCTTTTCCCACCAATTCCTAGAAAGAGGTGGCGGTCAGATGGCTTAAGTTAGTTGAGGTAGCCCAAGTCACCTATTTTCCCGCCATTTTCTTAGGTTACTAGAGGTAGCTGTGGTGTGTTGCATTGTTCTACTGGAATTTTTTAACTTCCTACCATTTTCTGTGGGAAGGGATAGGTGAGAAGGGAGAGGAGTTACGGTAGGAGGGAGGGGGAGGGGGGGTTAGGTTAGTGGAGGTAGTACAATTTACCTATCTTCCCACCAGAATTTGAACTTCGCACCATGATGTCATTGTGACTTTACCATATCTATCACCGCCATCTTGGATCTGCCATCTTGAATTAGGCAACAGTGGAGAGTAGGGCGACGACCTTGTTGCTCTACTACTGACATATAGCGGCATCAATGGCGCGGAACAATACAGAACTGCAATGTTCCAGCACAATTCTCTTTCTGATTTCGGTGCCTGTGAAAACGGCAGCAATGTAGAAGCACTTTGAGAACTTGCTAGGTAAACTCTGTCGTGATGAAGAGTACTTAGGGATTCAAGAGACTACATACACTTTGTTGTATTACAAATTCCATATTGCAGGAACATTTAAAACTTTACTAATTTTTGTGTAGTAAGTGAGTATACTAAACTAAATGAGGTTACAGTTTGCTTTTATTTTCTTAGTAGTAACTGTGTAAGCTAAAATATGGCTTCGACTTCGCATTCATTAATACAGTGTTACAAAATCAGACTGTTAACTCGTGTACTTGTGCGAAGAAGAGACACTTTATCACAGTATATAGACCTAAGTAATACAAGGTAAACGCTATCGGAGCTTCCCGCTCACGTAATTGTCAATTCCATCTTTTTTATGTTGTGTTTGTATCGAGGATGCATCAAGAAGAATCATCTGATTAAAAAAATCATAATTACTATGTTATTGGAGATATGCGCCTGCTGGAAAGAGCAAACCCCCAAGTTTTACATGGGGCTCCACCGTCCTGGCATCAGGAAGTGCGGGAAATTTTAAATCAAAGGATTACTGAACGATGGATCGGTCGCACTAGACCAAATGACTCACCCATACATTACTGGCCTCTAAGGACCCTGGACGTAACTGTGTGTGATTCTTTCTTGTGGGGGTTTATGAAAGACTCTGTTTATGTGCTCCTTTTACCAACAACAGTGAATGAACTGAGACATCGCATAACAACAGCTGTGGAAGCTGTAACTCAAGACATGCACGCTGCAATGTGGGAACAATTTGAATACCGCCTTAACATATGCCATGCATCTAAAGGGGCACACTGAACACCTATGGATAGGCAGGAACAAACTTCTTGAGTTTTCCGTTCATCAAAAAACAAAGTTCATTGTATATGTTTATTAGTTTCAGGAATACGGACTTACCATATGGAATGATTATTTTTTATGCATCCTGTATAACACTGTAAAAAGGGCTTTACTTTTTGTTCCAGGCAGCTGGCAAGAGCTCATATGGTTACGAACATATGTGTCTGTTCAAGAACCCATACTCAAGTAAGAGCGTGACAACTATAAAGTGGTGTATTGAGCCTAGATTCTACAAAGACATTCCTGCAAACGTGGGAATGTGTTGAGCACAAAAGCCTCACCAAGCTGACTCAATTCTAAAATAAAACGCTTTGTCAACAATGGACAGTGTGTCGATTAGTTACTTAATGAAGTAATTACTATCGGTTTTCCGCTTCAGCCACTCATTATTTACGCCTTTCACGCGTTTAAGCAATGCTATCATCATTTGGTGAATTTCGTACCGCTGTTACGCTATTGACCATTTGTTGTCCGTGACTGTAACGAAAATGTAGCATTATGTCTGTGGTTGAAAATTACAGAATATCAGTAGCTCGTATTTATTTATGACCGTTTGTGCGCTACACTGCGTGTTAATGTTTTTTACCCTACAAGTGATGCCTTATTATGTTTAACTTTAGCATAAAACACATCTACGCGTTGTGACAATAAAACTGTCCCATTTAACCTGTTGTAGCGACCTGTTTGCTGATGTCTGCCTGTGTCGAACTGCACTAACGGTATTAAGATACTGTCGCAGAATATTACGACAATTTAATTACATCGTACTTATTGGCATGCAAAAGCCAGCCAACAGAGAACAGTATTCTTCAGTTATTGGTACCATTAGAATTGATCTCAATCTACGTCGGAGGGCATAGATGTAATTTGTGGTGAGTTAAGCATAATAAGGTACCCAACAGCGAACGAAAGTCCTAAATGCATAGTATAATGTGCATGTGACCATTAAAAGAATATAAATTCCCAATATTATGTTGGTGGTTGGACCACAACCATGCTGGTAGGATATAAATCATAATATGGGCATTGCCTAATGTTCTTGTCTCTTCGCTGTCAGAAACAATATCTTTGCATATTGGTGCAGTCCTTGGTCTAAAAAGCAAAGTTCTGCTAATGATGATAAATATAACTCCAGTATCGCGCGTTCAAGACTACGTTATGCTGACCGGCCGCGTCACCCCTAATTTTTAATTCATGGTCTTTTCACGAGGAAGAACTAAGGGGTATGACAATACCACAGCTGAGTGATCAGCGTAGATAGCTGCTGTGAGGAGAGCACGGGTTCGATTCCCGGAACTGTCAAGACTTTTTCCTTGGTGGAAGGACGGGAACGGGGTACACCCAGCCTAGTGATGCCTATTGAGGAGCTATTTAATTAAACAGTCCTGAACGAGGAGCTCGTTTATTTAGAAACATACTTGAAGTAAATTAAAGAATCGATGTAATGTGGACTCATTTTATGTTATAATGAGAAGTTTCTGATCTCTGTAAGCCACAAACGCTGTGAGATCTATAACGATAACATTTTGGAAATAATAAGTCGTAACTTAAGTAACACCAATCAACACGAAAAAGACTTGTAATTCAAATTATATTGTCCTGGAAACTAGGGATGCAGTAGGGGAAAAACTTACTACTCTGACGAATCTACAATTTAACTCAATGTTTCTAATAAGGAAAGGACCACTTGTTACGAATCATGGTGGTACAAACAGTACCATGTTCTACATCTACATTTTGCGGCTAGGTGTAGTAAGCATCTGATAGATCATTGGCTTTGGTTGTCCTGACAATAAATATTCCTACGCATTCTGCTGAAAATGCCGTCCAAATAGCAATCTCGGAGTAGGTATCACCGGCCTCAGCTTTAACTATCTTCATAAGCTGATCATTTATGCCAGCTGCAACTCAAAATATCCATCGTGTAATAGCTTAACGTACGCTGACAGCTTGTTATTTTGTTGAAACATATCTCGTGATACTAGTGCAATGGTTGCAAGAAAAAGAAACAATGCTGCTGGTGCAGAATACGTCTGAACAGGCACTAGAGTCAGTTGCCAAGGTCTCAACATATATACCTCACGTACGTAATGCTAGACAGAGTAATCCAGTATGCCTTATTTCAAAGTACACTATACTCAGAACTGTTAGAAGAAAGCTATGAATTTTCAGCTACAAAAGCTTTCACTAAAGGTGACAGACATCTGTCTTTTTTAAGATATAAAGAAACAGACTCAATAAAACATTTATTTCATTTTATAGTTGTTAGGTAAAACAAAAAGCTAATTAAATTTAATCGTATATAAATCTTCAATTTTTTCTTCTGGCTGGGCACTCGGGTTAAAGTATAAACGTCGGTCTACTGACGATAAATATGGATATGTTTGCATTGCTGCACACCAATTTCTAAAGCAACTCTGGGTATTTAGTTTGCAAATTCTGTTCAATTTTCCATACGGTTAGTTGCCACGCTGGATAGATATAATTTATGATCAACTTACAGACAACGTGACAGTCGAGAATTCTGTGCCAAAAACTCGCTGAGAACTTAGGCAAACGCGCCCACGGCGTCGAGCCACAAGACATTGCCATTCCTTCCGTTTCCGTCGAATATATAAAACTGTTAGGAGGAATCCTCTGCCGGAAATCCATTCACGTTTTCCGTGGCACCCCATTTTTCTTACCTCGGTAAATAATGAAAAGATTTAGAGTAATTTATGATCCCATCTCACTCCCCTCCGATGCCCTCAGTTTAAATCTTAAATCCTGACTCTCTTCCACGTGAGACGAGCGATGAGCCACTCCTCACATCCATCAATCGCCGTTCCTGATTTGCCCGTTCGGGCCTTCGTTTCTCCCTCTACATTTCCCCCTGGTAACACAGGGAGTTTTCTTCCGTGTCTTTGTCCCTCTCTCTCTCTCTCTTTTTTGAGATCAGATACAGTGTTGCGTGGAAAAGTTTTTGCTTCGGTAATTTACTTTCGTCTGTGATATACGCAACTTGCTAATTCTCTCTGCATTTTATGGCAGATTGTCTGCTTCAGGAACTACGGGAAACCATCACAGTGGAAAATAAATTCTGTTTAGTGCATTTGTATTTCTATTTCCAACCAACTGTATTTATTAGTGCATTCAGTTGCATAGGTATTACGCCGTGGTTTACAGCATATTTCTGTGTTTCGCCTACTAATGCTGGAAACCCCCTCAGAGGCTATTAAGAATTCATAAATTGCTATTCAGATTCAGACAAGATTGTAGTAATGCCGATTCGATACAATCATCATACTGTCTCCGTAAGATTCTCCAGGAGTGCTAGTGCAGTACACATCTATTAAGTAGATGTAAATATACACTGAAGAGTCAAAGAAATTGCTACACCTGCCTAATATCGAGTACGGTCCCCGCGAGCACGCATAAGTAAAGCAACATGACGTGGCATGGACTCGAATAATGTCTGAAGTAATGCTCGAGGGAACTGACACCATGTCCATAAATCCTGCTACGGTCGCAGGTTCGAATCCTGCCTCGGGCATGGATGTATGCTCGGCTGGCTACAGCGTTATACTTTCGGCTCAAGTAGTTGCTGATTTTAAGCTTCTATGCACAGATATGGGAACCAATAAAGAGCCAACGAAGAAAGTGTATTCCGGGTTTCGTCGCTTAAGTCAACCTTAGACAATCGTACACTAAATTCCTAATGACCGCTTTATTTTGGGTGATAACGCAGTCCCTCTGTCACCGACATCAGTAAAGCCCTTTTCCCAGCGAAATCTGACTTTACGGGAACGTTTAATTAATTATCGTTTACAGCATGCACGCAGAGTGGTGGTGGAAAACTTGTTTGGCATAATGGCAGCAAGACTAAGAATCTTTCGAAAAGAAATCGAACTTGATTTAGAGACTGTAGATTTGGTTGTACGATAAGCATGTGTTGTCTACAAACGGTTGTGAACAACTTCACCAGCAATGTATTTTGAAAGAGGATGGATTGACCATGAAGCGTTTTCGACATCGGCAAGTGGCATTCCACTGGGAGAGAACTGCCGTCATTGAGAGGGGCTCGCTCGACACACATATATTCGAAAACTGCTTCGGACACAAAGAAAAATCTGGCTGAGTTCTTTAGTGGCGAAGGAGGAGTATCTTGGCAGATGAGGTTTGCTGGCATATAAGAAATGGCACAACAAATGTACTTGCATCCTACTTAGTTATAGACGAACTCTGTAAAATAAATCGTTCTGAACATCTTATGAGTGTCATTGTTTAGTGAGTCACAAAGTTTGCTTAAATGTTAACAGTTAATAACATTAACACTAATGCAAAAAGTTTTAAAACTCAGTGGGTTCGTAGTCGTACTCGTTTGATGTAGCCTCATATCTTACAAAATCACATACTCTGCAGAGCGTTTTTTTAAAGTAATTATCGTTATTATCCTTTCCTCCTTATGTTTAAAAATATGTTTGTTGCCTTTGTTTCTGTTTTAGTAAGTGATAGAAATTATATGACCTAAAGTCATGGAAGGTGACTGCTAATTGAACACCTATTTATCGATTTACCTGAGCTCACGGTTTTGATTTGACAAACATAAAGATTATAAACCAAGCTTACCAAATTCGATGTTGACCTCCTCGTGGTGATTCCATCTCTCAAGAAACTGTCAGTTGCAGTGAACCATGGTAGCCTGGGTACGTATTCGTCGTCAGTGACGCTCCGCTTGCCTTTCAGGAGTTCACATCTGTATGTGAAAAGTACATTTCGGGAACTGCGACCCCTCGTCCCATTAAATCACTTTGTAACTTCATCACAGAAGTCTCGGCTCTTCGCCTTGTTGGCGTAATCGCAATGACGTATGTTCCATAATTGTTCAGAGTTTACGTAAGTTTCTAAAATTGTACCTATATTGTCCGCAGCCCATTTTAAATTAGTTGGTTTTGATTGGGCTTCTGCTGGCCGTGGTGGCCGAGCGGTTCTAGGCGCTTCAGTTCGGAACCGTGCGACTGTTACGGTCGCAGGTTCGAATCCTACCTCAGGCATGGATGTGTGTGATGTTCTTAGGTTAGTTAGGTTTAAGTAGTTCTAAGTTCTAGGGGACTGATGACCTCAGATGTTAAATCCCAGAGTGGTCAGAGCCATTTGAGCCATATGACTGCGCTTCTTCAGATAGTGAAAATATTTCGCAACGAAATTATCATACGCACAACAGTAGATCCTTCGAAACCAGCGTCTAGCGCTCTACTGGCGGACAGTACCTTTCAAGACACTTTAAGTAGTAGCTCCCACTAGATCACATGACCGTGTCACAGGCCCTTTAGCGTCCACTAAACTCAAACACGTTTGAGTTTGTTCGACGCCAGGCAGTAACTGAGAAAGGCGAAGGGAGTGGTTTACAGCCTAGCCGCCATGTTATTCAATCTGTATTTATGGCAAGCAGAAAAGCCATCAGCGCACAGGAACAGTAGTGTCGGCCAGAAGCACTGACCCAGCGTGTAAGGGTACTTCTGCTTCACTGCCCAGTAGGCTATACTGTGTCCGTGTCTTTCGACTCACAGGAGTCGAACATCATGGTCAAATCCTTTTTCTTAGTGGACATATGCTACAAATGTACGTTTTCATTTCTTCAAGCTGTTTATTAAGATACGTCATAGTATTTCCTCGATTGTTCCTGCGATTTCCTGGAATACAAAATGGAAGAATACTAAGGACATGCAATCCGAAAACAAAGGAAGTAGGGTACAGTACACTTGTTCGCCCACTGCTTGAATACTGCTCACCGGTGTGGGATCCGTACCAGATAGGGTTGATAGAAGAGACAGAGAAGATCCAACGGAGAGCAGCACGCTTCGTTACAGGATCATTTAGTAATCGCGAAAGCATTACGGTGATGAAAGATAAACTTCAATGGAAGACTCTGCAAGAGAGACGCTCAGCAGCTTGGTACGGACTTTTGCTGAAGTTTCGAGAACATCCCTTCACCGAGGAGTCAAGCAATATATTGCTCCTTCCTACTAATATCTCGCGAAGAGACCATGAGTATAAAATGAGAGAGATTAGAGCCCACACAGAGGCATACCGACAATCTTTCTTTCCACGAACAATACGAGACTGGAATAGAAGGGAGAACCGATAGAGGTACTCAAGGTACCCTCCGTCGCAAACCGTCAGGTGGCTTGCGGAGTATGGATATACACTCCTGGAAATTGAAATAAGAACACCGTGAATTCATTGTCCCAGGAAGGGGAAACTTTATTGACACATTCCTGGGGTCAGATACATCACATGATCACACTGACAGAACCACAGGCACATAGACACAGGCAACAGAGCATGCACAATGTCGGCACTAGTACAGTGTATATCCACCTTTCGCAGCAATGCAGGCTGCTATTCTCCCACGGAGACGATCGTAGAGATGCTGGATGTAGTCCTGTGGAACGGCTTGCCATGCCATTTCCACCTGGTGCCTCAGTTGGACCAGCGTTCGTGCTGGACGTGCAGACCGCGTGAGACGACGCTTCATCCAGTCCCAAACATGCTCAATGGGGGACAGATCCGGAGATCTTGCTGGCCAGGGTAGTTGACTTACACCTTCTAGAGCACGTTGGGTGGCACGGGATACATGCGGACGTGCATTGTCCTGTTGGAACAGCAAGTTCCCTTGCCGGTCTAGGAATGGTAGAACGATGGGTTCGATGACGGTTTGGATGTACCGTGCACTATTCAGTGGCCCCTCGACGATCACCAGTGGTGTACGGCCAGTGTAGGAGATCGCTCCCCACACCATGATGCCGGGTGTTGGCCCTGTGTGCCTCGGTCGTATGCAGTCCTGATTGTGGCGCTCACCTGCACGGCGCCAAACACGCATACGACCATCATTGGCACCAAGGCAGAAGCGACTCTCATCGCTGAAGACGACACGTCTCCATTCGTCCCTCCATTCACGCCTGTCGCGACACCACTGGAGGCGGGCTGCACGATGTTGGGGCGTGAGCGGAAGACGGCCTAACGGTGTGCGGGACCGTAGCCCAGCTTCATGGAGACGGTTGCGAATGGTCCTCGCCGATACCCCAGGAGCAACAGTGTCCCTAATTTGCTGGGAAGTGGCGGTGCGGTCCCCTACGGCACTGCGTAGGATCCTACGGTCTTGGCGTGCATCCGTGCGTCGCTGCGGTCCGGTCCCAGGTCGACGGGCACGTGCACCTTCCGCCGACCACTGGCGACAACATCGATGCACTGTGGAGACCTCACGCCCCACGTGTTGAGCAATTCGGCGGTACGTCCACCCGGCCTCCCGCATGCCCACTATACGCCCTCGCTCAAAGTCCGTCAACTGCACATACGGTTCACGTCCACGCTGTCGCGGCATGCTACCAGTGTTAAAGACTGCGATGGAGCTCCGTATGCCACGGCAAACTGGCTGACACTGACGGCGGCGGTGCACAAATGCTGCGCAGCTAGCGCCATTCGACGGCCAACACCGCGGTTCCTGGTGTGTCCGCTGTGCCGTGCGTGTGATCATTGCTTGTACAGCCCTCTCGCAGTGTCCGGAGCAAGTATGGTGGGTCTGACACACCGGTGTCAATGTGTTCTTTTTTCCATTTCCAGGAGTGTAGATGTAAATGTAGATGGTCTTTCCCCAGGTCAGGTACTGTATAAAACTGATGTTAGTATTTCACAATCATAAATTTTTAAACTTATGGCTCCCCTTAATATTCACATATATTCACAACTGTCAACACTTCACTCCTTTTTTTTCTTTAAAAAAAAAACAAAGAATATTGCACTTCTCCCGACGTTTTTATGATTTGAAAAAAAAATATTTTTTTTGAACAAAGCAGGGGAGAGGTATCGTGTTCCATGAGGTGAACGCAGTGTCAGCCGTAACAACATTTTTGAGAAAATGAAACAAATAAAATGATTCATGTCTTTGAGAGAAGTTGCCTAAATATGATTAATGACGCCAGCAAGCTTTCAACGTGGTTCTCATATTGCACGCGCGAATATGACTCACGTGAAACGCCTCGCTTCTGCGGCGATGATCTCCCCTCACTTTAAAGCAAGAGGTATAATGTACATTATACACCTCAGTCTCATCAAAAAAGCTTCTCTCCGCCGCTTTTTCTCCCTTGGTTTACATAGGCGGACGCACACGTCTTTCGGCCACCTGCTGCGATAATGGAATACGGAAATGCGTGGTGCCGCGGGCGGGCAGGCAGGCAGGCAGGGAAATGAAAGTGTGTGAGGAAAGCGCTGGGGCGGCCGTGAGGGGTCGTTTCTATCCCCGGGGCAGCGCGCACGTACGTGTCGCGCGAAAATAAGGGAGAAACCAGGTGGCTCTTTTTAAATATTGCGGTAAACACCACCATGGGATGGAAGAAGAATTTTGCAAATATTTCAGCGGAATGAAAGTTTCCGTGTTATGACATTTCCGGATTATACAGGAAGTACAGAACGTTGTGTTGTGTAAAAAGAGCAAATTGCGATTGCATTGAAATGAATTTTCTAAGCTGTGTAAAACGATTTTCCCATCATCTTTGGGCGGCAGTAGGCAGAATTTTCAACGTTTGTTACCACCTGTCTCGTTCATTCTTTAGGTCCATTGCACAGTGAAAGAGGAAGAGTATGCGGATCATATTTGACGATCAATCATACAACCAGAAGATTGCAAGTTATTCCTATAACAGCAAAACTAAATCATTAATGCTGTAGCGCTTTAAGATTCATTTAAGCAAACCTGAAAAGGCACCAAATACTACTGCCTCAACCACCTTTCAGTTTCTTGCACTTATGGGTCACTGGAAGTTTCAGGCATTTTCCTTCTAATAGGCTTTAGCTTAGTATGCAGGATAAAAGTATTGCAATTGTAAAGTCACTGCTTCAAATTTCCCTAACAATAACTTATCCTTTTATCTTCCTTGTCTTTTACTGTCTTCATTGTCAAATGTCAATCATTAATTGTTATTTTTAATGTTCCTTTTTAATTGATCATCATATGAAAATAAATGAAAATTCGGATAGAGACATGTGAAATGCTTTATAGTTAAATAAACGTATATACATCAATAATACTGTTCACACAAGGATTTTTAAAAAAAAAATTTATTTAATGTTTATAGTTATGCGTCAGATTTTATACGGGTGGAATTCGTTTTTGAGTTACAATGCTTCTGTGTACTGCGATTGGGAACATGAACAAAGAGCTTGTTTGCTTCGCTAACGCGGGAGACAGCCACGTACAGCCGGCGGTGCGAAAAACAGCTGAACTAAGGTCCACGACCGCAATACGCAGAAACATGTCTTGAGCTTTGTTTATGGTCATTGCATAACACAAGCTCACCGGGAATCGTAAATATTTAAAACAAAGTGGTAAGCTGCTAGGAATAAGCGTGATTCCGGGTATGAAAACTCGCTCACCTGCGCCCCCTTCCCGTCAAAATTTCTGTTTCTCTGATGTCATGTTGGAGAGAAGCAACTTAAAGTTTCTGTGAGTGAAGGGTTCTGAGGAGTGAGATAATGTGAGGCTCTCTCGATCAGAATTACGTAGCACCTCGCTTTCCGAAAGAGTTTCCGAAGAGTTAGTGAAAGCCTGAAGTTCCCGAATCGCAGCAAGTCTCGCCTAACGACCTTCATAAGAGTATTGATAACGCATAGTCCTCAGTCTTTTAGTCGTTCTGGTGCATTCAGAAAGACTCGACCGTTTTCTGGGTACTTTAATTCGTAAACAGAATGGAACTAAAATGCGTAGGCACTCGAATCACAAACAAAATTTAATATGTTCATTTTTCCTTGCGAAGAATATAAATGAAACCTACCGAAAGAAGGAGAGGAATGTTCAAGTTTTTAACACAGGAAACGAAATCAGTATATCCATATATCCCAGCTAAGTATACTAACCTTTAGTTTGTATTCTTAAAGATAAGATAGAGGTCCTTAATTTTGTCACTGAAGTAAAATACGCAAAATTTCCTCTATCACTTAGGTTAAGAAACCTACCACTGTCACCTATTGTTCTTTCGTATACTACGAAACTATCAGCGTCTTCTATTGGTCCTTTGTTGTAGTACGCCTTGATAATTAAACATTAAAACTGCTAAGGAGAGCAGACGATTTTAGGTGAAACTTCACACGTGTGTTTATGTATTCTTTTTCGTGACCTGATGTTGATGAAATAAGTCAATACGTTGCCCCAAGCTACCTGTATGCTCAAGTTACTAAAGTTACCTGTGAAAACTCCTTGAGATTTCTTTTAGAAGTTTTGCAGCTTAACGTGTTCAAACAGACATACAGACAAGAAGATCTGAGATAAAACTTAAAATCACGGATGATGTTATTGTTGTGGTGGTGGTCTTCAGTCCTGAGACTGGTTTGATGCAGCTCTCCATGCTACTCTACCCTGTGCAAGCTTCATCATCTCCCATTACCTACTGCAATCTACACCCTTCTGAATCTGCTTAGTGTATTCACCTCTTGGTCTCCCTCTACGATTTTTACCCTCCACGCTGCCCTCCAATACTAAATTGGTGATCCCTTGATGCCTCAGAACATGTCCTACCAACCGATCCCTTCTTCTGGTCAAGCTGTGCCTCAAACTTCTCTTCTCCCCAATCCTATTCAATACTTCCTCATTAGTTATGTGATCTACCCATCTAATCTTCAACATTCTTCTGTAGCACCACATTTCGAAAGCTTCTATTCTCTTCTTGTCCAAACTATTTATCGTCCATGTTTCACTTCCATACATGGCTACACTCCATACAAATTCTTTCAGAAATGACTTCCTGACACTTAAATCTATACTCGATGTTAACAAATTTCTCTTCTTCAGAAACGCTTTCCTTGCCATTGCCAGTCTACATTTTATATCCTCTCTACTTCGACCATCATCAGTTATTTTGCCCCCCAAATAGCAAAACTCCTTTACTACTTTAAGTGTCTCATTTCCTAATCTAATTCCCTCAGCATCACTCGACTTAATTCGACTACATTCCATTATCCTCGTTTTACTTTTGTTGATGTTCATCTTATATCCTCCTTTCAAGACGCTATCCATTCCATTCAACTGCTCTTCCAAGTCCTTTGCTGTCTCTGACAGAATTACAATGTCATCGGCGAACCTCAAAGTTTTTATTTCTTCTCCATGGATTTTAATACCTACTCCGAATTTTTCTTTTGTTTCCTTTACTGCTTGCTCAATATACAGATTGAATAACATCGGGGAGAGGCTACAACCCTGTCTTACTCCCTTCCCAACAACTGCTGCCCTTTCATGTCCCTCGTTTCTTATAACTGCCATCTGGTTTCTGTACAAATTGTAAATAGCCTTTCGCTCCCTGTATTTTACCCCTGCCACCTTTAGAATTTGAAAGAGAGTATTCCAGTCAACATTGACAAAAGCTTTCTCTAAGTCTACAAATGCTAGAAACGTAGGTTTGCCTTTCCTTAATCTTTCTTCTAAGATAAGTCGTAAGGTCAGTATTGTCTCACGTGTTGCAGTATTTCTACGGAATCCAAACTGATCTTCCCCGAGGTCAGTTTCTACCAGTTTTTCCATTCGCCTGTAAAGAATTCGTGTTAGTATTTTGCAGGTGTGGCTTATTAAACTGATTTTTCGGTAATTTTCACATCTGTCAACACCTGCTTTCTTTGGGATTGGAATTATTATATTCTTCTTGAAGTCTGAGGGTATTTCGCCTGTCTCACACATAGTGCTCACCAGATGGTAGAGTTTTGTCATGACTGGCTCTCCCAAGGCCGTCAGTAGTTCTAATGGAATGTTGCCTACTCCCGGGGGCCTTGTTTCGACTCAGGTCTTTCAATGCTCTGTCAAACTCTTCACGCAGTATAGTATCTCCCATTTCATCTTCATCTACATACTCTTCCATTTCCATAATATTGTCCCCAAGTACATCGCCGTTGTATAGACCCTCTATATACTCCTTCCACCTTTCTGCTTTCCCTTCTTTGCTTAGAACTGGGTTACCATCTGAGCTCTTGATGTTCATACAAGTGGTTCTCTTATCTCCATAGGTCTCTTTAATTTTCCTGTGGGCAGTATCTATCTTACCCCTAGTGAGATAAGCCTCTACATCTTTACATTTGTCCTCTAGCCATCCCTGCGTAGCAATTTTGCGCTTCCTGTCGATCTCATTTTTGAGACGTTTGTATTCCTTTTTGCCTGCTTCATTTACTGCATTTTTATATTTTCTCCTTTCATCAATTGGTATCTTTTTGTTTTGGTGATCGCATTTAGATGAAGTACAGGGTTTCCGAAGTCCCAAGCTACTCTCACGTTTCCAACGAAAACTACATCAAAATTCGTCTTGTAGTTTTGGAGATCAGCTTATTCAAGCAAACAGATAGACATGACGGTTTTACGGCTTTATTATTAATGTAGATTGTTAATATGCATACAATAAAAGATCAGTATCATTCCAGGCAAAAATTAAACACTACGCAACAGTAGTGAAACGGAAAGCACTTTACGAATCGGAATGCCTAACGCTGAATAAAAGAGGCGAACAAGAAGAACTGGAAATTAAAGAAAGGAAAACAACAAGAAAAAATTTAGAACCACAAAAGAAGAAAGATAACAACTGGACGAAGAGAAGGACTGGAGATCTATACAGAAATATAAATAATCACACATTCTATAAGAAACCGGATATTTATAAAATCACTGTCAACTGGCTGATGACTAAAAATTTTAATTTCATTTCCAAATTAAAAAAAAAAAACACAGTGGGATGGCTGGAAGAGACAAGAAGGGACAACATACAGGACAGGGGTAAATTTCGGACTACTGATCAATAGTGCAAAACTTCCTGCCCAACAACAAGACACACATCCTGGGTGAGTAACGTCAGCCGTAAGTCAAAGCATGAAGAAGTTCTGGGAAGATAAAAAGAAAAAGATTGTGCCGTAGTCTTAGACTCTAAATGGTCTATAATTGGCCAAATACTGTAGTAAAAAAAATTTTAAAAAAATAAAGAAATTAGACTCTGAATCCTCGCGTTTTCATGCAGTTAGTAAAAAATAAGAACATGTTATTTTTGTTAAGAAAATAATGATTCAATGTTTCTTCACTAACATTTTAAATTGTTGACAAATAAGGAATTAAAAAAAGAAAGAAAGTTACTTTACGACAGCTAGTCTTACAGCAATGCACTCGGCAACATCGAAATGTTCTGTATTTAACAGCGCTCGAATATTTTCTTATCTTGAAATGCCGACTTTTCCAAGGTTTTTTGGGAACTACATCGTTCTGCCTCAGAAAAATGAGATTCCAGCACTGACTTTCATGTCCTACAACGGCGAAGAAAATTGAAGAGACCATAGCCCTCCGTAAAGCCCGGGTGTTAAGTAAGGTCACCAGAGAAGCTATGAGGATCACTCCAAAAGAAATTCGCAACTATTTTTTTCAAAAATACAGCTTTTGTTCTTTATTTTGCTATTCACAGAGGTCGCAGAAACATTCTTCCAGCTTGTAATGAAATTTAATTCAACTTGTTTCCGCAAGTCACGCTGTCTAGCATTCCGTCAAGACGGCAGCTGTACTTGATATTCGTCTGAAGCAACGTGGTGTTTATAGAGTTCGTATGTTGTGAGAACTACACAATGGCGAACATTCACAAGCGACTGAAGAAGGTATATGAGGATGGCGCTGTTGATCGAAGTACAGTTGCTAAGCAAGGAGGTCCTCTGTAGAAAGTGGGCTCAACAGTTCTTCAGGCCTCCCGCGCAGCGGCAGACACAGCACTGCACAGACTCCACACAATGTGCAGCGTAATCACAATTTGATTTTGGCTGTCAAACTCGTAAGTGAAAGAAGTGTGTGAGTAGGAGAAGATAGTGTGAGACATTTGAAGCTGAAAAAGGTTTGCGTCAGGTAGGTTCCGAAAATGTTGAAGGATGGCCACAAAAAAAACGCGGAAGACAATGTCGCAACGAACTTCTGAGCCAGTACGAGATTTTCGGACTGTCTTGCAAGAATTGTAACGGTGAATGACACATCGTTGCATCACTTTGAACTGGAGACGGAAAGGGAATGAATAGATGGAATGCCATCAGGCTAACTCGCCGAAACACAAGGTAAAGTGATGGCTACTGTGTTTTTTGATTCAGAAGCGCAGTTACTTGAGAGTATAATGCCACACGGTACCATCATCAAATCGGACGCCTTTCTGGCAACGCAAAAAACTTCATGCACGGCACACAAGCAAAAACGCGATGTTTTGTTGTCGCATGATAACGCCCAATCACAGTCAGTGAGAAAGTCATCACTTAGATCACAAAACTGGAATGGTCAACAATGAAACATCCACCCTACAGCTCTGCTCTGACACTGTGATAACACCTCATTTGTAAGCTTAAGAAAAAAATGGTTCAAATGGCTCTGAGCACTATGGGACTTAACTTCTGTGGTCATCAGTCCCCTAGAACTTAGAACTACTTAAACCTAACTAACCTAAGGACATCACACACATCCATGCCCGAGGCAGGATTCGAACCTGCGACCGTAGCAGTCCCGCGGTTCCGGACTGCGCGCCTAGAACCACTAGACCACCGCGGCCGGCTAAGCTTAAGATAACACTCGCGGAATGAGATTTCAAAATGATGACTACCTTGTAAAGGCTGCTAAACAGTGGCTCAAACGTTAAGGTGCTGACTTCTATCACGCAGGTGTACATGCTTTATTTCGGTAGTGGCGTAAAGCAGTTGAAAGGGACGGTTGTGATGTTGAAATAAATTGGTCAGATGCGAGTAGGAATCGCGCAATGGGGGTTCCGTACAAAGTTAACTCTATTGATAGTTCATCATGCAGGGGAGTGGCGACCATTACTATAATAACCAGTAGTTCTCCACTCAGGCTGACTGGGTCGCAATGGTACAAGTCAAACATCAGGGCCGGCCGGAGTGGCCGAGCGGTTCTAGGCGCTACAGTCTGGAGCTACGCATCTGCTACGGTCGCAGGTTCGAATCCTGCCTTGGGCATGGGTGTGTGTGATGTCCCTAGGTTAGTTAGGTTTAAGTAGTTCTAAGTTCTAGGGGACTGATGACCTCAGAAGTCCCATAGTGCTCAGAGCCATTTGAACCATTTTTTGAACATCAGGCAAAGAATGACTTTGTTGCCCATATGACGCGTTTCGGGACAAATTAATCCATCATCAGATATCCAGGAGCGATTACTGCAGGTAGATACGGCCTTTTAAGTTTAATGGAAAACAAACGTTCGCAGACGATCTGCGTTCCTGAGAAAAAGGTATCTTACAGATGGACGGACAGACATACAGTGAGATAACGAACGACAAAAAATCTTTGTTCTTGTGATATAGCTACAAATTTACAGTTTTCGGATTTTTTCCCTAGTTGTACCGAGAAATGTTGCTTCTTGTCAAATTTCAAGATTCTATGCCAACGGGAATTACCCCACAGGTTCGCCGCCCGGTTAGCCGTGCGGTCTAACGCATTAAAGGCCGGTTCCCACTAGGGCTGCCGCGCGTCAAAACCGCGCGTCAGCGGCCTGGTTGCCATGGAAACGGCGTCTGCGGCACGGCGCGGCGGGCTCTGCGTCGCGGTTTGACCATGTCGAACCGCTTCCGCTGCCGCGTGACGCGCCCCAGGTGCGCGCCGCCAATCACAGAACGCGCTGAGCGTGACGTCAGGTACGCAACCCCGGGCCACAAGAACTTTCGCCGAACCGCTGGCGCGGACGCGGCGGCAGCTATGAAATACTTATCATCCGATTGCAAGGAAACTATTCGGTAGAAAAATTTGATTCTTGGGCATGTTACAGCCTGATATCTTCTCTCGATAAAGGGCCGAATTTCTTTTCGATATTCGTCGTGGTTACTTGCTGTATCGCATTTACGTAAACCTTTACACGAAATTTTAATGAGTGTGCAGAGGTAAAAACGCATTGCGTGGACTTTGCGTACAGTTCATTTTAGGTAATACATTATTGCGTATGAAATTTAGTCAACATATCGAAATTGCTTTTAAAGCTGAGAGCAGAACGATAGCTATCACCGTTCTCGAGATATTGAATAATACGTCGGCGGACGGGCTGTGCGGTGACCGCTCGCTGGTCGCTCGCGACGCGACCGATACTTCGTCCTGCTCGTTGTAAACCATGTGGTTGTATCAACTGCAAATTTCGTAAACGGTTCAAGAAATCTAAAAGCGTTTTTTTCCAAACGATAACTTGTAAAAAGTCATGTATTTCGTCGCATGATAAATCTCCAAAATCTGTTTATCTACCGAGATATGAAAGAAACTACAGTTATTCAGAAGGGATAGATGATTTTTTTTAAACAGCATTTAATAGCGTGTGGAATGAGAAGTTAAACAGAAACTAATTTGCTGGTATGTCATAAGATGTAATTTGCTAAGTATCTACAGCTATTGATTATTTCCTGTGGTAAGTAACAAACGTTTTTTTTTTCTTTATCGAGTGTACTTTATTGGTTCAAGACGTGTTTCACCTTTTACTTTAAGGCATTTTCGGTGGAATCTAGAATGATTCAGTTTTGTTTTAAATGCATAACTGATTACTTACAGTGAATCGAGTTTTTGGCGGACATATACGTTTCCCCTCACCTGGTCACATGCTGGAGGTTGAACTAAAACTTAGATTATGGAACATAAGCACATTTTCATGTTCGCTCTTTTTTCTTCTGTCACTAGCTGTAGACATTTTACCGAAAACACTGATTTGAAGTCGTAACTACAGTGTGTTCACCTCATGCCCCTTCCTGTTTGGTTTGTTTATGTACATGTTGCCAACCTAAAGAATTATATGGTGAAATTGTTTGTTTATTTCTGTTCTCCTTATATCTGTGTATGTGTGGGGCTAGCCAGTGATAGTTATAGAAAGTTGAAAGTGAATGCAGTAGTTGTCAGACAGTGGTTGAAAGGTTTGGTGTTCAGCTGATTTCAGTTTTGGTTTAAATGTTTTGTGGAGGAGTGCATGGAAGACTAAATTCACTGCTTACATTAACAGATAAAATAGTAGAATAGCATTTGAACAAATGATTATTATCAGAATACTATCACCCAACCCCTTTGTCCTCACTCTTTGATGCCTCATAATATGTCCTGTCAACTTACCCCTCTTGTAGTCAAAGTTGTGCCGTAATTTCCTCTTCCTACTCTATTTAATTCCGTACCTCTTCTTTAGTTACACGATCCTCATATCTAATCTTCAGCATTCTTATTGATCACCACGTTTTGAAAGCGTCCATTGTCTTCTCGACAGAACTGTTCATCACCCACGTTTCACTTGCAAGGCTGCACTCCACACAAATACCTTCGTAAAATAGTACCCAATCATTACAATTTATATTCCATGTGAACAAATTTTCTTTTTCAGAACGCTTTTCTTGCTATTCAGTCTTCATTTTATATCCTCTCTACTTCTGCCTTCTCAATTACTACTTCCCTTTCAAGTCATTGAAGTCTTAGAAATGCAGTTTTGTTTCTGTACAAGTTGTAGATAATCTTGTGTCCCAGTGTTTTATCAATGACATCTCCAGAGCTTCAAAGAATGTTTTAATTAAGATTGTCAAAACCTTTCTCTAAACATTCAAACGCTATAAACACAGTTTCGCTGTTCTTCAGTGTGTCTACTTAGTTAAGTGGTAGGATCAGTATTGCCTTGCGTGTTCAGACATCTCACAGGAATCTAACATTGTACTTATGTTAGTTTGTACAACCCCTCCCCCTCTCCTGTCTACATATTCCTTCCACTATCTAGCCTTCTCGTATTTGCTTAGTTCTGGCTTGCCAAATGAGTTCTTGACAGTTGCTTCTCCTTTGAGCAAAGTTTTCTTTGTTCTTTCTCATTTTCATTCCCATATGTGTAAGGTACAGTGAAGCGACTCTAACAGCCTCTCCTGTACAAATGTCAACCTCACCTACCCGAGTTGCAGCTAAGGATTGCTGCACGGTACACCCTGTTATTGCTAACGAGGCTCTGACGACCGAGTGTTTCCCGGGATAAGGAAACGCCCCCTATCAAGTGCCAACGGTCTCAAAGAGAGCGGATGAGCGGATAGAGGCAGGGCACTCTCTTGTCCTTGGAGTGAGAAATTGCTCCTAAAGGCGGAAGAACTTCACAGTCAACGGCATAGGATGGAGAAGGCAACGGGAAACCACTCCATTAAAGATCACTCAAGATATCCCAAGAATCAGTAGCGCACCATGCCAGAATCTTCTGTTAAACATAAATCCGGAGTAATAGTCCCCCAATCGGATCTCCGGGTGGGGACAATGGAAGGTCAGGCAAAGTTGAAGAATACACTAAAAATAGCAACATGGAATGTAAGAACACTCCTCCAATGCGGGAAATTAGAGAACCTCAAACTAGAGATGGACAGAATGGGAACAGACATAATAGGAATATCTGAGATGCGATGGCCTGAACCAGGAGACTTCAGATCAGGAAATTATCGTATCATTCATACAGGTACTAACCAAGGAACAACTGGAATCGGTGGAGTTGGAATAATTCTAAAAGGAAAACTCGGGAATCTAGTCACAGGATATGTGCAATTTAACTCTAGGATAATACTAGTCAAAATTGGAACCAAACCAAAGAACACGGTAATAGTACAAGTCTATATGCCGACATCGGCAGAAGAAGACGATGTAATAGAAACAGTGTATGAAGACATCAACAAAGTTATAAATTATGTTAAAGGTGAAGAGAACTTAATTATAATGGGAGATTGGAATGCTAGTGTTGGAGAAGAGAAAGTTGACGGAATTGTAGGGAAATATGGTCTAGGAGATAGAAACGAAAGAGGAAGCCGGCTAATTGAATTTTGTGCCAAAAACAAGTTGGTCATAGCGAACTCCCTTTTCAACCACCATAAAAGAAGAAGGTACACGTGGAAAGCCCCAGGAGATACTAGAAGACACCAAATCGACTATATATTAGTAAAATCGCGTTTTAAAAACCAAATCAAGGATTGCAGAAGCTACCCGTCTGCGGATATTAATAGTGATCACAACCTTGTAATGATGAAATGCTTACTCAAACTCAAGCGATTAGAGAGAAAAACGAACAAAGTATGGAACAGAGATAACCTAAAGTCTGAAGAACTAGTGATCCCTTATGCACGGAAAACTGATGAGATGGCATCAAACATTATTCCTGGGAGTACTAACGAGGAGTGGAAACAAATCAAAGAAGGCATACATAAAGCAGCAGAAGAATTTATTGGGAAAGCCAAACCTGTAAACAGGAAAGAGTGGATAACACCTGAAATAATTTGTCTAATGGAAGAAAGAAGACTATACAAAAATGCCTCTGACGAGCAAAGCGAAAACAAATATAGAAAGCTTAGAAACCAAATAAACAGAGAATCTAGGAAAGCAAAAGAAAATTACCTCAACAGCATTTGTAAAGAGGTGGAGGAAAACATGGTTAAAGGAAAAACTGACTTGGCCTACAGAACAATAAAACAAAACTTTGCTAAACGGAAAGTAAAATCTTCAGGAACTATAAAGAACAAAGAGGGCAAGGTACTATTTGGATATGACACGCTGAAGAGATGGCAAGAATACATTGAAGAGCTATATCAAGGAGACCCTCTAACAGATAATATGATAGAATTAAGCGAAGAAGTAGAGAAAGAAGAACTAGGGGACACAATTCTGAAAGATGAATTTGAAAAAGCACTAAAAGAACTACCAGATAAGAAAGCGGCAGGTGTGATGATATACCTTCTGAACTAATTAAGAAATCAGGAGACAAAATGAAAGCTACATTACTGCAACTCATACAGAAAATATACAAAACAGGTGAAGTTCCTGAAGACTATCAGAAATGCATCATATTCCCCATACCTAAGAAAGCATCTACTATGGACTGTGAAAACCATCGAACACTCAGTCTTCTTTCACACGCATCAAAAATTCTAATAAGAATAATTTTGAAAAGAGTTGAAAACCAATTGAATAGCACTCTAAGTGAAGACCAATTCGGTTTTAGAAGCGGTGTAGGGACGAGGGAAGCAATCTTATCTTTAAGACTAATAATTGAGAAACAAATTTCCAAAAACAAACAAGTATTTATAGCCTTCGTAGACCTCGAAAAGGCATTTGACAATGTTGTATGGCCAGAAATGTTTAGAATTCTGAAGAAGGCTGGTCTGAAATATAATGATAGAAGGATAATCTTTAAAATATACCAAAATGAAACAGCCTTAGTTAAGAAGGAAAACAAAGAAGAAACAGCAAGAATAAGGAAAGGAGTGAGACAGGGATGCCCACTATCTCCAGTAATTTTCAACGCATATATCCAAGAAGCAATAGACAAAATAAGAGAGAATATTGAAGTAGGAATAAAACTTAACGGAATGAAAATAGATATGTTGCGATATGCAGATGATATCGCCATAATTACAGAAAGGAAAGAAGATTTAGAAGCCGCACTCAATGAAATGGAAAACACCTTAAAAGAACAGTATGGAATGAAAATAAATAAGAAAAAGACTAAAGTGATGGTGAGTGGCGCCCTGAACTACAATGAACCCATACGAATAACAATAAAGGGAGAGAAACTAGGGCAGGTTACAGAATTTAACTACTTAGGTAGCAAAATAACAGCAGATGGAAGGAGCAAAAGTGACATTAAAAACAGAATACAACTTGCCAAAATAGCATTCAATGGAAAAAGGAACTTACTGACGAGTAGAAATGTTAGTTTAGACGTAAGAAAGAGAGTCATGAAAACCTATGTGTGGAGTACAGCCCTTTACGGATGTGAAACTTGGACTAGTGGAAAAGAAGAAAAGAGAAGATTAGAGGCATTCGAAATGTGGTGCTACCGGAGAATGGAAAAAATCAGCTGGCGAGACAAGGCTACAAACGAAGATGTCCTCAGAAGAGTGAAAGAAAACAGATCTCTTTGGCGAAATATACAGAAAAGAAGAATAACCTTCATAGGTCACATTTTACGGCATAACAATTTCATTAAGAGAATATTAGAAGGAATCATTGAAGGAAGAACTCGCCGAGGACGACCTAGATTAAGCTACATTCAACAAGTAATAAATGACATCGGGTGCCAGACCTATGCAGATATGAAGAAGAAAGTTGACAAAAGAACGGAATGGCGTGCTGCTGCCAACCAACCTGTGGGTTGATAACCGAAGAAGAAGAGATGTTTTCCAAGTGCAAAATCACGTTGCAATTTTGGACTTTCTGTCAACGTCAAGTTTAGACATTTCTATTTCCAATGGCCTACTTTATTTGCTGCATTTTTATATTTTTCCCTCTTGTCAGATTTAATACTTTACGTTTTATCTAACGATTTCTACTGTACCTTCTTCCCATTCTCATACTCTGCTGCATTCACCACTTCTTCTCTCAAAGATATCCATTCGTATTCTAGCGGATTCCTTCCTCTGTTTCAATCAGTCGTTGCATTACGCTAACTTTAAGATTATCGAAAAACTGTGGGTCTTGACTTATTCAAGTTCCATTTCCTTAATTTGCTACCGTTTACTGTCTCTTTAGTTGTAAACTGCAGCTCGTAACTAATAAAGTATTGTAGGTTTGCGTCTGCACCGGGAAATGTCTTATAATTTAAAATCTGGTTTCGAAAACTTTGTTCCAAATATGTATTATTCTTTCATGATTCTTAAGCAATGTGCTAGATAGTGAACAATGATGAACGGTAGTCATGAAATCTGTTTATGGTGAAATGAGAAAACATGCATAATGGAATATGTACATTGTACAGAAAATGAAAAATTGGTATGTCTTCACCCAACTTCGTCTTTCCTTCTTGTAGGTGTAAGATATAGTTTTTCAAACGCACCGCGCGTTTCAGTGGGTCCTGCCCTGTACCTCAGTGGCTGCCCGTCATTGGCTACCGCTAACGTCTGCCGCTTCCAGATGGGAACGCCAATTCCGCGAGCCGCCGCGTCAACGCGGAAAACGCTTGCCGCTGCCATTGCCGCACGCCGCGCTGCCGCGCTCTAGTGGGAACCGGCCTTAAGGCCGGTTCCCACTAGGGCTGCCGCGCGTCAAAACCGCGCGCCAGCGGCGTGGTTGCCATGGAAACGGCGTCAGCGGCACGGCGCGGCGGGCTCTGCGTCGCGGTTTGCCCATGTCGAACCGCTTCCGCTGCCGCGTGACGCACTCCAGGTGCGCGCCGCCAATCACAGAACGCGCTGAGCGTGACGTCAGGTACGGCACCCCGGGCCACACGAACTTCCGCCGAAGCGCTGGCGCGGACGCGGCGGCAGCTATGAAAAACACATCATCCGATTCCAAGGAAACTATTCGGTAGAAAAATTTGATTCTTGGGCATGTTATAGCCTGATATCTTCTCTCGATAAAGGACCGAATTTCTTTTCGTTATTCGTCGTAGTTACTTGCTGTATTGCATTTACGTAAACCTTTACACGAAATTTTAATGAGTGTGCAGAGGTGAAAACGCATTGCGTGGACTTTGCGTACAGTTCATTTTAGGTTATACATTATTGCGTATGAAATTTAGTCAACATATCGAAATTGTTTTTAAAGCTGAGAGCAGATCGATAGCTATCACCGTTCTCGAGATATTGAATGATATGTCGGCGGACGGGCTGTGCCGTGACCGACCGCGGCTCGCTCGCGACGCGACCGATACTTCGTCCTGCTCGTCGTAAACCATGTGGTTGTATCAACCGCAAATTTCGTAAACGTTTCTAGAAATCGAAACGTGTGTTTTTGCAAACGATAACTTGTGAAAAGTCATGTATTTCTTCGCATGATAAATATCCTAAATCTGTTTATCTACCGAGATATGAAAGTAACTACAGTTTTTCAGAAGGGATAGATGAATTTTTTTAAACGGCATTAGTAGCATGTCGAATGAGAAGTTAAACCGAAACTAATTTGCTGGTATGTCATAAGATGTAATTTACTAAATATGTAGAGCTATTGATTATTTCCTTTCTTTTTTCTTTATCCAGTGTACTTTACTGATTCAAGACGCGTTTCGCCTTTTACTTTAAGGCATCTTCGGTGGAATCTAGAATGATTCAGTTTTGTTTTGATATGTGATACTTGCAGATTATAAAACAGTTCACATCTTTTTTTTACGTGAATGACTGATTACTTTCAGTGAATCGAGTTTTTGGCGGACATATACGTTTCCCCTCACCTGGTCACATGCTGGAGGTTGAACTAAAACTTAGATTATGGAACATAAGCACATTTTCATGTGCGCTCTTTTTTCTTCTGTCACTAACAGCAGACGTTTTACTGAAAACTCTGATTTGACGTCGTAACTACAGTGTGTTCACCTCATGTCCCTTCCTGTCTGGTTTGTTCATGTACATGTTGCCAAACTGCAGAATTATATGCTGAAAACTAATGTTTGTTTATTTTCGTTCTCCTTATATCTGTATGTGTGTGTGGCTAGCTGGTGATAGTTATAGAAAGTTGAAAGTGAATCCAGTAGTTGTCAGACAGTGGTTGAAAGATTTGGTGTTCAGCTGATTTCAGTTTTGGTTTAAATGTTTTGTGGAGGAGTGCATGGAAGAGTAAATTCACTGCTTACATTAACAGATAAAATAGTAGAATAGTATTTCAACAGATGATTATTATCAGAATAGTATCAACCAACCCCTTTGTCCTCACTCTTTGACGCCCCATAATACGTCCTGTCAACTAACCCCTATTGTTGTCAAAGTTGTGCCGTAATTTCCTCTTCCTCCTCTATTTAATTCCGTACCTCTTCTTTAGTCACACGATCCTCGTATCTAATGTTCAGCATTCTTATGAATCACCACGTTTTGAAAGCGTCTATTGTCTTTTTGACAGAACTGTTCATCATCCACGTTTCACTTACGTGCAAGGCTGCACTCCACACAAATACCTTTGTAAAATAGTATCCAACCATTAGAATTTATATTCGGCATGAACAAATTTTCTTTTTCAGAACGCTTTTCTTGCTATTGACAGTCTTCAGTCAGGTTTGCGTCTGCATCAGGAAATGCCTTACAATTTAAAATCTGGTTTCGAAAACTGTCCGAAATATATATTATTCTTTCGTGATTCTTAAGCAAGGTGCTGGCGATGATTACATTATGCTCTGTGGGAAATTCTATCAGGTGGCTTCCACTTTCATCCCTTCCACCTAGCCTTTGTGTTCTTACTGTTTTCGTGTACCTGCTACCGTATCACATTTTAAATTTTTGTCTCGCTTAACTATCTGAATAATCTCTTTTATCGTACATTGTTTCAATGTGTTAGGGGATAGTGAACAATCATGAACGGTAGTCATGACATCTGTTTATGTTGAAATGAGAAAACATGAATAATGAAATATGTGAAAGAGTACATTGTACAGAAAATGAAAAATTGGTATGTCTTCACCCAACTTCGTCTTTCCTTCATGTAGGTGTAAGATATCGTTATTGAAACACACCGGTCGTTTCGGTGGGTCCCAGCCCGTACCTCAGTGGCTGCCCGTCATTGGCTACCGCTAGTTTCTGCCGCTTCCAGGTGGGAACGCCAATTCCGCGAGCCGCCGCGTCAACGCGGAAAACGCGTACCGCTGCTGTTGCCGCACGCCGCGCTGCCGCGCTCTAGTGGGAACCGGCCTTTACTTTCCGGGCGGGGAGGCGTGCCTGTCCCCGGCACGAATCCGCCGGAGGTCCGTTGTGCCGGCCAGTCTGTGAATGGTTTTAAGGCGGTTTTTCGTCTCCCTCCGCGAATGCGGGCTTGTTCCCCTTATTCCTCCTCACTTACACTATGTCGGCGATTGCTGCGGAAACCCTTTCTCTACTCACGCGTAATTACTCTATCACGCAAATATTGGGGCTACACTCGTCTGGTGTGAGACGTTCCCAGGGAGGGGGGAGAGGGGTGTCCAATGGGGGCCGAACCGCATAATAACCCTGGGTTCGGTGTGGGGTGGCGGTGGGGTGAGTGGACTGCTGTAGCCTGTTGTGGGGTTGTGTACCACTGTGGGCTACGGCGGGGATGAAGCCTCTCCGTCGTTTCTAGGTCCCCTGTTCATACAATACAATACGAGCCAATACCCGTTCCTGAGAAAAATGGTTTTTACAGAGGGACAGACAGGCAGACAGACAGACAGACGGCAAAGTGATCACGTAAGGGTTCCATTTTTACCGACTGAGGTACGGAACCCTAAAATGACATTTTGTTTCCCAAGAACGTATCAACAACCTGTAAAAATATCGAAAGTACGGAAAACAAATTGGGTACTGAAAAAACCTATGTGCATTTCTTTTGAAGTTATCCTCATACGTACAAGGGAGATCTGCATCTTACGCCTTTTGTGGCCACCGTACTGCGGGGGCAGAACGCCGCAGCTCGCCCTTGCGGCGCCTCTCGCGCCCATTAATTAGAGAACAAGTGTTGGCTAATGAGCTGCCACAGCTGTCTGCAGATCAATACGAGCATCGCCGGCGGGGTCGAGGTCACTCGCTTACAACGGCCGTCTCCGGAATTAAAGCATCCGGTACTTAAGCCCATCCGTCCATCCAGAGTGTCCTAGGTCCGTATAACAATTCTCAGTTTCCAGTAATTATCCCTACAAGACTTTCATCCGTGGTGCACCACTGTTCGAAATTAAGTCTCTTAGTAAAGTGAAACTAATATTACGTCGTTACTACTCACGGAAAAAACGGTTAGATTCGCGTTAACATCTTTTCCTTTCATCACTGTATTTATTCGTGTCGTGTCTGTTTTAGGTGTTCCCTACTAGTGTTTGTCTCAATACCCAATGGACGTACACCACATCCGACTGAGAGACATACAGACAGAGGGAACATCGGCATAACTATGGGAGACGTTCTCCAATACCTTGCTTGCGAGCATATATCGCGTAACAAAGCCAGAAACTCTTGCTTGAAACTAGATACAGTTCCTAGCATATACCGGAGTTAAATTTCCGCTCTTTCTGTACTCTGGAGATAGTTTCTTTTTTCACAGTACATGCGTACTCGCAGAACACTTTATCTCCATGGTTTAAAAATGGTTCAAATGGCTCTGAGCACTATGGGACTTGACTGCTGAGGTCATCAGTTCCCTAGACTTACAACTACTTAAACCAAACTAACCAAAGGGCATCACACACATCCATGCCCGAGGCAGGACTCGAACCTGCGACTGTAGCGGTTGCGCGGTACCAGACTAAAGCGCCTAGAACCGCTCGACCACAACGGCCGGCCTATCTCCATGATGATGATCACAACTTGTCCTGGCATTGCGAAATCCACGTCGGCTTTCCTGCCGCCGACAGTAGACGGCAGTGGTAGGAGCTCTACCAAGAAGAGCTTTTATTACTCGCTAATATTTCAAATGATCTCAATAGACCCGCCAGGACAGCCGAGAACGCTAACGCGCTGTTTCTTGGACCTGGGTTGGCGCGCCGGCCCCTGATCGAACCCGCCCGGCGGATTAACGACGACGGCCAGCCTTGATGTGGTTTTTAGGTGGTTTTCCACATCCTACTAGATGAATACTGGGCTGGTCCCTACGTCCCACCTCAGTTACACGACTCGCGGGCATTTGAAACACATTCACACAATCTCCCGGGTTACACTAGACACAGACAGCTGGGGTACACTATTTCTGTCCCAGGGAGTATGGGGTGGTGTCAGGAAGGGCATCTGGCCACCCCTTAAACGTAACCATGCCAAGTCCGTCCTCAACCCCGCCGACCCTGCGCACACTGCGGGATAAAGGCAGTAGCAAAAGAAAGAAAGAACAAAGATTCCAAATGATCTCAATAGCATTTTACTCAATTGACCTAGGAAGGAGGAATAGGAAGTAGGGAAGCATCTCCACCTTCATAGAGTCTTCCTCAAAACATTTCGAGACCGATGAGTTCACTCCAAATATCTCAGATATGCAGTACTTTCATCATCGGGGTGAGCAGTGCGACGCTGGTAAGTTCGATGCCTGGTCTGATGTAGTAGTCGAAGTACATATAGCCTGTCACCGGTATGTAAAAACGTGGACGGGGCTCAGCCTCTCAGCAACTTTTATCTAGCGTCAGATAGTGGCGTTCCTGCCCCCATTTTAAGTCCTGTGGCCTGTGACGTCTTCGCCAGAGGGAGTGGCCTCTATACCACATAGTGGGGACCTCCTACTGGAATGCATAGTTATTAGTCGGTGGCTATTGCCCGAGCACTGTCCAAGCTAACGATTTTCTACCCCACGTTGATTGGAGAATTCGGGAGTCATGTGACACATGATCCACATGCGATATCTTACAGGCTTTGTTGTAAGCATGAAGATATATACGAAATATTCAAGAAGCCTCAGACAGAATACCAACATTCACTTAAAAAATATACAAAAAATATTCGACAGTAAACATCACAGTCCTAAGCTGTGATGTAAAGCTAGAAGACTTACGTGAATTTTTACAGAAACTGATAAATTCTAACAAATCCCACTACAAGATGTGAATGGAATATTGTAAAGCGAAAGTAGGATAAACCAACAGAACACTTCTTCATTGAAACGTTGTACTGAAATCATAAGTGACATGGATCATACGTTAGCAGTTTTACCAAGGATCACATCACATTTGTCCTTAAAACATTTTTCCAGAAGAAAAGAAATAGGAAACTGGCTCGGTAAAGTTCAAGTGGAAATAAAAATGAAGTGGATTACATTTTACCAAATAATAAAGCAGTTGTATAGTATTCGACAGGCCTAAACCACTTTCCAGGTGCAGATGATTATATGCTGGCACGATGCAGGGGATTGACAAATACTCGTACATGGAAACAGACTCGTAATTCAGGAAGTCAGAATTGTAAATAATGAGCATTTATTTGTAACTAGTGAGTTATATAATACTAAATTTAAGTTTAGGATCTTGTAATATGAAGGTTATACAGACGTAAGAGAAAGTGGCTATCATTTAATAAAGGTGGTTACACAGACGGTAGTTTTGTTGTTTCTATGGGGAGGGTAAAAGAAAGTAACAATTAAAATGGTAGATATTAAATAAGAGGTGAATTTTTGAAGCAAATGTTATACAAACATCATACGATAATATGAATTAAACAAAGATTAATGGAAATGTCTTCGGGAAGATGTTAGACTGTAGACTAGAACGAAAGTGTCGTAAAAAAAACAACGGAAAGTAATGTAAGTAGGCTGTTTAGGTTTTTTTATTGGTAACGCCACCTCTGTATGAAAATCACTGGCTGTGCTGTGTGCAGTCTGTGGCTGCTTTGCATTGTTGTAATATTCGCCATTGTAGTGTTAGGCAGCTGGCTGTGAACAGCGCGTAGCGTTGCGCAGTTGGAGGTGAGCCGCCAGCAGTGGTGAATGTGGGGAGAGAGATGGCGGAGTTTTGAAATTTGTCATGAACTGCTATATTTATATATGATGATATCAAGGTAAATACATTGTTTGTTCTCTATTACTATCTTTCATTTGCTAACTATCCCTATCAGTAGTTAGTGCCTTCCATAGTTTGAATCTTTTATTTAGCTGGCAGTAGTGGCACTCGCTGTATTGCAGTAGCTTGAGCAGCGAAGATTTTTGTGAGGTAAGTGATTTGTGAAAGGTATAGTTTAATGTTAGTCAGGGCCATTCTTTTGTAGGGAATTTTGAAAGTCAGATTGCGTTGCGCTAACAAAATATTGTGTGTCAGTTTAAGCACAGTCCTGTATAAATTTTTCTAAGGGGAAGTTTCATATGGCGACCCTTAGCCGAGGATACCTCACTGGAATCTTCTGATTTTTTGTTGTAGTTTGTGTAATTAGTGTAGATTTTGTTTATTGCTAGTGCGTAATTGTAGAGAAAATCTCCTTTGTAGTTGCAGACTTTCATTGTTGTACAGTAAAACAGTTGTGGCATGCATGTAGATTTGCACCAAGTATTTCGCAGCTGCAATTAACTAGATATTATTTTCAGTGCTATGTTAATGTGTTCTCTTATTTTTGATCTTCAAATTGTGTTTTTCTGTGTTGTCATGTGAAATACTGTGACAATAATGGCGTGTGAAAAACGTAATACTAGGCTCCAAAGTAAACTGAGTAATGACAGTGAAAATGAAAGCAGTGTGTTAGCGCCACCGAGTAATGAATTAACTGATGTTCAAAGTAGTAATTTGGTAATTGTGCATAGGGAAATGGAGCGGGCGGCAAACAATGGTGTAGACAGTGAAACAATTAGAGAACAGGGAAGCATTATCGATCGATCGGTCGGCAACAGCTCGCCTCAGGAATCCGAAATGACAGTAAACAATCTCGCAAATACTGTAGATTCAGGTTTTGGATCCTCACCGTTTTCTCAAATAAGTCAAGATACATTTTCTGCTTGTCAAAATGTGAATGTTTCCGGCGCTAATTCACTGCCGAAAAGCACTGAGGAACATGTTTCAGACACCAGTGCATTGTTATTACAATTAATACAGCAAATGGGACAAACACAGCAAAAGCTTCAAAAGTTAGACACAATGGAACAAAATCTTCGAAAGTTAGATACAGTGGAACAAAATCTTAAAAAGTTAGACACAGTGGAACAAAATCTTAAAAAGTTAGACGCAATGGAACTAAATCTTCAAAAGTTAGACACCACGCTTGAACAAACACGTGAAGATTTAACTACTGAGGTACATAACATTGAATCGAAATGTCAAAAAGTCTGTAATGAAGTAAAAACACAAATTTGTGAGCATTTTCAACCTATTTTTTCGCGGCATGAAAATGTATTACAGAATCACGAAGCAGCCATGAAAGAACTGCAAACCATTGTTCATGAAAATCACGACACCTTGCAAGCTAAAATTGACTCAGTTGCATCTACTGATTCGGTTACGCAACTTGCAAAAACTCAAGAAAACTTAAAGGACACAGTAGATACGATCTCAACACAAATGGACAGTCTGAAACTTGGTTCAGAAAAACACACTGAGGAAATAAGTACACTATCAGAGAAAGTAGTTGAACTTTCGGATCAGCTAAATACTTTATCTACGAAGGTAGATGATAATCTGAATGACACAGAAGAGTGCGAACAAATTAGGAAATTCAAACAAAACCAGAATCAAATTAATACGCAACACCAAAGAGAAATCCGGGAAGTACAAGATCAGCTGACACAGGTAATACAAGAATTACGTATTTCAGAGGACACTCGCGCCCCAATACAGGAAGAGGGACATAGAAATACGGAACAGCCACAAAATAATAACACAGTGCGTTTCGGAAATTATGAAAGAAATTGGCAAGGTGCACCGAATTTTGAAATGGAACCGCCGAAACGACGTAACAATGACCGATATGCGACTCGCCGACACGATGATTTTGACTATAAGCTGTTCATTACTACACGTAAATTCAAAACATTTAAGAATTCTGGCAACGACATTCATCCACAAGCGTGGCTCCATCAATTCTCTCATTGTTTTCCTCCCAACTGGTCCTTGGAGCACAGGTTAGAATTTATGTGTGGCTATTTAGAGAATGAACCAGCTGTAAGAATGCGATCGGTCATTCACGATTGTCACAGTCAAGGAGAATTTTACCATGCCTTCCTCTCAGCATATTGGTCTCAAGCTACACAAGACAGAGTAAAACATGGCATCATAATGATGAAACATTTCGAACAATCTGAATTCTCCAGTCTTGTGAAATATTTTGAAGACATGTTGCACAAGAATCAGTACCTGTCAAACCCATACAGCCCCTCAGAACTCATCCGCATTTGCTTAATCAAATTACCTGAACATTTACGACACATTATTTTGGCAGGACGTTGCAAAGACGACATTGAAGCTTTTCAGGGACTGTTACAAGAACTGGAAAGTTACACTGACAATCGCGGAACGCAGGAGCACTACAATTACAGATCACATCAGTCGCAATTCCGCGATGAAAGAAATAATAACTGGACGCGACAAGGCTATTCTCACAACACAAATCGTGACCGAAACAGACACCACCCGTATTACAACCGTTGGCAGAGTAGTAATAATTACAGGGAAAGATCACCTCTCCGCGGTAGTGACTATCACAGAGACAATCAGAGAAACAGACAATTTGGGAACCAAAATAATTATTATCAAGGGAGACAGAATAACTTTAGACGCAACGGTCCAGCACGCAGTTACGACTCAGGGAGAAATTCTCCACCACATGACCGACAAGAAAGAAACTATGGAATCTACCGACATGACGACAGACGATATGATCGTAACGACAGACCTGAACTGCATCAGAACTGGCGGGATTCTCGTCACGGTGAATTTGTAGAAGTTAGGTCTCCAAATCCCAATAACGACGCGCGCCAACAAAGAGACAATAGGCAATGACTCATACCGCTGGCAGCCACAAAACATACTTATGAAACTGACGACGCAGCTGCCGTAGCTAGTAATTACGTAAAAATGGAAGACATTAGGGACATCTTACTCCAGGAACACGACGTAAAACATAACAACATTGCATATCCTGTGATTCACATTACAGTAAATGACGTAAAATTTACGGCAGTACTTGACTCTGGCAGTCCCATTTCAGTAATTAGTGAAACAGCTTTTAGCAAATGCAACAAATCGAACGATTGCCCCACACTTCCGTTACGTAAGATTGAATTACAAGGTGCAATCTTTGGAAAAAGTGTAGATGTACGCCAACAAACCAATTTAGAATTCTTTTGCCAAAGCCACAGCTTCTCTATGAACTTTCTTATTGTTCCATTATTGTCGACGGAAATTATACTGGGAGTAGACTTTTTGAATGAATACAAAGCAGTCTTAAGCTTTCACGATGCTGAAATAAGTTTAGAGAAAGAAGGTAAGTCAATAGCTTTGAAATTTGAAGACTGGCTCTCAAACCATGATGAGGAAATTAATCGGCTTTACGTTCTGTTAGACAACAGTTCGGAATTTTCTACGGAACTAGACACTAACAATCATTCTGCAAGTACTGACAGGGATGACATCGACGGCATATTTGAAATTAATGAGTTAATTCAGAATAAAATTCAAACAATTGAGAATTGTAATGACACTGATAGGCAGGACCTTTTTGAGATTTTACAAGCGCATTCCACAGTTTTTACTCACAAAACAGGAACAATCAAGGGATTTCAATACCAATTTCGTGTTCGTGAGCATACTAAATTTTGTGTTAGACCATATGTAATTCCAGCACATTATAGGGACCGTGTTAGAACAGAAATACAATCTATGCTTGACGAGGGCATTATTGAGCCTGCAGTAAGCTCATACAACAATCCATTACATGTTGTTGAGAAGAAAAATGGATCGATCAGGCTTGTCTTAGATTCGAGACAAATCAATACGATCATTATTCCTGAAACAGACAGGCCGCAAACGTTGGAAGAACTTCTTCAAAATTTTAATGGTGTAAAAGTGTTGTCTTCCATTGATCTCAGATCCAGCTTTTATCAGATCGAACTTCATCCAGAATGTAGAAAATACACAGCTTTCCTTTGTTTCGGCGTTTGTTATCAGTTTCGGAAACTTCCCTTTGGTTTGAACATTTCTTCAGCAGCATTCATTCGCGGGCTAAATTCCATATTACCTGAGTTCTTAAAACGTCACATCACCTTATATGTGGACGATATTCTAATAGCAGAAGCTTCATGGGAACTACATAATCGCATCCTCAACAGTTTGTTACGTATTTTTGCAGAATCTGGAATTACAGTTAACTTGGAAAAGTCTGAATTCGGTAGGACAAAGGTGAAGTTTTTGGGACATATTATTTCTTCTGAAGGCATTCAGCCGGATCCTGAAAAGTCAGAAGCAATCAGAGCCATTCCAGTTCCATCCACAAAAAAACAAGTCCGCAGTTTTCTAGGTCTCGTAAATTTTTACCGTCGTTTTCTGAATATGCAAATTCTTGTTACACCAAAACTTTGTTCTCTCACTGGAAAAAATACTATTTGGAACTGGGACGAACAAGCACAGTTGGAATTCAATTCTTTGAAAGGATTGCTACTTAATGCGCCAATACTAGCTCATCCACATCTGTCACAAGATTTCTGCCTTAGCACGGATTCTTCCAAAGTCGGTCTTGGTGCCCATTTATTTCAAGAAGCCACAGAAAATGACACTACTGTTCAGAAAACCATTGCTTTTGCTAGCAGAGTGCTAACCAAATCTGAAAAAAATTATTCCGTTACTGAATTAGAAGCTTTAGCTATCGTTTGGGCATTTAACAAATTCCGTTTCTTTCTTTCTGGTAAGCACGTAAAAGTATACAGTGATCATCGTGCATTACAATTTCTTATGTCTTCAAAATTAAATCATGACAGGTTAAAACGTTGGGCATTGTTTCTGCAAGAATTCCGCTTCACAATAGTCTACATTCCCAGTAAGGAGAACATTGTTGCGGACGCACTGTCACGCGCACCGGCTGGGCTTGAGAAAAGTAACACACAAGGCAACCTCGAGAAAAATTTCAGTATTCTTTACATTCAGAAAGTCGCCTTTGAAAACTTCATCACCACATCTTTAAAGGACATTGGTCATGAACAAGATAAAGATCCGATTTGGAAAGACATCAAGAGCAAATGGCATGAAAAGACATACACTCAGATTCGGCATTATTACCTGGTTAGAAACAACATACTCTTCAAACGCTGCACTGTTGATGACAAGCTATGGGTACTTTGCATTCCAGACGATTTTGTTAATAAGCTCATTTGGTACATTCATTTCAGCTACGCACATTTTGGCCCACGAAAATGTTATCATTTTCTTCGAACGACTTGTTATTTTAACAATATGGAAAAGTGAATTCGAAGAGTCTTGTCTATTTGTAAACTTTGTCAAAAGGCGAAACCATCTACTATCTCACATCGTGCTCCGTTGTTTCCTATTATTCCTTCTAAATTAAAAGAATTTGCTGCTGTTGATCTCTTGGGACCCCTTGTCAGAACATCGAATGGATTTTCGTACGTTCTAGTCGCTGTTGAACTTACTTCAAAATGTGTTTCTTTCACTCCGTTACGTAAAGCCACTGGACGGTCTGTATCCAACGCCTTTGTTAAAAATTTCTTACATGAAGTTGGACACGTTAGTAAAGTCATTTCAGATAACGGACCTCAATTCAGATCTGCTGTTTGGTCACGCATGCTTCGGAATCATAAAATCAAACCTGTTTTTATTTCATTGTACTCACCACATTGCAACCCGTCTGAACGGATTATGAAAGAAATCAATAAGCTTTGCAGACTTTATTGTCACAGAAAGCATCAGCATTGGGACAGATATTTACACTTAATTCAAAACGTGCTGAATGAAATGCCTCACGACTCCACTGCTTTACCACCTACTCTTGTACTGAAGAATGAAGAACCACCGAACAGAATCAGAGAGCTTGTACCTTTCCCGAATACACGTAAACTTCGACACAAAGACGTAATTGATTTGGCTCTTAAAAATATAAAATCTGCAGCAGACAAAAGGAGAAAACTACATGGTAAAGCAAATGCAAAGAAGTTGTATATTGGTCAGAAAGTTCTCATTAAAGCTCATTCATTGTCACATAAGAAGAAACACTTGAGTCACAAATTCTTTTTAGTTTACAATGGACCTTACAGAATCCAACGTATACCACATGATAATTGCGTTGAAGTTGAAACTCTGCGTACTAGGAAGAGTAAAGGTTTACACCACATTTCACATGTAAAACCATTTATTGAAAGATAATCTGCTTTTTAACTTAGTCTTTGCCATAAAATTTTTCGCTTCACATTACTAATATGCTTTGTCAGACTTAGAATCTGTTAACATGCAACAATGTTTGAAGTTAAATATCCAGTCAAGAACCAAGAGAACTTATTTAAACAGAAATTACGAATGCATTGTTATTGCGAACAGATGACACAGTGTAATTGTGTGTGTACATTCTTGCTTGTTAGTTGCACAATTAGAACATTTACCAGTACTGCTAATGAGATTTTAATGCAACATTTTGGTTTACTTGAAAATACATTTGGGATTTAAAGTACTTTCTGTGAGATTAAAGATGACTTAGTATTTGGTTTCTTTGACAGCTACATGGTTATATTACTACACTACTAATGTGTGACATAATTTACATTGTTGCTTTTGTGGTGTATCTGTTTTATATCTGCACAGTTTTTCTGAATTCTTCTGGAAAGCAAAATATGTTTTATTAGTAACTTTTGTGGTATAGCTACAAGGAGACAGCCTTTTCCATAGCACAACAATATGTTACAGCACAGTACTTTCATCATCACAACAATAAGCGTAATAACTAAGATATCTCTACGCAAAGCATTTCACTTTTGTTTATCATGAGGTAAGTACATTGGCTTCTGCAGAACTTAGCTTTGTCTGTACTGTGTGAACTGTTCATATTTTTTCGGACCCATTGTGATACTATGAGAGCTTTGAATGATGTATTTGGTATGAGATCATGATTTTTAAAGTACGTTTGAGGTAGGTGATACTATTTAAATGAGCAGAGAATTCTTTTTAGGTTTTGAAATTATTGGAGGAAGCTACGACGATTTTGAGATTTGACTGAGGTGTTATGATGTTATTATTACAACGACGATGTGTATTATGCTGTTGAGGTATGTTTATGTCAATAAGATGATGCTACCATATATGAGGAATGTGATTACGTGTTTATATGTATATGAATAATGAAAGAAGTTAAGGACTCTTGACTTGTGAAAAAGGATGTTGGAAACCAAGAATCGTACTTTAAGAGTTATGAAATGTGTGTAAATGCGTGAATGTATCACAATGCCGGCGAAAATTTTTTTGGACACTTATATTTATAGGATTTTGTTTCTACAGATTTGCAACGCTAATTCTTGACCTGTGAAATATTTTTATGTGAGACTGTCACTGTAGCAGAAACTGGTGTCGTAAATATTTCTGTAAGAAAGTTAAGTGACCACCTGCACGTAATGCGTCGCGGGCACCCACCTGGGCGACAGCCGCCCGAAAAAAAAAAAAAAAAAAAAAAAGCCTTTAGCCTTTCAGCGGCACAGGTAGAAAAAAAATAAAAAAAAGACGCCATTAACCTTGCTTCTGACATTCCTTTGTAGAAAGCATCGCAAAAACGACACGGTCGAACTTGAAAACATATGATTACACTGGATGCCTAATGAAATGACGAGAAATATTTTTATGTCTATACACCTGATTATGATTACTGTCTCTCTAGTTGAGAGATTTTTCTACTAACTTATGAAATGTCACATGACTATTGCATGATATTTGCATGCTTAGGTTTGCGTAATTGCTTATTTCATTTGATACCTGTTTTCCAGCTGTGTTACAGCATTAGTTTTATAAAATAAACTTAGATGCATTTGCTAATGTGAACACTTTCTGTCAACAGATCTATTAAATGATAATTTTGTAATCCACATTCTTTAAAAAAAAGGAGCACTTGGAAAGGAAAGAACAATAAGAAGGGACTAGTAACAGTAACTGGACACATAATTTTCTTTTCAAGTACATGCTAATATTTCTTTTACAATAAGTTGTTGTGGCGCACCACTTTAATTACATAGACATTAAGGTGTGATTATACATTTCCCTTATCTGCATTGTTATCTTTAGTGTACTATTTTTTCTGCTTGAGCTATGTCATGTTTAGATATAAGCTGCTGTTTGCCAGGCATAGTGCTACTGAACTTAAATTTGTGTTACTCTGCTAAGCCAGATTTATTTTTTTGTTTGCTGCGCATTGCCTCATATTAGTTGTAATGTTGAATTACTTGGTAATTTAGATTTACTGTAGCTTGCTTTGCGATTTTCCATTTTTTTCATTGCTGTTTATATTAATTGTTTTATGTGCTGCTGAATTGCCTCGTCCCTTAGTTTAGCATCTGAGCTCAGTAGATTTAAGTTAGCTTAAGAGGGGGTAGACTATATAAGAAACTGACTATGGAGAATAGGTAAAGAATGCATTGCGAAGTTATATGAAAACGATTTGGGCCCAAATGAGTATTGTACAATCAGAAATAATTATTTTGAAAGAAATATGAACAGAATACAGAAAGCAGGCTTAGATAGGACTTTTTGGGAGTAATGATGAACAAAGGGAGATCTCCATGCAAATGCAAAATACTGCAGTAAAACAAACCCTGTCCTTTCCCTTTTGTGTTATCCCACTATATGTTTGTGTACCCATGTGTATTTGTTTTCTTCCTGTCTCTGTGTACTGTTTCATAGAACATTTTTCTCTTCTAATACTAAGTTACATTCACTATGATGAGGAATACTGTTATCTTCAAATACAATTGGCATTAATAATGTGTTATTTACTTTGTAAAGATGTTTAGACATTATTTATTCTGTTTTGTGTTAACGCTCATGTGTGAAGTTGATGTTTCAAAAGTTATTCTGATCTTTTATATATTTACTTACGTCATAATTCCTGTAACACTGATGTATATGTTTATTTCGATTCTTTTGTAAAGCTTGTACTACAAATGTTCTCTGTATTATTATGTTTTTAGTGATGTATTTGTACCATTGTAATTGTATTCTCATGCTATAAAATTGTCATTGACACCAGTTCATCTTATTATTAACTTGTAAGTTACATTTCACTGCACACGTTTCTGTTGGTCATAGTATATGGACAATATGTGAGAAGTAGTGACTGATAGTGTTTGCACGTGTGTTAATAATTCAGCAAGGGACTGGATAACAGCATTGCTGGTTCTAAAGACATTTCAAAAAAAAATTTTGTGAGTGCACAAGTGGTGGTTATGGACTTGCTATATTAACTGCAAGACTCTTCACTGGTGATTGTGCACCTGCACAATCACGGCTGCTGGCCATCTCTACCAGGACTACAGTGGGCCTGTCCACACTTTCTACAAGGACTGCAATGGGTCTGCACCTCTGGTGGCCCACCAATACCATACTCTCTACCAGGACTACAGTGGGTCTGCTCTGTGATGACCTACCTACCAATACTCTTCAAAATTTCGACTGACTCTGCTGTGGGTTTGCTCTGTTGTGGCCCATTACCTGTATGCATGTCAAGAGTCAGCACTGTCTTTCCGTTGGAAGGACAACACTACTTCTTCAAGACTGCATGGAAATCCACTACTTCCGTGTGCATTTTCTTTTACTGCTCAGACTTTGAGAAAAACACTGCTATTCTACTGTTATGTACGATTAGGACTGTCTTTATGCACTGTGAGAAAATTTTAGCTTTTGACCAACATTGTATCAATAAGTGTGTGCATTTGATTTCTTTGTTATTGTAATTATGAAAAATTTTTTTCAAATCTGTATTGGCCACTGCCCAATACAATTTGTAAAATTTTTGTGGGGAGCATGGGGGCTATGTAAGTAGGCTGTTTAGGTTTTTTTATTGGTAACGTCACCTCTGTATGAAAATCACTGGCTGTGCAGTGTGCAGTCTGTGGCTGCTTTGCATTGTTGTAATACTCGCCATTGTAGTGTTAGGCAGCTGGCTGTGAACAGCGCGTAGCGTTGCGCAGTTGGAGGTGAGCCGCCAGCAGTGGTGGATGTGGGGAGAGAGATGGCGGAGTTTTGAAATTTGTCATGAACTGCTATGTTTATATATGATGATATCAAGGTAAATACATTGTTTGTTCTCTATTAATATCTTTCATTTGCTAACTATCCCTATCAGTAGTTAGTGCCTTCCATAGTTTGAATCTTTTATTTAGCTGGCAGTAGTGGCACTCGCTGTATTGCAGTAGCTTGAGCAGCGAAGATTTTTGTGAGGTAAGTGATTTGTGAAAGGTATAGTTTAATGTTAGTCAGGGCCATTCTTTTGTAGGGAATTTTGAAAGACAGATTGCGTTGCGCTAACAAAATATTGTGTGTCAGTGTAAGCACAGTCATGTATAATTGTTAAAAAGGGGAAGTTTCAGTAAGAAAGAGCGTCAAGAAAAAAAAAAAAAAAATAGAACGTATTGGCTAGACATCTACAAAATGGTTCAAATGGCTCGAAGCATTACGCGACTTAACATCTGAGGCCATCAGTCCCGTAGACTTAGAACTACTTAAACCTAACTAACCTAAGGACATCACACACATCCATGACAGAGGCAGGATTCGAACCTGCGAGCGTAGATGCAGCGCGGTTCTGGACTGAAGCGGTCAGAACCGCTCGGCCACAACGGCCGGCAGACATTTATATCTATATCTGATTCTACTAGACACGTTATGGTAAGTGGTGGAGGATACTTTATGTATCACTGTCATCCTACTCCCCCTTTCTCTGTTATAGTCGCAAATGGTGGTTTGGGGAGAAATGTTGCTGGTAAGCCTCCGCGTAGCTCGAATCTCTCAAATCTTGCGTTCATGACCTTCCGCGGAACATTCATAGGATGAATAAATATACTGATTGGCTGTTATGGGTGGGGACCCCAGGCAGAGGAGCAATATTCAGGTATCGGTCGAACGAGGGTTTTGAATGCTGATGGACTACACTTCCTGAGGATTTCATCACTTCAGGTGGCAGATGGTACAGAGAAACCAACAAGACAAATGGTTCAAATGGCTCTGAGCACTATGGGACTCAACATTTGCGGTCATCAGTCCCCTAGAACTTAGAACTACTTAAACCTAACTAACCTAAGGACATCACACACATCCACGCCTGAGGCAGGATTCGAACCTGCGACCGTAGCAACAGCGCGGTTCCGGACTGAAGCGCCTAGAACCGCACGGCCACACTGGCCGGCAACAAGACAAATATAAATGTACAAGCAAACCAACGTTATTCAAATTTGTGATTTAGGACATAAATCAGAAACACAAATAGTTTATCAGAAACTAATGATATCCCGGATGAAATGCCTGGAGAGGTTTGTTAAGGCGTTCGACATATGATGTAGGAGAAGTTGGCAAGATATGACGGTGTTTCAGTCACAGTGTTTAAAGCTAGAGAGAATGTTACACAAAATGAACCTACAAAAACAAGGAATTTTCTTAAAACTGAAGTTATTGCTGCAATTTTGCTGCTTCGCAAGACAGATCAAACAAAAAAATTAGACACATCTGTATCTTATACGAATTGTGCCACATACTCATTAAAACTATCGCCAAGTGTGAATTCAAACATTGAATTCTAATCAAGCAACGGAACAAGATCAGTTTATAAGGGGTTATAGCATCAACTAAGAACTCACGAACGAAATTATAGATCAAGAGGAGGAGGAAGATCAGGGTTTTATGTCCCGTCGACATTGATGTCATCAGAGACAGAGCACAAACCTGAAACGCTTGAAGGATAAGGAAGAAAATCGATCGCTCCTTTTCAAAGAAACCTTCCCGGCATTTGTGTGGAGCGATTTAAGGAAATCACAGAAAACGTAGATTTGGATGACGCAAGCGGATCTGAACGGTCGTCCTCCCCAAAGCGAATGCAGTGTGCTAAACACTGCAACATACCATTGGGTTGAAATTGTGGATCGAAGTAAGGAGCATAATTCACTAGTTTGTTGTGGATTCTTATTTTCTGATAAAGCTCTTGATCTAGTTCCAGGAATATACTGAAAGCTCCTTGGAAACAAATGATGTTAATAGAGAGAGAAATATACTGATGTTCGGAAAAACGGGACATTTTGAACGACTAGAGGTAGGACGCTCATAGAATGAGATTTTCACTCTGCAGCGGAGTGTGCGCTGCTATGAAACTTCCTGGCAGACTAAAACTGTGCGACGGACAGAGACTCTGTGAAGTTTGGAACATAGGAGACGAGATACTGGTAGAAGTGAGGCTGTGGGGTCCCAGTGTGAGTCGTGCTTGGGTAGCTCAGTTGATAGAGCACTTGCCCGCGGTGGTAAGGCAAAGGTCCCGCGTTTGAGTCTCGGTCCGGCACACAGTTTTAATCTGCCAGGAAGTTTCATATCAGCACACACTCCGCTGCAGAGTGAAAATCTCTTTCTGGAAACATCCCCCAGGCTGTGGCTAAGCTGTGTCTCCGCGATATCCCTTCTTTCAGGAGTGCTAGTTCTGCAAGGATCGCAGGAGAGCTTCTGGGAAGGTTGGAAGGTAGGAGACGAGGTACTGGCGGAATTAAAGCTGTGAAGGAGGGGCGTGAGTCGTGCTTGGGTAGCTCAGTTGGTAGAGCACTTGCCCGCGAAAGCCAAAGGTCCCGAGTTCGAGTCTCGGTCCGGCACTCAGTTTTAATCTGCCAGGAAGTTTCAGGACGTTCATGTTCAGAGGACATATACATTAGTATGTTCTGCAGAAATGGTTAGCATTTCAGTCATCTCAGTTCAGTATGTGTCCTGTTGCCTAGTAGGCACAGGGTCTACCATTGGCCCTGATAACTTGTTCCATCCATAATGGCATCGACGCGTATAAGACGCGAATGGCGTCCTGCGGTATGTCCATCCATGCTGCATTCATCTGGTTCCGAAGCTCTTCTGTGATGCTTGGCACTGGGTCATAGCGCTGCACCCGTCGTTCCGCCATATGCCACACATTTTCGATTGGTGACAAGCCTGGTGATCTGGCGTGCCAGGGCAAAAGACTGACATCCTGTGACACCAAGAAGACACGTGTTCGTACAGCAACATATGGTT
Organism: Schistocerca piceifrons; assembly: GCF_021461385.2. NCBI lineage: Eukaryota > Metazoa > Arthropoda > Insecta > Orthoptera > Acrididae > Schistocerca > Schistocerca piceifrons. Next base: position 905,837,999 of record NC_060138.1, read on the forward strand.
GTGGTGCCTTGTCTTGTTGAGAAATGGCGCCTGGGGTGTCGTGCGGAAAGGATATGGCTACGGGTTGCTGGATGTCTTTCACATTCGTCCAAATGTGATTTGTGGTTGTACCCAATGGCAATCCACGCCATGACGTCTTGAGTTGCTGCTGTATGACTTACGCGAAGGTAGTCACTGTGATGCCGCTCCCCCTATCTACGTCTACGGTAAACCAAAAGCGGCCGTCATTTTCTAACAGATCTTGCATTCGTCCGAAACCACTATCTGATTCCTGACCCCAGTGACGTCGTTCCATACACAATTGCCATCTAGCATGGTCCTGTACGATGTGTTACACTGTCCCGTTGTTACGCCAGAGCCGAGAAGGACGCAAATCTCTCCTGGAATGCCATTCGGATGAAGTGTCTCAGGGGGTGGACTGAGTGGTGCGACCTGACCCATCTCATTGTGATCTACGGCCTTCTGTGAACCAGTCGGCACACATCTGCTGCATTGCCGAAACACTCTGCCCCGCACGAGCAGCAGTTTACCGGATGGATGCATCACATTCTCCCATGCCAATAGTGCGCCCTCTTTCAGACTCACTGAATTGACGATACGGTTCGCGCATACATCTACGAAGCATCCTGCACGTCTGCTCAAGTCACACCGATCTGTTACATTCGGTTTATAGTGACAAGGGCAGCCGCAGGCACATTCTACCGGTGGGTGGTGTTGCGCCGCGATATCGATGTTGACCTTAAACCTGCGGGCCGACGTGATTCAAATGCTAATAAATTCTGTTGAAATCCTAATTATTTCTGTAGAACATAATAATGTATATGTTCTGTGAATATGAACGTCCTATTCTAGTAGTTCAAGGTGTTCTGTCTTTTTATCTGAACACTAATGTTTATATATCAGTGTTACAGTTGCCGGCCGGAGTGGTTGAGAGGTTCTAGGCGCTTCAGTCTAGAACTGCGCGACCGCTACGGTCGCAGGTTCGAATCCTGCCTCGGGCATGGATGTGTGTGTCGTTCTTAGGTTAGTTAGGTTTAAGTAGTCCTAAGTACTAAGGGACTGATGACCTCAGATGTTAAGTCCCATAGTGCTCAGAGCCATTTGAACCATTTTTTTGTTACAGTTTCCATAAGATTAATTGAGGTAGGGAGGATTCCAAAACTGAAAAACAAGTCAGGCGAATGTATTCCGTATCACCATAATTATTCTCAGCAGTCTTCAGTCTGCCAGATCCTTAAATTTGGAAAACGAAGAATGGAGACATCTGAATCTGCTTCATTTCACTGATGAATCTGTACTGATTTCTTGCAGCGCACATAAACTTCATCAAACGATGAAGAATTTAATGCAACTAGATTGAACGTATGCCCGAAAATCAATTCCAGCAACAGGCGCTCGAATGGCTCCTTGGCCAAGGACCATATCTCTATCTCCGAGGAAACGAACGGTTGATAGAGCGTTCCGACCTTGGGTTTCAGGTGCTTGGTGACTTCGTTGAAAAGTAGTGTCACGTGTCTGTGTCACTATGAAATGTAGTGCAACATTCAATAAAAGTTACTTGACCTGCCATAATATCGTCTGAGTAACTTCTTGAAGTCTACTCGTACGTAACAAAAATATAGGCTTTCTGAAACGAAAAACTTTGTTTTTCTGTTACATTACGTAGTATGTTTGGTTGCATCTACAATGTCAGTTTCTAAATCTTTCCAACTGTGTCTTATTGATAAGTATTATTAATGAATTCAGTTCAGAGTTGCAGTATCTGAGTTCTCGTAGCTCAAATAAATTTGATAGACAGAATCGACTGAAATGGGGGCAGCCAAAGTGGCTCAACCATGCGGTAGAATTCGTCAGTTCCTCGCTCGCACAAACATGCGCAAGCGCATACGTGCGCTCTCTCTCTCTCTCTCTCTCTCTCTCTCTCTCTCACACACACACACACACACACACACGGAGAGAGAGAGAGAGAGAGAGAGAGAGAGAGAGAGAGAGAGAGAGAGAGAGATGTAATATAAAATTCCTTGCTTTCCTGAAGGTGAGTCGTCGCAGTTATTGCTAGCAGTGCGTAGAATTCCCGCCCCTAGCGGGAGCCCACCGTGCGGTGGCTCCCACACCTCCGGCAGAAGCGAACTCCTGAAGCCCTGTGGACTCAGCTGGTTCTCCCGAGCGTGTTTCGCTGCGCCCCCGCGTTCGCTAACTCAATATCGGATTTTCTCCTGGGCCTGTCGCTCGCCTTGACTGTCTCTAACAAGGTGAAGGGCGCTGTCAGAGTTAACAGCAGCATTGATAGGAATTCAGTGCGCGTACGTGACGCATGTGTGCTTATAATTACTACACCGAAATCCATCAGAGAGCGACTGTTATTGATTTCCAACTGGACTGTGTCATCTGATTATGAATTCATAGGTTTTTGGGTGCCTATTGTATGACAATAGCATAAAATTACTTCTACAACAGTAGCAGCTGTAGTGATGCTCTGAAAAAGAGCAAAAGAGAAAAATAGGCATAATCTCTACAATTGCACCTTAATTCCTAGAACTCTGTTTCCCCTGTTGCTGTTACTACTACTACTACTGCTACTACTACTACTGCTGTTACTGTTGTTATTATTATCTTTGCTCTTTCTCGTAATGTAATGTATACTGAAAACTGAAACAGATTCGAAGGAGCAATGTTACATCAGCAGTTACATTTTCTGTGATAAGGTTCCCACTTTCAGGTGTTGTGAAATCAATGCAATCTGTAATACAACTTCTGCGTATGTGATGTTTTGAGTTTTGCTACAGCTGCGTTCATTGTTCACAACATGTCGAGTACCGTATCATGGGTTAATATTCATACACACACAGCTAGCAAATGGAACTTAACATCTGAGGTCATCAGTCCCTTAGAATTTATAACTACTTAAACCTAACTAACCTAAGGACTTCACACGGTTCGAACCTGCGACCGCAGCGGTCGCGCGGTTCCAGACTGAAGCGCCTATAAACGCTAGGCCACAGAGGCCGGCTACTTGTAAGTTTTACAAACTTTAAAGTACAAAGTGGGCCATAAGTGAGTTGTCAAAAACGCGTTTGGTGCAATAATAGTGAACAAATGAAAATACAAATATATTATCAACGCAGAAATTCATGTAGAGTTCAATGAAACCGCAAAAGATGCTCAGAGTGCTTTGTGTGTTGTTTCAAGGAAACATTGCATCTTTTCAACACTGACTTACAAATTTGGTCGCCTGTCTTCCAGGACCGTAGGTTCTCACATTCTGATTCGCTTCTGATGCCCAAAAACATAAATATTAACGGAATAAATCATTTTTAAGTGTACCTCAGACTGAAAAAAATCATGGTTTTATATCTGGAGATCATGGAGGCCATTCGCCAGTACCGTACCCTGCCTGCCAATCAATTCACTGAAGTTTTCATTTAGGTAGTCTCCCAGAATAAATCTACAATGCAAGAATGTCTCATCCAGTTGCCGTATCAACTTTTCCTTAAGCCGCTGTAGATGTTCAAAAAGAGAACTACTTTCCTGTTCTAACAACACTTGTTGAAGCATATCATGGTAATTTACAGAAATTGTGGTATTGTTAAAAAAATGGTCTATTATCCCACTGCTGAAAATCCGTGCCCACACACTCACGCCAGCAGGGTTTAACTCTGTCTCCGTCGCCACATAGTAAATAGTAGAATTACGGTAGGTACAGCTATGGCTGTTCATTTCGCCATCCACCTTAAACGTCGCTTCGTCGCTTCAAAGAATGCTTTTGAAACACTTGGAATCAGCCTCCTGTTGGACTGTGTTCAACTCAAAGAAATCCATACCCATGTCCCGATAACATTCAATTAGGCATATTTAGTCTCCAATTCAGCTTTTTCTGAATCCTCCGTAGGTTTGTTTTTGCAGCTGTATACTCCTTGGACGCTACTCTTTGAAATTTAGTCGGGAACTAGACAAAAGATTACAAGACAATATTGAAATTCTCTTCTTTACTAACAAACTTTGATCTAGCTGAATGAGAAAGTGTCACTACGGACCGAGCCTCTTCATATCTCTAATTTAATTTAGAAATATCTTGTCAAGATGAAGGCTGAATCTTTGGAAAACGTTCCACAAACTAATCACAAACATCACTGCACTTACAGCCATTTTCCCACCCTGCTTGCAAAACAAATACACAGTGTTCTGTAGTTAACATTCTTGTAATTTTCCTCTCAGCTAACGCCAAATAACATAACGTCACATTGCTTATGTCAACGGACTTAAGGGTATCCAGAATGAGATTTTCACTCTGCAGTGGAGTGTGTGCTGATATGAAACTTCCTGGCAGATTAAAACTGTGTGCCCGACCGAGACTCGAACTCGGGACCTTTGCCTTTCGCGGGCAAGTGCTCTACCATCTGAGCTAGCGAAGCACGACTCACGCTGCTGTAGCTTCTTTCCACAACTATTTTGTCAGCTGCACATACAGAGACGCCTACAAAAGTTACATTCAGACTTACACTACAAGCGCTCGCCTTTACTATCCAACATTAACAAAGCAGTTCCGCTATCAGTCGGTAGTGCATTTGCCCGAAAAAATGAATAAATACAATCTCAAAGAATCACATGGTTTTGAGGTTTTGCTTATCCACAGGACATGTTGTCTGTAATTAAAAACGGAAGTGTCACATAGACCTTCTCACTGATAGAAGATTCCGAATCTGTTCCCCATTTGATACACCATAAGAGGACTGCTAAGGGGCAGCTGGTCACGACAAAAAGAGTGATTACGCGAAGAAAGGGTAATATTCTACGAATAGGAGCGTTGAATGACAGAAACTATTAAGGCTTTCGTGGGCACTTGTTGACAAGCTGCTTGTTGGCTTCTGTCTCGGGTTCTTCGACCCGAGAGGCTGGCACTGTCAAATCTTCACTCTCCATTGCTGGTCGCGGACTGGAGCCCAGCTCGCGGCCGCACATTATATGTACCTTGTAGCGCCAACGTCCAAGGGTTCTTCGCTGGCCATTACCGTTCTAATTCTGCCCTTGCTACCTGCAACAGTCGTCCACTGCAACAAAGAATCAAGCATGGGTTCATCTTGAGGCTTTCCTCTTTCTCGTCGAAGCTATTGTATTCTTTGCAAACTACTCCTCTGAGTACAGTGATAGTTCACTGAGGTTGACCACTGTGTATCCATGTCGTAAATCGACTTGTCGATATGCTTCTCGCATCCTGCAATCTTTTCCATGTGTCCTTCGAAAAGGAGAGACTTTCAATATCATGTCCTGAACTATACCTATGGAGGATACCACTGTTATCACCGAAGCGGCCGTTCGGACCGTTCATGGTGAAAGATTTGAGGAAATACCTATGGAAACTGTCAGGATACTACGTCGAGCATAACCGTCAGCTTACGAAAGAAGAGTTACAGGCTGTCGAGAGCCCTAACATCGACGAGAGCATACTGATTCTGCCTGCAGATGTGCTTGTGACGAAGTTTGATGAGAAACTGGGACAGATCGTGAATCGAAAACCAACACATACGGATCGATACCAGCACAAACTGTCAAATCACCACCTGAGCCACAAAGAGGGTGCTTAGTACACTCGCAACGCGTGCAAGACGAATATTTCAGTCAGAGCACCTCAGACCTGATGTGCAACGCCTACAAAGCTTTCAGAGGAGCAGTACGTACTCCGCCAGTTACGTAAGCAGTGTCATAAAATTTAACACTCGAGGAAGTGACACATCAGAAGAATAAATATCGAGTACGACCTTTCTGCCATATATCAGCAAGGTGACGGACAGAACGGCTATATACTGTTGAAACACGGCATAAAGACTGTTCACAAACCGACAAAGAATATAAAAGACTGTCTCAGATCGTCAGAAGACAAAATGGACCTATTTGCATCGTCGGGAATACACCGCATACCATTTACATGTGGAAAAGTTCTATTGGGATGACTAGGCGACCAATAACACCAGGATCACGGAACATAAACGGCGTGGTTGGTACAAAAAGGGAAATCGACCGTGAAGGACCATGCGCTGTGTCAGACCCACCACAAACAATAGTATTCGCAGGCATAAAAGTATTGATATAAACGGATCCTACATTCCAGTAATGCAGTGAACGACCGTTGCTGGTAGCAGGGAGAAAACTACAGCGGTAATGACTACAGAAAAGCATTCGGACGTTGGCGCGAGGGGTACAAGTAACCTGCGACAGAAAGCTCGACTTCAGTCCACCACCAGCAATGAATAGTGAAGCTTTGACAACGCCAGCCACCCGTGCTGGCGAAAAGTCAGAAAAACCGTCTAACAAACGTCGGTTGCCCGAGACAGAGAATTTGTCGGTCTGAATGTACTAGAAAAGATAGAAAATCTGAAAATAAAAGTGTAAAGGCTCATTCTGGATAAAACGGGTATCAGTGAAGTGGATGGAAGGAAGATGAAAATTTCTGGTCAGATGAGCAGAGTCACATGAACAGGAGCTGAAAATGATATAACGGGAGTAGGATTCGTCATGAAGAGGAAGGTGTGGGAGGAATTGACATACTGTAAACAGTTCAGTAACATGGTTATTCTCATCAAAATGGACAGAAAACCAAGGATAACAACAATACATAGGCCTTAAATACATACCTATGTCACAAACAAAAGGTGAATAGATAGAGACACGAAACACGAAGTTAAAGTCTAGTAACAACGGGGAATTGGAACGCTGTAGTAGGGAGAGAATAGAATAAAGAGTTACTCGCCGGCCGCTGTGGCCGAGCGGTTATAGGCGCTTCAGTCTGGAACCGCGCTGCTGCAGGCTCGAATCCTGCTTCGGGCATGGATGTGTGTGATGTCCTTAGGTTAGTTAGGTTTAAGTAGTTCTAAGTTCTAGGGGACTGATGACCTCAGATGTTAAATCCCATAGTGCTTAGAGTCATTTGACCCAGAGAGTTACGGGAAAAAATGGGATCGGCAGCAGGAATGAGGGGAGAAAGACTTATCCAGTTCCGCAAAAAAGTTCAGCTAGTAGTAGCAAACACATTGTTCATAAGTCAGCAGAGAGATGGTATACTTGGAAATGGCCCAGAGACGCGGGAAGGCTCCAGATGAATTACATAATGGTGAGGCAGAAATTCCGAAATCGCATAATGAATTGTAAGACATAGCCAGGGGTAGCTATAGACTCAGATCAATCTTAAGTAACGTGGAAAACTAGACTGAAGTTTGAGAGATTCGCCCATAAAGAATCACCGTGGGAGAACTGGAATATTGAAACACTGAGGAATGGTGACGTGCATTCGGTGTCCGCGAAGGTCGTAGATACTTCTGTAACGAGTATTACAGCAGGTCGTTTAGTTGAAGAGCAAAGGGCGATCACAGAAGCCGTACAGACAAATATGGGTACAAGGAAAGTAATTGCAAAGAAACTTGGATAACGGAAGAAATACTTCGGTCGATCAGCGAAAGAAGGAGGTACAAAACTGCACGATATAAGACAGATATACAGCAAGGCCATTCGCTTGGGGGGTGGGGTGAGGGGGGGGACAAAATGGTTGCAGGAAAAGTAAAGCAAAAAAGAAATGGTATCGATAGGACAAATTCAGCATACAGGAAAGTCAGAACAATTAAAAGGAAAGGTGTCAACATTAAGAGTGCAAGAGTAATGCACTGTTAAATGTAGGGGAACGAACGGATACTGGAAAGAATACACTGAAAGTCTCTTGGAAGGGAAAGAACTGTCTAGCGACGTGATGGAAGAATGAGTCGTTATTAAAGATTTAGGAGATCCAGTACTAGAGTCAAACAGAGCTGTGAAAGAATTGAGATCAAATTAGGCGGAATGAACGGATGAGATTTCTTTGGAGGTCCCAAATTAATGGGGGAAGTGGAAATCAAACGACTGTTTATCTTGGTTTGTAGAACATATGAGACTAGACGTGTTCTGAAGAACATCATACACACAACCCTGAAGACAGCAATGGCGCCGGCCGGAGTGGCCGAGCGGTTCTAGGCGCTTCAGTTTGGAACCGTGCGACCGATACGGTCGCAGGTTCGAATCCTGGCTAGGGCATGGATGTGTGTGATCTCCTTAGGTTAGTTAGGTTTAAGTAGTTCTAAGTTCTAAGTTGTAGGGGACTGATGACCTCACATGTTAAGTCCCATAGTGCTCAGAGCCATTTGAACTATTTTGAACGGCAATGGTACGTTAACACAAAAGCTACCTTACTGTCTGCTGAGAGCTCATACATCCAAGTTCTTGGCAACAATAATATATCGAAGAATGGGAAAGAAAACTGAAAATCTGTCTGAAGATGATCAGTTTAGCTTCAGGAAAGGTCAAATTACCAGAGAGGCAGTTCTGATGTTGCAATTGATACTGAACGCAAGACTAAGAAAAATTAAGATACTTTCGCAGGATTCATAGGCCTAGAAATACCGTTTTACCTTGTAAAATGATGATGATGTTTGAAATTCAGAGAAAAAAAAAGGAATTACAGGGAGAGATTCGTCATGTGCGGCATTGATAGCGGTCAAGAGGGAACAGTAAGAATGGAAGACCAAGAACGAAGTGCTCAGGTTAAAAAGCGTGTAAGACAGGAATCCACTCTCCCACGCTTACTGTCCAATCTATACACTGAAGAATCAGTAACAGAAATAAATCAAAAGTTCCAGAGGGGAATTAAAATTCAGGATGAAAGGACGTCAACGTTAATATTCGCTATCCTCAATGAAAAGTAAGAAGAATTACAGGACGTTTTGAATGGAATGAATAGTATCATTACTACAGAATATGGATTAAGTGTAAACCGAGAAAAGAAGAATGTAACGAGTAGCGAAAACTTGAACATTAGTATTTGACCAAGAAACAGATGAAGAGAAGGATTTCTACTATCATGGAAGCAAACTAGCACACTGTAAGGTGACCACATGCTCAGACACCTCTCATGTTACCTCATGTTTTCCTCCATGTGTAGACAATTAAAATTTATTACATGTTAATGACAATCTGAATTCGTCCCTGAATTCAGCACTCTTCTGATATAGCTGTTTGAATGTCATAGTACCGTAAAGAAAAGCAATTGTTCAGAAGATTGCGTTTCTACTCTGACGATCACACGAAAGGTATAAATTTCGATGCTATAACCTCTGCAAGTTGTTCAATGTTCATGTGATCACTGGGTGGATGTCAGGTAGGGGTCCCCTGCTGAAGGGATAACACGTCAGTGTGAGTCCGACGGCAGGAGTGACAGCACAGAGTCGGACATAAATCGCACGGGAGAATGTGGGAAGAATTGATAATTTTAACATTTGGATATCGATGGTGTAAGAAAGACGCGAGTATTACAAGTACAATATTGAAACAAGTTCTAAAGTTATTTCAGTGTTCGACAAAGAGTCTAACACTGATCAAAGTTGTGCAGTCGGTACTAGTTTTGTGCATTAACAATTGGCAAATGAGCAATAATAAGTAAAAACTCAAAGAAAAAATAATTATGAGTTCTTCTTTAATTTAATCATCTTCCCTCAATTAGTGTCACTAAAATTTACAGCGACATCATCACGAAAAGAGGGTCGACAAGGGTTCGCAGTCATGATGCAGATAAATCAGAGCATGTTCTTCGCATGCTCCAAAAACAATACTTTAATAGAGACTATGGGATTCAGTACTCCAAGAATAGATACTTTGCGTCACAGGTTCTCCACTAACATTTCCTTTTACAACCAGATTAGAGCATACAAAAGTAAATCCATCGTGCAAATAAAAAATGTATATGACATTTGCATGGTCATAAACAGGCAACTCTTGTACTATAAAACAAGAGCTCAAAAAAGTTGCAATTTTAATTCATTACAAAGTTACGCGTCCCAAAACTGTGGTCATAGCGTAACAAAGCAGACGTCTGAAGGAGAACATAAAAAAGCAGACTAGCACGAGCGCAGAGGGCATTTCTGACGAAACCCAGTCTATTGGTTTCAAATATCGGGGTTAATTTGAGGATGAAGTTTCTGAGAACGTACGTTTCGAGCACAGCATTGTATGGTAGTGGGACACGGACTCTGGGTAAACTAGAAAAGGAAATCGAAGCACTTGAAATTCGGTGCCTTAAATTTGTTGAAAATTAGGTGGACCGATAAGATGAAAAACGAGGAGCTTTTCCACAGAACTAGGGAGGAAAGCAACATATGGAGAACACGGAAAGGGAGAAGAGTCTTTTAAACGGCTCTAAGCACTATGGGACTTAACATCTGAGGTCATCAGTCCCCTAGACTTAGAACTACTTCAACCTAACTAACCTATGCACATCACACACATCCATGCCCGAGGCAGGATTCGAACCTGCGACCGTACCAGCAGTGCGGTTCCGGACTGAAGCGCTTAGAACCGCTCGGCCACAGCAGCCGGCAAGAGTCTTTTAGATCAGGGGATAACATCAGTGGTACTAGGGGAACTTTAGAGGGTAAAACCGACATGGAGAGACAGGGACTGGAATGTATCCACCAAATAATTGAAGAAGTAGGATACAAGTGTTAATATGAGATGAACAGGTTGGCGCAGGATAGAAAGTCAAGTGGTTCAAATGGCTCTGGGCACTATCGTTCCAGACTCAAGCGCCTAGAACCGCTCGGCCACTGCGGCTGGCGATAGAAAGTCATTGCGGGCCGCAGCCAACCAGTCAGAAGAACGATGACCACAGGAAAAAGGCATAACATTTCTTTAGATAGCTCCATATTTGATTCAAGCTGTTAGCCTGTATTTCTCCAGTAAATATGCCAAGCTAAGTCTTTGTAAATGAAATGAATATTTAGCAAAATACACTGCTCCAGCAGGGTTCTCGTAAATACTCTTCTGGGAAATCGCTTCGACTTTCTTAAATAACGAGTGAACCAATTTTTGTCCATTGTACTCTGACGTAAGAAAATCGCAACACCAAGAAGGAGTTGTGCGGCTTCAACGAAAGTTGGTAGCCGTGTTCCTACATCTGAAAGACGATTCCTACTCAAATGTCGCGTCAGTCGCGTATCAGGGAGCTAGTAGCACCACTTTGACGATACATATCAGTTTTGCTGTAAATACACGCTGTAATGGTCGTGAGCGTTAGTTACTTTTGAAATTGGACGTGATGAGTTGATGTTAGTCACGAATGTCTTTAAGGCGACAAGGACGCCATTATCAACACCTCACTAAGATTGAACGAGGTCGTTTAACAGGGCTATGCGAAGCTGGATGATCCGCTAGAGATACTGCAAAAAGGTTTAGCAGTAATGTACATGATTGCTGGCAGCGGTGGTCACGAGAACGGATGGTGATAAGGAGATCGTGCTTCGGACTGCCAAGTGGCACTGCCGAAAGAGAAAATCACCGTGCTCGGCGTATGGTTCTGCAGAAAATATTGGAGGAGCAGCTGGCACCACTGTGACGCAACCAACTCACGCCAAACTACCACCACTTGGGGCTTCAGTTTTGTCAAGCGAGAACTCATTGGAGGGCAGGATGAAACTCTGTTCTGTTTTCTGATGGAAGCTGATTCTGCGTCGGTGCCACTGATGGCCGTGTGTTGGTTAGGAGGCCAGTTGACGGCTTGCAACCAATGTGTCTGCATGACACACTGGACTTACTCCTGAAGTCATGGTCTGTGTGCGATTTCGTATGAAAGCAGCAGCTTTCTTGTCGTTTTCTCACGCACCCTGATTGCAAATTTGTACGTCAGTCTGTGATTCTATCTGTTGTGCTGCCATTCACGAATAGCATTCGAGGTGGTGTTTTCCAACAGCATAACGCTCGCTCACATACTGCTGATGGAACACAACGTGCTCTAAAGAGACCTTGGCCCACCCGATCACCAAGTCTGTCTTCAGTGAGCACAAATGGGCTATCGTCGGACGACATCTCCAGTGTCATCCAGAAACAATATTAACCGTTCCTATATTGACCGACCAAGTGCAATATGGGTGGAACTCCATCCCACAAACTGGCATGCGGCAGCTGTACAGTACAATTCAAGCACTTTCGCATGTTTGATTCAACATTATGGCGGTTACATAGATTATTAATGTGCCAACAGTTCACATTCACAATGGCCTGTCACACCGTTGCATTAACATGGGCTTGCGAAGTTAACCAGTTAAATATGTTACCTACCCAAATGTATTTCCGAAATTTCATTACTCTACATTAATTGTTTTTTGGTGTTGCAATTCTTTTCCGTCAGTATATTTTGATTATTATTTGATAATTTGGGTGGAATAAGGAACTGTCTGTTGTTATTACTCTGAAGATACGTTTTTTTATATTTATGGTGATTCCTTTTGGGATTGTCTCCTTATCACTAGGCATCTTTCAAACTCAATGTAGCGAAAAGCAAATGTGTGTTCTGCTAATATGGATGTAATATTCTAAGCATGTTTGAAACAGTATCGTCCGTAATGCTTCTCTACTTTCGGCATTTCTACACCATTGCCGCATCCTCAATTATTACGAATTTATTTTTTACCTCAGTCTCATAAATAAATTATTTTTTTCTGCGTTCCCTGCGTTTTCGTAGATATTACTGATTCTGACTCTGCTTCTTCCTCTACTTTCTTGCTTCATTTTCATCATTGCGACAATCATTTATTTTCTCGTACTGAATAATGCTTTGTATCTAATCCATTGTATGTCGGGCTTTGTGATTAATGAGTAGTAAACAAGACGCGGCAAACGATTAGCCCATCGAGTGACGCAACCGTGAAGGAGCAGATGACCTATATCAAGTAGGGCAATGTGTTAAAATAGCCTCGTTCCTAGGTATTCCCATGCCAACTTATCAGCATCCTCTGTTACGGTTACATGGCCCATGAGGTAGTCGATATTGGACAGTAGATACGCGGAAATGTGTTGCCTGTTCGGATGAATCACGTTTATTGTTGCGTCAGGTCGATGGAAGTGCCTAGATAAGCCGTAATTAAACATCTTGCATCTTACCAACGACGCAGGCCCTTGAGGTTAGTTCTGTGATATGGGAGACATTCACGTGAGCTTCCATGGGACCTGGGGAGCAATCGAAGGCATCGTGACTGCTGTGGGTTATTTGAACTTTCCTGCAGACCACATGCATATCTTCATGCTTGATGATTTCACCGATAGTGATGGCATGTTGCAGGAGGATAACTGCTCAATTCACAAGGCGAGTAACATGCTGCAGTGTTTTGAACAGCGTGATAGTGAGCTCATGCTGATGTCTTTTCCACCAGATTTACTCGATATGAGACCTACCAAGAGGTTGTGGAAACCATGCCACAAAGGTTCGCAGCTGTGTTGTGTTTCAAACGTGGGTCAGTAAACTGTTACGGAGGGATCCTATCTCCGTTCATCAGTCTCTCTGTACATAAAAGGCAATGTCCCGATTGACTGAGTCACTGACTCATCGCACAGCCCAAACCACTTGTATAGAAACTTGAAATTTGTAGAGGATGTTGATCTTATACTGTAGGAATCATTGAAGAAGGGATTTTTCCGTATTCCATCCCTAAGGAGGTTACTTACGGGATGAAAGGCTTTTTTGAAAATATGTCGCTATTAAGGCTATTTTGAAGCTAGAAGTACGAATATTAATATTTGATTTCTCGATCAGAAATAAAGAAATGCTTGTTTCAGCATTTTTTGGAGATTTAACCCCTATGGGGGATGAAACAGTGAGTGAAATATCTGAAAATAAATCATTATTAAAGAACTACTCAAGTATTTTTAAGGCTTCATCTATAAAAATTAGTATTTGACATCTCGGTTGGAAATAAAACAAATACTTGTTTCAGTGTTTTTGGAAATTTATACAATTATTTCATTATTAAAGGATTTTCAAAGCTAAAGCTATAAAAATATGTAGTGCAGTGTATTTCGCTTCTGTATCAGAAATAAAAAGAACTAGTGTCACTGCTTTTGGAAATTCATTCCCTTAGGAGGTGAAATATGAGGGTGAAAATTTTTAAGAAAATATTTTGTTCTATTAAGAACTTAGAAAGCTAAGTCTAAGAAAATTCGTAGTTCACTTCCCGGTTAGATATAAACAAATATGTGTTAAAGGATGAAAATTTCTATAGATATATCAGCACAAGAATGCAAAAGGCATGACTTTCTGGCCTGAAGTACATTTGGAGAAAATCATGCTTCTATACCTTGATTAGCGAAAAGCTTAGAACCTGTTGCAATTTATGAACAAAGTACAAATTTGATTAAAGGAAAGCAAAAAACAAAAAAAGTCTGTGCAGACCATGCTGCCTATTCGAGTGAAGCAGTGGGCGCTAAGTTAGTTTAGGATATCTGCTATACCTATAGATGTTTCCAAAGGTATGCAATTTACATTTCTGATCAACTGAAACCGAAACACTTACCTACCAGAGTGTGATATCGTAATTTGCCCTGATGCCGTTGTCGCGAGGTAGACACGACGCGACAGAAAAGCAGTGTGGAACCATCCTGATCAGTGATCGCTTACAGTCACCAAAAAAATTATTGTTTCTTGGTGTCTTCCTTGAAAATTTGAGACACAGTAGCGGGCCGAAGCATGTGCGGACGCCAAAGGACGTCCTGATACGAGAACCCTGCACCGAAGCTTGCGGAAAATACACTACTGGCCATTAAAATTGCTACACCAGGAAGAAATGCAGATGATAAACGGGAATTCTTTGGACAAATATATTATACTAGAAGTAACATCTGATTACATTTTCACGCAATTTGGCTGCATAGATCCTGAGAAATGAGTACCCAGAACAACCACCTCTAGCCGTAATAACGGCCCTTATACACCTGGGCATTGAGTCAAACATAACTTGGATTGCGTGTACAGGTACAGCTGCCCATGCAGCTTCAACATGGTACCACTGTTCATCAAGAGTAGTGACTGGCGTATTGTGACGAGCCAGTTGCTAGGCCACCATTGACCAGAAGTTTTCACTTGGTGAGAGATCTGGAGAATGTGCTGGCCAGAGCAGCAGTCGAATATTTTCTGTATCCAGAAAGTCCCGTGCAGGACCTGCAACATGCGGTCGTGCATTATCCTGCTGAAATGTAGGGTTTCGCAGGGATCAAATGAAGGGTAGGGCCACGGGTCGTAACACATCTGAAATGTAACGTCCACTGTTCATAGTGCCGTCAATACGAACAAGAGGTGACCGAGACGTGTAACCAATGGCACCCCATACCATCACGCCGGGTGATACGCCCATATGGCGATGAAGAATACACGATTCCAATGTGCGTTCACCGCGATGTCGCCAAACACGGATGCGACCATCATGATGCTGTAAACAGAACCTGGATTCATCCGAAAAAATGACGTTTAGCCATTCGTGCACCCAGGTTCGTCGTTGAGTACACTATCGCAGGCGCTCCTATCTGTGATGCAGCGTCAAGGGTAACCGCAGGCATGGTCTCCGAGTTGATAGTCCATTCTGCTGCAAACGTCGTCGAACTGTTCGTGCAGATGGCTGTTGTCTTGCAAATGTCCCCATCTGTTGACTCGGGGATCGAGACGTGGCTGCAAGATCCGTTACAGCCATGTGGATAAGATGCCTGTCATCTCGACTGCTAGTGATACCAGGCCGTTTGGATCCAGCACGTCGTTCCGTATTACCCTCCTGAACCCATCGATTCCATATTCTGCTAACAGTCATTGGATCTCGACCAACGCGAGCAGCAGTGTCGCGATACGATAAACCGCATTCGCGATAGGCTACAATCCGGCCTTTATCAAAGTCGGAAACGTGATGGTACGAATTTATCCTCCTTACACGAGGCATCACAACAACGTTTCACCAGGCAACGCCGGTCAACTGCTGTTTGTGTATGAGAAATCGGTTGGAAACTTCCCTCATGTCAGCACGTTGTAGGTGTCGCCACCCGCGCCAACCTTGTGTGAATGCTCTGGAAAGCTAATCATTTGCATATCACAGCATCTGCTTCCTGTCGGCTAAATTTCGCATCTGTAGCACGTCATCTTCGTGGTGTAGCAATTTTCATGGCCAGTAGTGTACTATTTTCTACAGGACTTTCCTCGCTAATCATATTTCGCGAGATGCCAACTGGAACATTTCGCCATGATTTGTCGTCATGCAGAAAAACCTGTTTTCGTTTCGCAATTTTTTTTTTTTTTTGTTTCTAAATAATCATTTAACGACCGAGAAAAATTTGGCGGTATCTAGTCATCACAGAATCAGTTCATAACTTGGACAAGCTTCGTAATCAGGCACGCAGTGATTTGTAACGTATGAGTCAATATTAATACAGGTCTTCCATGGTTTATAAAGCGCGCCAACCATCGACAAGCGCATTTCAGAAGCTTTCTGAAAGATGAACAGTCATTTGCCGCCTTGATGCATCAGAAAGCGCAAGGAAGTCCACCCTAGCGTGACGCTGTGTCTTTTTCTTGATGTCAGAGTCCGCCAATGCGAGACGAGCGACCAGTGATTGTACTGCTAATGGCCTCGCGTCCTTGACGAGGGCGTGCTTTTTGCGGAGGCAGCGCACAGCGCATTCCGTCGTGGGCTGCCACGTGGCTCGCAACACTGTCCGACCCGCCAGTCCTTAATGTGAGAGCCTGCATGTATTAACACCAGCTGCTTGCCAGCAACAAAGGCTTTGTTTGATATACCTGGCGTTCCACAGTTCTTAATCGGGAGCATAGCAGACGAATTTTTGATGACGAATCCATGTCCACGCCAGTTCGTTTTAATGTAAAACTAATTTGAGGACGCGATTATTTTCAAATGTTTCCGCTTCACGATAGGGACTCATGTGAGATAATGGGCTCTGATGCGTGAGCTCCATCGCAGTAAATATTATATGCAATATTGAGTAGTAGTCGTCGCGTTATCTTCTGCCTGATGAAGGACGTCCTCTTCAGAGTCGAGAGTACGATGCGTTCATGGAGGATGTGATACGACATACTATGAGGGCCGTTATATGAAGTATTCTGTACCACAGTTTTACGTATTATACTATACAATTCTACAAAAATTTTAGAAAAAATCTAATTATTTCATTTGTGTAACTGTCAGACAAAATCACGTAGAAATGTTAGTGTTAAAGTCAGTTCAGTCATTAAATGGGGAGGTAATTGTCAGAATTCGATAATTTAAAAAGATGTGAAAATAGTGTTTTGGGTAGATATCTGGCTAACTGATGCACTGAAAGTCACGTTCATCTCCAAGAGATAAGTTTTCTACAAAAATTCAAATCAGATTCGTTGTAATTAATTCTGAAATTACGAGTTCTATAACTTTCTGTCATAAACAAACTTATTTTTATTTGGTCGAAACGAGATTACTACGTAAAATTCGAACCTCAAATTTTATTTCCGAACTATGCAATGTGCTCCGAAATACCTCAGCATCCAAATTTCTGTTGTAATTAACGAGATATTAATTATTTTGTATCGAGTATTGTTAGCTGTATTTCTCAATCAGAAATTCGATACTAGTTTTGAAAAGCAACTTCAGAAATCACTTTTGTTGTAATCAATCATTTATTATCTTCAAAACTGTTACTGTAATTTCTTATGAAATAACTAATTTTAATCGCAACTAAATTAATGGGACTTCGTTGAAAAGTAGTTTCAAAGAACTTGTTTTGTTAAGAAACTATAAAAGCAGTGAGTCTTATAACTCGGGGTGGCAGCAGAGTTTTCAGTTCGACTGCATGATCTGTAAAGTCAGTTTCTTTGAGCTGTGCATTGTACGAATGTTCTGGAACAACATAGACACTAACACAAAATGTAGACTGGGTATTGGTGTAATTCAATATCATCGGTTTTTCATACTGGCTCCTTGAATCTCTGTAGTGAAGCCGTTAAGATTATGCACCCCGGTTAACAATGAGCTGATGGGAGAAAAATCGTCGAAACCAACGAGATAAGTACACACTCCAAGCATTTCGTTCAACTTAACATAGGCTCGTATTCCATGAGTATGTTAATCCAGCATTTTTTAACTAGAACCAGATAAAAAAGGAGTCTGTTACAAGCGCTACAGACAATCGTCTTAGTTCCAAACGTATCGTTTTCTCGCATCCGTTGATATAGTCGGACAAAAATGCTATGTGATGTCATCACTACAACAAGGATGACGACGTTGCCCTCCCCTCAGTTTTTGTGCGTATCCTGAAAATGATATCATCCTCAAACTTATTTGTGTCAAAACCGTACATTTATGGACATGCGTTTCTTATCAAAGTTTAATCAACTAAGTCTCCTGCATAAACCCTAGAATCCTGAGATAGGAATTGTGAGACAACCAGCATATATCTCAAGGATTTGTCGACCTAGAAAAAGCGGTTGAGAATGTAAAATGGTGCCGAGATATTCAAATTTATAGAAAAATAAACATAAAGTATTGGGAAAGACGGTTAACATACATTATATATACAAGAGTCGAGAGACAACAAGAAGAATACAAGACCAAGAACCAACCACTCAGATTAAAAAGGGCTAAGTCAGTGATGCAGTCTTTCGACCGTGAAGCCACGACGGAAATAAAAGGAACATTAACGTGTGGAATTAAAAGTCAGGATAAAAGAATACAAATGATACGATTCGTTGATGCTGTAGCTATCCTCAGTGAAAGTGAGGAATAATTACGAGACCTGGCGGGTAGAAGGAACCTGTTTCCAGTCATGGAACTTACGGAAGCTGCAGACAGACAGAGACTGAGGCGATGTGATTGCCACGGGAGAGGAAGACATGGCTGGATGGTAAGCAAGCGCATTTTCCCCAGCTGCTTGTCACAGATGAAAATTTCCATCTGGAACATAACCAGTTTTCTACCAAAAGAAATTAACCGGAATCCCGTGTTAATGTTTATAGCATCTGTCGTGGAGTTTTATTCATATTTGGGTCATTGTTTGGAGTCGTTCAACGTGACAGAAGTGCAACCCTTTCGCAAATTGCTGCAGATTTCAATGCTGGGCCATCAACAAGCGTCAGCGTGCGGACCATTCAACGAAACATCATCGAAGGCCCACTCGTGTCCCCTTGATGACTGCACAGCACAAAGCTTTACGACACGCCTGGGTCCGTCAACACCGACAATGGATTGCTGATGAGTGGAAACAAGTTCCTTCACCCAGCCAACCCTGCTACTCTTCGGCTTTTATTTAAAAAAAAATGTTGAGAGATAAGTGTTATTTTCTTTCCTGTGCGCAGTTTGGTGGTGGAGGCTCCTGGAAAACTTCGTGGGCAAGGAGTTGACATGCAGATCATCAACTGAAGAAGGTTATAAATAAAAAATGATGCACGATGCATGCGCGAGAATTTGTTGATGAACATGATGCACGTGCGGATAGGTAGGTAAGATTTGCGGCTATAGTGTGCGACCAGCAGGATATGCTGAAATGGAGGGGAAACAGCCACATATATTACAGATATGTTGGCACTGTTGCTCCGGTACTGGTTCTTCAAACAAAGAAATTACAGAATTCAAGATTTTAGTAACTTCCAACAAACAGTTAAAGACTTAATGTGGAATAACTAAGTACCACTACAATGTAAGAGAGTCATCTATGAAATCTATTACATGCCCATTTTGAAAATAACTGTGAAACGTAGCTCATGAGAAATAAATGCTACTGTAGCCCAGTAGCCCAACCGGCTAGCCGCACGGTCTAACGTGCTGCTTCCCGAGCGTAAGGCGTGCCGGTCCCCGGGACGAATCCACCCGGCGGATTAATGTCGAGGTCCGATGTACCGGCCAGCCTGTGGATGGTTTTTAAGGCGGTTTTCCATCTACCTCAGCGAATGCGGGCTGCTCCCCTTATTCCGACTCAGTTACACTTATGTCGGCGGCTGATGCGCAAACTCTGTCCCCACGTACGCGTACATCATAATTACTCTACCACGCAAGCATTTGGGATTACACTCGTCTGGTATGAGACGTTCCCGGGATTCGGTGTGGGGCGGCGGTGGGGTGGGTGGACTGCTGTGCCCTATTGTGGGATTGTGAACCACTGAGGGCTACGGCGGGACAAAGCCTCTCCGTCGTTCCTAGATTCCTGGTTCAATACACAATACACACAGAATACACAAAGGCATCAGTACAGGGAGCTGGGACGATGTTTCTTCGTGGTATGGTCGGAAGACACAAAGGAATAGAATCCGGACTGAAGAAATCCTAAAACCGGCTCGAGTTGTAAATTACATGACGAAGTAACCTGGCAGTGGTTGAGACGCTATAGGCATATGCAACGTATTGACATTAACAGGCTACCAAGTCTGATGTATTATTTGAAACTCAAAGACAAAAACTAAGAGGCAGACCAAGACTCGCATACAAGTGTACGATGAAATCTGTCATCGAGTAGAGAAGACATACAGAAGACAGCATCGAAAAGGGAAAGAAGTCTAGGGACTGTAACCGGTGGGGAAGTCTCATTCGCCAACCCGCTGAATGTTATGGAATGATGTAGTACATGATGGTGACAATTAGTAAGAAATATTATAACATAATGAAACAGATACTGCACCATTATCATTTATGTAAGTAAAATAGTGCGATTCAAACCTGTGACGCGCTCTAGGATTGTTTGGCCTGTCAAAAATTAGACAGGAAATGGGGGATATGAGTCTTCACTTGAAATAGAGTGGATAAGCTAATAATATTTATTTGATGGGTTGATCACGGGAATGATAAAATCATCTGCAATGGAGAGATTATTGACATTACTGTGGGAAAATGTGGATCATTTGAATGTGCAACGAAGGAAGAATGTGTTTATATATGCATGACAGCAAACTAGGGCTCTCAATGGTGATTCGAGGTATGCAGGAGCTCTGGAACAGGGAAAAGGAAATGTGTGTGTTTGAGAATGTCTGAAAATCTTATGAACTGATACAGTATGCATTACTGATGTGACTGTCCTTCGTCATGGGCACAGAGCATCCTGAGGCAATTAACATCACAGATATGAGACTGTTTTCCCATTTCATTCATCGGAATGTTGCTGTTGTCACTAGTGTTCACAAAGGATGTGTCACGCAGCACATGCAAATGCGAAATTACACAAAAATCTAAACTCAGAACTGAAAAATGAATCATTCTTGAAAGTCCTGGAATTCCTGGGACTGATATCTGGCCAATAACGATATCGATAACAAGCAATAATCGCTGAGATTCTCGATTCATGGGATGGATAAATATCAATGTACATAATTATGTTCGTACGCAACATTTAGAGCGCGAGTCCTACTAGCACTTGGCCATTCTTTTATTTGAAGTACGTACGTGTTTGAATGTAGTTAGTTTAGAAGACAATTCTGTTATCTTGACTCAATTTCCTGTGGCTCCGCCCAATGTCTTCACGTGACTACCTAGGTTGTTCCTACTACTGATGATGTACAGTTTCTTGTATTAATTCTTTCTGCATGAGCTAGTAATCCTTCTATAATGACGCAAATGTTGATGTGATGTTAAAATCAGACCTTAATTTCTATCTTCTTTATGGTCTCTTTGAGATGTAGCTACAGGTCTTGCCGTCCATAACTTACGTGCAACAGAGGTTCCTTATCGTTTGAGGTTGAGACACTGTCTGTGGATGCGAAGGATCCAGGTTGAAGTCCTCATTCCGTACATTAATTTAATCTATCAGGATGTTTCATTTGATTTTGCAATTACCTGACACTTATCGTCCAGAGAAGATGCCGGTTTACTGCTTCCAAACTTCAAATAATGTCTTTTTCTTTAAGAGGACGGTAGCTAGTACTGTACTTCGCGCTAAGTCCATTAGCACTACACGATTTCTGTACAAAAGCAAAACATATTTTGCTACAGTCTCTTCTGTTTTCTTCCTGCGTTCCATTTATTGCTTTTTTCTCCTCAGTTTTCTATTTGCTGCAAAGCTGTTGCAATGTAAAATAAAATATGTCCTCACGTGCTGTAGTTAAGAGTATAAGAGTGAGTGTAATATAGGTATTCCCTGACCTATTATAAGAACTCGTATTAAGACAATAATTCTTAATCGATAAATAATCCATACTGAAAATTAAACTAATACACTGAAGCTCCAAAGAAACTGGTATAGGCATGCAGAGATATGCAAACGGGCAGAATACGACGCTGCTGTCGGCAAATGTCTGGCGCAGTTGTTAAATCGGTCGCTGCTGCCACAATGGCCAGTTATCATGATTTAAGTGAGTTTGAACGTGGTGTTACAGTCGCTGCACAAGCGATGGGACACAGCGTCTCTGAGGTAGCGATGAAGTGGGGATATTCCCATACGACCATTTTACAAGTGCACCGTGAATATCAGGAGTTGTCCGACATCGCTGCGGCCGGAAAAAGAGCCTGCAAGAACGGGACCAACGACGACTGAAGCGAATCGTTCAACGTGACGGAAGTGTAACCCTTCCGCAAATTGCTGCAGATTTAAATGCTGGGCCGTTAACAAGCGTCAGCATGCGAACCATTCAACGAAACATCATCGAAGGCCCACTCGTGTACCCTTGACGACTGATTAGTCTAAATGTGGCTCTGAGAGGTGACACATATGTAATCATCTCCTGATCACCTGCATACATTCACGTCCGTTGTGCATTCCGATGAATTTGGGCATTTCCAGAAGGACAATGCGACACCCCAAACGTCCAAATTGCTGTAGAGTGGCTCCGGTAACACTCTTTTGAGACTCGCCAGACATGAACATTTTTGAGCATATCTGGGATGCCTTGCAACATGCTGTTCAGAAGAGATCTCCACCTCCTTGTACTGTTACGGATTTATGGACAGCCCTGCAGGATTCATGGTATCAATTCTCTCCAGCACTACTTCAGACATTAGTCGAGTCCATGCCACGTCGTGTTGCAGCCCTTGTGGCACTTATCCGTACTCGCCGGGGCCCTACACGATATTAGGCAGGTGTACCAGTTTCTTCGGCTCTTCATTGTAGTATGACAATGGGGGTTCCAACCCACAGTTCAAGCAGCGGCCACTATTCAGAGCTGCAGTCGCAGCACTGCAGACTGGCTGGGAGGAAATTCAAAAATCGAATGGCGATTGGAGGAAATTAAAAAAAATCAAGATTCAGTTATGTTAGCGGGAAATTAAACAAAGCAGAAGACCTTTGTAAAAAATCCAATATCGGATAACTATCTCACTTGTCTTAGTTGTCATAATGGTACCATATTCAAAAGTATCCAAAGGACTTGTGTTATTTTTGAGAACAGGCGAACTTCACCTAAATTGTGTCAATTAGTGCCATGTTCGAAAACACCTAGGACGACCTGAATTTAGCACCGTCTAGGATTTTGATATTTCCTGCCCAGACAGTCTTGGCTTTCGTGACTGCAGAGTCTTGACTGTAGCGCCAACTAGCTTCGGTTGCTTGAACTGTGTGCTGGAAACCCATAAATGATGTTAACATACCATAATTTCCGAACCGTAAACGATTATGAATTTCGTTAACACACATCAAAAAATGTTTTGCATCACGCCGGTTCCCAGAACTCCTAAAGACAGACGTTGTATGTGGATACTGTATCACAGACACAGATCCTTGGACTGGAATAGAAGGGAGAATCGACAGAGGTACTCAAGGTACCCTCCGCCACACACCGTCAGGTGGCATGCGGAATATGGATGTACATGTAGATGTTCAGAGAAGTCACTAAGCCCGCCCAAAGATGTACACAACCATGCATGAGCAGCGCCTATTAGAAGGAGGGGGTCCGACAGCTGATCACTTCAATCAGGAAGGAGGTGCATGACTCGTGTTGTCGGTAGTTCAACAATGCCTAGACGGTCAGTACCGCAGTTCGATCGCGTCTGCATTGTTACTTTGTGCTAGGAAGGGCTCTCAACGAGGAAAGTGTCCAGGCGTCTCGGAGTGAACCAAAGCGATGTTCTTCGGACATGGAGGAGATACAGAGAGACAGAAACTGTCGATGACATGCCTCGCTCAGGCCGCCCAAGGGCTACTACTGCAGTGGATGACCGCTACCTACATATAAACGCACGGAGAAACCCTGACAGCACAGCGCCACCATGCTTAATAATGCTTTTAGTGCAGCCACAGGACGTCGTGTTACGACTCAAACTGCGCGTCATAGGCTGCGTGATGCGCAACTTCACTCCCGACGTTCATGGCGAGGTCCGTCTTTGCAACCACGACACCATGCAACGCGGTAAAGACGGGTCCAACAACATGCCGAATGGACCGCTCAGTATTGTCATTTGGTTCTCTTCACCGACGAGTGTCACATATGCCCTCAACCAGACAATCGTCGGAGACGTGTTTGGAGGCAACCCGGTCAGGCTGAACGCATTAGACACACTTTACAGCGAGTGCAGTAAGATGGAGGTTCTCTACTGTTTTGGGGTGGCATTATGTAGGACCGAAGTACGCTGCTGGTGGTCATGGAAGGCGCCGTAATGGCTGTACGATACGTGAATGCCATCCTCCGACCGATAGTGCAACCATATCGGCAGCATATTGGTGAACATTCGTCTTCATGGACGACAATTCGCTGCCCCTTCGTGCAGATCTTGTGAATGACTAGAGTGGCCAGCACTTTCTCCAGTGATGAACCCTATCGAACATGCCTGGGATAGATTGAAAAGGGCTGAAGGGCTGTTTATGGATTACGTGACCCACAAACTACTCCGAGGGATCTACGCCGAATCGTCATTGAGGACTGTGACAATCTGGACCAACAGTGCCTTGTGGATTGTATGCCACGACGAATACAGGCATGCATCAATTCAAGAGGGCTTTCTACTGGGTATTAGAGGTACCGGTGTGTACAGCAATCTCGCTGTATGGTGCTACAACATGCAATGTGTAGCTTTCATGAGCAATAGAAAGGGCGGAAATAATGTTTGTGTTCATGTCTGTTTCAATTTTCTAAACAGGTTCCAGAACTCTTGGAACCCAGGTGATACAGATCTTTTTTTGATGTGTGTAGTCGGCCTTATACACTTCCGAAAACCTATAAATGGCTTGTCTCAGACAGAATCGTTGCTGTATTTGATGGGCAAAGTAGTAGCTTCATTCTCTCACACTTTGCGAGCATTGTGGGTGTAACTTTCTACTTAGATCGTCATCCCCAACTATGAGTAACGATATTTTAGCGCTGTCCTTACGTGAGATATGAATTGCTACGGCATGGTATTCTCGTTTCTGGCGTGTTTTCCTTGTCCTTGAATAGTTCTGTAAACCAGTAACATTACCAGCTCTTGAGAGCTGAAAACTGCAGACGAATTCTGATCCTGCCCTGCAACACTTAATCTATAGAGTCCAAATGAATCTGGTTCCTTTTTTGTTAAGGACACAAGTTAAACAATATCACTAACAAAATATTTTTTGCTAGGATAATTTTTTTGAAAAGAACAATACAGATGAGGTCTCGAATATAAACAACAGCTATGCTGCAACCGCTCTGTTTGGACGACTTGGCTAAGAGGCACCTGGGAAGGCCAGCACGGATGTGTGTTTGTAAACCTCCGTCCGCCAGTGGACGGAGCCGTTGCTATGACAACCCAACTGCCCTCCGCAGCCCCGATTCCGATAAAAACACTCCCCGTCATATTGGGGTGGCTGCTGGACTCTGCAATATGCCGCGGCGTCCGAGCGGAACAAAGGAATCCCCTTCAACTGTGCCACCCCTCCGACTTCACTGTTTTTGCTGGACTGGAGGGTTTATTTGCTACTGACTGCGGAAATCTCATTTTAATGGAATAAGTGCGTATCTTGGCTGTACGCAGAAGTCCAGTACAACTTAAAAGTTCCAGATGTAACGTGACATAGTCAAAAGTTTTTAATATTCTGTTAAACGACAACTTCTAATGAATATTTTCGAAATTAGGTTTTATAATGACTATTAATTGACACTTAAAAGAGCAAACTCAATGAACCATAGTAATCAGGTTGATCAAGTACCTGTCAGAAGGGAACGCTAAGTCTGAATTAGTATTAGTATTTTAATATGAGAATAGTGTGTTTCACATGTTTCTATGTATACCTCTGTATCAACTGCTTGTACTACTTGCTCAAAATGGCTTGAAAACAAGAGATCCACGTAAAAGTTGCAAAAAAGGCCTGAACTCAGGAAACCAATTTCGTCGTTACATCATAATAAACTGTTTATGATATCTGTTTGGAGCAAATTTATAGCAATTTTCGAAATGTAATCATTTGCGTTAGCCGCCTCCAGGTTACAAAGCCTGTAAATAAGTATTTGATGCTGTAGTATTGTTCACGATATACGCGTGAAAAATCGTCCTTAAGTCATTACGGAATAATCTAACATTTTTTGAAAATCATCAGTCTTTCGACTGGTTTGACGTTGTCCACCGTGTTTTCCTGTCTTGCGGTGTTGTTTTCATCTCTACTTAAATTCTACTCTCAAATTCTTTCTTCTCCTTCTCCTGCTCCTTCTTTTTCCTGGCGTTTATCCGGTACCTTCAGAGGATCGGCATATATATTATTGTTGGATTTGGCAATGTCAGTGCCAGAGGGTGGCCAACGCCCTTCTCGTCTCTTCCCCTTTCCTCCTTCCCCGCCCACTTCCACCCCATCTGTCTGCGTCCGTTTCCCCATGGGAAGGTGGGCGAGCATTTACTTACTGTTTGCAACTAGTGTGACTGAGGCGTGACGTGGGTACCAGCCCAGTATTTACTTAGTCGCATGTGGGAAACCGCCTAAAAGCCACAACTAGGCTGGCTGGCACAGCTTCTCTCATCCTTAATTCGCGGGGCGGATTCGCATCGTGCCCGGTGCACCCCAGGGAGCTTCAAGAATCAAGACAGCTTTTGTTTATAATCTAATGCTAATTCTATTTACAAGCTCGCTCACGCTAACGGAAAACTCATAAAAAACAGATAATTTACTGCCTTTTCCACGACTTTTTGTGTAAAACGTACTAAACAAAGCTATGAACGACAACTGAGTGCAACTAGAAACAACGATTCAAAGGAAGAAAGGTTTCGCATGTTGAGGAAGTTCAATAAGAAACGAAAGGGACAGAGACTGAGATTTAACGGACCGCCACCGACAAGATTGTTAGAGATGGAGCATAAGATCGTACAGGGATGAGGAAGGAAAGCGGTCGTGTCTTGTCAAGGGACTAATTGCAGCGTTCATCTTAATGTAAGAAACTCATAGCAGATCAGGGCTCGCACAGACAAATTTAAGCGCTTGTTTTTCCCGCGTGCCGTTCGAAAGTGGAACGGTAGAGAGACAGCTTGAAGGTGGTTCATTGAACCTTGTGCCAGGCACTTTATTGTGAATAGCAGAGTAATCACGTAGATGTAGATGTAGATCGAAACACTAACGGTCGAACGAGGATTTGAAGCTAGGTCTTCTCGAATGCGAGTAGCTCAGTTAGCGCTGTTAATGAGTCCACTCTCCGCAGCAATTCGCACGCATTTCGCCGCCTTACCGTTGACTGATTTCATTCTGAGTCTACAGTAATTTTCAATTATGCCGTGGATTGCAAACAGACTGTAATTTTGAGAGATGCACTAGTGGAATCTGTTTCTAAATCGCTTTCAGTTACGTTACT
Organism: Schistocerca piceifrons; assembly: GCF_021461385.2. Lineage (NCBI taxonomy): Eukaryota > Metazoa > Arthropoda > Insecta > Orthoptera > Acrididae > Schistocerca > Schistocerca piceifrons. The sequence continues at coordinate 905,865,507 of NC_060138.1, forward strand.
TTTGTCTGCACATGAAACATAGTCAAACAAATTTTCTGAAATGACGCAGTTTTCCGCCTTCGAGTGTAATTGTCTTTGTGTAGACACGAACGAGGCAAACATCTCAACAATCAACAGATTGCTGACGTTATTGCCTGTTTGACGATTGCTGGTCCTATGGCGGTCTATTTCATGACACTTGTCTCGCACTGGGCAGCGTTCGTCTTTCATCGACACACCAAGTAAGTTCCGCAGCACCCACTGTAGTTCATTTTGTATGTTAACGACATAAGATAGTCATGCAGTTCAAGCGTCTGTCAGTTAAGATTTTGTTGCAATTGTGTTTCTTTCTCTCTTACGTCAAACAAATCTGTGATGCTTTATTCGCACTGCTTCGTAACCGCTGTGTCCTCTGTTAGTCCACCTAGTATGAGTCGCACATATTAGAGCAGTATTACAGAACAAAACATAGAAGTGTCAGTAAGCTGTCTATTTGTTTTATGACATTGTTCCCATAGAACCTCAAAGAACTGGTAGCACATGGTATTTTTGTGACGTGGTTGACGGTAGTTCTTGCTGATTAATCATATAAAAGAAGGTTTCTACATTTTTACGTGCACGGGTCTCCGCTACAGCCATTCAGTGACTCGTCGCCTGCGGTATGGATCGGTAGGCAGTTGTTGATAGGTGAGATAATTCGATCAGTTTTAGTATGAAAACTCCACCCCTAAGTGTTCTTGTACACGCATTTCTTTTACAAATTAGAGACAGTGTCTTTCCTACATGTGAAAGTGTGTAAAATTAAATAATGGCATTTCATTGATGTAAACGTGTGATGCTGTCTTTTGTGGACATATTGAAAGTGCTTGAAAGATCAGATAAAGGAGAGTCTCGTCAAAATATTGTAAATGAGATCGGGGTTAGCGTGGCAGCTGTTAAAGATAGGAGATAACAAAAGGAAAACTCTTGAAAGCTATACAGTGGCGATTAACAATGAGAACAAACTGAAGATGCGCTAGATTTTAGAACAAGACTGAAAGTGTAATTTTAGACGATGCTTTATGGGTGTGATTTCACCAGGAGAGAAGAAAAGGAACCTCCCTATCCCTACTAACCGCAAAAGAAGGGGCACTGATTTTGTGTGTAAAATTAAACGGGGGCAGTCAACATGAAAATCTTACAACGGATGAAATCAGGCTACATCGGTGGAAAACACGACATGGCATTCGAAATATAACTGTTTCCGGCGAGAAACTATCTGATGACGAAACAGCTATCAATGAATCAAGGGCATTCGGAAACATTAATATGACATCACTATCGGTATATTATCGTAACCGAAAGTCACATGGATGGAATCCAGCCTCCCTAAGCTGTGGTTTCATGACCACTTCTGTCCTGCAGTTGCAAAACACCTAAAAAAATAAAATAAAAATAAAATCCTCCCTAAACGTACCCTGATGATACTCGACAAGGTGACATCTCGTTCATCTGAAGATGAAAAAAATGAAATAAAAACTCTATGTCTGCTTCCCGACGTAACTTGTCTAATCCGATCCATGGACCAGACGGTCATTGATGGGCTGAAGAGGCGCTATCGTCGAAAATACATTGGGTCAATTTGATAGTGAACACTAGAAGGCAGCAGCCCGTTTCAAGGGATGAAATAAATAAATTTAAAAGATGTTATCTATACAATTGCCGAAGCTTGGAACGGAAAACGGGATCGATGCTTGAAAATCTTGGAGCAAACTGTTGCCAAAAATGAATGAAAACAAACAACAAAGGAAGCGAATGAAGAGAATCGAGATGAAACAGTCTACACAACAAGTGACGGAAGTTAGGACATAGTCACTCCAGCGATTTTGAGCTACCTCTAAACCTTGCAACCAGAAGTCGAGCCCAGTTAGGTAAATGAGTAGACCATTTCAACTGGTGCTGTCTGCACAACAGAAGAATAATTGTCGACTCTAACTTGCACAACCAACGAGAACGAGGAAAATCATGATGTAAATAAAAATGGTTCAAATGGCTCTGAGCACTATGGGACTTAACATCTGAGGTCATCAGTCCCCTGAAACTTAGAACTACTTAAACCTGACTAACCTAAGGTCATCACACACATCCATGCCCGAGGCAGGATTCGAACCTGCGACCGTAGTCGTGCGGTTCCAAACTGAAACGCCTAGAACCGTTCTGCCACACTGGCCGGCAATCATGATGTCAAAGAAGACAATGAGCCTATCGCTCGAGTCTCACACACAAATGCTAAAACTACACACCATGTGGTTCCTTCAGTACATGGAACAAAGTTCTACATGTATCCCGATAGAAATTTTGAGAATTATGAAATTTCGGAACATCGCAGGAGAATCGAAGTTGTCGCTTAAGAACACAACTATTTTTACCGTGTGATTTCTAATAGGTTTGACAGTTAAGAGCAAATCAGTTGTGTGTGAATGCAGTACTGTAAAATAACGTATGTACAGCTGTTGAACTTCCACTCACAGTAACAATATCGTACCATAAGGTACAGACGTATTTTACAGTACAGGCGCTACTGTACATTACACTTTCATGTAATATTTTTCCTGTGTCGTTTTGTCACTGTTTCAACATGAAACGATTTTTCAGGCAGTGTTCAGCTGAAAATTAAAATTACACCCTACTGTATTCTGAAGATGTGAGTCAAAAAGTGTTCTTCTGTAAACCTGACGAATTTTGCGTTCCAACCGTGCTCCCAGTCGCGTAGGGGACTGATAAACGAGGTTCTACTGCAATAAGTCACACGTATACTCTCTATACACGTATAACATTTCTATGCGCAAAGACATAACTAAATAGATTACCACTAATGAAGATAAAAATACCCACCCAATATCTAAAAAATATTAAGAAACCGAAAATAATAACCCCCAAGGGCGCTATATGTCAGAAAATTGAGAAAATATTATTTATTACATAGCCTAAACTGTGCCACAATCTGCACACGCCTGTGACGTGCGTAACCAGGGAGATTACGGCATTTGACATCTCCACAGTTTCTGATATTTAGCTCTTATATCGTGGTTTTGTAGCAGCTAAATTTGCAATTAATATTCCATATTACACGTATCTTTTGTAGGTGAGGAAGAAACACAGCAAAAATTGATAACAAGTGTTATCCCTAATATAGACTGATGAGACTTACGACAGATCTACACTGTGTGATCAAAAGTATCCGGACAGCCCCAAAAACAAACGTTTTCATATTAGATGCATTGTGCTGCCACCTACTGCCAGGTACTCCATATCAGCGACCTCAGTAGTTATTAGACATCCTGACAGAACAGAATAGGGCGCTCCGCGGAACTCTCGAACTTCGAACGTGGTCAGTTTAATGGGTGTCACTTGTGTCATACATCTGTACGCAAGATATCCACATTCATAAACATCCCTAGATCCACTGCTTCTGGTGTGATAGTGAAGTGGAAACATGGAGAGACACCTACAGCACAAAAGCGCACTGGCCGATTTCGTCTGTTGTCTGACAGAGACCGCCGACAGTTGAAGAGGGTCGTAATGTGTAATAGGCAGACAGCTATCCAGACCATCACACAGGAATTCCAAACTGCATCAGGATCCACTGCAAGTACTATGACAGTTAGCCTGGACGTGAGAAAACTTGGATTTCATGGTCGAGCGGCTGCTCATAAGCCAAACATCACGCCGGTAAATGCCAAACGACGCCTCGCTTAGTGTGAGGAGCGTAGACACTGGACGATCGAACAGTGGAAAAACGTGTGGAGTGGAGAATAACGGTTCACAATGTGCCGATCAAAAAAATGGTTCAAATTGCTCTGAGCACAGTGGGACTTAATATCTGTGGTCATCAGTCCCCTAGAACTTAGAACTACTTAAATCTAACTAACCTAAAGACATCAAACACATCCATGGTCGAGGCAGGATTCGAACCTGCGACCCTAGCGGTCACGCGGTTCCAGACTCAAGCGCCTAGAACCGCACGGCCACACCGCCCGGCTGTGCCGATCCAACGGCAGGGTGTGGGTATGGCGAATTCCCGGTGAACTTCATCTGCCAGCGCGTGTAGTGCCAACAGTAAAAGTCGGAGGTCGTGGTGTTATGGTGTGGTCTTGTTTTCAATGGAGTGGACATGCACCCCTTGTTGTTTTGCGTGGCACTATCACAGCACAGGCTTACGTTGATGTTTTAAGCACCATCTTGCTTCCCACTGTTGTAGAGCAATTCGGGGATGGCGATTGCCTCTTTCGATCGAGCACCTGTTCATAATGCACGGCCTGTGGCGGAGTGGTTACATGAAAATAACATCCCTGTAATGGACTGGCCTGCACAGAGTCCTGACCTTAATCCTATAGAACACGTGTGGGATGCTTTGGAACGCCGAACTCGTGCCTGGCGTCACCGATCGACATCGATACCTCTCCTCAGTGCAGCATTCCGTGAAGAATAGGCTGCCATTCCCCAAGAAACCTTCCAACACCTGATTGAACGTTTGCCTGCGAGAGTGTAAGCTCTCATCAAGGCTAAGGGTGAGCCAAGACCATACTGAATCCAGTATTACCGAGGGAGGGGACACGAACTTGTAAGTCATATTCAGCCAGGTGTCCGGATACTTTTGATCACATAATGTATGTCCATTTCCCAAAACTACTAAGAACAAGTCTTATGACAGAAACATAACCGGTGAAGTAAAAGTAAACAGCGTAACCAAAATTCATGCTTGTAAATCGCTTAAATGAGTCCACTTAACGAATGATGAGAAATGATGAGAATGCTTACTACAGCCGTAAACGTTGGAAGATGGTATTGTTGGTTAAAACACTCCCGCGACTCTACACTATCAAAGCAACAGAAGCTAAGGTTTTGGGGCAACTGACATTGCTGTCACAGTGGAGGACTGTACTTCGCATACCATCGTTTAAGCATTGTACAGACTCCCGTATGGAAGAAGTAGTAATAGGCTTCCCTGTCGTAGAGAAGCGATTGAAAGAGTGGAGAACAAATACGTCACCAGGTCCGGATGAGATCCTAATTCAGTTTCACAGAGACTTCTCTATGACATGGGCTTCTTACTTAGCTTGTATTTATCGCAATTTTTCTGCCCAGCGGAATATCCCAAATGACCGAAAAAAGCTCTCGCGACTCCTGTACATAAAACCGGTAACAGAATGGTGCTACAAAATTACACACCAGTATTTTTAACATCGGTCACCTGCAGAATTCTTGAACATATTCTCAGTCAGAATACAATAAATTTCCCTGAAGCGGATAATGTTTTCCACAAATCAACACGGATTTAGAAAGCAATGCTCGTACGAAACTGAGCTTGCCCTTTTATCACATGATATCCTGCAAACCATGGATGAAGGGCAACGGGAACTTTACATATTCCTAGCTTTCCGGAAAGCGTTTGACATAGTGGCTCATTGCAGACTTAATGAAGGTCTGAGCATACAGAATAGGTTCCCAGATACGTGAGTGGCTCGTTCTTAAGAAACAGAACGCAGTATGTTGTCCTCGATGTAGAATGTTCATCAGAAACGAGGGTATCGTCAGGAGTGCCCCACGGAAGTAAGGTCGGTTCGGTCTTATTCTGTACATACGCAAAAGGTCTGACGGACGAGATGAGCAGCAGTCCGTGGCTGTTTGTTGATGACGCTGTACAGGAAAGTGTTGTTGAGCGACTATAGGAGGATACAACATGACTTCCTTGTTAGACTAAATTTCTAATTGGTGTGATGGCAGCTTGCCCTCAATGTAGGAAAATGTAAGTTAATGCTGACGAGTAGGAAAAACAATCCCATAATGTTTGAATACAGCATTACTAGTATACTGCTTGAAAGACTAACATCGATTAAATATCTAGGCGCAACGTTTCAAACATATATGAAGTAGAACGAGCACGTATGGACGATAGTAAGTCGAATGGTGGACTTTATTGGGAGAATTTAGGGAAACTGTGGTTCATCTGTAAAGGTGACCCCATATAGGACCCGTTCTTGAGTACTGTTCACGTGTTTGGGATCCACACGAGCTCAGATTGAAGAAAGACATCAATGCAATTCAGAGGCGGGTTGGTAGGTACGTTACCGGAAGGTTCGAACAACATGCAAGTGTTGTGGAGATGCACGCTTCGTGAACATAATGGGAATCTGTGGAAGCAAGGCAACTCTTTTGTTTTTTGTTTGAGCAACGCTACAGAGGAAATTTAGAATTCAGAGAACAAGTGTTTGAAGCAGACTGCGGGACGATACTTCATTTCGCGTAAAGATCACGAAAACAAGAGAGTTCGGGGCTCATGGGGAAGCATACAGATAGAAATATTTGCCTCGCTCTATTTGCAAGTTCAACAGGGAATGGAAAGGACAGTGGTGGCATTAGGTACCCTCCACCACGCACCATACACTGACTTACGGAATGTGTACGAGGGCTGTTTGTCTATTAAGATCCGATTAGTAGCAAAATGGAAACTACAGTGAAAATAAAAAATAATTTGCATAATTTAGCTACACTTTCTAGCTACTCTACAAAGTCGCCGCTCAAACTGACACCATTGTCATAGTGTTGTACCAAATTTTCTATAGAAGACAGCCACCTGTGTTTTCTGCAAAATCTCTACGCTGGTCAGTAGCTCACTGTCTGTGGCAGAATGTTCTCTTTATAACGAGTGTTTCATGTAAGCAGATACGAAACTCAGAGGGAGCCAAATCTGGGCTGTATGGTGGATGTTCAAACACATCCCATCGAACGCACTACAGGAATGTCTTCATTCCCCTGCAGTGTACATTCGAGAAGTATTTTTGTCGTGGAGAAAGAAATGCGTGACAGTTACGCCATGTGGGCTGCATAAAATCAGGCGAAATCTCTTAGCAGACACTCACACTTGGCGGGAAACAGTATTTTCAGGGCGTCTTTACAGTGCCGATGAGACTGGAAGGAGCGACGTGGCGCGATCGGCGGGCATTCTAAAGACACTGCCGAACACATGTATGCGAAGCTTCGTCGGATTTTCACTGTGGTTTCAGTTTCGCAGCCGATCGGACCTAAATAAACGATTAGCTCTCGGATGTAGATGCAGACGACGGACGTGGGCTTCAGGACTGTGACGTCATGAGAGTTACGCTTACCTTTTTCCAAAGCTGTTTCACAGAGGAAGACCGCACTGCAGTTCCTTCTCTAAATCCTAGCACGAACGAAAAAATGGCTGACATCGAAATAAGTGTCCAAGGAATAGAAAAGCAATTGAAATCAGTCATCAGAGGAAAGTCCACTGAATCTGACGGGATACCAATTAGAACGCGAAAGAACTTGCCCCCCTTCTAACAGCCGTGTACCGCAAGTCTCTAGAGTAACGGAAGGTTCCAAATGATTGGAAGTCCCAGTTTTCAAGAAGGGTCGTCGAGCAGATGCGCAACATTATAGGCCTATATCTCTGACATCGATCTGTTGTAGAACTTTAGAACATGTTTTCTGCTCGCGTATCATGTCATTTCTGGAAACCCAGAATCTACTCTATAGGAATCAACAATGATTCCGGAAACAGCGATCGTGTGAGCCCCAACTCGCTTTATTTGTTCATGAAACCCAGAAAATATTAGATACAGGCTCCCAGGTAGATGCCATTTTCCTTGACTTCCTGAAGGCGTTCGATACAGTTCCGCACTGTCACCTGATAAACAAAGTAAAAGCCTGCAGAATATGAGACCAGCTGTGTGGATGGATTGAAGAGTTTTTAGCAAACAGAACACAGCATGTTGTTCTCAATGGAGAGACGTCTACAGACGTTAATGTAACCTCTGGCGTACCACAGGCGAGTATTATGGGACCATTGCTTTTCACAATATATGTAAATGACCTAGTAGATAGTGTCGGAAGTTCCATGCGGCTTTTCGGGGATGATGCTGTAGTATACAGAGAAGTTGCCGCATTATTAAACTGCAGCGAAATGCAGGAAGATCTGCAGCGGATAGGCACTTGGTGCAGGGAGTGGCAACTGACCATTAACATAGACAAATGTAATGTATTGCGAATACATAGAAAGAAGGATCCTTTATTGTATCAATATATGATAGCGGAACAAACACTGGTAGCATTTACTTCAGTAAAATATCTGGGAGTATGCGTACGGCACGATTTGAAGTGGAATGATCATATAAAATTAATTGTTGGTTAGGCGGGTACCAGGTTGAAATTCATCGGGAGAGTCCGTAGAAAATGTAGTCCATCAACAAAGGAGGTGGCTTACAAAACACTCGTTCGGCCCATACTTGAGTATTGCTCATCAGTGTGGGATCCGTACCAGGTCGGTTTCACAGAGAAAATAGAGAAGATCCAAAAAAGCGCGACGCGTATCGTCACAGGGTTATTTGGTAAGCGTGATAGCGTTACGGAGATGTGTAGCAAACTCAAGTAGCAGACTCTGCAAGAGAGGCGCTCTGCATTGCGGTGTAGCTTGCTGTCCAGGTTTCGAGAGGGTGCGTTTCTGGATCAGGTGTCGAATATATTGCTTCCCCCTAATTGTACCTCCCGAGGAGATCACGAATGTAAAATTAGAGAGATTTTCAAGCGCGCACGGAGGCTTTCCGACAGTCGTTCTTCCCGCGAACCATACGCGAGTACAACAGGAAAGGGAGGTAATTAAGTGGCACGTAAAGTGCCCTCCGCCACACACCGTTGGGTGGATTGCGGAGTATAAATGTAGATGTAGATAATGCCTAGATAGCCTGGAGAGAAGACAGCTGCGTGCAGATTTTGGGCGGCGTGCTGGCAGCGGCTGCGCGCCTGGAGACAGGGCGAGCAGGGCAGCCGCCCAGTAGCGTGGGTACGGCGACGCGGTGCCTTTGTTCGCGCCCTGTGGCCGCGCGAAGCGGCGCTCAGGTTCTCACGCGACCCCGCCCGGCGTGTTTCCTCTTCTCCCGCTCCTCGCTTCACCTCACCATGCCGGTCCTCTCCTCTTCCCAGTCGCTCCGCTGAAAGCCGATAAGGCACAAAAAGCGGCCGCTTAATCCGCACACGGTGTCCGCCAAGGTCACTCCTGGCCCGTGGGACGTCCGTCAGGAATCGACGGGTGCGGTCTCCCCGTGAGACTGACGTGCCCACCGTGCGTCCCCTTGGAACGAGAGCTCTGTTTGTCCGTGGATCGTAACATGGCAACTCGAAAGTCTCAAAAAACGTAGGGCAGTAATGAAGTACACTACTGGCCGTTAAAATTGCTACAACAAGAAGAAACGCAGATGATAAATGGGTATTCATTGGACAAATGTATTATACTAGAACTGACATGTGATTACATTTTCACGCAATTTGGGTGCGTACATCCTGACAAATCAGTACCCAGGACAACTACCTCTCTGGGCATTCGCTCAAACAGAGCTTGGATGGTGTGAACAGGTACAGCTGCCCATGCAGCTTCATCACGATACCACACTTCATCAAGAGCAGTGACTAGCGTATTGTGACGAGCCAGTTGCTCGGCCACCATTGACCAGACGTTTCCAATTGGTGAGAGATCTGGAGAATGTGCTGGCCAGGGCAGCAGTCGAACATTTTCTGTATCCAGAAAGGCCTGTACAGGACCTGCAATATGCGGTTGTGCATTATCCTGCTGAAATGTAGGGTTTCGCAGGGATCAGATGAAGGGTAGGACCACGGGTCGTAACACATCTGAAATGTAACGTCCACTGTTCAAAGTGCCGTCAATGCGAACAAGAGGTGACCGAGACGTGTAACCACTGGCACCCCATACCATCACGCTAGGTGATACGCCAGTATGGCGATGACGAATACACGCTTCCAAAATTGCGTTCAGTGCGATGTCGCCAAACACGGATGCGACCATCATGATGCTCTAAACAGATCCTGGATTCATCCGAAAAAATGACGTTTTGCCATTCGTGCACCCAGGTTCGTCGTTGAGTACACCATGGCAGGCGCTCCTGTCTGTGATGCAGCATCAAGGGTAACCGCAGCCATGGTCTCCGAGCTGATAATCCATGCTGCTGCAAACATCGTCGAACTGTTCGTGCAGATGGTTGTTGTCTTGCAAACTTGCCCATCTGTTGACTCAGGGATCGAGACGTGGCTGCACGATCTGTTACAGCCATACGGATAAGATGACTGTCATCTCGACTGCTAGTGATACGAGGTCGTTGGTATCCAGCACGGCGTTCCGTATTACCCTCCTGAACCCACCGATTTCATATTCTGCTAACAGTCATTGGATCTTGACCAACGCGAGCAACAATGTCGCGATACGATAAACTGCAATCGGGATAGTCTACAATCCGACCTTTATCAAAGTCGTAAACGTTATAGTACGCATTTTTCCTCCATACACGAGGCATCACCACAACGTTTCACCAGGCAACGCCGGTCAACTGCTGTTTGTGTATGGGAAATCGGTTGGAAACTTTCCTCATGTCAGCCGCGGCGACAACCTTGTGTGAATGCTCTGAAAAGCTAATCATTTGCATATCACAGCATCGTCTACCTGTCGGATAAATTTCGTGCCTGTAGCACGTCATATTTGTGATGTAGCAATTTTATTGGCCAGTAGTGTATTTCCTTCCTAGTTATATTCAGAACCTTCTCATTACTTACATGATTTACCCATCTAACCTTCAGCATTCTGATGTAGAGACACGTTCCGATTGCTTGTTTTCTCTTCTTGTCCGAACTGTATCACCCACTGTTTCACTCCCACACGAGACTACGCTACAAATAACTTTGGAAAAGACTTCGTAACACTTAAATCTATATTCGACGTTAGCAAATTTCTTTTCGTCAGAAACTTTTTCTGACCATTGCCTTTCTACATCTCACATCCTCTTTACTTCGCGCATCATCAGTTAAAAAACTGCCCAAATGGCAACACTCATTTACTACTTTTAGTGTCTCGTATCATAATCTAATTCATTCAGCATCACCTGATTTAATTCAGCTACATCCCATTATACTTATTTTGCTTTTGCGTTTGTTCAGTTTATACCCTTCTTTCAAGATACTCTCCATTCCATTCAATTGCTCTTCGAAGTCCTTTTCTGTCTGTGACAGAATTGCACTGTCGTCAGCAAACCTCAAAGTTTTTATTTCCTCTCCCTGTGCATTAATTCCTTGTCAAAATTTTTCCTTTGTTTCCTTTACTGTTTGCTTAATGTACGGATTGAATAATATTGGGAACAGGCAACAACCTGGTCTCACACCCTTGTCAACCACTGCTTGCCTTTCACGCCCATCGGCTCTTATAACTGCCGTATGGTTTCTGTACGCGGGCCACTGTGGTCGAACGGTTCTACGCGCTTCAGTCCGGAACCGCGCTTCTCCTACGGTCACAGGTTCGAATCCTTCCTCGGGCATTAATGTGTGTGATGTCCTTAGGTTAGTTAGGTTTAAGTAGTTCTAAGTCTAGGTGAATAATGACCTCAGATGTTAAGTCCCATAGTGCTTCGAGCTATTTGAACCATTTCGTTTTTGTACACTTTGTAATTTGCCCTTTTCTCCCCATATTTTAACCCCTGCTACCTTCCTAATTTCAACATTTTCAAAACCTTTCTCTAACTCTACCAAAGTTATAAACGTAGGTTTGCCATTCCTTAACCTATCTTCTACGATATTGCAATATCGTCAGTATTGCCTTCCATTTGTCCACATATATCCAAAATCTGAACTGTTCTTTCCCGTGGTCGTCTTTTTACTCCACAAGTGTGTTTATTATGGCCTTTTTCCGTAGCAAGTAAATAAATATTCATTTTGGAGATTGAAACAACTTGTTTACGAGTAGTTGCTGTTTGTACTTAAAGGGCGTTTGTTGTTGTTGCTGTTGTTGTTGAAGTCCGAACACTGATCTGATACAGCTCTCAGTGGTACTCTACCCTGTGACGGCCTCTTCAACTACCACAATTTACATCTTTCTGAATCTGCGTACTGTATTCGTTTCTTGCTTTCCCTCTACAATTTTCGTCCCCCAAACTTACCTCCAGTGTTAAATAGGTGACCCTGTCTCAGCAGAATGTGTCCCATCAACAGAACACTTCTTTTGAAAAAGTTGTACCACAGATTTCTTCCGACCCTAATTTCATTCAGTACCTCCGCATTGGTTACATGATTTACCTATCTAACCTTCAGCATTCTTCTGTAGCATCACATCTCAATAGCTGCTGTTCTCTTCTTGTCCGAACTATTTATCGTCCACTTTTCACTTCTAGTCATGGCAACCCAACAAAACATGCAGAAAATATTTCCTAACACTTAAATCTATATTCGACGTTAGCGAATTTCTCTTCTTCAGAAATGTCTTTCTTGCCACTACCTATCTTCGTTTGATAACATCTCTACTTCGTGCATCATCGGTTATATTACTGTCCAAATTGTCAAACTCTTCTAATACTTTTAGTGCGTCGTTTTCTAATCTAATTCCCTCAGCGTCGCCTGAATTAGTACAGCTACATTCCATTATCTTGTTTCATTCTCGTTGACATTCATCTTATATCCTTCTTTCAAGTCACCCTTCATTCCAATGAACTGCTCTTCCAAGTCCTTGTCTGTCATCACCAAACGTCAAACTTTTAAATTCCTTCTCCCAGAACTTTACTTCCTTCATATTTTTTCTGGTCTGCTTCACTGCTTTCTCAGTGTGCAGGTTGAATAACAACAGGGATAGACTACAACCCTGTCTCATTCTCTTCTCGAAACTTCTTCACCTTTGTGCCATTCGGCTAGTATAACTGCCGTCTGATTTCTGTACAAGTTTTAGATAGAGTTTCACTCCCTGTATTTTACCCCTGCTACCTTCAGACTTTCAAAGAGAGTATTGCAGCCAATCATTCCAGTCAACATTATCAAAAGCCTTTTCTAACTCTACAAGATTTATCTTTCCTTAATTAGCCTTCTGAGAAACGTCGTAGGGTCAGTATTGCTTCACGTGTTCCTACATTTCTCCAGAATCCAAACAGACCTACCCTGAGGTCGGCTTCTGCAGGTTTTCCATTCTTCTGTAATTAATTCGTGTCAGTAGTACCCAATGATGGCATATTTAACAGACTGTTTGATAATGTTCCCAGAGTGCTTTTCGCTTGTCATACATCGTACACACTAGGTAGAATTTAAAGGGTAATGTGCATCTTGTTTCAACACTAACAGTCATAGCGGAAGGTGATTTATTTGAAACATGCCTTGTCTCGGAACTGTGTCGATGTTAATGTGGTTATATTTCCACAAGAGTCTTGGGATGAATCTGAGAGTGGCCTCTGTTTTCCTACAATTTGTTTTACGTGGTCATTCCAGTTCAGGTCCCTCCTGGTGATTAGTCCTAGGTGTTTTACGGTATTTATTGTTTACAGTGATTCATCGCGCATAGTGTATTCGAACTGTGGCAGCTTTGGTCTTATGCTTATGCACAATACGTTACATTTATTTACCTTCAGCGTTAACTACCAGTCCTTGTACTCTACACTAGTCGTCCAACTGCTGAAATCTTTCTGCAATTCGCTGCAGCCGTGGCCGTGTAGTACGTAAAGAATAATATGAATGTTTTAGTTGGAACACTTTTTTCGCTTTGTGATAGATGGCGCTGTAATAGTCAGAAATATATGCTCACAATTTTAGATGAACAGTTGGTAACAGGAAGGTTTTTTAAATTAAAATACGGAACGTAGGTACGTTTGAACATTTTGTTTCGGTTGTTACAATGTGATACATGTACCTTTGTGAACTTATCATTTCTGAGAACGCATGCTGTTACAGCGTGATTACCTGTAAATACCACATTAATGCAATAAATGCTCAAAATGATGTCCATTAACCTCAATGCAATTTCTCGAAATATACGAGGGAGGATGTAATACATTGGTTGACTCATCCAGGAACGTACGCTGTTGGAATTTTCACAATAAACTAACACGTGATGCAGAGCCTGCCACTGGAGTTGGCTGAGCATCTCTGTGGCGGTGGCCTTTGGCCACTTACTGACGAAGTAGCCTGCACGCTGGTAATACGGTCTATTATCCCAGTCTTAAGATAGTTATAAGGAGTCTTAAAATAGTTATAAACAGAAAATCTTGGAAATCCTAAGGTGAATATGGAACTCAAACCAAACCGGTTATATGAGAGTTTCGTTACTGTTTGCCAACAGCCTTGCCGCAGTGGTAACACAGGTTCCGGTCAGATCACCGCAGTTAAGCGCTGTGGGACATGGCTACCTCTTGGATGGGTCTGGGTCTGCCGATTGCTGTTGGCAATCGGGGTGCACTCAGCCCTTGTGAGGCCAATTGAGGAGCTATTTGACAGAGAACTAGAGGCACCAGTCACGAAAACGGACAACGGCCTGGAGAGCAGGGAGCTCGTCAGTGTTTACAGCATACACTGTACAAATGATCTAGTGGATAATGTGCAAAACTTCCTGACGCTGCTCGCACACAATGCAGTTTCTGTTGAAAGGTAGCCACGGCTGTAGCGAATTGCGGGAAGATTTCTGCAGATGGGCGACTAGTGCAGAGTACATGGACTGGTAGTTAACGCTGAAGGTAAACAAATGTAACCTACTGCACGTGAACGTAAGACCAAATCTGCTACAGTTCGAATACACTATGTGCCATGAATCACTGTAAACAATAATTTTCAGCGATTATTCGCGGTTCTGAGTTGTCTCGTATGACCATCGTCGGCTAGTATTGTGGTCACATGGGGAGAGGTCCCATTGTTCCATAGTTCTGGAGAGACACAGCGATGTTACACCTGGTGTCATGATGTGGGGAGCCATGGGGTATTACTTCACTGCAGCCTGGTAGTGATTGAACACTTACAGTAGAATGGCACATCACGGACATTCTGCATCCTCATGTGTTATCTCTCAGTGAACAGTACCGTTGTAAGACGTCGTGGTCTCCTGACCTCCATTGCTTACATATTCCGCCCTCACAATCATATTCGGCACATCAAGACGCTTCATTCGAACCCAAACTCGATAAGATAAAGTCAATGTTGTATCAGTTGATGTAAACGATACGCAAATAACAATACTCGAGGCTGGCGTACACACACACGTTCAAGACACGATGGTCACAAGAGCTTTTAGTCTGGGACAGGTGGAACGCCCGCTGAGAGGCCGGTCCCTTCAGAGGACGATTCAGCCTATCTACGTCGGACGGCGACCACTCGTGGAGCGGACAGCGTTTGCCTGAGTGAAAGGGGAGAACGACCCCGTGTCCGGCTTAAAAGCAAATTCCGCTACATTGTGTGGGAGCGCCCAGCCTACGCATTCTTTACAAACATAACACACAGTTTCAGAGGTTTTAAGAGGGAGACAGCAAACGCCAAACGCCGATGCTACCGATTTCCGGATTGGTCGCCTTAAACGAAATGTCATTCTCGCGTTTTAAAAGAGCAATGCTGATTGGCAGACGATATTCCTGATGCCTTGAGCTGAAGGAGTAATGGAAGAGACCGAATGATATACCCCTTCACGTCTAGTGTGAAGAGGGGCTGTTCTGTTGTCGCTCTTGGAGCGAGAACACGTAACGAGAGTGTGTGCGCTTGTATGTGTACTCAAAGAGTGAGGAACAAGTCTCTCCTCAGTACTTCACTGGGACAGCACCTCTGTCGAGAGCGAATCGGAGTGCGACTCTATATTGAGTCCTTGTGATTAAGCATTGTTCACTGTGTTGGCCACCACACTTATTGTGCACTGTGAATGGACAGAGTTATAGTTAAACGCCTGCGAGCGAATTTTTGAGTGGCATCGCAGTGGACTGGTTATCTGACCGGTGCACCACGCCAATACTTAGACTAGGGGCAAATAGGAGTCCTTGACTTTGTCAAGGCGTAGGGAGAGTATGATTGGCAAAGGTCAATCCAGATGCAACGGAAGTTATCTTATTCATCAGCACCAAGCGGCGCAGACTGCAGTCATCACAGCTTACGATATTGTGTGCTACAGCTATTGTGAGCCCCATATTTCCTCCACAACAGAACACTTCACTGCATTTCACACGCGACAGCCACGACCGTACATAGCAACATTATAACGGATAATTATTCAAGTTGAGTAGGCGTGCTTCTCAGCCAATCTGCCATGTCAATAATAATCTTAAACTTTCTATAGAAATTTCATTAGCGAATCCTATCCTTAAGAGGTAACTTCACATTGCGAAAAGAACCCGGAAACAGCTTGTTCAGTTCATAACTAAAAATGCCATTGTGATTTCTCAGCATTTTTGCAAAATAAATAATAATTTTCATTAGTTTCATGTTCTTCTTACACTAACTAGCACTACTCCAGTAACCAAGTATCTCACTATTTACGTAAGAAACTTTGTGAGTTTTTGTGTCATTTCCTTACAGGGGATAACTCCAGAAGATATTTATTGCTGAAAGTTTTTCAAGCATTTATATTTAGAACGTTAGGAGCGTCTGTCTGACTTCTGTAGTAGTGCGGGGGTGGAAATTACATCTTGCAGGAGCCACAGGGTAAAGGGTACATCTCAGATTAATCCGTTGCGCAGAATGACAGAATAGCACCCACATGCTCACAGACTGTGGTGCCATTTTTCAACAATACAAGGCTCCTCCACATGTGGCATGGACACTATGTGATAAATATCCGGACACCCGGCTGAAAATTACTTACAAGTTCGTGGCGCATTCCATCGGTAATGCTGGAATTCAATATGGTGTTGGCCTACCCTTATCCTTGATGATAGCTTTCATTCTCGCAGGAATACGTTCAATCAGGTGCTGGAAGGTTTCTTGGGGAATGGCAGTCCATTCTACAAGGAATGCTCCATTGAGGAGAGGTATCGATGTCGGTCAGTGAGGCCTGGCACAAAGTCGGCGTTCCAAAACATTCCAAAGGTGTTCTATAGAATCAGGTCAGGATTCTGTGCAGGCCAGTCGATTACAGGGATGTTATTGTCGTGTAACTACTCCGCCATAGATCGTGAATTATGAACAGGTGCTCGATTGTGTTGGAAGATGCAATTGCCATTCCCCAATTTATCTTCAACAGTGGGAAGTAAAGAGGTGCTTAAGACATCAATGTAGGCCTATGTTGTGATAGTGCCACGCGAAACAGCAAGGGTTGCATGTCCCCTCCATGAAAAACACAACCACACCATGACACCACCGCCTCCGAATTTTACTGTTGGCACTACACACGCTGGCAGATGACGTTCACCGAGCATTCACCATACCTACACCTGGCATCGGATCGCCACATTGTGTACCGTGAGTTGTCACTTCACGCAACGTTTTTCCACTGTCGTCCTATGTTTACGCTCCTTACATCAAGCGAGGCGTCGTTTGGCATTTACCGGCGTAATGTGTGGCTTACGAGCAGCCGCTTGACCATGAAATCCCAGTTTTCTTACCTCCCGCCTAACTATCATAGTATTTGCAGTGGACCCTGATGCAGTTTATAGTTCCTGTGTAATGGTCTGGATAGATGTCTGCCTATTACACATTACGACCCTCATCAACTCTCGACAGTATCTGTCAGTCAACAGACGAGGTCGACTTGTACGCTTCTGTGCTGTACGTGTCGCTTCTCGTTTCCACTTCACTATCACATCGGAAACAGTGGACCTAGGGATGTTTGGGAGTGGGAAATCTCGCGTACAGACGTATGACACAAGTGACGCCCAATCACCTTACCACTTTCGAAGTCCGTGAGTTTTTCAGAGCACCCCATTCTGCTCTCTCACGACGTGTAATGACTACTGAAGTCGCTGATATGGAGTACCTGGCAGTAGGTGGCAGCACAATTCACCTAATATGAAGAACGTATGTTTTTTTGTGGGGGGGGGGGGGGGGGGGATGTCCGGACGCTTTTGATCACGCAGTGTATCTGTATGAACTATCTACGTGTTGCTGAGGTGTTCCAGTGGCGAGCAAGAACTCTAGATCTGTCTCTGATTGAACATGTGTGACCTTGGACGTCAACTTCATCCTGGTGCCAGTATGAAACGTATCAAGGACTAGTTGTCACAGTTGTAGGCCAGTTTCCCTCAGGAGAGGATGAAATGCATTTATGACTCCCTTACCAACCGAATCGGTACATACATACTGACCAGAATGTGAGAAACTTCATATTGATAAGTGGGGTCACACTGCCATGTACTTCGTACATCTGACTCGACTTTGTAATAACTAAAATAATATCACGTACACTATCAACCAGTAAAGTTTCAATTCCTTTCCTCCTCCCTTTCTGAAAGCTTCACTTTTTTGTCAGTCGGTCTATTTACAGAAAAACTCTTTCTAGTATCATCACTACCTCCAGTTTCCAATTTCATCGTCTGGTGGTCCCTGCGCTGTCTTGTAGCGAACAACCATTCAAACAGGAAGTGAACCCGAAAATTTTTGTAGTGAGTGTTGCTATGGACAAGGTACTACACTCATGTTCATAAATTAAGGATAATGCTGATACATGGTGAAACAATGCTCTGGTGGGCGGTTTGCGGGTTTAAATCACCTCAGGGTATGACCATGCGCTGTATTTGACCTGCAGTCCTCGCACAGTGGCGCTGGCAGCAGTCCACATACGCAGAGGTGTGTTGGTGCATGTCAGAGTACGGTGCAGCGAGTAAGTGTGCAGACGTTTTAAGACGTGCTAATGGTGGCTGTATGTTGAAACTGGCTCAAAGAACACATATTGATGACGTTATGTGGGGTAGAATACTAGGGCGACTGGAGGTTGGTCAAACACAGCAGGTCGTAGCACGGACCGTCCGTGTGCCACAAAATGTGATCTCAAGACTTTGGCAACGATTCCAGCAGACAGGAAACGTGCCCAGACGTTACAGTACAGGACGTCCACAGTGTACAACACCACAAGAAAACCGATATCTCACCATTAGTGCCCGCAGACTGCCACGGAGTACTGCAGGTAGCCTTGCTCGAGACCTTACCGCAGCCACTGGAACAGTTGTCTCCAGACACACAGTCTACAGACGACTGAACAGACATGGTTTATTCGCCCGGAGACGTGCAAGGTGCATTCCACTGCCCCTGGTCACAGGAAAGCCCGTAAAGCCTGGTGTCACGAACATAGTACATGGTCATTGGAACAGTGGTCCCAGGTTATGTTCACGGATGACTACAGGTATAGTGTGAACAGTGATTCTCGCCGGGTTTTCATCTGGTGTGAACCAGGAACCAGATACCAGCCCCTTAATGTCCTTTAAAGGGACCTGTATGGAGGTCGTGGCGTGCTGTTGTGGGGTGGAATTATGATTGGTGCACGTACACCCCCGCATGTCTTTGACAGAGGAACTGTAACAGGTCAGGTGTATCGGGACGTCTTTTTTCACCAGTATGTCCGCCTTTTCAGGGGTGCAGTGGGTCCCACCTTCCTCCTGATGGATGATAACGCACGGCCCCACCGAGCTACCATCGTGGAGGAGTGTCTTGAAACAGAAGATATCAGGCGAATGGAGTGGCCTGCCTGTTCTCCAGACCTAAGCCCCACAGAGCACGTCAGGGATGCTCTCGGTCGACGTATCACTGCACGTCTTCAAACCCCTACGACACTTCAGGAACTCCGACAGACAGTGGTGCAAGAATGGGAGGCTATACCCCAGCAGTTGCTCGACCACCGGATCCAGAGTATGACAATCCGTTGTGCGGCCTGTGTATGTGTGCGTGGTGATCATATCCCATAGTAATGTCTGGTTATATGCGCAGGAAACATTGGCGTTTTGTAACACATGTGTTTTGGGACGGTTTTCTCAACTTATCACCAATACCGTGGACTTACGGATCTGTGTCGTGTGTGTTCCCTATGTGCCTATGCTATTAGCGCCATTTTTGTGTAGTGCCACGTTGTGTTGCACCACATTCTGCAATTATCCTTAATTTATGAGCATGAATGTAACTCAAATGGATGGCATATGCATGTGAAATATCTTATTAATATTATAATGTTACTTTGATGCTGCGAAATACTCTTGAAGGGTAGCAAACTTCAGCTCTGAAGTTATACGAAGTTTAAATTCGTTTTTCCTTCAACCTATACGTTGCGTGAAGTACACACAGGAAATTGACTTTATCAGAAGGACTATGTGGAACAGCAGATTAAGAAAGGAGGAAATATATTTAAGCTATAAGAGGACTGTTTTAATGGAAGCTACGATAAGATAGCGACACATGATGTGACTGTAAAACTACTGTGTGTATAACGCGCTGTGTTGGTCGCGTGGGAAGAAACCGTACACCTTTGACAGGCTATTAATCACTGTTAATGCTCGAATATCAGCGACGCGAACCTGATGACAAATTATAGTCCACTATATGCATGGTGTCATCCTCGTACCTGTCTCAAGTACATAAATGTGGACACGAGAAGCTCCTGAGTTTCAGCGTACAAGTGAACAGACCATACTAATAATTCAACACGTAACAGTAACTTGATGTAGCGTGAAGGGGTTACACCGATCACGATAAAACAATAACTAGGCACTTTGCAAACTAGAATTCAAAAATTCAAAGATTATAAGTGTGGACGGAGGGCGCCATGGGTAAATTTAAGATTACAGGCACGAGAAGCCCTGAATCGTTTTACGAATACCGTTCGTCTTTATATCTGTTTTTCTGGAACTTTTTACTGCAGTCAGTTCTGATAGTGCTACGTATATGTAAACAAAGTTAATTTCGCCACCAATCGGAAGTTGAAAAAAACAAAAAGTCCTCGTCGTTATCATTCACTGGTAGTCATGCACATGGTGGTCACTATGAAACTAATCCACAAAATTTACAGGAAATTCCAAACGGCTGTTTAACGTAATGAAGAGGGTTTCTGATGCGTAGTGGGGGTAAAGTAGTTTCATCTGACGAAATGAAAAACTGCTGAACCAAATTTCCAGTACCACTTCGTTTAGAAACCATCTGCTAAACTGAACATTTGTAGGTAGCTCAAATACAATGAGGAATTTACAAGGTTAAAGCCACTTTTTTTACGTTATTGTGACTTGACTATGTTCTGTTATCCATTTAGTCAGCTAACAGGCGTTACATGCATGTTTACCTTGATTCTGATATTTGGCTATTGGATCTATTGCTGTTTTGATTACTTTGTCACAAAATGCGAAAAATGCTTCATGGGTCAGTTTTATTCTGGCTGTCTTGTTGTAGCTCTGACTAATTGTGAGATCGCTTAAGGTAATGCCTGTTAAGTAAAATAGTGGCTGGGTCAATTGGGTGACAATAAACTTAAACATATACATACATCACATATGAACAAAAGAAAAATGCAGTACGTCCATTCATTCGCATCGTCGATAACTGCTTGACATCTCCAAGGCAAGCTTGAAACCAAGTTTTCCGCGTTTTCATGTGGAAGACATCTCCAAAATCGTCGAATTCAAAGTGAAGATCTTTTTTCCGTGCAACTTCTTTTTAATGTAAGATTAGGGTCAAGTGACTGTGAGGGCCAATCCAGTACCTGCACACCTTCCTCCTTTTTCCAGTCGCTGCAGAGCCTATTGAGCTGCTTTGTATCATTGTCCTCTTGCAGTATCCAATCTTCATTTTTGTCGATAAACCAACGTTTGGCAGTGGGCATCTAACATCTTTGATAAACGCGACCCTTAACTGCACTCATGTCACTCCTTGTGTACCTCAGTCAAGAATTCACGGTAGGCTAACGCTTTATGGACATTGCACGAAGGAAAAAGATTCCCTCTGCTGTGTTGTGAAACAACTAAAGCGATATCTTCTACCATCTGCGTGTAACACCGACCACGTTCTTACTCAAGAGGTTGTAGCCTCAAGCGTCGTGCCGAGTGTGAAGTATGATGCAAAGTCTGTGCAACAGCATATATCACAATCTTTAAAATTTCGAGTCATAATTAGCACGAAAGTTCACGTAGCAGAAAAAGTCATGGACTATTCCTAAGATTAGTGTCGCAGCACGGACTTAAAGAGAATTAATGGTATTCCAAGAACGCTGCAAGATTGCACATGCGACATTATAGCCAATGGTAATTGATACCTCATGATCAGCAGAATGATGAAATAGGCAGTAGAATGCAACTGGAGCGTGCCTTGCGGAATGGAGATAGGAAGGCGAGCATCAACGTAATTTTACACCAGTCGCCGTCGTACCACACACAGTTCCATTGTCTCTTTCTGTACAGTATTGCTCTAACGAATTAGTCGGAAGAACGTCGGCGACGTAGGCTCACCGAACTGAGATGTGTTACCTTCAAGAGCTGCAATTTATTGTAGACCATCGGACTTGTAGGATCCCATTTTGAGAAAGAGAGGAATGTGAATGGACGTTACATCATTCACAGAACCTCTTAATTTTACGACGACACTTCGATTGTGCTTTGAAGAATTAACATTGGCAGGTGTGAGAATGTCCTCGTCAACCGAAACCGTTATTTGACGACTGAAAAATGTACGGTCGAAACATAAAACACGTTGTTGTGGCAACATTTGTGACAATAGTCGCCATTAATTTATGAGGGGCTACAATGATTGTAAGAGCAGAGCACAGTTCATGGAGCCGCACTTTTATGGAGTAGCCCGAATCTCTCAGAAAACATTAATGCCCTTAAACAGTCTTGTTAAGATGTTGCTTTAAAGTTGGCTGTGATTCTTGAAGCTTTCCTGGCAGATGCATTACTGTGCCATTCGTAAGGTGCGTTCTCATCTGGGCGCCTTGAGGCTCGATGACGTACGGCTGTACTTGCCCCACACGCGAGAAGCGGCACGTGTCTCCCCATCTGGTATGACGAGACTCCTGTACCTGCACACGGTGGCCCATGCCCATGCCCATGCGTGACTTTGCACCGATGCAAGCACATCTTTGTCTTTTCTTGCAACGGCCACTAGCGCCTAGTGCGTGCGGAGATTCGCGCAAGTGGAAACGTATATTTAGAGAGTGCGTCTGAAATGTCAACACTTCCTCTTGCGACATTTCGCGTCTCGTAGCTGCAAGGGTAACAGTCTGGATGACTGACTGATAAGGCGTTGTAATATCAGCCAAGATAGTCTTGCTCCGCTGGAACTGCAAACGGCTGATTGGAAGGGGAAACTACAGCCGTTACGTTTTCCAAGGGCATGCAGCTCATAAACTGAGGTTTTGAGGAGGCTTTTTAGAAATCATAGGGAGCGTAGCCTAGTACGAAAGTGAAACGTGGTCTATGAGCAGGTCAGACAAGAAGAATAGAAGCTTTTGATATGTGATGCTATAGAAGAATACTAAAGATGGGTAGATCGTGAAACTACTGAGGAGTTACTGAATAGAATAGGGGTGAAAAAATAACTGTGGCATATGTTGACTGAAAGAAGGTATCGGTTGATAGGACGCATTCTGAAGCATCAGGTAGACATCACTTTAGTAGGAGGGAAATGTGTGTGTGTTGGTGGAGGGGTAGTGATAAAATTGCACATGAGATCAATATACCGAGTACAGTGAGCAGGTTCAAATGGACGTGGATTTCAATAGTTATTCGCAGATCAAGAGGCTTCCACAGGATAGAGTAGCGCTGTAAGTAGCCTGTTTAGGTTTTTATGTTGGTAATGCCACGTAGTGCAGTGTATGAAAATCGCTGACTGTGCTGTGTGCAGTCTGTGGCTGGTTGGACTCATTGTTGGAATATTCGCTAGTGTAGTGTTGGGCAGTTGGATATGAACAGCTCGTGGCGTTGGGCAGTTGGAGGTGAGCCACCAGAAGGCATGGCTGTAGGGAGAGAGATGCCAGAGTTTTGAGAGCGTGCGATTTGGACGTGTGTCCGTCAGCAAAAGGAAATGTGTAAGACTTGATGTCATGAACTCTCAGGAAATAAGCATCAAACGAAAAAACTACAAAGAACGAAAATCGTCTAGCTTGAAGGGGGAAACCAGATGGCGCTATGGTTAGCCCGCTAGATGGCGCTGCAATAGGTCAAACGGATATCAACTGGGTTTCTTTAAAAATAGAGACCCTCATTTTTTATTACACATTCCTGTAGTACGTGAAGAAATATGAATGTATCAGTTGGACCACTTTTTCGCTTTGTGATAGATGGCGCTGTAATAGTCACGAACATGTAAGTACGTGGTATCACGTAACACTCCGCCAGTGCGGACGGTATTTGCTTCGTGATACATTAATCGTGTTAAAATGGACCATTTACCAATTGCGGAAAAGGTCGATATCGTGTTGATGTGCCGGCCGAAGTGGCCGTGCGGTTAAAGGCGCTGCAGTCTGGAACCGCAAGACCGCTACGGTCGCAGGTTCGAATCCTGCCTCGGGCATGGATGTTTGTGATGTCCTTAGGTTAGTTAGGTTTAACTAGTTCTAAGTTCTAGGGGACTAATGACCTCAGAAGTTGAGTCCCATAGTGCTCAGAGCCATTTGAACCATCGTGTTGATGTATGGCTATTGTGATCAAAATGCCCAACGGGCGTGTTCTATGTATGCTGCTCGGTATCCTGGACGACATCATCCAAGTGTCCGGACAGTTCGCCGGATAGTTATGTTGTTTAAGGGAACAAGATGTGTTCAGCCACATGTGAAACGTCAACCACGACCAAGTACGTCTTTTAGCTGCGGTCGCGGCTAATCCGCACATCAGTAGCAGACAAACTGCGAGAGAATCGGGAATCTCAAGAACGTCGGTGTTGAGAATGCTACAGCAACATCGATTGCACCCATACCATATTTCTATGCACCAGGAATTGCATGTCGACGACTTTGAACGTCGTGTACAGTTCTACCACTGGGCACAAGAGAAATTACAGGACGATGACAGATTTTTTTGCACGCGTTCTATTTAGCGACGAAGCGTCATTCACCAACAGCGGTAACATACACCGGCATAATATGCACTATTGGGCAACGGAAAATCCACGATGGCTACGACAAGTGGAACATCAGCGACCTTGGCGGGTTAATGTATGGTGCGGCATTATGGGAGGAAGGATAATTGGCCGCCATTTTATCGATGGCAATCTAAATGGTGCAGTGTATGCTGATTTCCTACGTAATGTTGTAACGATGTTACTACAATATGTTTCACTGCATGACAGAATGGCGATGTACTTCCAACATGATGGATGTCCGGCACATAGCTCGCGGTGCGGTTTTGGCGGTATTGAATAGCATATTTCATGACAGGTGGATTGGTCGTCGAAGCACCATACCATGACCCGCACGTTCACGGGATCTGACGTCCCCGGATCTCTTTCTGTAGGGAAAGTTGAAGGATATTTGCTATCACGATCCACCGCCAACGGCTGACAACATGCGTCAGCCCATTGTCAATGCATGTGCGAACATTACTGAAGGCGAACTACTCCCTATTGAGAGGAATGTCGTTACACGTATTGCCAAATGCTTTGAGGTTGACGGACATCATTTTGAGCATTTATTGCGTTAATGTGGTATTTACAGGTAATCACGCTGTAACAGGACGCATTCTCAGAAATGATATGTTCACTAAGGTACATGTATCACACTGAAACAAGCTAAATAAAATGTTCAAACGTACGAACGTTCTGTATTTTCATTTAAAAAACCTACCTGTTACCAACTGTTCGTCTAAAATTGTGAGCCATATGTTTGTGACTATTACAGCACTATCTATCACAAAGCGAAAAAAGTAGTCCAACTAAAACATTCATATTATTCTTTATGTACTACACGAATATGTAATAAAATGGGGGTTCCTATTTTAAAAAACCAGTTGATATCCGTTTGACCTATGGCAGCGCCATCTAGCGGGCCAACCATAGCGCCATCTGGTTTCCACCTTCTAGCTAGACAAGTTTCGTTCTTTGTAGTTTTTTCGTTTGACGCTTATTTCGTGAGATATTTGGCCTGGTCACGATCAATGGACCACCCATATATATAATGACTTTTGAACATTATTAAGGTGAATACACTGCTTGTTCTTTATCAAAATCTTTCATTTTCTAACTATGCCTATCAGTAGTTAGTGCCTTCAGTAGTTAAAATCTTTTATTTAGCTGGTAGTATTGGCGCTCGCTGTATTGCAGTAGTTCCAGTAACGAAGATTTTTGCGAGGTAAGTGATTCATGAAAGGTATAGGTTATTGTTAGTCAGGGCCATTCTTTTATAGGGATTATTGAATGTCAGAATTGTGTGTCAGTTTAGTGATGATCAGAATACGTAAAGAGAAAATTGTCTGAGTAAGTTGAGCTTTACTCAGCTGGTTTTGTATCAAATAACGTGAAACGTTCCCTTAGAAAAATTATACATGACTGTGCTTAAACTGACACACAATATTTTTTAGCGCAACGCAATCTGACTTTTAATAATCCCTACAAAAGAATTACCCTGACTAAATTAACCTATACATTTCACAAATCAGTTACCTCACAAAAATCTTCGTTACTCGAACTACTGCGATACAGCGAGCGCCACTACTGCCAGCTAAATAAAAGATTCAAACTACTGAAGGCACTAACTATTGATAGGCATAGTTAGCAAATGAAAGATTTTGATAGAGAACAAACAATGTATTTTCCTTCATAGTGTTCAAAAGTCATAATATATATATATATCAGTCCACGATATTCAAAATTACAAATTTACTCTTTCTGATGGACACACGCCCAGATCGTCCGTTCTCAAAATTCCGCCATCTCTCTCCCCACATCCAGCACTGCTGACGGTTCACCTCCAACTGTGCAACGCTACGCGCTGTTAACAGCCAACTGCCCAACACTACAATAGCAAATTCCAACAATGCCACCCAGCCACAGACTGCACATAGCACAGCTACTGATTTTCATACAGAGCGCTACGTGGCGGTGGCGTTACCAATATAAGAACGTAAGCAGCCTACTTACAAACGTAAGAGGTTTTCCAGCACTTTCATTCATAATTTTCAAAGGGGAAGTTTCAGCACGTAGGTCTGTATCAATCTAGTTTCGGACTGAAGACCACAACAACAATATCAAGATTTTTCGTTTTTACCCAGATACGGTACCTCCTAATATCGTGTCGGATATCCTTTTGCCCGGAGTACTGCAGCAACTCGACATGGCATTGACCCAACAAGTCATTGTAAGTCCCCTGCAGAAATACTGAGACATGCTGCCTCTATAGCCGTCCATGATTGCCGCTGCAGGAGTTTCAGCACGAACTGACCTCTCCATTATGTCCCATAGATGTTCGATAGTTGACCATAATTCTTTCGAATTGTCCAGAATGTTCTTCAGACCAAGTCGATATATGTTATGGTCTGCTGACATGGTGGACTATCATGTATAAAAATTCCATCGTTGTTTGGGAACATAAAGACCGTGAATGGCTACAAATGGCATCAAAATACCCGACCATAACAGATTCTAGTCAATGATTTGTTCAGTTGAACCAGAGGTTCAGTTGTACCAGAGGACCAAGTCTATTACATGTATACACAGCCCACACCATTACGGAGTCACAACCAATTTGCACAGTGACTTGTTGAAAACGTGGGTTCACGGCTTCGAAGGGTCTGCGCCGCCCTCGAACCCTGCCATCATCTATCAGCAACTGAAATCGGGACTCATCTGACCAGGCCACGGTTTTCCAGTCGTCTAGGGTCCTGCCGATATGGTCACGAGACCAGGTGAGGTGCTGCAGGTGATCCCGGGCTGTTAGCAAAGGCAATCGCATTGGTTGTCTTTCGCCATAGCCAATTAACGGCAAATTTCACCGCACTGTCCTAAAGGATACGTTCGTCGTATGTCCCACATTGATTTCTGCGATTGTTTCACGCAGTGTGCCTGTCTGTTAGCACTGACAAGTCTACGCAAACACCGCTACTCTCGGTTCTTAAGATGAGAACGTCGACCACTGCGTTGTCCGTGGTGAGAGGTAATTGCCTCAAATGTGGTAGTCTCGTCAAACTCTTGACTCTGTGCATCTCGGAATATTATGCCCCTAACGATTTCCGAAATGGAATGCCCACGCGGCTAGCTCCAACCACCATTCCGCTTTCAAAGTCTGTTAATTCCCATAGTGCGGCCGCAATCACGTCGGACACCTTCTCATATGAATCACCTGAGTGCTGATGACAGCTCCGCCAATGCACTGCCCTTTTATACCTTGTGTACGCCATACTACCACCATGTGTATCTGTGCATATCGCTATCCTATGACCTTTGTCACCTCGGTCTAGAATCAAAACTCCTATTGAATTCTTAAATCATATTGACTTGGAAACCCTGTAATGGCATAACCGAGGAGTTTACTCAAAGAGAGACGCATAGTGTTGGGAAATGAGTGCTCATGTACGAGAATGAGGAAGGTCTGGCGAAGAACGAGAGCTGAATAAAAAAATGTGGTAATGCCTACGAACTTACTGCAAGCCACGAAATAGGCACAAAACGTCAGAAGCATCCTAACGAACCTCAAGCATCCGATAAACTGGAAAAATAGGTTGTGGGGACAGCCAATAGCAAACCTTCCAGACAAGAGATAACTGCTCGGTTTCGAGTAGGATAAGGCCGACGAGGTAGGTAAACGGATTTTTTCCATACAACAGTTACACGAGCTTGGGACCAAGAGTGGCAAAGAAGTAAGTGAAGTGAGAAGTAATAAATACTACGTCACAGAAAGATGCATTATGGGCACATTGTAAATATCAAGTTTAAAGTAAAAAATGCAGGCCGCCAGATGCAGTTCCTAATAAAATTTAATGTATGTGTAACTAAAGACAAATATTAGCCAACCGCTGTCAGTTATGCAGAAATGTAAGGTTACTAAAGATGAACTAATAAAGTTAATACTGGCAGTGCTTGCTGTAACTCTTCAAGCTTTCCCGGAGGATGTGTTGTAAATAGTCTTCACGGGTTTGCCACCGGATCACGTTGTGCAAATACCACAATACCGAGATCTTCAGGTGGTTCAACCTTGCCGGCGGCAAACCCGTGAATACTATTTACAACACTGGCACTGCTTCTTGGTGGATGCGTCATTAACTGCCTTCTGAAGCTGGAGATGTTATTCGTTCTCTAATATAATGCGGGAGGTAGCTCCAGAGGCGGGTTCCAGTACTAAGAATGACTTCTAGAAATTGGCTGAACGATGGAATCGAACAGAAAGGATTTTTCTGCGATGGGAACAGCTGTTTCTGCGTGGTTGTTTGGACAACAGCTTTAAGGACAAGGAGAGATACGAGAGACAGTGTACGTTAACAAGGTAGTAGAGAAGCCAGGGTATGGAATTTCCGCGCTTGTTTGCACGTAGATAGGAGAGCTGTCCATATGAAGGTGAAATATGACCAACGATTCGAACATTATAGATATAAGAAAGACATGCATTGATAACCAGTTCCAGGCACCGAGAGCTTTCCTGAGAAAGACCTTGCAAGGTAAAGTAGCTGCAATCAGTAATTGGAAGTATAAGTGCTTTCACAGGTTAGTTTTTCAGGTCAAGAGGGAAGAACTTTTTACTCTTTTGTAGGTCATGGAGAGATGCCGATGCCTTCTTGCACGTGGCAGTTAAATGGTCAGTCTAATTTATATTTTCATCTCTCATTATTCTTAGACTCTTTGTTAAGGGAGAGAAGTTGGTATTTGTCCCATTTAGGGATAAAGATGGTGGGGATTCCCGATATTTGGGTCTAATGAAACCTAGAATGACCAACCAGTACCACTTGGCTTCTAGATGGATTGAGCTCTAACTCCACATCAACTGCCCATTTTGAAGTTGCACGTATGTCGGTACTGAGATCCGTATTGGTTCTGCACTTAGGTATGACTGGAGGTCATCGGAGCACATGTGATATTTGCAATAGGAGAAAACCGATGACCCATCATTTATAGTACCTTATGATGAACCCTGTGGGATGCCAGATACTACCCGCCAAACTAAGACTTTATGGTGCGGAGTATCATTCATTGCCGGCGACACGTTAGGTGTGAGGGAAACCATAGCTCTGCACTTGGCAATAAATTTGGGCTGCTAAGTTCGGCAAGTGAAATGTCGAAGTCGACAGTGTCAAAGGCTTTGCTGAAGTCGAAGGAGATGATAGTTGCTTCTTGTGCATCCATGAAAAGTGTCAGGTCATCTGCTACCGTCATTAAGGCAGACGTTGTTCTGCGATGTTTATGGAAACGTGATTGGTATTCGTCCAACAGGTAGTTGGTATTTACGTTGTTCGGTAGCTATATATTCTAAGGCCTTGAACAACGCAGCAAGTATGCAAACACGTCGGTAATAAGAGGTTGCTGTGGCTACGCCCATTTTAGGTAGTTGCTTAAGTAGTCCCTGTTTTCACGCCAAAGGAAAAGCCATAACTGCACAAAAACGCACAAGATGAAGAGCATTGTTTGCCGAAACTCTTCCTGTAAAAAATAAATAACAAAGGAAATCAATGTTAAGTCATTTTAATTGCAATTCCGTATTTTTTGTATGGTATTCAAGGTTGAAAATTCGTATATAGCGTGTATTCCTTGAAGCTGGCGCTTCTAAACACTTATTGCATTTAATTTGATGCCACACTCGAGCCTAATAATAACTAACGTAGTTTCTTGTTGCTGCCTTGTCTGACCAACACTTTTTGTGTCGAATACCGCAGTGGACTGAGTCAGCATATACTATTTTTCATATATCCAATTCTTGTCTCTGAAAAACAAGTGCCATTACCGATCCGGAAGCTGATGAATTACAGGTTGTTACTGGGGCCTATGCAGAGGAAAGACGAATGTGCAGTCAAGCGGAAACGATTTCCTCATCTGATCTTCAGACTTCTGCATTCCGCAAGCGCACCGTTGCATTCTGCGAATAGTCTGCATGTTTGTGGCGAGGTACTACAACCGGCGTTCCTCGATACAGCTAGTGGAGAGCCATCTGTTTCTGCCAGCTGCAGAATGTAAGTAGCGAGAATACGTGAAAGGTATGCCAACCGTGGCAAAGCCGGGATTCACGACGGCCGCTGCACAATCTTCCACAAGATTGTTTGTTTTGTATAACATGACAGAACACAAGAGCGGAGGTAGCTTATAATGTAGCCAGTTCTTTGCTCTCATACATAATCTTGCAACTACGTCCAGGTTCGACTGACAACGTGAAGTTACCGTACCATTCTACCACGATCAGCAGCGACTGGTTTCATTCCCGATCAGATACAGGCAAGACTTCTCAGAGGCTAAAGGCGTGAAAGAACACACTTGTTAAATGGTGCAGCTCGTACGTATAATAGCAAGTCTGGATGTACATAGGCGACTGAAATTAACTGTGGAATTCACAGGCAAGTTAACAAGGTGTTTGCATTATGAAAAAAAGGACGAAAATTATTAGGACTAAATCTACAGCTATGTCTATAGCAGCATGATTATTTTACAATTCCCGCTTAGGAGGTTGGTAGAGGGTTCGTAGAACCACCTTCAGACTATTTTTCTGCCGTTCCATCCTCAAACGACAGGTGTGAAAAATTAACACCTAAATCTTTTCTTGCGAGATCTGATTTTTCTTATTTTATCACGATGGTCATTTCTCTTTCAGTAGATGGGAGTCAATAAAATTTTTGAGCCTCTAGAGGAGGAAGATGATGATTGCAATAACGTGAAAAGATATAGTTTCGTTGAAGAATGCCTTTGTTTCACTGATTACTACCTCATCTCACTTATCACCTTCGTGACGCTCTCTTCCATGCCTTGCTATAATTTTCGGACATTTTCGGTATTCTCCGTCATTCATATGTAGCAAGGACCCCATATCGTGCAGAAGTACTCCAGAAGAGGATGGCCAAGAGTAATGTAGGCAGTCTCTTCAGGGTTTTTGTTAACACCCTCTAAGTGTTCTTCAAAAAACGCCGTCTACGGTTCGCCTTCGCCACAATATTTTCTATGTGATGATTCCAGTTTAAGTTTTTTGAATATGTAATCCTTAGGTATTTATTTGAATGGAGAACCACTAAACACG
This sequence comes from Schistocerca piceifrons, assembly GCF_021461385.2. Lineage (NCBI taxonomy): Eukaryota > Metazoa > Arthropoda > Insecta > Orthoptera > Acrididae > Schistocerca > Schistocerca piceifrons. Next base: position 905,897,365 of record NC_060138.1, read on the forward strand.
AAATATACACTCCTGGAAATGGAAAAAAGAACACATTGACACCGGTGTGTCAGACCCACCATACTTGCTCCGGACACTGCTAGAGGTCTGTACAAGCAATGATCACACGCACGGCACAGCGGACACACCAGGAACCGCGGTGTTGGCCGTCGAGGGGCGATAGCTGCGCCGCATTTGTGCATCGCCGCCGTCAGTGTCAGCCAGTTTGCCATGGCATACGGAGCTCCATCGCAGTCTTTAACACTGGTAGCATGCCGCGACAGCGTGGACGTGAACCGTATGTGCAGTAGACGGACTTTGAGCGAGGGCATGCGGGAGGCCGGGTGGACGTACCGCCGAATTGCTCAACACGTGGGGCGTGAGGTCTCCACAGTACATCGATGTTGTCGCCAGTGGTCGGCGGAAGGTGCACGTGCCCGTCGACCTGGGACCGGACCGCAGCGACGCACGGATGCACGCCAAGACCGTAGGATCCTACGCAGTGCCGTAGGGGACCGCACCGCCACATCCCAGCAAATTAGGGACACTGTTGCTCCTGGGGTATCGGCGAGGACCATTCGCAACCGTCTCCATGAAGCTGGGCTACGGTCCCGCACACCGTTAGGCCGTCTTCCGCCCACGCCCCAACATCCTGCAGCTCGCCTCCAGTGGTGTCGCGACAGGCGTGAATGGAGGGACAAATGGAGACGTGTCGTCTTCAGCGATGAGAGTTGCTTTTCCCTCTGTGCCAATGATGGTCGTATGCGTGTTTGGCGCAGTGCAGGTGAGCGCCACAATCAGCACTGCATACGACCGAGGCACACAGGGTCAACACCCGGCATCATGGTGTGGGGAGCGATCTCCTACACTGGCCGTACACCACTGGTGATCGTCGAGGGGACACTGAATAGTGCACGGTACATCCAAACCGTCATCGAACCCATCGTTCTACCATTCCTAGACCGGCAAGTGAACTTGCTGTTCCAACAGGACAATGCACGTCCGCATGTATCCCGTGCCACCCAACGTGCTCTAGAAGGTGTAAGTCAACTACCCTGGCCAGCAAGATCTCCGGATCTGTCCCCCATTGAGCATGTTTGGGACTGGATGAAGCGTCGTCTCACGCGGTCTGCACGTCCATTACGAACGCTGGTCCAACTGAGGCGCCAGGTGGAAATGGCATGGCAAGCCGTTCCACAGGACTACATCCAGCATCTCTACGATCGTCTCCATGGGAGAATAGCAGCCTGCATTGCTGCGAAAGGTGGATATACACTGTACTAGTGCCGACATTGTGCATGCTCTGTTGCCTGTGTCTATGTGCCTGTGGTTCTGTCAGTGTGATCATGTGATGTATCTGACCCCAGGAATGTGTCAATAAAGTTTCCCCTTCCTGGGACAATGAATTCACGGTGTTCTTATTTCAATTTCCAGGAGTGTAGAGCACGCAAAATATTTGGCAAGATCAGCTATACACTGTGTCCTGTAATTCGCCCTCAAGCTCCACATCGTTTGTTGCACCAATGGTTTTTTTTTTTTTTTTTTTTTTAATCGAAACTATGTTTCAAAGTTTTGTTTATCTGTCGTTAGCTCCCACAAACTTACATTTTTATGACTGAAATATTTATACAGCTTGAGTGTGCTGTCTGTAACAGAAGTGAACGGAAGAGAGAGATGGCAGAGGTATAGATAGAGTAAAATGCAGAAGCGGTGGAATAGCAGTGTGTTCCAAGTATGTTCTGGCAGCCTTCGGAGGGTTGCAGAGGGTGTCTTGAGGAACAAATCGACGATAGGAACCAGTGTCCGGAAACGGCATCCGAGGACACCACAGAATGTCGAAGACATAAGCGCTAGCGCCTGCTTCTAGGCCACTCCTTTAGCAGAATACGTGGTTTCGTACGCTGAAGCACCATGAGCACAACGTCTTGCAATGTTGATTGTTATTCAGTGATCACCACTGATTGCTGCGATCGCCTGTGGAGAAGATGGAGCTAGCTGTTACATAGACAGGTCTTGTCTCCTTTGAATGTGATGCTTTGTTGCCCTGGCGGGTGATGGCTTCGGACACAGGTTCCCATCTGCAGTTTATTTTTCTCCATATCGGTACCCCGTTTCCAGAACTGTCATACACCAAGGCAACATTACGAGACTTCCCGAGTACTGTCCATCAGCGTACAAAGTCACGTTTGCTGCTGAAGTGGTTGTCCAAAGGCAGGCGCCGGCGCCTGTAACTTTGACATTCTGTAGCGTCGTTGGATAAAGTTTATAGACGCGGATTCCTATCCTCGATTTGCTCCTCAAGATACCCGCTGCTACCCCTCCTAGTTTCTCCCTACTCTGGGACACCGTGTATGTATCTGAAACAGGTGAAACAGGAGAAAAAGAGAGACAAGGTGACAAACTGAAAAATAATGGCAATTTGTTTCATTGTTGGCCAAAGAGAAAGGACCAATATATAAATAGATGGGTGTAAAATTATATGAGTGAGAAACTAACGTACCATACCTAACATTGAAAGACGCCAAGCTCTTGTTCCGTTCCTGTCTTCCTCTTCTTTTTTTTCTATGATTCGACATTTTCTCGTTAAGTTCGCGAGTGGTGACGGCTAGTTAAGGTCACTGGAGTAACGAAATCTGGAATGAGAGCTTTGATTTCCTTTAGGTAGCAACTAGGTCAGAGGCTAGCGCACTTTATTAGGCTTGGGACGATGTGTGGCGGCACGGCTACCTGAGTGACAAGAGCAGAGAAAGGCCCGCTCGTCGCGCCACAGCGTTTTCGCCTTTTGTAGCGAGGCATCGGGGCCGGCGTCTCGAAAATCCTGTTAGTGCTGTGGGGCACACCTCTCGCCTACCACACGTCGCCGGACGGCTGCATTGTCTCCGTCGGTTTGGAGAATTTTAATGTCAGCATCGACGGGGAAAGACAGTACGGCGTTCTCGTGGACAACTGCCGTCCAACAGCCAGAAGTAGTTTCAGGCCTATGCCTCCCGCCCATAGACCTAAAAACGCCATTTGATTTGTGGCCAAGTAAGACGTTTGTTCAAAGTCCGTGGCAGATTAAAACTATGTGCCGGACCGAGACTCGAACTCGGGACCTTTGTGTTTCGCAGGCAAGTGCTCTACCATCTGAGCTACCCAAGCACGACTCACGCCCCGTCCTCACAGTTTTACTTCTGCCAGTACCTCGTCTCCTACCTTCCAAACTTCACAGAAGCTCTCCTGCGAACTCTGCTGAACGAGCACTCCTGGAAGAAAGGATACTGCGGAGACATGGCTTAGCCACAGCCTGGGGGATGTTTCCAGAATGGGATTTTTCACTCTGAAGACGTCTGTTGACGCAAAAGAGTGCGCTCCAAATTTGGCGGGACAGCCAGCTATTAGAGAGAAATTTGTTGTAATGGTTTGGAGGCGAAACGAGTGGCAGAATCTAGGAGTATGATTGGTTGCTGTTTCTGTGCCCTCCCATTACTGGAGATTTTCCTGCACAGTGAGAACAAGGCGCTAATCTTTCGATGTGGAGAAATCGCTCTTATTTCAGTTCTGGACCGCCAGAGGGAACGTTAAAGTCCTTCACTTGTTGTAACCACAGTGAAGGTGATTGAAAAAGTCAGAAGTATTACTGTCGCGGTAGTCCGGGCAGAGCCTGTCTGTTGTCATTTGCCGACCGAGGTGGCCGAGCGGTTCTAGGCGCTACAGTCTGGAACCGCGCGACCGCTACGGTCGCAGGTTAGAATCCTGCCTCGGGCATGGATATGTGTGATGACCTTACATGTGTCATACGTCCTTATCAGTTTATGCTTTACTCGCAGTTTTGTGGTGTTTGTAACCTAAAAGCCCCATGTAACATCAGATTTCCTGGAACATTGTGCTATTGCAGGGATATTGTGCCATGAAATTTCATGGAAGAATATGTGTACGCCTTCAATAGCCACATCTGGCGAGCTTGAAACACAAACATTTTGTGGCTACTGTAAGGCAGTTTGTTTTGAACAGCGGTGCTCCTGACAAGATGACTCTTGTGTATACTACTATTTAGATATGTGTGACGATGCTGGCGCTGATCTTGTGTTTAGCTTTGTACAATGCCACTATGGCTCCAGTATTTTAGGGGGTGTTTTTATAAAACAGTATGCCTAGTCATATTTAAAACGCATAATTTTCATATGTTCGTCAGTAATACTTTTCGTCGTAGTCTATTTTATTGCTTTATTATTGTTTTAAGCTGTAGACCATCTGATAGTTGTATTTTTTCCCATATTTTGCTGCAGATCTGAAGATGCTCATTGCTGACCGAAACCAATAGTCTGAGGACCTACAAGTTTGTGACCATAGACGTGAAATACAAGAAATTTTTTTCTACATTTTTGGGTCACTGTCCCATTCGCGACCATGTCGAAGCTTGTGAAACAGTCTTTGGAAAAAGCAACTCCTCGGTAAACGCCATCGTAGACCAGAGATTCTATCAAAGAACGTGAAACTTGTTGCCATCCTACTTTCTAATTCACAAATTCCGCGCAAGTGCACCTTGTGCGAGACACTTGTTTATAAAGTTAACGTGCCTCAAAGATCGATAGGCAAGCAGTAAATATATGTACACTACCTGACGTGTCATACATAACAAAGAGACTGTGCGTATTCGTCATCATCGATTTCGTCCAAATTTATGATTTATGCAGGACTTGGCCAGAAATGAAAGTGACTGAAGTGGGAGCTTCAGATGGCCAAGCATTTAGAAGAAATATCATTTTTGGCGCGGGTCGGCCGACGCATACGCCGTTTATTTATCGTAGCTAGCAGTAGGGCTGTTGATAAAATATCGATATATCGCTATTCTTCCAAAACTTATCGGTATGCCGGCGTTATTTCGCCACCCGATATATCGATATCAAAACGCCAACATTGAGTCCAGTCTTTCTCTTTGACTATATGAAGCATGTACATGTGGCCCATAAGAAGAAATCCGATTGTACTTGGGGGGGGGGGGGGGAGGTGGTCGTGTGAATGGAATAACACAATTTTTAACGCAACTACTGCGTTATTTCTTTCCGTCAGCATTGTTCAAGAACAGTTGCTGAAAATGATGAATAAAAAATGTAAACTAAAAAATTGGTCTTTTCGTCGGGCGGAGACCTGTGAGGGGAAAAGCTTACGTAATTGGCGCTGGGTGCTACCAACAGAAACTGCAATGTTTAGCTTCACCACGCAATTTTGACACAAGTACTAGATTGCTGGCGTTGGCAGAAATGACAAAAAAGGGAAGCCTGTATGCAGTGTTCCGGACTAATCCGATATGTGAAGAAACCGAACGACGGATCCTTGGACACCTTTTATTGTGCCACTTACAAACAGTTACCATTGTTATCAAAGTGATTATCGCTATGCGTGAATGTGCATAATTTCTATTTCAATTCTTGCTGCCGCGCGGAGTGGCCGCGTGGTTTGAGGCGCGGCACCTCCCGCCGGAGGTTCGAGTCCTCCTTCGGGCATGGGTGTGTGTATTGCTCTTAGCATAAGTTGGATTAAGTAGTATGTAAGTCTGGGGACAGACGACCTCAGCTGTTTAGTACCTTAGGAATTCATACACATTAATTCCTGCTCTAAGGACGATAAGCGGGCTGCTAGTCTCTTGATGTACGGAATATCTAATAATAAAGCAATACTTAAATACACAGCTCTAAAACTGGCAGAATATTTACAATGTGAAGTCGATAGTTTTATGGGACAGTACGTCGATTTGTTTTCAGTTTATACAACGTTGTATCGATTCTTCCACCCGATTATACTTTAAATATCGATATATCGGACCCGATATTTTTAAATATTTCAACAGTCCTGGTTAGCAGACACTGGTTGGCGTAGCAGGAAGGGTATAGAAATCAATCTGAGGGTAGTAGGATCGGATACCTATGCAATAACATATTTTTCTTTTTAATTTTTACTTTACTTACACTACAAATAAACCAAATAATGCTCAATACATTGTTTATATTAGTATTTTCATACGGGATATGAAAATGAATGCCAAGGGAAATATTTGTGATTGCAAATAAATTTCCAGGAATGGTTTGCAAGGCACAGACGAGAACATCGTATCTAAAATTAAATACTTTTGTTGTTTTACTGTTGATGATTTACATGTACTGGGTGATATTGATCATACAATCAGAGGAAGCAGTACTCGTCACGGCTTCTTGAACACGTTGTAAGCACTGCATTTTTACAATTATATTGTTTTTTACACTTTCTATAGGAAAAAACCTTGTTTTACATTCGTGAAAGGGTCTCTCTCATCGGACAGCTTGCTAGTGTGCATGGATGTGTGTGATGTCCTTAGGTTAGTTAGGTTTAAGTAGTTCTAAGTTCTAGGGGACTGATGACCTCAGAAGTTAAGTCCCATAGTGCTCAGAGCCATTTGAACCTGATGTCTTAACAGATTTCCTATCATGCTCTCCCTTCTCCTTCTCAGTGTTTTCCGCGTATTCCTTTCCTTTCTGTTTCTGCGCAGAACCTCCTCATTCCTTACCCTATCAGTCCACCTAATTTTCAACATTCGTCTGTAGCACCACATCTCCAATACTTCGATTCTCTTCTGTTCCTGTTATCCCACAGTCCATGCTTCACTACCATACAATGGTGTGCTCCAAACGTAAACTTTTCAGAAATTTCTTCTTCAAATTAAGGCCTATGTTTGATGCTAGTGGACTTCTCTTGGCCAGAATCAACCTTTTCACCAGTGCTAATCTATTTTTGATGCCCTCCTTGTTTTGTTCGTCATTTCTTATTTTGCTGCCTAGGTAGCAGAATTCCTTAAGTTCATCTACTTCTTGACCATCTATCCTGATGTTAAGTTTCTCGCTGTTCTCATTTCTGCTACTTCTCAATACTTTCGTTTTTCTTCGATTTAGTCTCAGTCTATATTTTGCACTCATTCGACTGTTTATTCCATTCAGCAGACCCTGTAATTGTTTTTCATTTTTACTCAGAATAGCAATGTCATCGAGAATCGCATCATTTATATCCTTTCACCTTGAATTTTAATTCCTCTCCTGAATCTTTCCCTTATTTCGATAACTACTTTTAAATGTACAGATTGAACAGTAGAGGCGAAAGACTGCATCCTTGTCTCTCACCCTTTTTAATCCTAGCACTTCGTTCTTGGTCGTCCACTCCTGTTAGTCCTTCTTGGCTCTTGTACATATTGTATATTATCCGTCTCTTCCTATAGCTTATTCCTATTTTTCTCAGAATTTCGAACATCTTGCACCATTTTAAATTGTCGAACGCTTTTTCCAGATAGACGAATCATATGAATGTGTCTTGATTTTTCTCTATTCTTGCTTCCATTACCAATCGCAAGGTCAGAACTGTCCCTCTGGAGCAATTACCTTTCCTAAAGCCAAGCTGATGTTATCTAACATATCCTAAATTTTCTTTTCCATTCTTCTGTATATTATTCTTGTCTGCAACTTGGATGCATGAGACGTTAAGCTGATTGTGCGATGATTCTCGCATTTGTCAGGTCTTGCAGTCTCCGATGTTGTGTAGATGACACTTTTCCGAAAGTCAGACGGTATGTAGCCAGACTCATATATTCTTCACAACAGCGTAAATAATCGTATTGTTGCCACTTCCCCAGTGATTTTAGAAATGCTGATGGAATGTTATCTATCCCTTCTGCCTTATTTGATCTTCAGGCCTCCAAAGATATCTTAAATTTCGGTTCTATTACAGGATCCCCTATATCTTTTAAATGATTCCTGTTTCTTCTTCTACTATCACATCAAACATATCTTCACCCTCATAGAGGCCTTCAATGTATTCTTTCTACCTATCTACTCTTTCCGCTGCATAAAACAGTGGAATTCTCGTTGCTCTCTAAATGTTACCAGCCTTGCTTTTAATTTCACCGAGGGTTGTTTAGAATTTCCTATACGCTGAGTCATTCCTACCGACAATCATTTCTTTTTCAATTGCTTCACATTTTTCTTGCAGCCGTTTTTTCTTATCTTCCCTGGGCTTCCTATTTATTTCATTCCTCAGTGACTTATATTTCTGTATTCCTAAATTCCCTTGATTTTTTGTACTTCCTTCTTTCATCGATCAGCTGAGGTAATTCTTCTATTACCCATGGTTTCTTGACGTTTACCTATATCTGCTCCTGGGTACAATCTTGTATCTGATTTCGGAATTTCTGTCTGACCATTACGAAGTTTAACTGAAATCTTCCCGTATCACCCAGTATTTTCCATGTATACCTCCTCCTCTTATGATTCTTGAGTAGAGTATCCGCTGCTATTAGCTGAATTTTATTACTGAACCAATTAGCCTTTCTCCTCCTTCATTCCTTGTCCCAAGCCCATGTTCTCCTGTAATCTTTTCTACTCCTTCAAGTACAACTGCATTCCAGTCCACCGTGAATATTAGATTTTCATCTCCCCTTACGTACTGTACTCTTTCAATATACTCATATACTTCATCTTCAGCTTGCGACGTCGACATGTATATATGAACTATCGTTGTCGGTGTTGGTCTGCTCTCGATTCTGATAAGAACTACCCCATCACTAAACTGTTCACAGTAACACACTCTCCGCCCTACCTTCCTACTCATACCGAATCCTACTCACATTATACCATTTTCTGCTGCTGTTCATATTACCCTACACTCTTCTTTCCATTTCATTTGGCTGACCCCTACTATATCTAGATTGAGCCTTTGTATTTATAGAGGTGGGGTCTCTGATTAGTAATCAAAATGTCATCGGTCTCAGGTTCTAACCCTCCTACCGCTTAAATTTTGATTAATTATCGGCTTTGGCGGCTGAAGACTTCCGGCAAAAGAAGTCACCCTCATTCTGCCAACACCTTTGTCAAAGAGGGCGGAGGAGCGGACAGAAGTTCAGGATACTCTCTTGTCCCTGGGGTGGGAAACTGCCCCTAAAGGCGGAAGAATCAGCAATGATCAACGGCATGAGGATGCAGAAGGCAACGGAAACCACTGCCTAAAAGACACATAAGGCGCCACAGGGCATGCGGCCTGTAAAAGAAAAAATGTCTTGATAATCTCTCCATTGGTAAAGGATTCCGGAATAGTCCCCCACTCGGATCTCCGGGATGGGATTGCCAAGGGCGAGGTGACCATGAGAAAAAGATTGAACCTGCTTACTGAATTGGTCTCCCACTACTAACTTTACTCCCATACTTCCCACCAGTACTATGTCTCAAAATGAAATGAAATGAATTTTCTTGTGGCGAGAGCCCCCCGGCGGGTAGACCCGATCGCCTGGTGCAAGGCTTTTGAGGTGACGCCACTTCGGCGACTTGCTCGTCGATGATGATGAAATGATGATGACGATGACACAAACACCCAGTCCCTGAGCGGAGAGATTCCCAATCCAGCTGAAAATCGAACACGGGTCCCCCGGCATGACAAGTCGGCACGCTGTCCACTCAGCTACGGTAGCGGACGTGACTCAAAATGTGCCCTATCAACCGATCACTTCTGTTTGTCAAGTTAGGCCACAAATTTCTTTTTTCCCAACTTCTACAGAGGACTTCGTCGTTGGTTACACGGCCTATCGATCTAATCTTCATCATTTTTCCGTAGCACCGCAGTTCTAATGTTTTTATTCTCTTCTTGTATGAACTCTTTATCGTCCACGGTTCGCTCCCATACGAAGCTACACTCCAGCGAAACATTTCTTGCCTCGTCAGTCTACATTTTATATCCTCTCTGCTTCGGCCATCATAAGTTATTTTGCCATCCAGATAGCAACTCATCTATTTCTTTCGGCATCAACTGATTTAATTTTGCCACGTTCCGTTACTCATGTTTTGCTTTCATTGACATTGATCTTATATCCTCCTTTCGGGACACCGTCCACTCTGTTCAAATTCTCTTCCAAATCCTTTGCTGTCTGTGACAGAATTACTGTGTCATCGGCAAATCTCAAATTTTTTGTTTCTTCTCCCGGAACTTTAATTTCTTCTCCTAATTCTTTTTTGGTTCCCTTTACTGCTTGCTCAACGTGCAGATGAAATAACATTGTACGTAGGATTGAATCCTGTCTCACACCCTTCTCAACCACTACTTCTCTTTCATGCCCCTCGACGTAGTTGACTGCCATTTGGTTTCTGTACAAGTCTTATACAACTTTTCGCTCCTTATATTTTGCCCCTGTTCCCATCAGAATTTCATTGAGTATATTCAAGTCGACATAGTCAAAACCTTTTTCCAAATCTACAAAATCTGTAAACGTAATTCGCCTTTCCTTAACATATCTTATAAAATAAGATGTAGGATCAGTATTGCTTCACGTGTTCCTACGTTTCTCCGGAATCCAGACCGATCTTGCCTGACATCAGCTTGTCAGTTTTTACACTCCTCTGTAAACAATCAATGTGAATATTTTGTAACCGACACTTATTAGACTGACAGTTTGGTAATATTCACACTACACTATTTTGTTACTTTTCTATTTGTTGGTATTTACTATTAGTATTTTTGTTTATTAATATTGTAGCTTTTAAATTAATTGCACTATTTCTCTGAATTACAGTTCTTTGATGTTACGCTAAAGCGATGTAGTGCAGTTGTAGCTTGGTAAAGTTTTCAGACTTTCGCCACCCTGTACTACAAATTTAAGATGTTTCATTATTACATTTTTAAATGATGTCATTCTGTTTTTACGTACTGCAGTCTTTTCTGAAATTACGAACATTACTCTGGGAAATTAAGATTGTCCCAAGTCTGAAAATATGTTCCAAGGTATATTATGGTCATGTATTTAGGGACAGCTATCCGATTGAAATTTAAAACCGTTGGACTCGAGAAAATGTGGTTAATACTGTATTTAATAGTCTAACTGTTAGATTGTCATTGTAAGTACCAAGCAAAAATATTGTGAGTTTCTACGCACACTATCCTCTGTGTTATAACACATTGGCCTGTTAATAAAGCATGTATATCTTATAGCTGTTAGTATGAATATCGCCCGGATTTGCCACTCGTTTAAAGTTTAGTGACCAGAAGTAATCTATATACGCCTTTCCTTTCCTTCTTCACTCACAAATAGGGCGAGAAAAAATGATTACCTAAAAGGTTCCTTAAGACCCCTAATTTCTCTTGTCTTACGTTCATGGTCCTTACGCGAAATGTACGTTGGGGGCAGTAGAATATTTCTGCAGTCGACCTCATATGCTGGTTCTCTGAATTTCCACAATAATGCCTCGCGAAAAAAGCGTGTAACCCCTTCCAGGGATTCCCATTTGAGTTCTAGAAGCATTGTTGATCGAAATTACCGGTAGCAAACCTATAGTCGAGTCGCTGTAAGAGGATCCCTGAAAGTTGATGTGGCCTCGGCGCAGCAGTTCCGCGTGCCTACTCCAGCCAGTCGCATTACGCGATTTGTAAACATTTCTACGGCAAACGGCTGTGTTGCCGGAGTTCTATGGACGGGTATTGTTTTACGTGCAACCGTTTGAAATTTGTAGTTGAAAGATGGCAACAGGATTGGCAACTGTCAGGGATCGACTTACAACGTCTTGAGTATAGCAGCGCCCCTCCCCCCTCAATTGCTTTGATGTCTTCTATTAATGGGATCTGGTGGAGATCCCACAGATTCGAACAGTACTGAAGAATGGGTTGCACTAGCGTGCTATATCCCGCTTCCTTTATGGATGAGCTACATTTTCCAAAAGTTCCCCCACTAAAACGAAGTCAAGTATTCGCCTTCTTTACTATCAAACTAACGTGCAAATTCCATTTTATAACCATTTGCAACTTATACGTATTTGATTGTTGTGGCTGTTGAGCTGCACCCAACTAATGCTGAATCCGAGCGTTACAGGATTGTTTTTGCTACTCATCCGCTTTAACTTACGTTTATTTACATGTAGATCACGCTCGCACTCACCACACCAACTAGAAATTTCGTCTAAGTAATTTTTTGTTTACAGTCACTCAACAACGACACCTTCTCATACACCACAGCGTCACCGGAAAACAGCCGTAAATTTTCTGTTTGAGGAGACAGAACGCAGCATGTCATTCTCAATGGAGAGAAGTCTTCCGCAGCAAGAGTGATTTCAGTTGTGCCGCAGGGGAGTGTTGTAGGACCATTGCTATTCACAATATACATAAATGACCTTGTGGATAACATCGGAAGTTCAATGAGGCTTTTTGCGGATGATGCTGTGGTATATAGTGAGGTTGTAACAATGGAAAATTGTCCTGAAATGCAGGAGGATCTGCAACGAAGTGACGCATGGTGCAGCGAATGGCAATTGAATCTCAATGCAGACAAGTGTAATGTGCTGCGGATACATACAGAGAAAGATACTTTATCATTTAGCTACAATAAACCACGTCAGCAACTGGAAGCAGTTCATTCCATAAATTATCTGGGAGTAGACATTAGGAGAGATTTAAAATGGAATGATCATATAAAATTGATCGTCGGTAAAGCAGATGCCAGACTGAGATTCATTGGAAGAATCCCAAGGAAATGCAATCCGAAAACAAAGGAAGTAGGTTACAGTACACTTGTTCGCCCACTGCTTGAATATTGCTCACCGGTGTGGGATCCGTACCAGATAGGGTTGATAGAAGAGATAGAGAAGATCCAACGGAGAGCAGCGCCCTTCGTTACAGTAATCGCGAAAGCGTTACGGAGATTATAGATAAACTCCAGTGGAAGACTCTGCAAGAAAGACGCTCAGTAGCTCGGTACAGGCTTTTGTTGAAGTTTCGAGAACATACCTGCACTGAGGACTCAAGCAGTATATTGCTCCCTCCTACATATATCTCGCGAAGAGACCATGAGGATAAAATGAGAGAAATTAGAGCCTACACAGACGCATACAGACAATCTTTCTTTCCACGAACAACACGAGACTGGAATAGAAGGGAGAACCGATAGAGGTGCTCAGTACCCTCCGCCACTCGCCATCAGGTGGCTTGCGGAATGAAGATGTAGATGTAGACTGTAAAAGACACTGATACCTCCGGCCCAGAACCGAATCCTGTATCCGCTCCTGCGAGGGTTTGGGTAACTTGAAGAGAAGAATGGCAAGTAGAGAAGAAAGCGCGAAACCTCCGGAGGTTCTCATCGAATGTGAGCGCTGGCCTTTTCTGGAGCAGAAACACGGGGGACGGAATTCGTGGCACCGCATCAATCAGGAGGCAGCATCGGTCAATTAGGTGGTGAGGCGCGCCCAGGCGGCGCGGCGGGAACAATGGGCAGAGGCGGCCGCCCGCTTTCTTCGGCCTGTCCCTGGAGCGGCTGTAATTGTTTGACTGGGAGAAACTCGACTCCCTGGGCGCCAGGGGCGGTCCGAGGCCAGGGCCGGCCGCCGCTTTCCCCAGCCACTGTGCAGCACCTGCCGCCCACACGGGCGCGCCCGGCTTTGTTGTACGGCGCCCAGGGGCACAAAGAAGCCACGGCGCACGTCACCGGGCTTATTTCAGGCCGTACACACCCTGCGGCATTCTGCCTGCCACCCGCACGTGTGTACCGGCTTTTTTCCGGCTGAAGGCCACGTCGAAACACAGACGTCATTGACGAGCGCTATAAGATATTTTGTTATTATTTTCAGCCATAATGGCTATGTTTGTGCACCGTGACTGTGCGGGATAATTATTTATTTCAAGTTTCTGCTACCAGTAACTTTCTATTTTACGCTTAATCTAACATAATGCAACGCGTTTCGAACATGTTCTGTTCATCTTTAGGCGTTTATACATACATACAGGGAGAGCAGTCGCGCGGTTCCGGACTGAGCGCCTAGAACCGCGAGACCACCGCGGCCGGCCCTTTTCAGTATTAACAGTGCAACAACGATGACAGCTGTTCTAGTTTTCATGCACTTGCCGATCTTACGACGCGTCTATAACGGAAACACTTTTGCAAGCACTTGCAGCAAGTAGCTGAAATTAACTTGCATAAGCGACTTGCAGAAATGCATAACACCTCAGCAAGTGCCTCCAGAAGTTACTTGCTAGTAGACACATGTCTTTACATTATCAAAGCCAAGGAACGAGGCAGCCAGTTGAATGCGTATTTCTTACTTTGGAACAAGAATATCACCTGCTACCACACCATTTCTTTTAAAAAAAAGTACAATTACGTGGCGTATCAAACAAGATTTGTGACTGAGCATTTCTGCAAGATTATTATGTTTCGAGAAGGAATATTCACACTGCAGCGCTAATACGAAACTTCCTGACAGATGAAAACTGCATGCTGGACCGGGACTCGAGCCAGGAACTCAACCTATCGCGGGCAAGTGCTCTACCAACTGAGCTACACGACAAGGTTCACTATCCGTCCTCACAGCTCTTACTTTGGAAGGTAGGAGATGAGGTGCTGGCGCAAGTAGAAACTGTAAGGACGCCTTATTAGTCAGACTAGGGCAGACTACTTGTCTACGAAAGGCAAAAGTCCTTGGTTCGAAATCTAGTCCGGGACACTGTTTTAGTCTATCAGGAAATATCATTATTATTTTTGTTGGAGAGACACTGGCTTAAGAAGAAATAACTTCAGGCGTGGCCAGATAAGTACAGTATGCTAGGGCCCGAGATGTTAATCCCCATATATGTGCACCAGTTGCAGAGCCCGGCTCTGCCACGATGTTCAATATCTACCACGCAAAATGGTTGGCCCTTGTAGATTCTGATAGAGAATGGAATCTGCCTGTGAAACCGCAATCACTTTAAAGCGAAAGGGCATATTTGAATTACTGGATGTCAATGAAATGCCACGAAAGAAAACGTTTTCACCTGTGGCATTCATAAAAATTAGGTTTTAGTCTTCCAGTTCTGATTTTTGCAAATATACGCCAATTTCAAACCAAAAACTTTGTAGTAACAATTACATCATAGATTATGCTTTGATTCATTTTTAAGTTACAAATCAAAGTAAAATATCTGCAGTGCATAATGGACCTAAAATGTAACTCTAAGATATATACTTTCATCATTTCAAGACTCTTAATTTTCTCCAGAAACATTTTGCGTTAAAAAATATATGCGTATGCATAATGCATATATATTTTTACATGTTTATTAATTTTTGTCCAATTTAAATACATATTTACAGCCAACAGGGGTGAAAATGCAGTCACTTCCTTAAAAAAAAAAAAAAAAAAAAAAAAAAAAACGATTCAGCAGTTCCTACATTGCAAGCTGCGAAAATTCCCCTACATGGAAACATAATAAAAGTGTATTTACAGACAGAAAATGTATAATTTTACCAAGCTACAATAAAACTGTGCTGACCACACGCCCCTCGTATCCGCATATTCAACTGGGGATGATACGGCGGTCGGATGGTCCCGATGGGCCACTTGTGGCCTGAAGACAGAGTGCTTCCTTTTATTTGAGCCACCTCAGGCAGCCTCCGATACATACTGATTCACTCATACACATATACACCCATGATTCATACAATTTTTGCATTGGTTGTTAACATATTATTTACATCACAATGTGCTGCCCCCACTATCATCAGATGTCACTCCCAACACCAGTTCAGCGTGGAACACCTACCATTCATGCCTACAGACAACTTCCGTGCCGTGCGCTGCTTACATCGCGTTAGTTATATGAAAGTGATGGTATTCGCTTACTTAACAATGTTCTCTGAATTTTATTCCTTCCCCCCCCTCCCCCAAAAAAAAAAAATTAGCTACGCCAATCAAGCAGTTTGGTCATATACAGGGTGAGTCACCTAACGTTACGGCTGGATATATTTCGTAAACCACATCAAATACTGACGAACCGATTCCACAGACCGAACGTGAGGTGAGGGGCTAGTGTAATTCTTTAATACAAACCATACAAAAATGCACGGAAGCATGTTTTTTAACACAAACCTACGTTTTTTAAAATGAAACCACGTTAGTTTTGTTAGCACATCTGAACATATAAACAAATACGTAATCAGTGCCGTTTGTTGCATTGTAAAATGTTAATTACATCCGGAGATATTGTAACCTAAAATTGACGCTTGAATACCACTCCTCCGCTGTTCGATCGTGTGTATCCGAGAGCACCGAATTACGTAGGGTCCAAAGGGAACGGTGATGGACCTTAGGCACAGAAGAGACTGGAACAGCACATTACGTGCACATGCTAACACCTTTTTATTGGTCTTTTTCGCTGACGCACATGTACATTACCATGAGGGGTGAGGTACACGTACACACGTGGTTTCCGTTTTCAATTACGGAGTGGAATAGAGTGTGTTCCGATCTGTCAGGCCAATAGATGTTCAATGTGGTGGCCATCATTTGCTGCACACAATTGCAATCTCTGGCGTAATGAATGTCGTACACGCCGCAGTACATCTGGTGTAATGTCGCCGCAGGCTGCCACAATACGTTGTTTCATATCCTCTGGGGTTGTAGGCACATCACGGTACACATTCTCCTTTAACGTACCCCACAGAAAGAAGTCCAGAGGTGTAAGATCAGGAGAACGGGCTGGCCAATTTATGCGTCCTCCACGTCCTATGAAACGCCCGTCGAACATCCTGTCAAGGGTCAGCCTAGTGTTAATTGCGGAATGTGCAGGAGCACCATCATGCTAATACCACATACGTCGACGCGTTTCCAGTGGGACATTTTCGAGCAACGTTCGCAGATCATTCTGTAGAAACGCGATGTATGTTGCAGTGCTCTCCGATACACACGATCGAACAGCGGAGGAGTGGTACTCAAGCGTCAACTTTTGGTTGCAATATCTCCGGATGTAATTAACATTTTACAATGCAACAAACGGCACTGATTACGTATTTGTTTATATGTTCAGATGTGCTAACAGAACTAACGTGGTTCCATTTAAAAAACGAAGGTTTGTGTTAAAATACATACTTCCGTGCATTTTTGTATGGTTTGTATTAGACAATTACACTAGCCCCTCTCCTCACGTTCGGTCTGTGGAATCGGTTCGTCAGTATTTGATGTGGTTTACGAAATATATCCAGCGGTAACGTTAGGTGACTCACCCTGTATACTTACTGCTACCCGCGCGAAACTGGGCCAGGCCGCTAGTATTGTACGTTAAGACATCCCAGACAACATCGATAGCAGCCTCAGCGTTTTGCTGATGATTCATTCATTTGTAACGAAGTTTTTTGGTCTCATCAGTCATCAGACGGACTTGATGCGACCACCAGCTGCGACTCATTTCCTATCGTTTTTGTCCTCTACAGTTCCCATTAGTACCACTCTACCATGGAAGCTAATCCCTGATGTTTTAACACATGTCCTACATGTGGCATTATAGATCGATACCATCCCCAATGGCCTCTCACAGTTGGCAACGGAAACTCACATTCCCATCGGACATCGATAACGGTCGCACAGGAACCTAGCGTATCCAATGATACACGCCCACTGAGCCACGTCTTCAGTGGCTCCGACTACAGGTGAACTCCGCAACTGTGATATCGAATGACCGGCGGCAGCAGCGCGGTCCAGTCTCAGTCACAGTCTTTGACAGTTTCCAGTCTTAGCCTTCGACAGACCAGTCGCATGTTACTAGTGGGAGTCTCCAGTCTTAGTCAGCCTTCAACAGACTGCTCGCGTGTTCTCCGTGCACAACGGTCTTTAGTTTGCTTCTTGTAGTAGCTGAAAAAAATGGTTCAAATGGCTCTGAGCACTATAGCACTTAACTTATGAGGTCATCAGTCCCCTACACTTAGAACTACTTAAACCTAACTAACCTAAGGACATCACACACATCCATGCCCGAGGCAGGATTCGAACCTGCGACCGTAGCGGTCGCGCGGTTCCAGACTGTAGCGCCTAGAACCGCTCGGCCACCCAGGCCGGCGTAGTAGCTGAAACTTATTGCTGTTTGTTCTTTTGTAAAGTTTTTTCACAATGCTCGGAAAAAGCTGTAGGTTAATTAAAACTTATGTCCACTGTATTTACGTGTTCGCTAATCATTTCTGCTCCTGTCCATCTTCCCTATGACGACAGCTGCTCCATCACCCTATAGCCCACCTCTCCTTACCAGTGTTTAAGTAGTCGTATACAACACTATCCTCCTGTCCTTTTTTCTCAACAACGTTACCGAAGTATTTGTAACGTCGATTCAGCATAGAATCTCCTCACTCATTATCAGTCAAATTTCAGCCTCCCTCTATAGTGCCGCATCTCAAATGACCTAATTTTCTCCATCTAAGCTTCCCTCACATTTCATGAGAGACATCCACGGAATGCAGTGCTACGATGCCCATTCTCAGAAATTTCTTTCTCAATGTAAGGCCAACGTTAGATATTATAGAGAAGTCAAAATTGCTTCAGGTGGAATTAAAAGCAAATGACACAAGTTTAGGTGTGCAAGAGGCACTCCACTGTGAAAGGCAGACGAGGAAGCAGATAGGTGGAAAGAGAACACTAAAGTCCTTACATGATGGAGGAACTGTCTGATGATGTGATAGAAGAAGATTTGGAATTCGTTATAAGTGACATAGGTGATCCGTTGTTACAAACAGAGTTTAACAAAGCTTTAGAAGACCTGCGACCAAATATGAAGGAAGGCATAGATAACATTCCTTCTGAATTCCCAAAATCAATGGGCGAAGTGGCACAGAAGTGACTATTCATGTTGGCATGGTGCTTGTATGAGACTGGAGACATACCATCCGACTCCCTAAAAAATACTATCTATGCAATCCCAAAGACACTAAGTCCGGAGAAGTGTTAAATCTATCGTACGATCAGCTTAGCAGCTTATGCATCCAAGCTGCTGACAATAATAATATACAGAAGAATGCAAGAGAAAATTGATGGTCTGTTACATGATGATAAGTTTAGATTTAGGAAATATAAGGGCACAAGAGAAGCAGTTCTGACGTTTGCACTTTGTAACGAAGTAGGAGAGACAGTTGTATGTTGGTACATTTTCCAGACCTTTGCCTCTGGCAAGACATTTAACAGAGGTTTAATATAGCTTCCATTTTCATATGACGCGATTTGCTTTTTATGTGCTGCAATCTATTTGTGCAATTGCAAAAATTGTTTTGGAAAATTCTGGCTTTTCCAAATGTCAAAAAATCTTTCAATGTACAACACGGTCATTCTTAGCGAAAAATATTCGACTGAAATTTAAAAGCGTTGCAGTTGACACAATGTTGTCAGTGCTATATTTAATAGTCTATCTGTTACCTTGTTACTCTACTTCACGCCACTAATCAGTAAGTGAAATCAAGTTTAGTATCGGTATTATCAACAACCAGTTACAAGTTAAATACATTTTGAAGCAGAAGCTATTGGAAACTAACACGTTTTCATTTTCAAAACGAAAAATTTTTAAGACATTTCGCTCCACGTTCGGAAAGACCTTCGCTGTTTGATGAAGATCGTTTAATCGCATTCATCCACAATGATTTATCTCATTGTACAGAGAACTAGCATATGTGGTGAACTATAATCATTCGTCCGTCGTTTGACATTTGCATACAATGGGGAAGGTTCAAATATTGAGTGTATGGGTACAGCATACTCTCGGCCGAAATCACAAAAATTGTAAGTACGCTGTTTAGGTTTTTATATTGGTAACGCCACGTAGCGCTCTGTATGAAAATCATTGGCTGTGCTGTGTGCAGTCTGTGGCTGGGTGACATTGTTGTAATATTCGCTATTGTAGTGTTGGACTGTCGGCTGTTAACAGCGCGT
Organism: Schistocerca piceifrons; assembly: GCF_021461385.2. Lineage (NCBI taxonomy): Eukaryota > Metazoa > Arthropoda > Insecta > Orthoptera > Acrididae > Schistocerca > Schistocerca piceifrons. The sequence continues at coordinate 905,917,029 of NC_060138.1, forward strand.
AGCGTTGCACAATTGGAGGTGAGCCGCCAGCAGTGGTGGATGTGGGGAGAGAAATGGCGGAGTTTTGAAATTTGTAAGACTGGATGTCATGAACTGCTATGTAAATTATGATTTTTCAACACTATTAAGGTAAATACATTGTTTGTTCTCTATCAAAATCTTTCATTTGCAAACTATGCCTATCAGTAGTTAGTGCCTTCCGTAGTTTGAATCTTTTATTTAGCTGGCAGTAGTGGCGCTCGCTGTATTGCAGCAGTTCGAGTAACGAAGATTTTTGTGAGGTAAGTGATTTGTGAAAGGGATAGGTTAATGTTAGTCAGGGCCATTCTTTTGTAGGGATTTTTGAAAGTCAGATTGCGTTGCGCTAAAAATACTGTGTGTCAGTTTAAACACAGTCATGTATAATTTTTCTAAGGGGACGTTTCATATGGTGACCCTTAGCCGAGGATACCTCACTGGAATCTTATGATTTTTTTCTTGTAGTTTGTGTAATTAGTGTAGCTATTGTTTATTGCTGGCGCGTAATGGTAGAGAATCTCCTTTGTAGTTGCAGTCTTTCATTGTTGTTGTGGTATGCATGTTGATTTGCACCAAGTATCTCGCAGCTGCGCTTGCAATTAACTAGATATTATTTTCAGTGCTATGTTAATGCGTTTTCTTATTTTGCTCTTCAAATTGTGCTTATCCGTGTTGTCGCGTGAAATATTGTGACAATAATGGCGTGTGAAAAACCCTGTGTTACTACAAATGTTATCTGTATTGTTATGTTCTTTAATGATGTATTTTGTACCTTTGTAATTGTATTCTTATGTTATAAAATTGTAATTGACACCATTTCATCATATTATTAACTTGTAAGTTCCATTTCACTGCATACGTTTCTGTTGGTCATAGTATATGGACAATATGTGAGAAGTAGGGACTGTTAGTGTTTGCACGTGTGTTAATAATTCAGCAAGGGACTGGATAACAGCATTGCTGGTTCTGAGGACAATTCCAAAAACTTTGTGAGTGCACAAGTGGTGGTTATGGACATGCTATATTGTCCGCAAGACTCTTCGATAGTGATTGTGCACCTGCACAGTCGCAGCAGATGGCTGCTGGCCATCTCTACAAGGACTACAGTGAGTCTGCATCTTTGATGACCAACCGATACCATTATTTCTACAAGGACTGCAGTGGGTCTGCACCTCTGGTGGCCCACCAATACCGTAATCTCTACCAGGACTACAGTGGGTCTGCTCTGTGATGACCTACCTACCAATATTCTTCAAAACGCCGAATGACTCTGCTGTGGGTTTGCTCTGTTGTGGCCCATTACCTGTCAGCATGTCAAGAGTCAGCACTGTCTTTCCGTTGGAAGGACAACACTGCTTCTTCAAGAGTGCATGGAAATCCACTACTTGCGTGTGCATTGTCTTTTACTGCTCAGACTTTGAGAAAAGAAACGGCAGTTTTACTGTGATGAATGATCAGGACTGTCTTTATGGAATGTGAGAAAATTTTATCTTTTGACCAACATTGTATTAATAAGTGTGTGCATTTGATATCTTTCTTACTGTAATTATGAAAAAAATTTTCAAATCTGTATTGGCCAGTGCCTAAAACAATTTGCAAAAATTTTTTTGGGGAGTTTTGGGGCTATGTAAGTGCGCTGTTTAGGTTTTTATATTGGTAACGCCACGTAGCGCTCTGTATGAATATCACTGGCTGTGCTGTGTGCAGTCTGTGGCTGGGTGGCATTGTTGTAATACTCGCTATTGTAGTGTTGGGCTGTCGGCTGTTAACAGCGCGTAGCGTTGCACAGTTGGAGGTGAGCCGCCAGCAGTGGTGGATGTGGGGAGAGAAATGGCGGAGTTTTGAAATTTGTAAGACTGGATGTCATGAACTGCTATGTAAATTATGATTTTTCAACACTATTAAGGTAAATACATTGTCTGTTCTCTATTAAAATCTTTCATTTGCTAACTATGCCTATCAGTAGTTAGTGCCTTCCGTATATTGAATCTTTTATTTAGCTGGCAGTAGTGGCGCTCGCTGTATTGCAGTAGTTCGAGTAACGAAGATTTTTGTGAGGTAACTGATTTGTGAAAGGTATGTTAGTCACTGTCATTCTTTTGTAGGGATTTTTGAAAGTCAGATTGCGTTGCGCTAAAAATACTGTATGTCAGTTTAAACACAGTCATGTATAATTTTTCTAAGGGGACGTTTCAAAATCAGTGTGAATCTCTGCTTGCTCGTCATGAGTTGGCTCGAGACCGATACCGACCATTCCTATCCCGATCGTTACAGGTGACGGCAAATGGTGTCTTTATGCTAAGGTATGGAAAAGAATGGAAAGGTTGAGCGCAAACAGTACACCAATTCCCCGTACAAAGACCAGCGCGCATTCGGTGGAACAGGAACGGTTGGCGTATTACGAATTGTTTCCCCGAGGTGTAACCATCGCCGGCCGCGGTGGCCGTGCGGTTCTAGGAGCCCCAGTCCGGAGCCGCGCTGCGTCTACGGTCACAGTTTCGAATCCTGCCTTGGGCATGGGTGTGTGTAATGTCCTTAGGTTAGTTAGCTTTAAGTAGTTCTAAGCTCTAGGGGACTAATGACCACAGCAGTTGAGTCCCATAGTGCTCAGAGCCATTTTTGTAACCATCGTTGCTGGCATTTGGTGTCAACAACTGAGAACTCTTGTAGACGTGGTTCAAGAACAACGGCTACGAAGACTGCCTGAAGTGATGCTACTCCACAATAACGACTGCCTATATTCTGCTAGACTGACGAAAAACATTATACAGGAGACGGGTTGGAAAGTCATTCAGCACCAACCATATTCAACTAACCTGACGCCCACATATTTTCACCTTTTCCGCCTTTTAGGGAACAGCTTTCAAGGAATTTCCTTTTCGGATGTAAATGCGCTCGGAACATGCTTCAACAAGTTCTTAGCCTCAAAACCACGTGATTTCTGCAGTCGTGATATCTAAAATTTACTCCAGCGTTGGGAGACTATTGTAAATAATGAAGGAGAATATATAACTAATGACTGAAGTCTCTTTGTGTATCTGCTGTGTTCATTAAATTTACGGAGAAACGCTACGAATTTATGCCTCAACCCAACATCACGTAAATTGAGGGTGGAGGTTGGAGAAAGGACAGGAAAGGAAATGAAATGAGGTGTTGATATCAGTTCCACAAGGACTTTATGCGAAATCAGCGGTGACAAGTAAAAATGCTGTAAGAGATGGGGATTCGAACCCGGGACCTCCTGCTTATTAGACAGTTGCGTTAACGACCGCGCCACACGGACACGGCGTTTACTGCAGTTGTGCGAAGTATATTGGCACACCTCTCAGCCGACGCACATTCCCGGACATGTCCGAAAGAGTAGACACCATGCATTTATGTAATCAGTCTAATAGTTGTAACCATAGAAATAACTGACTACTCCAATTTTTAAGAGTATGAAATGGAATTGTCATGTACCAGCGATCACAATCATAGATGCAGCAAGTGGTAGCTTTTTGTTCATTGACTGGTTATTGGTGAAATGCAATCATATTAGCCGGTCGGTGTGGTCGAACGGTTCTAGGCGCTTCAGTCTGGTCGCGACCGCTACGGTCACAGTTTCGAATCCTGCCTAGGGCATGGATGTGTGTGATGTCCTTAGGTTAGTTAGGTTTAAGTAGTTCTATGTTCTAGGGGACTGATGACCCCAGATGTTTAGTCCCATAGTGCTCAGAGTCATTTGAACCAATCAGAGTACAGAGGAGATTGTTTACAACTCAGTGTTGATTTATTGAGGTTTTGTTCTAAGGAAGCAAACCACTAGTTATGTTTATGGAGAAAGTCGATTTATCGTGCTTAGGATGAGGAACAATTGACTGTACAAAATGCTTCATAGCGCTGATTGATAACCCATCACATCGCCATTTGTGATGTAAGGGCTATCTGATTGTCATGCTTTCTGTGGATATGTGAAGCCTTATTAAAGGATTTAGGAACGTATACTTAATTCAGAATCAGCACATATTCAGAAAATAGAGGATTTAGGAACGTATACTTAACTCAAAATCAGCACAGGCTCAGAAAATACCGTTCTTGTTAAACGCTGTTTCTCTACTTACACGAAGCAATGAATGCTATCGGCGGGGGTTTCAAGTTCATTCCACATTTCTAGGTTTCCAGTAGGCTTTTGACACTGCTCCTTATAAGCGACTTGTAATCAAATTGCTTGTTTACAGAGGAGCGTCTCATTTCTGTGACTAAACGCGTGATTTGCTGTCATAAAGGTCACGGCTTATAGTAACTGACGAGAAGTCATCGAGTAAAACTCCCATGGACGTGTTACAAACCCGCTGGTGTCTTTAAGTTGTATGAACGTTTTTGGAGACAGTCTGAGCAGCGGTCTTAGATGGTTTGCATACAACACTGTCGTTTACCATCTGGTAATGACACCATCAGGTCAAAACGAATTAAAAAATGGTTTAGACATATCTGTATGGTGCGAAAAGTGCCAGTTGATCCTAAACAATAAAAAATTTGTGTTTCCCCTCATGAGTACTGGAAATAAATCAGTGAAATTTCAGTTAAACAGTAAATACGGAAATTTAAAGGTTGTCGATCCAGCTAAATACCTAAGATTTACAATTATGAACAACTTAAATTGGAACCATCACTTAGAAACTTGTGGCGGAGGCGAGCCAAAGACAGCAATACATTGGCAGAATACTTAGAAGATTCAAAATATCTCGTAAACAGCTACCTACGCTACTCTTCCCCTTTCTCTTCTGGAAACCAGCTGTGCGATACGGTATCATCAAGGGACACGATGGACAGACATTAAAAAAGTTCGAAGAAGGGCCGCTCGTTTTGTATCACCGCGAAACAGGGGAGTGCCTCATGCAAATGACACGTGAATTCGGGTATCAATAATTAAAACAAAGGCGTTTATCGTTGCGGCGAGATTTTTTCACGACATTTCAATCACCAACTTTTTCCTCCAAGTGTGAAAGTATTTTGTTCGCTCCCAACTACCATCGTAATAGAATGCGATGAATCAGAACTCTTACGGGAAGATAAGATATTGAGTTCTCTTGCGTTGTATTCGCTGGTGGAATAGTCTGAAAGTGTTTCTATGAACCTCTGCCAAGCACTTAAGTGTGAATTTCAGAGTAGATACGTAGATGTAGATGCAGATATAACGCAATGGCGAGGACGGCGATAACGGATGAGTACGAACCTACATCATGTTAAGGTAACTAGGCAGGTAAGAGCAAGCAAGCGGTAAAGCAATTTGTTGCGCCTTCCGGAAGAAGAAAAGATATGGAGAGATGTTGACGTTATAATTCTCGTTAACGCCATTGTAGCAGTACACCAGTAAAATAAAATGGGTAGAAACTGCACTACACATTCATCTACAGTGATCACTGATGCTGAAGAAAACTCGAATTGGGATGGCCTGGCCTGATGTGAACTCCTCTCTGGCTGAATACGATTCACGTGTCTCGGCTGCTTTGCCACCTAGACCTCTTATAGCAACGGAACGCAAGTGTTTCTCTAAAGAACACACACACGCACACAAGACAGTAGTCTTGGCGATGGTGACGAGTGTTTACTGAGTCACCCTCTACACTGTGGCTAGGTTACTAAATTCGTCAGACATTCTCACTGTGGAGACCAAAATAGCTTTGGCACCCAGCACAGGCTGTTGCAAGAAAAATGCTGCTACAGGTGGAGGAGACGGTTCGATAAAGCAGAAAAATAATTACAGACTGCACTCAGTCTGCCGCAGAATGTCTGTATAGACTAAATCGAAATACAGTGCATGATTTTTCGTATTTATCTTAGAACCTATTCGTTACTGATTGCAACTCCGATCAATTTCTTAGAAATACGTACCCAATACCAATGTAGGTGCCATGTGACAAATAAATATTTTACATGCAGGAAATAATTTCGCGTCAGTGCAGGGGGAACACCAACTTAAGCTGCCAAAGTGGTAGTCTTTGCTCAGAGAGTGCTTACAACGCTCAGACAATGACAAGGCTTCAGGCTACTAAATTTTCACAACCAAGGAGAGAATTCTGAAATAACTATCCACTCTTCCGTATATAACAATTTGAGTGCTGTAGATCGCGTTGGTGCACCACATCAATCGGGCCGAGAATTCTAGGCGAGTATCGCAAACACACAAGTTAATGAGTTGAAGGTGTTGCTGTACATAAGGAATCGTACATTAATTTAATCTGTTTATTTCGTTATTAGGTTCAAGAGACAACTGCACACCGCTGAATTCAGTGCCGGCTGGTGTCCTCGCGGGCTCGTGACACGGTAAGAAGATACAGGTCTATAAGCGGAGCAGAGACGAATAGGCAGTCATTCCAGCGATGATAGGGACCTCAAGTATGGAATTTTACAGACGTAAGCGACTATTACAAATTGCAGATTATTACGATCCAGCACCTGGGAGCAAGCATATCGGAAATGGCGAAGCTGGTTGTCTGTTCGTATACTATTGTCGGGAACATCTACGGTCAGTACTTGAGAGATGGTGATGCCACAAGTAAGTGACAGGAAGGTTGAGGTCGCAGGCCTGGTTGCTCTGTAAAGCAGGATAGGTGGGGAAGTGTGGCAGATCTGACGATCGAGTCAATGCTGTTGCAGGTACAGGTAATTTCCCATATTGAGCTAAAGACATCGACAATTACGACTGAAGTGGCTCATCAGGTTTGAACATCGGATCAATATAAGTATGTTACCTGGTCGGATAAATCACTTTTCTTCATTAGATTGGCGCTCGGGTTCAGTCTGCGTAGTGCCACATAGTATTTTTATGATGTGGGAGACATTCGCCCGGTTTTTTATGAAACCTCTTATGGCTACAGCACTTTGCATCTGTGGACTACCTGACCATTATTGAAGAGTGTAACAGTGACCTCAAGTTGATGTCTTTGCTTTTAAATTTGCTTGATCCGTACCTGACAGGTCACATCTTCGACTCTAGGAAAATATTCAACATGGGCATAACGGCAAGCTAATATGGTTGTCACTGTTTAGAGCAGGATACCGAATGTGAAACTGCAGGAATCCCGACAGATCATTACGCCTTTCGTTCTTACCATCTGAGTTTGGGTGCTCGAAAAATGGTTTTTAAAACAATTTTTTATTCCTGAACCACATATAGTTATATTTTTACTATCAGTTTCAGCTGTATCAAATAGTCGTCTCCATTCAAAAAATTAAAGAAGCAAGCTTCTACAAAATTTTGCAATACATAAAATACAAGAACCTACTGGATTGCATATGACAATATGTTGCTCTAAGAAGCTCGAAATTCAATTGCTCCATTGTCTCCTGCCGGCTGTTGTGGCCGAGCGGTTCTAGGCGCTTGAGTCCGGAACCGCTCTGCTGCTACGGTCGCAGGTTCGAATCCTACCTCGGGAATGGATGTGTGTGATGTCCTTAGGTTCGATAGGTTTAAGTAGTTCTAAGTCTAGGGGACTGATGACCTCAGATGTTAAGTCCCATAGTGCTCAGAGCCATTTGAACCATTGTGTCCAGAATATGAGGAAGTCGAGATGCACGTCATCCTCCAGCAGGTCTACGAGAATTAATAGACTCTACTGACTACAATGTAAATAGAGTCTCTGCAGTCCAGCTTTGTACGTGATAGTTGAGGGAATTCAGCTGTTTAATATAGAATGTAATTTATTTATGTCACCAGTTTCGGTGTTTCAGTAGGCCATCTTCAGGTCCCCAGCCAATGTGTAGGAGGAATCCAATCTCACCTGCAGTTGAAATAGAGGCCATTATTAAGGAAGTGATATCCGCAGACTTGTGGCTTCAACAATACGATCCCTTAGGTCGTCATCTGAAGACTACTCAGCAACAACAATTCTGAGTGTTGATTTTTTAAATTTTGGTGTTGGAAAGGAAGAGATATCACACCATTTGAATAGACTGAAACTGTTAAAAGGAATGCAACTCACAATCAGAAACATGTATAACAAATTCCTGAATTGCATTATAATAGATGACAAAAAATCAGTATGGTTTAGAATAGACAGAGAGGTTCAACAAGAAAGGGTGCTTTTCCAGTGCTCTATAATACAGTCATGGACCACATACAAGGAATGTTCATGAGTCACCAGCAGATGATATGAATGTTAATGTTACGAAGTTAAAAAATGCAAAGAAATGAAAAACATCACGAACAATGAAAAAAATTAAAAATGTGTGTTGTAATGGAAAAATTATTATAGAATTAGATGCTTTCAAATATATATGAAGTGAGTTAACCAGTAAAGGAAACATGAAGGACGAAATTTCGGAGAGGATAGAAAATTTCCAGTATTTCATTATTGTGTGTAGGACACAAATTAGAAATTGGATGACACCTGCCAAAACAAAAATCACGATAGACAAGTTAAATAATCTGCCAGTTTTCACTTACGGATCAGAATGTCGGACAAAGAAAGAGCTGAGCAGAACAAAAGCGACAGAGATGCGCTTTCTATGAAGTGAAGTGTGCTGAGTAAGACGAGAAGGGACAGGGTAAGGAATGACCCAATACGAAACACTCTTCAGATCAGTACCCCAAAAGAAAATGTAGAGAGAAATTGGTTTCAGTGGTTTGGCCACATTAAAAGAATGGAAGAAGAAAGACTTTCAATAAGACATTATATGGAACGAGACTAATCGGAAGACTACGAACAAGATGGATGATGTAAACCGAAGAAGAGTGCACTAGAGAAAATGCTGAACGATAGAATGTGGGAGAAAAGAGAATCTTGGAAGAGGCTTCGTGAACCACCTGCATAAGGAGAAACGTGACACGCGTCAGATACGTTCACCGTGCAATTTTTATCTTTTCTTACATAAAAAAGATAAAAATTTTGGAACGGATTCGTCCTTTTATGCATTTATTTGAGGAAAACGGGTCATTATCGATATCATGGTGGATTATACACGCACACACAAATATCTGCCGTCCAGAGGAAGGTTGGTTTGAGCACGTTAGTGCTTTACGACACATGGTGCTATTAGAGATGGTATGCGCTGTTTTACTCCGACATTTGAACTGATTTGGCCAACCAGACAGTTTAACATGGACTGCAGATCACATTGCAGCACGATATTTTTCAAGTTAACTAACATTCCCACAGGTGAAAGAAATACCGATCCTAAGGTAATGTTTTGTGACCTGATAATGGTTCTGTACATCGAAGAGGGCAGCACAAAAATAGATTCTATTAGCAGCTGTCGGTCTGTTTTCCAACGTCACTTTTACAAAAATACCTCACATCGAAAGAAGATCTATGGAACATCCTCTGCACAATGGAAAGGATTTCCTCTAATTGATGTGGTATGAGCACAAACAAGCGAAAAACTAAACTGATGGTATGCAGTAGTGAAGGAGGATATGAACCTTTAAGAATAACAATTGGAGGGCGCTAGAAGCGATGCAGAATATTTGGTATGCAGAAACTTAAGGGATGGTAGAAGCCGGAAAAAAAATGTGAGCGGAATGCAACAGGCAGAAAACGAATTTAGTCTGAGAGAGAACATACTCAAGAGGAAGAATATGAGACTGGATGTAAGGGAACGGATCACGAGAGCATTTGCCTGGGGAGTAGAACTACACGTGCTTGGAAGTTTGACAACAGGAAAATAAGAGAGAAAACGGCTAGAAACCCTGGAGATTTGGTGCTACAGAAGGATAATGAAGATCGACTGGAGAGATAGGACTGGCAATGAAGAGAGGCTGAGAAGAGTACAGGAAACCAGATCTGTTAGGTGACGCGTCCAAACAAGAAACAAACTCGTATAACACATTTTAAGACACAGCTGTATCACTGGAACAATAGCAGAAGGAGATGTTCAGGAAATCAATCGTCGAGAATGGACAAAGATGTCACGCATGATTCAGATCATGAATAATGTGGGACGTGTTACATGTGCGAAAATGAAGAGGATGAGAGACAGAGGAGAGGAAAGGTGTACTCCTGCCAGCCAACCTCAGGACTGAACAATAAAAGAGAAGAGAGAGTGTTATGCAACAAGTTATTCGGCTTAGCATTGATTGACTTGTTGGATACCCTCCTGAGGGATACTGTACCTAATTCGGCCCACATGACGCGGTAGACCATCAAAATCCCGAGATGGTTGTAGGGCCCTGTCCATAACGCTTCAAATGTTCTCAATTAGGGAAACATTCTGCGTCCTTGCTGGCCAAGGCGGGATTCGGCAAGCACGAAGACGAGCAGTAGGAAGTCTCGCTGTGTGCCGATGAGCATTATCTTGCTGAAATGTAAGACCAGAATCTCTTGCCAGGAAGCGGAACCAAACGGAGCATAGAGTATCATCAACGTACCGCTGGGCTGTCAGAGTGCTGCGGGTGACATGCAAAGGGGTCCTGCTATGAAACTAAATATCACCCCAGACCACCACTTCTGGCTGTCAGGTGTATGGCGGGCGGCAGTCATGTTGATATCCCACTGTTGTCCTGGTTGTTTCCAGACACGTCATCGCTGGCCATGACTGGCGGGACTCGATACAGAAAACAATTCTACCTGAATGAATGAAATTTAAGACCGAAAACTGTATGGAAACGTATGTCTTAGAATGTAATTTTCACATACAGTAATCTATTGTACCCACTTCTTTTTCTAGGGCACTGAAAGTGATTTTAAACACAGATAAAATCCAATTCTCTCGACGTATAAATTTCCGTTCCGTTTTCCACTAGGCTGTTACTTCCATTATTATTTTATGACGCCCTTGCTTTTTGTTAAATTCTTAGTGTTACGATAATTCTTTATGGTTTTCCCTGAAGAAAGGTTAAAAAATTTCCTTGATAGTGTCATGGAATGTGACTGGAATCGTAACGAAGGCTAGCAACAGAGAATACTTAAAACAGTTTCTTGAAAACTCTGTGCCGTAGAGATAATTCGATATGAGCCTTCAGTGTATTCAGAGTGCTTGCAATTTACGTGAGACTCATTTAAAGCACACGTCCCCGGCAGGCAGCTTTGTGCAACTCAAACCTCGTTAGGAGAACTTGCTGACGCGTAGGAATCGTCAACATTTCGCATCCTCCGCCACCCGGCAGACATCGGAGATGCGCCCTTGCGTGTTAGTGGCTGTGTTCGTTAATTAAGGCGCCGTCGGGAAAGGAGGGCGAAGCCTTATCTCTTCTACAATTATGGACCTCTTAATTGGACGGCGAAAGTTCAGAGCTCGTCCTGAATTCGCGAACTCACTGTTGTATCAACCGGGAGAAAAGGAGGGACAGTAGAAACTGCAGAAGCGCTCCCAATTGGTTTTATGTACGGTTTCAGGCCAGTGAACGTCACTGCTACGCCGAAATCTCTGTGTACGCTCTCGTCGGGAGTATCAGGTAAAACAGTCGTCCATGAATCATGAAGGAACTGAATTATTCTCGAAACGCGTCGCGCTAAGCATGAATAAATACGAAGGATGTTCAATAATAAATGCAACACATTTTGTTTGTCTTAGCCAATTTCGGTATAAAGAAATACGAAATTTGCTGTGGGACCAACAGCGAGAATCGATCCAGAAATTTCGCGTTTATGAAATTCAGCGCTTAATCGCTCAGCTACGAAATCCCTGAATACTAACGATCATTCCGAGTATATGAGCACGCCTGAAATTTTAAAACTCGATTTTCTCAAAAACGCTTGGGATTAGCGTTTTCCTGTTTGCGCGACTGTTGAAGTCCTAGCCGTGCCTTGTACACCCTGTTAAAATAAATCAAATCGTTGAGGGGAAGTTCGTACGGTGCCCCTGTAAGTCATCTCCAGCCATTTTCCTTATCGCTGACACCGTACCTTACACACAGAATCAGCGTATAGATGGTTATTTTAAATTGGGTTCCTGAGTTTACGCAAACATTTTTGTACCCGTCCTATTGGCACTTTAGAGGGGGAAATCAGAGCTTTAGAAAACGGTCGAACTCGGGTAACACATGTTTAACATTGAAATATGAGTATGTAGATGTCGAACTTGTGAGGTAACGGACGCGTTGTCGCGCCCTGAAAATATTCTAAGTTCTGAGGAAGCAGTGGCCGTGCGAGCCGCGGGCCGCTCGGCAGCAACCACGTGGTCCCGGACGTTAGCTTAGCAACCGCGTGATGCCGCACAACGGCCGGTCAGAGCCGTGTGGCTGGGAATTCCTTGGTGACGCTGTATGTGTATGCCGAGAACGCCAAAGATGGCGGACTTCGCGAAACCATAATGGCAGACATTTCACAGTTCGTATAGAAATTAATAGTAGCCAGATGAATCATGATACCTCAAAAAGAAACATGTACATTGCCATTATTTGCACGACGATTCTGATGGTGTAAACAGATTTTCCATATATTTATTAGTTTTAAGTTTAGTATCTGACGGTACATTATACAAGTAATACCCAGCAACGAATTTCCAAAATATAAACGCTTCGTCCGATTTTGTCGAGCGCCGTGTCTGTAGAAAGCTATTAGTGTAAACCTAAGTTGTTATGGATTACAGGCATGTAACTTGAATAGAACATGAATTATTGGAAGTCAAAGTGCCCGATTACTATCGATCGCGTCAGGCCATAAGTACTCCACAGTGACACGAAAAAACGTAGCAGCATGCTTGTGTTGTGGTGGTCCTCAGTCCAGAGACTGGTTTGATGCAGCTCTAACCTGTTGTAATGGTACTTGAATTGTGTAACCATTACGGCACCTCACCTTAACCCCTCGATACCAGCAATATTCAACTGTGTTTCTGTAAAGTAGTTAATATATTTCTGAGATAACATTAAGATTTTATTCCATTAATGTAGAGGTACTTTGATACATCGATATGTTTATATTGCAATGATATTATTCTTATGTGAATTCCTTCTTTTGTCATTATGATCTTTGTCGTACTTGTAACACTGATTTTTGGGCGCGTAAGTGGTTATTAAAAAGTCAAGTCTTGGACGACATGTTGGAAAGACGCAAATTGTAGTCAGTTTATAAAATGTGAACTTTAACAGTGAGGAAGATATTTTCAAGTATGTTTTGTATTGTGAAGTGATTTTTTGTGACCTGCTTGATGTTTCAACAAAAGCAATAAAAAAAAGTGTAGCTTAAATTCGGAGTGCTGATTATTGTTTTACATCACCATTGTGCTAACTTTCAAAGGTTTAATCTTCAAGAATGGTTTGTGAAACACATCTATAAATCTTTTGAATATAGCAGAATAACACCTAGGCCTTTCTGCATCCGAGCTTGCAATCATCACCACCTAGATTTTCCACGATTGAGCCATGAGTTCACAACGAGACCAGCGTGGGAAACACGAAAAGATGAGTGCATAGTTGATCCATTATTTCATGAAATGACTTTATTAACTGTGTTCTAATGACACCTGCCACATAATATAACTTTGTTGTTGCCCGAAAATGCAGCATTTAGCAGCGTGAGCAACACTACAAATCATAGTTAATTTTTGACCTTTCTTGTGGTAGGGTTGTTAGACTGTGCAAGCTTCTTCATTTCCCAGTACCTACTGCAACCTACATCCTTCTGAATCTGTTTAGTGTACTCATCCCTTGGTCTCCGTCTACGATTTTTACCCTCCACGCTGCCCTCCAATACTAAATTGGTGATCCCTTGATGCCTCAGAATATGCCCTACCAACCGATCCCTTCTTCTAGTCAAGTTGTGCCACAAATATCTCATCTCCCCGATTCTATTCAATACCTCCTCATTAGTTATGTGATCTACCCAACTAATCTTCAGCATTCTTCTGTAGCACCAAATTTCGAAAGCTTCTATTCTCTTCTTGTCTAAACTATTTATCGTCCACGTTTGGCTTCCATACATGGCTACACTCCATACAAATACTTTCAGAAACGACTTCCTGACATTTAAATGTAAACTCAATGTTAACAAATTTCTCTTCTTCAGAAACGCTTTCTTTGCCATTGCCAGTCTACATTTTATATCCTCTCTACTTCGACCATCATCAGTTATTTTGCTCCCCAAATAGCAAAACTCCTTTACTACTTTAAGTGTCTCATTTCCTAATCTAATTCCGGCAACATCACCCGATTTAATTCGACTACATGCAGCATGCTTATAAATATATTTATTCATCCATGTCTTTGTTTATATCCGACATACACTATTCATGAAGAAATTGGTTAAATATTTACTGTGATTTAGAAAGCACAGAGATATTTGGCTACTGGTCTACCTGTTGATCTATTTCTTTTCATATATGTTTGTTTACGTATTTAATAATGTGTATTAGAGCGTGTTTATGGTCCAGCCGTAGGAATATTTATTTAATTTTAAGTATTTAAATGTAAATCCAGTGTTTCTTATATGCTTTAATATGTGTGTGGGTGCGTTGGTTTGAAGACACGGCGCGAGCGCTCTAGCCAGTCACAGTGCTCGTGAATGGGGAGACTGCATGGGAGCATCGTTTCCGGAGAGGACACGGGGGAACGGCACGGGACACGGGAGGTGCTGAACGGCGCGACAGTCGGAGGAAAGACTTGCACAGTGGAGCAGTTTGGGCGGGGTCGCGGAGGATAGAAATATTCTGGAGTGCCGACTTGTGTTCTTGCTGATTTCCGTGGGTTCTGCGGTGAAGACGTAGTGTGGGTTTAGAAGTGAATGTCTCGCGAACTATGTTGTTGTTCATAACTAATTCCGTGCAGCAGGAAACCATTGTTTCCCTGTTATTCAACTTATGTTTTATTTGATTGCTGGACCATGGACACCAATAAGTGTTTTGCAGAAATATACCGCATTCTCAAAAGTAATTCTATTATCGTACTCATCTTTTAAAGTCGTGAAGATAGTACCTGCAGATCTTATTTAATTGCAATCCTTCATTTATAAATTTATATGTTACATTCATAATTCGCAAATTCCGAGTGATAGAAACCTTAGACCATTCGATTAATGTGTGTATTCTTACCGTATACTGTATACTGTAGACAAGGAATACAAACGTCTCAAAAATGAGACCGACAGGAAGTGCAAAGTGGCTAAGCAGGCATGGCAAGAGGACAAATGTAAGGATGTAGAGGCTTATCTCACTAGGGGTAAGACAGATACAGCCTACAGGAAAATTAAAGAGACCTTTGGAGAAAAGAGAGCCACTTGTACGAATATCAAGAGCTCAGATGGAAACCCAGTTCTAAGCAAAGAGGGGAAAGCAGAAAGGTGGAAGGAGTATATAGAGGGTCTATACAAGGGCAATGTACTTGAGGACAATTTTATGGAAATGGAAGAGGATGTAGATGAAGATGAAATGGGAGATATTATACTACGTGAAGAGTTTGAGAGAGCACTGAAAGACCTGAGTCAAAACAAGGCCCCAGGAGTAGACAACATTCCATTAGAACTACTGACGGCCTTGGGAGAGCCAGTCCTGACAAACCGGAGCAAGATGTATGAGACAGACGAAATACCCTCAGACTTCAAGAAGAATATAATAATTCCAATCCCAAAGAAAGCGGGCGTTGACAGATGTGGAAATTACCGAACTATCAGTTTAATAAGTCACAGCTGCCAAATACTAACGCGAATTCTTTACAGACGAATGGAAAAAAACTGGTAGAAGTCTACCTCGGGGAAGATCAGTTTGAATTCCTTAGAAATGTTGGAACACGTGAGGCAATACTGACCTTACGCCTTATCTTAGAAGAAAGATTAAGGAAAGGCAAACCTACGTTTCTAGCATTTCTAGACTTAGAGAAAGCTTTTGGCAATGTTCACTGGAATACTCTCTTTCAAATTCTAAAAGTGGCAGGGATAAGACACAGGGAGCGAAAGGCTATTTACAATTTGTACAGAAACCAGATGGCAGTTATAAGACTCGACGGGCATGATTGGGAAGCAGTGGTTGGGAAGGGAGTGAGACAGGGTTGTAGACTCTCCCCGATGTTATTCAATCTGTATATTGAGGAAGCAGTAAAAGAAACAAAAGAAAAGTTTGGAGTAGGCATTAAAATCCATGGAGAAGAAATAAAAACTATGAGGTTCGCCGATAACATTCTAATTCTGTCAGAGACAGCAAAGGACTTGGAAGAGCTGTTGAACGGAATGGGCAGTGTCTTGAAAGGAGGATATAAGATGAACATCAACAAAAGAAAACGAGGATAATGGAATGTAGTCGAATTCAGTCGGGTGATGCTGAGGGAATTAGATTAGGAAATGAGACACTGAAAGTAGTAAAGGAGTTTTTCTATTTGGGGAGCAAAATAACTGATGATGGTCGAAGTAGAGAGTATATAAAATGTAGACTGCCAATGGCAAGGAAAGCGTTTCTGAAGAAGAGAAATTTGTTAACATCGAGTATAGATTTAAGGGGCAGGAAGTCGTTTCTGAAAGTATTTATATGGAGTGTAGCCATGTATGGAAGTGAAACATGGACGATAAATACACTCCTGGAAATGGAAAAAAGAACACATTGACACCGGTGTGTCAGACCCACCATACTTGCTCCGGACACTGCGAGAGGGCTGTACAAGCAATTATCACACGCACGGCACAGCGGACACACCAGGAACCGCGGTGTTGGCTGTCGAATGGCGCTAGCTGCGCAGCATTTGTGCACCGCCGCCGTCAGTGTCAGCCAGTTTGCCGTGGCATACGGAGCTCCATCGCAGTCTTTAACACTGGTAGCATGCCGCGACAGCGTGGACGTGAACCGTATGTGCAGTTGACGGACTTTGAGCGAGGGCGTATAGTGGGCATGCGGGAGGCCGGGTGGACGTACCGCCGAATTGCTCAACACGTGGGGCGTGAGGTCTTCACAGTACATCGATGTTGTCGCCAGTGGTCGGCGGAAGGTGCACGTGCCCGTCGACCTGGGACCGGACCGCAGCGACGCACGGATGCACGCCAAGACCGTAGGATCCTACGCAGTGCCGTAGGGGACCGCACCGCCACTTCCCAGCAAATTAGGGACACTGTTGCTCCTGGGGTATCGGCGAGGACCATTCGCAACCGTCTCCATGAAGCTGGGCTACGGTCCCGCACACCGTTAGGCCGTCTTCCGCTCACGCCCCAACATCGTGCAGCCCGCCTCTAGTGGTGTCGCGACAGGCGTGAATGGAGGGACGAATGGAGACGTGTCGTCTTCAGCGATGAGAGTCGTTTCTGCCTGGGTGCCAATGATGGTCGTATGCGTGTTTGGCGCCGTGCAGGTGAGCGCCACAATCAGGACTGCATACGACCGAGGCACACAGGGCCAACACCCGGCATCATGGTGTGGGGAGCGATCTCCTACACTGGCCGTACACCACTGGTGATCGTCGAGGGGACACTGAATAGTGCACGGTACATCCAAACCGTCATCGAACCCATCGTTCTACCATTCCTAGACCGGCAAGGGAACTTGCTGTTCCACCAGGACAATGCACGTCCGCATGTATCCCGTGCCACCCAACGTGCTCTAGAAGGTGTAAGTCAACTACCCTGGCCAGCAAGATCTCCGGATCTGTCCCCCATTGAGCATGTTTGGGACTGGATGAAGCGTCGTCTCACGCGGTCTGCACGTCCAGCACGAACGCTGGTCCAACTGAGGCGCCAGGTGGAAATAGCATGGCAAACCGTTCCACAGGACTACATCCAGCATCTCTACGATCGTCTCCATGGGAGAATAGCAGCCTGCATTGCTGCGAAAGGTGGATATACACTGTACTAGTGCCGACATTGTGCATGCTCTGTTGCCTGTGTCTATGTGCCTGTGGTTCTGTCAGTGTGATCATGTGATGTATCTGACCCCAGGAATGTGTCAATAAAGTTTCCCCTTCCTGGGACAATGAATTCACGGTGTTCTTATTTCAATTTCCAGGAGTGTAGTTTGGACAAGAAGAGAATAGAAGCTTTCGAAATGTGGTGCTACAGAAGAATACTGAAGATTGGATGGGTAGATCATATAACTAATGAGGAGGTATTGAATAGGATTGGGGAGAAGAGAAGTTTGTGGCACTACTTGACTAGAATAAGGGATCGGTTGGTAGGACATGTCCTGAGGCATCAAGGGATCACAAAATTAGCATTGGTGGGCAGTGTGGAGGGTAAAAATCGTAGAGGGAGACCAAGAGATGAATACACTAAGCAGATTCAGAAGGATGTAGGTTGCAGTAGGTACTGGGAGATGAAGGAGCTTGCACAGGATAGATTAGCATGGAGAGCTGCATCAAACCAGTCTCAGGACTGAAGACCACAACAACAAACAACAACAACTGTAGTCTCAGCAGTATTCGGCCTGTAATGCGGCAACTACGTATCCCAGCCCATAGAAAACGAAACTAGTCAAAACTTTTAATACTGCAACGTTGAGTCGGAGGGTGTGAAGTCGATTTGAAAGCCCGCAAACTTATGTTGACCATTACAATAATTCGTAAATTTTACTACTACATTTGAGCAGATGTTTCACTGGACATACATACATACATACAGACACACACACACACACACACACACACACACACACACACACACACACGTAACTTATACAGATGTACATGTATACTACACAAGGAATGTTATGTTGTGTGATGGAGGATACTTTGTGTACCAGTGACATTTCCTGACTTTTCATGTTGGGGATGCGAATGGTGCATAGTAGGAACGGTTGCTGGTGAACGTCCGTGTGGACTCGAATCTCTCTCATTTTACCTTCATGGTATTATCGAGAGAGATAAGTAGGACGAAGCAATATATTGGCTGTTGCGTCTAGGACTGTGCCTTACCGGAATGTTTACAGTAACCACACCGAGAAACAGAACCCCTCTCTTATAACATCTGCAGCTGGAGCTGGCTGAGCGTCTCTGGTACGCATATGCGGTTACTAAATGAACCTGCAAAGAAATGTGCTGCTCCTGTTGGGAGCTATATTTCTTCTCTCAATCCCATCTAGTACGAACCCTGGACTGATGATCAATATTCAAGTATTTGTCGGACGAGTGTTTTATAAGACACCTCTTGCGTGGATGAGCTGCACTTCCTGGGAGTGTTAGTTTTAAGTGGTCGTTGCACTTTCAATCGGTCCGAGCGCACAGTGCTAAATATCTTATGGAAGTGACTGCTATCGTGCAGCCATACAATAATTGAAGAGTGGAAATGGAAAACATTGTAAGCGCCGTTTTCTCATAAAACACGTTTCCAGCACTATTGTGTTCTCGGTATTTTGTTGCATTTCCCTAGACTTGAGCGAGTAGCCAAAGCATGGAGAAAGTCTTCCATACTTGCGACAGTTGATGGGTTCAAATGGTTCTGAGCACTATGGGACTTTACATCTTAGGTCATCAGTCCCCTAGAACATAGAACTACTTAAACCTAACTAACCTAAGGACATCACACAAATCCATCCCCGAGGCAGGATTCGAACCTGCGACCGTAGCAGTCGCATGGTTCCGGACTGAGCGCCTAGAACCGCGAGACCACCGCGGCCGGCTACAGTTGACGGTGCAGGGACTTTGCGTTAAACTGTGCTTACCTCTGGAGTTCCAAAATTTAAAGGATATGAGAAGTGGCTTTAGTTGACTACAGTTCTATTATCTGGAAAATCTACTGCTATATATCTCTACCTGTATTATCACAAATAAAACGTAATCTTCAGTGTTAATGGTACTTGGAACAAAGCTTTCTTACTGGTATTTTGTCGAAAAGTGACATTTTTGAGACCATGACTGTGTAAAAAATGTACGTTGATTCTTGCAAGCCGGCCACGGTGGCCGAGCCGTTCTAGGCGCTTCAGACAAGTCATCTGTTTTTTATTCCAATCGCCCGTCACTTTGCTCTGGTGTATAGTTTCGCAATAAATGCAAACTAAATAGCGGCCAATGACGTAGAGTACTCTTCGTAATACCGAAATGGGATTCCATTCGGACCAGGGGACGGATTTATTTTCAATTCTTTAAGCTGTTTCTCTACGCCAGGGATGCTTACTACTACGTCATCTATATGGAACATTGTGCGATGGTCAGATGGTCAAATGAGGGTACTTTTGTATGATTCTCCTTCACGAACGAGTTCTGAACGTGAAATTTAAAACTTCGAACTTCCTTTTGCTATCTTCTATTGCCAAACCAGACTGACTATAGAGTGATTGAATGAAAGCCTTAGATCCGCTTAGCGATTTTACGTAAGACCAGAATTCTTTTGGGTTCTCCAGTAGATCTTTAGCCAAGGTATGACGGTGGTAGCATCCATTCAGAGACTGGTTTGATGCAGTTCTCCATGCTACTCTATCTTCTGCAAGCTTCTTCATCTCCCAGTATCTACTGCAACCTACATCCTTCTGAATTTGCTTAGTGTATTCATCTCTTGGTCCCCTTCTACGATTTGTACCCTCCACGCTGCCCTTCAGTACTAAATTGGTGACCCCTCGATGACTCAGAACGTGTCCTACCAACCGATCCCTTCTTCTCGTCAAGCTGTGCCACAAATTTCTCTTCTCCCCAATTCTATTCAGGACCTCCGCATTAGTTATGTGATTTACCCAACTAATCTTCAGCATTCTTCTGTTGCACCGTATTTCGAAAGCTTCTATTCTCTTCCTGTCCAAACCATTTATCGTCCATGATTCACCTACATACATGGCTACACTCCATACAAATACTTTCCGAAACGACTTCCTGACATTTAAAGCTATACTCGATGTTAACAAATTTTTCTTCTTCAGAAACGCCTTCCTTGCCATTGCCAGTCTACATTTTATATCCTCTCTACTTCGACCATCATCAGTTATTTTGCTCCCCAAATAGCAAAACTTCTTTACTACTTTAAGTGTCTCATTACCTAACCTAATTCCTCAGTAACGCTCGACATAATTCGACTACATTCCATTATCCTCGTTTTGCTTTTGTTGATGTTCATCTTATATCCTCCTTTCAAGACACGGTCCATTCCGTTCAACTGCTCTTCCAAGTCCTTTGCTGTCTCTGTCAGAATTACAATGTCATCGGTGAACCTCGAAGTTTTTATTTCTTCTCAATGGATTTTAATTCCTACTCCGAATTTTTCTTTTGTTTCCTTTACTGATTCCTCAATATACATCGGGGATAGGCTACAACCCCGTCTCATTCCGTTCCCAACCACTGCTTCCCTTTCATGCCCCTCGACTCCTATAACTGCCATCTGGTTTCCGTACAAATTGTAAATAGCCTTTCGCTCCTTCTATTTTACCCCTGCTACTTTCAGAATTTGAAGCTTTCTCTAAGTCTACAAGTGCTAGAAACATAGGTTTGCCTTTCCTTAATCTATCTTCTAAGTTAAGTCATAGGGTCAGTATTGCCTCACGTGTTTCAACGTCTCCACGGAATCTAAACTGATCTTCCCCGAGATCGGCTTCTACCAGGATTTCCTTTCGTCTGTAGAGAATTCACGTTAGTATTTTGCAGCAGTGACTTATTAAACTGATAGTTCGGTACTTTTCACATCTGTCAACACCCGATTTCTGTGAGATTCCAATTATTATATTCTTCTTGAAGTCTGAGGATCTTGCTCACCAGAAGGTAGAGTTCTGTCAGGGCTGTCTCTCCCAAGGCTGTCAGTAGTTCTAATGGAATGTTGTCTACTCCCGGGGCCTTGTTTCGACTTCGGTCTTTCAGTGCTCTGTCAAGCTCTTCAGGCAGTATCGTATCTCCCATTTCATCTTCATCTACACCTACTTCCATAATAGTGTCCTCAAGTACATCGCCCTTGTATAGACCCTCTACATACTCCTTCCACCTTTCTGGTTTCCCTTGTTTTCTTAGAACTGGGTTTCAGTCTGAGTCCTTGATATTCATACTAGTGGTTCTCTTTCCTCAAAAGGTCTCTTTAATTTTCCTGTAGGCAGTATCTATCTTACCCCTAGTGAGGTATGCCTCTACATCCTTACATTTGTCCTGTAGCCATCCTTGCTTAGGCATTTTGCACTTCCTGACGATCTCATTTTTGAGACGTTTGTATTCCTTTTTGCCTGCTTCATTTACAGGTACATTTTACGAATTTTCTCGTTCTTTGGAACACTCGAACACAATGTTTCACCACGTTTTTTAGTTTTTTATGTGGTTCTACGAACTATTTATGACCCATTTTCCGAAACGTAGATTCCAATATGCGATATCACTGTGAATGTGCTACACGACAATAGAAGAAACATGATAAGCAGTCACGTCACTGGTACCACGTGACAGAAATGGAGCCTTTTAGCGGGCTTTCACATTATTCGAATTTCATTTTTTTATACTAAAATTCATGAGGGCAAAAAGCATGTTGCGAGCATAAAATGACGTGGTTCACTGCTTAAGACGATTTTCAGAAAACACTTGTGTATCCTGTTGAATGGGCTGTGAACAGTGTAATAGAGCTAAAGACATTATCCGTTAGGTTATTTACGTATACATATCGTGAAGAGCTGAGGACCTCTCACGCTTCTTGGAGCTACGCTGGAAGGGGCCTCTGACTCTGGTGGCGCTTTCGCATTAAGAACGACGAAGTGAGTTTGCTTGGAATTCTCCAGTACAATGTCACATCTCTGCGGATACTTAGTGTGCACGTATACGAACGCAATATGTGTTCTTTCGTCGTACAAGAAATCAGTATCAGTGAGATGTAGTTTTGCACGTCGGTCTCACGACTCATCTTATAGACTTGAATGATCTATGCCTTTTTTCAGTTACATGTCACACATCGTTGTTTCAGTGACCTATGGTAAACTGATTGTAGAAGTCGGACACAGCTAACGTACAATATAACGCTCATTGTATATAGATCTGTGGCGTATCCTGCCTTGTAAGTATATGTAAGTTGTTTTTCTTTCTGCCCTCACCTACTTCTGCGTCTGTCATTTTAGTATCGATGAGATGGTAAAACGTAAATTCCAGTTTCTAATATTCTTCGTTGAAGCAATTTCTAAAGATAAAATTAATATTTCGATCTCCATTGTACTGTAATTCTCGTCGGTACCGCAACAGTCAACAAGCACTTGAACAGATGAATGTGTTCAGTTTTTTTGACAGTTTAGCAGGTAGGATCATGCTTTTAGATTCACTGAACCCCTCTCACGTAGCCGCGTCCTTGGTCTGTTTGTTAACTAGGGTTCGAATCTGCTTTATAGCTCTCTCAGCTTTCCTAGCAACTTTCTATTCATCTATAGTGGGCCCTTCCCATCCCTTACTATCTTCTACGGCACAAACTCATCTATAATATGGCCTACAGTTCGTCAGTTTCTTCCAGAGATCCTCCTCATTCTCCTGTCCAGTCCGAAATGTTTCCTGTTGACTGCGTAGATAGATTTTAATTATTTGCTAGCATCGGTTAAGCAGAAATATGTTTCTGTATTTTTTGACTTTCCCTCCGATGCCAATGATAAACGATGTTATAGAAGCCTTGTGGATGCTGATTCTACTTCTGGGTTCAGTAGGTTCGGATATGCTCGTTGTCACCAGCAAACGACGTGAAAATCTTTCCTCCTACTTCCCTTGGAATGAGTAAGACTACCGCCTTTAGTGATAAAAGATTCTATTTTTGCAGCCAGTTACTGGCTGAATTCGAGAGAGTACAAATTTGACAGACAAGACATACATCGGTAACTTAGTACTTTTATGAACTATGTCTCATTTAAAATTTGTCACTTAAAACTATAACTAACATAATCCAAGATAATTCAAAATCATACATTAGTCTCAGTGGTATTTCCTCATCAATTTCTTAATCTCCAACGTCATGCTAACGAGCAGTAAAAAAATGTGACCGACTACGAAAATAATGTACTTGAATCAAAAATATACCCAGTAAGTCCTCGTCTGAGTCAGTCTTTTACAGACTCAGTTTCAAACTCTTGCATTGTGTCTTAGTACAAAAATCTTGTGACAGATATAGATGGTACGCACACAGGAAAGCTTGCATTTAACATTGTAGACGTAATGATAATTACGTCTCCCGGTAGCATATTTTTTACATTTATGAGAAAATGTCTAAGAATAGAGAGCCCTCTGCCAAAAAATTGATACGAAACAAGTAAGAAAAAACTTCCTTTCAATAATACGCCTGTTTAGCTTCAGAATTACGGAGGGAAGCCAAGTTTTCAGGAATGAAACATGTATGCAGAGCCGTCGACAAAGCATGTTTCCAGAGAGAACGCTGCTCCGCGATTAAATATTTTACGCGTACCACGTGAAATTTACAGGAGGGCTAGAAATACGGCGCCTGCGGCCTGAGGAGCCGACTTTTTCTCGTGCCATTTATGCAGCTTTCGACCCGACCATGATCTCTGGCACAAAAGCTCCCGAATAAAATATGAGGAACGGGCGCGACCCCGCTATTGACCAATTGGAGACACGGACAGGCAGGAACAGAAACACCTGCACTGGCGATACATAAAACATCAACAATCGATCCTAGCTGGGTGCGAAAGGAATCGGCGAACAACGGCTTCCAACACGGCCAGCTGTCACTTTACAACCTGTGCCACTTCATTTATATTGAACAGTCGTTGCGTGCACACGGCCGCTTCCAACATTAGAGTGCTCGACGAAACGTTAGGTAACACCGAAGTTCGACTTCAGCGATACGGAAGGAGCTTACTGGCCCTAAAAGGGCAACTGAACTCATAGACTTCGTATGGAACAGACTTTTAATTACATGCTTAACACGTACTTTAATTATCAGACGTTGCTCCACGGCCATTTTGAAATAAGCACAAATATTACTAGGGTCGGTTCGAGAACGTGATTTCACACAAGCAACACATCATCTGCTTTTCTCCCTCCCCTTTAACTTAACTGGACGAAAAGTGAAATTAAGCGCATGATACAGAAGGAAATCCGCACTTCTCATGACACAGTACAGGAAATCCGCATTTCTCATCACGCAGTGCAGATGTGCGCAAAGTAATTCGAGGGGTCCAAGCAGATCCCCGCTTTCAATATATACCTGCGTCTTTATGAACGACGTATAACATCAAGGGCCGGACAGTCGCGAGCCAAATATTCGGGATTGCATTGTACTCATCATTTTTTAAATTATTACTTTTACATCTTTATTTACAAGCTTAAATTCTGATTGCAATAATAAGGAATCACAAAACAAAATTTAATTTTTCACACAACACGTGCAATCGTTTAGTTACTAAAACTAAACCTGCACCAGCCATGTTTCAACACTTGGCGTGATTTGTAGCTGTAGGGTGGTCACCAGCTGATGTCACAGTATTTTAGTTCATAGCCTTAGATGATTTTCATTTCCCTTCCATTCTTGTGCGTTTTTTTCGGTTATGTAATTTCTTTTCTCATACATATTTTCGTCAGCTGGTTCGTCGTTATGAAGAAAGTAAAAATACAGAATAACTTCATAAATGTGCTGGACAAGCTGGACGATTTCAGTTTGAGCCCAGGTAGGTGAGAACTCGATCGAAAAGTTTACGTTGCAAATATATTTATACTAACTAGGACGATATTTGATACTGAAGCCAGGGACGGCTCATAAAGACACGTTTGCCATTATCTTGAAGACGGCACGGCTGTGGACTTATGCCTATTGAAACGTTTTAGCTTCCAGTAAAATAAATCTATGTTGTTTCTGAGATCTTTTCAACGCTCTAACATCTATGACCTATGTATATCCAGACACAAGCTACTAGTTAAAATTTGGACTAAGGCCGGTATTCAAACCCAGGTCTCCTGCTCAGTAGGTAGATGAGCTAACCGCTACGCCACTTCGTCTCAGTGCCTTTGTACGACTGCACGGACTATCTTTTTATGCCTTCTCCTCAATCCAGTTTCCCATTCACGAGCCAGCGCACTTGATATTCCCCCTCAACTCGAACAGCATTGTAGAGGCGCACCAACTGTTGGGGGGAATACCAAGCGGGCTGAAGCGTTTATGGTAATATGGATTGAGGTGGGAGGCACACTATGCTATTCCGTGAAATTGTACAAAGCCAGTAAGACAGGGTGGTGTAGCGGCTAGCGTCTGCCTAGTGAATAAGAAACATGGCTTTAAAACACAGTCTTGGTACAAATTTTCATTCATCACTTCAGTCTGAATATGTGTATGTATAAGTCATATATGTCTGAGACTTGTAAAGGTCTATGGAACCATATACTTTCATTTGATTAAAAGCATCTATGCCTGGGTTTCAAGCATGATCCCTTGTTTCATTCGAAGCTGAACTGCTATTGCAATACAGCTGGAGAGCCTTTGCAATGCTGTTAGAGTTTAGGGTAAATACCCAGTGAGCTGAGACGTGACTCTGCTAGTGAACGGGAAATCTGAGTTCGAATCCCATCACTGGTATATATTTTCATTCGCCCATTCGAATTGTAAGTAGCCGTTTTTGCTTTTGCTATCGTACACTTTCACAAGTATCAGTTTTCGCTACTAACTACGATGCACATTGTGAACAGATTCCGCACTTGCGCATCTCTGGCGTCATTCTCAATTCGGCACCACTAGTGGCCACTTGTTTCCTTTGAAACGTAACATGTGAGTAACCGTAAAATGTATACCGTGTCATGATATTTGTCCTGAAATTTTTAGGAAACATTCTCGTTTATTCATAGCAGACGACCAAACGTTCGTGGAGCCAAGGTGGAAAACATGTCGGTAACTAATGTCGTTTATCACAGTAAACTGAACACTCACATTCTCTCTGACGTCCTAATACTGGCATAACGAACAAGTGCTGTATCACGCTTACTCTCGCTGTGTTGGGCAAAACTGGATTGGCTATCCGACGTAGCATAACAAAAGCAACAGACGGATCGTTACAGTATATACATTGCGTATACAAACCAGTAAATCTACGTAACAATTACATTTCACATCCACTAAGGTGCTATCGAGCGAGATGGCGGGGTAGTTAACACACTGGACTCGCATTCGCTAGAGAGACGATTCAGACCCACGCCCCGCAATCCAGATTTAGGTTTTCTGTGACTTCCCTAAATCACTCCAGGCAAATGTGAGGATGGTTCGTTTGAAGGGGCAAGACCGATTTCTTTCCCCATCCTTCACACAATCCCAACTTGTGTTCCATCTCTAACGAAATCAATGCCGACGGAACGTTAAACCTAGTCTTCGTGCACTGAGGTATTCGTATTCAAATATATTGGCTACAGAGGGCTAAGAATTTTTACTGTGACATGAACTGTTGTCTTTCATATTTGCCAACATTAACTGGTAATCATCTACCTTTCAGTTGGATAACGTTTTCCCAGTTATTCTGCTGAGAAAACTACGTTTACTTTTCAAACTTTCAGTAATATCCTCGTTTCCTTTCTCCAGGAAAAGCAACTATCTGTTACTAAGATATTCTATTCTTTAGCAATTCACCCGGCAGCTAAGAACTGCAGAAGCACCAATAATGAAACGACACTCGCAACGTCATTGTACACGTCACCATGGAAATTGACAAGGACACTCTTCTGTAGTTTTCCTCTATGAAGTGTCCGTTTCTACACGATACTGAGTGCGTAGGACGCGTTGCTACAAGAAATATAGGCACAAATCTTTTTCCATAGCCTTATTGATTACTGAGACCTAGCATTTTTAAACTTGTCTCAGAATATTTGTCTTCTCAAAGATCTTTCGTTTATCGGTATGTTTTTCTTCCTTTTCTTTTACAATCGATGATTTTCCGATATCTTTGAACGTGATACGAGCGTTGTCCAGAAAGTAAGTTCCTATCGGTCGTTAAATGGTAACCATAGTGAAAATCAGAAACATTTTATTTGCAAGAATTAGCTATGCTTTCCAGATACTTCTCTACATAGTCGCCACTCCGACTTAGAAATTTGTCGGAGCGTTATACCAAATTTCCAACACTATCGTCATAGAACGCCGCCACATGTGCTTTCCAGTAATTCTCTACGTTGGTCTGTAGCACGTACTCTGTGCCCAAGTGTTGTCTTCGTATCCAGCGTTTCATGTGAACAGAGATGATACTCAAGACGAGCCAATTGGGGCTGTGTTGCGGGCGATCGAACACTTCCCATCGAAACGGCTGCAGGAGCGTCTTCACCACCCCTGCAGTGTGCGGCTGAGAATTGCCATGAAGAAGGAAGTGCGTGGCAGTTGTGTTAGGTGGGCTGCATTCATTAAGGCGAAGCCTCTCAGCGGTCCCTCGCACTTGTATGGAGACATCGTTGTTCTGGGCACCTTTACTCGCTCACAGCGCGCTCGCAACTGAAAAGAGCGTCTTGATACGATCGACGGCGATACTGGAGACACTACCCAACACATCTGTGCAAAGTTTGAGTGGGTTTTCACTGTGGTGTCCATTTCGCGACCGATCGGAATTTACTTTCTGGACAACCCTCGTATCTGTTGATTTTTGCTCATACATGGAAAATGGTTCAGATAAGCTTAATATATACAGAATGATTCCATGATGATGTTACAAACGTATATAGTGGAGAAAGGTAAATGTATCAAATTAAGGTAAGGGACCCTGGTCCAGAAACGACCTAGTCCAAAATTAATAGGCTAAATTCGTTCTGATACCTCTGAGTGAACCTCTTTTACTGAAAACTCTTTGCTTGCCTTATTTTGGGGAGGGGTGGTATGGGCTAAAACAAGAAAAAATTGTCTAGTAAACTAGGGCTCTAAAATGCACACCTAAAGAACTATGAGCAATTGCTCAGTAGAAGAGATGTGTTTCACAGTAGCAAAGATTGTCTTCATACCTACTAAGGTAGGCCGTTTAGAGCCCATGTTTAGAGGACATATTACACTCCTGGAAATGGAAAAAAGAACACATTGACACCGGTGTGTCAGACCCACCATACTTGCTCCGGACACTGCGAGAGGGCTGTACAAGCAATGATCACACGCACGGCACAGCGGACACACCAGGAACCGCGGTGTTGGCCGTCGAATGGCGCTAGCTGCGCAGCATTTGTGCACCGCCGCCGTCAGTGTCAGCCAGTTTGCGGTGGCATACGGAGCTCCATCGCAGTCTTTAACACTGGTAGCATGCTGCGACAGCGTGGACGTGAACCGTATGTGCAGTTGACGGACTTTGAGCGAGGGCGTATAGTGGGCATGCGGGAGGCCGGGTGGACGTACCGCCGAATTGCTCAACACGTGGGGCGTGAGGTCTCCACAGTACATCGATGTTGTCGCCAGTGGTCGGCGGAAGGTGCACGTGCCCGTCGACCTGGGGCCGGACCGCAGCGACGCACGGATGCACGTCAAGACCGTAGGATCCTACGCAGTGCCGTAGGGGACCGCACCGCCACTTCCCAGCAAATTAGGGACACTGTTGCTCCTGGGGTATCGGCGAGGACCATTCGCAACCGTCTCCATGAAGCTGGGCTACGGTCCCGCACACCGTTAGGCCGTCTTCCGCTCACGCCCCAACATCGTGCAGCCCGCCTCCAGTGGTGTCGCGACAGGCGTGAATGGAGGGACGAATGGAGACGTGTCGTCTTCAGCGATGAGAGTCGCTTCTGCCTTGGTGCCAATGATGGTCGTATGCGTGTTTGGCGCCGTGCAGGTGAGTGCCACAATCAGGACTGCATACGACCGAGGCACACAGGGCCAACACCCGGCATCATGGTGTGGGGAGCGATCTCCTACACTGGCCGTACACCACTGGTGATCGTCGAGGGGACACTGAATAGTGCACGGTACATCCAAACCGTCATCTTTCTACCATTCCTAGACCGGCAAAGGAACTTGCTGTTCCAACAGGACAATGCACGTCCGCATGTATCCCGTGCCACCCAACGTGCTCTAGAAGGTGTACGTCAACTACCGTGGGCAGCAAGATCTCCGGATCTGTCCCCCATTGAGCATGTTTGGGACTGGATGAAGCGTCGTCTCACGCGGTCTGCACGTCCAGCACGAACGCTGGTCCAACTGAGGCGCCAGGTGGAAATAGCATGGCAAGCCGTTCCACAGGACTACATCCAGCATCTCTACGATCGTCTCCATGGGAGAATAGCAGCCTGCATTGCTGCGAAAGGTGGATATACACTGTACTAGTGCCGACATTGTGCATGCTCCGTTGCCTGTGTCTATGTGCCTGTGGTTCTGTCAGTGTGATCATGTGATGTATCTGACCCCAGGAATGTGTCAATAAAGTTTCCCCTTCCTGGGACAATGAATTCACGGTGTTCTTATTTCAATTTCCAGGAGTGTATTTCTTTTTGGTCGATACTATCTCCTCCCAAAATATGGACAGCAAAAAGCTTGCATTAGGAAAGATCGGCTGTCAGAGGTATCAAAACTATTTTGGCTTATATCTTTCGACTTGGCTTTTTCCGGACCAAGGTCCGTTACCTCAGATTGATAAATTTATCCTTCTCCACCATACCCAAAAGTTTGTAACATTATTATGGAATCATGCTGCGTGTATCCCTTAGCTTACATCCCAATGTGAACAATGGCGCTGCAGACTGCTACAGTAAGTGGGAAACTTTTTCCGCAGGTAGTGGAAAAAACAGATTCTAATTCTAAAATGCACTCATTTTCCGACGTAGTTCCGTCATGGGTCTACGCAGTTCGTTCATTGTTTCTGCTGTGACTTGGTTATCACCTCTGATTAGAGAATGGGGAGGCTGAGCAAAATACCCACTCACCTACAGCTACTATTATCTTTTCATTTGATAAAAACACATAGATGCCACAAATTTATGTAGGTATGCAAATAATGGGAAGTCAGTGGGTGCCAAGTCTGGTGAATGGGTTGAATGTTGTAACAATTTGTGCTTCAAATCTATCTCACTTCCTGTTTTCAAAGAACCATTGTAGCCATCGTCATGCTCTCCCTGAGAGATAATTTCTTGGAACCCATAGTTCCTATCACGAATTTAGGCATTTAGGTTGTACAGATGATATTATCCGTCTTACCAATAATAAGATATTGCATTCCAGATAAATGCCAGAATGTTCCTGGCAGATGAAATTCGACATTATTTGGTGTCAGACTCCCTGATTTATGGCATGAAGTGGTTGGGACATTTTTCATTTACCGTAACATCAGAGCACAAAATCCGTGCGACTTATTCATTAGCACACTCGAAATATTTCGAGCAAAAGCTTTGCTGTTTTCCATTCAGACAGCATTCAACAAATGCATAACATATCTTCCATACTTCACTAATAATAAATTTTCTTTTGTTACTCCAGTGGTGTCACCTATTTCATCGCCTTTAATAGGATATTACTAAATACCATATTGTTGACGTTTATGAAGTTTTCTTTTGTGGTTGCAGGCATGCGGCATACTTCACATAGACGCAGATCGTCATTAAGAGAAGTACAGGAACTTTTGAATACAAGCCCCCACATTACACCTTTTGCAGGTCTAAACGTCACTAGTAGGACTAAGTAGATTCAGTTCCACTCTGCATTGTTGCAGGATTTTCATCGACGTCTTCAATGAGATCATGTATATTGCTTGATTCCACGCACTCCTCCCATATCCTCTGATGTCACCTAGGTTGGTGAATGTTGATGGACCTGGGTAAGTTGTCCTATTATCAAATGGTGGAAAATTTACAATTTGAGAGGCACCCACATGCCTTGTTCATACTGTGGCATCAAGCAGTCAGGCCTGCAAGATGAGTGGTCTGCCAAGCAAGTGGATTTATTCTTATTTTATCGAATAACATCAATGACTGATTATGAGCTCTAGTACCCACAATTAAGCTACAAATTATTCTCCTGTTTGAATATTACGCAACGAAAACGGATAACGCACTTCTGACTATTAGTAATTTACACCACTCTGAGTGTTCACTACGCTCTGGCAATACCACATTTTCTTTCTTATTCAACGGCTTTGATCAACACGTGGCCATCGCACTGAGCGTGAATGGCGCACACATTACAAATTCTGGATATCATGACTACACACTATACGAAGGACAAGGCCAGCAATCTTTTTCTTTTCACTATCTTTTTTATTTCGACAAATTCTATTATGATTCAAAGATAACCTAAACACACCATTACATTTTATACAACAATTACACACGAGAAACTCCGCCCAGTGGGCATGGCTTTACATAGGTGATTCTCTACCTTATGGTCTCGTAATTATCTAACGCTACAGTGCACTTTCTGGATAGGATGATGGATCTTTCGCTATATCTCACACTTCGACTCTCACACCCATCATCACGAAAATTTCCTCCAGACCGAGCGGTACAAAAAGGAACATGCATAACCCACTGCCTCTGAACCTATCTTGCTACTCTCCCATGCAAACCACACATACTTAAATTACATGAAATACGTCACACTGGCGACACTGAATACAATACTAAGAATTGTCACAACGTTAGAATCACATCACTTTCAGCTTTCCCCACTTCAATTAGTATTCATCCCAGTTTCACACGACACTGCCCCACTTCATAACTTTTCTTTCCTACTGCGAACTCTGGAGGATACATGATAGTCTTCCTGTGCAATGCAAGCCAAGTGGAGTTGCTGGATAGACGGCTGACTCGCCTTGCTTCACTTTCAGAGTATTATAGTTTGAAACTTGCGTCACACGGAAACATAACACAACAAAGGTAATATTAATATCATTAAATATTCCACATGCATACCATTCTCTCCACTCTTTTGTATTTGCGGAGCACACCTAAGACAGGTCTTGCCAACATCCAGCGCCATTGTGCTGAAGCATGGCCGTTCTTCAGGTCCTCTTGCACCTCCGCCGAAGTGGGGGAGGACCATGCTACCGTATTGGTCAGCCACATTTCAGGCGCTCAAAGCTCAGGTAAATTTCATCTCTTTGGTTCCACCAAAGGTGACCAAAGCACCTTCTCAAAGATGGCAGACATCCAGTTTCCATGATTTCCAGGTCAGTTGTGCTAAGTTTAGAACTCACCAGACCAGTTTAACATGTTGGGACTCCAAAATAGCCAAGTTTCCTTATGTTTAAAATGGCTTTTAAACAATTTCCCCCATGTCAGAGTTTAAAATGGAGGGAAATTAAAAAATCAATTCGTCCTAAGTTTAAATCCACTTTTACCATAAACAATTTCCCCCCAGCCCAATTGCCAGCCCTCTTGGGCTGTTTAACAGTTGCCACCAATGCTGGGCTATGACAGAAGCAGTTTTATGTATTGTAACAAATGCATACCTGCATGAGTTTGCAGCTCTGCTTACCAAAACAAAATGTCTGGACCACTTTATGCTACTGGACTCTGTCGCCAGTTTTACACCCATAACAAATTGTTTTAGCCCACTTTATTTTATGTGACATGCCAATGCGGGGAGGGGCAATTTGTTACAATTTTGCTGTGATGTGATGCTATGTAGGACAATTTGTTACACTTCTTGCTCTAACACAGTGATGTATTGTGCAATTTATTAAATCCAGATGCATAAATATAACTTATCAGTGGAATCTAATTCTAGAAAGCACTCATCTCAATTTAACATAGAGGATGTTGTGGCCTGATAGCGTGGATACAAAAATATAAACTGTCAGAATGCTGTTATATATTTTTATGTCTCATATGGAATTTTCACAGGCTGCCTAACTCTTCATCATACCCTGTCATGGCTGTTTCCATGGTCAGGAATGTACCAGTATGGAAACACACTCTTTCAGCAACGTGATGACATCTTTATTTGGAGCTCACAAGATTCCATAGCCAGCACAGCATTCGCAGTTGTCTGATTTCCCATGTCCTGTAAGGCTTTCCATAACAACACAGCTGTCAGTCCTACTTTCACATCCTAAGAACTGGGTTTTCCATGATATAATGTAATGTAACAGTTATGGAATGAATTTATAACTGACCAGTTTTCGCTATACAACGTTATCAGGCCAAAATAGTTGTTCCAATTTACGTAGTACTGCAGCTGCCTACCCCCACCATACCTCCTGCAGTTTTCAGTCATCTGGTGTACTCAACAGACGTATGCTCTACACCATAGAGCCAGATTGATCATATATCATCTATATCTGCAGTCGTCAGTCTCAGTAAAACCAGGACTTGCACAGATGAATGTAAGTATGAACCAATTTCCCTCTTAGTATTGTTACTCACTGTGTTATCTATGTTGGAGCAGTGTGCATAACTGCTGCCAAATGGACTCCCTGATGCAGCACCTGATAAATGAAACTGTTGTGTCATATGTCAAGGAAGCACTGAAAAAATTTACCTATGGGCAGCAGTATGTAGAAGAACTGTAACTTAAGTTTAAAAGAGAGTTGACCATGCATTGAATATATACATACACTCCTGGAAATTGAAATAAGAACACCGTGAATTCATTGTCCCAGGAAGGGGAAACTTTATTGACACATTCCTGGGGTCAGATACATCACATGATCACACTGACAGAACCACAGGCACATAGACACAGGCAACGGAGCATGCACAATGTCGGCACTAGTACAGTGTATATCCACCTTTCGCAGCAATGCAGGCTGCTATTCTCCCATGGAGACGATCGTAGAGATGCTGGATGTAGTCCTGTGGAACGGTTTGCCATGCCATTTCCACCTGGCGCCTCAGTTGGACCAGCGTTCGTGCTGGACGTGCAGACCGCGTGAGACGACGCTTCATCCAGTCCCAAACATGCTCAATGGGGGACAGATCTGGAGATCTTGCTGGCCAGGGTAGTTGACTTACACCTTCTAGAGCACGTTGGGTGGCACGGGATACATGCGGACGTGCATTGTCCTGTTGGAACAGCAAGTTCCCTTGCCGGTCTAGGAGTGGTAGAACGATGGGTTCGATGACGGTTTGGATGTACCGTGCACTATTCAGTGTCCCCTCGACGATCACCAGTGGTGTACGGCCAGTGTAGGAGATCGTTCCCCACACCATGATGCCGGGTGTTGGCCCTGTGTGCCTCGGTCGTATGCAGTCCTGATTGTGGCGCTCACCTGCACGGCACCAAACACGCATACGAGCATCATTGGCACCAAGGCAGAAGCGACTCTCATCGCTGAAGACGACACGTCTCCATTCGTCCCTCCATTCACGCCTGTCGCGACACCACTGGAGGCGGGCTGCACGATGTTGGGGCGTGAGCGGAAGACGGCCTAACGGTGTGCGGGACCGTAGCCCAGCTTCATGGAGACGGTTGCGAATGGTCCTCGCCGATACCCCAGGAGCGACAGTGTCCCTAATTTGCTGGGAAGTGGCGGTGCGGTCCCCTACGGCACTGCGTAGGATCCTACGGTCTTGGCGTGCATCCGTGCGTCGCTGCGGTCCGGTCCCAGGTCGACGGGCACGTGCACCTTCCGCCGACCACTGGCGACAACATCGATGTACTGTGGAGACCTCACGCCCCACGTGTTGAGCAATTCGGCGGTACGTCCACCCGGCCTCCCGCATGCCCACTATACGCCCTCGCTCAAAGTCCGTCAACTGCACATACGGTTCACGTCCACGCTGTCGCGGCATGCTACCAGTGTTAAAGACTGCGATGGAGCTCCGTATGCCACGGCAAACTGGCAGACACTGACGGCGGCGGTGCACAAATGCTGCGCAGCTAGCGCCATTCGACGGCCAACACCGCGGTTCCTGGTGTGTCCGCTGTGCCGTGCGTGTGATCATTGCTTGTACAGCCCTCTCGCAGTGTCCGGAGCAAGTATGGTGGGTCTGACACACCGGTGTCAATGTGTTCTTTTTTCCATTTCCAGGAGTGTATGTATGGGAACAGTTCACGACAGAAGTGGCTCTCCAGGGTATACAGCCACTGTAAAAAAAACTTCAAAAGAAACAGTCACTATTACACAATAGGTGTAAGAGTATAATACTATATCTAGAGAGAGAAAGGACAGAGGGAGACAGATAGATAGAGAGAGAGAGAGAGAGAGAGAACATTACAGTTCATGTTGACACTATGTCAAAGTGACATAGCACATATATATGCAGTGATGCATAGTAGATCATACATATCAGCTGTGGTTAATATGTTAGAGGAATTTAAGAGTCCATACATTTTCACTTGCTGTTGTTAGAATTTACAGTTCATTATTAGAAGAGACAACATATATTAAGTCATTACAGCCCATTTACTTAGAGGAATGGTAATCTGTTTTTAGTATGAAAAAATTTGATTCAGTTACCGACACTTGGCCGCGCGGGTTTAGCCGAATGGTCTAAGGCACTGCAGTCATGGACTGTGCGGCTGGTCCCGGCGGAGGTTCGAGTCCTCCCTCGGGCATGGGTGTGTGTGTTTGTCCTTAGGATAATTTAGATAGAGTAGTGTGTAAGCTTAGGGACTGATGACCTTAGCAGTTAAGTCCCATAAGGTTTCACACACATTTGAACGTTTGAACCGTCACTTGGTGGGATTGTAATAGATATAATCTATCTGTTACCCGTATGTCTGTAACTTTACTGGCTGAGCTACAAGTACCACACGTCTTTATGACCAAGCTCATTTTTTGTCCACAGGTTGGCAGTGATCTAAGAGCAGAGCTATCATAATACATTACCAGTACTGAATTTCATTATGCACTCATTACCCCTGAGTCAAGCAAACAGAATCTGTATGCACACACTAGAAGAAAGTGCTTGCCTAAAAAAATTAAAGTGTTTGCAGGTGAACCGTACATAATGTCTGTGGCAGAGAGATTGTCCCCTGTGTGTGCCACTGCATTATTAATTTCACTGAGTATTGTGTCCCAGTATGGCGCCCTGCATCATTCCTTATCAAGAGCACAACTTTTCTCTGGCACAAATCACGTCTGGAAAGCCGAGAACACGCTGAAGGTGATCCTGGCTCAGGCAGACCTCCAGCTCCAAAAACCAACAAAAAACGTCGAACGCGTGCGTGTTCTTACGAGATTTTTCCTCCACGGCAAGCTGTCAACCAAGTGTTTTGGAGAGATATCCTTGAAAGACTAGGAAAAAGGTGAATGGAGTGATGCCGCACATTGCAGACAAGTGGATGCTGAGTCATGATCACGTCCCGTGTCACATGGCTACGTCCATCATGGAATTTTTGACCTCAAAAGGCATGTCTGTTGTTCCGCAGCCCACCTATTCACCTGATATCAGTCTTTTGACTGTTTTCTTTTCCCCAAAATCGGAAGATGTCTTATAAGGCGTCATTTAGGGAGTCGGGTGAACTCCAAAAAAAGTGACCGTCATGCTACGGCCCTACTAGATGAAGCTTTCCAGCGCTGCTACCAAGACTGTGAACAACGACTCTGCCGGTGTATGGCTGCCCTTTAAGGAGACAATACTGCTGTTTGAAAAAAATAAGAACTTTATCAGACAAAAAATCGGTCTCATTACTTTGCTCACACTCCTCGTATGAAGGTTAATTCAAGGAACTACTGTAAGGATGTTAATACGATTTTCACTAATACACATAGTGATTTACAAGGAGGATTCGTGTATATAATTCATAAATATTTTGTGCAAATTGGCTGGACTATGATGAATCACAATTCCCACGGCGTTTTTCTGTTTGTATGTGAAGGCTAATTTGGCGGTACTTATTCTGATAGCTCGCAGAAAGCTGACGCGACGGGCGTCGAAATGCGAACGATCACGGAGCAAAAAGACACAAAGCTCGCATTTTTTTAGCGGGTAGCGGTCAGGCAGCCCATTGGCCACTTTGGGGGCTATTGTAAGCCAGCAAGTCGATTGCGCGGCTTACATCGTTTAATTTAAATGGAAGTGATGCTACTCAGTTACCTAAAGTTGTTCTTAGATTTTTAATAATAACTCTGTGCGATGTCCCTTAAACCAAGTAAACGCTAGGCCAGATATGTCGTCTGGTCATAGGTACTACGTGTTTAGTGTTATGCGTGCGAAGTCGAAGCTGGTCGCTAGTACGCGTATATAAAAGAAAACATCGCAGGAACGATCCACTTATGAATAAAATAGGATTCCTTGACACTTTGGAGTACAATCAAAATGATTAATACAGCTGTAAGTGACGCAAGCTGCTATTTTTCATCGAAGCACTTCCACCAGAAGCTAGTGACAGGGGCAGCTAACATGGTGGACAACTTCTTCAAGTTTCAGACATCATGACAACTGCAATTATTATACCTACATGGTAGCTTCCCCCTCATCTTTTGGCAGTATTTCCAGATTTCAGTTATTTTGAATTACATAATTTTTTCTTTGGCGTAAAAAGTCCCACAACAAACATATTAAAAATTGACCATGCTATCTTTTACTTATGGGCGACGGAATGGTATAAAACAATTGCTATTGCTTTTCGTCCGATGTATTTACTATTCCGAGAACATAAAAATCTATCTGGTTCGCAAAAAACATACAAGACGCAGAACCAGAATTTTATTTACCTTCGGTGATTTATTCTTTGCTGTGAGTATAAAGTTTTATAATACGCCAAACAAGATACGTAGGATTTTTTCAAATCCCTTCGCCTCACCAAACAATATTTATAGCACATATAACGGCGGAAATTGCCAAGTAGTGGAGCTCGTTACACTAGCGGCTGTTTCTGTCTGCTACTGAATTTGAATGATTTTCTTTGGTGTCATCTCCGTCTTCATAAAAGGGTGAAATTGAACACCCAGAGAGATAATTAAATTTCCGCTCTCAACATCGTAGATGACAATATCTGTCCAAAATAGTACATAAGGATAAGAAACATGCCACACTGAAAGCGGAAAATAAAACTAAGATATTACATTGCACCCAAAACAGACTGAAATTATTCAATCGTACAAAGTTTATCGGCATTAATTTATACACGTGGCACACAAAATGGCGTGTCCTATGACCTTGTATTTCCTGATCTGCAGCTGAAGTTTTAAAGTTATCTGTCAGTGACGGCTTTTATTCAGTATTTTGATTGGAGATCATGAGGTTTAGAAACATTACTTAACTCATGTACAAGAAAGATGCATTTATACCTGTGAAAGAAAGGGAAGACCATGGAAGACAACGTTTACGTTGAAGGATAGCACTACTTTCTTATAGCGTTGCAGTGCATGAATTTATCTGTATTTCATAATTTTCTTAATAAAATTTGTTAGACACAAATCACAATGTTTCACTGTATGTGTCACTGTATTCACTGCCATTTTTCTTCTTTTTCTTTTCTTTTTTCTTTTTTTTTTTTTTTTTTTTTTTTTGCATAGCATATAGCTTCGTTTGAATTAGATTCTTCCAAAATGACACATATAACAATGAACATGAACATGATAACAAGGAAATATACATGTTCTATGTATTGGCCCTAGATGCGTAATTAGTTTTTCGATATCATTTAGAGAGATTTGTTTCAGATACTGTTATTACAAGCTTTTGTAAGAAAGTTGTTCAAGTTACATTTAATAACGTTTAAATATCACTGGTTAAAAACAGTCTTCGTTGCAATACTGTTAAGCACTGGTTTGCTGTATGCCACATACGGATTGGACGATTTTAAATATTACAGTCTTTTGTTGTGTCTAACGAGACTACAATTCTGTTTTCTTGATGCCATGTATGGGTATGTTCGATCTGCTCTGTGGATGGAGAGATCCTTCCTCGCCTTGCCATTAGTCCAGTACCTCTGGTGAAACCATCCATAAAACCTATAGCTGAGCAGCATCTGGCATCGTAGTATGATCTGGATACGTTGTTTGACGTCAAGCAGGCAGGTGGCGTTAACGACAGCAACATGTAATGACAGGATGCTTTGCCAACAGGACAGTTGGTCGGCCTTACGTGTTTTAGCTCATTATGATCTTCATGTTAAAGTTCGAACAACAAATATTAGTTTTAAGTCATATCAGATACACTTGTCTTAGTGACCTCTACCAGAACACGTACTTGCGTGTCTACAGTAGACAGAGCCGGTTTGAGAAGATTTTTCCACAGAAGTGGCTTAGCATTTAATGTCCTCCTCCTCTTTATGTACAGTGAAAGACACGCTTTGTGTGCTCAGAAATTAATGCACCGCGTTTTTTCTTCAACAGTTCTCTATTGAACATAATGAGAATTACACACACACACACACGAAAGAATGGTGTTTTTATCTGCGCACCCTATTTTTCCACGTAATCTCCATCCAGTTCTATGGCCTACCTAGAGCGCGAAACAAGGGCGTGTATCCCCTGTGAGTACCAGTCCTCGTCCAGGTGGCGGAACCAGTGCGTCACTGTGTGAATCACCTCCTGACCGTCCTCAAAATACCGAGTCATAACGCGTGTGTACTCGCGAATGACAACATCAGCTCGCTGCAACGTACCAGGTGTGACAGCCGTTGATCTCTCTCCGACCGCTGCAAATCGTGGAGCTCCGCCGAACCGCCTTCTGATGACCTCACCCACCGTGTCCAGTGACTAACTGTATTTCTGTCGACAGCATATGGTCCATAGACTTTGCACAAGCATTAGTGAATATTCCCCATACTGTTTTTTTCTGCAGTGAGAAATTCGATGACAGCATGTTACTTGTAACATACATCACCTACAGACATCATTTTGAATTTGTCCTGCAGCTCCGCTGTCTGTCGGAAGTGACGGAAACTTGACGCACTCACTGAGGAGACTTCAAATAATAAATACGCAACTTTTTGAGTTCGTAGCATTGTTTTCGGCTGAGAAAAAAAAAATGCGGTGCATTACTTTCTGGAAAACCCTCGCAGTATGGTTTCGTATCCTGATACGGATACAAACCTTTGATTATCCCTGAAGTAGGAAAGCTGAG
The DNA here is from genome assembly GCF_021461385.2 of Schistocerca piceifrons. Taxonomy (NCBI): domain Eukaryota; kingdom Metazoa; phylum Arthropoda; class Insecta; order Orthoptera; family Acrididae; genus Schistocerca; species Schistocerca piceifrons. The sequence goes on from NC_060138.1 coordinate 905,957,638, forward strand.
TAAATACGACCCCACATGTTGGACAAGTGTAATGTCAGATGGTCTGATCCACAAAAATTACCATTTATCTATCGTCTTAGTGATTGGGGAAGACTTGCGATACTTGTAAATCGGACATAAGGTACCGATTCAACGTGACATTCACAAATGAGGCAAAATAAACAGTTCTTGCTGTCACTACTGCGATAAATTATGGGATATCGATATATTATCAAACAAAAAGTGAAATGAATAGTGATTTATGTTCTAGCACAGCAGTTCTCATTTATGTCACATGTTACTCGTTCGAGATACTGGAACATCACACTTGACCTATGTAAAAATGAGTACAAATTTGCTATTTTGTAATGAAGAATACAAATTTACTTGTAAAATCTATTATGTGCTAGAAGTTTCAATTACATATATTATTTAGACATTAATCAAACAATGGGTGGAATTTTACTGCAAAAATAAAAATACAGGAAACTGTTTAAAAGCGACCTTCTTCAAGTTGTTTATTTGTTAAAGTTTGCGTTGATTGTTCAGATGGCTCTGAGCACTATGGAACTTAACATCTAAGTTCATCAGTCCCCTAGAACTTAGAACTACTTAAACCTAACTAACCTAAGGACATCACACATATCCATGCCCGAGGCAGGATTCGAACCTGCGACCGTAGCAGTCACGCGTTGCGTTGACGTAATGACTCTGTGTCTTGAAGTTAGTGATCATATACAGTTTAATCTCTTTCTTAATATGTCCCAACACAATAAGAAAACATCAAGGCTAACTTACTTCTGTTCCAGTACTTACAGCCATAAAAAAATCAGCTGCTTTTATGGAGCCTGTCCACCTTATTTTTGAATTTTCCAATTTTAAATTCTAATCAGAATGAATCTTTAACCCTTTAGCACAAGTTTGGGATAAAATAAATCCTGCTGCAGCTTCAATACCCTCGTACCATTGTCAGTTAAACTAAAGATCTTGTAGTAGCGTGTAAGTTCCCCATTTGACGCATCGTCTTATTGAGTAAATGTGTGGCTTCTAGTGTTTCCATAGAATTAATATTAATTTCGCAATTATTGCAAATTTATCTATATATTTAGGTACCAATGTGTTCCAAAACGCCGCGCATAAAAACAGGATACTTTGGTGCTCATACCTCAGGTTCTATTCTTGATAAAAAGATAGGGTCAAGCGTTTTGGATAGCTCTTGGCTTAGGTAACATTTGTATAACCAACTGAACGATCGTGTAACTGCAACTGTCGTACACTACAGTGTCAATTTTTGATTATTACACACTTCCTCCAGCTTAGGCAAATTGAGAAAATAGATTGGTTCTCCTTGCATTAGTTGTGGTCTACTGTTCTCTGTAAAGGGCTTGTTGAGGCAACATTTAGTACGTGGACGTTTCCTGAGAAAACCCGAAAAAGCGTGTTTCACAATTTTTTCGCCGTCAGCAGCTGATATTTAGGTAACTAACAGCAGCAAATTGCTCAGAATTTAACGGTATATTCTCAAAGCATTTATCTAGAAGAGCCACTTCCCATTTTCAAAAATAGTTTTCCATTATCGAGTAACACTCTAAAAACATGGTTTTTGGTTACAGAATGAGCAGCTGTAATTTTTACGATGTATGTCTAAGATCCCGATCTCGGAGTGACTTTAATTTTTTTTTTAGTCTCTTCATCCATTTCCGAAATACAGACGTTCAAAATTATGATACCGGTTCACGTAAAATCCAGCGTGAGGGGAAAACGTGGATTAGAAAGTGACATAGCACGGAGTAATATGCTGCAATGTGTCTCCGTTATCGTCAGAAGGGTTCTGGGAACCCCACGTTGTATTACTAAAGCACAAGCAGAATTTTTGTGCACGTAAAATCCTATATGAAGTGTAAAATTAGTTTAGCGTTATTTCAATTTCACGTAAGTAAACCATCACTGACCCGTAAAGTTCTTTTCAAATGAGTGAAATGCCATGCTGTGGCAGGAAAAGAAGGGAACAAGCAGGACAGTGATCCTACTGGAACACAAAGATGGATAATATGCTTCTGCTTAGTTAAGAGTCTCTGACTAAAAAGTGGGTTACTAGCTGTCTCAGTCTACCTTCTTCAGCATCTTTAAAATTGGGAAAGATACGGGAAAGTAATAAATACTGGAAGGTAGAAGACAGTGGTTGTGGTATAGAAAGAGCGTAGGAGACAATGGCAGTGTGAGAGAAAGACACAGCGGCAGTGGAATATAGTTGACAGTAACAGAACGGCGCAAGGAAAAGAGTGAAGAAGACAGTGCCGATGGAAGAGGAATTAAGAGAAGAAGAAAGTGGAAGTGGGTGAGCGCCAGCGACAATGAGAGAGTCTATGACAGAGAACTGCGCGACCGCTACGGTCGCAGGTTCGAATCCTGCCACGGGCATGGATGTGTGTGATGTCCTTAGGTTAGTTAGGTTTAAGTAGTTCTAAGTTCTAGGGGACTGATGACCTCAGAAGTTAAGTCCCATAGCGCTCAGAACATTTTGAACCACTTTTTTTGAGTGAGAATGGTTAAGTGGATGAGATTGGTATGAGCGACTTACAATGATGTACATGAAATTTGCTCGGATTTGCGAATGTAGTCTACCATTGGCTGTATAATTAAATGACGACAACGGAAATACGTGCCGGAGCGGAACTCGAAACCGCATTTCAAAATGATTCAAATGGCCCTGGGCACTATGGGACTCATCAGAGGTCATCATTCCCCCAGAACTTAGAACTATTTAAACCTAACTAACCTAAGGACATCACACCCATCCATACCCGAGGCAGGATTCGAACCTGCGACAGTAGGTGTCGCGTGGTTCCAGACTGAAGCGCCTACAACCGCTCGACCACACCGGCCGGGCGAACCCACATTTCACTCTTATCACGAGCGTTCGCCTTATCATTCGGCTACGTGCATGCGTTCCGAAGGAACATGGCGTCGTAATTCAGAATAACATTGGCACTGCTATACCGTATTACAGCGATGTGGCTTCGAGATAGGACACAGTGACAGATACAGACACATAGAGAAAATAATGACGATGGATTGGACTTAATGAAAGAGAATGGGCAGGTGGAAGTGGATATCTATGAGTGACTTACAGTGAAAGACTACTGGGTTCAAATCGCTCTGAGCACTGTGGGACTTAACATCTGAGGTCATTAGTCGCCTAGAACTTAGAACTACTTAAACCTAACTAACCTAAGGACATCACACATATCAATGCCCGAGGCAGGAATCGAACCTGCGACCGTAGCGGTCTCGCGGTTCCAGACTGAAGCGCCTAGAACCGCCAGGCCACACCGGCCGGTGAAAGACTACTGGGCGTGAGCGAGTTACGGTTAGGGGAGCTGGTGGGAGTGGGAGGTGAGTTGCATTTTAAAAAACGGGCGAATGTGCTCTCATCCAAAATTTTTGGGAAAAATCTTAAACATGCTGAGGAAGGTAGAACGAGGCGGTTATGTACCCCACTTTTCAGCTCGAGTTTTTCAATTGAAGAAGAGCATAATCGCGTTTTTCGCTTTGCGATAGGAGCATTTCCCTGTTGGTGGTCTTATTATCGAATAATCTAGTGTGCACCAAAACGTTGTGGCTTCGAGTTATAATTATAGAGTAGCTTTTGAAATTTATGAAAAATAGTAACTTTCGAGGTACCATGACTGTTCGTTTGGCACCTAGGGGGAAACCGGACGTGTTCTCTAACGGAACAACCCTTATCAGAAAACGAAACTAGTATTTACTGCGGAGGTAAGTATCTACACTCCTGGAAATGGAAAAAAGAACACATTGACACCGGTGTGTCAGACCCACCATACTTGCTCCGGACACTGCGAGAGGGCTGTACAAGCAATGATCACACGCACGGCACAGCGGACACACCAGGAACCGCGGTGTTGGCCGTCGAATGGCGCTAGCTGCGCAGCATTTGTGCACCGCCGCCGTCAGTGTCAGCCAGTTTGCGGTGGCATACGGAGCTCCATCGCAGTCTTTAACACTGGTAGCATGCCGCGACAGCGTGGACGTGAACCGTATGTGCAGTTGACGGACTTTGAGCGAGAGCGTTTAGTGGGCATGCGGGAGGCCGGGTGGACGTACCGCCGAATTGCTCAACACGTGGGGCGTGAGGTCTCCACAGTACATCGATGTTGTCGCCAGTGGTCGGCGGAAGGTGCACGTGCCCGTCGACCTGGGACCGGACCGCAGCGACGCACGGATGCACGCCAAGACCGTAGGATCCTACGCAGTGCCGTAGGGGACCCCACCGCCACTTTCCAGCAAATTAGGGACACTATTGCTCCTGGGGTATCGGCGAGGACCATTCGCAACCGTCTCCATGAAGCTGGGCTACAGTCCCGCACACCGTTAGGCCGTCTTCCGCTCACGCCCCAACATCGTGCAGCCCGCCTCCAGTGGTGTCGCGACAGGCGTGAATGGAGGGACGAATGGAGACGTGTTGTCGTCAGCGATGAGAGTCGCTTCTGCCTTGGTGCCAATGATGGTCGTATGGGTGTTTGGCGCCGTGCAGGTGAGCGCCACAATCAGGACTGCATACGACCGAGGCACACAGGGCCAACACCCGGCATCATGGTGTGGGGAGCGATCTCCTACACTGGCCGTACACCACTGGTGATCGTCGAGGGGACACTGAATAGTGCACGGTACATCCAAACCGTTATCGAACCCATCGTTCTACCATTCCTAGACCGGCAAGGGAACTTGCTGTTCCAACAGGACAATGCACATCCGCATGTATCCCGTGCCACCCAACGTGCTCTAGAAGGTGTAAGTCAACTACCCTGGCCAGCAAGATCTCCGGATCTGTCCCCCATTGAGCATGTTTGGGACTGGATGAAGCGTCGTCTCACGCGGTCTGCACGTCCAGCACGAACGCTGGTCCAACTGAGGCGCCAGGTGGAAATGGCATGGCAAACCGTTCCACAGGACTACATCCAGCATCTCTACGATCGTCTCCATGGGAGAATAGCAGCCTGCATTGCTGCGAAAGGTGGATATACACTGTACTAGTGCCGACATTGTGCATGCTCTGTTGCCTGTGTCTATGTGCCTGTGGTTCTGTCAGTGTGATCATGTGATGTATCTGACCCCAGGAATGTGTCAATAAAGTTTCCCCTTCCTGGGACAATGAATTCACGGTGTTCTTATTTCAATTTCCAGGAGTGTATATTTAATTGATCAAATTTTGGAAGGTACCAAAGCAACATTATAGTCTGTGACTGCATCGGTTTCCTGTGAACTTACACATAGATTAAGCATGTAAGTACAAAACGCATCTAAGTGTTGTGACGCTGGTTTTGTGGTTTTATTGTGCGTGCTCGCGACGGAGCTACACTCACATATAAACAACATGTCAGTGTTCATAAATTATCGTGTATCTGTCTCTGCACGAATCTAGAGATAATACGATTAAGCTACATGCACACGGAAAAGTAAAACGAACACAAATGTACATAAAATATTTCGCTATCTCTTTGCGGTTGGTACGTGCGTAACACGCAAAGGAAATTTAATTTATTTATGTCGCAACAGAGCTGACGAATTTGCACCCTCAGCGCATGAACATCACTTTCAGTTCCGATTTCGTTCGCAGCTCGTGGTCTAGTGGCCAGCGTTGCTGCCTGTGGATCACGGGGTCCCGGGACCTATTTCCGGCTGGGTTGGGGATTTTTCTCTGCCCGGGGTTGGGTGTTTGTGTTGTCCTCACCATTTCATCATCATCCTCATCATTCATGACAGTGGCTAGATTGGATTGTGCAAAAGCTGGACTGTGTCAAAATTGGGACTTTGTACAGGCGCTGATAACCGCTCATTTGAGCCACTGATTCTATGACATAATTCTTTTACAGTTTGAGCTAAATTTCGCAGCTATAGCTTTTAGGTAATTACGTGGGCCAGCGTCAAATCGAATTAATGTTTTTATCTGCTCTCTACGAAGAGAATTGGTTAGGAAACAGTAATCTGACTGCGATCAGCTATTTAAATCGAAGAGTTAAGACACAAATAGCTCTTGTTGTCTCGCTTGGGAGATTAATATTCACTTACGTTCCGTGAAATTGCTGAAACCAGAACATTGTAGACGTTATAGACTTCATTTATTTGTGGCTATTGTTTGCTCCAATTCCCTATTACTTGGAATAAAAGTCTCAGCCTCTAATTTACTGTTGTCTCGACCGTGATGGCACTGGACTTCATCTCTTCTAGCAAGTGTTGCGGGTAGCTAAATTGAACTTTATATGAGGTAACATGGCGATACCACCGACCAGGAGTCATACAAATCCAAGAAAAACTTGAATACGTACACTGAAAGATAAACAATCGCAGCACCAAAAAGTTGCTAGACGAGTTTCTACATCTGAAAGATGATCTCTCTTCAGATCTCCTGTCAGTGGCATAAGAGTGGCGCTGCTGGCGCTACTATGAGGATGTAGATCGTGTGTACTTTAAACACACGCTGTAACGGTCTTCAGCGTTAGTTATCTTGTGGTGAGTTGATGATGTTCGTCAAGAATGCCTTCAAGGCGATAAAGACACCATTATCAGCGCCTCACCAAGTTTGAACGAGATCGTGTAATGGTGCTACGAGAGGTTGGATGTTCCTTCTGCGGTACAGCACAAAAACTTGGCAGAAATGTAGGCACGGTATGTGATTACGAGTAGCGGTGGTGACGAGAATGTGCGGTCGCAAGAAGGCCGGCCTTCGGACTGCCGCGTAGTACTACCGAGAGGGACGACGACCGTGTTCGGGGTATTGCTCTGCCGTGTCGTATTGCATTTGCAGCAGCAATCTGATCAGCAGTTGGCATGACAATGACACAACGAACTTTTACAAGATGGTTACTTCAAGGACAGCTTCGAGCCAGACGTCCTGTAGCGCGCATTCCACTGACCCCAAACCGTCACTAAAATGGGGTCAATCGAGAGTTCGCTGGAGGGAAGGGTGGAATTCTGTTGTATTTTCTGATGAAAGGTGGCTCTACATAAGTGCCAGTGTGGCCGTGTGTTGATTATAAGAAGGCTAGCAGACGGCGTAAAACCATCCCGTCTGTGAACTAGACACACTGGGCCTACACCTGGAGTCTGGAGTTATGGTCTGGGGTGTGATTTCGTATGAGTGCAGGTGCACTGTTGTGGTTATCCCACGCTCCCTGACTGCAAAATTGTACGTCAGTCTGATAATTCGACCTGTTGTGCTGTCATTGATGAATAGCATTCCAAAGAGTGTTTTCCAAGAGGATAACAATCGCCCCAATACCGCTGTTGTAATCTATCATGCTCTACAGTGTGTCAACAAGTTGCCTTCACCTAATCTATCATCAGATCTTTCTCCAGTCGAGCACATATGGTACGTCATTAGACGACAATTCGAGCGTCATCCACAAGCACCATTAAGCGTCGCTGCACTAACGGACTGAGTGTAATAGGCATGGAACTCCATCTCAAAACCTGACATCCGGCACCTGTACATCACAATGCATGGATGTTTCCATGCTTGCATTCAACATTATGATAGGTAAGCCGGTTATCAAAATACCGGCGTTTCACACTTGCAAATGGTTTATCTCGTACAGCTTAACCTATGATACAGCAATGTAAATCACTTAAACAAGTTACCTAGACAAAGGTATTCTTGAAATTCATTACTCTTTATTAATTATTTTTTGATGTTGCGAATTTTCTTCGTCATTGTAACACATGGAATGGAAGATAGCCTGTTACAATTAGAGTAGCAATTACTCCACATATAGAAATACCACAAATGTTGCACAGAAAACGTCTTGCTGGAGGTCAAGGCAAATTAATTGACATCAGATTACTTGCAAGAGGAAAATTAACAATTTCTCTGGCCCCTTTCTTGAGAAAGTGAACGCGAAGAGTTACGGTAGAAACAACCAATAGCTAGGAGATTTACTTTGCCTGAAGCCCAGGCAGGGGCGGCATAAATTTACCTATTGTGGAAGCATGGAAAGCTTAATCACGCCGACGACCCGTTCGCTCACGGGAGCATCACTAGGAAATCACGCACGGAAATGTCAATCTTATTACTGTTCAAAGGCAAAACCCGAGTTCTCCACAGTTCAAGAGGCTACCAAACACCGGATTCTCGTGCCAAACCTATAAAATATGCTAGCACTGATCACAAAGTGCTCCGTCCAAGAACTGCTACCGACTGGGCTCTGGAATTGTGAGCGCGTCTCCCATCAGTTTTGTTTATTCGGACCCCAAAGCACTGAATGCGTCCGCCAGCAGAAAGAAGACTCCGTGGCCAACATAAACCGGCTGTCCGTTACGATCTGTTACGGCCAGCCAAGCCAGGCCACACAGCTCAGAGGTTGGCGGTAATGGAGTGGCGCCAATTCTGAGAAGGGCGGAGCGGTCTAGCGTTCCTCCACCGAAGCCGTGGCATGAATTTCAAACTAACGGCCCTTAAGCGTTTGCAGAAATTCGCCATCTTGTCAATTATTTGCAGTAATTAATCCGAGGTCAGGAAAATTTCTATATCCCCACGAGACGACAGTGCTACGTTTAGGCAAGTGGATGATGGTTACTGATTTCCGGGGAAAAATTACTTTAAAGCCTTTTTTTGATGAATTAATTTCGTTAACTTTTTAAATATTGATTTTAGCAACTCGTGAACTATATCATTTTATTCGAAACTCCAATGAAGGTCTGCACCTGCGAATGGAAGGGTACACTGCATTTTACTTTATCACTCTCCTTTTATCAAGAGAGAGAACAGGGCTGCAGGCGTTACTTGTTCATTGTTCTCGACCAGAGAAAAGTTTCTGCTCTACGGTGTTGAAGAGTTGAGTATTTTCAGTGAACAACTTAGAAGTGTATATCATGACTTTCAGTATCCAGATTTAATGTTTAATGACTGCTAGAGACCAAAAGTCTAATATGGACCATGAAATGGTTTAAATGGCTCTGAGCACTATGGGACTTAACTTCTGAGGTCATCAGTCCCCTAGAACTTAGAACTACTTAAACTTAACTAACCTAAGGACATCAAACACACCCATGCCCGAGGCAGGATTCGAACCTGCGACCGTAGCAGTCGTGCGGTTCCAGACTGTAGCACCTAGAACCGCTCGGCCACCTCAGCCGGCTGGACCATGAAAAACATTTATCTTTCTCTCCAAAAATTTAATTCATGTTAAAATATTACTCGCAGTTGTATGAGACATAAAGACTATTGTCTTATTCGTTGAAAATGACGAACGTCATGCCCTAGATTTAGCTGTTTCGTAATACAACGCAGAAATACATGTAAAATAAACGTCTCGTCGCCTTTTTTGCCACTGCTGTTAATTAATATTTCCTATTCTTAAAATAAAGTCAATAAGTTCCTTTTCTGACACTAACACCAACTAATCTACGTATCCACTCTTATACTATCATAGTCTCAGCTCAGTAGAAATCTGGTAATTTTATCATTTTCCTGTCTCCCTGACGAATAACTTATATAGGAAAAACACACACATACGACATCTGGCTGATAAAAGAACACGTCAGCACGTCAGCGGCTCTAAATGGGATGTGGCACGAACTGGACCGCTTTTTGCTACCAAACGGTTTACAACCATGTAAAGCCGTCGTCTGTGAAAAGTTTCGTCTCGAACCACGTGGGAGTATGCTAGGCGCTCTTCGTTATTCCTTGCAGCGAAGTGCAGCTTTCATTTGTAGCTTTAGCGATCAGCCCGTGCTGGACGGTTCGCTCCCCCGTGGGGCGGAAAGGTGGTGGTGGTTGGGGGGGGGGGGGTGCACGCCTTAAGCATCAAAAACCCTACTGACTTAACCTACATAGGATGGTCAGAAATAATTGTTAAGAAACAAATTCTATACGTTGCCCCGTTTTCAAGTTAATTAGCATTGAAGTTCGCCAATGAGGCCTTTGGGCACGCTGATTCAAGTGGTCCACCATAACGGTATCGTCAAACGTGTTCTTCGTTTGTCTAAAACAGGACAACAGAGCGGTACAAAAATTGGGTATTGGATGGTGATAAGGATCGAACCAGAGCCAAAAGCTGAGCAATCTCGTACTCTAGCATCTACGCTATGAGAACAACAGACACTAGCTGTATCTACAGGTCTGTTGAATTTGTGGGCGCAATGGCCTGATTGTCTAACTTCAATGCTAATTAACTCAGGAACGGCACAACGTATCGAATTGCTTTCGTAATAATTATATCTTAGCACAGTCTACCCTGTGAAACCCTTACAGGCTTTAATGACTGTTTGTGACCGCACTATACGTTTAACTCCATGAACTAATTTTAAACATGAAAGTGAAATACATTAACTTGTTGGTGCTGCAGAAACATCCGCTACTTCTACATCTATATCTACGGATATACTCCGCATGCCAATGTGTGCTACGTGGCGAAGGGTACATTGTTCCACTAATAATTATTTTCTTTACTGTTCCTTACGCAAATAGAGCGAGGAGAAACGATTGTCTATATGCCTCCGTATCAACCGTAATTTCTCTTTTCTTATCTTTGTGGTCCTTACGCGAAGTGTAGAATCGTTCTGCAGTGACCTTCAAATGCCGGTTCTCTAAATTTTCTCAGCAGTGCTCCTCGAAAAAAACGTCGCCTTCTCTCCACGGATTTCAATTTGAGTTCCCGAAGCATTTCCGTAATGCCTGCGTGTTGCTCGAACCCACCGGCAAGAAATCTAGCAGCCAACCTCCGAACTTCTTCGTTATCTTCCTTTAAGTCGACGTAGTGAGGGTCCAAAACACTCGCGCACCCAATAAACAGAAGGCTACTATTCGTCTTCCCTACTACAGTCCTTACGTGCCCGTTCCATTTCACATTGCTTTGCAACTTTACACCCAGGTATTTAAACGAGGTGACTGTGTCAAGCTGAACACTACTAATGTTACATTCGGACGTCAAGGGTTTGTATTTCCTACTCATTTGCATTAACAAACATTTTTCTGCATTTAGAGCTAGTTGTCATTCATCATGCCAACTACAAATTTTGTCTAAGTCATCTTGTACCAGCCGACCGGTGTGAAGGACGGAAAAGGCTCTTTTTCACGTGATTTTTTTCAATTATTTTATGTAGTGTCTGATATCTATTATTTATTTAGTAATTGAGCAACTGTTTATTTTGTGTTAGTGCTTTGCGTATGTGAAAATTTTCTTGGAAAGGGAGGAGGTGTCTGTATTTACTGTTTCGTATGATGTTCATATCTTTTTCAATTTTGCTTGGTCTATGGTGTTTCTGTTTTACATAATTTGCAAATGTTGAATGGTTTGAACCGTATTTCAGTGCTCTGATGTATTCTTTATATCTTGCGTCGAATGTTCTGCCAGTCATTCCAATGTATATTTTTGCACAGTTTCTTCAACAGCTGATAGATGTCAGATTGTTGGTTTCTGTCTGGTTTGATTTCAGTTTTGGGCAGTGTTTTTGTATTGAGTTGTATTTTTTGTAAGCGTATGCTTTGTTTGTTGAATATGTTACCTATTTTATGTGCAGATTTGTTATGGTAGATCACTGTATGCCATTATTTTTGGTGGTGCAGGTTGCATGTGTTGGTGTGGTTTGGTTAGTTTTTTCATTATTTGTGTGTTTATTTTTCTGTTTTCTTTGTCTACCATTGTTTCTATATGCCCATTTTTAATACTGTTTGTTTTATAATGGTCAGCTCTTTTTTGGTAACCCGAAGCCTTTAACGGAATCCTTTTCAGTTTGTTTAACCAGTATCTGATGGCAGCCTGTTTCTGATAGCGCGGATGATTTGAGGTTGCTGTGCGAAAAGTAAGAAATGCATACTTCTGCAAAGCAGAGAAAAATTAGACTACAAGTATCAGTGTCTAATGAAGATAAGACTCGAAAAACATGCTAGCAAACGGCACTTGCTGATGTAGATAGGAAATCAAGCGAAAATCACCGTAAATAAAAATCAACAAATTGTTAACAAACTGTTTTTCGATCTTAAAAACAAATCAGACTGTAAATATCTTTAATATCTGATATCGGTTTGCCTCAATAAGACGAAACGCTACTGGTGAGGAAAACGTGCATTTTCTTGTTGTTGTGAGGACGGAGCGAAACTGCCTTTAAAATGTTTAACCGCTTATGTGAAAGTCTGTTGTCACCGAACATCACAACATTCTTGTAAAAGTGTTCCTAGAACTTCTACATACATTCCTGCCTCTCACTTACTTCAAGCAACACACACTAATGACGAAGCTTGTACACATAAAATTCTAAAGTGCGGGTTCTATGAAGCGTGCATACTGCGGCGCCACTGGTATTGTTAACTTTCACTTTCGTGAAAATGTTAGTACAGAATATGACGTGACCTACTTTTCACATACCTACTGACTGTGCGCATGCGTCTGTCGTTGCCACTATTTCCATAAACTTGTCACACTATTGGTACCATTGACGACGGCATGAGTATTGTTGGTGTACTGCTGATTTTAAAAAATTAACACTGCTGCAAACTGATGTACTGAAGATTACCATTTTAGTTCCCGAAGCATTTCCGTAACACCTGCGTGTTGCTCGAACCTGCCGGTAAGAAATCTAGCAGCCAACCTCCGAACTGCTTCGATATCTTTCTTTAAGCCGACCTACTGTGGCCGAGCGGTTCTAGGCGCTTTAGTCTGGAACCGCGCAACCGCTACGGTCGCAGGTTCGAATCCTGCCTCGGGCATGGATGTGTTTGAATGTACTTAGATTAGTTAGGTTTAAGTAGTTCTAAGTTCTAGGGGACCTTAAATGTTAAGTCCCATAGTGCTCAGAGCCATTTGAACCATTTATTTTTGAAGACGTGTTCACCTGACACTTTTTTTTTGCTTTCACACACAAAGAGAGAGAGAGAGAGGAGAGACATAATGGAATGTCCGACTGGTCATGAAAATGTTTGTTCTCTTTTTGCAGTCTTGGCAGTTGTCATACTGTATATTGGGTATAGAATATGGGTCATATGGTAAGAATATATTACCGTCGCAAGTAAATGCGATGAACAGTGAGAGCAGGCGAGATACCACGCAAATGTCTCAGAGAAATGAAAACAACAAATAAAAAGATGCGAACTATGTCACAACAAAGGAATTCAAAAGTCAAAACCTCCAAAACGTAACGCAACTTCAAAAACGTTAAAAACATATGTTTTGATAGACACGGGGAAGACTGTGTGATTGTGAAACTGTAGCGTTCATTTGTTGTAGCTTATGTGACAAACTATTATGTCTTCGTCAGTTCCTTGGGAGTGATCACAGTCACATTAGTACGAACACGTAAATCGGGCAGGAAGGCGTATCTCACTCACTCACCAGGTGTACTAATTGGGTGCGTCGGTAAGGGGTTCGTATCATATGACGCACGTACTGTCACTAACGGCGTGCATCACACACCAGACATATTTCCAGGAGGAGGATTCGGCTGACTTGTCGCCCTGTCATCAAACGCTTGCGGTTGTTATTGGAAAGCCACTTCGTTTCGACACTAATAGAGTACTTGTGCAGAATCAACTTTCAACATAGGTCCCTTCCTTACACCTAGCTATTGCAAACGGACGTTAAATTACAACACAGACACAAATTTGAGTGCAGCGAACAGCGAAAAAAAGAAAAAGGTGGCACGAGGGAAATTTGAACATAGCTCGCCCACTTTTCAGTCCAACACCGTGACGATTTTATCACGATGTCGTGGCTTTTCTATGTGGCTCCATGTGGCATCTGTTAAACTTGGACCGTTTCTATTTTGCTTATTTTTATTGTTACCATGCTTGATCTGTGCTCCATTTTTGACAGGCTGTCCACTTGGCCCTCCTACCACTAAAGCTAAGGGGGATGTGAGAATCGTAAGGGCCTAAAGCACATCATCATCGATTCTGAGATTGTATTACGTATTAGTGCTTTTGAAATATGTTGATCTTATGGCGAGTCAAGTTTATCTGTGCTGTAGGCCCTCACTGTATATATGAAAATTCACGAAAAGCTGTATCACTGGCTTCTATTATATTCACTTAAATGTGGGACCTCCAGTGGTGCGCTTTAAGTCCTTATGGGTCTCAGCGCCTCATTTGCATTCCCATCAAATGACCGTGTCGGTAGACATTACTACTTGAGTTTAATCATTTCCACAAGCAGCGCTTTTGTGTTTGGAGTTGGTTTTCACTGTTCGAGAATCGGATTTCGTGTGCAATATAAACACGAACTGTATTGAATCTATTTTAAATCCTGACAGAAAAGTAAAGCGTGTGGACGGATCGGACGTGGTGCTCGTGTAGCTCAGTCGATAGACAATTGCCCGCGAAACGCAAAGGTACCGAGTTCGAGTCTCGGTCCGGCACACAGCTTTAATCTGCCAGGAAGTTTCACATCAGCATACACTCTGCTGCAGGGTACCAATCTCATTCTGGGAAGAGAAAAGTAAATTACAGGGAAAGTTAGTCGCAAAGGAACTAGGGCGTCTGACAACAGACCCTTTAATTGTGAGAGTGACGAAATCAAATTAGCGTGACTACAAGCGATCATTTAACAAGGAAGTGTACAGGGAGATTTGAACCCACATTGTGCGTGTTGCAGTTCCATATCATGAGCACTTAACCATGACACCATCACTGTTTTGCTCCGTGTTCCGTACTTTTCAAGCTTCTACCGTTCACTGTTTCTATTTCGCATTTTTTTTTTTTTTTTTCAAATTTCGGTACACCTTCTTCCTGTTTTCATGCTTCATCAGTCCTCAGTTTTTGACCGGTTGTCCACTGGGCCATCTTACCGTTAAATGTAGAGGGTATGGGGGGGGGGGGGGATGCGTTGGGGAGTTACCTTTGCCAGCGCCTCAAATGGATTACTGTTGTAAGTAGGCTGTTTAGGTTTTTGTATTGGTAACGCCACGTAGCGCTCTGCGTGAGAATCACTGGCTGTGCTGTGTGCAGTCTGTGGCTAGTTTGCATTGTTGTCTGCCATTGTAGTGTTGGGCAGCGGCAGCTGGATGTGAACAGCGCGTAGCGTTGCGCAGTTGGAGGTGAGCCGCCAGCAGTGGTGGATGTGGAGAGAGAAATGGCGGAGTTTTGATATTTGTAAAAATGGATGTTATGAACTCCTATATATATTATGACTTTTGATGATATTAAGGTAAATACATAGTTTGTTCTCAATTAATATCTTTCATTTGCTAACTATGCCTATTAGTAGTTAGTGCCTTCCGTAGTTTGAATCTTTTATTTAGCTGGCAGTAGTGGCACTCGCTGTACTGCAGTACTTCGAGTAACGAAGATTTTTGTGAGGTAAGTGATTTGTGAAACGTATAGGTTAATGTTAGTCAGGGCCATTCTTTTGTAGGGATTTCTGAAAGTCAGATTGCGTTGCGCAAAAAAAAAATATTGTGTGTCAGTTTAAGGACAGTCATGTATAATTGTTCAAAGGGGACGTTTCACTGTATGATAAAATTCATAACTTAATATACTATAACTCATTAAGAAACCCACAAAATAGGTTTACTGTCAGTACAACTTTAACGTATGCTGACATCCGATCTAATTTTCCTACAGTATATAGTGAGTGAATTAGCTTACCTGATGAGTGTGCTATCATCTAGCAGGATTTATGCCGAGCGAACAGGGATAAAAGTCTGCCGCAGTGTGCTACCACCTGGTGGCACTGACGTAAACTTCTGGTTGACTGGCAGGGGTTAGCTGTGCACATCGTGAACCGTGAACGTTCTTCATCAAATCCGTATGTATTTGACCCGTAAGGCAATTACGTCGCGCGAGTTGCATATGTGCAATAGCAACTTAAAATGTGAACAACTGAATTTGTCTCACGACCCCGACGAAAGTAATGAGAAGTAGGAGAAATGAAAACAGCGGGAAACTTATCATCAGGACTGATGATCACGAAGTAGTTGAAGTTAAGGAATTCTGCTACCAAGGCAGCAAAATTACCAGTGACAGATGGAAGAAGGAGGACATGAAAAGCAGACTAGCACAAGCAGAAAGGGCATTATTGGCCATGAGAAGTCTATTAATATCAGACAAAAGGTTTTAGTTTGTGGAATAAATTTCTGAAAATGTACGTTTGGAGCACAGCATTGAATGTTAGTGAAACATGGACTGCGGGAAAACCGGAACAGAAGAGAATCGAAGATTTGAGATGTGGTGCTACAGACAAATGTTGAAAATTAGGTGGGTTGGTAAGGTGAGGAATGAGGAGGTTCTGCACAGAGTCGGAGATGAAATGAATATACGGAAAACTCTGACAATGAGAAGTGACAGGATGACAGGACATCTGTTACGGCATCAGGGAATGACTTCCATGGTACCAGTGGATGCTGTAGAGGGCACAAACTGTAGAGGAAGACAGAGATTGGAATACATCCAAATAACTGAGGACATAGGTTGCAATTGCTACTCTGAGATGAAGAGGTTGGCACAGGAGAGGAATTCGTGGCGGGCCGCGTGAAACCAGTCGGATGACTCAAAAAAAAGTGGTAACTAAATTAATCTTCTGATACAGTCCGAAACAGCATTGGAGATACTCTCCGTAATGTACTGTTATGATGTAATTAGAACGTCATTTTACTGTTAGGTAAATAATAAATCTATTACTGAGAGATGAATCACTTCTTGAGTTGTTGTCAGTGTAACGTATGACCGCCCAACGAAATGATTTGCTCCAAACGAGGCAGTGCTAGGACTAATGGCAGAAGCTGTGTGTGTGTATGTGTGTGTGTGTGTGTGTGTGTGTGTGTGTGTGTGTGTGTATGTTGGGGCTTACAGTAACCTTCGAACAAACCAAATTGTATTATGAGCTTCCGAATGTCTAATTTTTTGACTTTTTAGTAATATGCGTTCTTCAGTTAGAAAACGATGAAGGACTGAATTTCCACTCGTGAGACTGAATGATGATTTATTGTGTGAACTTGCCAGGCGTACTAATCATTGAGCAACAATATAGAACTCAGTTTGCTATATTTCTATGGAATATATTTATAATAAAATAGTTGCCGATCCTGAATAAACTACTCGATGAGATAAGAGCATGTGTCAGTTGACTGCATTTCTCTACAGCCCCTCATCAAAGGCAACAAACTCGAGGTCTAAGCGCTCCTTTTGCGCTGAGACAAGGACATCGCATCAAGCAGCCACGTTGACAAACTCTTAAGACTTCAGTGTCTGAATATTGTGTGGCTAGATGTAAGTAGGCCCCTTATACGTTCTGGTACCCCAGAACAAATGGCGACGGTAACGCGCTATCTGTGATAACTCAGAGACGTCAGTAGCGCACTGATTCTATAACCACAAGCAAATTAATTGATTGTAAGAAAACGCCTTGTATCGGATTTCCCCGTAGTTGCAAATGTGAAAAGAGAAGGAATTTGTGTTTGCTCGTCGTATAATCATTTTTCGAAACATGTTTGACTGCAAATACGGACACAAAATTTAAGTTATTTACTAGAGATGAAAGTAAAGACAGATGGTTTGTAACACCATAACTCTAGTGCTATACTGATTTATTTTGCCTTTTGCTTTTTAATGTTACATCGTTGAGCTTCTGTAAATGTGTTTGATAGAATAGATAACACAAAATTGTATACTCCTTTCTTTGTTAAAACTTTGATGTCATGATTTGATTCTATGCTGTGTAGTGTATCTGTCATTTAAATTCTTTGTCTCAATTGGAGGGAACAAATCCTACTGTATATAATCGTAATTTCTGTGTGAATAATTTTTTGTAGAAATGTCAATATGTGCAAATGTTCTGTTTTATTTAATGTGTTTGTTTTCTGTTATGTAAACTGCTGACCTTCACTTAGGGTTCTTAGTTATTCAGTACGTAAAAGTTGTTGTGGTTGGGAACGGAACTGTGTAGCGCGCGCAAATTGTGGTTGGCCTAGGTAGAAAAGGTGGAACAAGAGTCAGTCGGGGACGAGGTACGAGTCGGGGATGAGCTACCAAACTGTGCTCTGCCATGTAAAAGATACATATTGTGCTGGTTCCGAGAGACGCTTTTTCTGCTACTTTCCAATGCCTCGGATGGATGGATAAATAGTTCGCCACCAAGAACTGACAGAGTCCAGCAATTCTACCTGCAATTCCACCTACCAACATGCAGTTGCACCACATTGCGCAAATTTGTCAACATTGTGTCTCACTGTAGTAAAAGTCGTGAATTGCATTTATTGAAGGTTATATACTCGTTTGCTAAGTGTTTGTCTCTCTTGTGTATTGGAAGTGCATATTAATAGTATAACAGGATCCACAGTTTGTCTATTGTGTTAATGCTCGGTAACAAGTAACGGAAAGACCACTAATTATGAAAACCATAATTTCTTTATTCAAATGATAGTGAGAAGCAACCTGTTAGTGGATTCCAGTTAACTTGCATTTTAAATAGTAAAGTATTTAACTGAGAGAGACTTAACCTTTGTACAATTTATGATCCTGCAGTGAATGTTAATAGTAATGATATAAAGACCAGTCAGTTTGAACAAGTACTGAAAGTCATAGAGTGCTTCGGTATCTGTTATATGTTTGCAAATACTTTGTGCTGCTCTAGCTGTTCGTCCCAACCTTAACGTTAACATACGCAGGTGTCAGAGTTCATTGCACTCGCGTGTGGCCAAGTCTAGGTTGTGTTTGTCCGTTGAAGTTACGCATACTTACTTTTTTAAACGAGAATGTTAATCATTCTCTTGCCTAATTAGGCTGGCGACCGTTTTCTTTATCCGTTAAACAGTGCAGATAGGCAAAAATTTTGTTTGTTACTGTTCAATTATTTACGTAATTCTGACTTTCACTTCCGATAAGCCACCTCCGTTAGGCACAACACGGTCAACATAACAAAATTCCTCTCAGAGGGTAACACTGCTCTGTTGCTTTATACCATAATTCCTTTAGCAAGATCGTTTTGTTTCACTACCTGCCTTCAACTTTAAGGTTATGGTATAGCAGTAGCAGACAGGAGTGTTATATGTTCCTACAGCTGAACTGAATGCAACAAGGGATAATTCCAAAAGAGGTTTTATCATATAAACTGGCCTGTAAAAGAGAAATTGAAAGACCGAGGAAATGTTGGCTACAAGTTCTTCTGAGACCAGAACAAGCGAATTTCCAACTACTTGAAAGAAGGAAGGAGAAGAAACATCTGTCATTGACTGTCCAACTGGGAAACAGATAATTATCAAGGAATATCACTGTTCGAGGAAAAGAGGAATTGTGTTACAATGGAAAAACCTACGTGGAGGAACTTGAGGGAAATGTGGTGTGGAAATGACGTACTCCGGAAGCCACTACTCCATGCACGACACAGGACATTTACCACTGCTAGTCAGTTCCTTTCCTGTTCCACTCGAAATGATGGCAGGGAAAATCTGCCTTTTATATACTTCCATACGGATCTTATTTCTTCTTATGTGCGAAATATACGTTGGTGGCAGTAGAACCGTTCTGCAGTCAGCCGCAAATGCTGGTTCTCTATATTTTCCCAGTAGTGCTTCGCGAAAACAACGTGGTCTTCCGCCCAGGGAGTCCCATCTGAGCTCACGAAACATGATCGTAATACTCGAATGTTGCTCGGATCTACTGGTAACAAATCTAGCAGCACGCCTCTAAATTATTTCGATGTAATTCGTTAATCCAGGTCTCGGAAACCGACATACGACCGGGAGAGAGGTTTGCTGACTACATGCCCCCATATAACCGCGCCCAATGACGCCTGTGGGCTGAGGATGACACGGCGGCCGGTCGATATCGTTGGGCCTTCATGGCCTCTTCAGGCGTTTTTTTTTATTTATTTCGTTAATCCGAACTGGTAGGCATCCCGAACACATCGAGCAGTTCCACGAGAATTTGCAGTCTCGTTTACGGAATAGCTACACAATCCTATAATTCTCCAAATTACTGACCTTATGTGCTCGTTCCACTTCATTTTACCTTTCAGCGTTGGGAGTAGATATTTAATCGACTTGATTGTGTCAAACAGCGTACCATTGACACTGTATTCGAACGTGGCTTGTTTTTCCTAGTCCTCTGCATTAGCTTACATTTTTTCTACGTTTAGAGTGAGGTGCCACTCTTCGCAGCAAAGAGAAATTAATATCTTACGACACTTCCTCGTGCTACAGCGTCATTAACAAACAGTCTCACACTCCACCCTGTCAGTCAGATCACTTACGCATATCGACCACGAGAGTGGTTTTATCTCATTTCCCTGGTGCGCTCGTGAAGATTCCCTTGTCACTGATGAACACTCGCCGTCGAGGACAGAATGCTTGGTTCTGTTATTTATGAAGTCTTCGAGCCATTCACATGCCAGGTAGCTATAATGAAAGTGCAGCTACTCACAGAGGTCTAGTGGTGATCTGTAACTACCGTATGGCAACGAAATTTGGTAGACAGTCTAATGCGTTAATGTGGAACCGATTTACGTGGACAAAAATTAATTCTAGTTTTGGCCACCAGACGCCAATATGGCGCTGTGAATAAGGGAAGGTGAAAAGAAATGTTCCCATACGTAGTGGATAAGGAACTAGACGTTAGCAGGAATGTCCAAATAATTGAGGAAGGCATGATGCTGATTTTATTATTAACCGACGCTTACACAGTGAAAGGTCTCTGTTGGATTCCTTTCATGTTAATTTCTTAAATCTGTTGTCATTTACGGGATAAATTCCTCTTCTAAATTTACTGTGGTGTTTCTGACTATCTGGGAGGAGACTGAGCAGTGGAACGTGTTACTTTTACACATAAACAAGAACAAATTAATGCAACAACATTACACATGGCGACCCTGTTCTGTGATTCCGCTAGTCTCTGGAATCTCTGAAACGTTAGATTGCGAGCGTTGTATAATCTTAATTTTTTTCCCTGCATCGCTCAAACAACTTCTGTGTTGTTTCTGAGCAGACTTTCAAAATATTCACGGCGTTGTTGAGCGGCGTTGTGTTGTTTGTCTTGTTTTGTTTTTTTATATTTGTGTGTTTTATATGTATGTGTTTTTTCTCTCGCTTGTACATTGCACTGACTTCTATCAAAGACATAAATTTGTTTTGCATGTGAAAAAGTGCGTATTAGGTTGGGTACCTTTCGTGTGACTGTCGTAATTTTTGGGGGATACATTTATTTTGATTAGTGTGTTCCGTACCGGGTATAAATTGAACTAATGCAGACACATAATCAAGCTAAAAGTAGGTGGTCCAACAACTTAAGCAACATGGACCAAGGGGATAATTTTATTTCGAATATTAACACGTCGGACGGTTCCGAAAATGCAATGGAGAATGCTTCAGAGGAAATGCAAAACAGGACGAACGGGCTCACAGCAGAGCCAGAAATTAATTTGCCTCCAACTAACGAAATTGATTTGCCAGAACTCATAAAAGCCTTATTGCATCAAAATAAAGAAAACGTAGAGAAATCAGAAAAATCGTTCTGAGAACAAAAAGTATCATCCGAAAAATCGATCCACGAGCTAGGCGAACAAATAGACGAAAAAGTAATCCAGAAGACAAATAAAGTCGACAAGTCGATGCAGAGAGTGTCCGATGATATCTCACAAAGAATAAACAATCTGGCAAGTGAAATAAAAAGTGATATTATGAAAGAATTAGGCCGTACATTTGAACAAATCGATGATCGTCTGCAAGCCTTAGAACAGGGCAAGCGGAATCGCGATGCGGTATCGAAAGAGAGCGAGGAGCAGCTACTTACAAGGGAACCTCCCCATCGCACCCCCCTCAGATTTAGTTATAAGTTGGCACAGTGGATAGGCCTAGAAAAACTGAACACAGATCAATTGAGAAAACAGGAAGAAGTTGTGTCGCACTGTGAAAAAATAAGCAAAATATACAAACTGAGTAGTTCATGGGAAGATATGCAACCTCAAGGACGCTGGCAACTCGGGAAAGCTGTGGTCTCGTGGTAACGTGAGCAGCTGCGGTACGAAAGGTCCGTGGTTCAAATCTTCCGTCGCGCGAAAAATTTAATTTTTTATTTTCAGTTTATGTGACAAACTCTTATGTTTTCATCACTTTTCTGGGAGTGATTATCACATCCACAAGAAAACCTAAATCGGGCAAGGTAGAGAATCTTTTTACCCATTCGCCAAGTGTACAAGTTAGGTGGGTCGACAACATATTCCTGTCATGTGACGCACATGCCGTCACCAGTGTCGTATAGAATATATCAGATCTGTTTTCCTGTGGAGGAATCGGTTGACCTATGACCTTGCGATCAAATGTTTTCGGTTCCCATTGGAGAGGCACATCCTTTCGTCTACTAATCGCACGGTTTTGCGATGCGGTCGCAAAACACAGACACTAAACTTATTACAGTGAACAGAGACGTCAATGAACGAACGGACAGATAATAACTATGCAAAAATAAAGAAAGTAAAATTTTCACTTCAGGGAAGACTTGAACCAAGGACCTCTCGTTCTACACTTGCTCACACTACCACGGGACCACGGCGCTCCTGATCCAATATCGTCCATGATGTTGCCTATGTGGCCCATGGACTACTCAGTTTGTATATTTTGCTTATTTTTTTTTCATAGTTTCACACAACTTCTTCCTGTTTTCTCGATTAATCTGTGTTCAGTTTTTCACGGCCTATGCACTGTGTGAACTTATAACTAAATCTGAGTGGGGTGCGATGGGGAGGTTCCCTTGTTAGGAATTTCCAGGCGCTGAGAGAAGAATGCCAAAGGGAATACCAGCAGGTACTCTCCAGGGTCCAGAAGGTGGAAACGCATTGTCCCGCGTCCGTTAGCAACACAGTAGCGGACAACAGTCAAGCGATTCACATACTCGAACAGCAAGTAGAACAATTGAAGCAGACTGGGGCGGAGGACAACAGACAAATACATGATAAGATTGCGGCATTAGCGGACATCGTAGGCACGATGAAGGTGACGGAGAGCGATAACAATACTACACCGGTAGCAGTCGTAGAGTCTGAAGAAGTGCGTTCGCTTCTTAAATTTCAGAAGGGACAGTTCGAAGTGAACAGGCGGCACAAAGCTGTAACAGGCGAATTACAAGAACGCGTGGCGCATATGGAAAGCCGCATGGGGTGTGATTCCAAACTCGCCAATAGCACTAAAAATAGCTGTACGAACAGAGCAGAGAGGGACTCTGGCCACGAAGGAGATTTTGACGACAGGGAAGAATGTATTTTGAGGGGCAGACATGAGAAAAATAAAAACATTCAAGGGCCTCGCCGGGAGGAAATACGGGGATTTGATTTTGAACATTCCTTACGGTGAGAAAGTTTGAGATATTCCGAAATTCGCAAAAAGGAATACATCCACGAGCATGGCTCGAGCAATTTGAGTTCTGTCTTCCTCCCGACTGGGCAAGTTCACATAAGATAGAATATATGTGTGACTATTTGGAAGGCGAATTGGCGATTCGCATGAGGTCGGCAGCGCGTCACTGCAACTCCACTCGGGAGTTTCGACAAGCCTTTCTGTCCGTCTGTTGGTTGGAAGCGGCAAAAGATAGGGTCAAGCATGGCATAATTATGCTGCAAAATTTGAACCAGTCTGGTTTCGGCAGCCCAGCACGCCTATTCGACCAAATGCTGCAGGCGAATCAATTTCTATACGATCCATACGGACCTGCGGAACTAATTAGGATATGCGCCACCAAACTGCCGATGCACTTGCGCCACGTCATTCTTGCGGTACGATGCAAAGAGGACGTGGAAACGTTTAAGACACTTCTCCAAGAGTTGGAATATAATACAGGAGAATGCCCGCCTAATCAGGCACAAAATTACGGGGCACAGCACCGCGATCGCAGTCGTGGCCGTAGTACTAATCAACGGCGTGACTGGTCGTCTCGACGCTAACGGAACAATAATCGGGACCGGCCGTATAGAAACTGGGGTAACAGTCGCGAACACAGGTGGAACAACGGAAATGATCGAGGACGTGCACAAGATCGTGAACGCAACAGGTACGGCAACCAGAATCGATACTACGATGAACACGGTGGGAATAGGATTGTAGGCGGAGCACCACATGATGTTGAAATTCGGCCGGCCAACTCTAGACATAATCCAGCAAATGGAAATGAACAAAACCGGCAATGACAAATGATCAGCGCAGAAGGCGCCCAATCAGAACAAATGAGAGACGTGGCAAATGAGTACATATGGTATATAGAGAGGACAGTGAGGAGTAGAGAGGACGGTGAGGAGAAAGAATTGATTAGTTTAAATTTGTGACATATGCATTTTGAATAATATGTTTGTAAAAATAATGATAAAGATGTTTCTGTGTGATTGATTGAAGTGACGTTTGCGGTTTTTTTTTCTTTCCTTGTGCAATTAGGATTTAGGTTGGTTCAAACGCGAAGATAAAAGGCTTCTTTGTGAACGAGTGAAGTGCTGTTTATAGTTTTTTTGTGTAAATTGAAAAGAGTCGCTCCTGAGAGAAGCAAGATCTGTGTTGAATTAATGCAAAACTCAGGGGAATATCCGATCTGTGGGTATTATGGGTCTGGCAAACCCAGGTCCCCAGCTGTTAGTAGCTTTGTTTCCGATTTTCTGCTTTCAGTGCTACTGTCTATCTATTACTAGTCTATATCTGTCAGTATAAATGAGGATCTCTTACTATAGTATGTGTGATGCATGAATATTTTAAGATAGGAGAACTCTGAGAAAGGAATGAGTAAGTTTGGAATCTTGAAAACAGGATGCGATAATACGATTGTTTAACCAATGGCTTCCCAATATGCGCTAATATGTTTATACTGATGATACATCTTTTTTGTTCTTTATAGCTGAATACATAAAGTGCTGTCTGTGGATTTCGTAAGTAGATTGATTCCCTTCAAGGTGAAAGAAGAATTGTGGTTTGTGTAATTTACGTGGCCCTGAAATATTATTGTGGTAGTCAAATACGAGCAGTTTTTCAGCAAATGGAGAATGGAACAGAAATATGGATCCTTTCTGTAGTCTTGATTGATGTTGAGCCAGAGCCTAAAAATTATTCTGCGTTAATACTTGCCCTAGAAAAGAGATGTTTATGTGTTTTGCTGATGCTGTGAGCATTACAGCTTACTGTTTTCGCTGGTGCGGGATGCACTGCAGCCTATATGAGTTGAACTGAAGAAATGTCCCTCTTGAGATAGAGGAAGATTAAATAATTTTGATTATGGGACCGAAGGAAAGCTTGGTTTAATGTAATAAGGATGCAGCAAAACATTTGTCATTTAAACTACAGGAGGATTCGGATCTTTTGTGTCTGTTGTAAGTTCAATATGTTAAGATGAAACTGTTTTACAGAATGGAGAAGACCACAATTTTGCCATTCATGAGAAATGAATCCAGAATAACCACCACAGGCGAAATAACTGATTTGGAAGCGAAAGGTAACTTAAAGAAGGAATGAAATTGCAGCAAAATGGGTAAGAAAATGTAGGATGAAAATATTTTTACCCTTCTCAGAGTCATCTGCGTGATTA
Source organism: Schistocerca piceifrons (assembly GCF_021461385.2). NCBI lineage: Eukaryota > Metazoa > Arthropoda > Insecta > Orthoptera > Acrididae > Schistocerca > Schistocerca piceifrons. Next base: position 905,983,109 of record NC_060138.1, read on the forward strand.
GTTCTTGTGATAACGTAATTTTAGATGAAATTGTCTTACTGTTTTATGTATAAACATATGAGTATGATAAATGTGTAATTGCCAGTCTCTTATCAGGTGTGTCAACTGGTATAAATGTTTTGGCGTGGAAATAACCATTGTTCTTTTTACTATGTTTGTTTAAGGAAAGTTTCTCCATATTTATCATGTGACAAGATATGTGCCGTGAGCGTCAAGAAGAGGCGGAATTAGAACACTGTTGTAGTGGTATAAACACTGTGTTGAAGTAGCATTGAAGTAGCTTGTTCGATTAACTAGCAGTGGATTGAAGTAGAATTTTGAGTAATACATGTTTATGGGCAGTTAGTTTGTAATATAGACAACAGGTGTGCATGTGTATGTGTGTAAATAACATGTGAACCCTATGCTGCCCTGACCTATACTTGCACAAGGCATAATCCTATTCATTTTAGTGAATTAATAAGTAGCATTTGATTTACTAAAACGCAAGTGAACCACATTAGTGATGTGGATTTAGGTATTATATTGTCAGTTCATTTAATATTTATTTTTATACTGTCAAGTCATTTCACTTTTAGTTTTTTATATTGTCAAGTCATTTCACTTTTAGTTTTTTATATTGTCAAGTCATTTAACTTTTATTTTTATATTGTCGATTCATCTAACTTTTTTATTGAAAAAAATAAGTCTCACTTTTGTTCTTAAAAAGTTGTGAAAGACAATACTAAGTGGTATTATGTATGACATTTTGTAATCACATAACTATGATGAACAATTTCTGTGAATGCAGTTGAAAACGAACCGGCTAAACTCTTACGAGACAGCGGGAGCAGCGAGGAGGAGGACTAGTTGTAAACAGGCGGGTTTCCCAGCAGGACACACTGTCAGCCGGGCCACTTCTGGAGCACGCTCGCCAACAAAAGAAGGGCTGCGGGGCAAACACTTTCCCTTCCACCCGGAGCTAATGGCCGGCTGCACCAGTGCGACCCTTCGTGGTGGCGATGACCTGAGATGGCCGAGCGGTCCACCGCGCGGAAATCCATCTGCTGGCAACGCACCACACGCACGCGACCGTGACGAGACGGCCGCGGTGAAACGACAGAAGACAGGGGATAAAGGGGCGTGGAGCCTTTTGACAGGTACTGTCAATGACGCCTATCAACATTTCCTGGCGGAAGTCCATTTGTCAAGCGACAGTAAATCATGGTTCGGTGTTCTGTGGTTGCTAAGGGTGGCACAAAGAAGAGCCACTAAGTGTCATCCTTGCCCAGGAATATCAAACCGGCGAGCCAATTGAGGATAACTCAAGAATTTGACAACACGAGGGGCGTGGAGCCTTTTGACACGTACTGTCCAGAGAAACTGGCAGACTTCAAGGACGCCTATCAACATTTCCTGGCGGATGCCCACTGTCAAGAGACAGTAAATCATGGTTCGATGTTCTCTGATAGCTAAGGGTGGCACAAAGAAGAGCCATTAAGTGTCATCCTTGCCTGGGAATATCAACCTGACGTGTCAAACGAGGATACCGCACAAATTTGACAACACAAACATGGAACCAAATCGAGATGTACGTGACACGGGCCACCAAGAGAAACTTTATGAGAGGGCAGAGACGGCGAGATTGCACGCAACAGATGGACAAAAATCCCTACTGACAGCTGCGGCGACGAACCCCCCCCCCTCCCCCCCCCTCTTATATTGTGCCTCGGAAAAGTGGAACTACTGAGTGTGCCAGTGAACAGTGATTATACGGTTCTTAGTCCAATGCATATACGTGTGTTCTTTCAGAGAAACTTTGATCATGTGTTTTGCAGGGGTTCGATTTATTGGTGTTTTTTTTTTATTAGACTGACTCTTGTATTTTGCAGGTGTTTTATTTATTGTTTTTTTTTTTAAATGTTGACTACTGTTCTTTCAGAGCTGTTTTATTTCTCAATGTTTGTTTCCGTGTGTTGTATTAGATTTGTGATATTTTGTTTCGTAAATTGATTCCTGTGGCATTACTTCGTTTATCAGTCAGATAGCTATTCATGCTCACTGGACTGAGATCGATTAGCCTTTGCTTGGGGCATATTTATAGTGAGGAACCCCTTATGGGTAACAATCACACAATTAATTGTAGTTTCAGTATAATGACACAGTGATCATTGTTTGCTAATTAACTGAAATATAGTAGAGTGATTAAATTCGTGCCACAAAGTTATTTTAATTCTACAAATTATTAGTTTTATAAGATATAGAATTATTTTGTGATAACCACTTTGTAAAACATGTTTTTTTTTCTCTTATCATTTTTTTGCTTTTGCGGATTGTGCATTATAACTTTCCCCTTTATAATACTGATGTTATTTTCATATTTTTTAATTGCTGTGGCACCTTTGCTATTTTCATAAATTTTACTTGTTTATAAACAGTCATAATTTTCCTGTGATCAGTTGGCTCTCGCAATGAGCAAATACTGGTGAACTCCATAAGGGTAACAACCAGAAATTGTTTTCATATTAATGACACAGGAACCATTGTTTTTACTTGCTGACCGAATAAGGTCTACACTCTCTTTTAAATAGGTGTCACAGGTTGTTTTTTTCTCTTTGAAATTGGTAGATTCTAAAGATGTGTTGAAATTATTGTGTTTTAGCAAGTAGCTGGTGACCTTTTGCCTTTTCTTTACAATTTTGGTTTAAGTTGGGTGTGAGAAGCCTGCTTGGGAATGTCCTAGCATGGCCAGAAAATTCCCTGCACAGTCTTTTCCCGGAGCGTTGGGGCTATGAAAGGTCTCTGTTGTATTCCTTTCATGTTAATTTCTTAAATCTGTTGTCATTTACGGGATAAATTCCTCTTCAAAATTTACTGTGGTGTTTCTGACCATCTGGGAGGAGACTGAGCAGTGGAACGTGTTGCTTTTACACACAAACAAGAACAAATTAATGCAACAACGTTACAACAGTATGTTCAGTATGAGCACCGGAGACGTCGACGAGATGCCAGACAGCGCCAGATTTTCATCTGGAGGCCAAAATTCGAACAAATTTTTTCCTGCGTAAATCGGTTCCTCATTAGCATATTTACCAAGTGTCGTTGCCACACGATAATTACAGTCCACTCTGGATCTCCGTGAGTTACTGCACATGGTTTATTTATTCAAATCATCCTTTTGGATGGTACGATAAATCGACCTTGGTTTTGCTTCTTTGTGTTTAATTTTCGTTGCTCCCAGCCTTCCTACGTCTTCTGAGAGTGCTGATCCTTTTCTTCTTGATCCCAGTTTCTTATTGTTGCAGACGAATTTCTTTCCTGAAATCCTGCATTTTGTGTTGCTTTTCTAAAAAAATATTCTGTTATCTGTTAGGTCTACAACTTTGCTTCCTCCGTTTTGCAATAGACGGCAATAGCGGCAAATGGGGTTCAGGTGGTTGGTCATAGGTGTAATATAATAAGCTTAGGCATAAGCAATCATAATGCCATAAAAATATTAGTCGATTTGTGATTGCATCATAAGATTATTCTCGATTAAGTACGTCAGCTTACGTATCCATTTCTCTCCATTTGCGGGAACTCTTGATTTTCTGCTTTAACATGAAGAAATCTGCGGCTGTGGCTCCTAAAATTCTGGGTAAGACCAATGATGAGGGAACTATTAGTGGGAGAACGTACAGAGAATGTTTTCAACACCTTTAGAACGGTGATTTTGATGTCGAAGACCGACATAGAGTTGGAAGACAGGAACTTTCCGTAGCTACTGAAACAGACGAAGACAGTCACAGGACATCATAATCGAAAGCAGTTGATGCGTTCGAGCCCAGAACTGAAACACAAACGGCCACAATACAGCGATAGACACGTAAAGGTAAATTTGCAGCAGGTCAGTGCTCGACCCCATGTCGCAAAACCCGTCAAAATATACATGGAAACGTTGAAGTGAGAAGTCCTATCCCTCCCACCGTATTCTCCATACGTTGCTTTCTCTGAGTACCACCTTTTTCGACCAGTGGCATACAGTCTGGCTGACCAGTACTTCCGATCATATGAACAAGTGCAAAATTGAATCGGTTCATGGATCCCCACAAAAGACGCCCGGTTCTTCCGCCACGGGATTCGTATGCTATCCGAAAGACGGGAGAATGTAGTGGCCAGCAATGGGCAATACTATGAATCATAACTTTTTTGTAAGTTTTTCACAATAAATCTCCGAACTTCCAGAAAAAACGGCGGAAGCAAAGTCCATTCTGATTGCAGTGTTTATCACATTTTTGTCAATTACGGTGAACCATGTGGGTTTTGGATTTGAAGCTGTTTAGGAGATTGAAGATCTGGTTGGTTAGTCTGTTACTATCCATTCGGTATAAGTGGCCATAAAACTGTAGCCTTCTTGTCCTCATTACACCAGTTAGCTTTTCCATTTTCAAATAGAGCTCTCTGTTTGGTCTTCATTTTATCCAGCATTAGTATTACTTCTAGGTCCCAGTATTTTTCTTAGAATTCTTCTTTCACCTTTTTCCAGTTTTTCAAGATCCCCAAATCCTTCTGTCCCAGACAAGAATGTACCTCACGAAAAAGGTAGTGGAACAACCGGTATACTGGTTTTATACTCGTCTGGCTGTGATCGCCAAGTACTCGTAATATGAGGTCGGATCGGATAGGTCGACCTCTACGTTCTTCGTCGTGAATACTGGTTCGTCCTTCAGCGAATTCCGTACACTATTGTCTAACCATACAGTGGGTCGTAATGTGTTGTGCATAAACGTGGCACACTTGGCAAAGGATCTCTGCTGGTAATTACTTCTGATCGTGCAAAGTGCACGAACCTCGCATTTGGCGGGAGACTATCAGGCAGCCATTTTATCCCAGCACAGTGCGGTAACCATACTGTCAGAAGACCGAAAGTGCACTGCATTACTCCTACAAAACTCTTCTCTGGTGCAGAGCATGTTGATTCATACCGCTTACTCATGGCGTCTCTGGACGCGATCGGAACTTACACATTTTTTTTTTGGATTTGGTCATCAGTCTACTGACTGGTTTGATATGGCCCGCCACGAATTCCATTCCTGTGCTAACCTCTTCATCTCAGAGTAGCACTTGCAACCTACGTCCTCAATTATTTGCTTGACGTATTCTAATCTCTGTCTTCCTCTATAGTTTTTGCCCTCTACAGCTCGCTCTAGTACCATGGAAGTCATTCCCTCATGTCTTAGCAGATGTCCTATCATCCTGTCAATTCTCCTTATCAGTGTTTTCCACATATTCCTTCCCTCTCCGATTCTGCGTAGAACCTCCTCATTCCTTACCTTATCAGTCCACCTAATTTTCAACATTCGTCTATAGCATCACATCTCAAATGCTTCGATTCTCTTCTGTTCCGGTTTTCCCACAGTCCATGTTTCACTACCATACAATGCTGTACTCCAGACGTACATCCTCAGAAATTTCTTCCTCAAATTAAGGCCGGTATTTGATATTAGTAGACTTCTCTAGGCCAGAAATGCCTTTTTTGCCACAGCGAGTCTGCTTTTGATGTCCTCCTTGCTCCGTCCGTCATTGGTTATTTTACTGCCTAGGTAGCAGAATTCCTTAACTTCATTGACTTCGTGATCATCAATTCTGATGTTACGTTTCTCACTGTTCTCATTTCTACTACTTCTCATTACCTTCGTCTTTCTCCGATTTACTCTCAAACCATACTGTGTACTCATTAGACTGTTCATTCCGTTCAGCAGATCATTTAATTCTTCTTCACTTTCACTCAGGATAGCAATGTCATCAGCGAATCGTATCATTGATATCCTTTCACCTGGTATTGTAATTCCGCTCCTGAACCTTTCTTTTATTTCCGTCATTGCTTCCTCGCTGTACAGATTGAAGAGTAGGGGCGAAAGGCTACAGCCTTGTCTTACACCCTTTTTAATACGAGCACTTCGTTCTTGATCGTCCACTCTTATTATTCCCTCTTGGTTGTTGTACATATTGTATATGACCCGTCTCTCCCTACAGCTTACCCCTACTTTTTTCAGAATATCGAACAGCTTGCACCATTTTATATTGTCGAACGCTTTTTCCAGGTCGACAAATCCTATGAAAGTGTCTTGATTTTTCTTTAGCCTTGCTTCCATTATTAGCCGTAACGTCAGAATTTCCTCTCTCGTCTCTTTACTTTTCCTAAAGCCAAACTGATCGTCACCTAGCGCATTCTCAATTTTCTTTTCCATTCTTCTGTATATTATTCTTGTAAGCAGCTTCGATGCATGAGCTGTTAAGCTGATTGTGCGATAATTCTCGCACTTGTCAGCTCTTGCCGTCTTCGGAATTGTGTGGATGATGCTTTTCCGAAAGTCAGATGGTATATCGCCAGACTCATATATTCTACACACCAACGTGAATAGTCGTTTTGTTGCCACTTCCCCCAATGATTTTAGAAATTCTGATGGAATGTTATCCATCCCTTCTGCCTTATTTGACCGTAAGTCCTCCAAAGCTCTTTTAAATTCCGATTCTAATACTGGATCCTCTATCTCTTCTAAATCGACTCCTGTTTCTTCTTCTATCACATCAGACAAATCTTCACTCTCATAGAGGCTTTCAATGTATTCTTTCCACCTATCTGCTCTCTCCTCTGCATTTAACAGTGGAATTCCCGCTGCACTCTTAATGTTACCACCGTTGCTTTTAATGTCACCAAAGATTGTTTTGACTTTCCTGTATGCTGAGTCTGTCCTTCCGACAATCATATCTTTTTCGATGTCTTAACATTTTTCCTGCAGCCATTTCCTCTTAGCTTCCCTGCACTTCCTATTTATTTCATTCCTCAGCGACTTGTACTTCTGTATTCCTGATTTTCCCGGATCATGTTTGTACTTCCTCCTTTCATCAATCAACTGAAGTATTTCTTCTGTTACCCATGGTTTCTTCGCAGCTACCTTCTTTGTACCTATGTTTTCCTTCCCAACTTCTGTGATGGCCCTTTTTAGAGATGTCCATTCCCCTTCGACTGTACTGCCTACTGCGCTATTCCTTATTGCTGTATCTATAGCGTTAGAGAACTTCAAACGTATCTCGTCATTCCTTAGTATTTCCGTATCCCACTTCTTTGCGTATTGATTCTTCCTGACTAATGTCTTGAGCTTCAGCCTGCTCTTCATCACTACTATATTGTTTTCTGAGTCTATATCTGCTCCTGGGTACGCCTTACAATCCAGTATCTGATTTCGGAATCTCTGTCTGACCATGATGTAATCTAATTGAAATCTTTCCGTATCTCCCGGCCTTTTCCAAGTATACCTCCTCCTCTTGTGATTCTTGAACAGGGTATTCGCTATTACTAGCTGAAACTTGTTACAGAACTCAATTAGTCTTTCTCCTCTTTCATTCCTTGTTCCAAGCCCATATTTTCCTGTAACCATTTCTTCTACTCCTTCCCCTACAACTGCATTCCAGTCGCCCATGACTATTAGATTTTCGTCCCCCTTTACATACTGTATTACCCTTTCAATATCCTCATACACTTTCTCTATCTGTTCATCTTCAGCTTGCGACGTCGGCATGTATACCTGAACTATCGTTGTCGGTGTTGGTCTGCTGTCGATTCTGATTAGAACAACCCTGTCACTGAACTGTTCACAATAACACACCCTCTGCCCTACCTTCCTATTCATAACGAATCCTACACCTGTTATACCATTTTCTGCTGCTGTTGATATTACCCGATACTCATCTGACCAGAAATCCTTGTCTTCCTTCCACTTCACTTCACTGACCCCTACTATATCTAGATTGAGCCTTTGCATTTCCCTTTTCAGATTTTCTAGTTTCCCTACCACATTCAAGCTTCTGACATCCCACGCCCCGACTCGATCTACGAGTCGGAACTTACACTACTGGCCATTAAAATTGCTACATCACGAAGATGACGTGCTACAGACGGGAAGTTTAACCGACGGGAAGAAGATGCTGTGATATGCAAATGATTAGCTTTTCAGAGCATTCACACAAGGTTGGCGCTGAAGGCGACACCTAAAACGTGCTGAGATGAGGAAAATTTGCAACCTATTTGTCAGACACAAACAGCAGTTGACCGTCATTGTCTGGTGAAAAGTTGTTGTGATGCCTCGTGTAAGGAGGAGAAATGAGTACCATTACCTTTCCGACTTTGATAAAGGTCGGATTGTAGCCTATCGCGATTGCGGTTTAGGAGGGTAATATGGAATGCCGTGCTGAATCCCAACGGCCTCGTATCACTAGCAGTCGAGATGACAGGCATTTTATCCGCCTGGCTGTAACGGATCGTGCAGCCACGTCTCGATCCCTGAGTCAACAGATGGGGACGTTTGCAAGACAAAAACCATCTGCACGAACAGTTCGACGACGTTTGCAGCAGCGTGGACTATCAGTTCGGAGACCATGGCTGCGGTTACCCTTGACGCTGCATCACAGACAGGAGTACCTGCGATGGTGTACTCAACGATGAACCTGGGTGCACGAATGGCAAAACGTCATTTTTTTCGGATGAATCCAGGTTCTGTATACAGCATCACGATAGTCGCATCCGCGTTTGGCGACATCGCGATGAAGGCACATTGGAAGCGTGTATTCGTCATCGCCATACTGGCTAGTCACCCGGCCTGATGGTACGGGGTGCCACTGGTTACACGTCTCGATCACCTCTTGTTATCATTGACGGCACTTTGAACAGTGGAGGTTACATTTCAGATGTGTTACAACCCGTGGCTCTACCCTTCATTCGATCCTTGCGAAACCCTACATTTCAGCAGGATAATGCACGACCGAATATTGCAGGTCCTGTACGGGCCTTTCTGGATACAGATAATATTCGACTGCTGCTCTGGCCAGCACATTCTCCAGATCTCTCGCCAACTGAAAACATCTGGTCAATGGTGGCCGAGCAACTGGCTCGTCACAATACGCCAGTCACTACTCTTGATGAACTGTGGTATCGTGTTGATGCTGCATGGGCAGCTGTACCTGTACACGCCATCCAAGCTCTGGTTGACTCAATGGCCAGGCGTATCAAGGCCGTTATTATGGCCAGAGGTGGTTGTTGTGGGTACTGATTTCGCAGGAACTATGCACCCAAATTGCGTGAAAATGTAATCACATGTCAGTTCTAGTATAATATATTTGTCCAATGAATATCCATCCGTTTATCATCCCGCATTTCTTCTTGGTGTAGCAACTTTAATGGCCAGTAGTGAACTTTCTGGATTCACCTCCTAATAACAACAAACATGTGCACCTAATTCATCTGAAAGAAGTGTGAAGCAGAGAGGCTCAGCTGCTGGTGGTGCAGCGGTGACCGTCTGGGCCGTCAACCGGATGTGGGCTGCAGCGAGTGCGGCTGACATGTGGGGAAGGCGCATGGCGCAAGTAATTGGGCGCAACGCCGCCCCGGTTAGCGTGCCACGCCACGCGTGCGAAGTAGCGCAAGACGGGCGGCGGCGCTAAAAGTGCGCCACGCGAGGCCGCCGCCGCCCCCGAAGCCCCGTGACCCCGATTCGTCACGCGCCGGTCGATCCGCCGCCGCCGCCGCCGCCACCGCGTCTTACGCAACTTGTCGCGGAGCCACGCACCGTGGGTAGCGTCTGCCGCCCCCGCCACCTCACCCACCCAAGGTGATAACGCACAGCATGCCGCCTCTACCATCGGTACTCTTCATCCCAGCGAATTTCTCCTTCTACATGTGCAACACAGCTTGGCACAAGCAGTCGAGTGGCTCAAAGACTTGTTAAGCAGTAGAACCCAGTATGTTGTCCTCGATGGCAAGGGTTCATCACAGAGAAGGAGTGCTCCAGGGAAGTGTGACAGGACCGCTACTATTTTCTATATGCATAAACGATCTCATGGACAGGATGGACAGCAGTCTCTGTGACTGTTTGTTGATGATGCTGTGGTGTAGAGTAAGGCGTCGGAGTAACTGCAGAAGGATACAGTATATACGAAATCTCTAGTTGAAAAGGCAGCTAGCTCTAAATGTAGAAACGTGTAAGTTAATGTGGATGAGTAGCGAAAAATAAACGAGTAATTTTCGGACACAGGTCCCGGCGGAGGTTCGAGTCCTCTTTCGGGCATGGGTGTGTGTGTTTGACCTTAGGATAATTTAGGTTAAGTAGTGTGTAAGCTTAGGTACTGATGACCTTAGCAGTTAAGTCCGATAAGATTTCAGACAATTTCTTTTTCTTTCGGACACAGCATTAGTACTGCCCTGCTTGACAAGGTCATGTCATTTAAATATCTGGGTATAACGCTCAAAAGCGATATGAAACCGAACGAGCAAGTGAGGATTGTGGTAAGGGAGGTGAATGATCGACTTCGGATTATTCACAGAATTTTGGGAAAGTATGGTTCATCCGTAAAGTAGACTGCATAGAAGACTCTACTGAGACATAGTATTCTTGAGTACAGTTCGAGAGCCTGGGATCCATACCAGATAGGATTAAAGGTAGACATCGAAGCAATTCAGAGACGAACTGCTAGATTTACGAGGGTCACTCCAAAAGAAATGCACACTATTTTTGCAAAAATACAGTTTTCATTCTACTTGTGTGAAAGTTTTACAGTGTGTAGATACATCCTTCCCGCTTGTTTTCAAGCTTAGTTCAACCTGTTCCCGTGAGTGGCGACGTCACAGCATGTCTCCAAGATGGCTGCTATACTTGACGTTCGTCGGAAGCAACGTGCTGTCATAGAATTCCTATGCTGTGAAAACGAGACAGTGAGAAACATACACAAGACGTTGAAAAAGGTGTATGGAGATGCTGCTGTCGATCGCAGTACAGTTAGTCGGTGGGCAAGCAGGTTACGTGATGAAAGCGGGCACGGCAATATTGAGGATTGTCCTCGCAGCGGCAGGCCTAGCACTGCACACACTCCAGACAATGTGCAGAGAGTTGACGAATTGGTGACTGCTGACAGACGCATCACAGTGAACGAATTGTCACTCTACGTTGGGGTAGGGGAAGGATGTGTTTGCGGAATAGTGAAAGTGTTGGCGTTAAAAAAGGTTTGTGCCAGGTGGGTTCCCAGGATGTTAACAGTGGCTCACAAAGAAACAAGAAAAACGGTATGCAGCGAAGTTTTGAACAGTACGGCAATGGTGGAGATGAGTTTCTTGGAAGAATTGTGACAGGTGATGAAACATGGCTCCATCATTTTTCACCAGAGACGAAGAGGCAATAAATGGAGTGGCATCATTCAAATTCACCCAAGAAAAAAAATTCAAAAGCACACCTTCTGTTGGAAAAGTCATGGCTACGGTGTTTTTCAATTCCGAAGGACTCTTGCTTGTGGACATCATGCCAAGTGGAACCACCATAAATTCTGATGCATATGTGACGACACTGAAGAAACTTCAAGCTCCACTGAATCGTGTTCGACCACATCGGCAAAACCAGGATGTTTTGCCGTTGCACGACAGTGCACGGCCACATGTCAGTCACAAAACCATGCAAGCGATCACGCTGTCCTGGCTCCTTGTGACTATCATCTCTTTGGGAACCTGAAAGACTCTTCGTGGAACAAGGTTTGAAGATGATGACTCCCTTGTGCAAGCTGCCAAACAGTGGCTCCAACAGGTTGGTCCAGAATTTTAGCGTGCTGGTATACAGGCGCTGGTTCCAAGATGGCGTAAGGCAGTTGAGAGGGATGGAAATTATGTGGAGAAATGAAAATATTGTTCCTAAAGTATGTATCTACACACTGTAAAACTTTCAAACATGTAGAATAAAAGATGGATTAAAAAAAATAGTGCGCATTTCTTTTGGAGTGACCCTCGAATTAAAGGTTGGTTTGAACAACACATAAGCGTTGCAGAGATAATTCCGGATCTGACATGGATATCTCCGGAGTACTGCTGAGAAATTTTAGACAAACGGCATCTTAAATTGACTGTTATGCCACCACCAACATACATTTAACGTAAAGAAATCCTTTCGGTACTAAAGTCGTGTACCACATTTATACACATGGGTGACCTCCTAATATCGTGTCGGACCTCCTTTTGCAGGCATAGTGCAGTAACTCGACATGGTGTGGATCCGGCATGTCGTTGGAAGTCCCCTACAGAAATATTGAGCCATGCTACCTTTATAGCCGTCCATAACTGCGAATTTGTTGCCGGTGCAGGATTTTGCGCACGAACCGATTATGTCCCATAAATGTTCGCTGAGAATCATGTCGGGCGATCTGGGTGGCCTAATCATTCTTTCGCTTGTCCAGAATATTCTTCAGACCGATCACGGACAATTAAGGTCCGGTGACATTGTACACTATCATCCATAAAAATTCCAGCGTTGTTTGGGAACATAAAGTACATGAATGGCTGCAAATGGTCCCCAGGTAGTGTAACATAACCATTTAAAGTCAATAATTGGTTAATACGGACCAGAGAACCCAGTCCATTCCACGTAAACACAGCCCACATCATTATGAAACTACTACCAGCTTGCACAGTACCTTGTTGACAACTTGGGCCCATGGCTTCGTGGGGTCAGCGCCACAGTCGACCACTATCATCAGTTCTTACCAACTGAAATCGGTACTCATCTAACGAGGCCAAGGTTTTCCAGTGGTCTAGGATCCAGTCAGAATGGTCAGGAGGCCAGGACGATGTTGTGCTGTTTGCAAAGGCACTCGCGTCGGTCGTCTGCCACCATAGCATATTAACGCTAAATTTCACGTTGCTGTCCTAACCGATACATTTGTCGTACGTCCTACATTGATTTCTGCGGTTATTATATGTAGTAGTGTTTTCCTATTAGCATTGACCACTGGCTGTCGGCCACGGCATTGTCCGTGGTAGGAGGTAAAAGCGTAAAGTTTGGTTTTCCAGACACACTCTCAACATAGTGGATCTTGGAATATAGAATTTCCTAGTTGCTTGCGAATTGAAATGTCCCATGTATCTAGTTCCAACTACCATTCCGCGTTCAAAGTGAATTCCCGTCGTGTGGCCATAATAAGGTGGAAATGTTTTCACATGGATCGATCACATGAACACAAATGACAGCTTCGCCAGTGCACTGCCCTTTTATACCTTGTGTGCGCGACACTACTGCCACCTGCATATGTGCATATCGCTAGCCTATGTTTTTAGTCACCTCAGTGTATTTCAAGTGCGAGAACGTTTACCGAATGTTTGCGTGACATGTATCTGCGACGTGAACATACCACTCTGGTACTTATCTAGCGCCGGCCGTTGTGGACTAGCGGTTCTAGGCGCTTCAGTTCGGAACCGCGCTGCTGCTGCGGTCGCACGTTCGAATCCGGCCTCGGGCATGGATGTGTGTTATGTCCTTAGGTTAGTTAGGTCTTAGGTTAGTTGGGTTTAAGTAGGTCTAAGGGACTGAAGACCTCGGATGTTAAGTCCCATAGTGCTCAGAGCCATTTTTGAATTTATGTAGATGAATGTGGAAAATCGCCTTAAATCCAGACCAACAGTAATAAAAGGATAGGTCGAGAGCACATCACACTTCCCACAATAACAGAACGCGCATTTAAGAAATGGGCAAAAGAATGGTTTGTGATAGCCATTTGTACCGCTTAACCAAGAGGAATAGCTTAGAAAAACGACTATTTCTATGCTGCTGCGTAATATGGAAGCATATTGCGCACATCAGCGTATCATAGCACAGCCCAATGGAACTGTGACAACATTGCTCAATACTTTAAAATGGCATAAATTCGCTTCATTAAATTGTAATATTCCTGAAATAACTAAGCAGATTAGTGATATTTTATTCAGTGAATGAAGGCTGTTTAGAAAAATTTACTGGTATTACAGTTTGAATAATCTAACTTACAGCTAAGCGGTTCAAAGTACGAGGGGTGTTCAATAACTAATGCAACAATTTTTCCTGAAAACAGTTGCTTTTATGGGCGATGTCAGATCTAGCGTCTTGCTGGATGAATAACCTCTCCATCATCCACGTACTGCTTCCTGCGAGTGCATCCTTCATTGCGCCAAACAGATGAAAGTCAGAAGTTGCGAGGTCCGGGCTGTAGGGCGGATGACGAAGAACATTCCGATGACGTTTTGTGAGCTCCCCCTGCGTGCGCTGACTTGGGTGGATCCTTGTGTTGTTACGGAGAAGGAGGTGTTCGTTTTAATTCTTGTGTCGACGAACACGTTGCTGTCGTTTCTTCAATTTCCTGGCGGTAGTGCAATAGACGTCAGAGTTGATCGCTGCACCATGAGAGAGGACATCAAAGAGAATAACCTCTTCGGAGTTCCAGAAGACCGGCTGAATTTTTTCTTCGGAGTAGAGGTGGTATGACGCCCCTCCATGGATTGCCGTTTCGTTTCCAGTTACACGTGATGATTCCATGTTTCATCGCCTGTGACGAAGTCCAACAAAGAACTGTCACGATCAGTGCCGTAACGCGCAAGAAATTCCGCACAGATGGTTCTTCTGTCTTCTGTTACGCGGCGAAGAACCCAACGGGCATATATCTTCGGTAACTCCCTCAGTTGAGTAGCGAGTTTTTTAATTGTGCAGTCGGAAGAGAGTGCCCGCACGTTCGTTCCAACATGCAGAAGTCGCAGCTGTGTGCGGCCTGCCGGCATGTGGGGGATCGGACAGGTTCAAATGGTTCAAATGGCTCTGAGCACTATGGGACTTGACATCTGAGCTCATCACTCCCCTAGAACTTAGAACTAATAAACCTAACTAACCTAAGGACATCACACACATCCATGCCGGAGGCAGGATTCGAACCTGCGACCGTAGCGCTGGTTTGCATTGTTGTAATATTCACTATTGTAGTGTTGGGCAGCTGGATGTGGACAGCGGGTAGCGTTGTGCAGTTGGAGCAGTGGTGGATGTGGGGAGGGAGATGTCAGAGTTTTGAGAGAGGACGATCTGAACGCGTGTCCGCCCATAAAAAAAAAAAAAAATGTAAGACTGGATGTCATGAACTGATATGTATTATGACTTTTGAACACTATTAAGGTAAATACATTGTTTGTTCTCCATCAAAAACTTTTATTTGCTAACTATGCCTATCAGTAGTTAGTGCCTTCAGTAGTTAGAATCTTTTATTTAGCTGGCAGTAGTGGCGCTCGCTGTATTGCAGTAGTTCGAGTAACGAAGATTTTTGTGAGGTAATGTTAGTCAGGCCCATTCTTTTGTAGGGATTATTGAAAGTCAGACTGCGTTGCGCTAAAAAAAATATTGTTATCTGTTTACTGTTGATCAGAATAAGTAAAGAGAGAAATGTCTGAGTACGTTCAGTTTTGCTCGGCTGTTTGAAAATCAAATAACGTAAGAGGTTCATCAGCACTGTCATTCTTAATTTTTCTAAGGGGACGTTTCAAGATGTTTACCACCGCCTCTTCGAATATTCGCCACTTGGAGACGGCAGCCCTAGAGCTGACAAAGGCCTCGCCCTCGCCATAAAGACGTAACAAGGTTATGTCAGTGCAGCTTCCTTGGATAATTAACAAGTCGAATGTGTTTTTAGCCACGACGACACTCTACCCAGCTTACAAAGCAGCCAGATATACCGCACTCACAGTTATTCTCTGCGCAGCTATGTCTCATTCCACGTTGGTATACTGTGGATTATTCGTTCTGTCGGGCGGCGGGTTTGTTTTTAATAAGAAATATTAATTTGAAATATTAATTTGTTCGTTGCCATCTTTTACAAGAGCCTGAAAACTATTTTTGTGTTCAGCCAGTAAGCGATGGAGAACATACTGACCACAGTTTCCAAGCTGCAAGTCCACATTATTCTTGTGCTCACTGAAAGAAATGTTTCTACTTTCTATTTACTCATCGGGATCAGGAATAAAAATTTTGAGTTCTAAGTAATTCATATATTCAATTAAAGTTCACACGCACAAAGATAGTTATACTCCTGATAATAATAACAATAACAATGTCCCTATCATAAACAGCATTATAAGTACTTCAGAGGCGTCCTCTACGTTAGGTTATAATTAAATAATCATTTGCACTGACTTCTAATCGTCAATGTTAATTGCTCGCCACAAAAATGGAAAATAATCTCACCACTTGCCACGCGGTTTTTTTAACAATACGGGCGGCCCATAGACGGTTACTTCCGTGAAATCTAAGCGATCCAGGACGGAGTACAGTTCTCGCGAGTTCACTTCCCATTTGTACCGAAAACATGGGTTTGGTAGCAGCCTCGTTGTGTCATCGTCCGAGGCGGAGCGTAGTAAGTCCGAGTTTGGCTGACGCGAACGGAGTGATAGCTCCGCGTGAAGTGTGTGGTATTGCCTCTCACGCCTTATTTATACATGGGGGCAGCGGACGGCCGAAGGGAACACCTGCTGTCATCTGCTCTATGGGCAAGTAGCAGCGTCTAAATGGCCGCTTTCTCGGACATCTCTTATTTAATAACTCGGTCATGAATCAATTTACAATCTTTGTCATTTTTATATAAATGGATTTAATTTGGCTTTAATTACAGAAAATGATTTAGCTCGACTGCATTTAAAATTCGCCGACTAGGATTTTTAGAACGGAACCGACATTAGATCATTACCGTTAAACTACAACTTTAAGAGCCCTTGGATTGATTGGTATTTACGTCAAAGTTTTGGAACTTGTTATACATTTCTTATTTAATGGATGTAATCAAGTGCTGTAATCAGAACTTTCTATCATTAATATGAATGGTATTTAATCTATTAAAAATAAGCACGTTTTTCTTCCAGGTTTAGTTTTTAGTCAATTACTTGAAAATTATTAGAGGTAGCCGAATGGAGGCACGCAGTTAATGTTTTTATATCAAACTGAAGCTTCATACCAATATTTATCTTTCTAAGTCTAATATTTAGAGGCTTCAGTTTTTCGTAAAAACGCTGATCTTGACCGAAATATAGTTCCGACCCAAGTTTGGAAAAGCTACTTTAATTTTCAGTTTTATCTTTAGATTACGGCGCAATACTTTGTATGCTACGCACAGGCGCATTATGATGACGGGGCGCTAGTAGCAGTGAAATGGGGTGCGTCCCGGCACACTGGCTCGCCTCTGTATCCCTCAAACGATACAGCGCTTGTTTTGCCACAGTTCTTCGTCGACGTGAATATTGGCACAGAGGTCTTTCGTCTTGCTGCAAGGGGAAGTCGAAAAGTAAGTTATATGTTATTATGGCAGTCCAAGTAATTTTTACTGAATTATGCACTACGTAATGTACGAATGCATAGTTTCGCGGCGATATATACTGATGAAATTTTCTCGTGCTTCCAGCCGCCTCCGGTGGTTAAAATCCATGAGCTTTCCGTCGAGTTCTCCTCGGTAATTGTCAAGTGGTGGCTATTGAATGATTGCTGCTGCCGTCCTTATATAGCCACGCTGTCTTCAGTGACGTCACTGGTGCTCGGTCCAGCGCTATATATGGTAATGTTTTCATTGCGCGCTTGCCACGCCCGCTTCAGCTTTCCGATGGCTGGGTTCCAAGCTGTGCTTAGCTGCAGGCCGCCATCTTTATTAAGGGTGTTGTCAGAAATTTGTTACTCGATCGGTTCTTTTATAACACTGTCCCAAAAACTAGTAGTTAGCGTAATAACAGATGCCTCGGAAAACGCAATACAGTGTCCGTTTTCTAAAGCATGTTGCGCTACCGCTGATTTCTCAGGATACCGTAGGGGAAAACATCTCTCGTGTTCCACACGGGACTGTTCAGTAGTACATACAGTCTGTCCGATAAAGAACAGTCCACACCCACACGGTATTTTATACACTCGTGGCGTTCTGGGTCCAACATCGTCTTTCAAAGGCCTCATTAGCTGTCGAATTTTAGCCGGTGCCCTAAAAACCGACTCGATTTTATGCTTCTTTTGAAGCCGGCTAATCTTTCCTGTTGGCGAGCCACAGAACGGAAAGAACGCAAGCTTCTTCGTGCCCTCCTCGGAGGTCTTCTGCTTATGTTTTTAGGCAAGATGGCTTGCGAAATCTGGCGGTTGTTGTAGCCATTTTCTTTCCGTAAGTGGCTCAGTTCCTTTGGAAGACTTTCAGCGTCTGAAACGGTTTTCGCTCGATGCACCAATGTCCTCAAAACAGAACTTTTCTGCAAAGGGTGATGATAGCGGGTAGCAAGCAAATAACGGTCTGTGTGTGTGGGTGTCCGCTGAGGCTGAGACACCCATTTTCTTTCCGGCGGACTAGGACGTCTAGAAAAGCTAAGGCACCATCTGTCTCTAATTCCATCGTGAATCTGATGTTATCATGGATGCTGTTGATTTGGTTTAAAAATTCTCCCACCTATTCACGCCCATGAGGCCAGACAACGAATGTGTCGCAACGTAACGATAAAAGCAACTAGGCTTTGCAGGAGCCGTGTCCAGGGCGGCATTCTCAAAGTACTCCATGAAGAGGTTGGCTATAACTGGAACTAATGGGCTTCCCATCGCGAAGCCGTCAGTCTGGCTTGAAAGTGACACAGATAAATGACACGACTTTCAACATTGTCACCAAGTCTGTGTAAACAATAGTCGGAACATTCTACCAATGGAAATCGACAACGAAAAGCCGGTCCTGGAACACGAAGCCATTCCAGAACCGCTGTATGAATGTTCCCATCGTTGGAAGATCTCTTTCCTCGCCTCCTCCCCCTTCCCACACGTTCTTTCAGCTGACCGAAAAAATTAAAACTGCATGTTGGAAGACCTCGACTTCCCCATCACCATCACGCATGTCCTAGCGGCCGTGGTTAATTTATTGGCAACATTTCAGTACGGCTGGACGCGACAGAGAATTTGGTGCATATACCTCCAGAATTTCACTATGAGTCTTCGTGCAATTTTGACTTTTCTGCCATAAGAAGCATAGTGTCCCGCATACTTTAGCGTTGTAGTGCGTTTCAGTTTCCCGCACTATTTGAATCGCACATTGTGGATGCGCCTGTTATTCCCTACCTCAGCGGAACTGTGACGGCAGGAAACCCGGAACGTGTACTCTCTTCTGAGACTGCACCACTCCTGTTGCGCGAAAGTCTTAGCGTGTGACGACGTTTGTCACTTCCTTTCTAAAGTCCCTACGTAGATAACATCACCCTCTGACCTTCAAAACTTTGAAGTCTTACTGGCAAACTCCAGCCATGCTCTTAATTCAGTCGTGTCGCGAAATGATAGTACGGGTGGACGCTAGAAACGACTCAAGCCTGGGGTCAATACTACGAGCTGCCGGCCACACAAGTGCTGTCGCTAAGCTGGTAAGCGCTATGGCAAATGCCGCCCCTTGCGACGAATATCTAGAGCTCTCATGGCTAGTTAACAACTACCATTCTCTCACCGTGTACTTTTCCTCTGACGGCATTTGCAATTCGAGCTACACTGAACATCCAAAGGCACTGGTACACCTACCTAATCTCGTGTAGGGTCCTCGCCAGCACACAGAGGTGCCGCAACGCGGCGTGGCATGGACTCGACTAATGTCTGAAGTACTGCTGGACGGAAATGACACAATGAACCCTTCAGGGCTGTCCATGAATCCGTTAGACTCGTATGTATTCGTAACAGGGGTCCCATGTTACTCCAACTGCACGCACCCCACGCCATTACAGAGCCTCCACAAGCTTGAGCAGTCCCTTGCTGACATGCAGGCACCATGGATTCATGAGGTTGTCTCTATATCCGTACTCGTCCGTCCGCTCGATTCAAATTGAAACGAGACTCGTCCGACCAGGCAACATGTTTCCAGTCATCAACAGTCCAATGTCGGTACTGACGGGCCCAGGCGAGGCGTAAAGCTTTGTGTCGGGCAGTCATCAAGGGTATACGAGAGGGCCTTCGGCTCCGGAACCCCATATCGATGATGTTTGGTTGAATGGTTCGCACGTTGACGCTTATTGGTGGCCCAGCATTGAAATCTGCAGCAAATTGCTGAAGGCTTGCGCTTCTGTCGCGTTGAACGATTCTCTTCCGCCGTTGTTGGTCCCGTTTTTGCAGGATCTGTTTCCGGCAACAGCAAAGTCTGAGAGTTGATGTTTTACCGGGTTCCTGATATTCACGGTACACTCGTGAAACGGTCGTAAGGGAAAATCTGCCTCGCAGATGTTGTGTCCTGTCGCTCGTGCCATTGTAGCAGCAGTAACCGATCTAACAACTGCGCCAGGCACTTGCTTTCTTATATTGGCTTTGGCGACTACAGTGCCGTATTCTGCCTGTTTACGTATCTCTGTACCTGAATACATATGTTTACATCAGTTCTTTGGCGCTTGAGTGTACTATCAGAGGCGAGTGCAATAGCCAGTAACTACACTGAGGTCGAGCTATAGTACTGAGGCCGAGCTGTAGTATCTGAATTGTCAAACTTATTAGTCATCGTAGCCAAATATCAGTTCTTTTGAGAGCCAAATGTTTTAAACTTGAGGTGTCTAACTAGGTACATTGTTATTAAGTTAATTAGGCAGAACCAATTTCACCGGATGATTATTGAAACCGGGGACACTTTGGCATACGTGGCTTCTGCACCCGAAACACGACAGACCCTTTTTTGGCAAAAATAAACACTGGCCATCCGGCCAGGCTGCGCACGTATCAAAGCAGCGTGTCAATAAGTGATCCACCATCACAACGTCGGCCTCCGCTGTGAAATCACCGGCACTCTGGCGTCGTCTTGGCAGGACTGCCTGCCAAGGGCGTCCAGCCACTGCCCGACGATCGGGGGTCGAACTCAGGCTTTGCCACTGATCGACCCACTAGAGCATGGAGCGTTGACCAACGCTAATCGTCGCCAGCCGGCTGCCGGTCCATATTCCACAAGCCCCGGACATGCTCGCTCGTCACTTGCCAAGAGAGGACGGGACTCAGTACCAGACTGTCAGCGGGCAAAGTCTGTCCGATGCGGCAGCCCCGACGCAGCCCGGCCGCTACCCGGGACTGTCTCCGACGGAAGGTGGCGCCGCGCCTAGGCCACACAAAGCAAACTCGAAGCAGCGGCTGTTGTCCAACTGCAACGCTTCGCTGCCACCCGGTCCGTGGGTCGAGGTCCACCTTCCAGCAGCCGACAGATGAGGGCCTGAACTTGTAACAGATTAATATAGAGATTCTGCTAGCTGCCGACGGCCTCTGGTTCTCCCCAGTTTACCATGCATATGCACACCCTGTACACTTCCTAAGTTTTCAGTTAGAGTTAGTACACAGATATGTGAACTGATGCTGCTGACATTATTAATAACTAAATGTCACGGGATTTTCCGGCCTTATTCCAAAGTCCCCTCCAAAACTGTCTAGTTAAACCGGATACATTGATTACCAGGCCCCTCCAAAGCTGTCTAGTTAAATCCAATACGTTGCTTACCACAGCCAAAGGAACGGCCCACAGCTTATGTGGCGATACGAGCCTGCTTCCGCGGGATGAGTTCCTGCACAACGGCGTACACAGGGCTTACGTACGTGAAACGTGCTACACTACAAACCTACAAACTCTAATAGAAGAACCTCTTATTGGTGGTGTAACAGTACTGCAATAATCGCCATCGTCTGCAGACTGCGCGCAAGCAAGGCACAAGGTCGCACGCTAACGATTATGCACATCAAAGAAATGCCGACAGTGGACACGCTG
Source organism: Schistocerca piceifrons (assembly GCF_021461385.2). Taxonomy (NCBI): domain Eukaryota; kingdom Metazoa; phylum Arthropoda; class Insecta; order Orthoptera; family Acrididae; genus Schistocerca; species Schistocerca piceifrons. The sequence goes on from NC_060138.1 coordinate 906,004,655, forward strand.
ACCTTCCCAGCACTTCATCTACACATGTGGCTTACCTTCACAGACACCAGTGATCTTTGATCCTCAGAGAGATTACCACGGCAGCCAGGCTACCTGAACACTCGACACCGCCACCAGCACGATTCTAACGCGAAGACGTGAGAATAAGTCTGATCTGTCACATCCAAATCTGAGTCACTTGCCCAAACACGGTTCTAAATATGCGCTGATAATTAAGACTGTAGAAAGTACCGTCTCACAGCGTGTAAATGCTTGTCTAACGGTCCCAAATTGTATCTTGGTGACGGTTTAAACCTGTAGAGGCTTATGGTAATAAGCTGCAAAATGCGCAAGCGGAGTTGACGGATTAGAGAACTGCGTAATGCTTGTAACAACCTATAATTTTGGTAGAACTGTAGAACACTTCTTACTAATAACGCAACAATCATAAATGTTGGATTGAATACGAGAACAGGAAAGGGGAAACAAAGTGTTAAAAACTTCTGATATACAAAATTTAAATCTTACTTGGCTTATTGATCTTACCATCTTATTCTTGAAATGATCTAATGTCGGCCTGACCACAGACACCGTAATCACTTTGATGCTTAAAGACACCGGGCGACAATGCAACTCGTTTCACAGAATTACTGTCAGAAACAGCTTAAGCTGGAACGTTCACATAGATAATGTTGTCGGGAAGGCAAACCAAAGACTATTTTTTATTTGCAGAACACTTAGAAGGTTCAACAGGTCTACTAAAGAGACTGCCTACACTACGCTCGTTCGTTCCCTGCTAGAGTACTGCTGTACTGTGTAGGATCCTTGAAGGATAGGATTGATGGAGGACATCGAAAAAGTTCATAGAAGGGCAGATAGTATTATATTATCGTGAAATAGAGGAGCGAGTGGCACGGGTATGATAAGCGAGAGATCTTTACACGAAATTTCTCCTCTGAACGCGAGTGTTACCAATTTACTCGGGCAGAAATGATTATCATGATAAAATAAGGGAAATCAGAGCTTGTGCAGCTCATTTGCCCCACGTGTTGTTACAGAGTGGAACGGAAGAGAAAGAGTCTGAGGGCGGTTTGAATGACCCCCTGCCAAACACTAAAGTGTGAATTGCAGAGTAGCCATGTAGATGTACAGGGAATAGACAAATAATGTGAACACTTGAATGAGATTTTCACTCTGCAGCGGAGTGTGCGCTGATATGAAACTTCCTGGCAGATTAAAACTGTGTGCACGACCGAGACTCGAACTCGGGACCTTTGCCTTTCGCGGCAAGTGCTGTTCCATCTGAGCTACCCAAGCACGACTCACGCCCCGTCCTCACAGCTTTACTTCCGCACAGTTTTAATCTGCCACAATGTGAATACCTGTTCTTACTTGGGAATGGGCTGGACCCCATTTGCCCGTAATACAGTTGCGATTATTCTTGGAATACTAGCATATATTGATCCTATAGCCACTCTTCGATCAGAACCTCTCCTAACCTCTGTAGTGACGACGGAGGCGGAAATCCGCTCCGGAGTCTGCGCTCCAATACCACCCACAAGGGTTCGAAAATGTTCAACTCCGTGGACTGTGCTGACCAGGGAAGACGCTGCAGCTCAGCTACATGCTCCTCATTCCATGACTATACTGTCCTGGCTGTGTGAATGGGTGCATTATAGTCTTGAAATATGGCATCATTGTTGGGGAACAACATTTGAATCATGGGGTGCACCTGGTCACCTAAAATGTTCACATAATCGTTGACTTTAACACTGCCTTTGTGAGTAATGATGGTAGCAGCAGAATACGATGATATGGCTACACACACCATCACACTTCCACCTCCATACATAGCGTCGGAATCAAGCAATCAGGATTGTAAACTTCTTTTGGCGTTCTCCAGACGTAAACCTGGCCTGATATTGGAAATAACGAAAACGTTGACTCCTCGGACCATATGACGTGTTTCCACTGATCATCCATATGGGATCTATGGTCCTGACACCAAGTTTTACGCTTTTTTGCGTTGGTTGTTGTCACTAATGGTTGCTCGTCCATGAATATTCGCTTTTGAAGTTCCCGGTGACAGTGTCGATAGATACGGGTTTTCGGAGACGGCTACTGAGTTCTGCAGTCACTTTAGCCACTGTAGTTTTGTGTTGTTTTGACTTAATTCGTGTTAACGTACGACAGTCCCTGTCATTTAGTTTTAATTTGCGCCCACTATTACGTTTACATGGTGATGTCTTTCCGCGTTTTGTGTAGGCTGTCATGACCGTTGAAACAGTTGCTCTTGAAACATGTAATAAGTTGGCTGTCTTGGTTACTGATGCTCCAGCTAATAGGGCCCCCACAATCTGCCCTCTTTGGAACTCTGTTAGGTCTTCCATTGCACGTCGACCTCGGGCTCTGAATGCAGATACGGAGTGTGCACTGCCCGTAAACAACCTGCACTGATGCCTAGTCGGCACTGAACATGTACAGTCCAGCGCGACACGTGCCTTACCTGCGTTATTGACCGTCAAACACAACCATTCTATTACCACCACTGTTCACATCATTCTGCCTGTCCACTGTAGATGTAGATGTAGAACGAAGTGTTAGCATCCGTTCGTAAAGTAATAGTAGCCGGCCAGATGTAATCTGAAACCGAGAGGGGTTGCGACCCTCTGTAGTACGCTGCACCGTATGTGCAAAATGAGTGGTTAGTGTCGTTTCTTGGGCTACTGGGATCAGCTGGTGAACTTCCACTCAGTTGCCACCCACCTCGTACCACATGGGAATTTCTCTTAATGGGCAGTAATTTGGACCTCCGCGCAAAGTTTTACTGGTGTCTAGTTATGTGTGGCTTCTAATACACCATTCGAGAATCCTGATTCCTCTATATTCTGCACTGCCTATCTTTCACTCCTTCTAACTTTGGCCATTACAGCACCAAAATCTGTCTTGACGTCGCAAAAAGAGTAGTTTTACAAGCAACTTGGTGCAGTGGTCCTTAGTGCATGGTAACAAGCAAAAGCAAACACCCTCCGAACAGGCGTTGCAGGCCCAGAGGTACTGACCGGTCGCCGTGTCATCCTCAGCCCTTAGGCATCACAGGACGCGTATATGGAGGGTCATGTGGTCAGCACATCGATCTTCCGGCCGTTGTCAGTTTATGTGACCAGTGCCGGTACTTCTCTATCAAATAGCTCCACAATTGACCTTATAAGGGCTGAGTGAACCCCATTTGCCAACAGCACTTGGCAGACCCGGACAGTCACCCATCCAAGTGTTAGCCAAGCCCGACAGCGCTTAACATCTGTGACCTGACGGTAACCGTTGTTACCATTCTGCCAAGGCTGTTGGCCCGTAGCACACACTAGATGTAAAAATATATCACTAATGTAACGAAGACGTTTTCCGCGATGGATTTATTGTACCAATTATTCTAGGTGCACTTGTTGGCTCAGATATTTATAAAATACCGAGCTCTTGCCTATCTCTGGCAGGAAAGCAATTGGCTTTCAAAGAGTTGAGACATGTTCCAAGAATGAGAAAGAGGTGTCTTCATAAGAACAGATTATGTGAGCGCCAAAAGCGGTCTGTCGTCAGCACCGCCGTTGTTCCCATCACATGGGAGACACTCCTCCGTAAACAGGCCACATTTTCTACGCGTTGCTGAGTAAGCGGCTCGTTCGAAACGCGTTCAATACGTAATGCATCACATTTTCTTATGAAAGCGGTAGGTTTTGTTACGGATTCCGATACACCATATTATTACGCCCACTTATGGCTATAAAACTCTGTTTGCCAACATAATCTCCCTTCAATGTGATGTCCCTGCGCCACACTACTGTGAGGCTTGTTTGTCCGCATGGTAGTGCTCTACCGGCCGATGTCGGAGTCAACGTTTTGCTGCGTCAATAACCTTCCCATCACCCGCCTACTGCTTTCCGCGGAGTGCATCCTCCATTGGGCCAAGCAGATGGAAGCCGGAAGGTGTGACATCCGGGATGTATCCCTTTGCGTATCCCAATTAGTGTACTGGCGTGTCAGCAGGGCTAAGAGAGATGTCCAGTTGAGCGGCGAGGTGTTTGATTGTGATCTGTCGATCGCCTCGAACGAGAGTGTCTGCACGTTCCAACAGTGCAGGAGTCACAGCTGGGTTCGGCCGCCAGGCACGTGGGAGATTGTACGGGTTTGAGCGATCTTGTTACGATGATGACAATCGCCTCGCCAAACCACGCACTGTGCTTTATTTCACTGCCAGGTCTCCGTAGACATTCTGCAAGCTCCTTTGAATATCTGCGAGTTCTGGATTTCCGCGAAAATAAACTCAACGACAACCCTCTGCTTGGAAAGCACCTCCGTTGCAGACGCCATTTTGAAGGCTACGTGTAGCGCCGCCACTTATCGAAACTTCATGAAACTATATGAGCTGAAGAGGAAATATTCCACGATCTCCCACAACAAATTCCGCATTTTGTCAACCAGAAAACGGCCGATAAAGGAGTGTGTTGCGTTACACGCTCATATACGTATTAAGGTTGTTGACACGCTTTCTAATTGCTCCGAAGCTTTTGGCACTGAGTCCCAGCAGTCTGAAGCGTGTGCTAGAACACGTGTCTACTCTAACTAGATTCTCTACATCTACAGCTCACAAACCATCTTATGGCGTTTGGCGAAGGTTGCTTTATGCACTAACCTTACTTATCCCTTCCCTGTTACAGTCACGGATAGCGCAAAACAAAAAATGGTTCAAATGGCTCTGAGCACTATGGGACTTAACTTCTGAGGTCACCAGTCCCCTAGAACTTAGAACTAATTAAACCTAACCAACCTAAGGACATCACACACATCCATGCCCGAGGCAGGATTTGAACCTGCGACCGTAGCGGTCGCGCGGTTCCAGACTGTAGCGCCTAGAACCGCTCGGCCACTCCGGCCGGCCGGATAGCGCACACGAAGGACTACTGGTAGGCCGACGTATGAGCTAAACCTTTCAATTTTACTTTCATCAACCTTTGTAGAAGCGGGAGGAAGCAGGATAGTGGCTTACTTTTCTGGGACCATACGCTCTCGAAATTTTAGCAGTAATCCACTTTAAATCAGTCCACACACATACCACCAGGTAATTAACGGATGGGACTGCAGGCTGTGATTTTCCGACGATCATGTTGCATTTCCACCTCTTTATGCGCAGAACGTTATATTTATTATGTTGGCCGGCCGAAGTTGCCGTGCGGTTAAAGACGCTGCAGTCTGGAACCGCAAGACCGCTACGGTCGCAGGTTCGAATCCTGCCTCGGGCATGGGTGTTTGTGATGTCCTTAGGTTAGTTAGGTTTAACTAGTTCTAAGTTCTAGGGGACTAACGACCTCAGCAGTTGAGTCCCATAGTGCTCAGAGCCATTTACACTCCTGGAAATGGAAAAAAGAACACATTGACACCGGTGTGTCAGACCCACCATACTTGCTCCGGACACTGCGAGAGGGCTGTACAAGCAATGATCACACGCACGACACAGCTGACACACCAGGAACCGCGGTGTTGGCCGTCGAATGGCGCTAGCTGCGCAGCATTTGTGCACCGCCGCCGTCAGTGTCAGCCAGTTTGCCGTGGCATACGGAGCTCCATCGCAGTCTTTAACACTGGTACCATGCCGCGACAGCGTGGACGTGAACCGTATGTGCAGTTGACGGACTTTGAGCGAGGGCGTGTAGTGGGCATGCGGGAGGCCGGGTGGACGTACCGCCGAATTGCTCAACACGTGGGGCGTGAGGTCTCCGCAGTACATCGATGTTGTTGCCAGTGGTCGGCGGAAGGTGCACGTGCCCGTCGACCTGGGACCGGACCGCAGCGACGCACGGATGCACGCCAAGACCGTAGGATCCTACGCAGTGCCGTAGGGGACCGCACCGCCACTTCCCAGCAAATTAGGGACACTGTTGCTCCTGGGGTATCGGCGAGGACCATTCGCAACCGTCTCCATGAAGCTGGGCTACGGTCCCGCACACCGTTAGGCCGTCTTCCGCTCACGCCCCAACATCGTGCAGCCCGCCTCCAGTGGTGTCGCGACAGGCGTGAATGGAGGGACGAATGGAGACGTGTCGTCTTCAGCGATGAGAGTCGCTTCTGCCCTGGTGCCAATGATGGTCGTATGCGTGTTTGGCGCCGTGCAGGTGAGCGCCACAATCAGGACTGCATACGACCGAGGCACACAGGGCCAACACCCGGCATCATGGTGTGGGGAGCGATCTCCTACACTGGCCGTACACCACTGGTGATCGTCGAGGGGACATTGAATAGTGCACGGTACATCCAAACCGTCATCGAACCCATCGTTCTACCATTCCTAGACCGGCAAGGGAACTTGCTGTTCCAACAGGACATTGCACGTCCGCATGTATCCCGTGCCACCCATCGTGCTCTAGAAGGTGTAAGTCAACTACCCTGGCCAGCAAGATCTCCGGATCTGTCCCCCATTGAGCATGTTTGGGACTGGATGAAGCGTCGTCTCACGCGGTCTGCACGTCCAGCACGAACGCTGGTCCAACTGAGGCGCCAGGTGGAAATGGCATGGCAAGCCGTTCCACAGGACTACATCTAGCATCTCTACGATCGTCTCCATGGGAGAATAGCAGCCTGCATTGCTGCGAAAGGTGGATATACACTGTACTAGTGCCGACATTGTGCATGCTCTGTTGCCTGTGTCTATGTGCCTGTGGTTCTGTCAGTGTGATCATGTGATGTATCTGACCCCAGGAATGTGTCAATAAAGTTTCCCCTTCCTGGGACAATGAATTCACGGTGTTCTTATTTCAATTTCCAGGAGTGTATTATGTTGATGGTCAACTTGCAATCCCTGCACCTACCCTCGATCCACTAAGCGTCTTTCTGAACTCTGTTACAACTTCTTGGCGTTACACTTTTCTATATGCGACAGAATCGTCTGTGAGCAGCCTCAAGTAGCTTCTGAAGATATCCGCTAGGTACATATTTTGTAATTATTAATTAGACACTGTGGTGCGACACCCGCCCGTTTTTTAAACTTCTGTACTTTATATGCCGTTGATGTTCTGAATAACCAATAGAAAAAACGTGGAATAGAGAAAAAACATGTGAGTTACCGACGAAATAGATATTTTCAGGCGATATAATGGGGTTATTGTGGCCACTGGCTTCGAAGTTACTCACACTGTACGGCCTGCTAAAAATACACTTGCAACCCGTCGTTATCTCAATAATCGAAACACTGACTACCTAGGTATTCGTCTAAATTATTGGCGTCTATTGCCCGTCGCTGTAAATATCATATCACTAATTCTAGAAAACTTATTGACGTTACAAATAAAGTGGGAATGGGCGCAGGCGATTTTATGATAAGTTTCGATGTGCTATCTCTACTATGACGTTTCATTTTACACACATCGAATTTGCTTTCCATCGTAAGCACCTCAAAAATCGCCAGTTAGTTCTGGTCCACTTACTTTCCATATAGTGGAAAATAAATATTATCAAATAATATTAGAGGAAGTCATAGAAATATGGAATACGATTTTGTTTTTCGTACACAAATGTCGCAGATTTTCACATTAAGCAAACAAAATATCTGTAGCTCATGCTGTGTGATGTATTGTAATGCTTCCTATTTTTTTCGAATACATACTACATAAGGAACATTTGTAAATCATGCTTAACACGAAGTTTGACATTTTTGACTCATCAGATTTTTGAGTAAAAATAAAGTTTGTTAAAGTTAAAGCAACTAATGGAGAATCTAATAATTCATTGTCAAAGTAAACACTACAAAACATGATAACACAGTAGAAAAACAGGGACTATACCATTTTCAGTTATTAAATACGCTAACATTTTCTCTTGTGAAAACTAGAGATCTGCGAATGAGGTTGCTGTGGATTTTGGAATGTAATATCCTTTTTGCGCGACTTCAAGAAATGGCGTAACCACCCTCTCCCAGCCTGTTCCCCAAAAATGAATTCTGGATATTATTGGCCTCGGCAAACTGAAACGCTGTCAGTTGAGAGATCCTTTCGGGTAAGTACAAAAAAATTAGTTTCCATTGTCGTGCTGTATTCAATCAGTTGTTATTCCTGTTCGTTAGACAGAACAGTTTTTCGCCCAAGTTCGGTCTTTGTGACTAAATCAGCCGGTAAATCTGATTGTAACACCCTGCATAGAGTGACCCTGGGAACTTCGAAAGTTTTTGCACCTTCAAGTAGTCCATCTTCTTTTCTCTAACCTTTTTAATTGCTGTTTGCATGGCAGACTGATCTCATTGTTTTCTTGCTCGTGAAGTCATTTCTGAAACAATACCTGTAAATGAAACTGTTTGTGAAAGTACGGTACAAATATGGAATATTAGTATTACTTAGTAGTGACACAGACATCTTAAAATTCACAAACGCAGATAAAATCGAAAATTAAATTTAAATAGGCAACACACACGCCATTTCATAGCTTAATGTATTAGCTAAACTTCTGTTTAGGAAACACATTTATAATTTACGTATTATGACACGAATGAAACTGAAAACCACCAACCTATAATAATTGTTCCTCCTATTGAATTTATTAAAACAGCTTCACTCACTTGCAGTGACTGCCAATGCAATATGAATGCATCACAAAGCAGCATTTTCAAGTAGCTCACCAGAGTACAGCACTCACATGGCAAGAAGCCGTAGTATTTCATATTACTACCTCTTTTCCATACTTGTACCTCTTTCTGTGTTAATATCATTAAATAGTATTATTGATATAATATTAATATAACTAAAATATAATATACTTAAATAATATTTAAAATAATATACATATAATGTATCAATAGCATAAAATAATATAATATAATGATAAAATAATAATAATATTAGTGTAATATAATTAAATAATATTATTAAATTACAATTATATTTCCTTTTGTCGCCCACCATGGCCAATATTTTCATTGAAAATCTGAACAACTCTCTTCTTGATTTCGTCGTTATGTTGATGATAACTTTCTGATACGTCGCCATGGCAGGAGCACGTTGAACGTTTTATTGATCAGGTGGCTACCATATGTACTAACAAAAAATGTATGGAGAAGGGAGGAAAGCATTCCTGTTTAAACGTTTAGTGAAGCAGAAATATGGTTGGCTTGGCCACTTTGTACATCGTAAATTGTCGATGCAGCTCACTACCTTAACAGGTACAGTTCCTATTTACTTGCAAAAAAGAGAGCTGTACTGATTACCATAATTCAAAGAACTGAAATGACATCTTACTAGAACCATGTCGGTACTGAAATAAACCAGCTTGCATCTCTGTTAAGGCAAAATGACCACGGGCACAAACAAAGTCAGGTCACCACTCATTCGGTCGGTCTACATACTGCATCAGTCAGCGATGCCCACGTTTCATGGAGGAGCATCGACTAAAACCAATCACATAGAGAACAGGCAAGGCATTAAGTCGTTTTTGGGTCACTTAAGAAAATCAGGGAGATGCTGCTCCCTATTAGGAGCGTCATGACCGCAGAGTCCCAGGTCACTTCAATGTACCATGTGATTATCATTCTAAGCGGTCGACGTGAATATACACTCCTGGAAATTGAAATAAGAACACCGTGAATTCATTGTCCCAGGAAGGGGAAACTTTATTGACACATTCCTGGGGTCAGATACATCACATGATCACACTGACAGAACCACAGGCACATAGGCACAGGCAACAGAGCATGCACAATGTCGGCACTAGTACAGTGTATATCCACCTTTCGCAGCAATGCAGGCTGCTATTCTCCCATGGAGACGATCGTAGAGATGCTGGATGTAGTCCTGTGGAACGGCTTGCCATGCCATTTCCACCTGGCGCCTCAGTTGGACCAGCGTTCGTGCTGGACGTGCAGACCGCGTGAGACGACGCTTCATCCAGTCCCAAACATGCTCAATGGGGGACAGATCCGGAGATCTTGCTGGCCAGGGTAGTTGACTTACACCTTCTAGAGCATGATGGGTGGCACGGGATACATGCGGACGTGCAATGTCCTGTTGGAACAGCAAGTTCCCTTGCCGGTCTAGGAATGGTAGAACGATGGGTTCGATGACGGTTTGGATGTACCGTGCACTATTCAGTGTCCCCTCGACGATCACCAGTGGTGTACGGCCAGTGTAGGAGATCGCTCCCCACACCATGATGCCGGGTGTTGGCCCTGTGTGCCTCGGTCGTATGCAGTCCTGATTGTGGCGCTCACCTGCACGGCGCCAAACACGCATACGACCATCATTGGCACCAAGGCAGAAGCGACTCTCATCGCTGAAGACGACACGTCTCCATTCGTCCCTCCATTCACGCCTGTCGCGACACCACTGGAGGCGGGCTGCACGATGTTGGGGCGTGAGCGGAAGACGGCCTAACGGTGTGCGGGACCGTAGCCCAGCTTCATGGAGACGGTTGCGAATGGTCCTCGCCGATACCCCAGGAGCAACAGTGTCCCTAATTTGCTGGGAAGTGGCGGTGCGGTCCCCTACGGCACTGCGTAGGATCCTACGGTCTTGGCGTGCATCCGTGCGTCGCTGCGGTCCGGTCCCAGGTCGACGGCCACGTGCACCTTCCGCCGACCACTGGCGACAACATCGATGTACTGTGGAGACCTCACGCCCCACGTGTTGAGCAATGCGGCGGTACGTCCACCCGGCCTCCCGCATGCCCACTATACGTCCTCGCTCGAAGTCCGTCAACTGCACATACGGTTCACGTCCACGCTGTCGCGGCATGGTACCAGTGTTAAAGACTGCGATGGAGCTCCGTATGCCACGGCAAACTGGCTGACACTGACGGCGGCGGTGCACAAATGCTGCGCAGCTAGCGCCATTCGACGGCCAACACCGCGGTTCCTGGTGTGTCCGCTGTGCCGTGCGTGTGATCATTGCTTGTACAGCCCTCTCGCAGTGTCCGGAGCAAGTACGGTGGGTCTGACACAGCGGTGTCAATGTGTTCTTTTTTCCATTTCCAGGAGTGTACTTCCCACGTAACAACACCGAACGCTTTTTCTGAAAACTACTTAGAGAAAACTACTCATGACGGAACTACAACAGATCTAATAGTAATAAACAGACCTGAACTATAACTGCATTTTAGTCTTGACCGCAGTTGCCGGCCTTGGTGACCGAGCGGTTCTAGGCGCTTCAGTCCGGAACCGCGCGACCACTACGGTCGCAGGTTCGAATCTTGCCTCTGGCATGGATGTGTGTGATGTCTTTAGGTTAGTTAGGTTTAAGTAGTTCTAAGTTCTAGGGGACTGAAGACCTCAGATGTTAAGTACCACAGTGCTCATAACAATTTGAACCACTTTTTGACCGCAGTTCTTTATTAACGTCACAAAATCTTAAGCGTTTCGGCATTCTGTGATTTTCAAAGGACACTAAAAATATAAGTACAGAGTATGTTTTTGAAATAACGTAAAGCGTAAGTTGAAGAATAAAAAACAGGGTTTCAGTGCTGAATGTATTACAAAATATTCTCTTCAACTACAATAAAGCTGCACAGACTGATTTAAAATATATTTATTAGTTATAAAGCAACTACGAACACTAGGCCCACACTACTGAATAATTTAGTATTAGAGATGTTCTAGCTGATCTTCAAAACTGGTGGTCCGAAGGAGTTTGTCGTGCGAAGTATACTATAAGAGGTTATAAAAAATTTCTATTTGAGGGTGCTGATGCAGCGTATATGCAACGTAGCGCGACTGCCATGCTGGTATATAAGCATCGTCATGTTGACAAAGGATTAATGAGGCATTCGTGTCACTCTGACGTGAATGCGGTAAATGCGGAAACGTGAACTATGGCGACATTATTACCAGATACATCCAAACAAGCCAAATGGACTGTTATTCTGTTTTTAGCTGCCGAAGGTCAAACACCGGTACACATTAATCGGAGAATGAAGAATGTGTATGAGGCAGCACGTCTCTCTAAAACTACCGTTATGGAAAGGTGCGCGACAAGGAGTGGTTGGTTGGTTTGTGAGATTGAAGGGACCAGACTCGACAAGGAGTGCTCTTGTTTTATGATAACACACGACATCACAAATATCGTAACGCAGAAGTTACGCCAACTCAAGTGGGAGATGCTCGAGCACCCGCCCTGTAGTTCTGATCTCTCTCCTAATGCGATTACCACGTTGTCGATGCCTTAAAAAGGGCTTTGAAAGAGCGACGATTCCTGTAGGAAGTAGGAGGCAATTACAGATTTCGTCACGCAGCAGAACACGGTGCTTTATCATACGGGTAACTTCAATCTGTTGCACCGGTTAGATGATTGCCCCAGTGCTCAAGGCGATTTTACCTGATTGGCTTACCGATTCTGGACTGTACGGTTTTCGAACGGAAATTATTTGGTCGCCCTTACAGAATATTACGCCAGTCTCTTGTGTTTCTCATTCATCAAATAATTACTTAATCTGAGACAAGTCTGAGTTTTTAATATAGGCTACCAGGGCATTAACTTACAGGGTTACAATTATTGAACTATATGGAATAAAATCGTCGCAACTCCTGAAGGGTTTGCGTAAGGACGTTCAAACTGCAGTGGTTGTCCGCAGGGCATGATGGGAATTGTATGGTTTGGTTTAGCGACGAAACCCACTTTCATTTGGATGGGTTCGTCGATAAGCAAAATTGGCGCATTTGAGGGACTGAGATTTCGCATTTCGTGGTCGAGGAGCCTCTTCATCCTCAACGGGTGACTGAGTGGTATGCAATGCCCAGTCGCGGAATAATTGGTAGATTTTCTTTGATGGTACGATAACTACCGAGCGGTACGTGAAGGTTTTGGAAGACGATTTCACCCCCATTATCCAAAGTGGCGCTGATTTTGACAAGATGTGGTTCATGCAAGACGGATCTCGACCCCACTGAAGCAGGAGAGCGTTTGATGTCATGGAGGAGCACTTTCGGGACCGCATTCTGGCTCTGGGTACCCAGAGGCCATTGGTATGACCTTTAATTGGCCGCCATACACTCCAGATCTCAACATCTGCGACCCCTTTTTTGGGGGGATATATTAAAGGCAAGGTGTACAGCAATAATCCCAAAACCCTTACTGACCTGAAAACAGCCATTCAGGAAGCCATCGACAGCTTCGATTTTCCGACGCCCAGCGGGCCATGCAGAATTTCGCTGTTCGGCTGCGCACATCATCGTAAATAATGTCAAGCATGTCGAACACGTCATAACATACATCCAAATATATGTAGTGACGTTTACATGTTTAATAAGGTATGTGCACTCCGTAGCTTGTAACTAACTTTTGCTTTTTTTCATATTGTTCAATAATTGCCACCCTGTGAAAAAGGAACAGCAACAGTCCCCGCTCACTTTCCTGAGCCACTTCTGCATCTGTCGATAACTCTGAGTCAAAGAGAACACGCTACATTCTCTCTATCATGAAATCCTCAGTCCAGTTATAAATTTCGTTTGGTGCCCCGTGCGAACGTAATTTCGTTAATAAGTGTTGGTGTAGTACTGAATTAAATGCTGGCAAGAAATGTAACAATCACGAACTAAGTCCATAACCATTATTTCTCAACAGTGATACACCTATGTGCCGAATTTTTTTGTGATGTAATATATCCTAATGTATCGCTACATATTTAGTTAATATAAGCTTAACTTTTTACTATGCCATATAAAATAAAGTGCAATACAGCATATCCAAATGACATGCTGTGGAAGAAACTAAAGAAGATATTTTGCAGTCACAAAAATAATTTACGGTGAATGTGTCTACGGATCAGGACTGCAAAACAGTGCGTCATCAGAAAAACTTTTCTCATATAAAACTGGAGTGCGCTACAGCATGCTCAAATGACATTCTGAGGAGAAAAAATTATCTAATAAGAGAATAACGTCTGCCATGACTATTTAATGCATATTTTTTTCCATAACGGATGCAGTTGAATTCTGTCACTGTTCCTTTATGCGGTGTAGCATAATAAAGGTGATTTTATTTAACAGACGACCGATTTAGGGCTTGAGGCTGTCTTCAGCTGGTTTTCATTCATGTACAAGTCCCACACTCAGTATTGGATATCACTGTTTAAATTAAAAACAATGTGATGGTGACTAAATAGACACATATGACTCTTTTGAAGGTGGCTAAGTGACATATGTTGCAATATGTTATAGTACTTCCATAGCTAACATGTCCATATCGTTTTCATATTACATTTGTCACATTTTTTGCCAAAGTATTCCCTTTTTCACACGTTAACTGTATCTTAGTCAACCTGCTAATTATCGCTGCTTCAGTATTATGTCTTTGATAAAGTGGTGGCGCTTTAGATGTTAATAACTTCAGAAGTCCGTGCACTCGCAATGTCCAACGTTTATACATTGGGAAACAGAGGTTATGGTCAAAGAGCTAAGGGCAGAGAAGTACAGAGATATTAAACCTACAGATACACGAAAGATATTACAAATTATGAAAATGAAATTTTTACATGACTGTGGAACCACACCGTCACTTATAATTTACAGAATTATTTGATGTTAAATAAACATTTTCTTTCTCTTTTTTTCAAAAACATGCTAGATGTGAGGGGACCATGAGTTACAATTCGTGTATTACGTATTAAACCGGAGACCTAGAAACGACGGAGAGGCTTCGTCCCGCAGTAGCCCTCAGTGGGTCACAGCCCCACAACAGGTCACAGCAGTGTACGCACCCCACCGCCGCCCCGCACCGAACCCAGGATTATTGTGAGGTTCGGACCCAGTGCACACCGCCGGGAATGTCTCATACCAGACGAGTGTAACGCCAAATGTTTGCGTGGTAGAGTAATTCTGGTGTACACGTACATGGAGACCGTGTTTGCGCAGCAATAGCCGACGTAGTGCAACTGAGTCGAACCAGCCCGCATTAGCCGAGGCAGAGGGAAGATCGCCTTAAAAACCATCCACAGGCTTGCCGGCGCACCGGACCTTGACACTAATCCGCCGGGCGGATTCGTGCCGGGGACCGGCACGCTTTCCCGCTCGGGAAGCAGCGCGTTAGACCGCGCGGCTAGCCGGGCGGACACGTGAGTTACAGTTCTGTATGTTCAAAATATTTTATTAAAGATCTGTAGAAGTGACTTGTTTACGAGGTCTACTTGTTCACTGACAATCAGATGTGTTGATCTGTAGCTACGGATGTAAATTTCGAGCTCTTCAAGAAGATTCATTGTCTTTCCCTTGCTGACAGTGAAATTCCTTCCCGTTTGATCTACACAGAATTGTGGGCAGTTGTCACATAAAAGCTTGTAAATACCTGATATGCTGTGACATGGGCTATTTCTTGGTTGAAGTGAATGATGTGCTGTTGTGGCTTATTGTTAATGCTGCAAGATATCTGACTACCACTATTACGAAAAAGATTAGCTACTTGGCATGAAATTCTTCCTATAAACGGTTGCGAGCAAATATGTATATTTTCTCTTGTGAAATTTTTGTATATCCGAATGTGTAACAACTTTATATTTCTTTGACCTAAGCTCTTTGACCATAAGCTCTGTTTTCCAATGTAAACACGTTGAATGTTGTGAGTGCATGTGCTTTCGAAGTCATAACATCTAAAGCGCCACTACTTTATCAAAGACATAACATGGAATGATCGATAATCAGCATGGTGATTAAAAATGTGATAAATGCAGTGTGAAAATAATATGGATACATGGTTGTACGTAAGTACCATAATATTTTGCATCACATGTCGCTTACCATTTCCGAGAGTTTCATTTGTGTCTATTTAGTCATCATCAAATTATTTGTTTTTTTATTTAAACAGTTATCTCCAACACTGAGTATGGAAACATGGGAATGAATGTAAAGCACCTGAAGATGGGCACAAGCCGGATACTGATCGTGTGTTACCTTCTATTGTGACAGGTAACGGTTATTATTTTACACTCCGTGACCATTTATGATCAGTCATTGTATTTAAAAGACGCCGGTAACCAGCTCCGACCAGCAAGTGAATCTTGTCCTCCCAAGGAACCAGTCCTGTTCGAAAACAGGGACGTCTGTTTGTATTTTTACTTTTCATTAAGAAATTATCATTGTAAACGACGTTGTTATCCAGCTTTCAATTATACGTTGCTGTGGATATCATTCTTCTATCAAACCGGACCCGGTTCGAATCGTCGGTCGTAATTTTGTGTTTTTTAATTTATATAACGAACGTTTCTTTGCACTTTACACTCTTGTCATTGTTGTATTGTCAAAATTGCATTAATGATTAGTTAACATTGTTGTAACTGCTGCTGTCTGTCTGGTGTTCCCCTTTTAATGTTTTTATTTTACATTTATAACTTTCGTTTGTACGTTGAACTCTTTTCATTGTTCTACTGTGTAAATTGAACGAAATTAATATGGCACTGTCGCACCATCTGTTAGCTGTATGGTCTTTGGTGTCGAAGGACAAAAGTAAATAAATTAATAAATAAATAAACTGAGAAGCTACTTGAGTGAGAAGTAACGTCTCCGAGGTCGAGAAAGCCGGCAACGACCAAGACAGCCATAGAGCTGACCCCACGCCCCTTCATACCGCATGCAATGATGTCATTGGTAGAGGGTGACACGGCAGTCGATCGGCCCGATCACAGATAGGGCGCCCAGCTTTGTTTTTATTTTTACAAACACATAGGCATAAAAACGTTTCAGTCCCAATCTTATTTGCAATAATTATTACTTAACACATGTTTTCATTTTCTATAAATGTAGTAAAATACGAGTATCTACTGTGCCTGAAAATGTTTTGGCATTCATAAAAATATTTTTTTGTGTGCCTGAATAACCATAAGTTATTCCAGACGTTATTGATATAGTCTAGCATAATACAAAAGAAAAAATGGCTCTGAGCACTATTGGACTTAACTTCTGAGGTCATCAGTCCCCCTAGAACTTAGAACTACTTAAACCTAATTAACCTAAGGACATCACACACATCCATGCCCGAGGCAGGATTCGAACCTGCGACCGTAGCGATCGCGCGGTTCCAGACTGTAGCGCCTAGAACCGCTCAGCCACACCGGTCGGCAATACAAAAGATTACGGGAAAGTACTCTTTTCGCATAATTTTACTGAATCACAAACAAGATAACAACAAGTACGGCACTCTACTTGGGTTCCTGTGTAGCGTACTTTTACTGCCTAGCAAAGCATGTCGGTGTGCGTTCCACACAGGTCGTGTTGCAGGGACTTTTTGGCACGTCGTCCGGTGCCGTCTCCCTCATTGTGAGGCGTTAAACTCGCCCACAGAGTTGGTGCGGCCGCCCCACTTTCCGCTGTGTAATCACAGCGGAGCCACAGCTGACCCGGTTTCCAAAAACAGGCCACGCTGTTTGCCGCGCACAGGCAAACGTCCGAGACAGGCAGCGAGGGCCTCCTTAACAGGTCCTTGTTCCGAGGAGATAACGTCTGTTACCATCGGGTAATACTTGTAGTACACTACCGGCCATTAAAATTGCTACACCAAGAGGAAATGCAGATGATAAACGGGTATTCATTGGACAAATATATTATACTAGAACTGACATGTGATTACATTATCACGCAATTTGGGTGCATAGATCCTGAGAAATCAGTACCCAGAACAATCACCTCTGGCCATAATAACGGCCTTGATACGCCTCGGCATTGAGTCAAACAGAGCTTGGATGCCGTGTACAGGTACAGCTGCCCATGCAGCTTCAACACGATGCCACAGTTCATCAAGAGTAGTGACTGGCGTGTTGTGACAAGCCAGTTGCTCGGCCACCATTGACCAGACGTTTTCAATTGGTGAGAGATCTGGAGAATGTGCTGTAGAGGGGAGCATTCGAACATTTTCTGTATCAAGTAAGGCCCGAACAGGACCTGCAACATGCGGTCGTGCATTATCCTGCTGAAATGTAGTGTTTCGTAGGGATCGAATGAAGGGTAAAGCCACGGGTCGTAACACATCTGAAATGTAACGCCCACTGTTCAAAGTGTCGTCAATGCGAGCAAAAGGTGACCGAGACGTGTAATCAATGGCACCCCATACCATTACGCCGGGTGATACGCCAGTATGGCCATGACGAGTACACGCTTTCAACGTGCGTTCACCGCGATGTCGCCAAACATGGATGCGACCATCATGATGCTGTAACCAGAACCTGGATTCATCCGAAAAAAATGACGTTTTGCCATTCGTGTACCCAGGTTCGTCGTTGAGTGCACCATCACAGGCGCTCCTGTCTGTGATGTAGCGTCAAGGGTAACTGCAGCCATGGTCTCCGAGCTAATAGTCCATGCTGCTGCAAACGTCATCGAACAGTTCGTGCAGATGGTTGTTGTCTTGCAAACGTCCCCATCTGTTGGCTCAGGGATGGAGACGTTGCTGCACGATCCGTTACAGCCATGCAGATAAGATGCCTGTCCTCTCGACTGCTAGTGATACGAGGCCGCTGGGATCCAGCACGGCGTTCCGTATTACCCTCCTGAACCCTCCGATTCCATATTGTGCTAACAGTCATTGGATCTCGACCAACGGCAGCAGCAATGTCGCGATACGATAAACCGCAGTCGCGATAGGCTTCAATCCGACCTTTATCAAAGTCGAAAACGTGATGGTACGCATTTCTCCTCCTCACACGAGGCATCACAACAACGTTTCACCAGGCACCTCCGGTCAACTGCTGTTTGTGTATGAGCAATCGGTTGGAAACTTTCCTCATGTCAGCACGTTGTAGGTGTTGCCACCGGCGCCAACCTTGTGTGAATGCTTTGAAAACCTAATCATTTGCATATCACAGCGTCTTCTTCCTGTTGGTTATATTTCGCGTCTGTAGCACGTCATCTTCGTGGCGTAGCAATTTTAATTGCCAGTAGTGTAGCTTGAAAAGTAGTCAACCATGTTTTCAGCTATCTTAACCCTAACAGGGCGTTATGCACAGACCACAAGGTAGCGCACAGGACACGCTATTGGCCACGCTCAGCTAACTACGTGTCAATAGTGAAAGCTAAAAAATCTTGTCACACAACGAACTTCACACCTAGAGGGCTACTTTCTGTTGTCAGTTTCTATACAAGAAAATGTCATCTCATTTTCTCCTCGTACAGTGAAATTTCCTCCTACTATGTATTCCAGTAAAAATAATTTTCGGGTATGGTAGCCATATATATATATAAACAGCTAGTTTTCATTTCATCATTTGATCAATCAAGTACTTTATGTCGACAGTTAACAATAAAAAAATGAACACCTGTTATGTCTGAGGGCACCTTCTTCTTCCAGCGGAAACAGCACATATCCGTGCTCAGTCACTACCGATTGTTACTGCCGTGAAACAATTCAATGCACAGTTGACTAGGTGGTTATTCAATCGCCGGTTACGCGGGTCGTAGGTGACGATAAATTTAAGGCTTCTCTGGTATCCATAAAAGAGGGTTTATTATTTCTGTGAGATTTATTGGAGCAAGATTAGGCTACAAGTGGCTAGGTGTATGTATGCCTAAACTGTCTTTCTTGACGTCACATGTCTCGCGAACGTGTAATCGATAGCAAAAATTTTATCAGTGGAGCAGTATTGAAGAAGAGTGCTGAAAAAAGTTATCGATCGCCTTACACGACAGAAATGAAATCAGACCTAAATCAACGTTTGGAAGAACCATTTTCAGTAATTAAAGTCCGACGTGCAAGCTAAACATCCACAAAGTTCAGCAATTTCCGAAACTCCACGTACGCATTGTTGCAGCAAAAATGCTACCGAGGTAACGCAACACGGATCACTGACGACTATAGCAGAGAAATACGAACCGATAGGTGGCTTTTTGTATGTTACCAACAACAGTTGAAATTAATTAATGGCGAAAGTCGAAGAACTATATACCAATTTCCTATTATTGATATCATACAGACTTTGTGATTTTGTGGACCAGATTTTTTGGGAGTCCATCCCCTTATTATTGCTTTCCCAGGATCACTTACGGCTCACTTTATTTCGACATTTTAGATGCCTAACTGCATCATACAGTACTTCTTACGTGTTTGACGAATACATTGATATTTTAATCCCTTATGACCCATTCCGGTATTTGCAGTAATATTATCCACCATTTGCGTACAGATTTTGTACAGACCTACATAAGTTTTCAGTGGAAACAAACCAAAAATTGTCCAAATTAAATCCATAACGGATTGAAGTAATTTTTCAAGTGGTAATCCAATGTTAAATCAACCATTACCTTAAGTTTGTCTATAACTTCGATAGTCAAACATAAAGCATTACCATTTGCCACAAATTTTCTTGCTAGGTTCCTTCCGTAATCTATCGACTTCGTGTTGTAACCTTAACCGTACATAAGGTAACAGTATTCTCGTGCGAGGACAATGATGGTGAAGTTAAGTTGCTTCTGGTCTTGGGAAGTTACAGCGTTACATGGCCTCTTACTTGTTAGTTTACCAAGGGAGACCCCTAAATCTAAAAACTATTGAATGCTGTGTATTGCGAAACGCGTGGTCTCTTTACAAGGTAATTCGTTCTGCTTGTTACTAATATTTTCTTTTCAGCGTGTATAGCGTTGCCAATACTCCCATACGACTCGAAACGTGTGTAATACGAAAAACAAGTCGTATTTGTAAAGAACATATTTCCATTGTCTCATGGTACGGGCTGTAATGAGACACTGTAAATCAGTAGTTCCTTCGATCAGAACATTCATCAAGCAGCACTGTTTAACCTCTGAAATTCGCTATTGACTGAGTCGACTACGTGTATGAAAGGTGACCCGCAATTCGCTTGTGCTATTTAGTTTCTTTTGTCCAAAGAGAAGGAAGTCTAGTGAAATGATTACTTTAGAAACATGTATTATTGATGTACCGAAGGGGAATTTTTATCTCATCATCTGGGCGTCATTTGTAATATCTACAAGAAATTAAGAACACGTTCATTATCATAAAAAATCGTTATGTGAAATTATAAAAGGTCTATTTATGTTGCTATGGGTCATGCATTGTATACTGCATGGAATTCTGCGTGTCTATTAGTAACGCTATAGAGTTCGATGATAAAAATAATTTGGTGTAACATGCCTGGGCTTCCGAAGACCCGGAATTTCTTTTTAAATCGACGTAGAAGAAAAATCTCTCTTATTTGTATAGATATTTCGCAGCGTTATCTTGTTTGCCTTTGCGCGTTTGAAGTACTGATAGAAGACGTGTAAGTTGCATAATGGTGATAGCACGAAATATCCAACTGATAAGTACATATCTCAACCTCGTTACGGTTTTTTAACCATCTTGCTGTAAATGTTACATAACCCTCAATCATTGATTAGGGTCTTACGAATATTGACAATAGGTGCAGACAGGTAAAAAGCGAAACTTCCTCGCAGATGGAAACTGTGAGATACCGGAACTCGAACCCTGGACGAGAATGCGAAGTCATGTCGTAAGTAAAGCTGTGAGGTCGTGTCGTGGCGCGTGCTTCGGTAGCTCAGTTCGTTCATAACGGCTTCCGTGTTTGCAACAAAAGATAGTGGTGGTTTAACCGCTACAGTTGGTTTGTGGATTAATGCGGGATCGCGTTATGAGACAGACAGTACGAATGGTGTAGCTCACTTTTTGGAGCATATGGCATTTGAAGGCACATTGAAAAGATCTCAGCCGGATTTAGAACTTGAGATTGAGAATATGGGTGCTCACCTTAACGCATACACGTCCCGTGAACAAACTGTGTTTTATGCAATGTGCCTCGCAGAGGAAGTTCCCAAATGTGTTGAAATACTTTCTAATATCATATTGAATTCCCGGCTGGGAGAACAAGAGATTGAGAGGGAGAGAGATGTTATTCTCCGTGAAATGCAAGAAGTGGAAATTAATTTGCAGGAAGTAGTGTTTGATCACTTGCATGCAACAGCGTATCAGGGCACAGCACTGGGCAGAACAATTCTGGGCCCTACGAAAAACATCTAATCTATATCTCGTCAAGATTTATCAGACTTTATAAAGACCCATTACAAGCCTCCAAGGATGGTTATGTATGGTGCAGGTGCAATAAAGCACGAGAAAAATTTTAGCAGCCTTAGTGGCTCTTACAGTGACGAAATTCCCATTCCAACCCCATGCAGGTTTACTGGATCGGAGATCCGTGTGAGGGATGATTCAATCCCACATGCACATGTTGCAATTGCTGTAGAGGCTTGTGGATGGGCAGATGCAGACAACATTCCATTGATGGTTGCTAATGCCTTAACTGGTGCATGGACAAGAACACAGGGAGCTGGAGTCAACAATTCATCACGCTTAGCAGCAGCTGCAGCACAAGATAACCTAGCACATAGTTTCCAGTCATTTAACACTTGCTACAAAGACACAGGTCTTTGGGGCATATATTTTGTGTGTGACCCACTGAAATGTGAAGATATGATGTACAATATTGAAACTGAATGAATGCGTATACAGGGTGGTCCCGAATTCATGGTACAAACTTTAATGGTAGGTACAGGACATTGTAACAAGGATTTATTGTATAGGAATGTATAGTCGCAGGTGACGCGGTGAGGCGTAAACAGGGGAAAGAGAAATGGAGTGATCGGTTGGTGTCACTGCCGGTAGAGGGCAGTAGATGAACATGATGTATCGCAGTAGGGACAAGCGCCATTCACAATTGTGCTGCCGTAGACGATGGGTGACTTTACGTATGCAGAAAAAGCAGACATGCATTACATGTACGGCCGTGCAAATGGTAACGCCAGAGCTGCGTTACGAATGTATCGCGCGGAGTATCCTAATCGACGAATGCCGGATCATAGAATTTTTCAACGGTTACATCCTCAACTTTGTGAAACAGGTACGTTCGACGTCAACAGACATGACGCTGGTCGATTAAGAGCTGTACGCACTCCAAGACTGGAAGAACGCATCTTGAACATAGTGGCTGATAGACCCGAGTCAAGCACAAGAACTGTTGCGCGTGACGTACATGTGAGTCATCAGACTGTATGCAGAGTGTTAAATGAAAATCGCTTACACCCCTTCCATTTTCAAAAAGTACAAGCATTGAATCCGGCAGATTATCCTCTTCGCGTGAACTTCTGCCAGTGGTTGTTGCAGCAATGTGCGTTGCAGCCGGATTTCGTAGGTCATGTGCTATTTACAGATGAAGCGACATTTTCACGCGAGGGTGTCTTTAATGCGCACAATTCCCATGTGTGGGCAACAGATAATCCACATGCAACGCGTCCACATGCGTATCAACAACGTTTCGGTATTAATGTGTGGGCTGGTATTGTGAACGACTTTTTGATTGGGCCATACTTACTACCCACGCGACTCTGTGGCGAAAGCTATCTTATTTTTCTGCAAGAAGTGTTACCAGAACTGCTGCAAGATGTTCCGCTCGCCATTCGTAACCGCATGTGGTTTCAGCACGATGGAGCGCCAGCACACTTCAGCACTGCTGTACGGAATTACCTGAATGCCACGTTTGGTGCTAGATGGATTGGGCGTGGTGGACCAGTCCCTTGGCCACCCCGATCTCCTGATTTCTCTTGCCTCGATTACTTTTTATGGGGACATCTTAAGAGTCTTGTTTATGAGACTCCAGTTGACTCAGATGAGGATCTCGTTGCTCGCATATCTGTAGCTGCTGCAGGTGTGCGTGAAATACCAGGCATCTTTGAACGTGTACGCCAATCGCTGCACCGACGCTGTCAAGCATGTATCGCTCATGGTGGACGCAATTTTGAACACTTACTGTAAACATGACACTTGTCAACAACGATTTCAATAAAATCTTTCGTTTTCCTTTCGGCCGTTATTTCCCCTGTTTACGCCTCACCGCGTCACCTGGGACTATACATTCCTATACAATATATCCTTGTTACAATGTCCTGCACCTACCATTAAAGTTTGTACCATGAATTCGGGACCACCCTGTATGTACAGAAGTAACAGAGTCTGAGGTGGAACGTGCTCGTAACATGTTGAAGACAAATATGCTTTTACAGCTTGGCGGGTCAACGCCTGTTTGTGAAGACATAGGAAGACAGATGCTTTTCTATAACAGGAGGTTCCCAACTCATCAATTGATTGCTAGAAATGAATCTGTAACAGCAAAACATGTAAGAGATGTTGGAATGAAGTATATATTTGATCACTGCCCACCACTGGCTGCTGTTGGACCAATTGAAAATCTCCCAGACTACAACAGAATCAGGTCATCAATGTACTGGCTGCGTGTGTAATTGCACATTGTAGAGGTACAGTGCAGATGGAAAGAGTGAGAATGGACCTGTAAATAGGTAGCTAATTTATTTCAGAAGATCTACTCAAGTATAGTTAATATCCTTAAGCTTGTAGCCAATGTCATTACTTGTCAGAAGACCATGACTTTTGCTCATTGTGATCAATTTATTAATGAAAATAAAATAGGTACATTACGTAAGTGTTGTGGTATTTTTTTAAATCACCAGGTATTATCTTGACAAAATGGAACCTCCCATGACTTGCATTGTTGATAATGAGCTGTAGAGAGAATTTTGTAAAAAAGAAAAGCTGAAGATAGAAAACTTTAGTGTACTGGGTTCTGACATTTGGAAAAAAAAAAGTTCGTAGAGCACTGCCCGTAAAATGCACAAGTCCCACGTTCGAGTCCCTGCCTAGCACACAATTTTAATCAGCCAGGAAGTTTTGTATCAGCTTACACTCCAGTACAGAGTGAAAATTACATTTTCGAAGCAAAAAGTAAGTGACACCACTGCTGATCTCATAAAAGGTCTACTTGGAATTTTGACCTCACACTGTAAAGACCGTGATCTAACATTGTGGCTATTATGTTTTAAGAAAAAAATAGGGAAGTTATACGAAACAGTATTTGAGAAATATGTTTAAAGTCTTAAAATTACACGCCTATCTGTCTTCCTAGTATCAGTGCTCCTTTCATTAACTTGGGTGGGCTCAGTGTTCACTGACGGATTTTAACTCTGCGTGTCTCTTCGGATAAGACGGCCGAGACAGTACTCGAAGTTAAGCAAATTAAGTGCCAGTGCCCCACACGTACGTAAGGGAATACAGTGTGTAAGTTTGCCGTCTGCAGGTTGATTCAAATGGCTCTGAGCACTATGGGCCTTAACAGCTGAGGTCATCAGTCCCCTAGAACTTAGAACTACTTAAACCTAACTAACCTAAGGACATCACACACATCCATTCCCGAGGCAGAATTCTAACCTGCGACTGTAGCGGTCGCGCGGTTCCAGACTGTAGCGCCTAGAACCGCTCGGCCACTCAGGCCGGCGCCGTGTGCAGGGATTGAAATGTCCGTACATTCGATAAGCAGGACAGCGCTATAGAATGGCAAGCGGCAGCGGATCTGCGGTCGAAGCTCGAACATGCAGCTGTCGATGTATCGACAGGCGGCTATATGGGACGCAGCTGGCGCGCCAGATGACAGGAGAAATGCGGACCCGCGTCGCGGGAGGATGTCGCTCCAAATTGGCAGATAGCGGGCACGCGCAACCTGTCATCGGCTGCCGGGGCCCTGCCCGACACTACATACCCGATAGAACAGCGGCTGCAGCGACAGCCTAACACCTGCGTCACGGGCATAAATTACACACAAAAGTATACAAACATTAAATACATCGGTGGCGTTCAGACGACACACATCACAAGCAATAACTGACAGGAATTGACAGTCTGAAAACGTGTCAGGCTGCAACTGCCTTCTCTTTGAAAGGAAGTAGGGCAAATAATATTGGATGACACAGGAGATAGTGAATTTGATTGATAAAAGGAAAAAAAAACCTAAAAATTCCGCATATGAAGCTGGCGAAAGGGAATAAAAAATGAGTGGAAAACGGCTAAGCAGGTATGGTTTTAGAAGCATGTATCACTAGGAGAAAGATACACACCGCCTTCAGGAAAATTAGAGGCCTTTGGAGAAAAGAGAAGTAGCTGTATGAATTTCAAGATCTCAGATGGGAAACGGTCCTAAACAAGGAACGGAAGGCTGGAAGGTGGAAAGAGTACATAGAGGGTCTATAGAAGGAAGATGAATTTGAGGGCAATAGTAGAAACGAAAGAGGTGATGAATGTGAGGCGGGAGATATAATACTGCAAGAAGAACTTGACTGATCGCTAAAAGCTCTGAATCGGAACAAGGCCCTGGGAGTAGACGACAGTCCATCTGAACTACTGACCGTCTTGGGAGAGCCACCCGTAACAAAACTCTTCCATCTGGTGTGCAAGATGTATAAGAAGGCGAAATACCCTAAGACTTTGAAATCATTATAATAGCCTCATTCCAGTTCCAAAGAAAACACGTGTAATAGGTGTGAAATTACCAAACTATCAGTATAATAAATCGTGATTGCAGAATATTAACACCAATTCTTTGCAGAAGAATGGAAATACTGGTAGAAGCTGACCTCGGGAAAGACCAGCTTGGATTCCGGAGAAATATAGGAACACGCGAGGCAATACTAATCCTACAGCTTATAGATGACAGGTTAAGGAAAGATAAACTTAGATTTATAGTTTTTGTAGACTTAGAGAAAACTTTATACCAAGGTGACTGGAATACTCCTTTCGAAATTCTGAAGGTAGCACAGGTAAAACACAGGCAGCGAAAATCTATTTACAACGTGTGCAGAAACCAGACGGCAGTTATCAGAGTCTAGGGTCATGACCAAAGACAAATTTGGAGTAGGAATTAAAGTTCATGGAGAAGAAATAAAAACTTTGAGGTTCGCTAATGACATTGTAATTTTGCCTGAGACAGAAAAAGACCTGGAAAGGCAGTTGAACGGATTGGACAGTGCCTTGAAAGGGGGATATAAGATGAACATCAACAAAATCAAAACAAAGATAAAGGAACTACTCGAAAAATCATTTGATGCTGAGGGAATTAGAAAAGGAAAAGAGAGACTTAAAGTAGTAGACGAATTTTATTATTTGGGCAGCAAAATAACTGATGATGCCTGATGGAAAGACGATATAAAATATACTGGCAATGATAAGAAAAGTGTTTCTGAAGAAGAAAAATTGGTAGACATCGAATATAGATTCAAGTGTTAGGAAGTCTTTTCCGAAAGTATTTTTATGAAGTGTAGCCAGGTGTAGAAGTAATTCATAGACGATAGACAATTTTGACAAGAAGAAAGTAGAAGGTTTTGAAATGTGGTGCTACAGAAGAATGCTGAAGATTAGATGGGTAGATCACGTAATTGGTGATGTAGCACTGATTAGAAGTGGGGACAAAAGAAATACGTGGCACTACCTGACTGACGGTCGACAGGACACCATAAGAGAAATCAAGGCATCAGCAGGCAAGTGTATGGAGTAAAAATTGCAGAGAGAAACCAAGAGATGAAACAGTAAGGATATTCAGAAGGATGTAAGTTGCAGTAATTATTCGGAGATGAAGAGCCTTGCACATCATTCGGAGATGAAGAGCCTTGTACAGATTGGAGCAGCATGGAGAGCTGCTTCAACCCAGTCTTCAGACTGAAGATCACAACAACAACAAGTAAATACGAAAATCAGTGCGATACTGTCAATTGGAGTAATAATTTGTGGTATATAACTAATCCATTCATGTGAAATAGTTAATTAAAATGTGATCCTCCGAGTACCAGACTTCAGTTGTCCAATTAAGCGGAAAAACTGTAAATTTACAGAACAGGTGGCCACCTAACCAAACTCTTCTTCATTTTTACTTTCGCCGTACTGAGACATAGATGGCACATTTGTTTTAAATCAAAAGTTACGTTGTAAAAATGTGCAGAGAAGCTCCTGCAAAATTCCAATTGCGAGAAAAATGTCGCATGTCGTGCAATTACGCTTAAGGATACGAGGTTTCCCAACAGACCGCCAGCTGAAGTACGATACACAAGCGTCGCCCGCTTCTGTCGGCTGGATGTGGCCTCGTTTTGCCAACCGCTCAACTCGACACTCTGAGGTTGTTCTTTCAGGTCATCCTCACTTGAGATCTTGAGCCAGGAGCTCAGTAGACAAATCTGAATGGGGAAGCTACAAAGCCTCTAGCGTCTCGTTGTTGAGAGATAAGTAAGACTATCGCTCTCAGCTCACATCGACCGATGCCGCAGCTGTAAGTTTGTGGAGAGCCGCATAATCATGTGAACAGCTTCTCCATAAGAGATGAGCGCATTCCCTTGCTGTATACTCCGTCCTCTCAATTCTGCTTAGGCCCTTCTAAATTCAAGGGGTAAGTGACAACAAAACGACTATTCACGCTGTTGTATACAACGTATGAGAGTGGCGATATACCATCTGACTTTCGGGTAAACATCATCCACACAATTCCGAAGATAGCAAGAGGCGAAGGTTGCGAGAATTATCGCACAATCAGCTTAGTAGCTCATGCATCCAAGAATAATGTACAGAAGGAGGGAAAAGAAAACTGAGGATCTGTAAGACGACGATTAATTTGGCCTTAGGAAAGTAAAGGCACCAGAGATGCAGTTCTGACGTTGCGGTATGTAATGGAAGAGTGGCTGAAGGGAAATCAAGACATGTTCATAGCGTTTGTCGACCTGGAAAAAGCATTCGTCAGTGTCAAATGGTGCAAGATGTTCGAACTTCTGAGAAAAAAATAGGTAAGCCATAGGGGAAGACGGGTAATGTACATTATGTTCAAGAACCCAGAGGGAACAGTAAGACTGGAAGACCAAGAGGGAAGTGCTCGGGTTAAAAAAAGTGTATGACAGAATTGTAATCTTTCGCCGCTACGGTGCAATCTCTACATCGAAAAACCAATGACAGATGTCTGTGACAAAGAGAGATCAGAGCGTTCTTCCGTCATAAAAGAGGCGCTGATACAGAAGGTGGATTGTATCATTCGACAGAAGCGGCTCGTTCAATTTTGCACGAAATTGTCGCTCATCACTTAGGGTACCACAGAATCTGCGCAAGGTAGATGCCACACGTGCTCATGGTTGACCAGAAAACTGCGAGAATGGGTTCTGCTTTAGCCTCACAGCATTACGAAATGGGTGGGAAAAAGTTCATTGACCATGTTGTTGGAGGAGTTAAAACATGGGCTTCTCATAAATCCCAAAGAATGAAGCGACATTCCATAGAGTGGAACGATAAGCAGTCGCTGCAGAAGCCATGCTGCTTCAATCTGCATCAACTCTTAAACAAATGCTTCTGTATACTGGGAAAGTCGATTTCATGCCTTAAACACACTAGTCAATAGTGGTGCTCACTGTGCGACCCTTGAACGTCTTCGTCAGGCTATCCAGAACTGTCGACGAGGTAAGCTCTCTAGTGGAATTATTGTTCTGGACGACAATGCACGTCCGCATACTGTCCGACAGACACAAGCCTTGTGTGAGAAATTCCGGTAGCACATCTTGGAGCATTACGGACCTGTCATCGTCGGACTTTTTGCTGTTTCCAGAACTGAAGGAGCACCTTGCTGATAACGCTTCCCAAATGATGAAGACCTGAATGATGTTATCGTTACTTGTTTAAACAGCTACGCGACCGCGTGATATGAAGACGGTATACACAAACAGGTGCAGACGTACGACAAGCGCTTAATGTCAAAGGCGATTATGAGGAAAAGTAGACAAATTATGTGCCAGAACGTGTAAATTCAATTTCTGTATTATTACTGAATATCTTCGTATGGCGAAGAGATCTTCACTTTCGGATGTCTCCCATCCATGTGTTCCAATGTACGGGTATTGTTCCATTTAATTTTCAAGACATCCTCTGCTCAAATCTAGGTGTCATCGGTAATACTCGTCGCGGCAGCCAGCAAGACTGATCGTCAAAAAATTTCAGGTTGAGTCAACGTCGTTCCGCTATGGTGCTTTTTTTAGTAGTTTACTGACGAGAGCGCACACCTGTGGTTTCAGCACGCTGCTTCTTACTCCTGTGCGAGTCCGTTCCATGTTTTTTTCTAATCTGTGCATTTCATTCATGTACTACTTTCGCTTCATCTACAACTACATACGTACTCCGCCAGACACCGTACGGTGCATGGCGGAGGGTACCCTGTACATGTACTAGGCGTTTCCTTTCCTGTTCCACTCGCAGACAGAGTGACGATTGTCTTCATGCCTCCGAATGAGCCCAATTTCTCGTATCTTATCTCCGTGGTGTGTATACACAATGTATACTGGTGGCAGTAGTTATGTGGCAGTCAGCTTCAAATACCGGTTCTCTAAATTTTCTCAGTAGCGTTCCTCGAAAAGAAAGTCGCCTTCCCTCAGGAGATTCCCATTTGAGTTCCGAAGCATTTTCGTAACACTTGAGTGTTGTTCGAACCTTCCGGTAACAAATCTAGCAGCACGCCTTTGAACTGCGTCGATGTCTTCCTTTATCTGACCTGGTGAAGATCCCAACACTCAAGCAGTACTCAAGAATAGGTCGCACTATATCCTTTATGCGGTCTCTTTTACAGATACTCCACACTTCCCTAAAACTCTCCCAATAACCACGAGTCGACCATTCATTTGCCCTAACACAATCCTCACATGCTCCATCTATTTCACGTTACTTTGGAACGTTACGCCCAGATATTTAAATGACGTGACTATTGCAAGCAGGACACTGCTAAAGCTGTATATGAACATCACCAGTTTGTTTTTCCAACTCATCTAAATTAACTTACATTTTTCTACGTTTAGAGCAAGCTACCATTCATCGCACCAACTAGAAATTCCGCCTAAGTCATCTTGTATCATCCTACAGTCATTCATATTCAACATCTTCCCGTACACTACAGCATCATTAGCAACACTCTACACCAGAACATTTATGTATATAAAAATTAATAACGGTCCTATCGCACTACCGCGGAGCACGCCTGGGGTTGGGTTGGGTTGTTTGGGGGAAGAGACCAAACAGCGAGATCATCGGTCTCATCGGATTGGGGAAGGACGGGGAAGGAAGTCGGCCGTGCACTTTCAAAGGAACCATCCCAGCATTTGCCTGGAGCGATATAGGGAAATCACGGAAAACCTAAATCAGGATGGCCGGATGCGGGATTGAACCGTCGTCCTCCCGAATGCGAGTCCAGTTGTAAGTAGGCTGTTTATGTTTTCTCTATGTAAGTAGGCTGTTTATGTTTTCTTATTGGCAACGTTACGTAGAACTCAATATGAAAATCACTGGCTGTGCTGTGTGCAGTCTGTGGCTGCTTTGCATTGTTGTAATACTCGCCATTGTAGTGTTAGGCAGCTGGATGTGAACAGCGCGTAGCGTTGCGCAGTTGGAGGTGAGCCGCCAGCAGTGGTGGATGTGGGGAGAGAGATGGCGGAGCTTTGAAATTTGTCATGAACTGCTATATTTATATATGATGATATCAAGGTAAATACATTGTTTGTTCTCTATTAATATCTTTCATTTGCTAACTATCCCTATCAGTAGTTTGAATCTTTTATTTAGCTGGCAGTAGTGGCACTCGCTGTATTGCAGTAGCTTGAGCAGCGAAGATTTTTGTGAGGTAAGTGATTTGTGAAAGGTATAGTATAATGTTAGTCAGGGCCATTCTTTTGTAGGGATTCTTGAAAGTGAGATTGCGTTGCGCTAAAAATATTGTGTGTCAGGTTAAGCACAGTCATGTATAATTCTTCAAAAGGGGACGTTTCATATGTCGACCCTTAGCCGAGGATACCTCACTGGAATCTTCTGATTTTTTTCGTGTAGTTTGTGTAATTAGTGTAGATTTTGTTTATTGCTAGCGCGTAATTATAGAGAGAATCTCCTTTGTAGTTGCAGTCTTTCATTGTTGTACAGTAAAACAGTTGTGGCATGCATGTAGATTTGCACCAAGTATTTCGCAGCTGCAATTAACTAGATATTATTTTCAGTGTTATGTTAATGTGTTCTCTTATTTTTGCTCTTCAAATCGTGCTTTTCTGTGTTGTCGTGTGAAATATTGTGACAATAATGGCGTGTGAAAAACGTAATACTAGGCTCCAAAGTAAACTGAGAAATGACAGTGAAGACGAAAGCAGTGTGTTAGCGCCGCAGAGTAATGAATTAACTAATGTTCAAAGTAGTAATTTGGTAACTGTGCATAGGGAAATGGAGCGGGCTGCGAACAATGGTGTAGACAGTGAAACAGGTAGTGAACAGGGAAGCATTATCGATCGATCGGTCGGCAACAGCTCGCCTCAGGAATCCGAAATGACAGGACACAATTTCGCAAATACTGTAGATTCAGGTTTTGGGTTATCACCGTTTTCTCAAATAAGTCAAGACGCATTTTCTGCTTGTCAAAATGTGAATGTTGCCGGTGCAAATGCACTGCCGAAAAGCGTAGAGAAACAGATTCCAGACACTAATACATTATTATTGCAATTAATGCAACAAATGGAACAAAATCAGAGACAAATGGGACAAAATCTTAAAAAGTTAGACACAGTGGAACAAAATCTCAAAAAGTTAGACACAGTGGAACAAAATCTCAAAAAGTTAGACACAGTGGAACAAAATCTCAAATAATTAGACACAATGGAACAAAATCTTCAAAAGTTAGACACTACACTTGAACAAACACGTGAAGATTTAACCACTGAGTTACATAACATCGAATCGAAATGTCAAAAGGTCTGTAATGACGTAAAAACACAAATTTGTGAGCATTTCCAACCTATTTTTTCGCGTCATGAAAATGTATTGCAGAATCATGAAGCAGCCATAAAAGAACTGCAAACTATTGTTCATGAAAATCATGAGACCTTGCAAGCTAAAATTGACTCAGTTACATCTACCGA
The DNA here is from genome assembly GCF_021461385.2 of Schistocerca piceifrons. Lineage (NCBI taxonomy): Eukaryota > Metazoa > Arthropoda > Insecta > Orthoptera > Acrididae > Schistocerca > Schistocerca piceifrons. Next base: position 906,037,383 of record NC_060138.1, read on the forward strand.
TTCGGTTACGCAACTTGCAAGAACTCAGGAAAACTTAAAGGACACAGTAGATACCCTGAAAATTGGTTCAGAAAGACACATGGAGGAAATAAGTACACTATCGGAGAAAGTAGCCGAACTTTCGGATCAGGTCACTAACTTATCTACAAAGGTAGATGATGATCTGAATGACACAAGACCCGTAGCCTTCACTGACACAGAAGAGTATGAACAAATAAGGAAATTCAAACAAAATCAAAATCAAATCAATACACAGTACAAAAGAGAAATCCGGGAAGTACAAGATCAGTTGATGCAGGTAATACAAGAATTACGTATTTCAGAGGACACTCGCGCTCCAATACGGGAAGAAGGACATAGAAATACGGAACAACCTCAATATAATAACACAGGACACTTCGGAAATTATGAAAGAAATTGGCAAGGCGCATTGGATTTTGAGATGGAACCGCCGAAACGAAGTAACAATGACCGACATGCGACTCGCCGACATGACGATTTTGACTATAAGCTGTTCATTACTACACGTAAATTCAAAACATTTAAGAATTCTGGCAACGACATTCATCCACAAGCATGGCTCCATCAATTCTCTCATTGTTTTCCTCCCAACTGGTCTTTAGAACACAGATTAGAATTTATGTGTGGCTACTTGGAGAATGAACCAGCTGTAAGAATGCGATCGGTAATTCACGATTGCCACAGTGAAGGAGAGTTTTACCATGCCTTCCTCTCAGCATATTGGTCTCAAGCCACACAAGACCGAGTAAAACATGGCATCATAATGATGAAACATTTCGAACAATCTGAATTTTCCAGTCTTGTGAAATATTTTGAAGACATGTTGCATAAGAATCAGTATCTTTCAAACCCATACAGCCCCTCAGAACTCATCCGCATTTGCTTACTCAAATTGCCTGAACATTTACGACATATTATTTTAGCAGGACGTTGTAAAGAAGACATTGAGGCTTTTCAGGGACTGTTACAAGAACTGGAAATTGACACAGACAGTCGCGGGATGCGAAAACAGGAAAACAATCACTACAGGTCACTTCCGTCACAATTCCGTGATGACAGAAACAATAAGTGGACACGACAGGTCTATTCTTACAACGCAAATCGTGACCAAAATAGACAACACCCGTATGACAACCGTTGGCAGAGTAGTAATAATTACAGGGAAAGATCACCTCTCCGCGGTAGTGACTATCACAGAGACAATCAGAGAAACAGACAATATGGTAAACAGAACTATTATTATCAAGGGAGACAGAATAATTTCAGACGCAACAGTTCAGCGCGCAGTTACGATTCAGGGAGAAATTCTCCACCACATGACCGACACGAAAGAAACTGTGTAAACTACCGACAAAACGACAGACCTGAATTGCATCAGAACTGGCGGGATTTAAACAGGGCTGGGCCCTCTCGTCACGGGGAATTTGTAGAAGTTAGGTCTCCAAATCCCAATGACGACGCGCGCCAACAAAGGAACAGACAATGACTCGCACGGCAGGCATACACGTGCGCCGGCTGGCTCCGAGAAAAATAACATTATATCTGGTACTGCTAATGAGATTTTAATGCAACATTTTGGTTTACTTGAATATACATTCTGAATTAAAGTACTTTATGAGAGATACCAGATGACACAGTGGTTAGTTTATGTGACAGCTACACGATTTTATCACGATGCTACTAATGAGTGACAATATACAATGTTGCTTTTGTAGTGTTTCTGTTTTATTTCTGCACAATTTTTCTGTTTTATTCTGCAAAGTAAAACATGTTTTAGTAGTAACTTTTGTGGTATAGCTACAATGAGATTGCCTTTTCCGTAGCACAACAATACGTTACAGCACAGTACTTTCTTCATCATGGCAATAAGCGTAATAGCTAAGATATCTATACATAAAGCATTTCACTTTTGTTTATCATGAGGTAAGTACATTGACTTCTGCAGAACTTAGCTTTCGGAGGACGATAAGTACGACACTTCCACAGAATTATCTTACAGCAAGACCCACATTTAGCGCTACAGGACACGCATTTGAGTGATTAATTTTGTACTTAAAACATTTATTTTTAAAGATATTTGAAGTACAATGATACAAAGGTTTTCAGTGATACATTTCATTTCATTGCTGTAATCTGTAACACCTGAGGGTATAATTACATTAATCCTCAGGGGGGTACACACTTACTTTGTGTACCATGTGTGTGGCAACCACAAGGAACCCTAGCTAATGTGGTATTTGCTTATACAACTTTACACATCGGTACCATATTTCTCTAACACACAAATTACACAGCTATCTGATCATTTAACTGAGAGATAAACATTTTTTTACTACATCAGTGACATATGTTTACGCAATTACAGAGTTGGATTACTTCACACTTACGAAATTGTATTTTGTCTGTACTGTGTGATCTGTTCATATTTTTTCGGAACCATTGTGATACTATGAGAGCTTTGAATGATGTATCTGGTATGGGATCATGATTTTTAAAGTACGTTTGAGGCAGATGACACTTTTGACATGAGCAGAGAATTTTTTTAGGTTTTGAAATTATTGGAGGAAGCTACGACGATTTTGAGATTTGACTGAGGTGTTATGATGTTATTATTACGACAACGATGTGTATTATGCTGCTGAGGTATGTTTATGATTAAAAGGCTGATGCTATATGAGTTATTTGATTAAGCCACGTAGCTGTTATTATGAAATATTGAAGAAGTGTCGACGAATAAGGTAAGGAATAATGAGTAGTGTTTAGGGCCTCTGGTTTGTGAAAAAGGTTGTTTGAAACCAAGAATCGTACTTTAAGAGTTCTGAAATGTGTGTATGTGCGTGAATGTATCACAATGCCGACGAAAATTTTTTGGACACTTATGTTTATAGGATTTTCTTTCTACAGATTTGCAACGCTAATTCTGGACCTGTGAAATATTTTTATGTGAGACTGTCACTGTAGCGGAAACTGCTGTCGTAAATATTTCTGTAAGAAAGTTAAGTGACCACCTGCACGTAATGCGTCGCGGGCACCCACCTGGGCGACAGCCGCCCGAAAAAAAGCCATTAGCCTTTCAGTGGCACAGGTAAAAAAAAAAAAAAAAAAAGGGGACGCCATTAACCTCGCTTCTGACATTCCTTTGTAGAAAGCATCGCAAAAACGACACGGTCGAACTTGAAAACATATGATTACACTAGCTCTTAATTTACGATATTTACTGAAATGCCTAATGAAATGACGAGAAATATTTTTACATCTGCACACCTGATTACGACAAGCGTCTTTCTACGAGAGTTGAGAGAGTTTCTACTAACTTATGAAATGTCACATGACTACTGAATGATATTTTTATGCTTTGCTTTTCATAGTTGCTTATTTCATTTGATATCTGGTTTCCAGCTGTGTTGCAGCATTGCTTTTATAAAATGAAATGCATTTGCTAATGTGAACACTTTCTGTCAACAGATCTATTAAATAATAATTTTGTGATCCACATTCTTCAAAAAAGGTGCACTTGGAAAGGAGAGAACAATAAGAAGGGACTAGTAACAGTAACTGCATACATAATATTCTTTTCTTTTACAATAAGTTGTTGTGGTGCACCACTTTAGTTACTTAGACATTAAGATGTGATTATACATTTCCCTTACCTGCATTGTTATCTTTACTGTAATATTTTTTCTGCTTGAGCTATGTCATGTTTAGGTATAAGTTACTGCTGTATGCCAGGCATAGTGCTGCTAAATTTAACTTTGTATTACTCTGTTAAGCTTTTCTTGTTGCTGCACATTGGCTCATATTAGTTGTAATGTTGAATTGCTTGGTAATTTAGATTTACTGTAGCTTGCTTTGCGATTTTCCTTTTTTTTTCATTGCTGTTTATATTAATTGTTTTATGTGCTGCTGCATTGCCTCGTCCCTTAGTTTAGCATCTGAGCTCAGTAGATTTAAGTTAGCTTAAGAGGGGTAGACTATATAAGAAACTGACTATGGAGAGTAGGTAAAGAATGCATTGCGAAGTTATATGAAACAGACTTGGGCCAAAATGAGTATTGTGCACTGAGAAATAATTATATTGAAAAAAATATGAATAGAATACAGAAAGCAGGTATAGATAGGACTTTTTGGGAATAATGTTGAATGAAGGGAGATCTCCAAGAAGTAAAGAAAGTTTTGTTTGCAAAGTACTGCAGTACAACAAACCCTGTCCTTTCCTTTTGTATTATCCCACTATATGTTTGTGTACCATTGTGTATTTGTTTTCTTCCTGTCTCTGTGTAGTTTAAAGAGAATTTTTTTTTCTTTTAATATTAAGCTGCATTCACTATGATGAGGAATACTGTTATCCTCGAATATAATTGGCATTAATAATATGTTATTTACCTTATAAATATGCTTACACATTATTTATTCTGTTTTGTTTTAATGCTCATGTGTGAAGTTGATGTTTCGAAAGTGATTCTGATCTTTTATTTTTGTACTCATGTCATAATTCCTGTAACACTGATGTATATGTCTATTTCTATTCTTTTGTAAAGCCTGTACTACAAATGTTATCTGTATTATTATGTTCTTTAATGATGTATTTTGTACCTTTGTTATTGTATTTTTATGTTACCAAATTGTAATTGTTACCAGTTCTTCAAATTAAGTAACATTTCACTGCACACGTTTCTGTTGGTCATAGTACATGGACAATATGTGAGAAGTAGGGACTGATAGTGTTTGCACGTGTGTTAATGATTCAGCAAGGGACTGGATAACAGCATTGCTGGGTCTAAGGACTATTCCAGAAACTTTGTGAGTGCACAAGTGGTGGTTTATGGACTTGCTATATTGTCCACAAGACTCTTCGATGGTGATTGTGCACCTGCACATTTGCAACAGATGGCTGCTGGCTGTCTCTACCAGGACTACAGTGGGTCTGCATCTTTGATGACCCACCAATTGCTACAAGGACTGCAGTGGGTCTGCACCTCTGGTGGCCCACCAGTACCGTAATTTCTACCGGGACTACAGTGGGTCTGCTCTGTGATGACCTAACTACCAATATTCTTCAAAACGTCGACTGACTCTGCTGTGGGTTTGCTCCATTGTGGCCCATTACCTGTCAGCGTGTCAAGAGTCAGCACTGTCGTTCCGTTGGAAGAACAACACTACTTCTTCAAGATTGCATGGAAATCCACTACTTCTGTGTGCATTTTCCTTTACTGCTCAGACTTTGGGAAAAACACTGCAATTTTACTGTGACGAATGATGAGGACTGTCTTTATGGACTGTGAGAAAATTTGAGCTTTTGACCAACATTGTATCAATAAGTGTGTGCATTTGATATCTTTGTTATTGCAATTATGAAAAATTTTTTCAAATCTGTATTGGCCACTGCCCAACCCAATTTGTAAATTTTTTTGTGGGGAGCATGGGGGCTATGTAAGTAGGCTGTTTATGTTTTCTCTATGTAAGTAGGCTGTTTATGTTTTCTTATTGGCAACGTTACCTAGCGCTCAATATGAAAATCACTGGCTGTGCTGTGTGCAGTCTGTGGCTGCTTTGCATTGTTGTAATACTCGCCATTGTAGTGTTAGGCAGCTGGATGTGAACAGCGCGTAGCGTTGCGCAGTTGGAGGTGAGCCGCCAGCAGTGGTGGATGTGGGGAGAGAGATGGCGGAGTTTTGAAATTTGTCATGAACTGCTATATTTATATATGATGATATCAGGGTAAATACATTGTTTGTTCTCTATTAATATCTTTCATTTGCTAACTATCCCTATCAGTAGTTAGTGCCTTCCGTAGTTTGAATCTTTTATTTAGCTGGCAGTAGTGGCACTCGCTGTATTGCAGTAGCTTGAGCAGCGAAGATTTTTGTGAGGTAAGTGATTTGTGAAAGGTATAGTTTAATGTTAGTCAGGCCCATTCTTTTGTAGGGATTCTTGAAAGTCAGATTGCGTTGCGCTAAAAATATTGTGTGTCAGGTTAAGCACAGTTTTGTATAAATTGTTCTAAGGGGACGTTTCACAGTGTGAGCACTCCTGACGATTCCCCTATCTCTGATGAACACTCGCCGTCGAGGACAGCATACTGGGTTTCACTTAAGAAGTCTTCGAGCCACTCACACCTCTGTAGTTAGTCTGTATGCTCGTACCGTCGTTAACAGTCTGCAGTGGGCTACCATGCCAAAGGCTTCTCGGAAATTGAAAAATATGGTTTCTTCTTGGCCTGTTGATCCACAGTTCGCAGTACATCATGTGAGAAAAGAGCAAGCTGCGTTTCACAAGAGTGATGCTTTCTAAAATGGTGTTGATTCGTGGGAATACATGACGATTTTATTGCTTTCGAGTATTGTTTATGCAGAGTAAATTCTCGATTTACATATTTGTTCAAACGATAGTGAAAATCAGCATTCCTGATAAGATAAGAACAATGTGCCCAAGTAGAGGTGGCTATCCAGATGTCATTGCTTTAAAAGGCTTCCTTTTTTTGAACATACACCTAACTGTATTGCTTTATATATAAAGTTATTGCTCTCACTTACCGGTTTTGCTTCAATAAGAAATGCACTAGCCTTATTTCGCCAAGCACTCTCCTGCTATCACGCAAATCGACATGATGTGGTTTCATGATGGATGCAGTCATTAGATAAACAGAATCATTGTTTATCAGGATTCTTCGCCCGGGTGATTGGAAAGTTAGAGAATGAGGAGCTGGGAATGAAAACTGACACCAAAAATCAATTTGCCCCAAAAATCGAAATTATCTTATTTGAGTCGTGATCGGTGCTGTTCTTTACAGAAAGTTTATTGCCGTGAGGCTTAAAAGAAGTACATAAAAACTAGAGTCATATTGTCCACTAAAAGACTAAAAATTTGCAGTAATGCATCCAGTTTACAATAAGCAGCCAGCCTCGATCACCAATATTCTTAGCATGCACACCACCTGGTAAGACGATGCAATTTTACAATTTTTCGAGGGTATTAAACCAAACATTTGAAAAACTCTCACTGTACATAAAAAAATTAAACATACACAACAAATAATGTGAAAACAGTAAATTCCAGTGTAACACTTAGAGCATTCATAATAGAGCTTAGCCGTAAACACAAGGGCCGGACGGTGGGGCCGAGCGGTTCTAGGCGCTTCAGTCTGGAAACGCGCGACCGCTACGGTCGCAGGTTCGAATCCTGCCTCGGGCATGGAAGTGTTTGATGTCCTTAGGTTACTTAGGTTTAAGTAGTTCTGAGTTCTAGGGGACTGATGACCTCAGATATTAAGTCGCATAGTGCTCAGAGCCATTTGTAAACACAAGGAAAACTTCCAGAATTCTGAATAAAAATTGTAAATCCATAAAAGCAGATAACTTTACACGAATAAACTATTAACATCATAGACACTCGACATGAAAAACTGCAGTCACGAAGGGGACTAACCTCACATTAAGTACCACTGAAAAGGCACTTGTAGTAGTTAATGTCAACCGTAAAAACACTGTCCAGGTAGTTCATAACCTAATGTAGACTTAAGTGGGTACATAAACATGTTTATAGACACCCTTGTTAAACCCATGACAGTTAACAGCGACAGAACAGCCGACTATAATAACTTCTGCACGTAATCCCCACTCAATCAGGCATAATGTAACGCATAAAGTTTTTTTTAACATTCTGTCAAGGGAACTATAACCATTATAACAAGTGATATTTATTTCGGTTGCGTGTGGAATAACTTCACAACAAGCAAACATCTCCCCAGGTTCCACCATCTGCTGTCCCCTCTCCCCCACATTACCGCAAAACAGGCGGGCCTGCCAGGGCAGGCGTTTCCAAGTATTTTTTCCTTAGAGCTATGAACACATGTTTGATGGTATCTGCTATTGCCCACATTACCACAAACGCAACTAAATTTTACACTTTTATTGCTGTTAAATCGCTTCACACCTATATTCCAGATGGTAATTGCTGTGAATTACGATGAAATATTACGTAAAAATATTTTGTAAGTGATTGACAACTGACTTAAACGAAATTTTTGATAGTTATTCAAAGTAAGATCCCTTTCCTGATTATTACGCATTTGGGTCTCAGCTCACATTAACATGAACTGTAGTTAATTTATACAACATCCTCCTGCATATCAATGTTGAATGTAAACTACGTGTAGAGAAATTCTCAGATTTCAATACAATCAGCAGGTTCCATCGACAATCATGGATAAAATTTTGCATAGAATAATTTCCTACCAATGAAAATGTTCCCACTTGAATCGCAATATTTTCTTGTTTCACTTTACTTTACTTTACTTAATGTTGTGCTTGAACCTTGATGTTTTTAGAATTCTATATCAATCAGAACGATTTATCATATGATAACATTTTTATTAAAAGAATTTTATTTGCCGGGTTTAAAAACAGGATGTAGGCCTACTGTGAACTCAACACAACTGGAAAATCTTGTTAACAAGGTGTTTGGATTTATCATTTTTTAATCATTCGAAAAATCGCCAGGGTCAATAACTCATCAATCTGCCACTAGATGGCATAACAGTGTTCCCTCGTGATATTTCATGCTTACTAACAGTTGCTGAAGGGTTAGAAAGGCTTTTTCCTTCGGCTCACAGATGAAAAAAGTCTAAGTAAGTTTCATCTTGAGACTTTGTATGTTCATTGTCATTAAACGGCATTCTGAAGCCGTTACCATGGTTTAAAATTTTAAAAAAGGTCACTACATAGTGCAACCTAAAATTTTCTTTTTAGGTTACGGAAAAAGAAGGATATTCCATTCAGGAAGCAAGGAATGGCGTTAGCCATACAAAATAAAGGAGACTGAAAAATGGAAACTGCATGAAAAACGTTCAGTGAACACAGAACAGTGGGAAACGGTAAAAGAAAAACAGAGAGACAGTGGAATATCAAGCTTGCGACACACATATAGTCGTAAGAAGTACGCAAGTCCTCGACTGTGTAGGTCAATAAAAATTCTAGCAAAGAGAAAATGGAAATCGTATTCTCGTCAGACTGCATACAAAATTGAACATGATTTTTGGAAGAGTATTTCACGTCAGCAGTGGTTAGAGTATATATAAAGACTGGACCAGTGGAAGACTGGAACAAAAAAAAGGAGAAGGAAGAGTTTAGCGTCCCATCAACGTCAAAGCCGTTAGAGACGAAAAGACTGCAACAGATTAATTTTCTCTGTAATGTGTATGGTAGTGACGCTGGCCTGAAACTCTGGGCTGACACAGGAGGGAAACTGAACAATTTCAAACGCAAAAAATTGTGTAAAGTATTTTGATATGAGGTGCGTTTCGTTCCATATAGGTTGGAAGAATAAAAACTTGCACGGGTACAGTCAACAGTTCGGTGCACTGGAACCTTACAGAAAAGGAAGTAATGATCACAGCTAGGGACCATTCCAGTGGTGTAAACTTTTGACCATTCATTTTGCCAGATGAGAATACCAGCTGCAGCTGGTCACGGGTTGAACAGCAATGTGTGAGTGGTCTGGGTTTCCAGATGCTGTGGTGGCCAGCAAACGCTCCCGACGTTAATCCTGTTGAGAAATTAGGTTGCCAATGTCGAAAAAGAGCTACGTCATTGTTGCTGTCCATGTGTGCTGGTATTAAAGATATTTCGTGTCTGATACCACTGCATAGTGCCACTGTTGGGTGAAAGTTGGATTCATTCAATGTCGAGGAGAATCCAGTTTGTCAAGAAAGCAACTTGAAAATACAATGAATACTTAAAAGTTTATTTTTTAATGAATTTTAACCTAAATGAATCACACACTGACAAGTTTTCGGACTGGAGTTCTTAAAATAGGTTCTTTCTTTTTTTTTAATAGCTACTTAATGTAGTAGGGATGTGACTGGCATGACATGAATTTGAGAGTGGCATTAAAATGCAGAACGACTTTGGCCAGATAATATGATTAAATTGCAATGGAATGTCAATTTTTGCACTCTGTGAAGGGTGCAATGAGTTTAAGATAACATACATGAGTATATGACAGATGCTGCAACTAAGAACAGTTACGTATTTAATGCCAAAGAATCTTCCTTAATCTGGCTGTAGTGTTATCGTAGATATGAAGATGGTAGCTTGACTGGAACTAGTTATCTGCCAACAAATATTCAATACAATAGCTTTTTGTGCTTCCGTCATGCCCTTCTCTAAACAGATAGAAAGTGTGCACGCTTCATCATCAAGTGGACATTTAAACCCAAAGTTCCAACCTACCTTCCAAGTCCTTTCTAGATACAGTCTTCAATGCACATATATTGGGAGTACAAAAAAAGTTCAGCTTATTGAGATGTAGGATTTGTTATTAGACACAGCACTGAGAACAGCATCATACATTAATCATTCAATACATATCATTCTGAGTTTGCGTTGACACCAGAACAAAATTAGAGATTCTGTGGAGTGCCATCGATCTTACCCGCGAAACTTAGTACTACAATATTATTAATGCAAGGGAGGGGGCGGGGGGGAGGGGGATAAATGGTAAACGTCGTTTTCTGCTATGGTTTGGCCATCAGTGTGAGTCATCGGGCATGTGTCATGTACAACGACTGACATCTTCATCTCCCCTACACGTTCTCTGTCGAATCACAGTACAGTGTGTAGAGCAGAATTCTCTGTACCACTGCCAGTCAACGCCGCATTCCACTTGAAACAAAAAATGATGTTCAGAACTTGTTCCACTGACTTGTATATATGGGATCACTCCAACAAGAACAAGATATTGTGCTAGATACCAGAAAAATTGCACTATGAATTTGAAGCAGCAAGTGTTGCGAAGAATACGAGATGATGTTGAAACAAATGTGCGAAAAATTACAGCTGCTGACGTCATAAACAAGTAGTTACTTTACCCCAACCAGTCACAGAGTACGCGAGCTCTCAAGTTACAAGAAAACCACGATAATTTACAGTTCTGTCACTTGAGTGTATGACTCAACAGTTGCATGACTCCTTCCATGCGGATAAGCAAATATTGCAGCTAAGTGTGTCGCAACGCAGCACGAGTTACAAAAAATGGCTCTGAGCATCATGGAACTTAACATCTGAGGTCATCAGTCCCCTAGAACTTAAAACTACTGAAGCCTAACCAACCTAAGGACATCACACACATCCATGCCCGAGGCAGGATTCGAACCTGCGACCGTAGCGGTAGCGCGGTTCCAGACTGAAGCGCCTAGAACCGCTCGGCCACACCGGCCGGCCGAGTTACAAAGGAAGCACATCAAGCCTGCACACACTAAAACTCTGTGGCCTGCGCGCATGTGTCGACCATCTCAGGCAACTTTCGCCTGGATGTGCAAAGCTTATTCGCACACACTACAGCCAAGAGAACACTATGAGGATCATGCACGTGCCTACTACGCTCCAATAACAACGCGTCTATAATAATCGATATAAGGCATCAATTTCCCTCTAGTATCATTTTCACCGTAGAAGTTGTGGGCAATGGCTGGGGTTTATTCACAATGGGGCACCACCCTATTTTCTACATGTGGTAAGACAGTGCCCAACACAAACGTTTTTTGAGCAAAGGGTTGGTGGAGGAGGTCCACTAGGTTGCCCATTTATCTTGACCGTAAGGTTTCTGGCTATGGGTATATTTAACGTCATTATTGTATTCTACAAACTGTACGCAATAGAGGAACATGTCCTTCTCAACAGACACCGCTTTAACATAATAGTGTCCACGCAGACGAGAGGATTTTTATGCCTCATTTATTCAGAGGGCAATGCCGGGAGTAGTGTGACTACTGGAAGGGTGTCCAAGCTAGGGGAAGGACACCACCGAACCAAATACCACTTTTGGTATTTCCGTTAGACGCAACTATAGCGCAACCGGAAATGGCAGGAAATATAAGCCTCCATACATCGCGTGTTGTCGCTCCTACCGAGTAATACAGCATGGATGCGAGGGTTGCACAAGTAGTGGACAACCTCGCTGGCATGTAAAACGTGCCTCAGGCGCAGATACATCCATGAAGTGGACGGTCGTTCTCCTTTCGCCAATATGGAAGTAGCTATGGTGACGGCAGTTCAGCAGTTATAAGTCCCCAGAAATTGAGATAATGCGAACTCCAGCGGTCGCTACTGGCACTGTGAGGGTTCGTCGTTGATCCACTGGCCAGGCACTGCCTACTTCAAGTTGGCTGTCCCCAAGAGAACTAGGCACTGACCTGTCCCGGCATGCAATACAAGCTTTGCTAGATTTTGTCGCTACACTGTATATACTCTTTGCAAGAAAAAAGAAGCTTATCAACATAGGGTAAGCCTTGGAGACATTTGGAAGCTCTCAAGATCCAAGCTAAATCTGTACTCATCATTCACACTGAATTACCTAGACATAATATGCTATAACAGCCTTGTAGGAAGCTAGGCTACCAGATGAGGATTCCGTTCAGTAGTATAATTACACATTTTTATGGCAAGGAAACTGCCAGTCCCAGACAAAGCAGTATTGGATTTGACGTTCGTAGCGATCGGGATCTCAGAGCGCATTATGACTCTGCGTTTGTCAGCTAGCAGTGGGCCAGGTCACTGACAGTTGTGTTACTGACTCGATTGCTGACTTAAAGGATCAGTTTCACGAAGATCACAGCGAAGTGGTACATGCGTACACCCCAGAGACTGTCTGTGCGTTCTGGACGACTTCAGTAGCCGTGACTGTTGTGATTCTGCCGGAAAGAAGTTCATCTACATCTACAACTACATCCATACTCCACAAGCCACCTGACGGTGTGTGGCGGAGGGTACCCTGAGTACCACTATCGGTTCTCCCTTCTATTCCAGTCTCGTATTGTTCGTGGAAAGAAGGATTGCCGGTATGCTTCTGTGTGGGCTCTAATCTCTCTGATTTTATCCTCATGGTCTCTTCGCGAGATATAAGTAGGAGGGAGCAATATACTGCTTGACTCTTCGGTGAAGGTATGTTCACGAAACTTTAACAAAAGCCCATACCGAGCTACTGAGTGTCTCTCCTGCAGAGTCTTCCACTGGAGTTTATCTATCATCTCCGCAACGCTTTCGCGATTGCTAAATGATCCTGTAACGAAGCGCGCTTCTCTCCGTTGGATCTTCTCTATCTCTTCTATCAACCCTATCTGGTACGGATCCCACACCAGTGAGCAGTATTCAAGCAGTGGGCGAACAAGTGTACTGTAACCTACTTCCTTTGTTTTCGGACTGCAGTTCATACATACGACTTAAATGCATTCATTTCTGAAGACTGGCAGAGGATCAAGTCTCTTCTCTAGCACTACCTTGGTACTTGTTAGTTTGAAAGCGAAATATCAGGAGTGGTCCCTCGAGAATATATTGATATTCTGAAACCACTTCTTGATTTTAAGCGACAGGAACTGCCAACTTGTACTCAAATCATTGCAACGCTACTTTCAGGGATTAAGCAAAGTAGAGGCTGTCCTTCAGCGTATCCTCCATAAATGCATTAATACTTACTGTGAGAATTTTCAGGCGAGTATAGAGGGACATATCAACAGTGGAAACACTGTTGGAGTGTACTCGGGTATCAAAACGATATTAGGCTCTTCACTAAGAAAATTTCTCCACGCAAGGAGATCGATGCAACAGTCATTATGGATTGCAATCGACAATTGTACTGCCGGGTTGAACGCTACTCCAGCCTCTATTCATGCCCGGCCAACATCAGGCAAGCTGCCAGATATCTCAAATGTTAGCTTGTCATGACTCAGACGCCGTGCCTATTAAGGGGGACATGGAAAGAGCTGTTGCGTGGATCAGTTGCGTAAATTGTCCTGATAAAGCCTATTTCTGCACAAAAGGTGTCAAACTTACACATGTCCTCCCAGTGCTCTTAAGTCTTTCATTGAAATGTTGGACTGAAGGTACTGGGCCACAGAAGATAAACAGCACTATCGTCGACTCTACATACACAGGTAAAAGAAATCGCTGTGATTGTAATTGTGCCGCGGAATTTCACTGCTGATAATGATGATGATAATGCGTGAGGCTAGACCGGGAGCCCTGCATGTGGGGAGTCCAGCTGCCTGGTTGAAGTCTAATTAGTTGACACCACATCGGCGACTTGACTGCCGATGAGGATGAAATGATGATCAAGACAACACAACACCCAGTCCCCTAGTGGAGAAAATCTCCGACCCTGTCGGAATCCGAGCTCTGGCACCTTGCATGGCACTCCATTGCACTGGCCACATAGTTGTGGAGGTGGATATTTCAGTGCTGACCATCGTCCGTAAATATTTTCCCAGTTGGTGTTCGACGTAATCGGGAACCTTGCCTAATGTGTGCGCAGCAATTCTCATTGTGAATTTAGAGCACAGCGATCTATTGTTGATATTATCTTCATAATTCGGCAAACTGTGGAAAAGAGCCGCAGGCAGAAGACCACATTGTTCATTGCTATCACCGAACTAAATAAGACGTTCTATGCGATGGGGATGCCTCCAGACACGCCTTCTTGGATATCGGGGCTCAGATCGAAGCGGACTCTTCAGTGAAGAGACTTCTGCTTCCGTCAGTGAGATTCCAGACCGAAGATGTATGTGGAGACGCCTCCCGGACCGTGGTGAGATACCAACCACAGTGTTGCTCGCCTTACGGTCCGACAGCCAGGAGTGATGGCCTCGTCTACCATTTCTTTTCACTACAGCAACACTTTCCTTGTCATCCGCTTCACCATTCCACCAAGAAGGAGTTGTGTGACACAAACGAAAGTTGGCAAGCGTGTTTCTACATCTGAAAGAAGATGTCTATTGAATTGTCACGCCAGTCGTTTAAGACTGGCGTTAAGAGTGAGGATGCAAGTTAGGTTTGCTTTAAAGACACGCTGTAACGCTCGTGAGTGTTAGTTACCTTCGGGACTGGACGTGGTGAGCTGATATCTACATCTACATCCATAATCCGCAAGCCACCTGACGGTGTGTGGCGCAGGGTACTTTGAGTACCTCTATCGGTTCTCCCTTCTATTCCAGTCTCGTATTGTTCGTGGAAAGAAAGATTGTCGGTATGCCTCTGTGTGGGCTCTAATCTCTCTGATTTTATCCTCAGGATCTCTTCGCGAGATATACGTAGGAGAGAGCAATATACTGCTTGACTCCTCGGTGAAGGTATGTTCTCGAAACTTCAACAAAATCCCGTAACGAGCTACTGACCGTCTCTCCTGCAGAGTCTTCCACTGGAGTTTATCTATCATCTCCGTAACGCTTTCGCGAATACTAAATGATCTCGTAACGAAGCGCGCTGCTCTCCGTTGGATCTTCTCTATCTCTTCTATCAGCCCTATCTGGTACGGATCCCACACTGGTGAGCAATATTCAAGCAGTGGGCGAACAAGTGTACTGTAACCTACCTCCTTTGTTTTCGGATTGCATTTCCTTAGGATTCTTCCAATGAATGCTTTACCGCCGATCAACTTTATATGATCGTTCCATTTTAAATCACTCCTAGTGCCTAACCCCAGATAATTTATGGAATTAACTGCTTCCAGTTGCTGACGTGCTATATTGTAGCTAAATGATAAAAGAATCTTCCTTTCTATGTATTCGCAGCACATTGCACTTGTCTACATTGAGATTTAATTACCATTCCCTGCACCATGCGTCAATTCGTTGCAGATCCTCCTGCATTTCAGTACAATTTTCCTTTGTTACAACCTCTCGATATACTACAGCATCATCCGCAAAAAGCCTCAGTGAACTTCCGATGTTATCCACAAGGTCATTTATGTATATTGTGAATAGCAACGGTCCTACGACACTCCACTGCGGCACACCTGAAATCACTCTTACTTCGGAAGACTTCTCTCCATTGAGAATGTCATGCTGTGTTCTGTTATCTAAGAACTCTTCAATCCAATCACACAATTGGTCTGGTGGTCACATGTGCTCTTACTCTGTTCATTAAACGACTGTGGGGAATTGTATCTAACGCCTTGAGGAAGTCAATAAACACGGCATGGATATTAGTGAAGAAGACCGGTATCCGAAGGGCGACGCGCCACTACCGAGAGAGAAGACCATTGCCTTCGGTGTATAGCTCTGGCGCAATTTGCTGTATTTGTAGCAGCAATTTGAACGGCAGATAGAACCACAGTGACGCAAAAAACTGTTACAAATAGGTTACTCCAAGGGCAGCTCCGAGCTACCGTCATTTGCGACTTCATTCATGCTATCAGAGAGCTCACTGGAGGGCAGGATGGACGTCTTGTTTTCTAATGAAAGCCGGTTCTGCCTCAGTGCCAGTGATGGCCGTGTTTTAATTAGAAGGAGACCATATGGGGGCCTGCAATCAACTCACCTGCGTTCTAAAATGTTCAAAAGTGTGTGAATTCTTATGGGACTTAACTGCTAAGGTCACCAGTCCCTAAGCTTACACACTACGTAACCTAAATTATCCTAAGGACAACACACACACACCCATGCCCGAGGGAGGACTCGAACCTCCGCCGGGAATAGCCTCACAGTCCATGACTGTAGTGCCATAGACCGCTCAGCTAATCCCGCGTGGCACCTGCGTTCTAGACACACTGGACCTACACCAGGAGTTATGGTGTGTGGTGCGACTTCCCATGACAGCAAAACCACTCTCGTGGTTATCCTACGCATCCTGTTTCCAACAGGATAATGCTCGACCACGTACCGCTGTTGCGACCCAACGTGATTTACAGAGCGCTGAGATGCTACACTGGCCTGCTCAGTCACCATATCTGTCTCCAGTCGAGTACATATGGGACACCATCGCACGGCAGTTCCAAAGTCCTCCTCAAACAGCATTAACAGGCACTGTACTGACCGACAAAGTGCAACTGACTTGGAACTCCATTCCACAAACTGACCTCTGGCACCTGTACTACACAATACATACACGTTTGCATGCGTAAATTCAATATTCTGGCTGTTACACAGGTTGTTAAGGTACCTCCATTTCACATTGGCAAAGCAATACCTCGCGCTTGCCTTATCCTGTGAGCTTGCAGTGTTAGTCACTTAAATACACTACTGGCCATTAAAATGGCTACACGACGAAGATGACGTGCTACAGACGCGAAATTTAACCGACAGGAAGAAGATGCTGTGATATGCAAATGATTAACTTTTCAGAGCATTCGCACAAGGTTGGCGCCGGTGGCGACACCTACAACGTCCTGACATGAGGAAACTTTCCAACGGATTTCTCATACACAAACAGCAGTTGACCGGCGTTGCCTGGTGAAACGTTGTTGTGATGCCTCGTGTAAGGAGGAGAAATGCGTACCATCACGATTCCGACTTTGATAAAGGTCGGATTGTAGCCTACCGCGATTGCGGTTTATCGTATCGCGACATTGTTGCTCGCGTTGGTCGAGATCCAATGACTGTTAGCAGAAAATGGAATCGGTGGATCAGGAGAGTAATGCGGAACGCCGTGCTGGATCCCAACGGCCTCGTATCACTAGCAGTCGAGATGACAGGCATCTTATCCGCCTGGCTGTAACGGATCGAACTGCCACTTCTCGATCCCTGAGTCGACAGATGGGGACGTTTGCAAGACAACTACCATCTGCACGAACAGTTCGACGACGTTTGCAGCAGCATGGACTATCAGCTCGGAGACCGTGGCTGCGGTTACCCTTGACGCTGCATCACCGACAGGAGCGCCTGCGATAGTATACTCAACGACGAACCTGGGTGCACGAATGGCAAAACGTTATTTTTTCGGATGAATCCAAGTTCTGTTTGCTGCATCATGATGGTCACATCCGTGTTTGGCGACATCGCGGTGAACGCACATTGGAAGCGAATATTCGTCATCGCCATACTGGCGTATCAACCGGCGTGACGGTATGGGGTGCCATTGGTTACACGTCTCCGTCACCTCTTGTTCGCATTGACGGCACTTCGAACACATTTCAGATGTGTTACGACGCGTGGCTCTACCCTTCATTCGATCCATGCGAAACGCTACATTTCAGCAGGATAATGCACGGCCGCATGTTGCAGGTCCTGTACGGCCCTTTCTGGATACAGAAAATGTTCGACTGCTGCCCTGGCCAGCACATTCTCCAGATCTCTCACCAATTGAAAACGTCTGGTCAATGGTGGCCGAGCAACTGGCTCGTCACAATACGCCAGTCACTAGTCTTGATGAACTGTGGTACCGTGTTGAAGCTGCATGGGTAGCTGTGCCTGTACACGCCATCCAAGCTCTGTTTGACTCAATGCCCAGCCGTATCAAGGCCGTGGATCTATACACCCAAAATTCCTGATAATGTAGTCACATGTCAGTTCTAGTATAATATATTTGTCCAATGAATAGCCGTTTATCATCTGCATTTCTTCTTGGTGCAGCAATTTTAATGGGCAATAGTGTATGTTATCTTGACAAACGTATTCCCAAAATTTCATTGTTCTACGTTAATTATTTTTTAGCGTTGCGATTTTTCTCAGTCAGTGTGTGTATCTCACTAGCCTAGCAACAATGCCCGTGACGTAATTTTCAATGTTTGAGTGTGCTGTGTTGCTGGCGCGTCCTCCACTGTGCTGCCGCCACCGCTCGCAGGCCCAGCCGGTGGCGGCGGCAGCGGTGTCTGCCCTCCTCTTTACTCTTCTCGTCTCTTCCCGGCGGTGATTTACGGCGGTGTTTACCGTCGCCGGCCACGCCCCACGACTGCCGTAGTCCACGCACAAAGGGCTGCAGCGGCACGCCGCGTCACGTCGAGACACCGGCTTGTCCCACAGCCGACGGCGTTAAGCACCACACGCACCCAGTTGCGCCTGAGGAAACTCAGTAGCTAACAACTGTGAATAAAACAACGATTACAAGTATAAAATCCGATATGGGACGGTGAACATACACTGCGAACTCAGTGCAGAAAATAGTAAGATATTTACAGTCGCCAACGGCCTTGCCTTGCCTTTCAGATGTAGAAACACGCTCTAAAACTTTCGTTTATGTCACACAACTCTTCCTTGGCGTTGCGATTTTTTCCACCAGTGTATTTCCGACTGGAAGGTCAACACATATCACCTGTGATCTTACAGTTTCTTTCTTTTATAAGAGGCAATAACCGCTGGAATAAGGCTGTTTGTAATCAACATCAGTTCAGAGGGAATTATCTCTTGCTCGATAGAACCACATATCTGTAGACGCCACGTAGTAACAAACATAGGATGTGTTAAAATAAAATCGACCATATCCGTACAAGAGATATTACAGATTAGGACACCGGTTCCCGTCAAATCAGTAAAGTTAAGCGCAGACAGGCTTGGCTAGCACTTGGATGGGTGATCGTCCGACCTGCCGAGCGCTTAGCACTCAGCTCTTGCGAGACAATTGAAGATCTACCTGACTGAGAAGTAGCGGGCTGGTCACGAAAACTGACAGCGGGTGGGAGAATGATGTGCTGACTACATGCACCTTCATATCCGCATCCTGTGACGCCTATCGGTTGAGGGTGATGCGGCGGTCGGTCGTTACCATCGGGCATTCCGAAGCCTTTTCGGACGGAATATACGGAAACGTTTATATTTAAAACATATTCCATTTTACACACAGAAATTATTGTTTTCAGCAGTTACAATGGATGTAATAATAAATCAAAAATGCCTTAGGAACTGAAAAAAAGACCCAAAAGTATTCAGATTTTATGGAGATATTATGATAGGTAACAGGAAAGGCTTGGATAGAATGAGAGAGAACGAAATGTTACTCTGTCTGAGCCAGGGTGCTCTGAAAGCCTCGGAACTACTTCGAGCCTTGTAGTTCCTGTTCGCTACAGTTTACTTTCGGATTAACATTTCTAAACACTATTTATAAAAACACTATAGCTGCTACGTACATTGTGAAAAGCGCAGTGGTTTGTGAGCGTAAAGTGTGTAATTTTTTGGGGTTATTATTTCATGTCTCTTGAATGTTACGTATTATTTTGCTTATATACTAAGTGATCAGGTACAATTGTTACAGCCCCACAGCGGTATAATGGCCGCAGGATAGATATGCCTGCTGTTTATACTTAAGTTAGAATAGGTTTACTGGGTTGATTGCACAGTTTATTCTAATACAGTTCAGTTATTCTAGATGTTGTACAAGGTTGTCTGTGTTAGGTGTTGGTGAAAGTGTCCGCTGTTTGAGTGAGTGTGTGTTTTGGAACTGTAATAGCAAAAGAAAACACACACACACACACACCGAAAATTTTGTGGTGTGAAGAATACTGTATTTCTTTGCAAAATACTTAAAAAATAAAAATTTACCATCACCCCCGTTAATGCTACTTACCTTAACAAGGTCCTTCAAATCGCGTCGAGGCATTATTCTCTAAAAGCTTGTGAGATCTTTGACGGACACGAGGCCATGAATCATTCTAATCTTTAACATCAGCCGTTTACATCCCATGTGTGATAAACGCTTTTCCTGCGCTTTTCCATAGATTACGTTGCTGAATTATGCGCATCGATGTTGCCCCTGCATGCTTTAGGTGACGACATCTACGCACATTTCATCGTATCGCAGTCTCTGCAGTTTATTATCTCTAGGAATCCAGCATGCAATTTCCTTGGTCCATCTACATTGCATTCCTCTAGCTACCTATCCCGTTCACCTGCATTTCAATTTCACTACAGTCACAATTACGTCTTCCATCCCTCTCTGTTTTGTTCGTTTTCCTGTCTACTTAGTATTCATCGATGCATACCGCAGATCGTAACTCAATGTCTCATTTCACTCTGGCTCTACGCCACGCAGTTCGCCTTTACCTGTGGTGTGAATAAGCGTTAAACCAAGCACGATAGACTCTAGATCTCAACCAAACTTCCAGAAATTCTCTATGGTTCGTGGTGACACCCGCTTGTGACCTTTGCTCGGATTTCAGCTGGCATCACCCGTCTATTCGTCAGAGTAGTATGCGTGGGAAATATTATGGGACTTAACTTCTAAGGTCATCAGTCCCCAAGCTTAAATTATCCTAAGGACAAACACACACACGCATGCCCGAGGGAGGACTCGAACCTCCGCCGGGATCAGCTGCACAGTCCATGACTGCAGCGCCTTTAGACCGCTCGGCTAATCCCGCGCGGCTATTCGTGCCGGCCGCGGTGGTCTAGCGGTTCTGGCGCTGCAGTCCGGAACCGCGGGGCTGCTACGGTCGCAGGTTCGAATCCTGCCTCGGGCATGGATGTGTGTGATGTCCTTAGGTTAGTTAGGTTTAAGTAGTTCTAAGTTCTAGGGGACTTATGACCTAAGATGTTGAGTCCCATAGTGCTCAGAACCATTTGAAACCATTTTTTTGGCTATTCGTCGGAGCCACTCGAAAATATCCCTCTATTTTCTGTGCATCTACATCCAAAGTCTGCACAGCGTTCTGAACTACAGTATAGTTATGATCGTATGTAGAAGATCAATCTTTCCCTACTTAGGAGGGCCGCCATGAAAAACGAGAGTAGGGCAATGGAATTTTGCGCAAAAATTTGGAAAGATATACGGAAGAATAAAGCAATGAACCAAATACATTTCACGAACTTCCAGCATGCTGGAATAGCTTTGGGTCAGCAAGTTCTGTTAAACAGTACAACTAAAAACCGGTCTTGCAAATTTCCCTTTTTTTTATTAACTAGGTGACCAGTTTGAGTCACAGCACGCACAATTCGTCTGCACATGTCTGACATGGTTTTTGCGTTTTCGGAAATAACATTTTTTGAGTATGACCCGATGATTTGAAAAGCGGTTCCAGTGAATAAAAAGAGGGAAATTTACAAGACTTGTCTTTCGTTGTACTAAAAAACTGTAAATGTCGTGTGACTAGGGCCTCTCGTCGAGTAGACCGTTCGCTGGGTGCAAGTCTTTCGATTTGACGCCACTTCGGCGACTTGCGGGTCGATGGGGATGAAATGATGGTGATTAGGACAATACAACCCGCGGTCCCTGAGGTGAAGAAAACCTCAGACCCAGCCGGAAATCGAACCCGAGCCCTTAGGATTGACTTTCTGTCGCGCTGACCACTTTTTTTTCTTTTAATCTCATTTTGTTCGCTTTTGTTCGTTGCATCTTCTCGGGCGGACGTCGTAAGACATCCGTTTACGTTCGTTGTTGATCGAATAACTCAGTTCTTTTATTACAGAGGGCACGTAACCCTCTGACCGAACGCACTGAGCTACTGTGCCTGCATCCCTCAGCCATTGGGGGCGGACTTCGTTGTAGTGAAATATATTTTAATTTCCACCTGAGAGGGTAACATTTATTAATTGCGTACCATGTTCACTTACGTCCCAGGGTACAACCGTTGCTCAATTTGACGACCATCTGCTTCCACGAGTCTGGAACCACACTGTGTATACCATTACACAGTTTTTTGAAGAAATTAACAGTGATTCCCGCAAAACAGACTTTATTACTTTATATTTTGCCAGTAACGCAATTCGCATTGTTTAAAGCTTCTTCAGATTGGACGCCTTATACAAGGCGAAACGCACTCTTGAGAAAATATAAAATAATAAAACCCGTTTGCAGCCAAAACTGTTTATCTCTTTAAAATGTTTATTGCCGGTTGCTGTATCATGCACCATGAATTAGAAAAACTTCCATTTCACAGTTGTTAACAGCACTACTCAAACGGCGAACCATAGAAAGTTCAGCTGTCGTGACACAGTTCATGTCCTGCTTGAAGATCACATATTGCGTAGAGCGCTCTCAGCCATGGCAACAGTAACTTCTTCAACAATTTGTGGCGCAATTGGCTGTCGGCCCCTCCCGGGAGTGTTTCCCAAATCTCCAACTAATTCGAACTCTCGAATCATCTTCTTTAAGCCCGGTGAGGAAAGAGGACCTCTCCGTTTCCCTTCAATGCGTCGACACTCACGCAGTGCGGCAACGCTGCTGCTGTTGTGTTTGTGAAACAGCGTAAAGAGTGCAGCCCCGCTCAACTTGTCCAGACCCATGTCGACTGTATCCAGCTGTAATGCACACTGATGCTTGTGTTTCTGCCCTACTTCGCAGAACCAGTACCGGCATCTGGGATAATTACAGGAACCGAGAATGTGTTGTCCAAATCATGCAGCGCACAATCTGAATACCATTCCCATAATACTGCGTTCGTACTGTAAGTAGTTTTCCGTCTACACTGGTTCAGGCAACGAAAGTTTAATTAAAACCATCCTGTCCGTCCTCTTGTAGGAGTAATTGGGGCTTTTACGTTGTTCTTTCGTGTATGAAACGTGAATGACTGCTTAAACCCCTGTGTAATTAGTCAAATATTTCCTTCGCGATCCCTACAGAAGCGATAAATGGGAGGTTGCAATATATAGGGGTCTATCAATCACTTGAACTTGATTCTTGAAATTTTCTAAGCGTGTTTTCAGGGGATGGCTGGCGTCTATCTGTGTAATTAGTCAAGTATTTCCTTCGCGATCCCTACAGAAGAGATAAATGGGAGGTTGCAATTTATAGGGGTCTATCAATCACTTGAACTTGATTCTTGAAATTTTCTAAGCGTGTTTTCATGGGATGGCTGGCGTCTATCTTCAAGTGTTCTGGAGCTCAATTTTTCCAGATTCTCCGTGGCACTCTGCCATAGGCCAAACAAACCTGTGACCAGTCTTGCTACCATTCTTTGTATACTTCCGAAGTCCCCTGTTAGCCCTATTTTGTACGAGTCAAATAGTTCAAATGGCTCTGAGCACTATGGGACTTAACATCTGAGGTAATCAGTCCCCTAGAACCTAGAACTACTTAAACCTAACTAACCTAAGGACATCACACACAGCCATGCCCGTGGCAGGATTCGCACCTGCGACCGTAGCGGTCGCGCGTTTCCAGACTGAAGCGCCTAGAACCGCTAGGCCACACCGGCCAGCTGGTACGAGTCCCTCACACTTGAGTAATACTCTAGGATGTGTCACAAGAGTGCTTTGCAAGCAGTTACCTTTATAGATTTCCTAGTATTCTACCGATGAACCGAAGTCCGTCACCTGCTCGTACATCCGACTGAGCGATGTAGTCCTGCTGGAGGGAACTGTGGAACCTCTTCTCGCCACGCTGTTGTGAATCCCTCAATCGTTTTGCAGTGAGTGAGCTGCACCCAACAGTCTCTATGTATAAATCTGCCGTGTTCCTCATGACAGTGATTGAGCTTCTGTCAAACTGCGAAAGATGGCGATAAGCAGCACGTGCAACTTCTATGGGCAAATTGTATTACGATTTCCACCTGAGAAGTACCAGTAACCTTAGACTCACCCCATATCCACCCTCTACCGGCAACATTCCTTATCTGTAAGAATGACTTTTTCTGTAAAAAAATAAGCTCACATAACAACGAAAGTTTAGCCCACATATCCATGTGCAGGAATGTCTGTTGAGCAGGGATCAGTCACTGTGTTCGTCGTGTAACATTTTCCATTTCTGCCATGAAGATATTAGTCGAAATCAATATTGGTGTATCCAACCTCGACATTTATGACAGCCTGAACTCTGCTGGTAACACTTCCAATGACATGCATGTATGTTTGTGTAGGAATGGCGGCACATTCTTCCTCACTGGGCCAAAAACCAGAGAAAGTACAAATGGTGGGCCCTGGAGTCTGCACTGAAATCGACGACAGTCCAACTCATCACAGACGTGTTCCATTGGGTTCAGGTCGAGACAGTATTCAAGTCAATCCATTTCAGCAACGTTATCGTTCACAAACCATTGCCGCAAGGTGTGTACACACTTAGCTAACTCAGGTCAACGAACGACAATCAACCTCTTCATTGGCTGATATTTGCTTAGGGCGTGCGGGCGGCAAATTGCTGCCAAAGAAGCGGCTGGCCGCTGTTGCGGCTCGGACCGCCGGCGGTAACGTCAAAACATTGGCGGTGGGCTGTCCTTGGGACGCCTCTTCTAGCGTGGACATCGGATCGAATGTTCGTAGGTTCAGCAGCGATTTGTTGTGTCTGATGAAGGGGTGTTTATTTACAATCTTTAAAAACACTGGATATGGAGTGGAATAGGTGGCAGCATTTTGTACTGAATGGGAATTTTTCGGGAACCTACGAACTGTGACTATGAAAACATATTGAAAAGATTATACGCTTGGAGAGAAACATGACAGTTGTTAGAAAGTTATGTTCAGTATGTGAACAAGAAAATGGAGTCTTTATTGACAGCTTTCCGCCGTGAACGACAAAGAAAAACCAACAAGACTAGCACCGTTATGATGAAGACTACTAATCAATATGGCTTTCTTTTAGTAGTATGGGCTTCCTGCAGGATAAATTCGCAGTCAAAAAATCATTGATCACAGAGGTAACTAATAGCGTTTTACATCACTTTTGTATATTTTATATCAGGCGTTACTGTTATTGTAATGAAACAGCGTGCCCTTAAGCGGAAAACTACTTTTTGAACTCAACTGAAAACACAGAAAATTTAAAATTACGTTATTTTTCGTTGTTACAATGACACAGAATCACACAAATTTCAAAACAAGCTCAAACCCACCATGCACTTAATTTTGAGTTATCGGTTTCAATATACAGTTAAAATGTGTCGTTTTTCACCTAGATTTTTCAGTCATACATATCCTACCATTCTACCTTGCCTTCAGAAGCAAAATATTCAGAGATTTGCTCCCAGATTGTTCCACTTTTTGGTTCACCTTATCTAGGCCTTTCTGTAAGGATGGGCATGCGACGACTGCTAAATCCTCTTCTCTCATAATATCGGCGGTGAAACTGTAATTAAAACGTTACTTTATAACAATAACAAAATGGGACCAATCTTTACAGAGTCAAGTGCGATTCTACATAGCCGAATCTCTTGGACCAACCGTTTGGTTTGGTGAGGATACAAGGCCGAGCGCCAGTGCTCTGACGACCAACGTTCGGCTGAAAAAAACTGCTCTGGGCACTATGGGACTTAACTTCTGTGGTCATCAGTCCCCTAGAACTTAGAACTACTTGAACCTAACTAACCTAAGGACATCACGCACATCTATGCCCGAGGCGGGATTCGAACCTGCGATCGTAGCAGTCGCGCGGTTCCGGACTGAAGCGCCTAGAACCGTTTGGCCACCGCGGCAGGCTGTTCGGCTGAATCCGTGGCTGTCGTTCGTTTGGGTTAGTGTGTACACGCCTTCATAGGTGCAGTTTTATGGCAGGATGCATTGTCATACTGATACAGTCTTCGCCGGCCATTTGAACCATTTGATACAGTCTTCGTCTCTGCGCTGTTCCTCTACTGCATGCGGTACAAAATGCTGTAAAATGATTTGATTTCCTTCTGCAGTTGGCGTTTTACTACGTACAATGAAGAGACGAGACCCTAACCACGAAAAACACCTCCTTAGCATAACAAAACCTCCGGCTTACTTCACGGTTGACAGTACACATGGTGCCAGACAAAGTTCTCCAGGCATTCGCCAAACCCAGACCATTCCATTGGAGTGCCATAGGGTAGCCTGTAGTGTGATTCAATTTTCCAAATTACTCGTTTCCAGTCAACCACTGTCCATAAGCGGCGCTTTTTACATTGCATCAGGCGTCACTTAGCATGCCCTACATAAATGTTTGGGTTATGACCCAATGTACCCCATGTGCTGTAACGCGCTGCGCACAGTCATTGTGCTAGCTGGGCTACAGGTAGCACTTCGGAACTCGTGAGTGATTCCTTCTGTTGATTTCATGCAATTTTTTACAACAGTTCTTCCCAGTGCTTGACTTATATATCTGTCTGTACACGGCACCCATCTCGTCTTGGTGTAGCTGTAGTTGTTCTTTGGCGTTATCCCTTCTCAGCCATAACACCAACTGGCGACTTGGGCAACTGTAGGAGCGATGCAACAGCCTTGTTGAGGTTATTACTCTGGTGACATACAATGACTAGTCTACGCTAGGAGTCACTAAGCTCTCCTGACATATCCAGTTTGCTATTACAGCATGTCCACTAATAACACAATACTTCCCGGCTCCTTTTCCACTGATGTGACAAACGTCACGGGGCAGCGATATGCACACATATAGATGGCGGTAGTACTGCGTACACAAGACATAATTGGACAGTGAAATGTCGGAGCTCTCATTTGTACTCCGGTGGTTTATGTGAAAAGCTTACCGACGTGATTAGGGCCGCACGACGGGTATCAGCAGACTTTGGAAGAGGAATGGTAGTTGGAGCTAGACGCATGGGACATTCCATTCCGGAAATCATTATGGAGTTCAGTATTCCGAGAGTCAAAGTGTCAAGAGTTCGCCGAGAATATCACTTTTCAGGTATTACATCTCACCACGGACAACACAGCGGCAGAGTCCTTCACTTATCGATCGAGAGCAGCGGCATTTACATGGAGTTGTCAGCGCGAACAGACTGTGTGAAACAACCGCAGAAATCGACATACGACGAACGTATCCGCTAGAACAGTACGGTGTTATGTGGCGTTAATGAGCTTTGACGGCAGACGACCGACGCGAGTACCTTTCCTAACAGCACGACATCGTCTGCAGCCCTCTTCTGGGCCCGTCGGTTGGCCACAAGACGACTGGAATTTCGCCGGCCGCTGTGGACGAGCGATCAGTCTGGAACTGCACGACTGCTACGCTCACAGGTTCGAATCCTGCCTCGGGCATGGAAGTGTGTGATGTCCTTAGGTGAGTTAGGTTTAAGTAGTTTTAATTTTTAGGGGACTGATGACCTCCGATGTTAAGTCCCATAGTGCTTAGAGCCATTTGAAACATTTTACTGGAAATTCGTGGTCTAGTCAGACGACTCCCAATTCAAGAGCTGATGGTAGGTCTAAAGGGTGGCGCAGACCCCACGGAGGCATGGACCCCAGTTATCAACAAGGCACTGCGCAAGCCCGTAGTGGCTCCATAATGTTGTGGGCTGTGTTGACATGGAATGGAATGGGTTCTCCGGTCTAACTGAACCAACCATTGGCTGGAAATTATTATGTCCAGGTACTTGAAGAGCATTTGCAGCCATCTATAGACTCCATGTTCTCAAACACCGATGGAAGTTCTGTGGTTGTCATTGCGCCATGTCATATGGTCACAGCTATTCGCGACTGGTGTGAAAAACAATCTCCTCAGTTCGAGCGAATGATTTGGCCAACCAGATCACCTGACATGAATCTCATCGAACATTTATGGGACGTAATCGTATATAAAATCCTGCACTGGCAACACTTTCGCAATTATGGACGGCTTTAGAGGTAGCATGGCTCATTATTTCTGCAGGGGACTTCCAACGACTTGTTGAGTCCATGCCACATCGACTCCTACACAATAATATTTTGAAGAATCAGCCTTAGTTGCATAAATTTTCTGGTCTTTACCAGGTTTCGGCTAAATTAATCTAGCCTTCTTCACAAGCATAAAATTACTTTAACGTGCCTGAGTAAGGTAGAGCCAACATAAAAATTAAAACCTATAGTACCGTGATACCATGTCGAATGAAAACTACTTAACTGAAGTCCAGCCTCGGCATCTCTTCACCACGCGGTTTGTTGGCAGAGGCAAGTACGTTGGCACACCTGCTTAGGAGCTATCACACGACTGTTGACGCCCCAGTGTATACTGGTCGGACCGCGAGTTGGAACATCAATTGGTGAAAACCGCACCATTTACTGGTGTCGGGAAACTTTTTATCAGGTAGCGCATGGGACAGTATGCCGCACACTGGTGGTATTCCCCCTACCGCCAGACGGATTCACTCGTCGTGTGGCTGGTGTCTCGGTGTGACTCGGCTGGTTCGTGTAGCTCTGGAGGGCGAGACGGCGCTCGTCGCGTGACGCGCCTGAGACGCAGCCGGCTCGGCGGCTCCTAATTAAAATATGGCGCCGGCCCAGACGGGCGGTGCGGCGCGCTTTGCATACAATGGACGGCCGGCGGGCGCCGCTCTGCCCTCCCTGCCGCTTCCTCCGGCGCGTCCATCCCTTGTCTCCTCCCTTCAAAAGCCTTCCTACCACTCTAAATATTTCACATTGTTCCGCTGCAGACGACGGTAGGGGGCGCAACTCAGCGGCAGTCTCTCGCTGCTAGTTTCTCTTGGCATATGCACTACTAGAAATAAAAAAATGCAACACCCTCAAGGGCAATGCCATTTTATTGGCAACTGAGGTTCAAAAATGGTACAAATGGCTCTGAGCACTATGGGACTTAATTTCTAAGGTTATCATTCCCCTAGAACTTAGAACTACTAACCTAAGGATATCACACACACCCATGCCCGAGACAGGATTCGAACCTGCGACCGTATCAGTCGCGCGGTTCCAGACTGTAGTGCCTAGAACCTCTCGACCACCCCGGCCGGCGTCAACTGAGGTGACAGGTAGTTCATCAGTACAGGAGCATACCATAACAAGTTCAGTCCTATTGAAACACACATGACACAAGTAAGCGTGCCCAAACTCTCGCATCAATTCATAGTGTACCTCCCTCTGACGATAACGTTGGCTTGCGTCCTCGCATGCAAACGATCCTAAAGGTGCCGAATGGCACCCTGCAATAGATTATCCAAAGCATCTTGTACCTTTTGTTGCAATTCGGTTCTGGTTCCCATAGGCTCTGGAGAACGAATAAGTTCGCACTTCCTCATATCCCACACCCTTTCAAGTGGGGAGAGATCTGGTGACCTAGCTGGCCAGGGTTTTTGTTGTACACCAAAAAGCAACAGCCTCATGTGGACATGCATTATTCTGCTGAAAAACTGTATCACCTTCCTATCGAAGAAATAGTAGCACTGGGAAAGTAACTTGTACAATGTAGCGCGCACTGGATACTTTACCTTTCAAAAACATCATATTTGACCACGATCTGTAACTGACGGCCATCCACATCTTGAAGCTTGAGGTGGGACTTGCGTGTCATGAGTGAATGCACTGCAGTGTAGGCAGCTTACCAAGTCTACGCCGTACACATGTAATTCCATTGGGAACCGTGTGCACCACGACCGTATTGTTTTCAATAGGTTTTCGATAGATTACAGCATCGGTCGTAAATATTAAAACCTTTATTTTAAATGTCGATTTCGGTCATTGTGTGACCATCTTCAGTGTAAATTGGCTCAAATGGTTCAAATGGCTCTGAGCACTGTGGGACTTAACATCTGAGGTCATCAGTCCCCTAGACTTAGAACTACTTAAACCTAACTAACCTAAGGACATCACACACACCCATGCTCCAGGCAGGATTCGAACCTGCGACCGTAGCAGCAGCGCGGTTCCGGACTGGAGCGCCTAGAACCGCTTGGTCACAACGGCCGGCTCAGTGCAAGTTATTCGGACCTTGTAGGCCCATATCATAATAGCATACCATTGTCTACGAGGTGTAACATGACTGTCATTACCACATCCAATAGATCTCTTCATTTTTCTGTATACAGTAATTTTTAAATTTGCAGGAGAGCCCATCTTGTAGCCTTTGCAGTTGCCAATCCAACGTACAGGTACTGCACGTTGCTAAGGTTATAACATAGGCTCCTCTGTAAGTTTAAAAATTATTGTACACAATAAAACTGAAGATATCTGTTGCAAGTAATCATCAAAGTACATGATACACCTCACAGGAAATGTTGAGCTATTATGATATGGGCCTACAAGGCTCGAATAATTCGCACTGAAGATGGTCACACGGTGCTCAAAATAGATATGTGAAACAAAGCCTTCAGTATTTAGGACCGATATTGCCATTTATACAAAGTATACACACAAGTACGTCCATCACTCGAGCACAGGCAGAACCTACTCTCATCACTGAAGACAACAAGCACCGTTGCACTCTCTTTTCAACTCTTTCACGACGCCAGTGTAGCCATGCTTGGCGGGATCTTCAGTGGTAGTCGGCTGAGAGGCATACGTGATCTTAATGCTTCTGCAAGCAAACAGTTTCCAGTGGTCCCTGATGGCTCAGCGGTTGCAAAATGTATCCGAATTTCGACCCTGGGATGCGTCGATCTTGACGTGTGTCTGTATTACACGGACTCCAGAGCATAGTCTACAGGTGTGGGAATGTTCTACTGATCACTCTTGAAATCAGTAACACACTACCGATACACTGCGCCCAACATAGACAGCGTGTCTAAGTTCCTTTAGAACTGTGGCTATGAAATATGAAAGCCGTGGATTATGTTCACAAAATCATTGTTTTTAATCAAAGTAGTCTTCCCTTGAATCAGTACGCAGCTGAAGCCATTTTAAAAGCGTTCTGAAATATTCCTTTTTTGGAAATGCATTTAATACTGCAGTACAATTTTCGTGGATGTTCTTAATTGTGTTGAAACGGTATCCTTTCATTGTCAACTTCAGTTTAACGAACAACCAGAAGTTGGCTGTGGCCAAATCCATCGCATGCGGTGGGTAATTCAGAATTACGATCCGTCTGCTGGCCAAGAACTCGCCCACTATCTTTTCTTTGTGGGTTGGGTATGTTGTCGTGGAGGAGCGACCACGAACCTGCCTCTCGGTATCCGGGTCGAATTCGACGAATTCTTTCCCATAAACGCAAAACTTAGCACAAAACTTGACGTTGCCTCGCTGCTCCATCGGCATTTTCCGAAGAGTGTCAAACACTTATTGTTAGATTCGCGGCCAGAATTCCTGCTGCAGCTCTTTGACCCTCTGCACGGCTGTTGTTGAAACTTTAAGAATAGTAATGCGACAGCTCGCGCTAATATAGCGTCGCAGTTTGGAATTTCACACAAACAGTCCTAACGGAACTGGGTCGCTTGGTGTACGCAGCATTCCGCCGATACATCCATCTAGCTTCCTAAGGGCCGTCAACGTGACCCCGTTGAAATGGTTAAAGCTGTTAAATAGGAATACCTGGGCACGATCGTACCCGATGATGAATGTTGCAAACACTGCTCACCTTTAAATGCGGCACTGTTACTGCCTGCGTAGTATAAGCAGCGGGTGCACAGACAGCCTTCCTGATTGTCATCTTGATCGCCGATGACTACAAGAAATGAATCATTAACACTCAGTTCCTCAGTATGCATGTACCGTATTACACCCTGATGCCACTGAGTACAGTCCTTGAGAGTGTTGCTTTCTTTCTGGCAGTGTGGTACTGCACCTACATATAAACTGTCTTACCACTTGCCTTCAGCTTAAAATGTGAAGCATCTTTAGAACTGGATCTGATATGTCTTCCGTTTCCTTGTGTTTATTTATTTTATTTGATGGCCTGAGCTCCAGATGGGCTACCATTACAACACCTTCACTATTATCACTACCTTGTTTTCCTTTATGACAAAGTTCTTTCATTATTTGGTTCAGTCTAGATCACTTTTCTCTTGAGAATACTCATCGTGCTGGTCTTTCTTTCTGGTTGGATGGATCAAACAGTCTCATTTTTCTTGCACTGAAACTCTCTCTGAATTTGTATGAAATGCCAGCATCAGCTTTAATTAAAAATCTACTTTATTTAAAAATCTACGACCTGTTTTGGCCCCAGGGTCATTATTCGGTGGAATGCATTACAGATGTTTCTATAAAAAAAAGTAAAACTCATTTTGGCACTTTATTCATTCTGTGTCATACATGTCCTTTACCGATCCAACATTTCCGTAGATCCTGATGCACTTTATTCACTCATGAGCCTCGTGGCATCTTGTTCTCTTGTACGTCTACATCTACATTTACATGGATATCTGCAAATCACATTTAAGTGTCTGGCAGAGGGTTCATCGAACCACCTTCACAATTCTCTATCATTACAATCTAGTATTGCGCGCTCTGATT
This sequence comes from Schistocerca piceifrons, assembly GCF_021461385.2. NCBI lineage: Eukaryota > Metazoa > Arthropoda > Insecta > Orthoptera > Acrididae > Schistocerca > Schistocerca piceifrons. Next base: position 906,070,099 of record NC_060138.1, read on the forward strand.
TCCCTTATTTTGTCAAATGGTTCAAGTGGCTCTGAGCACTATGCGACTTAACTTCTGAGGTCATCAGTCGCCTAGAACTTAGAACTAATTAGACCTAACTAACCTAAGGACACCAAACACATCTATGCCCGAGGCAGCATTCGAACCTGCGACCGTAGCGGTCACGCGGTTCCAAATTGAAGCGCCTAGAACCACACGGCCACACCGGCCGGCCCCTTGTTTTATCATTGTGATCGTTCCTCCCTATGTAGGTCGGTGTCAACAAAATATTTTCGTATTCGGAGGAGAAAGTTGGTGATTGGACTTTCGTGAGAAGATTCCGACGCAGCGAAAAACGCCTTTCTTTTAATGATTTCCATCTCAAATCCTGTATAATTTCTGTGACACTCTCTCCCGTATTTCGGGATAATACAAAACGCGCTGCCTTTCTTTGAACTTTTTCGATGTACTCCGTCAGTCCTATCTGGTAAGGATCCCACACCGCGTGGAGGACGGACAAGCGTAGTGTAGGCAGTCGCCTTAGTAGGTCTGTTACATTTTCTAAGTGTCCTGCCAATAAAACGCATCCTTTGGTTAGCCTTCTCCACTACATTTTCTATATGTTCCTTCCAATTTAATTTGTTCGTAACTGTAATACCTAGGTATTTAGTTGAATTTACGGCTTTTAGATTAGACTGCTTTATCGTGTAACCGAAGTATAACGAATTCCGATCCTAGCGTTCCTGGGTTCATTTTCAGATAGTGGCGGGCCTATTTCCTCGTTCTAGTACCTCCAACTCGGCCTGAGGTCCATTCAGGGTGCTGTCAGATGAGTGTCAGGGGTGTCTGTTAAAGTTCCGAGAGCGTACGTTCCTAGAAGAATTAACCAATGTATTACTTCCTCCTACGTACATATCGCGAAAGGACCATCAAGATAAATTCAGAGCGATTCGGCCCTACACGGAGGCTTACCACCGAACCATAGGCGACTGGAACAGGAGAAGGGGGAAATGACATTTGCACACAAAGTACCTTCCACCACACACTGTAAAATGGCTTTCAGGGTATATATGTAGATGCAGATTATTTCTGTCATTTTAATTTAAGTCAAGAGACAGAAAAGTACGCTAGAAAAACTAAAACTCTTTACTCAAAAAAATGTGTGTGAAATCTTATGGGACTTAACTGCTAATGTCATCAGTCCTAAGCTTACACACTATTTAACCTAAATTAGTCTAAGGACAAACACACAAACCCATGCCCGAGGGAGGATTCGAACCTCCGCCGGGATCAGCTGCATAGTCCATGACTGCAGCGCCCCAGACCTCTCGGCTAATCCCGCGCGGCGCTCTTTACTCAGATCACAATGTGGTATGAGCATACAGAATAGGTTCCCAAATATGTGATTGCGCGGAAGATTATATGTGTAATATGCAGTAGTAGCCTGCCATGTTAGCCGTGCGGTCTAACGCACGGCTTTACGGAGTGGGAAGGAGCGCCTGGTTCCCGGCCCGGCAGACTTGTGTCGAGGTCCGGTGAGCCGGCCAGTCTGTGGATGGTTTTTAGGCGGTTTTCGATCTGCCTCGGTGAATACGGGCTGGTTCCCCTTATTCCGCCTGAGCTACACTATGTCGGCGATAGGAGTTACACTTGTCTGGTGTGAGACGTTCCCAGGGGGCAGAGAAGTGCACCGGGGACCAAACCGCACAATAAACCTGAAAGAGTGGTTCGGTGTGGGGCGGCGGAGGGGTGAAGTGGACTGCGGTAGTCATTGTGGGGTTATGGATCACTGCGGCTGCGACGGGGGTGGAGACTCTCCGTCCTTTCTAGGCTCCTGGTTACCATAAAATACAATACATACCATATAAAGTAGTATCTTTTCCTAAACAGCGAGTCTTTGTTTAACTCAAAAGTAAATTCAGTGGTACCCCAAGAAAGTAGGGTAGGAGCATCCCTATTCTCCATCTACTTAAACGACACGACGATGCTGTTATACAACTGAAAGTGCTGTCGTTGATGACTATAAGAGGATTCAAACGGACTTAAACAGAATTTCTGTTTGTTTCTAAAAATGGTCGGTGCCTCATCTCCTACCTTCTGGAAGTGAATCTGTGGGGACGAGTCGTGAGTCGTGCTTGGTTAGTTCAGTCGACGGGGCACTTGCCCGAGAAAGGCAAGGGTCCCAAATTCGAAACTCCGTCAGGCACACAATTTTACCAGGTGTAGAAGTTATCATCCGTGGTCTAGGGGTATCGTCTTTGATTCATAATCAAAACATCCTCGGTCTCGGGTTCGAAGCCCGCCACCTCTTAAGTATTGATCAATAATCAGTATTGTCAAGCGAAGACTTCCGGTATAAGAAGTCACCCTCATTCTGCCAACGGCCTTATCAAAGAGGGCGGAGGAGCAGACAGAGGTTCAGGGCACTCTCTTGCCCTTGGGGTGGGAAACTGTCCCTAAAGTCGGAAGAATCAGCAATAATCAACGATATGAGGAAGGAGAAGGCAATGAAAACAACGTCATTAAATGCACTTAACGTGTATCCACAGGACATGTGGTCTGTAATAAAAAAGTGTCATGATGATCTCTCCATTCGCAAATGATTCCGGAATAGTCACCCATTCGGATCTCCGGGAGGGGGCTGCCAAGTGGGAGGTGACCATGAGGAAAAGTCTGAATAATCAACGAAAGGATAACCGACTACCAGTAGGGGCGTGAATTGTCAGAATTTTGAATGTGGTAGGGAAGCTAGAGAGTCTGAAAAGGGAAATGCTCAATCTAGATATAGTAGGGGTCAGTGAAGTGAAGTGGAAAGAAAACCACGATTTCTGGTCAGATAAGTATAGGATAATATCAACAAAAGCCGAAAATGGTATAACGGGAGTAGGACTCAGATCACAACGTAGTAGTGATGAAGAGTAGGCTGAAGTATAAGAGGTAAGTCAGGAAGAACCAATACGCAAAGAAGTGGGATACTGAAGTACAAAGAACTGACGAGAAACACTTGTAGTTCTCTAAGGCTGTAGATACACCAATAAAGAATAATCCAGTAGGAAGTACAGGTGTAGAGGAATGGACATCTGTAAAATGAGCAATCACAGAAGCTGGATAGAAAAATATAGGTACAAAGAAGGTAACTCCAAAGAAACCATGGGTAAGAGAAAAAACAATTCAACTGATCGACGATAGAAGGAAGTACAAAAATGCTCAGGGAAATTCAGGAATACAGAAACACAAGTTGCTGAGGAATGAAATAAATAGGAAATGCAGGGAAGCTAAGGCGAAATGGTTCCATGAAAAATTTGAAGCAATCGAAAAAGAAATGATTATCGGCAGGACATACTCAGCATACAGGAAAGTCAAAACAACGTTCGGTGACATTAAAAGCAAGGGTGGTAACATTAAGAGTGCAATGGAAATTCCACTGCTTAATCCCGAGGAGAGCGCAGATAGGTGGAAAGAGTACATTCAAGGCATCTATGAGACGGAAGATTTGTCTGATGTGATAGAAGAAGAAACAGGTGTCGAATTAGAGGAGACTGGAGATCCAGTATTAGAATCAGAAATTAAGAGAGCTTTGGAGAACTTAAGATCAAATAAGGCAGAAGGAATCGATAACACTCTACCAGAATTTCTAAAATCGTTAGGGGAAGTGTCAACAAAACGACTGTTCACCTTTGTGTGTGGAATGTATGAGTCTGGCAGTATACCGTCTGACTTTCGAAATAACATCATCCACAAATTTCAAAAGACTACAAGAGCTGACAAGTGCGAGATTTATAGCACAATCAGCTTAACAGCTCATGAATCTACGTTGCTGACAAGAATAATATACAGGAGAATGGAAAAGAAAATTGAGGATGTGTTAGATGAAGATTAATTTGGCTTTAGAAAGGTAACGGCACCAGAGAGGCAATTGTTACGTCGCGATTCGTAATGGAAGCAAGACTAACGAAAAATCAAGACACGTTAATAGAGTTTGTCGATCTGTAAAAAGCGTTCGACAATGTAAAATGGTGCAAGGTGTTAGAAATTCTGAGAAAAGTAGGAGTAAGCTCCAGGGAGAGACGGGTAATACACAATATGTGCAAGAACCAAGAGGGAATAATAAGAGTGGACGACCATGAACGAAATGTTCGCATTAAAAAGGGTGTAAGACAGGGGTGTAGTCTTTCGCCCCTAGTGTTCGATCTGTAGATCGAAGAAGCAATGGCAGAAATAAAAGAAAGATTCAGCAGTGGAATTAATGTATCAATGATACGACTCGCTGATGACATTGTTGTCCTGAGAGAAAGTGAAGAAGAATTATATGATCTGCTGAATGGTATGGACAGTCTAATGAGTACAGAATATGGACTGAGAATAAACTGAAGAGAGACGAAAGTAATGAGAAGTAGGGTAAATGAGGATAGCGAGAAGCTTAACACCAGATGAAGTTAAGGAATTCTGTTGCCTAGGCAGCAAAATAACGAATGAAGGACGGAGCAAGGCGGACATCGAAAGCAGACTAGCACTGGCAACAAGGGCATTCCTGGCCAAGAGAAGTCTATTAGGATCAAAGATAGGCTTTAATTTGAGGAAGAAATTTCTGAGAATGTGCGTTTGGAGCACAGCATTGTATGGTAGTGAAACATGGGCTGTGGGTAAACCGGAACAGAAGAGAATCGAAGCAATTGAGATGTGGTGCTGCAGTCGAATGTTGAAAATTAGGTGGACTGATAGGGTAAGGAAAGAGGAGGCTCTGCGCAGAATCGGAAAACACTGACAAGGAGAAGAGACAGGATGACAGAACATTTGTTAAGACATCAGGGACTGACATCCATGGTACTAGAGGGAGCGGTAGAGCGCAAAAACTGTAGACGATGACAGAGATTGGAATAAACCCAGCAGATAATGGAGGACGTAGGTTGCAAGTGCTATTCTGAGATGAAAAGGTTGGCACAGGTCAGAAGTTCGTGGCGGGCCGAATCAGACGAATCAGAAGACGGATGACTTAAAAAAAAAAAAAAAAGAGGTATGAAACCGGAATTTGATTGCAATAATTACGCGTCTGTTGATTGAAACTGATAAACAATATTTTATTCAAAATAATCTCCATTGATAGTTACACATTTCTCCCACGTCTCCGGTCTGCTATGAATGACACGCGAAAAAAAACAGTTCTTCTTTTGAAGCGAACCAGTCAGCGAGCCATTTTCGTACATTTTCATACGAATTGAAGTGTTGTTCAGCGAGGGCGTGTTCCAGTGATGCAAATAGATAATAGTCAGAAGGAACCATGTCTGTAGAATAAGCCGCATGCCCTAGTATTTCCCTACTAAACGCCTCGATTGTTTCCTTGACCCATTGTGCTGATTAAAATTAAAAAAAAAAAAAAATAGTAGTAGGTTCCTGTGGGACGAAACTGCTGAGCTCACACTACTTAATTTAACTTAAACTAAATTACGCTAAGGACAACACACACGCAGACCTATGTCCGAGGAAAGACTCGAACCTCTGACGAGGGGAGCCGCGCGAATCGTTGCAAGGCGCCCACAGACCGTTCGGGTACCCTGCGCGCCTTGCTGTTTGTGATGGGGCGTTATCATGGAGCAGTATGACTTTGTGTTACCTTCCTCCACATTCCGGTCGTTTTTCATGAATGCTCGATTTAAATCGATTATTTGATTTTGGCAGCGATCAGTGTTAACTGTTTCACTAGGCTTTAGCAGCTCATAATACACTACGTGATCAAAAGTAACCGGACACCTGGCTGAAAATGACTTACAAGTTCGTGGCGCCCTCCATCGGCAATGCTGGAATTCAATATGGTGTTTGCCCACCCTTAGCCTAGAAGACAGCTTCCACTCTCGCAGGCATACGTTCAATTAGGTGCTGGAAGGTTCCTGAGGAATGGCAGCCCACTCTTCACGTAGTGCTGCACTGAGGAGAGGTATCGATGTCGGTCACAAGTAGTCTTTCGATTTGCTTGCTGTCTTTCATTCAGTTCATGCGAAGTCCATTTTCCCGCTTTCTGCACCTTTCCCATAGCTTTCAACCGAAGAGAGACCATTTTTTCCGTTGTTCCACTAGTTCCTGTTGAGTTTGAGTATCATCTTCATCAAATAAGGCCTGCAGTTCGTTGTCTTCGAACTTTTCGATGATTTCTCGCGCTCGTTGTTTCTCACGTCAAAATCACCACCTTTGAATATTTGGAACCACTCGAAACACTCTGTTTTCCCAAGAGCATGTTCATCGAAAGCTTCGACAAGCATTCGATGCTATTCTGCAGCAGCAGAAAACCCACACTGTCGGCAAATCGTAGTTCGTAGGCAGAAAAGTCGACATGTTTACGGGTTTGAAACAGATACCAATGTCTGGAACTTGGGTTACTGTGTGTTGACTTTCGTCATCAGCCGTTACAGGAAGCAGATGGTCGCACTACACTGACGGGTAGCACCATCTATAGGGAAATTCCGGTTTCATATTTCTACACCTGGTAATCTTCCAGGAAATATCATATCAGCGGACACTCGGCTGCAGCGTGAAAGTTTCATTAGTTCAGTTGCAGGGAACGTGAAGGCCGGCTTCGGTTTATTGCGAGATTTCTGTGAAAATGTAGCGAATAAAGCAGACAGGGCACACCGCTCCATTCTTCAGTGTAGCTCTAGTATTGGTTTATAGGAAGAAATCGAAGCAATTCTGGGGCGTGCTAACCGATTTGTTCCCTTATACTTTGAGAAACACGAGAGAATGATGGGTAGGCTCCGTGAGGCTATGTGGAAATCCTTGTAAGGAATGAGACGAACTTCTCGCAATACCACACTAAGGAGATTCAGAGAAGCAAAAAATGCTATCGAGTGCTCAGTGAGCGAACTGCTCCTAATGTTTTCACCGCCAAAGAGAGTAACACTCTAAAACAACGCCCGGAACAGCTGTGGGCTGACAGCGTCCCTCCATACCGCAACCGATGATGTCCTCCTCAGATCGATACTGAATGGCAAATATGCGGAGACGTTAAGGACCGTAAGAACAAATTAAGTGATATTAGGGCTTGTACAGATGCATAGAGACATGATGGATTGGGAAAAGGAACGTCAAGTAGATTTCCTACGCCATTCACAGTACGGTGCCTTGCGGAGCAAGTGTCTTGACGTAGATGTAGATCTACAGTTGACGGGGAACATGAATGGAAAAAGGGACTTTGGTTTTCCCAATTTATTACTGTAGCAGGTCAAGTATTTTTACTGAATTTTATTATATACTTCAAAGTTGCATAGATAGATGACACTGTTTTTTACCATAGTGACTAAGTCTATGTAAACAATGGTCGAGAATGTCTACCAGTCGTTCACTTCCGCTCTTTGATTATCAACGCATTCGGTAAGGGATGTGTGAACGTCCTCTTCGCTGGAAAAACTCATTCCCCTACGTGTTATTTCATCTTGCTGAAAAGATGGGAACGGCATGGCACAGGATGTGGGCTTCGCGATCAGCAGCACTTGTCTGTGCTGCATTGGTCGAATTGTCGGCACATTTCGGTACGGCCGTACCCGACATTGCGTTTCATCCAGATAAGGCTCGTATTTCACGGTAAATCTGTGTGCAATTTAGGCGTTTTGCCCACAAGACTCATACTGCCTTGCAAACTTCAATTCCGGAGTGCCTTTCCAGTTGCCGCGCCATTTCTCTCAGACACTGTGATGCGCCACCATCCATACCTCAGTAGAACTGTTCCTGCAGGAAACCCCGAACATGGACTCGGTTCTGACAATGCACGGCTCTTGTTGCGCAGAGGTCTTAGCGAGGATCGACATGTGTAACTTAGTTCTAGAAACCCCTCCGTAGCAACAATGAAGACTAAAACTGATTAATTACAAGAATGTGAGAGAAATGTACAGAACTTATAAGTTAAATGGTTTGCAAAACCCTGAAATGACCTTTGTTTTAATTTTTTATGAATATGCTGTACCTACAGACGATAGTGGTTGAAGTATGTCAAGCAAATTTAGGCATCAACTGCACCATCTTCAGTGCAGTACCCTTAACAACACACGGCTACCGTGTAGTCCACTGTCGTGTCAACAGGGCGACATTACGTGGGTGAAGCCAACATGTGTGTGTGTGTGTGTGTGTGTGTGTGTGTGTGTGTGTGGTGCGCGGGGATATGTGTGTGTTTTGGAGATACTTATATTTTAAATTGTAGTTGAAGAATATTCTGCCACTCTTATGCACACTGTTCTCATAGAATGTTTGCTGCTCCCGGTTCCTGGGGCCACGAGTTCGATTCCAGCTCGGGTCGGAGATTTTTTTCTGCTCGGGGACTGGGTGTTGTCATCATTATCATTTGATCGTGAACGATGCGCAAGACATCGAAGTTGCGTCAAATAGAAGGACTTGCGCTATGCAGCCGGTGTAGCTGAACATGATCGCCCGACTAGTAATGCCATAAAATCATTTCATTTCATACTTGTACTGGCGCTAGAGGTCTCGCTGAGGTGCACCCAAAACACATTATCGTCATCATCATCATAATCGTCGTCGTCATCATGAACTTTTCTGAAGACAACGGAGTAAATCAATGAGGTAATATTTGCCCTATCGGTATTCGTGTGGAATAATAACTACTCCTAGTTTTTGAAATGTATCTTCTACCCATTTATGTAGATTGGTATTTTAAGGAGCAAACAATATTCGTTTCTAAAATTGTCGTAGCGTATCAAGAGAAGAACATATGATTCGTTAAAAAATTGAAAACTATTTTACTCTTCCGTGTGATTACACCTTATAAAAGTTTCTAATGTTAGCGACGACTACCCCATTAATTTTCAGTACTCTACAATCACCCGGCTAGGTAATATGCACGAAATGGCTGTGCTTAGGTGTTCCTTCTCCACATTTCGTAAAATGTCAGCAGACATTTAGATATGAAAATTGCTCCGTAATCCCGTAATCGTCGTACTAGGAGAAATTACTTTCCGGCCGGCTGCACTGGCGCCGCCTTCACGCTCCCATTACGGTTATCTGGAGAAATCTCACCTCGCCCGGTCAGCACTCAGCCCTCCCTTCCTTTCCACATGGAAGTCTTTCTGCTCGGCCGTGCGTCCGCTTTTTCATTTCCTTTATGCCCACACAGGCGGGCAGCCAGCAGAATGCAATTTCCTGTTCACTGGCCGAGAGCGCCAGAGGCCGGAGTCCGCATACTGCGTCCGATCCCCGCTGTACGCTCGATATCCGACAGACATGCCGTGGTGGGCTGGCATGGCTGCCCGATGGCCGCTTCCGAACACTCGACTCATTTCGATAAAAAAAAAAGGTATCCAATAAATGATATGAGAGAGGACTTGCTATAGAAAGCCTTGAATATCAGTATCCGAGGTGCAGTCTTAAAGTATTAATTACGAATTACATTATACAAAAGTAAATAATGAAATTTTTACATGTTGACAGGTACGTGTTTGCAGCCCTGGGGAACCCAGAAATTCACGCACTTCACTGCCGCAACACGCCACCAGGGGCGCCAAAACTCTGCAGACCAATAGAGATACGTAAAGAAATCATCTGTATTGGCCTGACACAGATGCTTTCCGCTGCTGCCAAAATCGAATGATCGCACTTTGCTCCATTTTATCAATGAGACTGCGCCGCTTTTCTTCCCGCTCCTATGGTGGCGCGATGCGGTACTGTGACCTAAGAATTTCAGGGTGTCCCAGGACTGCAGACTCATACCTGTAAACAAACAAGCAACTAACTACGTAGTTTTGTTTTTAGAGCTGATAACTAAATCTCCGGGAGTAGACAACATTCCATTAGAACTACTGACAGCCTTGGGAGGGCCAGTCCTGACAAAACTCTACCATCTGGTGAGGAAAATGTATGAGACAGGTGAAATACCCTCAGACTTCAAGAAGAATATAATAATTCCAATCCCAAAGAAAGCAGGTGTTGACAGATGTGAAAATTACCGAACTATCAGTTTAAGAAGTCACGGCTGCAAAATGTTAACGCAAATTCTTTACAGACGAATGGAAAAACTGGTAGAAGCCTACCTCGGGGAAGATCAGTTTGGATTCCGTAGAAATGCTGGAACACGCGAGGCAATACCGCCCCTACGACTTATCTTAGAAGCTAGATTAAAGAAAGGCAAACCTACGTCACTAGCATTTGTAGACTTAGAGAAAACTTTTGACAATGTTGACTGGAATACTCTCTTTCAAATTCTGAAGGTGGCAGGGGTAAAATATACGTAGCGAAAGGCTATTTACAATTTGTACAGAAACCAGATGGCAATTATAAGAGTCGAGGGACATGAAAGGGAAGCAGTGGTTGGGCAGGGATTGAGACAGGGTTGTAGCCTCTCCAAGATGTTATTCAATCTGTATATTGAGCAAGCAGTAAAGGAAACAAAAGAAAAATTCAGAGTAGGTATTAAAATCCATGGAGAAGAAAAAAAAAATTTAAGGTTCGCCGATGACATTGTAATTCTGTCAGAGACAGCGAAGGACTTGGAAGAGCAGTTGAAAGGAATGGACAGTGTCTTGAAAGGAGTATATATGATGAACATCAACAAAAGCAAAACGAGGATAATGGAATGTAGTCGAGTTTGGACAAGAAGAGAATAGAAGCTTTCGAAATGTGGTGCTACAGAAGAATGCTGAAGATTAGATGAATGTATCACATAACTAATGAGGAGGTATTGAATAGAACTGGGGAGAAGAGGAGTTTGTGGTACAACTTGACTAGAAGAAGGGATCGGTTGGTAGGACATGTTCTGAGGCATCAAGGGATCACCACTTTAGTATTGGAGGGCAGCGTGGAGAGTAAAAATCGTAGAGGGAGACCAAGAGACGAATACACTAAGCAGATTCAGAAGGATGTAGGCTGCAGTACGTACTGGGAGATGAAGCAGCTTGCACAGGATAGGGTAGCATGGAGAGCAGCATCAAACCAGTCTCAGGACTGAAGACCACAACAACAACAACAACAACAACAACAACAACTAAATCTTCATGTCTGCCCTTCGTAAACGGATGTTTAATATTAAAAACAGTAAGAGTTATACTTCAAGTGCTGTTGACGTTCTTCTTAACGCATAGAGATTAGCTGTGTTAAACCACCGGTGTCCGTTTGAACTGAATGGAAGAATCGTCCGATGAACGAACAGGGACTGTGGTGACTTGGAAGTAATAGCAGACTCTAAAGGCACAGTCTGAATGAAGCTCCCCTAAACCCGTAGGTTGGTCTGAATACAGAATCCTCGGATGCCGCAGTGACTACGTGGGTAACTAAGCTACTACAAAATGCAAATATTCATCTTTCAATCGATTTCTTGACTACGACGTTAAATTTCACGTATCAGGGTTGTGTTTTAATAATTTAACTGAACTGGCTGTGGGTTCCTGGCACTGCAAGCCTACAACACATCTCCCAGAGACACATAAAATCACGTAGCTCTAATCAGCATTTTCCCACTCGGAATAACGGCATCAACACACCCAGCAGTGTGCGGTAGCGTTCTCGCTTCCGACGCCCGGGTTCCCGGGTTAGATTCCCGACGGGGTCAGGGATTTTCTCTGCCTCGTGATGACTGGGTGTTGTGTGATGCCCTTAGGTTAGTTAGGTTTAAGTAGTTCTAAGTTCTAGGGGACTGATGACCATAGATGTTAAGTCCCATAGTGCTCAGAGCCATTTGAACCATTTTTTGAACACCCAGCAGTTGTTCTCGATGACTGCGCAGACCATGCGACCGAGCTGTTGTTTATAGGACGGCCACTGCGAAGAAGCTGTATTTGGTACATGAAAATACACTCATGCTCATAAATTAAGGATAATTGCAGAATGTGGTGCCACACAACGTGGCACTACACAAAACTGGCGCTAATAGCATAGGCACATAGGAATTAGACACAACACAGATCTGTTAAGTCCACGGTATTGCTGATAAGTTGAGAAAACCGTCCCGAAAGGCCACTGTTTCGTACGCATATACCCCGACATCAGTATGGGATATGATCACCATGCACACGTACACAGGCCGCACAACGGGTTGGCAACTCTGGATCAGGTGGTCGAGCTGCTGCTGGGGTATAGCCTCCCATTCTTCCACCAGTGCCTGTCGGAGCTCCTGAAGTGTCGTAGGGGTTTGAAGACGTGCAGCGATACGTCTACCAAGAGCATCCCAGACGTGCTCGGTGGGGTTTAGGTCTGGAGAACAGGCGGATCACTCCATTCACCTGATATCTTCTGTTTCGAGATACTCCTCCACGATGGCAGCTCGGTGGGGCCGTGAGTTCTCATCCATCAAGAGGAAGGTGGGATCCACTGCACCCCTGAAGAGGCGGACAAGATGGTGCAAAATGAAGTCCCGATACACCTGACCTGTTACAGATCCTCTGTCACAGACATGCAGGAGTGTATTTGCACCAATCATAATCCCACCTCACACCATCACATTACGAGCTCCATACACGTCCCTGTCAAGGACATTAAGGGGTTGGTATCTGGTTCCTGGTTAACGCCAGATGAAAACGAGGCGCGAATAACTGTTCAGACTAACCTGGACTCGCCCGTGGCCGGCCGGGGTGACAGAGGGTTTCTAGGCGCTACAGTCTGGAACCGCGCGACCGCTAAGGTCGCAGGTTCGAATCCTGCCTCGGGCAAGGATGTGTGTGATGTCAGTAGGTTAGTTAGGTTTAAGTAGTTCTAAGTTCTAAGGGACTGATGACCTCAGAAGTTAAGTCCCATAGTGCTCAGAGCCATTCGAACTCGCCCGTGAACATAACCTGGGACCACTGTTCCAATGACCATGTATAGTGTTCTTGACACCAGGCTTTACGGGCTCTCCTGTGACCAGGGGTCAGTGGGATGCACCTTGTAGGTCTCCGGGCGAATAAACTATGTCTGTTCAGTCAAGTGCAGACTATTTGTCAGGAGACAACTGTTCCAGTGGCTGCGGTAAGGTCCCGAGCAAGGCTACCTACAGTACTCCGTGGCCGTCTGCGGGCACTGATGGAGAGATATCGGTCTTCTTGTGGTGTTGTACACCGTAGAAGTCCCGTAATGTAGCGCCTGGAATCGTTGCCATAATCTTGAGATCACACTTTGTGACACCCGGAGGGCCCGTGCTACGACCTGCTGTGTTTGACCAGCCTCCAGTCGCCCTAGTATTTTACCTCTCATAGCGTCATCAGAATGTGTTCTTTGAGCCAGTTTAAACATACAGTCACCATTAGCACGTCTGAAAACGTCTGCACACTTACTCGCTGCACCGTACTCTGACATGCACCAACACGCCTCTGCGTATGTGGACTGATGCCAGCGCCACCGTGAGACGACCGCAGGTCAAATGCACCGCATGGTCATACCCCGAGGTGATTTAAACCCGCAAACCGCCCACCAGAGCGTTGTTTCACCGTGTACCAGCATTATCCTTAATTTTTGAGCATGAGTGCAGTAGACGAATCACGTCTCCTTCTTCATTCTACAGATCGCATGACTGAGGTTCCTCCACTCATTCTCGGAACAGGTGGATTGTAAATTTGTTGGATTTAAGTCCATGGATGTTTCATTGTTATGAATCGTTCGCTTCCATTCCATTTACTAACCATGTACATAATTCTATCTGAACAGTTTGTATAAACATCACTGGAAAAACCTCGATCACAGTGAAATACTTTTCTACAAACTGAAACAGTACTGATCGCAAAAAAAACATTTGTTTAAATACTGACCGGTTGCAGTCTGTTTTGAAGACCATCTTCAGACCATTCTCCAGTGGTGGCAGGTGGTGAACGGAATAGCTGACGTTCGTGTCTCAACAGACGCTACCTGCTCCGTTCACCACTTGCACCTGCTACCATTGGAAAATGGGCTGAAGATGTCTTAAAAATGGATTAAAACAATCCACAGACAATAAATATATTACACCCTGTTTGGACAATGTTTTCTTCCTTAACATATTGAGGCTGCGGACCACAAAAAAAAATTAATAAACATTTTTTGTACTATCAGGACAGTTACAGTTTTTCAAAAATTCAGTCTTAGGTTGCAGTTGGCCATAATGGACTGCTTTCGAGATCTCGGTCCAGTCTCATTGAATCTGCCAGTTTTTACTCGGGTTTTCATCGACTAAGCTCAGAATTTCTTCTTAAAGAAGAGTATCACTTAGAATATAATCCCAAGTTCATCGCTTGTTTCGTTAAGCTGCCTATTGTGTCTTTATGAAAATATCTTTGTGCCCCAGAAACCATAAAAACTTTCACAGTATTCCTGCTTGTTTATTTGTAGAGGTTTCTTTAATAATGTCTATAGTTATAGGCAACTCACCTCTTTCCCTATCAGTTAATATCGCCACACTGCTTAGTGTGCAGGATCTTCCATATTTTACAGGTTCCATAATTGCGATAGCTTTCACTATGTAGAATTTAATAAGATCGTATTGAATAAAACGTAGCCGGCCGCAGTGGCTGAGCGGTTCTAGGCGCTACAGTCTGGAACCGCGCGAGAGGGTCGCAGGTTCGAATCCTGCCTCGGGCATGGATGTGTGTGATGTCCTTAGGTTAGTTAGGTTTAAGTAGTTCTAAGTTCTAGGGGACTGATGACCACAGCAGTTAAGTCCCATAGTGCTCAGAGCCTTTTTTTTTTTTTTTTTAATAAAACGTTGATTTCAGTCTTCATATTCGGTTAATCTTAATACTGCACAATGTTAACGAAGATTAGTACGCTTTCATCTCGGTAACTGAATGGGCCTAGAAATTCTATTTGCAGCATAGTAGTTACATTTTTCGTTGTCTGATTAATCTGCTGATTAAAGGGTGACCTGTTACTGGGATTCGTTTCAACGTGAATTTACTGCAAGTGCACTTCTGTCGGTGGTGGTTCCCCTGCCTCAAGAAGAAGACCAGTCGTATGCCTCTGGTGTATATTCAATTTCACCAATACTGAATTCTAACCAATTTGGATATTTATAAATAAATAAATCTTCTGCTACCAGTCACGATTTTCTTTATTTTACTATTTGCACGACGCGTTTCGAGAAATAATTCCCATTTTCAAGTGCGTTTTTATGATGTGTGTTAAGCCATTTCTTTTGATGTTGTCAGTGTGTGTGAGTCTGCTTCGTTTTGTTGACTTTTACTGTAATACATAAGAAACGCGATTTTTAGTTGGGTATCAATATTTTCGGTGAGGTTAGTGGCTAAGGTTTGAGAACAATTTGTACTTACAATTTTCTAATGGTCCATTTGTGTAGAGAGTCACACACACTTAACATCACACACAACTTGTACATTTTACACATCGAAAATATCTTACATAAACAAAACAGTTACAAAGATCTTCTTATAGGTAGTTCACAGAGATAACATTATAGGTCTTCCACAGATTATGATATGCTTTTGTACAGAGGTTAATTTATCTTTACAATTTGGCTCATGAATTACTTATACTGATTTTACAATTGTGCTTATTTCTATGTTTTACTTTTTTATTTAAGTATATTATCGAAACATCTGAAGAAATTCACTGATTCACTTTCAAGTTTTCATTTAATATTTTATCTTCATATTTTCTGTAATGTGAATATATCTCCAGTTCTTCAAGCCAATCCATTTTATGTCCTTTATCTAGTCGGTGGAGTACTTTGACATTTTGCTCTATTTTTCCAAATGGGTGTCCTGTATTATGTATGTGTGTTGCTATTGCTGATGTAGCGTGTTTGTTGTGGGTGTATGCTCTAATGTGCTCTGTGTACCTGGTGTTGATATTTCGGCCTGTTTGTCCTATGTAGAACTTGGAGCATTCCTGGCATGTTACCTTGTATATTCCAGAGTCTGAATATGGATCATGATTACACTTTATATTATGTATTAGTTTTTGGTGTAGTTTATTGGATGTAGAAAACCCAATTTTTACTCTGTGATTTTTGAAAATATTTGCAATCTTCTGTGATACATTGCCTATGTATGGAATGCTAGATATATATTTGTTTTTCTCTTTTTCTTCTGTGGTGCAGTTTGTACCTGGGTTTCTCTTCATTTTGTCTAAGATTGTGTCAACCATGGAAGCATTGTAACCATTGGCAACTGCAATCTTCTTCACTGTGTTTATTTCTTGTTGTATATTTTCTTGGTTCAATGGTATTTTTGTTGCCCTATGCAGCATTGACCTGTAAGCTGCCTGTTTATGAATATTTGGGTGACATGAGGTTGCAGGGATTGTGGTGTCAGTCATTGTGTTTTTCCTATAAATTTTGAATATGCATGTGTTGTTGTGTCTTGTAATATTTAGGTCCAGAAAGTTGATACTTTTATTTTGCTCATGTTCCACTGTAAATTTGATTTTCTCATTTAGATTATTGAAATGATTAAGAATGTCTGTGATGTCGTTGGTATCTCCCTTCACTAAAAGTAGTGTGTCATCTACATATCTCCTATAAAATTCTATTTTCCTTAGGCAGGGTTCCTGCCTGTCAAATAATTTTTGTTCTAAGTGATTTATGTATATGTCAGCTATGGTACCGGATATGCACGATCCCATTGCTAGGCCATCTGGTTGCTTATAAATGTTGTCATTAAAGGTGAAGTAGTTGTAACTTAGGGTTAGCTGAAGGAGTTCCATAAATTCGACAACCTCTGTGTATGAAAGTTTCTTGTGT
This sequence comes from Schistocerca piceifrons, assembly GCF_021461385.2. Lineage (NCBI taxonomy): Eukaryota > Metazoa > Arthropoda > Insecta > Orthoptera > Acrididae > Schistocerca > Schistocerca piceifrons. The sequence goes on from NC_060138.1 coordinate 906,086,711, forward strand.
TGCATAAGGTTCTTTTGTATTACTGTTAGAGCTTCTTGTATGGGTATGTTTGAATAAAGGTTGGTGATGTCAAGTGATATAAACTGTGCATCTTGGGGGAGCTTTCTGGTTCTTAGTTCTTTGGCTAGAATCATGCTGTTTTTTATGGCATATGTTGTTTCATATGTATAATTTTTCACCAGTATGTTATTCAGTTTTTGAGACAGTTTGTATGCTGGGCTGTTTATAGAGTTGACCACAGGACGTATCGGGTATCCATTTTTGTGTATTTTTGGCTGTGCTCTTAGGCGTGGTGCTTTTGGATTCATACATGTAAGGTATTTCTTTTCAGTTTCTGTCAACAGGAAATGGGTGTTCTTTAATTGTTCCTTAATTTTACTTTGGAATTGTTTGGTTGGGTCTTTTTCAATGTGCTGAATGTTATTAGTAGCAAAAAATTCATTTGTTCTGTCTATGTATTCTTTTTCTTTCATCACAACTAATGTATTACTTTTGTCTGACTTTACAACTATGGATTGGTTGTTTTTCAGTTTATTATTTATAGATTTTAAAGTTTTTGTATCACTTATTGTATATTTAGATCTAAACTTATCTTTATTCATTTCTTTCTCAAGAAGCTTGCTTACTTTGTGACCTATTGCTGCTTTTGTATTTGAATTTAATTTTGCAGCATCTGCTGCACTTTTAGTTGCAGCTATAACCTGTTTCAGTGTATGGTTATTGAGATTAGGTTCTACATTGTATTTTAGTCCTTTTTGGAGTAGATCGTTTTCTCTTTGGTTGAACTTTATGTCAGTGTTGTTTACCACTCTACTGTAAAATGTGTGTTTGTTTTTGTCAGTTATCTCAAGGTTGGATCTCTTGTCTTGTTTGGATGTCAAGGTCTGTAGTTTCTTGTTATGTCTGTTGCAAATCGTCAAGTACTCCTTGTCGACTATTTCCTGGATATGCCTGCAAATTCTGTCATAAACTGTGGGTTCCATGTTGTTTGCTGCTTCTATCTGCATGTTGAGTAGCTTTCTGTTTAGTAAGTCCTTTTTCTTATGTAACTGCCTTATTTCGGTTTTCAGCCAGAGTTTTTCTGCTTTATGTTTTATAAGTTTTGCTATGTTGCTGCTAGAACATATTTTCACTTTTATATATTTCGGAATTATGCCTAGTTGTTGACAGTGCTTGTTGAATCTTATGTGTGCAACTGTTTTTAGTACTTTCATTTTGAGGTTTTTGTATTTATATATAGCTTTCATTGCCTGGCTTGGCACTAATAATCTGATTTGATCCATTATAAATGGTTTTTGAAAGCCTGCGACTGTAGATACAATAGGTTTGTTTATAAATAAATAAATCTTCTGCTACCAGTCACGATTTTCTTTATTTTACTATTTGCACGACGCGTTTCGAGAAATAATTCCCATTTTCAAGTGCGTTTTTATGATGTGTGTTAAGCCATTTCTTTTGATGTTGTCAGTGTGTGTGAGTCTGCTTCGTTTTGTTGACTTTTACTGTAATACATAAGAAACGCGATTTTTAGTTGGGTATCAATATTTTCGGTGAGGTTAGTGGCTAAGGTTTGAGAACAATTTGTACTTACAATTTTCTAATGGTCCATTTGTGTAGAGAGTCACACACACTTAACATCACACACAACTTGTACATTTTACACATCGAAAATATCTTACATAAACAAAACAGTTACAAAGATCTTCTTATAGGTAGTTCACAGAGATAACATTATAGGTCTTCCACAGATTATGATATGCTTTTGTACAGAGGTTAATTTATCTTTACAATTTGGCTCATGAATTACTTATACTGATTTTACAATTGTGCTTATTTCTATGTTTTACTTTTTTATTTAAGTATATTATCGAAACATCTGAAGAAATTCACTGATTCACTTTCAAGTTTTTCATTTAATATTTTATCTTCATATTTTCTGTAATGTGAATATATCTCCAGTTCTTCAAGCAAATCCATTTTATGTCCTTTATCTAGTCGGTGGAGTACTTTGACATTTTGCTCTATTTTTCCAAATGGGTGTCCTGTATTATGTATGTGTGTTGCTATTGCTGATGTAGCGTGTTTGTTGTGGGTGTATGCTCTAATGTGCTCTGTGTACCTGGTGTTGATATTTCGGCCTGTTTGTCCTATGTAGAACTTGGAGCATTCCTGGCATGTTACCTTGTATATTCCAGAGTCTGAATATGGATCATGATTACACTTTATATTATGTATTAGTTTTTGGTGTAGTTTATTGGATGTAGAAAACCCAATTTTTACTCTGTGATTTTTGAAAATATTTGCAATCTTCTGTGATACATTGCCTATGTATGGAATGCTAGATATATATTTGTTTTTCTCTTTTTCTTCTGTGGTGCAGTTTGTACCTGGGTTTCTCTTCATTTTGTCTAAGATTGTGTCAACCATGGAAGCATTGTAACCATTGGCAACTGCAATCTTCTTCACTGTGTTTATTTCTTGTTGTATATTTTCTTGGTTCAATGGTATTTTTGTTGCCCTATGCAGCATTGACCTGTAAGCTGCCTGTTTATGAATATTTGGGTGACATGAGGTTGCAGGGATTGTGGTGTCAGTCATTGTGTTTTTCCTATAAATTTTGAATATGCATGTGTTGTTGTGTCTTGTAATATTTAGGTCCAGAAAGTTGATACTTTTATTTTGCTCATGTTCCACTGTAAATTTGATTTTCTCATTTAGATTATTGAAATGATTAAGAATGTCTGTGATGTCGTTGGTATCTCCCTTCACTAAAAGTAGTGTGTCATCTACATATCTCCTATAAAATTCTATTTTCCTTAGGCAGGGTTCCTGCCTGTCAAATAATTTTTGTTCTAAGTGATTTATGTATATGTCAGCTATGGTACCGGATATGCACGATCCCATTGCTAGGCCATCTGGTTGCTTATAAATGTTGTCATTAAAGGTGAAGTAGTTGTAACTTAGGGTTAGCTGAAGGAGTTCCATAAATTCGACAACCTCTGTGTATGAAAGTTTCTTGTGTTGCATAAGGTTCTTTTGTATTACTGTTAGAGCTTCTTGTATGGGTATGTTTGAATAAAGGTTGGTGATGTCAAGTGATATAAACTGTGCATCTTGGGGGAGCTTTCTGGTTCTTAGTTCTTTGGCTAGAATCATGCTGTTTTTTATGGCATATGTTGTTTCATATGTATAATTTTTCACCAGTATGTTATTCAGTTTTTGAGACAGTTTGTATGCTGGGCTGTTTATAGAGTTGACCACAGGACGTATCGGGTATCCATTTTTGTGTATTTTTGGCTGTGCTCTTAGGCGTGGTGCTTTTGGATTCATACATGTAAGGTATTTCTTTTCAGTTTCTGTCAACAGGAAATGGGTGTTCTTTAATTGTTCCTTAATTTTACTTTGGAATTGTTTGGTTGGGTCTTTTTCAATGTGCTGAATGTTATTAGTAGCAAAAAATTCATTTGTTCTGTCTATGTATTCTTTTTCTTTCATCACAACTAATGTATTACTTTTGTCTGACTTTACAACTATGGATTGGTTGTTTTTCAGTTTATTATTTATAGATTTTAAAGTTTTTGTATCACTTATTGTATATTTAGATCTAAACTTATCTTTATTCATTTCTTTCTCAAGAAGCTTGCTTACTTTGTGACCTATTGCTGCTTTTGTATTTGAATTTAATTTTGCAGCATCTGCTGCACTTTTAGTTGCAGCTATAACCTGTTTCAGTGTATGGTTATTGAGATTAGGTTCTACATTGTATTTTAGTCCTTTTTGGAGTAGATCGTTTTCTCTTTGGTTGAACTTTATGTCAGTGTTGTTTACCACTCTACTGTAAAATGTGTGTTTGTTTTTGTCAGTTATCTCAAGGTTGGATCTCTTGTCTTGTTTGGATGTCAAGGTCTGTAGTTTCTTGTTATGTCTGTTGCAAATCGTCAAGTACTCCTTGTCGACTATTTCCTGGATATGCCTGCAAATTCTGTCATAAACTGTGGGTTCCATGTTGTTTGCTGCTTCTATCTGCATGTTGAGTAGCTTTCTGTTTAGTAAGTCCTTTTTCTTATGTAACTGCCTTATTTCGGTTTTCAGCCAGAGTTTTTCTGCTTTATGTTTTATAAGTTTTGCTATGTTGCTGCTAGAACATATTTTCACTTTTATATATTTCGGAATTATGCCTAGTTGTTGACAGTGCTTGTTGAATCTTATGTGTGCAACTGTTTTTAGTACTTTCATTTTGAGGTTTTTGTATTTATATATAGCTTTCATTGCCTGGCTTGGCACTAATAATCTGATTTGATCCATTATAAATGGTTTTTGAAAGCCTGCGACTGTAGATACAATAGGTTTGTTTATAAATAAATAAATCTTCTGCTACCAGTCACGATTTTCTTTATTTTACTATTTGCACGACGCGTTTCGAGAAATAATTCCCATTTTCAAGTGCGTTTTTATGATGTGTGTTAAGCCATTTCTTTTGATGTTGTCAGTGTGTGTGAGTCTGCTTCGTTTTGTTGACTTTTACTGTAATACATAAGAAACGCGATTTTTAGTTGGGTATCAATATTTTCGGTGAGGTTAGTGGCTAAGGTTTGAGAACAATTTGTACTTACAATTTTCTAATGGTCCATTTGTGTAGAGAGTCACACACACTTAACATCACACACAACTTGTACATTTTACACATCGAAAATATCTTACATAAACAAAACAGTTACAAAGATCTTCTTATAGGTAGTTCACAGAGATAACATTATAGGTCTTCCACAGATTATGATATGCTTTTGTACAGAGGTTAATTTATCTTTACAATTTGGCTCATGAATTACTTATACTGATTTTACAATTGTGCTTATTTCTATGTTTTACTTTTTTATTTAAGTATATTATCGAAACATCTGAAGAAATTCACTGATTCACTTTCAAGTTTTTCATTTAATATTTTATCTTCATATTTTCTGTAATGTGAATATATCTCCAGTTCTTCAAGCAAATCCATTTTATGTCCTTTATCTAGTCGGTGGAGTACTTTGACATTTTGCTCTATTTTTCCAAATGGGTGTCCTGTATTATGTATGTGTGTTGCTATTGCTGATGTAGCGTGTTTGTTGTGGGTGTATGCTCTAATGTGCTCTGTGTACCTGGTGTTGATATTTCGGCCTGTTTGTCCTATGTAGAACTTGGAGCATTCCTGGCATGTTACCTTGTATATTCCAGAGTCTGAATATGGATCATGATTACACTTTATATTATGTATTAGTTTTTGGTGTAGTTTATTGGATGTAGAAAACCCAATTTTTACTCTGTGATTTTTGAAAATATTTGCAATCTTCTGTGATACATTGCCTATGTATGGAATGCTAGATATATATTTGTTTTTCTCTTTTTCTTCTGTGGTGCAGTTTGTACCTGGGTTTCTCTTCATTTTGTCTAAGATTGTGTCAACCATGGAAGCATTGTAACCATTGGCAACTGCAATCTTCTTCACTGTGTTTATTTCTTGTTGTATATTTTCTTGGTTCAATGGTATTTTTGTTGCCCTATGCAGCATTGACCTGTAAGCTGCCTGTTTATGAATATTTGGGTGACATGAGGTTGCAGGGATTGTGGTGTCAGTCATTGTGTTTTTCCTATAAATTTTGAATATGCATGTGTTGTTGTGTCTTGTAATATTTAGGTCCAGAAAGTTGATACTTTTATTTTGCTCATGTTCCACTGTAAATTTGATTTTCTCATTTAGATTATTGAAATGATTAAGAATGTCTGTGATGTCGTTGGTATCTCCCTTCACTAAAAGTAGTGTGTCATCTACATATCTCCTATAAAATTCTATTTTCCTTAGGCAGGGTTCCTGCCTGTCAAATAATTTTTGTTCTAAGTGATTTATGTATATGTCAGCTATGGTACCGGATATGCACGATCCCATTGCTAGGCCATCTGGTTGCTTATAAATGTTGTCATTAAAGGTGAAGTAGTTGTAACTTAGGGTTAGCTGAAGGAGTTCCATAAATTCGACAACCTCTGTGTATGAAAGTTTCTTGTGTTGCATAAGGTTCTTTTGTATTACTGTTAGAGCTTCTTGTATGGGTATGTTTGAATAAAGGTTGGTGATGTCAAGTGATATAAACTGTGCATCTTGGGGGAGCTTTCTGGTTCTTAGTTCTTTGGCTAGAATCATGCTGTTTTTTATGGCATATGTTGTTTCATATGTATAATTTTTCACCAGTATGTTATTCAGTTTTTGAGACAGTTTGTATGCTGGGCTGTTTATAGAGTTGACCACAGGACGTATCGGGTATCCATTTTTGTGTATTTTTGGCTGTGCTCTTAGGCGTGGTGCTTTTGGATTCATACATGTAAGGTATTTCTTTTCAGTTTCTGTCAACAGGAAATGGGTGTTCTTTAACATAGACAGAACAAATGAATTTTTTGCTACTAATAACATTCAGCACATTGAAAAAGACCCAACCAAACAATTCCAAAGTAAAATTAAGGAACAATTAAAGAACACCCATTTCCTGTTGACAGAAACTGAAAAGAAATACCTTACATGTATGAATCCAAAAGCACCACGCCTAAGAGCACAGCCAAAAATACACAAAAATGGATACCCGATACGTCCTGTGGTCAACTCTATAAACAGCCCAGCATACAAACTGTCTCAAAAACTGAATAACATACTGGTGAAAAATTATACATATGAAACAACATATGCCATAAAAAACAGCATGATTCTAGCCAAAGAACTAAGAACCAGAAAGCTCCCCCAAGATGCACAGTTTATATCACTTGACATCACCAACCTTTATTCAAACATACCCATACAAGAAGCTCTAACAGTAATACAAAAGAACCTTATGCAACACAAGAAACTTTCATACACAGAGGTTGTCGAATTTATGGAACTCCTTCAGCTAACCCTAAGTTACAACTACTTCACCTTTAATGACAACATTTATAAGCAACCAGATGGCCTAGCAATGGGATCGTGCATATCCGGTACCATAGCTGACATATACATAAATCACTTAGAACAAAAATTATTTGACAGGCAGGAACCCTGCCTAAGGAAAATAGAATTTTATAGGAGATATGTAGATGACACACTACTTTTAGTGAAGGGAGATACCAACGACATCACAGACATTCTTAATCATTTCAATAATCTAAATGAGAAAATCAAATTTACAGTGGAACATGAGCAAAATAAAAGTATCAACTTTCTGGACCTAAATATTACAAGACACAACAACACATGCATATTCAAAATTTATAGGAAAAACACAATGACTGACACCACAATCCCTGCAACCTCATGTCACCCAAATATTCATAAACAGGCAGCTTACAGGTCAATGCTGCATAGGGCAACAAAAATACCATTGAACCAAGAAAATATACAACAAGAAATAAACACAGTGAAGAAGATTGCAGTTGCCAATGGTTACAATGCTTCCATGGTTGACACAATCTTAGACAAAATGAAGAGAAACCCAGGTACAAACTGCACCACAGAAGAAAAAGAGAAAAACAAATATATATCTAGCATTCCATACATAGGCAATGTATCACAGAAGATTGCAAATATTTTCAAAAATCACAGAGTAAAAATTGGGTTTTCTACATCCAATAAACTACACCAAAAACTAATACATAATATAAAGTGTAATCATGATCCATATTCAGACTCTGGAATATACAAGGTAACATGCCAGGAATGCTCCAAGTTCTACATAGGACAAACAGGCCGAAATATCAACACCAGGTACACAGAGCACATTAGAGCATACACCCACAACAAACACGCTACATCAGCAATAGCAACACACATACATAATACAGGACACCCATTTGGAAAAATAGAGCAAAATGTCAAAGTACTCCACCGACTAGATAAAGGACATAAAATGGATTTGCTTGAAGAACTGGAGATATATTCACATTACAGAAAATATGAAGATAAAATATTAAATGAAAAACTTGAAAGTGAATCAGTGAATTTCTTCAGATGTTTCGATAATATACTTAAATAAAAAAGTAAAACATAGAAATAAGCACAATTGTAAAATCAGTATAAGTAATTCATGAGCCAAATTGTAAAGATAAATTAACCTCTGTACAAAAGCATATCATAATCTGTGGAAGACCTATAATGTTATCTCTGTGAACTACCTATAAGAAGATCTTTGTAACTGTTTTGTTTATGTAAGATATTTTCGATGTGTAAAATGTACAAGTTGTGTGTGATGTTAAGTGTGTGTGACTCTCTACACAAATGGACCATTAGAAAATTGTAAGTACAAATTGTTCTCAAACCTTAGCCACTAACCTCACCGAAAATATTGATACCCAACTAAAAATCGCGTTTCTTATGTATTACAGTAAAAGTCAACAAAACGAAGCAGACTCACACACACTGACAACATCAAAAGAAATGGCTTAACACACATCATAAAAACGCACTTGAAAATGGGAATTATTTCTCGAAACGCGTCGTGCAAATAGTAAAATAAAGAAAATCGTGACTGGTAGCAGAAGATTTATTTATTTATAAACAAACCTATTGTATCTACAGTCGCAGGCTTTCAAAAACCATTTATAATGGATCAAATCAGAATTTGGATATTGGTATGTTGTTTCCGTTACAATCTTTTGCGAAGGATTCTGCACTCGTAAGTGACAAACTTTGCCGCACATAGCACAGCTTTGAACTGTTATCATGATCAGGGCCTGAAAAACTTTCACATTTATGCAAGACATTTGTGTAAGACGGGGCATGTTCTTTTTTTTTAAAAAAAAAAAAAAAGCTAAAGACATTTAAATGGGTATACGTTGCTAACACCCCTTGCAGTCCTGCTTCATTTGGAAAAGCCTGCCATAAGCCGTCAATGTCAATTGAATTTCGTTATCTAACATTTACATGGGAATATTATGTTTTCTGAAGGTGCGTAAATCTAGTACAGCCATCGAGAGTGACACTCTGATGATTTCACCCAAGACTATCCTTCAGTCTTGTCCATAAGTCGTTGGCACTGTGCGTAGTTTTGAGTCTGTTTCAACGAAAACTGCATTCTGAAGGAAAGAAAACTGTAATCCATACACATCTTATGGAGTGAAATTGATTTTCTAAATAACCGTTTGTCAAAATCGGATACCCTCGATTCGGAGAAGCTGAACCTTATTGCCTCCGAATTAAATGCTGTATGTCCTTACTAGACGCTTCTAATCCTCTTAAAGATGCTACCGTCGAGGATCGTCTCGTAGGACCGCTGCTGCCTAGGCAGGATACGAGGGAAAAATCGAAAATGCGTCATTGTTCACTGTGTGTATGGTCAGAACGGGAGCGGTTATCTGTGTCCTGTAAAACGATGACATAAACTTTCGTTACATTTATTTCAGAACTTAGTGTACTTTCGCACGGAACACACGCTACGAATAAGAAATTCTCTTCCTAAAGAGTATGCCGCATTCGACGAAACTCATATATTTGAATAAATGTACGAGTTTACTACCGACTTAACATAATGTAAGAAAAAAAGTCAGACATAAGGTTGCTATTTAATACATTCAGCTAAATTTCAATGGGTGAATATGATGTTTTGTTTGATCTTGCTGAACTACCAGAACGTACAACGTTAACTTCATTAATTAAAATAAATGCGATGGCCGGGAATCGAACCCGGATCAACTGCTTGGAAGGCAACTATGCTGACCATTACACCACCATCGCATTTTGACAAATGTAGCCTGTAGCACAGTATAAATTCAAAATGTTACTTCATGCCGAGAACGTTCTGTTGGCGTTTACGTACGTATATATGTCGTAGTCTTTCCGGCACCCATATTTTTCTTCTACGTTTGCTAGCTACCGGAATACTGAAAACTGTCCTCCGTAATCTGCCAGGCGCAGTCTTATAACAAAATTCCTCATTACAGCCACTGACAAGACACTAAAAGGTACTGTCCTCATTCATCATAATTTGTCCTCTTTCTCTGCAGAGACAATAAGCTGACGATGCGCAGATAACGTCATCAATTACGGAGCGATGCCGTTTGTTAACCACAACGATTCAGTGAGAAGTACTGAAATGAATGTTTACCTCAATAAGGTTTGACATTCATGATGCCCCGAGCTTTAGCTATTAACATATTCTTCTTTACGTGATATAGCAAAGAACAAATAGCACAATAGCACTAACACTGGGAACCCGCGCTATGGCGCCCTCTGATAGAGTCGAAACTTCGCTTGGTGAAATAGGGCGAAAATAAAGGGAAACTTACTTTGTTTTAGGTGCCAAAACTCAACACTTTCCGAGAAAATGAATCAATATTTCGATGCTGTTTGCACCAAATCACACAGTGTTACACGAAGTAAGTTGGTAGCGCAGTAGCTAGAATACAGTTCTGAATTTCTGCCCTGGTGTTCAAATCCAATATTATCTTGTTAATTTTTTTTTGCTTTTGTTGTCATAGGAGTAGGCCTACGCAGCATCAATGACATCAGTTTTTATGTAACATTGAAAAATACAATGAAATTATTTAGAAAAGAAATAAGCATTACAAATATTATTAAAGTTAAATTTTACCATCTGAAATCTTATATTAATTTATGTACAGTAACTAACAATAACTGAAAGTGAAAACATATAAATTCTAGTATATAAATTTTTGCTTCGATTTTCGCTTTCAAACTTCAACAGGACCATTGTATTCCCCAGAGTGATATCTATAGTTCGACTAACACTAAATCTATAAAACCGTCTCTAAAGCTACCTGACGAAGCTTCACGCCGTTTTCGCAGGTGGCTTGAGTATAGTTTGGGGCATCAGTTCATCCAAATGTCCTGATAATCAATAGACATGTTTTAAGAGAGAGGGGGGGGGGGGGGGGGGGGGGAGAGTAACTTCAGCGTAGCTAGGGGCACAATATAGGCTGTATTTAACGAAAGGTATATTGCTTACTACATTTTCATATCAAACATGACGTCTTAATAAGTTACTTCTGTACTACTGACTTCATTCGTGACACATTTTGCAGACGGTGTTCACATACACCACTGAATATAACTGCCAAATCACTTCTATGCAATACACACAGTTCAGGATGTATAACGTCATAAACATTGGAACACGTGAAAAACTGCCACATCATGCAAGACATTTAATTTTATTATTGCTAACCCACTGAAACGATTTCGATGAAATTCGGCAAGGAAGATCATAGGCTACGTTAGAAAACATTTAGTACAATATACTTACTGATCTAACGAATATTGTCTGTATTACGGAAAAGTGCTTATTCTCTGAAAAAGCTCCTTAGCATTTGACTTTTGACTTTATCATGTTTTTCAAACAGCTTTTCTTAGTTGAAATGTGCTACGGGGTACGATTCAGAGTAAAGAATATAATGCTTGTACAATCTTCAATGGGTCTGCTCTGCACTTCCACACTATATGTTGCATAACGTACAAGTTGCATAATGTATAGAAAAACGGTTCAAATGTCTCTGAGCACTACGGGACTTAATATCTGAGGTCATCAGTCCCCTAGAACTTAGAACTACTTAAACCTAACTAACCTAAGGACATCACGCACATCCAAGCCGGAGACGGGATTCGAACCTGCGACCGTAGCAGTCGCGTGCATAATGTATAGCCTGTCTTTTATATACACTACCCAGCATTTGAGAACGAGAGACCTTAGTGACCTGCAACAAACTTTACACATAATTTCAACCCTTAAAAAACTTTCTCTCAGCGACAACCCACTCAGAATGATGGAAGAAAAAAAGTTGATCGCTTACTACATTCTCGCTGTTCATGCAGCGTAAGTGTTGCGTCAAGCATGACATCAATGACGTTTACATTTATTGCGTCTTTGCAACTAACTGTATTCCCAACACATTCAATAGACAACATTCACGTATATTACTGAATGTATCTACAAAATTATATCGCTATACCACAAATAGTTCAGGAGATGTGACGGAAGCAGGAGATAGACAGAGAGAGAGAGAGAGAGCGAGGGAGAGAGAGAAGGTGAAGTATATAGACATACGTAGAAAGGAAAGAGGAGGAGATGGACAGAGAGAGGCAGAGGAGGATATGGGCAGAGAGGTGGGAGAAGTAGTATGGACAGATAGAGGGCAGGAGGGTATGGACAGCTGCCTCTAGTACCATGGACGTCATTCCCTGATATATTAACAGATGTCCTATCATCCTATCTCTTCTCCTTGTCAGTGTTTTCCAGATATTCTTTCATCTTTGATTCTGCCTAGAACCTCCTCATTCCTTGTCTTGTCAGTCCAACTAATTTTGAACATTCGTCTGTAGCACCACAACTCGAATGCTTCGACTCTCGTCTATTTCGATTTTCCCACAGTCCATGTTTCACTATCACACAACGTTGTGCTCTGAACGTACATTCTCAGAAATTTCTTCTTCAAATTATGGTTCAAAGGGCTCTGAGCACTATGGGACTCAACTGCTGTGGTCATAAGTCCCCTAGAACTTAGAACTACTTAAACCTAACTAACCTAAGGACATCACACACATCCATGCCCGAGGCAGGATTCGAACCTGCGACCGTAGCGGTCGTGCGGTTCCAGACTGTAGCGCCTTTAACCGCTCGGCCACTCCGGCCGGCTTCAAATTATGGCCTATGTTTGATACTAGTAGACTTCTCTTGGCCATAAATGCCCTTTTTGCCAGTCCGACTGGGCTTTTGATGTCCGTCTTGCTCCGCCCGTCATAGGTTAGTTTGTCCCTAGGTAGCAGAAATGGTTCAAACGGCTCTGAACACCACGGGACTCGACATCTGAGGTCATCACTCCCCTAGAACTCAGAACTACTTAAACCGAACCAACCGAAGGACATCACACACATCCATCCCCGAGGCAGGATTCGAATCTGTGACCGTAGCGGTCGCGCGGTTCCAGGCTGAAGCACCTACAACCGCACGGTCACAGCGGCCGGCCTAGGTAGCAAAACTTCTTAACTTCATCTACTACGTGACCATCAATCCTGACGTTAAGTTTCTCGCTGTTCTAATTTATGCTACTCTTCGTTACTTTCGACTCTCTTCAGTTTATTCTCAGTCCATATCTTTACTCATTAAATTGTTCATTCCATTCAGCAGAGCATGTAATTCTTCTTCACTTTCACTCAGGATAACGTCATCAGAGAATCTAGACGTACAGACTAAAGAGTAGGGGACGAAGGACTACATCCCTGTCTTACACCCTTCTTAATTCGAGGACTTCGTTCTTCGTCTTCCACTTTTATTGTTCTCTGTTGGTTTTTGTACATATTGTATATTACCGTCTTTCTCTGTAGCCTGCCGCTATATTTCTCAGAATTTCGATCATCTTGCACCATTTTACACTGCCGAACGCTTTTTCCAGGTCGACAGATCCTTAATTTTTCTTTAGTCTTGGGTCCATTATCAACCACAACGTTCGAATTGCCTCTCTGGTGTTTTTCCCGTTTCTAAAGCCAAACTGACCGCCATCTGAGACATCTTCAGTTTTCTTTCCCATTTTTCGTATATTAACCGTGTCTTGCATAAGCTGTTAAGCTGATTGTATGATCTATCTCCACTGTCGGCTCGTGCAGTGTTCGGAATGGTATGGATGAAGTTTCTTCTAAAGTCAGATGGTACGTCTTCAGACACATACATTCCACACACTAAGGTGAATAGTAGGTTTGTTGCAACTTTCCTCAATGTTTTTAGAAATTCTGATGGAATGTTGTCCATCTCTTCTGCCTTATTTGATCTTAAGTCTCCATAAGCTCTTCTAAATTTTGATTGTAATACTGGATCCCCTAGCTCTTCTATATTGACTCATGTTTCCGCTGCTCTCACCTCATCAGACAAGTCTTCACTTTCGTAGACGTCTTCAGTGTACTCTTTCCATTTATCTGATCTCTCCTCCACATTTAACAGTGGAATTCCCATTGCACTCTTGATGTTACCACAATCGCTTTTAATTTCACCGAAGGCTGTTTTGACTTTTTTGTACTTCTGACAATCATTTCCTTCATGGTTTCTTTTATATTTTTCATGCAAGCATTTCGTGCTGTGTTCCCTGCACTTCCTATTTATTTCATTCCTATGTGACTTGTATTTATGTATTTCTGAATTTCCCCTAACATATTTGACTTCTTTCTGTCGTCAGTCAGTTGAAGTATTTTTTCTGTTACCCAGAGTTTCTTCGCAGTTACCTTCTTTGTACCTATGTTTTCATTTCCATCTTCTGTTACTGCCATTTCTAGAGATGTCCATTCCTCTTGAACCGAACTGTCTTCTAATAAAACATTAATTATCGCAGTATCTATTGCCTCAGAGAACTTCAAGCTTATCTCTTCTTTCCTTAGAACTTCTGTATTCCACTTCTCTGCGCACTGATTCTGCCTGACTCGTCTCCAGAACTTCAGCCTGCTCTTCATCACTACTAAATTCTGGCCTCATTCATTATCCGCACCAGGGTACGCGGAAAGTCGAGTATATGGTTTCAGAATCTCTGCCTGACCATGAAGTAATCTAACTGAAATCTCCCCGTACTTCCTGACATTTTCCTAAAATACCTCTTCTTTTTGTGCTTCGTGAACAGAGTATTCGCTATTACTAACTGAAATTTATTGCAGAACTCAATTTATTTTCTCTCCTTTTTCATTCTTTCTGCCAAGCCCATTTTCTCCAGTTTCGCCCGAAAACCTTTCTTCTGCTCCTTTCTTCACAACTGCGTTGCAGTCCCCCATAACTATTAGATTTTCATCTCCATTTACATACTGAATTACCACTTCAGTATCCTCCTACACTTTCTACGTCTCTTCATTTTCAGCTTGCAACCTAGGCATGTATTCCTGAACTATCGTTGTTGGTTTGGTTTACTGTCGATTCTGATGAGAACAAACCGATCACTAAACTATTCAAAGTAACTAACTCTCTTTCCTACCTTCCCATTCATAATGAATCCTACACCCATTACACCAGTTTCTGATACTGATGATATTACCCTATACGCATTGAAACGTCCCCTTAGAACAATTATACAAGACTGTGTTTAATCTGACACACAATATTTTAGGCGCAACGCACTCTGACTTTCAAAAATCCCTACAAAAGAATGGCCCTGACTAACATTAACCTATACCTTTCACAAATTACTTACCTCACAAAAATCTTCGTTACTCAAGCTACTGCAATACAGCGAGCGCCACTACTGCCAGCTAAATAAAAGATTCAAACTACTGAAGGCACTAACTACTGATAGGCATAGTTAGCAAATGAAAGATTTTAATAAAGAACAAACTATGTATTTACCTTAATAGTCATAATATATATAGCAGTTCATGACATCCAGTCTTACAAATTTCAAAACTCCGCCATTTCTCTCCCCACATCCACCACTGCTGGCGGCTCACCTCCAACTGCGCAACGCTACGCGCTGTTAACATCCAGCTGCCCAACACTACAATGGCAGACAACAATGCAAACTAGCCACAGACTGCACTCAGCACAGCCAGTGACTTTCATACAGAGCGCTACGTGGCGTTACCAATAAGAAAACAGAAACAGCCTACTTACATAGCCCCCTTGCTCCCCACAAAAAATTTTACAAATTGTTTTGGGCCCTGGCCAATACATATTTGTTAAAATTTTTTTCACAATTACAGTAACAAAGAAATCAAATGCACACACTTATTGGTACAATGTTGGTCAAATGCTAATATTTTCTCACAGTCCATAAAGACAGTCCTGATCATTCATCACAGTAAACTGCCGTTTCTTTTCTCAAACTCTGAGCAGTAAAAGACAATGCACACGGAAGTAGTGGATTTCCATGCAGTCTTGAAGAAGTAGTGTTGTCCTTCCAACGGAAAGACAGTGCTGACTCTTGACATGCTGACAGGTAATGGGCCACAACAGAGCAAACCCACAGCAGAGTCATTCGACGTTTTGAAGAATATTGGTAGATAGGTCATCACAGAGAAGACCCACTGTAGTCCTGGTAGAGATTACGGTATTGGTGGGCCACCAGAGGTGCAGACCCACTGCAGTCCTTGTAGAAATAATGGTATTGGTGGGTCATCAAAGATGCAGACCCACTGTAGTCCTTGTAGAGATGGCCAGCAGCCATCTGTTGTGACTGTGCAGGTGCACAATCACCATTGAAGAGTCTTGCGGATAATATAGCAAGTCCATAACCACCACTTGTGCACTCACAAAGTTTTTGTAATTGTCCTTAGAACCAGCAATGCTGTTATCCAGTCTCTTGCTGAATTATTAACACACGTGCAAACACTGACAGTCCCTACTTCTCACATATTGTCCATATACTATGACCAACAGAAACGTGTGCAATGAAATGGAACTTACAAGTTAATAATATGATGAACTGGTGTCAATTACAATTTTATAACATAAGAATGCAATTACAAAGGTACAAAATACATCATTAAAGAACATAACAATACAGATAGCATTTGTAGTACAGGCTTTACAAAAGAATCGAAATAACATATACATCAGTATTACAGGATTATGACATGAGTACATACATAAAAGATCAGAATAACTTTCGAAACATCTGCTTCACACATGAGCATTAAAACAAAACAGAACAAATAATGTTTAAACATCTTTACAAAGTAAATAACATAATATTAGAAAAATTCTACAACATAACAACATCAGCTAAACACATAAAGACAGGGAAAAAACAAATACACAAGGGAACACAAACACGTAGTGGGATAACACAAGGAAAGGACAGGGTTTCTTTTACTGCAGTATTTTGCAAACAAAATTTTCTTTACTTCTCGGAGATCTCCCTTTGTTCTTCATTATTTCCAAAAAGTCCTATCTATACCCGCTTTCTATACTTTTTTCGTATGACTTCTCAATGCATTTCTTTTAATTCATGGCAACTCATTCTCTTATATAGTCTACCCCCCTCTTAAGCTAACTTAAATCTACTGATCTCAGATGCTAAACTAAGGGACGAGGCAATGCAGCAGCACAGAAAAATTAACACAAACAGCAATGACAACAACAAAAAATGGAAACTGGCAAAGCTAGCAGCAGTAAATGTAATAACTTATATCTAAACATGACAAACCCACAAGCAGAAAAAATAGTACACTAAAGACAACAACACAGATAAGGGAAATGTATATTCACATCTTAATGTCTATGTAATTAAAGTGGTGCACCACAAAAACTAATCCTACGAAAAATAACCAAGTACTTGAAAAGAAAATTATATAAGCAGTTACTGTTATTAGTCCCTTCTTATTGTTCTTCCCATTCCAAGAGCTCCTTTTTCAACGAATGTGGATGATAAAATAATTATTTAATAGATCTGTTGACAGAAAATGTTCACATTAGCAAATGCATTTCATTTTATTTTATAAAACCAATGCTGCAACACAGCTGGAAAACATATCAAATGAAATAAGCAACTATGTACAAAGCATAAAAATATCATTCAATAGTCATGTGACATTTCATAAGTTAGTAGAAATTCTCTCAATTCTCGTAGAAAGACACTTCTCATAATCAGGTGTGCAGGTGTACGAATATTTCCCATCAATTCATAAGCATTTCAGTAAGTAGCACAAAGTATGAGTAATCATGTTTCCAAGTAATGAGCGTGTCGTATTTGCGATGCTTTCTACAAAGGAATGCCAATAGCGAGGATAATGGCCTCCTTTTTTTTTCTTCTCCACCTGTGCCTCTGAAAGGCACACACTAATGGCTTTTTTCCAGGCGTCTGTCCGGCAGCTGGGTGCCCACGACACATTATGTGAAGGTGATCACTTAACTTTCTTACCGAAATATTTATGACAGCAGTTTCTGCTACAGTGACAGTCTCATATAAAAATAATTCACAGGTCAAGAATTTGCGTTACAAATCTGTAGAAACTAAATCCTATTAATATAACAGTCTCCAAAAAATTTTCGTCGGCATTGAAATACATTCACACATTTACATACATTTCATAACTCTTAAAGTACGATTCTTGGTTTCCAACATCCTTTTCCACAAACCAGAGTCCCTAACCACTACTCATTATTCCTTACCTTATTCGTCGACACTTCTTCAATATTTCATCATAACAGATATGTAGCATAATCAAATAACTCATATAGCATCAGCTTATTGATCATAAACATACCGCAACAGCATAATACACATAGTCATCGTAATAATAACATCATAACACCTCAGTCAAATCTCAAAAACGTCTTAGCTTTCTGCAATAATTTAAAAACCTAAAAAAAATTCTCTGCTCATTTCAATAGTGTCATCTACCTCAAACGTACTTTAAAATCATGCTCCCTTACCAAATACATCATTCAAAGCTCTCATAGTATCACAATGGTTCTGAAAAAATATGAACAGTTCACAAAGTACAGACAAAATACAATTTCATAAGTGTGAAGTTACCTAACTGTGTAACTGCGTAAACATGTGTCACTGATGTAGTAAAAAAAAATGTTTATCTCTCAGTTAAATGATCAGATAGCTGTGTAATTTGTGTGTTAGAGAAATTTGGTACCGATGTGTAAAGTTGTATAAGCAAATACCATATTAGCTAGGGCTCCTTGTGCTTGCTACACACATGGTACACAAAGTAAACGTGTACCACCTGAGGATTAATGTAACTATACCCTCAGGTGTTACAGATTACAGCAATGGAATGAAATGTATCATGGAAAACTTTCTTTGTAATTAAAAAATCTTGAAAAAATAAATGGTTCAAGTACAAAATTAATAACTCAAATGCATGTCCTGTAGCGCTAAATGCGCATCTTGCTGCAAGGTAATTCTGTGGAAGTGTCATAGTTATCGTCCTCTGTAAGCAAAGTTCTGCTGAAGTCAATGTACTTACCTCATCATAAACGAAAGTGAAATGCTTTGCGTATAGATATCGTAGTTATTACGTACCTTACTGTGATCAAGAAAGTACTATAATGTAACGTATTGTTGTGCTACGGAAAAGGCTATCTCATTGTAGCTATACCACAAAAGTTACTACTAAAACATGTTTTACTTTCAAGAATAATTCAGAAAAACTGTGCAGATATAAAACAGAAACACCGCAAAAGCAACATTGTAAATTGTCACTCATTAGTAGCGTCGTGATAAAATCGTGTAGCTATCACGTAAACTAACCACTGTGTCATCTGGTAACTCTCAGAAAGTACTTCAAATCCAGAATGTATTTTCAAGTAAACCAAAGTGTTGCATTAAAATCTCATTAGGAGTACTGGTAAATGTTCTAATTATGTAAGTCTTATGGTCGTTACGTAATCGTGCAACTAACAAGCAAGAATGTACAAATACAACACTGTGTCGTCTGTTCACTATAACAATGCATTCGTAATTTCCGTTTAAAAATGTTCCCTAGGTTCTAGACTGGGTATTTAACTTCAAACATTGTTGCATGTTAACAGTTTCTTAAGTCTGACAAAGCATACTAGAAATGTGAAGTGAAAAGTTTTATGGCAAAGACAAAGTTAAAAAGCAGATTATCTTTCAATAAACGGTTTTACATGTGAAATGTGGTGTAAACCTTTGCTCATCCTAGTACGCAGAGTTTCAACTCCAACGCAATTGTCATGTGGTATACATCCGTAAAGAATACTGGAGTTTTTCTCAAGGTTAGCGCCTATGTTATTTTTCTCTGAGCCAGCTGGCGTACGCGGCTGCCTGCGGTACAACTCATTGTCTGTTCCTTTGTTGGCGCGCGTTGTTATTGGGATTAGGAGACATAACTTCTACAAATTCACCTTGTCGAGAGTGCCCTGCTCTGTTTGCATCTCGCCACTTCTGATGCAATTCAAGTCTGTCGTTACGATTATATCGTCTGTCGTCATGTCGGAAGTTCCTGTAGTTTCTTTCTTGTCGGTGAAGTGGTGGAGAATTTCTTCCTGAATTATCGCTGCACGGTGGACTGTTGCATCTGAAGTTATTCTGTCTCCCGTGATAATAATAGTTCTGGTTGCCGTATTGTATGTTTCTGTGATTGTCTCTGTTATATTCATTACCACGGAGAGGTGATCTTTCCCTGTAATTATTACTACTCTGCCAACGGTTGTCATACAGGTGGTGTCTGTTTTGGTCACGATTTGTGTTGTGAGAATAGCCTTGTAGCCTTGTCGTGTCCAGTTATTATTTCTTTCGTCGCGGAATTGCGACGGATGTGATCTGTAATTGTTGTGTTCCTGTTTTCGCGTTCCGCGAATGTCAGTGTCAATTTCTAATTCTTGTAAGAGTCCCTGAAAAGCTTCAATGTCGTCTTTGCAACGTCCTGCCAAAATAATATGTCGTAAATGTTCAGGTAATTTGATTAAGCAAATGCAGATGAGTTCTGAGGGGCTGTATGGGTTTGACAGGTACTGATTCTTGTGCAACATGTCTTCAAAATATTCCACAAGACTGGAAAATTCAGATTGTTCGAAATGTTTCATCATTATGATGCTATGTTTTACTCGGTCTTGTGTAGCTTGAGACCAATATGCTGAGAGGAAGGCATGGTACAATTCTCCTTCACTGTGGCAATCGTGAATGACCGATCGCATTCTTACAGCTGGTTCATTCTCTAAATAGCCACACATAAATTCTAATCTGTGCTCTAATGACCAGTTGGGAGGAAAACAATGAGAGAATTGATGGAGCCACGCTTGTGGATGAATGTCGTTGCCAGAATTCTTAAATGTTTTAAATTTACGTGTAGTAATGAACAGCTTATAGTCAAAATCATCATGTCGGCTAGTCGCATATCGGTCATTGTTCCGTCCTTTCGGCGGTTCCATTTCAAAATTCGGTGCACCTTACCCATTTCTTTCATAATTTCCGAAATGCGCTGTGTTATTATTTTGTGGCTGTTCTGTATTTCTATGTCCCTCTTCCCGTATTGGGGCGCGAGTGTCCTCTGAAATACGTAGTTCTTTTATTACCTGTGTCAGCTGATCTTGTACTTCCCGGATTTCTCTTTGGTGTTGCGTATTAATTTGATTCTGAGTTTGTTGGAATTTCCTAATTTGTTCGCACTCTTCTGTGTCATTAAAGACAACCGGTTTTGTGTCATTATGATTATCATCTACCTTCGTAGATAAATTATTTAGCTGATACGAAAGTTCAACTACTTTCTCTGATAATGAACTAATTTCCTCCATGTGTCTTTCTGAACCAATTTTCAGAGTATCTACTGTGTCCTTTAAGTTTTCTTGAGTTTTTGCAAGTTGCGTAACCGAATCGGTAAATGCAACTGAGTCAATTTTAGCTTGCAAGGTCTCATGATTTTCATGAACAATGGTTTGCAGTTCTTTTATGGCTGCTTCGTGATTCTGTAATGCATTTTCATTACGCGAAAAAGTAGGTTGGATATGCTCACAAATTTGTGTTTTTACGTCATTACAGACTTTTTGACATTTCGATTCGATTTTATGTAACTCTGTAGTTAAATCTTCAAGTGTTTGTTCAAGTGTGGTGTGAAGATTTTTTTCCATTGCGTCTAACTGTTGCTGTGTTTGTCTCTGGTGTTGTTCCATTGTGTCTAACTTTTGAAGATTTTGTCCCATTTGTTTCTGATTTTGTTCAAGCGTTGTGTCTAACTTTTGTAGCCTTTGTCCCATTTGTTGCATTAACTGTAATAACAATGCACTGGTGTCTGAAACATGTTCCTCAGTGGTTTTCGGTAGTGAAGTTGCACCGGCAACATTCACATTTTGACAAGCAGAAAATGTGTCTTGACTTATTTGAGAAAATGGTGAGGGCCTAAAACCTGAATCTGCTGTATTTGCAAGATTGTGTCCTGTCATTTCGGATTCCTGAAGCGAACTGTTACTGACCGATCGATCGATAATGCTTCCCTGTTCACTAATTGTTTCACTGTCTACACCATTATTTGCCGCCCGCTCCATTTCCCTATGCACAATTACCAAATTACTACTTTGAACATTAGTTACTTCCCGGATTTCCCACTCGGTGGCGCTAACACACTGCTTTCGTCTTCACTGTCATTTCTCAGTTTACTTTGGAACCTAGTATTACGCTTTTAAAAACGCCATTATTGTCACAATAACACAGAAAAACACAATTGGAAGAGTAAAATAAGAAAAAAACATTAACATAGCACTGAAATTAATATTTAGTTAATTGGAAGCGCAGCTGCGAAATACTTGGTGCAAATCTACATGCATGGCACAACAACAATGAAAGACTGCAACTACAAAGGAGATTCTCTCTACAATTACGCCCTAGCAATAAACAAAAGCTACACCAATTACACAAACTACAAGGAAAAAATCAGAAGATTCCAGTGAGGTATCCTCGGCTAAGGGTCGACATATGAAAAGTCCCATTTGAAAAATTATACAAGACTGTGCTTAAACTGACACACAATATTTTACGCGCAACGCAATCTGACTTTCAAAAATCCCTACAAAAGAATTGCCCTGACTAACATTAACCTATACCTTTCACAAATTACTTACCTCACAAAAATCTTCGTTACTCAAGCTACTGCAATACAGCGAGCGCCACTACTGCCAGCTAAATAAAAGATTCAAACTACTGAAGGCACTAACTACTGACAGGCATAGTTAGCAAATGAAAGATTTTAATAGTGAACAAACTATGTATTTACCTTAATAGTCATAATATATATAGCAGTTAATGACATCCAGTCATATAAATTTCAAAACTCCGCCATTTCTCTCCCCACATCCACCACTGCTGGCGGCCCACCTCCAACTGCGCAACGCTACGCGCTGTTCACATCCAGCGGCCCGACACTACAATGGCAGACAACAATGCAAACTAGCCACAGACTGCACACAGCACAACCAGTGACTTTCATACAGTGCGCTACGTGGCGTTACCGATAAGAAAACAGAAACAGCCTACTTACAGCATCTGACCAGAAATCCTTGATTTCCACTTCACTTCACTGACCCCCACTATATCTAGGCTGAGTCTTAATGTTTCCCTTTTCAGATTTACTAGCTGCCAGCCGCTGTGGGCGAGTAATTCTAGGCGCTTCAGTCTGGAACCGTGCGACCGCTACGGTCGCAGGTTCGAATCCTGCCTCGGGCATGGATGTGTGTGATGTCCTTAGGTTAGTTAGGTTTAAGTAGTTGTAAGTCTAGGGGACTGATGGCCTCAGATGTTAAGTCCCATAGTGCTGAGAGCCATTTGAAGCATTTACTAGTTGCTCTACCACGTTCAAGCTTCTGACAGTCCATTCGCCGACTCATAAAACGTTATTCTTTCGTTGGTTATTGAGTCTTTTTCTCATTGTCACTTCCCCCCTGTCAGTCCACTCCCGGTGATCCGATTAGCGGACTATTCCGGAATCTTTTGCCAATGGAGAGCTCATCATTTCAGTTATAGGCCACATGTCCTGTGGATACACATTATGTGCCTTTAATGGAGTTGTTTTCATAGCCATATGCATCCTCATGCTGTTGACCATTGCTGATTCTTTCGCCTTTAGGGTCATTTTCTCACCACAAGGGCAAGAGAGTGCCCAGAAACTCTTTCTCCTCCTCCGCCCTCTTTGACAAGACCTTTGGCGAAATGAGGGTGACTTCTTATTCCGGAAGTCTTCGGCCACCGCTGCTGCTGATGGTTTTTATTCAAAGTTTATTCGGTAGCACGGTTCGAAACCGGGCCCGACGACTCCCTACTTTT
This sequence comes from Schistocerca piceifrons, assembly GCF_021461385.2. Classification (NCBI taxonomy): domain Eukaryota; kingdom Metazoa; phylum Arthropoda; class Insecta; order Orthoptera; family Acrididae; genus Schistocerca; species Schistocerca piceifrons. The sequence goes on from NC_060138.1 coordinate 906,110,417, forward strand.
TTCCTTCATTTTTTTCGGTATTGTTCATTGCGTTTGGTCTGGGCGGACGTCACAAGACATCCGTTCAAGTTGATCGTTTATTCCTTTACTCAGTTTTTTTATTGCAGAGGGCGAGCAGCCCTCTGACCGAACACGGTGAGCTACCGTGCCGGCTCCCCTAGACGCCTGTTACTAGAGACGCGATAGATACCGTTTTATCCGTTCTTATAACGAAATCAAGGATGAATTCAAGAATTATAGTAAAGGTTGAAACTGCCTTGCTGTCTGCAGTAATTCATCAAACGTAAGCTTGTCATTGATGCTGATGTATTTGGTGACATGGTCCTGCTGAATTCAGTGTTCTTCCTTGAACGAGTCTCTTGGTGTTCTGCAGGCTGTTCCCGACAGGAAGGATAGTTTAGACGGTCTAGGAGACTATCCACCGCCTGCACATGCGAAAGCAAGAGCTGGCATTCTGCTGGGTCCCTGCATACTTGGGAATCGAAGGGAATGAAGAAGCTGACAGAGCAGTCTGGCAGGAGAATATCATACATCAACTTCACGTATCCCTACAGGCTGTGCCGGCCGAAGTGGCCGTGCGGTTAAAGGCGCTTCAGTCTGAAACCGCGAGACCGCTACGGTCGCAGGTTCGAATCCTGCCTCGGGCATGGATGTTTGTGCTGTCCTTAGGTTAGTTAGGTTTAACTAGTTCTAAGTTCTAGGGGACTAATGATCTCAGAAGTTGAGTCCCATAGTGCTCAGAGCCATTTTGAACCCTACAGGCTGTCGTGTAGTGGGTGACAGGGAGTGTTGGCTGAGTGGGAACGGATGCTGGAAGTGGGACAATCCGCCCGTAGCCCCAGTACTATCGAACTCCAGGAAGAGACGAAGTGGTTCTGAAGCGCCACTGCGAATCGGCTACTGCCCAGTGATGCATCCGTATCTCTTGCGACTGGAATGCAGTGTCTGTGGTGTCACTTTCATTGTGCACCACGTTTTAACGCCCTGTGTGTTGGGCAGCTTTCCGTTTACCGAGGGCCTTAAGCTCCATTGTAAGCGATGACAAAACAATGGGAGGACAGTTCTTGGCCGGCCGGAGTGGCCGAGCGGTTCTAGGCTCTACAGTCTGGAACCGCGCGACCGCTACGGTCGCAGGTTCGACTCCTGCCTCGGGCATGGATGTGTGTGGCGTCCTTAGATTAGTTAGGTTTAAGTAGTTCTAACTTCTGGGGGACTGATGACCTCAGCAGTTAAGTCCCATAGTGCTCAGAGCCATTGGAACCATTTTGATTTGACAGTTGTTGGTTTTTGTGTGGCGTCAGAATTCCTGCCCAGTTTAATCCGATCGAGGTTTTATTAGCTGATTCATCCTTGTAGGTCCGCTATCAACCAACCTTCTTACTGACTTCTACTGTTTTATTAATTCTTTTACCAAGTGACAACGGTATGGCTAGATCTACTAGAACACAGTGACATTTTCTACTGGTGTGGCTATCGTCTCGTGGTCTTTGTTTTCCATCTAAAATCCATCTACGAGAGTTGTTAAGAGCAATAACTGATGTCTCATATTTTTAACTTTCGCTTCAGTATTAAAGAAAGCAGGCGTTCATTTATCCACTCGTCCTGTTGTTAATTTCTACGAAGTTGAGTCAATAAACAAGTCGCAAACACCAGTATACAGGATATCGTTTTAAATCTCGGGCCAATACATATCTAGAACGTTGCAGCACATATCACGTGAAGGTAGCCGATACACAGTATTTCACGGCCAATTCTCAATGATTTGCAATCAGACCAAAATAAAAGCTGCGCTAAATAAGTGTGGACCCGACTAGAACAACGCGATTTTTGTGACCCGAGAGACTGTTCGCGAAATTCGTTCCATACACTGTTATAACTTTATTTCATGGGAATTGTTCTATAGGACGCAAAAATTCAGCAAAGGACAAGAAAAAGTCACAAATAACAAGCGTTCAAGCCGCGCGTTACCCGGTCCAGGGGGTTTTTGCTACCCCCAGGACGCATCGATCTTGTGGGTTGCAGCAAGTTAAGGAACCAAATAAACTTGTTGTATCCCGAGAGGTCGCTCGTTAGATGCCACCGCTGTCACTGTAGGCTTTTCTCGCGTTGTCGATCGATGGGATGAGTGCTTAAGTTTACAAGGGGTGTATGCTGAAAAAGAAAATAAATTTCATGCTGGTACACGCGTCTCTGGCGTCTCCATCCCATTTTGCTACTTATGGCTCACCTTCGTGAAAAAAATACGCCTTTCACTATTCTCAAGAATTAGTTGTATACTAATGCGGTTCATTTTATATTCTGTATTTACTTCACTGATCACGAATACACCGAAATGGTCTGTTTTTGGATATCTCGAAGTTCGAAGAAGAAATATGTGTTTGCTTTAGATAATAAGATTAGGTACACATGCGCATAGCGTGTTGTGGGCTGCCATCAGTTCCTCTACACGTCGTCAGGTGGAATGAAGCAGAGATTGATAGAAACAGATGCCACAAACACTTTAGCTGATTCACGCTGGATGACAAAGGAAGGTAAGTTCACCGTAAAACGTAAGGTTGTTCAGACTAGAACATAACGCCATAAGGTCACAAGTATTGAACGATGTGAACTCTGATGGTATGGAGTTATGTCCGTTTCCCAGAATGTGAGAATAGTAGTAGCATTAAGAAATTATCAGTGGTAGTAAACTTTATTAATTTCCAAAGCAAAATTCATAATACATATTATTGATAAGGTCGTATCGTAAATTCTGCACATGTAGGGGCACTGGATGAACAGGAAAAATATCACAAATGACTCCCATTTATTCTCTTTAGAAAATATATGAATACAGACACAGAAGAAAACATTTACAGGTTACTAGATATTATCTTAGAACTCTATCGTTTCGCTTTCTTTTCTTTCTAACAATGATAACGACCAAAAAAACAGAAATATCTCCCTCAGTGGAGCTGATTGTTTCATTGCTGAAGGAATTTTCATTTCATTACTTTTATATCTGTTTATATTCATATTTATCTGCAGTATATTCTTGTTTTTTTCTTCAGATGTTGTAATACTCAAATAATTCTTTCTTCGATTCCAGCTACTGGAGCTCTTTCGTGGGAGAAGATTCGAAGAGAAAATATCGTCATACAAGCTTTGCAGTGTATCCTAAAAAGAAGGCGAGCAATGATGTAAGGACTAAGAAGTCATAACAGCATAAAATCCGGTTCTGTAGTACAACTTGAGAGAGCGTGTCGGGGCCGGGAATAGGTTGGCTTGCGATGCTAGCAGATATCACTGACGTCATGACTTTCATCCTGAGAAGCCTTGACGGTGACGTTCCATTCCGTTGACGATCGGTGTGAATGCCGCCAGTTGAAATGCATCGTGGAACAATTTGACGTTACGTTCCGTGACGTCCGGTGTGAATCAACCTTCAGTCTTTCCTGCCTATGAATCACTAGAGACTTGGGTATCTTGAACTTTACGGAACGTACGGAGCCACTGAGACTAATTATGTTTCTCGTGTCTCACTGACATACAGAAAATAGAAAGATACTAGTATGATCTTGATTTTCAGCTGGTCTTTATAATGTTTTAAGGCTGTGACTTCGGAATTCAAGTACAGATATAAATGAGAAAATGGACAAACTCCATGTAAGAATAACAGTCACTGCTGCATAAATTTGCAGAATTTCCGTTGTTTTAGTCACAATTGTGATTCTTATTCGCTGCCCGTATTCACTTGTACTCTTAACAGGAGCCTTACACAGATTGTTTATTTATTTATTGCATGAATTTTATGGTCCGCCGTCAAGGTACTATGATGAGTCCTACATTCCATTAAATATGTAACTAAAAATCATAATTACAGTAACGAAATTATATACATCTACTGTATTGCGTTCGTTTACATCCAAAAATTAACCCTCTGATATACTTCATTTAGTGTGTCTTGTTAAATTCAAAGACCAGAAGATACATACGATAATATGAAACAGTTCAAGTAGAAAACATTGATTTCCAGTGATAACTGTTACCACAATGTGTAAAATTCGAAAAAAACAACAAACACTGTGATCAGACTAATCCTTTGTTTGATAGTACAATAAAGACCAAAAAAATTACAGTTCTGTTAGTGTCTTGCTCATCTTGTTACTAGTTAATTTCAAAGACATAAACTGTGAACCAAAACTGAAGAAATCTAACTGAAAGATAAACTAAGAGGAAAGAAAGACTAGAAACTAAGCAGAGATATGGGTAAGTCCCCATCGCTGCAGCTGGGGGTTGTAGCCTTCTAATATACGTCGACCCTAAACCCCACCGTTAATTGCCTACATTCTACTATTGTTTCCACTTATATGCAATCCTGCAGGTGTCTTTTCGATCTAGAACCTTTGTTCCTCCTGCAGGGCTGTTGTTAGTACTCGTTATGGAACATAATACTGCACTGTAAACTACAACAGAATTTTGCACAGAAAATACCTTATAGCTCTGAGAAACTATATGGATATATGAAACCATTTCTCTGAAAGTACTGTAATAGTAATCAGTCACTTTGATAAAGATTTAAAAATAAAAACATTATTTCCTTCTGAAATTTGAACCCACGACTTTATGCACCTGGAACTGTGACGTGACCACTGCGCTACGAAGATCTTGACTGTTAAACGATATTTATTTATATGTACAAGCAATTGCAACATCATTTTCTGCCTTAAAAATTTCGGTTGTACGCTTCGTCGTGTGAAGTTTACCTACTGTAGGCAGACATTTGATTACAATAATTTAATATTTGAAGCCGAATCGTCTCTTGTGCGAAAGAATTCAATAGTCTATGAGTGTCTCCGATTTTGCTTCACATATGCACTCTGCTCTGAGTAGAATTTTAAATTTTATTTCTTCTTTCTAGACACGAATGACGATGTTCGAAATGCTACTCCCTATTTCCGATTTCCTACAAATGTAGCAGATAAAATTCCACTAAGGGATGAACCGTCGTCAAGTGGGCGCCAGGGAAACCCTCGCCAAGGTTAAGCGGCGCGCAGCGTTTAGTGAGAACAGGTATTTGCTGAGCAGACGTCAGCGGTCCCGCTAAGGCTTCGGACCCGCGTCGGCGCTGACGGCAGCGGAAACCCGATCTGGAAGGCCGCGCTCTGCACTGTGGAGGCGGGGGTGGAGCCACGTGGCTTATCGCGACTGGCGCGGACGCAGCAGCGACTACCAGCTTTACACTAATAACTCTGCCCGTAGAAAATTTCTTGTCAGTTCGAGAGATAGGTCGTTTATTTGTCAAAGTGTTTTAATTGTCAGGTTATAACTGAATCCGTTATGAACACGAATTGACATACTAAGCAGTAAGAAACCATCTGGAACAATGTGCTTAACAACTCACAGCTCTGCAATTGTCAAAATATTTTTATTTATTTATTTCTTTCTCTGTCTCTCTCTCCCATACACACACACACACACACACACACACACACACACACAAGATGCAGTGTTGTTTTTGTTGTTGCGGTGCTCAGTCCAAAGACTTGTTTGTTGCAGCTTTCCATGCTACTCTATTCTGTGCAGATCTCTTCGTGATTACGGCAATCTACATTACATCCATTTAAACCTGCTTACTGTATTGTAGCCTTAGTCTACCTTCACAGTTTATATCTGTCCGCTTCCGCAGTCATCACCTCGCCATTACCAAATTAAAATTCCTCGATTCCTCAGTATCTATTCTGTCAACCGATCCCCTCTTGTACTCTAGCTGTGCCATTAATTTCTTTTTTCGCCAGTTTGATTCAGTATTTCTCTTTGTGGGGCTCGATGCCGCAGTAGTTAAGTGCCAGACCAGCGATCTAAGGATCTCGGCTTTGATTTCCAATCAATATTAGTATTTTTATGTCTCGCTTAGCACATCTTTCAGCTCTGGTAATGTTGAATGTGAGAAAGGCCGAGTTGTCCGTGCTTTGGAATCCACACTAAACTGCAGATCCCCCTAGAACTCGCTGGATACGCCACTTCAAAGTTCGGAGCAAATCAACGGCGCACCACCTCCAAAGGAGCATGCCTAGTAAAGCACTGTGGTGTTCAGAACCACGCATCTAATCTTTAGCATTATTCTACAGTACGTAAAGCATTTAAAAGGCTTCTATTGTCTTCTTGTATGAGCTAATTATCATCCACGTTTCAGTTCCATACAAGGCTGCACTCCAGACATATACAGAAAAGACTTCCTAATACTTGATACTACAAGGGCGTGCTGGAAAGCAATGCCTCCGAAGTTTTTATGTGAAAACTCATGAAGTTGTCATCTGTTTCGGAAGCTTACAGAACACGTTCTAGGGTTTCACTTAGAGGATTTCACTTTGATAGTGATGAAGCGGTGGAAGCAGGTCTAAGGTTGTGGCTCCGTCAACGAAGTCGGACATTGTACAGTTACGGGATCAACAAACTGGTCTCATTGGGAGAAATGCGTTCGTCGTCATTGTCTATGATGAGAAATAAATATGTAGACACGAAGAATACAAAGGTTTAAGAGTTTTTACATAAAAAGTCCGGAGACATTGCTTTTCGGTGTGCCTTCGTAGATGTTGACAAATTCCTCGTTTTCAGACATGATTTTCTTGCTATTTCCAATCTGAATTTTATCTGCTTCGGCCTTCTTCATTTATTTTTTCCACAGAATTATACAAGGACTGCCGGATGTCAGTAACCTGTTGCCAGGATATGTCGGAACAGAGTCTTCTTGCCACCTTCGGGTGAGTAAAGTAACATTCGATACATCGTAGCGGTATCGATAAATGTATCTCTGCAAAGTGATTTTTCAAAATAAGTAGTAAGCAAAGAGTAATACTGTACTTCGTTCATCATTAGAACAAACCTTACGTAAACAAACACAAACGCTATGATAGGTCAGGAGCCGTAGTACATGAACACTGGTGTTATTACGCTCTTGGAAGTAGGTACTACTTATGTATTAGAAATGTTATTAGTAAGTTAAGTTAAATTAATGTTAGAGATATTCAAATGTATTAACAGCCGTCAACGTATTTCTTAATAACGCTTTAGCTATGTAGTTTTTATTTCAAAAACGTGTACACTCTGTCTTGCTGTAAATACACAGTCTGAAAATGGCTGAATCTGCTTCCTGTTCCATAGTTGGAGACGAGTGCGCAACACTGTTAGAAAGTGCCGAGAAATATGTTGTTCTTAATGTTTTTCATAAATTTAGAGAGATAATCGGCTTTGAAATTTTCCAAGGGACTGTGTTAGATACAATTGCGACACACACTGAAATTGTCTGTAAAGCGATATCGGTAGCGTGGCAGGTTGATAATTCTTTACAGTTCATGGTTCGCTGGTTCAGATCTCGCCTGAGTAATTTTTTTCTCGTTGAATCCGAAATATCTACATCTCGTACTTCTGAATTCGTCTCATTATTTATGAACTACGCTCGTCTTCTTGTTTTTAATTACATATGGCACGTGACATTCCTGTTATCATTTCACATATAAATTCTTAACTGTCGATATTTTATGAGAGACTATTAATAAAGGTTGCTTAAATTAAGAGAAGATAACAATTAAATTTTTTGAGGCAAAAATGAAAAACTAAATACTCTTTATTTGGACTATGTCCATTATTTTGTATCACAGATGTAGATAAGTGTCGCAGAAACATGGAAAACAATCGTTTTCACAACATCGAGCGCACCGTTCAAATACTGCATTTTCATATTTACCATTGAACCATTACAATATGAATCCAACAGAAGTGATCTGGAGCCAAGTTAGGGGATTTGGCCCGAGAAATAACAAGACTGTGAAGCTGCCAGACGTACTATACTAACGCACGCAGCTTTTTCACAGTCACTGCCGAACGCTAGCGTATTGCAGAAGGGCACAGCATAAAAGAAGATAAAAGGCGGCGCCTAGGTGGCTTCGTGAATTGTGTTGTTTATCGTCTCGTTATCAACCAGATTAAAGTTTCAGAACTGAATTATATTTCTCCGATTCGGATAACGAAGGAGCTAAGAGATTATACCAGACGACTGACTGTAATTAATACCTTCAGTGGCTTCAGTGTTGAACAATACCGTGAAATCCCTGCAGTATGCTTTTGCATCACACATAGTTCGCTCAGAAAAATTACCCTGTGTGCAAGTCAGGAATTTTCATCACTCTTGTTTATAATTAGAATACTGTATTACGTGAGAACGAGAGCGTTTTGTGCTTTCCGTCTGGCCACCTAAGAAGAGCGCGGTAGTGCTGAAGTTTTGCTGAATATTAATTGATTCTTCCTGAAAATTCAATGACATTCGAAGCTATATTCTTCCTTTGGTCATCTCTTTTTACGTTTGAACTGCGTCTGCTCACGTCATTGCAGGTTAGCTGGACCAGCTGGCTGACCAGTACTGTCAAAGTTTTAATGCACCGGTAAAGCTGTTGTCCCGCATCATAGCTCAGTCTACGTGAGTGTAACACAGCATAAAACGTGTCGCTATTATCGTACTTGACTGTACTGGACACAGTTTGGCTTACACTCCACGTGGAATGAAATCCAATGAGATCCAAGGAAGCGCGGAAGAATACATGGTGTAACAAGTTTCCTTTAATTTACGTCTATGGTCACAAACCTTTTGTTAACAGATTACCGGTTTCGGTCTTTAATGACCATCATCAGATCTGCAGCAAAAATGGGAAAAACATAAATACACTCGCAAACTGTATACAGCTCAAGAACAATACATAGACCATAATGAAAAGTAGTACTGACAAAACTTACATTTGCGCGCTTTAAATATGAAGAGGCATGCCTGTTTCATAAAAACAAAGTGCTAATGTACTGCGGCGCCGGCCGTGGTGGCCGAACGGTTCTAGACGCTACAGTCTGGAACTGCGCGACCGCCACGGTCGCAGGTTCGAATCCTGCCTCGGGCATGGATGTGTGTGATGTCCTTAGGTTGGTTAGGTTTAAGTAGTTCTAAGTTCTAGGGGTCTGATGACCTTAGAAGTTAAGTCCCGTAGTGCTCAGAGCCATTTTTTTGTACTGCAGCCATAGTGGCATCGTCAACTGTTAAATGCGGAATCAGCACCAGCATCGTCAAATACATATAAATAACATCACATGCACGAGTCCTGTTGTCAGTAGTACTACTGTTTAAAACAAGCTGCCGTACAGTAGCTACAAGATGTTTGTGTTGTAAGTTCATCAGATGTCGCTAATGTCGGCATACACCAGTTTTCAATAATTAATTGAAACAGCGAAAATAAAGGGGATACAATAATTGAAGTCTGCAATAAGCTTATAACATATAAAAGACAGTATAGTAATAAAAAGCAATAAGAAGAAGAACACGACAAAAGTAATATCGTTAACAAGAGGAAGAGTTAAAAAACAGTGGTTGACATGTGCTCTAGTGCCAATATTCTAGATAATGACATAAATATTAAACACCTTTGATAGAGCTCCGGGTAATATTAAACAACCATAAAACAAATCGCTTAAGGAGCCACAAAAGAAAGAAAACGTAGTGCTGCACATAACAAGCGCCCTCTGTTAGCGCTAACGCCAGAATTCCGCACAAGCGGGAAGTGGTTGGAGGAACGTGACCGGTAGTGGGCCCCTCGTACCCTGCGGCACTCCGTTGCAAGAAAAGAGTGATAAAATTCCTTAACAGTGGATGATCCACATTATCTGATTAATGCACTATATGAAACGAATAGAGAAGGAACAAGAACATACTAGAGTCATGCGTAAAAAGTATGAAAAGCGGCCATTTACGGATGGCTCTAAACAGGGGGACTCTGTTGGTTGTGCTGTTATTTTCCCTGATCGAGTCGTCAAGTTACGGCTTCCTGCGGCGTTTACCATCTTTGATGCCGAATTGTTTGCGATCTTGCGGGCGTTGGAGCAGATGAGATGTGTTCCCAGTCTTAAGTTTCTCATCTGTTCTGACTCCCTGAGTGCCCTTCAGACCATGCAACACTTGTACCCAGCGGATACGGTCGTCCAGAACATCCATGATGCCCTACTCCACCTGCAACGGCAGGGGAAGGAGGTTTCTTTCTGCTGGATGCCGGGGCACGTGGGTATTAGGGGAAACGAACTGGCGGATGTGGCTGCCAAAGATGCATGTTCCCAACCTCACGTTGTTGAATGTGCCGTCCCCCTCCATGCAGTTACCTCCTTTTGCGTTTTCGTGTTATGCGTCAATGGGAAGAGGAGTGGCTGGCAGTCGGTGAAAATAAGCTGCGTTTGGTCAAGGCCACCACGCGGCCATGGCGTACGTCCTACCAGTCATGCAGGCGGGATGAGGTTCTCCTCACTCGCCTCCGCATCGGGCGCAGTCCCTTCACGCATGGTTTTCTACTCCGGCGGGAGGACCCCCCAATCTGCAGTGCTTGTGGCGTCCAGATTACTGTCCGCCACATTTTGCTTGACTGTCCTTTATTCTCTGACCAGAGAGCGGTGGTTTCCTTGCCACAGGATTTGCCCTCTATTTTGCATGACGACGCAACGACTGTGGTTAAGGTCTTACGGTTTTGTGTCCTGTCCAATTTGTTTCCTCAGTGTGGTGTGCGTACCGTAAGACCTTCGGTACACACACCATCAGATTATTTGACTTGTCGCTCTAACGAAGTAGGCGAGTGTCAGCAATGTCTCATGGTCTTATCGTGGCGTGTTTATCTTCTGCCGTTAGGTCAGACGATAGAAATGCCACTTGCACGCTTAGAGTAGCAGATTGACGGTGACCAACTTTAAACAGAACTTGATTAATTTTCAGACACATTTATTAAAATAATAACAAGCATAAAAATAACTTAACTTGGTCCTGGATGCTATTTACAACTGACAATCTGAAGTTCCTTTGGTCTTGGTACGTTAATCTTATTCTAACATATCTCTGATACTTGACAAAGTGTCTGTAAATTTATCTTCATGGCTACGTACAGCAATATGATAATCTTCTTAGGTGCAGACTGAAACTTGACTATAGACTGGTACAGACTAATGTAGACTGGTACAGACTGGTGCAAACAAATGCAGGCTGACTAATCGGAGGTCTGTACACTCGTTATAATACCTCGCGCATTCAGGTATCACTGCGAGAGTGTGACCCGCGAGGAGAAAAGGTTCTACGTTAGCAGCAATCTCTCCGCGGATCGGCGGAAGCAGAATTTGGTCCATCTCTAAGGCAGCGCCATCTCGTAGTGCGGAGATGGATGAGCACTGCGCCTGCGCTGTTGTGCTTAGCGGGGCGCGCTCTAGTGGGAAAGTTGTGTACGCGCTGACTACGCGGAACTATGTACATAACACTCGGATTTTAGGGAGAGTGACTGGCTCACCCAGGTTTTAGGTAAGAGGTCCACCAGTCACTATTACCTATTTGTTTCATTTTGATTTCTGTTCTCTTTTCCTTGTGTTTCCTTTCCTTTTTTTAGTGCGTTTCTTCTCCTCTTGTTTTGCCTCTGTATGTGAGGATTTGGAACTGCGTCAGGTCTGTGTCTTTTAGCTGTGCTCCTTGATCGCTGTCCGTCTTCGTCCCTTCACTGCATGCGTTCCTGTTTCTATGCGTTTGGGCGCTGATGACCACGCTGTTTAGAGCCCGAAAACCTCAAACCAGACACACACACATACACATACCCACCCACCCACACACACACACACACACACACACACACACGCCAAAGTGAAAACATGGTGTAATGTTTACATGAGGTTTATTCTGATGATGAACGGAGTATGGTCACAGAGAATCATTTCTACTGCTGTAAGCGGGAAACTACCTTTTTTTATGTAAAGCGAAGTGGACCAAATAATGAAATGAGAGCAGTTCAATACATGACTTGGACGACGGAAGGCGGCCAGGACGGTTGTGTGGTGTGAGTGACTGCGGCGGAATCGCCCTTAAGCCGTCGGCACATGGACCGTGCTGTCGAACGTTAACGTTGAGCGTGGCAAGTTCAACGTGCTGCTGAACGCTCAGGAACGATGCTACTTGTGCATACGGTACGTGGGCCCCAACGTGGTATACGCGATTGCAACGCACTCCAGCGGCAGTTTGAGGGATGTTTCTAGTTCGTAAATCACACTGTTTACTCAACGGGCGCGCGTAAAATTACCATGTTAGCTGTATTAAAACAGACATTGCCTCCGTCGTCCACGAAAAGGATAGTACTATGTCCAATCAAAAAGGACACAGGCTTATAAAAGTTCCATTACAAACAGTGCGGTACCAATTTGGAGTACTTCTCCGCATAAGATAAACATTCTTTCATCATTCCCAGATTTTAGTAAAACCCCAATGTCAGTCTTACTTGAACACTGTTCTACCAACATGCGAATTACGAAGCGTAAAAGAAAAAGGAGCAAAATACCTTCATACAAGTAGCGCAAGCTGTCCTGTAGATTAAGCCAATCCAACAATGTCACCCCTCAAAAAAAAGGTGAACTTATATTTACATAACATCAAATATTATAGCATATACTTATATTAAACTAATAATAAAGTATCAGAACCTAATAAGAACGTGAATGTTAGGAAAAAAAATTTGGAAGTGTTAAAACGCAAACCACCGCCTCAACGAAAACTCATTAACGGACAGACACGTTACTCACTACGCTTCTTCTTCTTCTTTTTTTTTTTTTCTCGTTGTTGATCGTTGTGTTTGGTCGTTCCGGACGTCGCAAGACATCCTGTTGAAGTTCGGTGGTTGATCCTTCCACTCAGTTTTTTTTATTACAGAGGCCAACCGGCTCTCTGACCGAACACGCTGAGCTAGCGTGCCGGCACCTAAACCAACAACAGGCACCATGTACCTCATCATATTATGTTACCCTGTATTGAAAACGTTAATCGTAGATAATTATATTACTAATTGAAATTTAGTTATAACAAATTTTACCAAGAACAATGCGTTTTGGCAGGATCTTTAGTGTGTCGCTGCCTTCAAATAGCCTACTCTAATAATACGCAAGTTAAGTAATTCTCTTGCCACGAATATGTTGTTTCTCATTATTTTATTGGAACGAATCACACAACTAACACCGGGTTTTTCAGTGATTCACAATTTTCTGGTGCTCAGAAACGGCATATATACATATAGGCTTGAAATGAATGCCAATATGGCGCCTCATAACTCTGTACTGAAGGGAGACGGCGTGCGTCTGACGTAGATGGCGTTGTGCCGTCTCATTGGTCAACGCTCAGACTCAGAATATTTGACATGCCAGATATCGCTCTGCACGTCCGGAAAGATTCCCGAACGTGCTAATCCACACTATGACATCAGAAACTCGGCACGCTTAACGCTCAACGTTCGGATGCACGGTCCGTGTGCCGACGGCTTTACGCAGTGAGTGCCCTAGTTAACATGTGAGCACAATGGGGCACGGGGCGTAAGACCGGTACCAGGCGGAGGCGCTGGCAGTAGCGGCTGCAAGAGACAGGGAGCCGCTGGCCGCCGGCTAACCGGTTCCTGCGAATCCTCAGCCGCTGGGAATCGCTTCGAGGCCGGCTTCCACGGCAACCGCCGGTAGCCGGGCGAGAACCGCGGGCGCGGCCTGGCGTGGCTGTCAGCGGCGTTGTCCGCGACTCTCCACTATACCACAACTCCCAACTTGACAGAAAACCCTAGGAAGTTCTGGTCTTACGTTAAATCAGTAAGTTCAAATGTGTGCGAAATCTTATGGGTCTTAACTCCTAAGGTCATCAGTCCCTAAGCTTACACACTACTTACCCTAAATTATCCTAATGACAAAATGACACACCCATGCCCGAGGGAGGACTCGAACCTCCACCGGGACCAGCCGCACAGTCTATGACTGCAGCGCCTGAGACCGCTCGGCTAATCCCGCGCGGCTAAATCAGTAAGTGGATCGAAACAGAATATCCAGACACCCTGGGATGATAATGGCATTCAAACAGAGGATAACACCCTTAAAGCCGAAATACTAAACACCTTTTTCCAAAGCTATTTCACAGAGGAAGACGGCGCTGCAGTTCCTTCTCTAAATCCTCGCACGAACGAAAAAATGGCTCACATTGAAATAAGTGTCCAAGGAAAGTCCACTGGACCTTACGGGATAGCAATTCGATTCTACACAGAGTACGCAAAAGAACTTGCCCCCCTTCTAACAGCCGTGTACCGCAAGTCTCTAGAGCAGGGCTTCCCAACCTTTTCAGCTGGCGGACCCCTTCTTCAGTCGAAAATCCATGCCGGACCCCTAGAGAGTCAAGAGCACAGTAACATCAAATTTCAGAGCGAAACCCATGGGAACTGAAACCTTCTTAATGCAGGTGCCATGTTCCCAATGACCCCCCCCCCCCCCCCCCCCCGAAGTTATCAATAGTTTTTGGTTTAGAGATGAATGAAAACAACTTGAAATTAACGATCCAATTTGAATTCCTACTGTATCCCGACACTTACTAGTGGATTTACTCCCTTTATTCAACACACTATAGCCTGGTTAAAATTACTTGGTAATTGAAATTTCACACGATGGAGCTTTCTTCCTCCAAGAGCATTCAACGTCACGTCCAAACTGTTCGCTGTTGACAAGCTGTCGATTATGGTCTGTTCACTTCCACTATTTGCCTACTGTTGTGTAAGGAGCATGCATATTTCGTAACAGTCGTGTGTGTGTGTGTGTGTGTGTGTGTGTGTGTGGGTGGGTGGGTGTGTGTAGGTGTGGTTTTTCGTGAAATCCGTAGAAAAATGTTCAAATGTATGTAAAGTCTTCCTTTGGCCGTCCTCCCTCCTCGTTCATTTCAACTGGAAACTTCCCTTGTGAAGGCGATGGGGAAACTGCAGCCTTCTTCAATGATCCTGACTTCAGCCACCGATCCATGTTAGAAGTAATACACTGGTCAAAAATCGACTTATGAAACAGCTAGTGCACTGACAAGGCAAGTTTAACATTTAACGATGCCTGGGGCCGCATACGTGCCAGCGAGCGCTGTGATTGGTCGACAAAGCTCGCTCCGCGCATGCGTAACAGGTTTCAGCGCATCTAGCGCCGTGAGCCGGCGCACAAAAGACCCCCGTATTGTTGCGAAACAGTCGATCAGAGAAGCCGCATTCTCCGACACTAAACTGTGTATACGTTCTCACTTACGAACCGCAAATGCTGCTTGGGGATACGACCTGAAGTAAAAGTACACATGTTTTACACACGAAAAAAACAATAGTGATGAATTTGATTTTCACATTTTTATTAAATAATTTTACTCATTATTTTACACGATTTGGTGGAAGGTGGCCGCGGACCCCCTACAAAGTGCCGACGGACCCCTAAGGAGTCCGCGGACCACAGGTGGGGAAGCCCTGCTCTAGAGGAACGGAAGGTTCCAAATGATTGGAAAAGGGCACAGGTAGTTCCAGTTTTCAAGAAGGGTCGTCGAGCAGATGGGCAAACTTATAGGTCTATATCTCTGACATCGATCTGTTGTAGAATTTTACAACATCTTTTTTGCTCGCGTATCATGTCGTTTCTGGAAACCCACAATCTACTCTGTAGGAATCAACATGGATTCCGGAAACAGCGATCGTGTGAGACCCAACTCGCTTTATTTGTTAATGAGACCCAGAAAATATTAGATACAGGCTCCCAAGTAGATGCCATTTTCCTTGACTTCCTGAAGGCGTTCGATACATTTCCGCACTGTCGTCTGATAAACAAAGTAAGAGTCTACGGAATATCAGACCAGCTGTGTGGCTGGAAAACAGAACACAGCATGTTGTTCTCAATGGAGAGACGTCTACAGACGTTAAAGTAGCCTCTGGCGTGCCACAGGGGAGTGTTATAGGACCACTGCTTTTCACAATATATATATATATATATATATATATATATATATATATATATATATATATATATATATGACCTAGTAGATAGTGTCGGAAGTTCCATTCGGCTTTTCGCGGATGATGCTGTAGTATACAGAGAAGTTGCAGCGTTAGAAAATTGTAGCTAAATACAGGAAGATCTGCAGCGGATAGGCACTTGGTGCAGGGAGTGGCAACTGACCCTTAACATAGACAAATGTAATGTATTGCGAATACATAGAAAGAAGCATCCTTTATTGTATGATTATATGATAGCGGAACAAACATTAGTAGCAGTTACTTCTGTAAAATATCTGGGAGTATGCGTACGGCACGATTTGAAGTGGAATGATCATATAAAATTAATTGTTGGTAAGGGGAGTGCCAGGTTGAGATTCATTGGGAGAGTCCTTAGAAAATGTAGTCCATCAACAAAGGAGGTGGCTTACAAAATACTCCTTTGACCTCTATTTGAGTATTGCTCATCAGTGTGGAATCCGTGCCAGGTCGGGTTGACAGAGGAGATAGAGAAGATCGAAAGAAGAGCGGCGCGTTTCGTCACAGGGTTATTTGGTAAGCGTGATAGCGTTACGGAGATGTTTAGCAAACTCAAGTGGCAGACTCTGCAAGAGAGGCGCTTTGCATCGGGCTGCAGCTTGCTGTCCAGGTTTCGACAGGATGCGTTTCTGTATGAGGTATCAAATATATTGCTTCCCCTTACGTACACCTCCCGAGGAGATCACGAATGTAAAATTAGAGAGATTCGAGCGCGCACAGAGGCTTTCCGGCAGTCGTTCTTCCCGCGAACCATACGCGGCTGGAACAGGAAAGGGAGGTAATGCAGTGACACGTAAAGTGCCCTCCGCCACACACCGTTGGGTGGCCTGCGGAGTATAAATGTAGATGTAGAACTACGAGAACCAAACTTATACAATCGACATTATATTGACGACCGGAAATACCGACTGATCGTGAAAACTGAAGTTTTACTTATAGCTGAGCCTTTCGAAAAACTATCACTCTATATCTAGGCAACACGTGCGGCAGTGAAACGGGAGATTTTGAAACCTTCTCCAGCCATCAAATACAACATGAATTTACAATACTTGCAATTTAAAATGCCAGTCACTTGAAACTTAAAACGTAGCAATATGTGATCTTTAGGATACGTCTGGCATGAACTACTGATGTCAGGTCTCAGGCTGCTATATTTAAAGCCTTATATAAATTTTGTAAACATCTTATTTCATTTATCTGATCATTTTAGAACTCAATTTATTATACTGATTCAAATACTGTCATTAAATTCGTTCTGACTTTAGCAATCATACATATACCCGTGCATTGGTTCGCCTCTAGCATCGTTACCTGAATATAAAACATAAACAGTTCTCATTTTATAATTCCAGAATACCTTTCAGAGGAAGTGAAACTAGCTTTCATTAATACACCGAAGAACTAAAGAAACTAGTACTCCTGCCTAATATCGTGTATGACCCTCGCGAGCAAACATAAAGAGCCGCAACACGACGTAGCGTGGCATCGACTAATTTTTGAAGTAGTGCTGGAGGGAGCTGACACCATGAATCATGCACCGCTGTCCATATACTCTTCTGAACAGCACGTTGCAATGCATCCCAGATGTGTTCAATAACGCTTATGTCTGGGGAGTTTGGTGGTCAGCAGAAGTGTTTAAGCCCAGAGGAAGTGTTCCTGGAGCCACTATATAGCAATTCTGGACGTGTAGGGTGTCGCATTGTACTGCTGGAATTGTCTAAGTTCGTCGGAATGCACAATGGACATGAATGGATGCAAGTGATCAGACAGGATACTTACGTACGTGTCGCCTGTCAGAATCGTATCTAGATGTCTCAACGGTCCCATATCACTCCAACTGCATGCGCCCCACACCATTACAGAGCCTCCACCAGCTCGAACAGTTCCATGCTGACATGCAGGGTCTATGGATTCGTGACGTTGTCTCCATACGCGTACACGTCCATCTGCTCGATACAATTTGAAACGAGACTCGTCCGTCCAGGCAACATGTTTCCAGTCGTCAACAGACGAATGTCGGCGTTGACGTGCCCAGGCGCAGCGTAAAGCTTTGTGTAGTGCAGGGTACAAGACTAGGCATTCGGCTCTCAAAGCCCTCATCGACAATGTTTCGTTGAATGGTTCGCACGCTGACACTTGTTGATGGCCCACCATTGAAATCTACACAATTTGCGGAAGGGTTGCACTTCTGTCACATTGAAAGATTCTCTTCAGTCGCCGTTGGCCCCATTCTTGCAGGTTTCTATTCCGGCCGCAGCAATGTCGGAGATTTGATGTTTTACACGATTCCTAATATTCACGGTACACTCGTGAAATGGTCGTACGGGAAAATCCCCACTTCATCGTTACATCGGAGATGCTGTGCCCCATTCTTCGTGCGCCGACTGTAACTCCAAGTTCAGACTCACTTAAATCTTGATAAGCTGCCATTGTAGCAGCGGGGACCGATCTAACAATAAAGCCAGACACCTGTTGTCTTATAAAGGCGTTGCTGACGACCACATCCTATTCTGCCTGTTTACGTATCTCTGTATTTGAATATGAGTACCTATACCAGTTTCTTCGGCGCTTCAATGTATTTATGGATTAAACACATGGAAATATTAGAAAAATGTTTCAACTAATATCTTCATGATACAAGAAACCTTGTAAAAAGCATTGTTATCGAAGTTATTTTACGAATTTCAGTACTAAAAGTCAAACCCCGTTTATGTTGCAATGTGAGAGGATCGAATAAATACGTAATTCCGTGATGTCAGCCTGTATATACCAGCATGTTTTTTATTTTAATACGTAAATTTTATATTTCTAACGACGTAACCAGTGATTATTAAAATAATATATAACGAGTGGTGAATCAGCCATCAGAGTCTCAGCTTCCCGATAGTTTATATGAACCAGTTTTGTTACAGTACTGCAACCGTATTACGCAACAAACATGTAATTTGAAGAACATCTTGCCAGCCGGAATTTCTTGGAATTTCTCTTAGCTCTACCAAATCGTTAGCTACATTATGAAGAACTCAGCAAGATGCAGCAAATGTTGGTGGAGCAGATACTAGCAAATTCTTTATCAGTCACTGAAGCATCAGAGACCGCTGAGGACGGAAGATGAGTATTTGCTGTTAATTGTCACACCTTGCAATATTTCACGACTGACATCGCGTAGGAGTCCGCCATTTCCCTTCACACACCTTTCAAGTCCTTTACTGAACTTAGACATCACATCTTGCAGGACTGGCACTAGAATTCTATTAACTTTCTCCCAAATCTGATACTTCATTTCCTGGATGTTGTGGGGCAGGTCACACAGGAAGATCTGAGATTTCAAACGACCCCAAAGAGAGAAATCATACTCTGAAAGGACAACAATTTTTGGAGGTCAGGAAATATCCCCGTTCTTGGAGATGAGATGGCCAGGAAGGACGTTCTGTAGCGCGTTAAAGTAATGCCACGAAATGTAGCACGTTGCAGCACCTTGATGGTAGAATGTACTTGCAGTTACAGGAAAATCAGCAAGGTGTCGCTCTAGGAAAGGGTTCAACTCATGAACATAATGTTCTGTAATCAGTAACAGCATTGTCGCGATCGTCTTTAAAAAAATTAGGCTCTATGATCCCAAATGTTCTATGATTCCAAACAATGATAAGCCACATCACACTACCACCTTCTGACTGTGGAATGGCGTTTCGTGAAGTATTTCAGGATTTTCACGTCCCAGTATCTGAAGTTTTGCTTGTTAACAAAGTCTCACATAAAAAGATTGGGCTCGTCCCTCACGCTCAGACTGTCGCACAGATCTGTGTTGTCGTTCATGAGTTCCAACAATTCCCGGCAGCTCGTCCTCATTTAGTTTCTTCGCTGTCTGAATTATTTACGGTAGGTATTGCAGTTCCTTATATAACATTCGCTGTATACTGTAATTCGATACGTCAAGTCAAAGCTCATGCTGGCGTAGAGAACGCCTGGGAATTCGACTGAAGGCTTCTTCCACTCTTGCAACATTCTCTGGTGTGCGCAAGCGTTTTGCACTTACTTTAGCACGGTATCACCAGTTCCCTCAAAGTTTCGTATCCGAACTTAAACAGCATGTGCCGACAGGACAGGGGAGTGACTTGCGATATTGTCTTCAGTGCCCCTGCAGAATGCGGCTGAAAATTGTCTTGAAGAAAGAAACGCATGACATTTACGTTATGTGGGCTGTATAGCTCCAGGCGAACTATCTCATTGGATCCGCATATTTGGCTGGAGACACTGCTGTTTTAGGCGTTTCTACGTGATCACTTTGCGCTGTAAGCAGAAAAGAACAACGTGAAGTTATCGACAGGTACATTAAAGACAATGCCCAACACACATGTGCAAAGTTCCATCGGATTTTCGCAATGGTTTCCATTTCACGCCTAATCGGACGTTACTTTCCGAATACGCCTCGTAATTAAGTCCCAAAAGAAATACTTAATACTGAAGTACGTTATGAAATGCAATGCCCGACTTGAGGTGTCCACAAAATAAAGCACTGACCAGTGTGGACGAAAATTACTGTTTAAGTTTACCTTCCCTGTTAAACTGTAAATTAGTCTGCTTACTCAGTACAACACCGGAAAATTCTAACTACAGAAAGTTTGCTCAAAAGAACGCAAAGCAGGATCTGCCCTCGAAGAAAAGTAACTTAACTCTAGCTCTGCAAGCTGTTTTGGGTCTAGTGTGCTGTCGTTCTCGACAACAAATTAAAATCAGCAAATGCAGAAGCTGAAGAAAAATGATCTATTCATTACTAAATTCTCCTTTGCTTGCTGTGGCGTTGAGGTGCAATGCACACACAACAATAGATTTAAATCCTTACTAAGAATGATGGAGGAGGTTTTTACTTTAAGGAAAAGCTTTCCTGCCGGCCTAAGTGGCCGTGCGATTAAAGGCGCTGCAGTCTGGAACCGCAAGACCGCTACGGTCGCAGGTTCGAATCCTGCCTCGGGCATGGATGTTTGTGCTGTCCTTAGGTTAGTTAGGTTTAACTAGTTCTAAGTTCTAGGGGACTAATGACCTCAGCAGTTGAGTCCCATAGTGCTCAGAGCCATTTTTGAAAAGCTTTCCTGAAAAATTAAACTCCGATTATTTTCAAAAACGACTGCACATCATAAGAAGTTTCAAACAGTTACAAAATTTACTCATTACAAAAATTACAAACATTTAAACCAATTGCGTTATTTGCAGTACAATGAGGACAAATAAATCAAATTAACAATAATGATGAATATTATTGGTTATCTAAGGGACGAAGGTTTCCTTCGATTAGTAGTCCTGACAAACAAATATTTCATTCCTGCGCGTGGGTTGGGTACTCCTCAAAAATCTTCTCCATACATACAGTTAAGAAAATATCTTAACAAATTTTCGTCTCCATAGTAAACTATTCCAGATAATTTCTCCCAGACTGACAAATACCAGATCTGTTTCTCTAAAACTCAATTCTCGCTGCTGTTCCTCTGACAAGGAAGCCCTAGCGCTGTAGAAGTGACTGGCGACCAAGCGCACCACAGATAACATTAAACAAAGAGTCAAGGATCTTATCCACTACTCGTGCAGCGCGCTCTTGCATCTTTGACCCAGTACAGTAAAGATGAAATATTTACAGTGGCAAAGATCATATAAAAACCTTAATATTTTCCCATATTAGTTAATAAACGCTACATCTACGAACTGGGTGCTCTGCTTCACAGAACTCTGCGATTCTGCGTGGTAGAGTACATGCACACATAAAGAACTGTAAGGGACGAAGCCGAAGTGAAACTCTAACGTATGCTGAAACGAGACCTGCTCGCGTCTTGCCAGACGCTGAGCAAATAGAATACCACAGCCCAAACAAACTGCGCGGTATCGCCCGTACGCCCTCATCCGTGCAGTCGGCTGTTTACGGACGCAGAGTAGGACGGGAAGTGGCGATACGTACGCAGGCGGAGGCGGCTGGCGCCGTTGGTCTGGGAGCGCCGTTACAGAGATGCAGCGTCGCGCCATACTCGCAGCCCTCCACAGGGCAGCGACGCCGCACTCGTAAATCTGTAACGGCTCGCATAAAGCTCCCCTTTATGGCCGGATTAACGTTCCGCTGCAGCGGCACATGAAAAGCCCGGCGAAATTGCACATCGCATCGCACAGAGGGCCCTGCTACGCGAAACCCTGACGTTAGTTTTCCCGAGCTGTCGACGGTATTCATACTTCGCCATCTTTTAATGATACAAAGAGGTCGAAGGGATGACAATAACACCGTTCTGTTAAAAGTGATCCTAGTGTAGAGCCAAAGTCGTATAAAAAGAAATTCAAGCAACCCCATGGAAATTGCTCAGTTGCTCACATGTTCCTGAGCTATAGAGAATTTAATATATACAAAGACCACCCCTGCGAAACCTGGAGGAGTAGAATTTCCCTAACATTATAAAAGTAGCTGTGGCCAGACTTCCTCTTTAATACCTAACTTCTCAATTTTTGTGCGCAGGGTTAAATGGATAACGCGAAAATCAAGCCTCTAGGCAAAGGTCTTAAAGGGAATTTTCACAAAATTCACTCTAACTAACTCTGTCTGGCTGGAGTAGTATGTTGGTTATAATTTTAGCCTCATTGCTAATATCTTCCTGGACACACTCTACAAGCCTATAACGTAAAGTAAGCGAAGGTGTCGAACAGAAACAACGATTAAATTCAATATTCTCATTTATTCATAAGCACATTTACAGGATCAACATATACAGTGAATAATCAAAAATCAGTGACAATAATAAGAATCCAAATTTGCATGAATATTAAATGGAGAGCAGTGTCACTCCCCGATCAGTTAAAATATTTCTTGCCCTCTTAAGAATTTACCGTCTTCCAAAGTTCAACGATAACTGACCACTGTTTAATACTGTAATTCTCAGTTGGAACAGTGACTAGAAGTGGTGACAAGAACGCAGAAGTCCACACATGCATTACGAGTATAGAAGGAGATGAGACAGGCGATCGTCATGAATTCCACAAGTGTGTAATCAAACTGCAATGCTCTGCCGGTGCTCCGATTTATGATCACCGTACGCATGACTGTGGTACCTCAAGCTGTGCACTACAGATATGCTAGCCACTTCGCGAAGACAAGAGTAGTCGGCTCCTTTGCGTGACTCCAAGATGTGGCAGTCTCTACCGTGCTGCTACCCCGAGCCGATCAGGACACCACAGCGTCCTAACCCGAATTCGATGCGGACACTCTTGAGTCCTACCACCGTATGTTCCCTCGCGGCGCTCACTTACACCCTGCGTAGTCATTGCAGCCAAAAGGCGGCAGTCACCAATCGGAAAATTATGAATCGCTGCGGTCCAATTACGATGATTTCCTCCAACAGAGAATCCCTCCAAAAACAGTCTCCAAGGAATATATGAAACTCTATCCTACTACCAGAAAGCATTCATTTCAGCGCTGCCGTCTGATGTCCGACACCTTAACGCCAACCGCACGTTCTACCGCCAATGTCCATAACCATGCAACTGTGTTCGAGGAATTCAGAGACGACCACTACGAGGCTAGAGTTTGTTTCCTGTGGTGATCGCTTTCTACAAGCGGCGAAAGTCGGAAAAAATGGAAAAGCGCCCCTGACTCCAGCATGCGGTACCGAACTACCCTCCAGCAAGTTATTAGCCACAAGCAGTCTTGTGGGAGCATAACGCTTGCCACTCCCTGTGGATTACGGGCCGACTCCACATCCAAGAATCTTGGGCCACCCAGGCAGCGGTCCCATCCACCGATCACCGACATGTTTGGCCGAAGAGTTCCCTGTGGCTCTGTCTCAAGTCCAATGCAGTGAATGTGCCCAGAAACATTCATAATCCATTAAAGACCCTCATCGAGTTAATAAAGAGAGACATATAACTTACACAGGGCACCCTATCCTTAGTCACTCTAGCTTATTACATCAAGACATTTTCATGGCGATTTTTCCTGTTGTCAGACTCAGAACGAAAAATATATTCTAATTTCAAACTGCTTGCCTCGTTTCATCCTGATCTCAGTTAAGTTTCAGTGAGAAGTCCTTCCCCCTCAGTCCATTCCCGTAGATGAAAAATTATGTTGGTTCAACAACAAACTGACGTTTCATTCGCGATTGTCGATCGATCAACTCGCTGACATTTCTCTCTCCGTCTTGCAGCAGTCACGAGAGAAAAAAAAAATGGTTCAAATGGCTCTGAACACTATGAGACTTGACATCTGAGGTCATCAGTCCCCTATAACTTAGAACTACTTAAACCTAACTAACCCAAGGACAACACACACATCCATGTCCGAGGCAGGATTCGAACCTGTGACCGTAGCAGTCGCGCAGTTACGGACTGAAGCGCCTAGAACCGCTCAGCCACCGCGGCCGGCACTCACGAGAGACTAAATCCTCTTTTCGACTACAAACATGAAAACCTATATCTTATCGAGTATTCCATGTACAGGGTGGTTGAGGAGAAAGCTGACGTTTGTTGAGTGTTGACACTATTATGCTGCGATCACAGTGGCACTGACATTTGTGGATTTCGCCGACGACCGACATCGTCCGAAGAAGACCCATTTTTTCAGATCAGTATGCCAGTTCGTACATTGTCACAATGCAGCCGATATTATCGGCCGAAAGTACAGACTGCAAATGTCGGTAGGTGAAATTCAAGAAAACATGGAATCTATTTAGTCTAAGAGAGGGATGAGTTAGTGGCACCCTGAGGATGGAAAAAGTCACTATCTGGATACAGCTCGGAATCTATGGACTGAAATCGCAACATCATTGGAAACCGCAGGTAGCCAAAATCTTTATCGGAAATTTTAAGGCAAAATTATAACCTTAAAAATATGCTGTGTTCATGTGAGAAGGGTGACGTGCCCGTATCTTATGCCTTAAGTTGTGTAGTGCATCTAAGGTGAGGTAAGTCGAATTATTACCGGTGCTATGGGAAATTCCATGTAAGGATGTAGAGGCTTATTTCACTAGGGGTAAGATAGATACTGCCTACAGGAAAACTAAAGAGACCTTTGGAGAGAGGAGAACCACTTGTATGAATATCAAGAGCTCAGATGGAGACCCAGCTCTAAGCAAAGAAGGGAAAGCAGAAAGGTGGAAGGAGAATATGGAGGGTCTATACCATTGCGATGTACTTGAGGACAACTTTATGGAAATGGAAGAGGATGTAGATGAAGATGAAATGGGAAATATGATACTGCGTGAAGAGTTTGACAGAGCACTGAAAGACCTGAGTCGAAACAAGGCCCCCGGAGTAGACAACATTCCATTAGAACTACTGACAGCCTTGGGAGAGCCAGTCCTGACAAAACTCTACCATCTGGTGAGCAAGATGTAGGAGACTGGCGAAATACCCTCAGACTTCTAGAAGAATATAATAATTCCAATCCCAAAGAAAGCAGGTGTTGACAGATGTGAAAATTACCGAACTATCAGTTTAATAAGTCACAGCTGCAAAATACTAACGTGAATTCTTTACAGACGATCTCGGGGAAGATCAGTTTGGATTCCATACAAATGTTGGAACACGTGAGGCAATACTGACCCTACGACTTATCTTAGAAGAAAGATTAAGGAAAGGCAAACCTACGTTTCTAGCATTTGTAGACTTAGAGAAAGCTTTTGACAATGTTGATTGGAATATTCTCTTTCAAATTCTGAAGGTGGCAGGGTTAAATACAGGGAGCGAAAGGCTATTTACAATTTTTACAGAAAGCAGATGGCAGTTATAAGAGTCGAGGGACATGAAAGGGAAGCAGTGGTTGGGAAGGGAGTGAGACAGGGTTGTAGCCTCTCCCCGGTGCTATTCAGTCTGTATACTGAGCAAGCAATAGAGGAAACAAAAGAAAAGTTCGGAGTACGTATTAAAATCCATGGAGAAGAAATAAAAACTTTGAGGTTCGCCGATGACATTGTAATTTTGTCAGAGACAGCAAAGAACCTGGAAGAGCAGTTGAACGGTATGGACAGTGTCTTGAAAGGAAGGTATAAGATGAACATCAACAAAAACAAAACGAGGATAATGGAATGTAGTCGAATTATGTCGGGTGATGCTGAGGGAATTAGATTAGGAAATGAGACACTTAAAGTAGTAAAGGAGTTTTGCTGTTTGAGGAGCAAAATAACTGATGATGGTCGAAGTAGAGAGGATATAAAATGTAGACTGGCAATGGCAAAGAAAGTGTTTCTGAAGAAGAAAAATTTGTTAACGTCGAGTATAGACTTAAATGTCAGGAAGTCGTTTCTGAAAGCATTTGTATGGAGTGTAACCATGTATGGAAATGAAACGTGGACGATAAATAGTTTAGACAAGAAGGGAATAGAAGCTTTCGAAATGTGGTGCTACAGAAGAATGCAGAAGATTAGATGGGTAGATCACATAACTAATGAGGAGGTATTGAATAGAATTGGGGAGAAGAGGAGCTTGTGGCACAACTTGACTAGAAGAAGGGATCGGTTGGTAGGACATGTTCTGAGACATCGAGGGATCACCAATTTACTATTGGAGGGCAGCGTGGAGGGTAAAAATCGTAGAGGGAGACCAAGAGATGATTACACTAAGCAGATTCAGAAGAATGTAGGCTACAGTAGGTACTGGGAGATGAAGAAGCTTGCACAGGATAGAGTAGCATGGAGAGCTGCATCAAACCAGTCTCAAGACTGAAGACCACAACAACAACAACATTGGAAATTGTAGGCGTAAATTACATAACGTCAAGAAAAAGTTCGAATGAGGATGATGGTATATCCTAGCTTAAAGTTACTGTGACTGTCTACGAAGTGTTATTACTGCTTGCTGGTAATTTTATGCCAGAATGATAGTGATTCTGTTGTATGAAGAAGTTTGCAAGTGTGGTGTACGTGTCACCACTTTTCAGTGCTTTAGGTATTCAGAGTATTCAGTTCTAAAATTTAAGTTTGTCTTTCACACATATGCTGAATGAAGGTCAGCGAAGATTAACAGACGTGTAACTGTTTTGCTGAACTTATTTGAGGTTGTACAAATCTTGCTTTTCAGTGTCACCACGAATCATCTCGAATATGTAATAGAACGTTTATCTCTTCATCTCATATACTAGTAAAACTTGTGTAGTTGTTCAAGAGTGTACAATATTCGCCCCCATCTTTTAGAGGTAGATCTATCTCATTCACATGCATTCGGTGTCTTTTTAAAATAGCAAACCTGAAACACTCGTCTCCAAACACAGGGGGATCATGCTATCGACCTGCTCAAGGAGATTAAAATAGACTCTAATCTCCTTTATAAAAAATATTCTAAGCTAACCGAATCTAACCTTACCTTCATGATACCAAAAAAACAGAAGAGAGGAATGGAACACAGTCCTACGAAGCTGTCACCCTGTGTTGTCGGGTAGCCTCTGGCGGCTACGTTCACCAACCGTTGTCGGTGTCACTCTGAACACGGCTTTAACTGTTTTCAAGGGATAACATCGCATAAAGGTACAACCTATTTCCAGAGGTTTGAAATTGTAACGAAATGCGTAACAGCATGTGAGCCTTAACAAATTCTTAGTTTTTACACTTCATGGCCAAAAAAGTGACAGACAGCGCCACTGAATTTTGCAACTCGTACAGGCAGATGCTGTGTTGCTAAGCGGAGCTGATGTCAGTAGCATCAGTGGAAATCTTCTGTAATGAGTAATTTGAGTAACTGTGTTATGAGATCAATAAATCATTACGTGCGGCGAGACATTCTGAACTACAGCTCATATCAAAAGAAAATGGAACAGTTTGCTGCAGCCATACAGGTAGCAGTTACAATGCTTTGTGATAAGACAACGGGGATACTAAATGACAGGCCATGTCTTAACCACTCGCTTAATGAAAGCATTATGAGCACTCTGGGTAACATTTGCCTTCACAACAGATTAATATGGCGTCGAACAGCTGTACACTCGGTGGTACACGTGATGATAAAATTCGTGCAGTCATTGGTGAATGGTATCGACAGTGAGTTCTGACTCGTATTACTACAAATTGTCACATTGCAAGTATTCTTTTCTTAGGTGACATCACTCTTCTGTTTGATTTGATGCGGCCCACTATGAATTTCTCTTCTGTGCCTGTCCACTCAGAGCAGCATTTGCACCCTAGACCCTCAATTATTTCTTGGATGTATTCCAATCTAAGTCTTTCCCTACAGTTTTTATCACCTAGTACACCTTCTGGTAACGTGGACTGGCTGACTAGCTTTGTATCCAGCGTTTCTCAGGTATGTATGTATTCCATCCGTGTATTGATCTCCTCTTTGCCCCTCTATCACTGTACCTCTTCCCAACCCTCTGTCCATCTACTCCTCCCACCTGTCTGTCCACCTCCCCTAACTCCTCTCCCTCTGCTCATCTCCTCGTATTCCCTCTCGCTCTGCATCTCTTCTCCCTCCTCTCTGTCCATTTCCCCTTTCTCTTCACCTTTTCGCTCCAAGTTATCATACCCACTTCAACACTTCAATAGAAGGATTCTGGCTCTTACCCACAGATTATATCCTTCCAGACAGTAACTAATATAATTATGTGTGCCAAGTTTGGTTGGTGTCGATGCAGGTTTTTCATCCAGTGGCTTGATGCGGCCCACCACGAATTCATATCCTGTTCCAACCTTTTCATCTCAGAGTAGCACTTGCGACCTACGTCCTCTGGCTGTATTCTAATCTTTTCCTTACAGTTTTTACCCTCTACAGCTCCCTCTTGTACTATGAAAATCATTTCCTGATATCTTAACACGTGTGCTATCATGCAGTGTTTTAGTGGAGCTTTTTACTCTTGGAGTGGCCCATGTACGCACATGACACATATATTTAACATTTTTTACATATATTTGTACAAATATTTCACCTGTATAACTAAAGAATTTTACCCGGCAGTTTCGTTTTCACACAGCTCAATGTTTGTGTCCTCGTTCTCCTTAACTATTTGTCGTATAATGATAACTTTTGCTGGTACATCCAGTGATATATGTTGATATTGTCTACGAAATGTGTCACAAATAGAGCAAGTAATAAAGAAGTAATGAATTAAAAACGTTCGTGCACGACGCGGCTGTCTTTCACGAACCCCAGTGTTCATTATATAACGTCTCCTAACTATGTGTCGCGCAATAAATTGTGTGAACATTCAGTGACATATCCGAATACTACCTCAAAAATGCGTTGCAAACAGAGTTAGTAGTGAAGACGTAACAAATGAAAGGGTCAAGCCTGATGCAGAGGTTTTACTAAATGAACAAAAAATGCAGTAAGCGTTAAACTTTCTTCGTTTCATCACTTTGTATGGTGTGTCAGCGAGAAAAGTATCGTAAAGGCTCGAAGTAATGTGTAAAAATGCTCTAATTCTCCAGTACTGGATGAGCAGATTGTGGATATTTGTGCGTCGCCAACTACTCTTCTTATTCAACTCTACCCCCTCCCTTAGAAGGGCAGGTAGTTCTTACACCAACAGTTGCTCTTTACAGACAGTCAGTGATATACGTAACATGTTTGGCTAAATCGATCGAGTGGTTGCGGTGGAGATGTGTAAGATACGTACATACATACAAACATATACTTTTATAATAACCCCACTGGACAAGAAAGTAGTCACCACTAGAGAAATCATTAGAAGCACAATTTAATACCGTGTAATTCCGCCGCTGGACTTGATAACCGCTTGGATTCAGTTAGGAAGTGACTCTTCAAGCCTGTGCAGGTTTGTCGCATCTAGGTGAAGCTACTCTCTGGGGATTAGAGTGCACATTTCCAATAAATTGCGGGGATGCTGAAGTCGGCGTTTTCCAAGCTGTTCCAACGTGTCCGACAGATTTTCTGTGACGTTTAAGTCAGATGATTTTGTATTTCAGCCGGGATGTAAAAGAGTGGGGAACAGTTCAAGAAACCAGTAACATATTCTTCCAACCTCATGAACTCTGCTGTCGTCATCTTTATGTGCTTGTGTTAGCAATGGCCTCTTCCGAAGTGACCGACTTGAAATGATCATTTCATGCAGCTTCCATCGAAATGTTCTCTCGCTAATAGTTTAAAATGGATGTTCATTCACTGTCTGCAGCAATTCCTGTCGGGTTTGAATACGATTTTATGCACAAGTTGAGAAACGCATCTCTCGTCCCTCTCAGTCAGGGTCTTTCTCCGACAACAATTCTCACGTCGCATTTCGTGGCGACGTGGTTACACCACTGCGGGTAGACACGTTGATCAGTCCGCTGCGAAATACCAACAAATCCAGCAGCGTCACGCATCATGTGGCCATGTTGACTGCCAAATACGGTTGCCCCCTTTGCCACTCTGTCACGTCCTTACATTTACCCATGTTTACACACAATGTCTGCTTGAAACATAGATGTATCACTGATCACCAGTGCCTTATGCTCACGTAGAGGCAGTGCGCGTGCAGAGAGAGATGCCTTCAATTTAGAGCTGATCACAGACGCCAGCGCTGATCTTAGAATTCTCAGCCATTACTGCAGCCATCTTCTGCACCTGACTATTAGCAGAGTGGTATGCATGGGCCGCATTCGCGTTCGTCATGAGGAGGGGACTGCGAAGTTATTTGTACAACGTCAAAGTTTCGTTTCCCTGAATTAATCCCCATAGATAGATAGTTGCACTCAATATGCACTTATGTGAGAGAGGCGGTGCTTGTTCGTAGTTTTCTGGGTCTTTTCTTTAGGCTGTCGACTTAGTCAGCAATCAGTGCCGATTTTCGTAACACTGGTTTTGTATTTCTACCCCAAATGTACCCACCTGTGCCAAGGTCTTTCGTACATGTTTTTGCACCCTTGTACCTTTTCCAATTATTTTAGTGATTAGAATCACATTAAATGATTAGTGATTAGAATCATATTTATTCGACAAGCAATAAATAGGATTGTTATACTGATCTTTAGTTTCATTTTGTATCTCGATGGAAACCTTTAAGGAAATATATCTATGTGATTTGTGGTACTCAGATCTCATGTTTAACTGGGTCACTCCCGTTTAATTCAAATCTTTAATTACTTATCCATTGTGCTTATTTGCTTTTTCATTTGATATGGTCTCATGGGGAGCGAACTGTTCGCTGCATTGGTCATCGGGATCGTATCTCGCAGCATCTCAGGGGTATAGTAAACGCTCAACCGATAACTCACAATATGTGTGACTACCTTAACCCACGTCCTATCATCCTGAACCTTCTTCTAGTCAGCGTTTTTTATTTGTATCTCTCTTCGTCAATTCTGCGAAGAACTTCCTCATGCCTTACTTTATCAATCCCACGAATTTTCTGCGCTATTGCGTAACACCACACCACTCCTCTCTCTTCCAGTTTTTCCACAGTCTATGATCCATTACCATACAATGCTGAGCTCCTAAAGTATATTTTCAGAAGTTTATACTTCAAACTAAGGAATATGTTTGCTAGTCTGCTTTTTATGTCTGCCTTGCTTCGATCGTCATGGGTTACTTTGCTTCCAGTATAGCAAAAATCCTTTACTTCATCTGCTATGTGATCACCTTATTATGATGTTAGGTTTCTCGCTATTCTCATTGCTGCTACTTCTCATTACTTTGGTCTTTCTTCGGTTAAATGTTAGTCCATGTTCTGTAGTCATCAGCTCTTACCGAGTATACCAAGGATAGGAATGTCATCCACGAATATTATCATTGACAAGCTTTCATCCTGAATTTTAACCGCGCTCTTGAACCTTTCTTCTATTTCCCTCCTTGCTTCTTCGACGTATAAACTGAACAGTAGGGGCGGAAGACTAATCCTTGTCTTACACTCATTTTAAATCCGAGCACTTCGTTCTTGGTTTCCCAACCTTCCTGTTCCCTCTTAGTTCTCGCACATAAGCGAAAACATTACGACCACTGTCCATCGTGAAGTTGGATGCCGTCCAGTGGCGTTGCGGACACTTGACGCCATTACAAAAGAACGAGGGTAAGTCAATTACTATCCGCAAAGCAGTTATAAAATTTTATTGTAATCAAATAGGAAACTTACATGAACATCATTTTTCGACATAGTCTCCTTGCGTTTCAAAGCACTTGGTTCATCGTTGTACAAGCTTCCTAATGCTCCCATAAAAGAAAGTTTTCGGTTGAGCTGCGAGCCAGGAATGCACCGATTCTTTCACTGTTTCGTCCGAGGCAAACTGACGGCGACTTAATGCCTGTTTAAGTGGACCAAACAAGTGATAGTCAGAAGGGAAAAGATCGGGACTAAATGGAGGATCATCCAGTAATTCAAATTTGATTTTCTGGACCTTTTCAGCAGTGTGGGCAGCAGTATGCGGACGAGCATGTCGTGCAACAACACACCTTTTGACAGCAATACTTGGCGTTTGCTTCTAATTGCAGTCTTTAGCCTAGCAGAAAGCATCTCACTGTAACGTACACTGTTTATTGTTGTGCCCCTTTCCCCATAATGTTGTAGTAATGGACCTTGTGCGTCCCAAAAAACCGTAAGCATCAGTTTTCCTGCGTACGGTTGGGTACTGAACTTTTTCTTGCACAGCGAATTTGGATGTTTCCATTCCACACTCTGCCGTTTAATCTCCGGCTCGTAATGATGGATCCATGTTTCGTCACCAGTAACGATCCTGTCTTCTTAGAAAAAAGCGATCCAAATGTTTTTCGCAGACGTTTATGCAACTGTGTGAGTTGTTTTCTGACTCATCTTGCACAAACTTCATGAAACCCAAGTCCGTTGTGGATGATTTCGTAGGCAGAATCGTGACTAATTTGCAGACGATGTGCCACTTCGTCAATAATGAATCGTCTGTCTAAGAGAATCATTTCACGTGAACGCTCAATGGTTTCTTCATTTGTGCCGGGAAACGGTCGTCCAGCTCCTTCATCGTGCGTAGCACTTGCTTCGGAATTTGTCAGTCCATTCGTAGACACTGCGTTGTGTCTAATCTGAGACTAATCTGGAATCTTCTGCCAATGGAGAGCTCAGCATAACAGTTTTTCAGTTACAGGCCACATGTCCTCTGGATACACATGCAGTGGTTTAAATTGCCTTTGCATTCTTACGCCGTTGATCATTGCTGATTCTTCCGCCTTTTGGGGTCAGTTTCCCACCCCAATGGCAAGACAATGCTCTGAACCTCTGTCCACTCCTCTGCCCTGCTTGAATAGGCTGCCGGCAGCACAAGGGTAACTTCTTATACCGGAAGTCTTTGAGTGCCATTTGTGACGAGTTTTATTCTAAATTTAAGGTGACTGGATCCGAACTCGAGGCGGAGAACGTTTTGATAACTAGTCAAGGACGCTACATCCAGACCACGAATGGATGTTACGTAGCATACTTGCTGACAATGCTTGGAAAGTCGAGAAACATTGTTTAACAACATACTGTGTGGTCATCTTATAATGTGGGTCCCAGCTGGAAACTTACTATGACGAAAAAATAATACCAGTTCCTGAGAATTTCTAGCCGCTGCATGCAAAATTTACAGGTAATAACGTACAGTTAAATACTTGTTCCTATTGCTTGCGTAACCTATTTACCAGTTTGTGTAACGTAATACTTGATCCTATTGCTTGCGTAACCTTTTTATCAGTTTGTGTAATGTTAGCGGGTTCTAAATTACAGTACATCAGTACATCACACACATAATAACATGTGTTGTTGGGCCTAGGACTCCTTTCTGTACTTCCTCATTATGACGTAGTATTTCATCAATAACGAGTTAAACACGCTGGTTCCATTCCAGTCCACGTTGTTCCGCTGCTGGCAGCGCCTCGACGTGACCAGATCCGGTCAGTGGGCAGCTGTTCCACTGACGGGTTCCTCGTGACCCGCTGCTTTGGCTGTGTGCAGGAGCCAGGGGCAGGAATTCCCAGCTCCCCAGCTGCCCTTCTGGTGTCAATGTTCCACTCAACGCACACGTCACTTTTATACCGCTATTTCCTCCAATTACATCTACATCTACATGCATACTCTGAAAATCACATTTAAGTACCTGGCAGAGGGTTCATCGAACCACCTTCACAATTCTCCATTATTCCAATCTCATATAGCGCGCCGGCCGAAGTGGCCGTGCGGTTAAAGGCGCTGCAGTCTGGAACCGCAAGACCACTACGGTCGCAGGTTCGAATCCTGCCTCGGGCATGGATGTTTGTGATGTCTTTAGGTTAGTTAGGTTTAACTAGTTCTAAGTTCTAGGGGACTAATGACCTCAGCAGTTGAGTCCCATAGTGCTCAGAGCGATTTGAACCATTTTTTTCATATAGCGCGCGGAAATAATGAACACCTATATCTTTCCGTAAGAGCTATAATTTCCCTTATTTTATCTTGGTGATCGTTCCTTCCTGTGTAGGTCGGTGTCAACAAAATGTTTTCGCATTCGGAGGAGAAAGTTGGTGATTGGAATTTCGTGAGAAGATTCCGTTGTAACGAAAAACGCCTTTCTTTTAATAATGTCCAGCCCAAATCCTGTATCATATCTGTGACACTATCTCCCATATTTCGCGATAATACAAAACGTGCTGCCTTTCTTTGAACTTTCTCGATGTACTCCGTCAGTCCTATCCAGTAAGGATCCCACACTGCGCAGCAGTGTTCTAAAAGAGGACGGACGAGAGTAGTGTAGACAGTCTCCTTAGTAGGTCAATTACATTTTCTAAGTGTCCTGCCGATAAAACACAGTCTTTGGTTAGCCTTCCCCACAACATTTTCTGTGTGTTCCTTCCAATTGAAGTTGTTCGTAATTGTAATACCTAGGTATTTAGTTGAATTTACGGCTTTTAGATTAGACAGATTTATAGTGTAACCGAAGCTTAACGACTTCCTTTTAGCGCTCATGTGGATGACCTCATACTTTTCGTTATTTCGGATCAACTGCCACTTTTCGCACCATTCAGATATATTTACTGAATAGTTTTCCAGTTTGTTTTGATCTTCTGCTGACTTTATTAGTCGATAAACGACAGCGTCATCGGCAAACAACCGAAGACGGTTGCTCACATTGTTTCCAAAATCATTTATATAGATAAGGAACAAGAAAGGGCCTATAACACTACCTTCGGGAACGCCAGAAATCACTTCTGTTTTACTCCATGCCTTTCCGTCAATTACTACGAACTGTGACCTCTCTGACAGGAAATCACAAATCCAGTCACATAACTGAGACGATATTCCATAAGCACGCAATTTCAGTACGAGCCGCTTGTGTGGTACGGTGTCAAAAGCCTTCCAGAAACACGGAATCGATCTGAAATCCCTCGTCAACAGCACTCAGCACTTCATGTGAAGAAAGAGCTAATTGTGCTTCACAGGAACGATGTTTTCTAAACCCATGTTAACTGTGTGTCAATAGACACAATAGATCGTAATTCATAATGTTCGAACACAATATATGTTCTACCTGAATGATGAATCAGTAAGTAAACACTGGCTCTCATTGTTCAAGTTATGTCTACGTGAAAAGGTGCACTGGAACTCTGCAAGAGTGATGTTGAGTTTCCGAGTCAACCATTTCTTACAATCCTCATGAGCTTCACAGCTGTGTTTACTCACTTGGTTCCTTAGCACAAACTCCGTCCGAACAGGCCTTGAAGGCCTATGGGTACCGACGGACCGCCGTGTCATCCTCAGACCTTATGCGTCGCCGGATGCGGATACGCAGGGGCATGCGCTCACCATGCCGCTCTCCCAACCCTTGTCAGTTTTCGCGACCAGGGTTGCTACTACTCAGTCTAGTAGCTCCTCAATTGACCTCACAAGGACTGAGTTCATTCCGCTTGCCAAAAGCTCTCGGCAGACCCGGACAGTCACACACCCAAATGCTAGCTACTCCCGGCAGCGCTTAACTTCGGTGATACGACGGGAATTGGTGTTACCACTGCCGCAAGACCGTTTCTTCATCGAAGCCTTAGCCAATTCTTTTCATTCTCTTCTTGCGAAATCTGAAATTCAGCTATCGTACGAACTCTCTCTGGATATTGCGCTAAATCGTAATAGATAATGCCCTTCATTAGTTTCTATAAGACAAGACTATACACCGAAACGTGCTCTTTAAATCAACAACTGGGGCGTAACTACTTACTTAAACCAGAACAGAAAGAAGATCAGCATCGCTCGTAATGACATTTGTCTTTTTTACTGCGTTGCCGATGTAAATTTCAACTGGTAGTTTACCATACAGGTAACTTCGGTTTACACCCTGCTGATTAGCCAACACCCTCAGCTGGACTAATGGTTGTACCTGTCTGAGTTAGATGGGAATATATGTCGTTATAATACGTTCAGTCTACACGACTGCTTATAACGGTAAGTAATTTTGAAATTGTAGTTGTGTACAACTGTGCGATAACGTTTCATCAGCGTGCCGTTTCTATGTCTGATTCTTGTGTTATTTGTATTTATAGCATTGAAGATAGAAGTACTGTCGGATGAAACGTAGATCTACAATACAATGAAAAAGACAGATGACATTAGGACCGCTGCTGACCTTTCTGTCGTAAATTAAATCACGGCCGCTGGTCACGACCATTCACAAGTAATTGACCGTGCTACTTACCTACTGGTAATGGTAAAGTAATGAACACGCTGTGTTACAGTGATGGCTTCGAAGTTGTCGACTCTTTCCACCATCGGTGACGTATCGTCATGAACTGTTTTTCTTACTACATACTCTATTTTGAAGTATGACGAACTAAGCACACAGGAAAAAATATTGAAGGTGCACACGGTATCTTTGGGGTGCTGTATATGGTGTAGAACCGTACCATCCAATCACGTGATCCTCCACTGCACACGGAAGTAATGCCAGTGAAGTGGTGCCTTTGTGCCAGTCGTTTGTACCGAATCGGCGCAGTAAAATGGGTAGATGCAATGATGTGACAGAATGGTAAGAACAGGCTTACGTGTTTGGACGGGTTCAAGACCACACAGTGAATGAGCTTCCTCAATCTGATGGTATATCAACATGGACTCCTCAACGGCTCTGCAAGAAATGGTGTACCACGCATAGTCTTTTAACAAGACCTAAGAACAGCCGCTGTAGGAAGACACTTAGTCGCGCCGACTGTAGACAAGCAAAACGCTTTGTCAGTGACAGTCGGTTTCAAGCGCTACAGGAATTGCTGCAGCTGGTTAATGCACGTCCATCTCAACCAATTTCTATACAAATATTGCTACAGCAATTTCACGCAAATGACATTTTGAGTCGCGTATCTTGCAGTAAGCCATTACTCACAGTGGTACATAACACTGCACGTCTTCAACAGGGCAAATAAAACAGAAGTTGTGTTGTACGAGTCCGGAGGCGAATGATGTGGTCCAGCGTGTCTCGAATTTTTGTATCTTTCATGCGTTGAATCCACAGACAGCAAATGATGTATTTAAGTTGCAGTGTTTGCAAAGTGCAGTTCTGGCCGGGAGCAGCTTTGACACACTTTGCGGGTATTTCTCATACAGTGACTTGAGGCCACTCATGCATGAACCAGGATGCTCATTTCAACATGTCGGTGATCAAATGTTGCCCTTTCTTCTCCATCTTCACGATAAAGATTTTGCGAACACTCTCATCTGTCAAGATACGCAAGAGCAGTGTTCATTGCTCCATTGCTGCACGTATTCCCCATGTCTTCCATACTGGCTCCCATTTCTTCCTTTATTACGCCATACGCCATCACAGAGTACCCCGCCGCCCTCCCCCAAGCCTTGTGGACATTTTCACCCTGTCCACTTTTTACGTTGATTGATGCCTTTGCTTTTAATTTCAGTGAAGGTTGTTTTGGCTTTTTATGTGCTCCATCAGTCCTTTAGACGACCATTTCTTTTTAGATTTCTTTTCATTTTGCCTACAGCCATTTCGCCTTGGCTTACCCACACGTCCATTTTATTTTGGTCATAAGCGATTGATGTATGAGGCAGGAGGAATACATTCAGACTTCGGGACTTGCAATTCCAAATAACACTGGTGCTGACAGGTCCCAATATTACCGAACTGCGAGTTTCATAAGTCGTTTTTGCAAAACACTGACACGAATTATTTACAGAACGAAAAAACTGGTAGAACCCGACCTTTTTCAATTTGGAATCCGGAGAAATGTAAGAACACGTGAGGCCATACTGACGACTTCTCATAGAAGATAGCTTAAGGAAAGACAATCCTACCTTTATAGCTTTGGTAGATTTGGAGAAGACTTTTGACAATGTAGACTGGAATACAGTCTTCGGAAGTCTCAAGGCTGCAGGGATAAAATACAGGGAGCGCAACATCATATACAACTTGTAGAAAAGCTAGAAGGCAGTTATAAGAATCGAGGTGCATAAAAGGGGAGCAGTGGTTGAGAAGGGAGGGAGACAGGGGTTGAGAAGGGAGTGAGACAAGGTTGTAAGTTATGCCTGATGTTACCTAATACACTCTAACACAAAAAAGACATATTATGGAGGAACAATACGAATGGGACAGAAATCGGTAGATGTGATGTACATGTACAGACAAACAAATGACTACAGTTTCAGAAAAATTGGATGATTTATTCAGGAGAACGAGCTTCACACATTGAGAAAGTCAATAACGCAATGGTTTACCTCTGGTCCTTATGCAATCAATTATTCGTCTTGGCATTGATCTATAGAGTAGTTGGATGTCCACCTATGGGATATCATTCCAAATTCTGATCATCGAGACTTATTTCGAAGCGGCCTTCATCATTAAAGACAATTCTACTGGAGTAGATTCCACTGGAGTAGATTCCACTGGAGTAGACTCCACTGGAGTACTGGAGTGAGATTCCAGCCCGAACATGTGATGCTGTGTCTGGAGACGCCCCAGGAAGCGGTAGGATACCAACCCGAGTGTCACTCGACATATAGCCCGACAGCCAGGAGTGATGGTGAAGGATGCCATTTCTTTTCATAGCAGAACCCTTCTGGTTGTCATCCGCGGCACCCTTAAGGCACAGTGGTACGTGTACTATATCCACCCCTTGTTTTGTTGCCCTTCATGGCAAGCCATTCTTGGCTTACATTTCAGCAAGATAACGCCCGCCCGCACACGGCGAGAATATCTACTGCTTGTCTTCCGCTTGTCAAACCCTGCCTCTCCTCAACTCGGAACGTTTGGAGCATTATCGGCAGGTTCCTCCAACCAGCTTTGAATTTTGAAGATCTAATGCGTTAATTGGACAGAATTTGGCATGATATCCCTTAGGAGGACATCCAACAACTCTATCAGTCAATGTGAAGCCGAATAACAGATTGCATAATGGCCATGGATTAATGCGTTGTTGACTTGCTCAGTTTACGGAACTCTTTCTCTTGCAATGTAGTCGACATAATCGTGTTGAGAGAATTCAGCAATTGATACGACTAGATATTTAAGATAATTCACATTTAATGTTCCGTCTCAGTTGTACATTTTTTTTAAAAATTTGTAATACACGTTTCGATCACAGTGGATCAAAAAATGGTTCAAATGGCTCTGAGCAGTATGGGAGTTAACTTCTGAGGTCATCAGTCCCCTAGAACTTAGAACTACTTAAACCTAACTAACCTAAGGATATTACACACATCCACGCCCGAGGCAGGATTCGAACCTGCGACCGCAGCGGTCGCGCGGTTCCTG
This sequence comes from Schistocerca piceifrons, assembly GCF_021461385.2. Taxonomy (NCBI): domain Eukaryota; kingdom Metazoa; phylum Arthropoda; class Insecta; order Orthoptera; family Acrididae; genus Schistocerca; species Schistocerca piceifrons. Next base: position 906,149,886 of record NC_060138.1, read on the forward strand.
ACTGTAGAGCCTAGAACCGCTCAGCCACTCTGGCCAGCTCACACTGGGTCATCTTCAGATTTAAGTATTACTCTGATATGTTGTGCTGAGTTGACAAGACGGGTTGCTGACACAATTACTTAGATCTGATGATGATCCAATGTGTTCGAAACATGTATTCGAACATGAGACGGAACAATAAATGAGAATGACCTTAAATATCTTTCTCTTGCATAAATCGTCCGAATTTTTCTTAAATTGCAGTCGTTTGATTTTCTGTAGAACAGAAATCTGTTAACAACGAATGTAGAGTTAAGTGTCCTGAAGTTTTTTCTGCGGTTATTAGCCAGGAGTGTAGCCTTGTAAGGAAGTGACGCGTGAACGGTGAACAGTTCGGAAAAGAGTAGAATACGAGCTTTTGAACCTTGGTGCTGCAGAAACACGCTGAAAATTAGATGGTTACATCCTGTAAAGAATGAGAAGGTACTAAACAGAACTGGGGAGAACAGTAATTTGTGGCATAACGTGACTAAAAGAAGGGGTTGGCTGACAGGGCACATTCTAAGACATCAAGGGGTCGTCATTTAGTATTGGAGGGAAATTCTGGGGTAAAAATTGTAGAGGAAGGCAGAGAGTGATGAGGTCAGTAAGCAGATTCAAAACGATGTTAGTTAAAGCAGTTATTCAGAGACCATGAGGCTTGCACAGGAAAGAGTAGCGTGGAGAGCTGCATCAAATCAGTCTCCGGATTGAGGGCCACAGCATAGTAACACAAGTTATTTATGTTGCTGTATTTCTTCCTTTCCCAGAACATTTTTTTACTTCGTTCTATCGTCGATCAATTGAAGCGTTTCTTCTTACCCAGGCGAATAAAATCACTATGGATGTAAGGTGATTTCATACTGTCAAACTGAATTACATGTATGGCAGATTAAAAGTGTGAAAGTGAGTAAAATCGTTCTTTACATCATTATTCTTTGAAAAATACGCCAGCTCTCAAAGGAAGGCGATGATAACTCATAATTAGGATACAGGATTTGGCTTAAGGTGTCTCCACGCCTGCTTCGAAAGAGCGCTGACGCAGAGAGAAAGCGTGAGGAGGGTCGTTTGGACGCGTTAGTTTTGGTGTGGTCGGCGCTATCTGTTTATATCTCAATGGTGGCGAGGAGGCTCTCAGCGCGGCCTCATCTATCAAACCGGCCGAGGGAGCCGTGTCAGGGGAGGGAAGTAGGAGCAGGAGCAGGAGCAGGAGCAGGGCAGAGCTGGAGGAGCGGCCAGCGTGGCCTGCTGGGGTGCCCCGGTGGTCACTGGGGCAGCTCTGGCTGGCACACCGAACCCGTTCCACGCTCCACTTAGCAGACAATTTGCTATCTGCACTGCGGACCATTTATTAGCAGGTAGACTCATCCGGCCACACACGCAATGCAAATCATACAGACACAGACTTTTGATTTGAAGCTTGTCCAGGGATGGATTACTGTCTTATAAAGCACGGACTACAGCTTATAGACGCATTAATGTTTACGCCTTTTATGAGACGAAACTGGAAGTTAGCAAACACATCGAGTCTAACGAAATCAGATTACAAATACCGCACCATCTTCGATTTGCAGCGTACTAAATAGTTCTGAAAGCATATACATCTAAACTCCGAAAGCCACTCTAAGATGTGTGTAGAGGGCTATTTTCTGTACCGAAGTCACTTCCCTGTTTCCCTGTTCCAGTTGGGTACGGTTCAGCCGGCCGGAGTGGCCGAGCGGTTCTAGGCGCTACAGTCTGGAGCCGCACCACCGCTACGGTCACAGGTTCGAATCCTGCCTCGGGCATGGATGTGTGTGATGTCCTTAGGTTAGTTAGGTTTAAGTAGTTCTAAGTTCTAGAGGACTGATGACTTCAGAAGTTAAGTCCCATAGTGCTCAGAGCCATTTGGTGCGGTTCACAGGAAGAACGATTGCTGGGATGTAATGTCTTCTCATTCCGCGCTCGTCGTCAAATATGTGGAGTCTAGGAATCCTACGTACTCGTTTCGCTAGACAATCTTTCCAAACAAACCGTATTAATAGGTTTTATTACAAAATGGAAAGATACAATACTTAACTTTGCAATTACACAGATGTGTCACAAGTAAAGGGAGACAAACGAAAGATTAAATCTTCTTCGGTATAAACAGTTCCAAGTCTTTGGTACACAAAGCGTACAAGCGAAATAAATGGAGTTGACACTTTTATCCAAGTTACTAGTCTGGAACTTACTATTCAACTCGTATGTCGCCAGTCGGTCGCGGCGCTTGTGTCCTCTTCACATAGGGGCAGCTGCTGTCACGTTGTCGTCCTGGAGAGGGTTCGGTCAGTGATCGATTGGCTGACGTCTTCTCACAGCCATCTCTTCTCTATCGTTCCCGACTGGCGTTTCGGCGCTTGACTTTTGGTCGTAACGCGTAAGGTGAAGTTCAACAGCCGTAAAGTATTTAATAAAATGCATTTTAACCATAAGCTTTTTATTGATCCCATTGGTGATCCACCGGTTTCGGTTATTAACCATTATTCAGATGTAGGGTATAACATATTAGTTAAAAGCATCCCATATTCCATTGAAGGTGAATGATATCGAAATTATGCAGTGAAATTGTACAAACAATTTGCTTTAGAATACTGCCAGTCATATCTTCTGTCAAACAGAGAGATGTCACAGGAGAAACAAGGCGAACAATTACTTGTTCATCTTGTTTCTTCTGTGACGTCTCTCTCTTTGCTCCTTAATTCTCAGTCCGTTTTTCTTCGAAGAGATGACATCTCGCAGGTCTGTTAGGTGTACTGTGCCATCTGCCAGATATAAGGACTTCTTGTGCAACACGTGATTCCAACTTTGAAAGAACGCAACCGTGTCCCAAATCACTACTTTCATCGAAGATGGGGCAACACACGTGTCGCTTGCCAGGTGGAAGATTTTCTTCGAGAAACCTTCGGTAAGGACGGCATCATCTGTAGGCAATTTCAGGAAGTATAGCCTTCCAGATCCCCTGACATAAATCCATGTGACATCTGGCTACGGGGATATCTGAAAGATCATGTCAAACAGGAACGTACCCGGACGCTTCCTGATCTGAAGGACAGCATACGACGACATATCGTTTTGATTACACCGAATGTGCAGCGAGCAACTGTCGACTATGCCGTGTTATAGATGCAGCATGTTGCTGAGTCGGGACCATATAAATACCTCTTGTAACTTACGACTGTATCACCATAAACATTTAAAAAACCATCGTTTTCGTGTGTCTGACGATTCCTACCCTTTTCCTACACCCACTCTGCATTCTGGGTCACATGGTGACAGAAACTGTAAGTATTATTTTTTCAGCATACTTCACGAGCGCACGTATTCATGAACATACCTATGATGTTTCAGCGTCCTGTGATTTATACGAGGTCTCTTCAAAAAATTCCGTTACTTTGTCCTTGGACATTCTTTCTTTCACAATTGATACACCGCTCCCAACACCGTGTCAGCTTTCGAAAGACCGCCATTTCCGAGATTTTCTTTTATCTCGTCTATCGTCGCAGAACTTCATCCTTTCAACGGAGTTTACAAATCTGAAAATAAAAGAAACGTCAACAGGGGCCAGGTTTGCAGAATACGGAGGATGGGGCAGCACAATGATTTGGTTTTTTGTGCAACAGTCATTCACCAACAGGGATAAATGTGCTGGTGCGTTATCGTGATGCAAGACATGAATTTTCTCGCCACATTTCAGGCCGTTTTCTTCTCGCATTTTCACGCAGGGTTCGCAAACACGTCCCGATAGTAGCATCGATTAACATTTTGTCTCTGTGACACGAATTCATGACGAACTAATCCTTCAAAAGCAAGGAAAACTATCAGCATGGCTTTGACATTTGACCTGACCTGATGACTGTTTTTGGTGTTGGAGAACATTTCCCAACCCACTGTGAAGAGTGAACCTTGATCTCGACATCATAGCCGTAGACTCAGGTGTCATCACCAGTTATGATTCTCTTAAGGTGCGAAGTGCCGGGGTGAAGAAGAGTTTGTACCTCTTTAATTCTGGTGAATTCTGCATGAGAACTGGACATGCACTCTATCCCCCAGCCCCTTACCTGCCACCTAATTGATTATGTGCACGACTCTAACGAAAGGAATTGATGGAAGACCCTGCTAGTTGGTAAAATAAGGAGTGCACACTCACAATAATTTACTAAAAATCATTATCTTCTCACTAAAGAAAAAGGGAATTTTATCATAATAAACGACAGGAAATGGGATTCTGTATCTATGTATGCAATGATATGCGGATAAAATATTACAATGTGATTTATTATAAATCAAAACGTAAAGGTACTTGATTGTCAATACAAACAGTAGGCTAAAGGATAGGTTATACCGAACTATTATGAGAATAAGAGTTGGCTCGAGAACAAAGGGCTCATACCCTCTGTGATGCAATAGATTGACGATAATGACTGGAGTTCCTAATAAATCAAATATAATTCCGCCAACTATGATGCAGTAATGCGATTAGCAGTGAGAGCTGAAATGAGATCACATGGAGAAACAAGCAAGGTGAACTTGTAGCAAAGCGAGCATGCGTGATGCTGAGGGCTTCAGGTCCTATAATGCTGGAGCCGCAAAATACTTCAGCAGTCCTGAAATCTGCAGCACGTCGTCGGTAGGCAGTATTCTGATGATGCAGACGCCGACTTCTGTTGTGCAGCAACTCTGTTTCAACCCCTGGCCTTGAAGGCTGTCCGAGAATTCTAAGTTCTGCCAATAAAATGCGACTAAGTTGCAAGACTGTCCGACTCCGACGTAGATCAGATCCCGAATGCCCTGCGCCCGCACAGTACAAGAGTAAAGCCAATGTTACTCAACTCCCCACTACCCTCGAAAAGCACGAATCAGCATTCAATGCTGATTCCACAATTCATCTTAGAACATCATTCGTGCCAATAGCGACCGTACCCTCCAATTCCGAGCAGAGCTTTAGGACGTCAACTGGCCTCAGTTTAAGTTGACCTCTCATGCCTCTGCTATTTAGCTCAGGACACTGAACTTGTCGTTTGACCGGCTACGAAAACAACATGCCTAGACCATCGGCCATCCGGCGACAGACAGTCGCACACAGCAGAGCACAGTCCACAAGTATTCTCAGAGTCATGAGGACAATGCAGTCAGTCGGCACCAGCAGTCTTCGTTCCGGATGCGCCGGAACGGTAAACACATAAACCGCGGTGACACTCAGACAGCTCGCATGTGGTTTCGCCCTGCATACAATAGGCGAAACTTCACCGAGGTCAGTCGTCCCGTCAGTCGCTCAAGCCCATTGATGTACGAACCTCTCAGTATTCGCAGAAGTGCAGCCTCCGACCGGAAACGCAGTGTGCCGTTTCCTCCGGTGCTCGCCTTGCACAGGTCACCCAGGGAAGTAAGAGAGGAAACTAAAAGCAAGACCACATAAAGTTCCCAACATGCCTAACAGTTAAGTGAAAAGTATTTTGAGCTCTCAGACAAATACTCTCATTAGAATAACCTTATTCGGCCTGTTACCACCGTGCAATGACATAAAACATTAATGAAATTGATAAAAATGAAAGGAGACATGCAAAAGAGGGCATGGAACCTCTCAAAGGAACATCTCATTCTCATTTGCTCGATCCAAAAGCTCTTCACAGATTATGAGGCAGAAGTCTTTCTCGTCTTGACTCACGAGCCGTCGAACGAACTTGGCGGCAACATGATGCGTTCCAAGATGCTGTGTTAGGATTTCATGACATGATCCAGCTAAAAGATACATTCTTCTGCAGTCTCTCGAACAGTCAGTTTTTGATTGGCGAGCACAATTTTGTTGACGTTCCTCACATGAGTGTTGTCGATAGACTCGAAGGACGTCCCGAAGGAGGGGCATTTTTAACTTACGCCCAGCCATTTTTAAACTGTGTGAACATTCGTAATACAGGGTATAGCTTAAGCGCTCATCACCATAGGCTTCCTGCATCATTTGTGTGTCTCTGAAGTGGTTTTCTTAAGTTTCACGCAAAATTTAATGCAGACGCGTTGCTCCTCGTCTCTGCCATTTCTAAATTCGCGAATTGTGCGACACAATGTTCTGAGCAATACGGTACTGAACAATAATTAACAGGCATACAGTAATGAAACACCCGACAATTACTCATCGCACACAGGCGCGTGCAGGGATGCCAACCGCGTTTCGCTCCAAGACACCACTAGCGTGAAATTACGAATATTGCGGAATTTTTTGAACAAACCTCGTACAGTCTGCACTGCAGCTCTCGGATTACCGTCAGTTTCATTATAATCACCCAGTACTTTCAGAAGTTGACAGTATCTTTCGCCACCTGTTGGTATCGGCAATGCAGAAACTGCACTGTCTTCTGCTCCGTGTTTCAATAATTTAAGGTTTCTCTTGTTGAAAATGAAAGACAGATTTCCCTACTTTCCACTTTTCCAAAGAGGCTGCAGCTCATTTCAAGTAGTCTTCTGTTAAAGACAGAGGCAAAGTGATATGCGACGATATTAGATCTTCACAGGAAGTATCATCATAACTTACTTCCTAGTGTTTACGTCCAGGCCCTGTTGTACCAGTGAAGCTGTTCAACGAATGTGACTGTGGTCAAAGGGCATCCTCATTGTCATCATCGTTATCCTTACGCAAAAAAGCATGAAATGTCAGTCCATTATTTTTCTCTATATCTAGTACGTTTTCAGTTGTGAAGTAGTCTATGATTACTGCACAACGAAACTGAAAGATTTAAAAGCTAGCACAAAGAAAGCCCGAAATACTTTCGTTTGCCTTGTATAAAAGTTAGTCGAATTGTGGCATATTTTGATCCTGCTTAACAGTCACGATTTTAAGGACCTCTCGTTGTTCGACGTTTAAACGTTGCAATTTGACCTTCATTCCGTACCGGTCTTGCAGGTGCCGGCAGTCACATTTTGGTTCAGCGACATTATGAACACAAACCCCTTACTTACGGCGTCTGGTAGTATTTCAGACTTGGGCATTAGATGGCTGCAGTGGGGCGGAGTGAGTGAAATTTATTTATTTGCTGTTTCCTTTTAGTTTGTTATCTACACTCCTGGAAATTGAAATAAGAACACCGTGAATTCATTGTCCCAGGAAGGGGAAACTTTATTGACACATTCCTGGGGTCAGATACATCACATGATCACACTGACAGAACCACAGGCACATAGACACAGGCAACAGAGCATGCACAATGTCGGCACTAGTACAGTGTATATCCACCTTTCGCAGCAATGCAGGCTGCTATTCTCCCATGGAGACGATCGTAGAGATGCTGGATGTAGTCCTGTGGAACGGCTTGCCATGCCATTTCCACCTGGCGCCTCAGTTGGACCAGCGTTCGTGCTGGACGTGCAGACCGCGTGAGACGATGCTTCATCCAGTCCCAAACATGCTCAATGGGGGACAGATCCGGAGATCTTGCTGGCCAGGGTAGTTGACTTACACCTTCTAGAGCACGTTGGGTGGCACGGGATACATGCGGACGTGCATTGTCCTGTTGGAACAGCAAGTTCCCTTGCCGGTCTAGGAATGGTAGAACGATGGGTTCGATGACGGTTTGGATGTACCGTGCACTATTCAGTGTCCCCTCGACGATCACCAGTGGTGTACGGCCAGTGTAGGAGATCGCTCCCCACACCATGATGCCGGGTGTTGGCCCTGTGTGCCTCGGTCGTATGCAGTCCTGATTGTGGCGCTCACCTGCACGGCGCCAAACACGCATACGACTATCATTGGCACCAAGGCAGAAGCGACTCTCTTCGCTGAAGACGACACGTCTCCATTCGTCCCTCCATTCACGCCTGTCGCGACACCACTGGAGGCGGGCTGCACGATGTTGGGGCGTGAACGGTGTGCGGGACCGTAGCCAAGCTTCATGGAGACGGTTGCGAATGGTCCTCGCCGATACCCCAGGAGCAACAGTGTCCCTAATTTGCTGGGAAGTGGCGGTGCGGTCCCCTACGGCACTGCGTAGGATCCTACGGTCTTGGCGTGCATCCGTGCGTCGCTGCGGTCCGGTCCCAGGTCGACGGGCACGTGCACCTTCCGCCGACCACTGGCGACAACATCAATGTACTGTGGAGACCTCACGCCCCACGTGTTGAGCAATTCGGCGGTACGTCCACCCGGCCTCCCGCATGCCCACTATACGCCCTCGCTCAAAGTCCGTCAACTGAACATACGGTTCATGTCCACGCTGTCGCGGCATGCTACCAGTGTTAAAGACTGCGATGGAGCTCCGTATGCCACGGCAAACTGGCTGACACTGACGGCGGCGGTGCACAAATGCTGCGCAGCTAGCGCCATTCGACGGCCAACACCGCGATTCCTGGTGTGTCCGCTGTGCCGTGCGTGTGATCATTGCTTGTACAGCCCTCTTGCAGTGTCCGGAGCAAGTATGGTGGGTCTGACACACCGGTGTCAATGTGTTCTTTTTTCCATTTCCAGGAGTGTATATAAAAGAACAGACTGAATGTTGTATATGAACTGTCATGAATATAGAACATAATATTTTAACGTAATTTCATATATGTTAGGAACAGCTAACCATTATGCAGTTTGAGAAGAAAAAAATCTACATAGAATATCTATATGAAAAGAAAAAAGTCACAATAACTTAATAAAAGTCTGAATACTATCATTTGGTCATCTAACACACAGATACCTGCTCATCCGGAATCCCGAGGTGCATGCTACTGATGTATTACACTATACACCACTGATCGATCAAACATTTTATGATCTGTAATTGTGCACTACACGATTATACAGCACACTATACAGCACTGCAGCGAGTGACAAACTTCCGGTGCGCACGAAAATTAAAATCTCTACATTCAGATTGTCGTAACACCGTGCTGTCAGAAGTACGCCTCAAATTTTCTGGGACTGGTATCTTCCAAGTGTTCTTCTTTATCCTTAAAGTATGAGGTCAAGTTGGTGATGTTTCCTTGTTACTCCATCGGTTTCGGTCAGCGATGATCATCTTCAGATTTGCTTTAAAACTTGTCCTAACATGGGGTCTCGGTAACAAATACACATTAGTTCCAATCTCTAGCATCCGACAAAGGATATCACACGCTTTTCCAAATTGGTAACTTCACTTTACTCCCTGCTCGCTGAGATTTGGCTGAAAAGGATCAGGAGTTCTACGATAGCCTATCTTGCCTATATGGGTCGGGAATAAAAGGTAGCCCCAAAAAAGAAAAACCTAGTAAATTATTTCTTACTGGTCTGAAACGAGCTGTGACTCTTTAATAGCTGAATCTGAAATAAACTGACCTGTTCCTTGGAGTAGTGAACGATAAAAAATTTTATTAGCTTTATAATTTGTTTCTCATTGTTTTCAACGGTACAGTTATCTCCAATAAGCGACCTAGTAAGCAGCGTCGACAGGTATTGAACTTTCTGTTCTACTTTTATCTCAAAGAACAATCTTGATTTCAGTACTACGAAATATTAGGCCCTCAGAAGGTTAATGTGCAAAGCGTATTATTCGGTAGTTTATTGTGGTTATATAGTACAAGAGTATGAAGCGAATAACAAACGATTTATCTTAGCCAGCTGCTGTGGCCAAGCGGTTCTGTGCGCTCCAGACCGGAACTGCGATGCTGCTACGGTCGCAGGTTCGACTCCTGCCTCGGGCATGGATATGTGTGATGTCCTTAGGTTAGGTTTAATTAGTGCTAAGTCTAGGGGACTGATGACCTCAGATGTTAGTTCCCATAGTGCTTAGAGCCATTTGAACCATTTGATTTATCTTATGGCAGTGAGCGGAAATGAAAACTTGCTTTCTTGACGAGTGAGAAGATAGATATGAGTATTTGTTACTTTCGCAAGTGATATTTTAGGTGTTATGCTTTATAATAACGAATACTCATGGTAGTTATTATTTCATTGATGCTGATTCATAGCAATGATGTGACTTTAACCAACAGTGACCCTATCACCCCTATGCTATATTAGTTGGTCATTTCGCTTCAGAAACCGAAACTTCGGTTCATAATTACACCTATGGTCGGTGACCTACCACCTGCATATTACTAAGTCATTTATTAACATTTTATTTTAAGAGGTTATTTTGAAATTGGTTCCGACCTGTGACTTCTTCTGTTCTGTTCTTCAGTAACATCAAACCCATAATTTGGCGCTTACTTCCTCTTTTGCTTTAAAAACACTTCATCACCAACAGGACATGAAAGATTTCGACAGAAGTTTTCTGATTTATTAATCATTCGCAATGTTTGAACTGTACTGCATCTAGAGAGCTAAATACCAATATATAGTCAAATTTATATACTGCTCTGACTGTGTCATTGTGTTAATATCAGTTATGGTTTTATAGTACTTTCCTGAGATGTGAAGTCATACTAGCACTCATATTCTTTCATAATACTACAGACACTTTAGTACAGTTACTGCAAAATTTGTGCCGGCCGGAGTGGCCGACCGGTTCCAGGCTCTACAGTCTGGAACCGCGAGACCGCGACAGTCGCAGCTTCGAATCCTGCCTCGGGCATGGATATGTGTTATGTCCTTAGGTTGGTTAGGTTTAAGTAGTTCTAAGTTCTATGGGACTGATGAAGTTAAGTCCCGTAGTGCTCAGAGCCATTTAATTTGCAAAATTTGTAATATAAGTATAGATAAATCGCGAGTAAAGCGAACGTTGGATCATATTGGTAGGTAGGGGAACCTTCCGTTTACTTTTGGAAAGAGCAGAGTAGGACAAACAGGCGATGCGTTGAGGTCTTCAGTCCGAAGACTGGTTTTATGCAGCTCTCCATGTTCTCTGTCCTGTACAAGCTTCATCTCGGAATAACTACTCCAACTTATATCCTTCTGTATCTGCTTACTGTACCATCTCTTTTGTTTCCCTATACCTTTTTAACCCCCCATATTTCCCCTCCAGTGCTGAACTGGTGATCCCTTGATGTCTCAGAATGTGTCCAGCCAATCGATCTCTTCTTCTAGTCGGGTTGCACCACAAATTTCTTTCCTCCCCTATTCTGTTCATTACTTCCCTATTTGTTACGTGATCTGCCATCTAATCTCCAAGTAGAGGAACATTCTTCGAAATCGTTTGATATATTTCAGAAAGCATCTACAAAAAGTATTGGGTGTACCTAATGAAGAAAACACGCAATGTTTTGTGTTGGTTGACTCTTAAAAATATTGAAAGTCTGATCCGATAAATACTTGAGCAAAAACTTCAATCTTGGGAAAACATAGTTTGAAGATTTAAAGAAACTCTGTGTACATAGAAAACAGCAGTTCTCAACAACTACATCCACACAGGACGATTACGATTCGTTAAAAACTGTATTAAATGAATAACATCTCATTCAGTTTCTTCTACTCGCACTTCGTCCACTCCTGGATAAAATAAGAACAACGTGCTATATTTGCTAGAATGCAAAGTACCTTCTGTCACCAAATTCTGAAATGTATTACGTTTCAATCATTTAAGTGTTGTGATTCACTTATAACATTTGGTGAACTGTAAGTGCAAAACTTCTAGGACGTTCGTTTCACTTTTATCTGAACCTAGTGTAAAACTGTGGAAACGTTATGTGCCCACATCTCACACTAATCATGGAGACACCAATAAGGAAGTCGCTACTTTACTGTAATGGACAGTATTGGTTCACACAACAAATATTTTAAAACGCTGAAAAAACATATCAGTCCCAAAATGATTCTCCTAATCAGATAAAAATTTCTGAATCTATACGCTGACTATTGGTAGGAACTTGTTCACCCACTATTCAAGAAATCTTTCAGTTGATAAATCTTCGCCCTTACCGGTGACATTCAAGAACCCTGTGAGCAGAATAAAATGGAAATTTAACATCAAATTATTGGAAACTTCTTTAAATACAATTTCGTCGTCAAAGAGCATTGTGGTTTCGAATTTGAAAACAGAATGTCATGCAAGTCTATGCCAGTATTTATGAGACAGAACGAGTACCAGGTTTTGGCATTTACGTATGAGGAGAAGTCAGTTTAAAACATCTAACCATGAAAGTGAAAAGACGTTTCTTTCAAATATGAAAGTAAAGAAATACGTTTTGCTTCCTTTGTTAGAGACTTTGGTCGTATAAGTCAATTCAGTTTGCTTTCTACCTTAAGTATGGCACGGCAGTTTAACCACCTCATGTATCTTGGTAGATCGTATAAGAAAGTAAACACTGCAATGTCTGTAAGGTGATGTTCCACGTAGTATTTGCTGAAGAGTCTCTGTGATGTTTTACGTCGATATGACCTCTTACCTCCACATCTGTTTGAGGGTTGCGTTGTGGGCGTAGCCGGTATTTCGAACGACCAGTGGAACACTACTACTCTATGAAAATACTCATGTTACACGCTTTGAGCCCACAAGGAAGTCGTAAGAAAATGTTTTCGTTTGCTTGTCATATGTACGTTAGTGCAGTGTCTCGATTTGACAGTGTTCGCATAGTTAGATGCAGTTTTTCTTCAGACGTGCATGCACATCCGAAGGAACATTGCATGGAACGGTACGATAACTATCAAAATGATTCAAATGGCTCTGAGCACTATGGGACTTAACATCTGAGGTCATCAGTCCCCTAGAACTTTGAACTACTTAAACCTAACTAACTTAAGGACATCACACACATCCATGCCCGAGGCGGGATTCGAACCTGCGACAGTAGCGGTCGCGCGGTTCCAGACTGTAGCGCCTAGAACCGCTCGGCCACCCAGGCCGGCGAGGAATATCTTTATGGACACTATTACTTTCCTCACAATCCTAGGCATTGAGGAACGATATGAGATTTAACTTCAGACACGGATGTGCGAGATCTAAATTTCTTCCACAGCTGTAATACGAACCGGTCACTTACGACGTGAAAACGATTCGTATTGTGGAATATACACAAGTTACATTGCGCGCGGCAGTTGAATTAACATTTCTACAATATTTGTCAGCCATGATTAGTGACTATCGGTTTTAGAATGATGTGCTGCATCCCTCTGTAACTTTAATCCGCTAATGGTATGCGCTGAGGATATCAAAAGCTAGACAACACTGTCAAAGGACAGATTTCAAATTCAGTACTGTCAGTGCCGTTCACCATGCTGGTGATGCACTGATGTATAACAGACACCGGTTTTTCCACGAAGTCCCCAATGGGGACGGCAAATAATTTTCTTCTTTTTCTTTCTGCATGTCTTAGCGTATTACTGTTACTTCCTCGTCACCGAAATTATTTATCCGTCCACCTTTTCCTCGGTCTTCCCAAATATCCTCTGCTCATTGGATAATAATTCCTTTATTAATGTTGGCGTTCTGTTGTTCCCATTCTTGTGACTTGGTCCTCCCAGTTGTGCCCGTATTCCTTAAACTGTTCATCTAAGCTTTCCACTACCACTTCTTCCCTGTAGTCAGCATTCCTCTTCCTGTTGGACAATGTATACCCTTCTATTCTTCTAGGAATCTCATCTCCAATGTCTGTATTTCTTGTTCATTTCCTTCTTTTCACAGTCCACTACTCGCTTCCATGTTTCACTGCTGGTACTAACACCGTTTTACAGAACTGAAGTGGCTCTTTCTTTTCTTGCTTCAGTTCTGAAGACTCTATAGTGGGTTCCGTTAAAGTAATTAAATCTTTCTACTTTCTTTTCGGATATTTCTCCTTGTCATTCGCGTTACTGTTGTGCCAGACTTAACTTTCTCATGAATATCGTTTGTACACAAACGCTGCTCTCGTTTGAAAGGTATCCTGCGTGTTCACATAATGCTACTCTCCTCTGCTTACTTCAATTGCTTGAGTAGGAGCTATTGCGTCAATAAGACATTAAATATTATCTTTACAGAACTCACCCTGAGATTCCCAGAGAAAACTGCTAGGGCTGTATGATAATAATCTGTCGATGTCGCATTGTGCGTATCTCGAAAATTTCCTATGTGTCAGCTTCACCGACTTGTTTATCCACGTACACTCTAATATTACCAGATTCAATTTTACCAGTCTTCTTCATGTATAATCTTCGTCTTCTCTATTCCTTTGCAGCTGGGAAAAGACTGTCTCTAAATTTTAAATCTCACTTCATTTCGAAGCGTGATGAAACTAATTGTCTTTGCTGATTATGTAACAGTATTAGTCACTGCTGTATCCCAGAAAACCGTTGCTCACGAGGTCACACGCAGTGATGAGTCACTCTCACAACCGTGCATCTGGGTCGGTATCACGGTCTGTCCTTTATGGCTGGTCCGGATTACTCATCTCGCGCTCGGGACAAAGAAATATTTGTCTGTAGAGTTAAGTTTAGCTACTTAGCACGTATTTTTGTCATCTCTGAGTAAATCTCCGAGTCAATGACAAACATAACGATATGGCTATTTTCAGCCAATGCAAATGTGGCGGATTCATACCTACCAGAAAATTAAGGCGGGACCCATCCACCAACCGGTCCCTACCGAAAATTTGTCAAGACTTAACTGGTTACAAAGCTTAATGCGTCCAGTCTGTAAAATTCTTATTTGATTTTTAGATTACAGATTGTATTCAGCATTGCGGTACTACTCTGGGTTACTGGGTTTATAGAAAACTGATAAATAGCATCGCCGTTTTAAAAATCTTTTCTTTATCTCTCTTTTCTTGGATGTGTGAGAAATTTGTGTGGATTAAAAAACAGAACGTCTCAACGGCAGCAGAATCCAATTTCTCTCCCTAACGCATGTTGTAACGTTTTTCAATTGGTCGTTAAACCGGTTCCCCTCCAGCTATTTATTCCCGCCTTCCTCTTCTCCATGCACAATCTATTCTTTCCGTGAGTAGAACCGGCGCCCATTTTGCATCTGACAGGGAATTCAGCGTTGGTGATGCTTAGGGTGACTCTTCCAGTTCATGTTCGCTTGCGTTTACCGTCCTGTAGATTAATCTTAGAAGAATTTGCAGCGCTTAACACCTTACTCTTATACTAAATTAAAAGCGAAAGACCGACAAAATATACAAATAAAATATGATTCTAAGCTAAATGTCAACATACTGCACAAAAACCTAAAGTGTTTTTCGGAACGTACAGCTTCCCGTTGCATTTTTCTTACGAGTCTTCTCAAAAATTACAAGAACGTATCTCTCATTCCTAGCGTTTATCCCTTTGCGAGGGCGTCACTGTTTTCGTGATTTGGTAAATTTATAGACTTCTTGAGTGTTTAATTTTGTGATGGAATGCCCTTTCCGCTACCAAACTACCAGACGATATGAATCGATCTTATTTTTTTTCTGTAGTCGTAGAATTTTCTTCTCCAGTGGAACTTGTCTGCAACGTTACACATTGTATAATAGGCTAAAGAATCCAGTAGCTTATTATACGCAGTTACGAAAATTCCTTTTACAATATTTCGTACTGCATAATTAGCTACAAATCTATAGTTCTTTTAGAATTGTGAATACAGAAATATACAAGATGCGTCTGAAACGTTTTGAGAATTGTTCAGTAACTAAGTAACGAGCGTAAAAAGTGCTCACTTACTCTTGAGAGGGAAGACACTTCATTAAGTGCAACACAGTGCTGAATATTTTGGCCAGCCGATGTGGCCGAGCGGTTCTAGGCGCTTCAGTCTGGAACCGCGCGACCTCTACGGTCGCAGGTTAGAATCCTGCCTCGGGCATGGATATGTGTGATGTACTTAGGTTAGTTAGGTTTAAGTAGTTCTAAGTTCTAGGGGACTTATGACCTCAGATGTTGAGTCCCATAGTGCTCAGAGCCATTTGAACCTTTTTTTGTTTTTTTCTTTTTTTGCGACTGATGACCTCAGAAGTTAAGTCCCATAGTGCTCAGAGCCTTTTTTTATTTTTTAATATTTGCTGGAGCAGATTTGTCTGCCTTGGAAAGGCGAAATTTAAGAGTATCTGATGACAAGATTAGTGGCGAATATCTCGAGCTCATAAAATCAATAAACAATAGGAAATGAGACGATCATGTAAAATCAGTATTAAGGAAAGGGAATGGAAGACTTGGGTTTGTGTTGGTAGGGTTCTGGTAGAACTCAGTGGATCTGTAAAGGAATTTAGGGAACGCCTACTCGATGCAGTACCAACGGCCTTGCTTCAGTGGTAACGCCGGTTCCCGTCAGATCACCGAAGTTAAGCGCTGTCGGGCTGGGCTAGCACTTGAATGGGTGACCATCCGGTCTGCCGAGCGCTGTTGGCAAGTGGGGTGCACACAGCCCTTGTGAGGCAAACAGAGGAGCTACTTGATTGATAAGTAGCGGCTATGGTCTTGTAAACTGACATACGGCCGTGAGAGCGGTGTGCTGACCTCATGCCCCTCCATGACGCTTGAGGGGTGAGGATGTCATGGCCGCCGGTCGGTACGTTGGGCCTTCCAAGGCCTGTTCGGACAGAGTTTACTCGATGAAGACTACGTGATCATATTGTTACCGCCGCCGGATATTTCGCATAGATATCACCAGAATAAGTTGAGAGAGATTAGGGCATGTACTTTTTTTCGTCTCAATACACGAATGAAATAGGAACAACAATCAACAGCATTGGTAAGAAATGCTCAAGCCCGTGCACTGTCCAGTGACTGGTGGAATATATATGTAGTCGTAGAGAGTATGATACAGATTAACGTCAAGGTGTGGTGACAGACTACGTAAAAAAAAGCGTCCAGCGCACGCTTGCGAGCCACTTTTTCAGTTTATTTTATTGCATATTTAAAGAGCTGTTATCTAGTATTTTAAAGTAGACGGGTACGTATTACAGTTTTCGTCATTAAATTCCTAAGGGACCTTATAAGTAGATTTGAGGTTTTTGCTTAAATTCTGCATGGAATGCTACCCTCTCCCTTGTTGAAAAACAAAGGGACAGAGTTTATGTTACCTGACCCGTCGACTATCAATTTCACCGTCGATAACTTCTGATGGCTACAGTGTGTGAGAGAGCTACCTTCCTGGTCATTCTCTGAAGACTGAGATTTTAAATTCCCTTGTATAGCGCTTTCTTGCTACAGTTTTCCCTTGAAAACGGCAAGGTGGGCTCCTATCGGAAAGTTGGCGGTTGTATACGACATCACCCGGCTGCTGTTCTCTGAACATCCAGTAAACATTTGAGATCATGTGTCATAATGCATAATGTATTTAAAGATACGTACAATTACTGATAATCCGTCCTCACACAGGCAACACAACACCATTTCGTCACGCCACTATTGTGTCACAACTGTGGTTGCCTGAGGGTGGTAGCAATTTGAAACAGAGAACAGTTGACACGAAGATTTTCCGGATGATGTCGACTTCTAACCATCGGTAATTGGTTGCAGGTAGCCCACTTATCACGCCCTTATCATAGTTTATTGCGGGCTCATAACATACTTACTTATTAAAAGTAAGATATGCCAAATCTTACACGAAAACAGTGGTTCTCACAATGTTGTGCTTTCTCAAAAGCAGAAATCACATGCTGTACAAAGAGATCTCGATTGCGAGTAGAATCCACAGCACACCTGAGGTCCTCTGGGTGTATTCTCTTCAAAGAAGAACGGACAGAGAATAAACGACCTTATGAACCCACACCACACAGTCAGATGCGGCGAGTGCATAACACCCCGTTTAACAGTACCCCATCTTCGACGGTTCTTTGTGTTCACTGCACCCTTTAGGGTAAAATGTGCCTTGTTACTCCATAGAATATTGCCGGCCACATGTCATTAACTTCGATCCGTCCCAGAAACCGGAGAGCAAATTCAGAACAGTGCTGCGAATCATGACGTTTCACTTGCTTCGCCGTCTGGATCTTGTACGGGCACCAGTGATTTACACATTTGCACAGAGTGGACAAAAACAGACTTTTCGTACTGGTGACCATAGGGTGGAAACTTTCTCGTGACATGGCACGAGTAGTAGTCGCACTATCGAGGGCACGTGCTGCATAGTCAGTTACAGCAACAGCAACCTCGTCGATATCATCCATCAGGATGGAACGCCTTCCTTTTCCAGGTGCCACAACAAGTTCACCTGTGTTTTAGAATTTCGTTATGATCTTCTTTAAACCATTTAACGACACCGAGTCACCGCTCAGATCCTTCAATCGGCGATACTCTCTCAGTGCAGCACTGCAACTGATGACGTTCACATTAAACAGTTTCACTAACAACGCACGGTCGCTCTTCTCGATGACCATACTGTTCGCTCACGTTGTAGCTTGTCGAACGACAGCGTGGATGTCCCACCGTCATACAAACAGTGTACAGTGCCAGACTTGTACCTGGTGGCCACAACTGGGACAAATGTTTTTCCAGCACAAATCGGTTGCGCTTTAATGCATCAGCATGTCTATCAAGTTTCGTTGCCATACTATAATTACAGCCCACTACAGTTATAACCGCCTTGTATATTCTATATTATTATACTGGCGAAATAACCTTTAGGGTCATGCTATAGCATCATTTTCTCCTACCTGTTCCGAGTTTTTCCTGTTTCCAGTACCCTTTCACATGCTCTCTGTACTGTTACTTTTGCTATTCCGTCCATGTTCTCCCGGTTTATGTGACTTTTTTCTTTTTTTACATGAAACCGCCCCAAACTTTGTATTCTGTTTCTAAACATGTCGTATTCTAACTTGAGGGCTTCTTAGATCTACCAAAGTCGTTTTGAGCTTCTTTAACCCACGTCAGGTGGTGTTCTTGTGTCAGAGATAATGAAATATTTGTTTCGAAAGTCCGTTTTTGTCCACTCTGTGCAAATGTGCTACTGTCAATAAAATAAACATCAGCGTCCTTTTCCTGATGACCTCCGCGATTCTCTGCAGATTCTGGTAGATTTCCGTGTTGCTCTGAAGTTTCCAGTCGGCCTCAGTCTGGACTACACATAAGATTTTTCGTGGATTTTTCCTTTTCAGGCTGCAGTCCATCTAGAGGCATTCACTGGTGTAGAGGCATTCTGTTTCAATCGTAGTATTATGAAGGCATTTCAGGAGATGTCCTTATTGTTAGTAAAGCTCATTGTGAGACCATATTCAATCCTGATTTTTGAATTCCAAACGTCTGTCGCAGCTTCTTCTAGCCCGTTCCCTTGTGTGGTCTCACCGAGGTGTTCGAATTTCTTTACCCTCGTAGTCTGGCCTATCTCTGTTACAACTGACCTTGCTCCATATTGGTCAGTCATCATGAATTTCGTCTTTCCTGTCGATACTCTCAGAGCCATTTTGTTGGAGGTCCCTCCTGTGAGGTTCATCTGGATAACAGCTTTCTTTTAGCTTTGAGGAAGTATTACAAACTCATCCACAGAGGCTACCAGGCAGATGAATTTAACTCCTTCCGTTTTGTTTCCCTAAAAATATCAGATTATTCACTTATTTTCGAGGTTTCTTTTTCTTCTTTTTCCACAGTTTTCTGTGCAACAGTTGAATAACAACGGTAGTAGTCCACCACGTTATGCCACGCCTGTCTTGCTTTCAAATAGCCGTGACAGTTCTCCTACAATCTTCAACTTGGAGTTTGTGGTCGTTGAGGTTTGTTTAATCGTGTTCGCCAGTTTGGATTTGACTCCGAATTATCTGATGACCACGTGCTAGGTCTCTCTCTCCATCGATTCACATAGCCCGTTCGGAGTCTACAAAGATGCCGCGATTTTCTTGGTTTGTTTTGTAACACCTCACACAACATTGCATAGCGGCAATTTTATGAGACACGGCCCTTCCACAGCGAAGTAATGTTTGCCACGCTGCTCAGACCGCCGTGATGCGCATATGTGTGGGAGAGCGTTCACCTCTGGTGGCGCCCTGGCGAGCACCACTGGTGCGTGACGCGACCCACGGCCCCCACCACAGGCGCGCTCTGTGCGCTACCGGCTGCCGGGCTAATTGGAGAGCGGGCCCGTCTTTCCGCCTTTCTCCACGGTCACTCACCCGGCGGCGCCCCGAAACTCGGCTACAACTTCCACGTAATTGTCCCCGATTCCTAGCAGGCCCCCTGTTCTTGAAGAAGCCGTTTACCGCTCTCCTCAGGAACGGGATGCGTACGGTACTAGTCTAATTCCGTTGAAGGCTTCTTTACGCCGGAAGTGGTTCCTCTGGGCATAATACGTCCATGTTACACCCTAACTCTTTGACTACCGTTAGGACGTAACACTTGTCCGCCAGAAGATTATGACCATCAAATTGCTGTCGATATAAATCCGACCAGCGTCACCTGGGTGCATGTAGTATCAGTGAGTGTGCTGTCCGTGCGTATAATGGCGAATGCGTGCGATATACCTGATTTTGACCGAGGGCAGATTGGTTTCCTCACACGTTCAAGACACTTACCACAGCACTCCTCAAACACCTGACAAGTCCTGCAGTTTCCGAAATGCTTGTGTCGAGCCTCAGGGCAGATACTGATGACCTGAGGCTCGGCACGAGCATTTCGGAAACCGCACGACTTGTGTGTTTGAGGAGTCCTGTGGTGGTTGAGTTGAACACGTGAGGAAACCAAGGTGAAACCACGTCCAGACGTCGTGGAGTTGGAGAGCCACCCCTCATTACAGATGTCGGACGCTGTAGGCTGGACGGACTGGTAAAACGGAATAGGCGGATAACTGTGGCGGAACTGACGTCAGATCTTTAAAGCTGGGCAGAGTACAAGTGAGTCTGAACACACAGCCCACCGAAAACTCTTAACGGAGGGCCTCTGCAGCCTATGATCCATGCATGTGCCAATGCTAATACCACAATATTGGCAACTACGACTGAAATGGGGCTATGACGTTGGCGCAGTGTCAGAGCGTTGGATGGTCTGATGTTATCCATCATGCCAATGGGAGGTTGCGAATCCGTCGTCTTCCAGGAGAACATCTTATTGACACCTGCACAGCAGGATAGAGACAAGCTGGCGCCAGCCCCATTATGCTCTGGAGAACGTTCATGAGGGCATCCATGGATCCAGTGGAGCTCGTGCAAGGAACCATAATGGCCAAGGAGTATCTTGCTGTGGTTCCAAACCACTTATACCCCTTCAAGACGATCATTTTTCGCTGCAGCAGTCGCATTCTTCGACAAGATAATGCGCCGTGTCAGAAGACCAGGAATGTGATGGAGTGGTTCAATTAACACAGCGGCGATTTCCAATTGACGTGCTAGCTCGCCACTTCGCCAGATCTGAACCCGATCGAACACATCTCATCGCCACTCTCCCTGGAATTTACGGATATTAGGTGGCTTTTACTTGCAGATGTGGTGCCACCTCGCTCCAGCGACCTACCAAGGCCTCAGGCCTCATTACTGCCATACCATGACAAGTTGCCGCTGTTATGCGTGTCAAACGTGGACTTACAGACTACTAGGTAGGTGTTCATAATGTTCTGGCTGATCAATGTTTCTGTACTACGATAAGTTATCAGGGAACCAATTGCTGCTTGTTACTGCTATGAACCAATGTCCTGTTGATAATGGGAAGCCTCCTAGTGGTTACCAGAATTATTGTGATTACAGATTATCCCTACAGGTCTCCGTATTGCCACATCGTATTAGTTCGCAGACAGGTAACGCAGTTATCAGATTCGCAAAGCGGGCTGCCTTCACACCTTGCCGAACAATTCGTCCCACGAAGTGATGCTTGCCACATCACAAACGAAGCCCATATTGAGCACCTGTAGCGCGAGTCACAAACTTGAAGAGATGTTTTGTCCTGTGACGTGTGTCTGTTTTCAGCATGTCTTGTAGTTTCTGCGCAGTCGCCTTTGAAACCCTGGAGGTATTTATGAATAATCCTGTATGTCCTCCAACCCTCCCCACTCCCTACGCCCTTGGAAAACGAAAAATCCTTTTCGTATTGTCAGTTGTGCCTAAGGCATTAATTAAAATAGCCATACATTGATGTTTTTGAAATAAAATTGGTAGTTAAAGCGTTAAAGAAGCCTTTGTTTACTGCGGCAATCGGGCTCTAAATGACAATAATCAGTCATACTGGATGATTATGCTAAATAGGAGAAGATAGGGAACAAAACCGGTCATATGGGCACGTGGCAGCAAAGGCGTCCCAAGGCAGGAACACCCACGTGAATGTGGAGGTAAAAGTGCTTTGACAGGGTAGCTTTCAATGATTGAAAGGACACATGAGAACACACCAGGCAAATGAAATGTCCTGTCAGTACTAGTGTTTTAGCAGCATGGTGGTAGCAAACAATTATCACCGGTTCAGTCTCAATGTTTGTTCGGGATGGATCTTGTCGAGATGCCTATTCATGGAAATGCGGAATTTAGCTGGAGTACTATCATGTTAAAGCGACATTATTTTTTTTACCACCTAACATGTCTCCCAGCAGCGGTGCAGCGTCGCCTGCAGGACGTGCAGATATATCTCGCCTGTGAGGCATTGTGGAAAGATTACGAGGCAGCCGACTAAAATACCTGCCCACACATAGAGGCTGAACTTACACGTTAATTGTAGTACGACCCTTCTTGGAATGTGCACTCGTGGAATTACAGAAGTAAAATTCTTTCGCAGCGTCTGCCACCGTTGTATGATGAGCATTTCCGAAGCGTACTCGCTCTTTCTAAACGAAGCCATGACTCAATCTATTCTTTGGACCTTCTCTATGCTCTGTATCAATCCTACTTGCTAATGATCTCAGACTCAAGAGCAATATTTAAAAATCGGTCGGACAAGGGCGTTATATATAGCCTTCCTCCTTTGTGTATGAATTTCATTTACGTAGAAATCGTTCAGTGACTCTCCAGCTAACGTTTTCTACAACTTGTTTAATTGATTGCTTCACTTCAGGCCGCTCTGGACGGATAGTATTAACCCTTTAGTTACCAGTGGTTTCTGCCTGAAACCTTCCTTTTACTGATTGTTTTTCAAATACCGGTGCCTTATGCTTCAACAAGTGTACTGAATTGTTCCAGTCACAGCGTTCAAAGCAAAACTCGGCGCAGGGATTGTGCTACGGAATTGTAACAGATTGTGATGTGGCTTTTTTATTGTGGTCACACTGAGGAGATAATTGACAACAACAGTAAGCGTATCTAAAGTTTTATATGGTACATTTGACACTGTACTACAGTTTTTATAAGTGGTTTCGAAATGAAAGCACCGGAAAATAATGTACTTTTGAAATAAATTCGTTAAATGTTATGCAATTTTGTCATATGATGACATGGTTGGAGGCCGTTGCTGTTATTTGAAGACAAATGTTGATGGTGTCGAGATAGCTGGTTGCTGTCTCAGCACAATCAACATTTGTCATTAAATTTTAGTCCCGTTTACGATTGTTTTTCTGAACTATAATTTGCTTTAGACATTTTGAGTTCACGGAAATTACAAGGTGTGGTACTGCATCTAGGAAAAAAGCGAAACAGCTTTCTGATATATCTAAAAGAATGGTGGATGAATGAAAACTATATGTCCCAATGGTTCCAAAGTGAAACCACAACACTGAAACAACTGACAACTTTTTCCCAACTTCTTCCTGTATTCCTTGCTTACTGTTACGATGAAACTTAATTTTGTGAAAAATTTTAAAATATGTTCCGAAGTAAAGCCACCTCCTTAAAATAATTCGTTGTTTACTTTTTGGTAATTTCTTCTTGTATTCGTTGCTACTGATGATAAAGGTCAATTTTGTGAAAAATTTGGAATATTTTTTTTTATGTTATTGGAACTCGTTAATCCTTACAGCGAAAGTTGGTCAATGTTTTAATCGAACAATGAACCCTTCTGCCTGTTTATGCGTAAATCGTTATAGTTATTTACGTTGTGCCTCAGTTGCCAATTCCTGCACCAATCGCTGAATGCTCTGTTGGTCTTTCGTATTTCACTGTAGTTTGTCGTTGCAATTTTTCCACTTGCTACATCAACGTCTGCGAACAGTTTTACGAAGATTACGATGTAATCCACACTCCCGCTGGGTACAGCCTACATTATTTTTACATCTGACGATTTCACCGAGTTGAGATGGACGTGTTGAGTTCCAGCTAGTAGGAACTCCCAAATTTACTCACAAAGGTGAAACAATACTCGAGAATGTCGCATTTCGTATACAGTTTGACGGCGCGAACTGTACCGAACGCTATCACGAAATCAAGGAGGAAGTACTGTTGTTTGGGTGAACCAACGGACATGAGAGTTAGAAGACCTCAGTTTGCGGAATCCATGTTGAATCCTACAGAGGAGAGTTGTTTTCTTTAAAACAGTCACAACACGTCAGCATAAAATTTGTTTCATAATTTTGCAATAGAACTGTCTCAGTTATGTGTTGTTGTGGTCTTCAGTCCAAAGATTGTTTGATGCAGCTCTCCATGCTACTCTATCTTTGTAAGCCTCTTCGCCTCCGAGTAACTACTGCAATCTACATCTGAATCTGCTTCATGTATTCATCTGGTGGTCTCCTTCTACGATTTTTACCCCCACGCTTCCCTCCAGTACTAAACTGATGACCGCTTGATGCCTCAGGATGTGTCCTACCAACCGATCCCTTCTGCTTGTCAGGTTCTGCCACACATTTCTCTTCTCCGCATTTCTGTTCAGTACCTCCTCGTCAATTACGGGATCTACCCATCTAATCTTCAGCAGTCTTCTTTAACACCACATTTGAAAAGATTCTATTCTCTTCTTCTCTTCACTGTTTATCGTCCATGTTTCTCTCCCATACATGGCTATACTCCATACAAATACTTACAGAAAGGACTTCCTGACACTTAAATCTACTCGTATACTCGATGTTAACAAATTTCTCTTCTTCAGAAACGCTTTTCTTGCCACTGCCAGTCTACATTTTATATCGTCCCTACTTCGACCGTCATCAGTTATTTTTGCTTCCCAAATAGCAAAACTAATCTACTACTTTAAGTGTCTTATTTACAAATGCAATTCCCTCAGTATAACCTGATTTAATACGACTGCATTCCATTATCCTCGTTTTGATTTTGTTCATGTTCATCTTCTGTCCTCCTTACAAGACACTGTCCATTCCGTTCAATTGCTCTTCCAAATCCTCTGGTGTCTCTGAAAGAATTATAATGTCATCGGCAAACCTCAAAATTTTTATTTCTTCTCCCTGAACTTTAATTCCTAATCTGAATTTTTCTTTTGTTTCCTTTACTGCTTGCTCAATATACAGATTGAATAACATTGGTGATAGGCTACAATCCTGTCTCACTCCCTTCCCAACCACTGCTTTCCTTTCATGCCCCTCGACTCTTATAACTGCCTCTGGTTTGTGTACAAATTGTAAATAGCCTTAAGCTCCCCGTATTTTACTCCTGCCACCTTTAGAGTTTGAAAGAGAGTATTCCATTTAACACTGTCTCTAAGTCTACAAATGCTATAAACGTAGGTACACCTTTACTTAACCTGTCTTCTACGTGAAGTCATAGGGTCAGTACTGCCTCGCGTATTCCTGCGTGTCTCCAGAATCCAAACTGATCTTCAACGAGGTCTGCTTCTATCTGTTTTTCCTTTCTTCTGTAAACGATTCGTTTCGGTATTTCGTCACCGTTGCTTATTACACTGATAGTTTGATAGTTTTCACTGCTGTCAGCACTTGCTTTCTTTGGAATTGGTATTACTATACTATTCTTGAAATCTGAAATTTCGCCTCTCTTATATGTTTTGCTCACCAGGTGGAAAAGTTTTGTCATGGCTGGCTCTCCCAAGTCTATCAGTAGTTCTATCGGAATGTCGTCTACTCCCTCTGCCTTGTTTCGACTTAGGTTTTTCAGTGCTTTGTCAAATTCTACACACAGTACCATATATTCTTTCTGACCTGTATCTACGTCCTCTTCCACTTGCATACTATTGCCCTCTAGTACATCTCCCTTGTATAGACCCTCTGTATACTCCTTCCACCTTTCTGTTTTTCCTTCTTTGTTTAGGATTTGTTTTCCGTCTGAGCTGTTGACATTCATACATATGATTCTCTTTTCTCCAAAAGTTTGTTATATTTCCTGTAGGCAACATCTGTCTTATTCGTAGTGATATATGCTTCTGCACTCTTACATTCGACCTCCAACCATTCCTGCTTAGCATTTTGCACTTCCTCTCGATTCCATATTTTAGACGTTTGTATTACCTTTCGCCTGGTTCATTTATTACTTTTTTATGTTTTCTCCTTTCATCCATTAAATTAAATATCTCTTGCGTTAGCCAAGGATTTCTACTAGCCTTGTCTTTTACCTACCTGAACCTCTGCTGCCTTCACTATTTCATCTTCTTCTACCGTATTCCTTTCTCCTGTCTTTGTCATTCGTTCCCTAACACTGCCTCTGAAACTCTCTAGAACCTCTGGTTCTTTCAGTTTATCCAAGTCATATCTCCTTAAACTCCTGCCTTTTTGCAGTTTCTTTAGTTTTAATCTGCCGTTCATAGCCAGTAAATAGCGGCCAGAGTCCACATCTGCCCCTGGAAATTTCTTACAATTTAAAACCTGGTTCCGAAGTCTCCGTCTTACCATAATGCATTCAATATGAAACCTTCTGGTGTCTCCAGGTCTCTTCCACGTATACAGCCTCCTTTCATGATTCTTAAACCAAGTGTTAGCTATGACTAAATTATGTTCTTTGCAAAATTCTACCAAGTGGCTTCCTCTTTCATTCCTTTCTCCCTTCTACTACGTTTCCTTCCCTTCCTTTTCCTACTATCGAATTCCAGTCCCCCATAGCTATTAAATTTTCGTCTCAATCGATTATGTGATTTATTTCTTTTATCTCATCATGCATTTCCTCAATATCCTCCTCATCTGCGGAGCTATTTGACATATAAACTTGTACTACTGTGGTGGATGTGGGCTTCGTGTCTGCCTTGGCTTCAATAATGCGTTCATTATGCGGTTCAAAGTAGCTTATCAGCGTTCCTATTTTTTTCTGTTAACTGTTAAACCTATTCCTATTGATTTTGTATTTATAACCCTGTATTCACCTGACCAGAAGTTATGTTCCTCCTGCCACCGAACTTCACTAATTTCCAATATATCTATCTTTAACCTGTTCATTCCACTTTTTAAATTTTCTGACCTACCCGCCCGACTAAAAGATCTGACATTCCTCGCTCTGATCAGTAGAACGCCAGTTCTGTACAATGGTTCTGAATTATTTCCAGTTTTACTCCAGATATTCATCCTCAGAGCTGAATTTTGATGTTGTACTCTCAGACATTATGCATTTTTGTTTTCTGTCGACAACACTAAACAAAAGCACTCTAAATTTCTCAACATTTTTTGTAACTGCTGTAGTCAGCGATGCAATAACACGCTTATGATCACTGAGTGCCTCCTCTACAGGAAAATTTGCTACAAGTTCGCATCTTTTAGTTGCTAGAAGACCTAAGACGCAACCCTAACAACTCGTTTCTGTAACATACCGTTAGCAGTAATTTTTAGAAAATGCATTCGGAACAGTGTCAAGAGAGTCCTTGTTGGTGTTACCGTTAGGAAATTTACACGCTATGTTCTCAGTGTTTTCTACGAAGTTTTTGCCACTTCAGCTGCTAAGGCAGGTAATTTGTAAAAGCTTCTGATTGCCAGAATTGACGCTTACCTTCACTCTGATTATTTCTCTTTCCGAATCTGCAGTAGCGTCACTAGATATTTTGGAGTTTCTTACAGTAATAAAGACGACCCCCAATTGATGTTTAACCGATGCTTACAAAATACATTCCATGCGTAGAACATGCTCAAAGTGGATAGCCGTTCCGTACACAAGCAAATCGGCAGGTGACCAATAGACTTAGCATATTTGCTGGGTCTGATGCGTTGTCAGCACAGGGCATTGAGCCGTACGCGGACAGCAAAGCTGCCTCTCGCCTGATGAGGCAAAACATTATGACCATCTGCTTAATAGCTTGTCCGTCTTTGGAACGAAATACAGCACTGATTATGCGTATCACTGATCCGACAGCTTGTGGAAGCTTGTTGCATTAGAAGTCGAGGCACAGATCATGTAATTCTCATTAATAACTGGCCGCGTTGATAGCGCCCCATAGCAATTCAGATTGGTTCCACAGGTTTTACATTAGGCAAATTTAGTCCCCGAGACATCAGCGTGAGTTCACTATAACGCTCCTCAAACCTCTGTAGCACGGTTCTGGCTCCGAGACATTGACAATTATACTGCTGAAAAGTGACGTCACCGTCGGGGAAAACATAAAGCGTGAAAGGATGCAGGTGGCTCGCAAGTGTCAGCGAGTCTTGAATTACTACCAAAGGTCCCACGCAAGCGCAGGAGAATGCCTCCCATAGCATAATACTGCTCCCACCAGCCTGTGTTCATTGTGCGCTGCACGATTCGAGCTGCCGTTTGTGGAGTCGACCATCGACCTAGTGAAGCAAAAATGTGATTCACCCGAAAACCGACACGTTTCCATTGATCGACTGGCGAATCCCGATGGTCCCGTTCCCATTGCAGCTGTAAATGCCGATATCGTTGGGTCAACTTGTGAACGTGCAGTGGTGGCTGCGTCGGAGTTCCATGTTTAACAATGTATGACGAATGGTGTGCTCCGAAACACTTGTGCATACACCGCATTGCTCCCTTTCGGCAGACATGACACAGATCTGCCTTCCTTTGCAGAGCAGACAAGCCCCCGAAACCCACGTTCTGTAAAGGGTCGTTTACGGTTAACCATTTAGTGGCTAGTGGTAGCTACACTGTGCGGCTGGTCCCGGCGGAGGTTCGAGTCCTCCCTCGGGCGTGTGTGTGTGTGTTTGTCTTTAGGATAATTTAGGTTAAGTAGTGTGTAAGCTTAGGGACTGATGACCTTAGCTGTTAAGTCCCATACGATTTCACACACATTTGAACATTTTTTTGGCAGTTACACTGTCCTTCTACCTCTTTCCGTAGATGCTCACGAAAGTAACACGTGAACATTCGACCAGTTTCGCCTGTTTCGAGATACTCGTTCACAGGCTCTGCTTAATAATGAGCTTCCTTTTGTCAGAATCGCTTATTTCAATGGATTTACCTATTTTCAACAGATATCTTCGCTAAGGTCACCTCCCCTCCATGTATACTGCGCTTACACGCTTTCCTTGACCGTGTCAGCCGGCCGGAGTGGCCGAGCGGTTCAAGGCGCTTCAGTCTGGAACCACGCGACAGCTACGGCCGCAGGTTCGAATCCTGCCTCGGGCATGGATGTGTGTGATGTCCTTAGGTTAGTTAGGTTTAAGTAGTTCTAAGTTCTAGGGGACTGATGACCTCAGATGTTAAGTCCCATAGTGCTCAGAGCCATTTGAACCATTTTGACTGCGTCAGGTGCCCGTGACGCCATCAGGCGGCATCCAACGTCGCGATGGGCAGTGGTTATAATGTTTTGGCTTATCCGTATATGTGAATCCATCATTGGCCGCCATTCACCATGAGCAAGAACGCACCTGTCAGATACTGCTCATATGAAGGGGGAGTCACATCGGGCTGACCAAGAGGTTCGAGAGTTACGAGATGTACCATATCTTTCGCCACTGGTAGTCCCTACGTAACTTCCCCCTTAAATGCAGCAGTCTGAAGCCTGCCGGCCATGTCCAATGCAGCCTATAAATGTGCCCCAACAACGGCCAACTGCCCCTGAGTGACACAACAGACGCAGTCTTTAGCCGTTTTCTGTTGTGCGAAATCACACGATGGCACGCAAGAATATAAAATCCAACAGTTGGAGACTAACTAATAGTAGACCGCAGTACAAGAGATCAAGCTACCGGACTGTTACGTTGTAGGCGGCTCGAAGTTATCTACTAAAATCACACTTCACTCAGAATAAAAACAACAATTTAGTAGCTAGGTCTGCTTTAGACGATAGTACCTGTAGTCCCAATAAAACTTCCGTAGAAACCTAAGGCTCAAGCTGCTACCTATGGGGATTGGCTGATCTGGCGAATACTATATCGCAATGAATTCAACCTAATGTCCTCGATAGTATGAATCCCCTCGAACATCTTGGTTATATGTGAGTGCAGTTGTAACTGAGACACACGGCCAGTTGCCAGTTAGCAGCAAAATGCAAGAAAAATATAAAACGTAAAGTCGGCCCGCAAAAAATAACGCGAACCACCAGCTTCCTTCGAATTTACTCGCCGCTCTTTCTCTTTCCTGCTTTCGAGAACAATCCACGGAACAAGTAAACATACCAGAGCATACTTTAACCTGCTACATTGCGCCATAGCTACTAGTACCCTGTTACATTAGAATTTCTCTTAGAGTTGCGATTTTATGTAATTAAACTTCTAAAATGGAAGTAAGTTCGTTTAGAATTTAGCTTTGCAGTGGAATAGATGGTAACTGTGACCAAACAGGATCTGATAACTATGTAACCTATAGGAGACGTACAGACACGCAATGATGGAAGTTCTCAAAGGAAGAAGCGGTTATTTCGTCAAGAGATGGGTAGAAGGATGCCTGTTTCCCTGTGGAAGCCGCGTGTTTCGTTGATGAGAGTAATTCCCTGCCTCCTCTCACCCATAATTCTTTATAAAAGGCCACGATGAGGACATAATAATAAATCAATTGGTTGTAAATAACAAAATATCGCATGGCTAACAATATACGGTTTTTTATATGTTACTGGTGATTTGCTAATGCACAGGCCCTCTGGATCTAATAATAGGCCCTAATTACTGGACCACGTTCCTTAGCTACGAAACTAGAAAAGAAAATCACAAGTGTTTATTGAGATTCGAGCAGTCGAACAGATCATCAATAATCAGCTACGCTAATTACAACGGTACGAAGGAAACTGAGGTTCATCTCATAATCATCGTTATTAATCAAACACGTAGCAGCAGTGTCCTTGAGTTCCTAATGTAACGCTATACCACTATCGATGTATGAAAGCTTCAGAACTGTAGTAAAACATGTCCACTAATATCGATTTTGAGAGAAAGAATTGAAAGATAATCCACTCGAATTACGAGGGCGTGCTGAAAATAAGTACTTCCGATTTTTAATGCGAGAAGACTTAAATACTTTTAGATAAAAAAATCGTCAGCAACATTCTATATCTTTATTCTCCATGTCTACATATTTGCAGCCCTCTACCGCTAAGTAGCTTCGAACTGTAGCGTGTAACGTCGCTGTGTGTAACGTAACTGTGTCGGTGGTTGGGGAACAGCGTGCTTTAACCGAATTTCGAATTTGAAGACTTCATCCATACACGGAGTACCCTCCCATCAGTATGACAATACCAGACCACACACTAGCGCTGAGACATCTGTAACAATGCGACGCCTCGGATTCACGGTCATCGATCATCCTCCATCCAAACCCCGCTTGGCAAATTCCGATTTTTCAAAACACATTCGAGCACTTCACTTTAATAGTGACGAACCGGTGCAAGCAGAGGTGAGGTTGTGGCTCTGTCAAGAAAGGAAAATATTCTTCAGTTGCATCAACACACTGGTGTCTCGTTGAGAGAAATATGTTCGTCGCTGGGGTGACTACGTTGAGTAATAAATACTTGGAAATTAAGAGTGAATATATAGAATCCAGGGAAAAATTTGAGTATATCTAATTTAAATGATATACCTAGTGTTCCAGATATACTCCCATCGGAAGTCAAGTGTGCTCTAGATAACATGAAGAAGGGAACAGTGCTGGGTGATGATGAGCTCAGCGTTGACATCCTCAAACTGGCAGGAGAGGTAACAATAAATCACTTGGCAAAAGTATTTACTTCCTGCCTGCACTATGCTTCAATCCCACTATCGTGGAACAAGGCTAAGATTATTTTGATACACAAGAAAGGAAGTATTCACAATATTAAAAACTACCGTCGTATCAGCTTGCTCTCAATTTTGTACAAAATTTTCACAAAGATCTTGCTAAACCGAATTAGTTCCACCCTAGACTCAGCCCAATGTATAGAACAAGCTGGATTCCGAAGCAATTTTAGCACTATTGACCACATTCTGACCGTTAGTGAAGTGATAAGCAGAGCGAATGAATACCAACTGCCTCTCTAAATTGCCTATGTTAACTTTGAAAAGGCATTTGACTCCGTTAGCCACGTAGCTGTCCTCCAAGCTTTGAGTGAGCAAGGAGTGGGAGCAACATACATTGAAGTGCTCAGGAAAATCTACGAGAATTCTTCAGCTTATGTTAACATCGGCGAATCAACTCAAGAATTCCGCATCATGAGGGGTGTCAAGCAAGGCGATCCCATCTCCCCAAAACTGTTCTCTGCTGTATTGGAAATGGCTATGTCAAAGCTGAGCTGGGAAGGTGAGGAATTAGAATTAATGGAAGAAGGCTTACCAACTTGACATTTGCTGATGATATTGCCTTACTGGCCAAAGA
The DNA here is from genome assembly GCF_021461385.2 of Schistocerca piceifrons. Classification (NCBI taxonomy): domain Eukaryota; kingdom Metazoa; phylum Arthropoda; class Insecta; order Orthoptera; family Acrididae; genus Schistocerca; species Schistocerca piceifrons. Next base: position 906,182,157 of record NC_060138.1, read on the forward strand.
CTTCGCAGAGCTCCAAAACTTAGTTACATATCTTGCTTCGGAATGTCAGCTGGTTGGCTTGAACATGAACCTTTCCAAAACAAAAGTAATATCCAACAAATGGGTCCCAGCTGGAGATGTGAAAGTCAAGGACAGTCTACTAGAAGAGGTCAGTGAATATGTCTACCTTGGTCAGATTATAAATATGAAGGGAGACATAAGGCCAGAAATCTATCGACGCATCAAGCTTGGCTGGCAAGCATTTGGGAAGAATTCAAAAGTATTCAGATCAAAAATGCCAGTAAATCTGAAGAAAGCGGTACTTGATCAATGCATTCTTCCTGTGATGACATATGGCTGCGAGACATGGACACTGAACTCATTCACAAAAGGGAAACTTAGGACAGCACAGAGAGCCATGGAGAGATCAATGCTGGGCTATACAAGAAAGGACAGGAAAAGGGCAGATGACATCCAGTCTGTGACAAAGGTTAATGACATCTTAGAGAGAGTAGGTTCCTTGAAATGGCAGTGGGCTGACCACGTTGCAAGAAGAAAAGACAACAGATGGACGAAGATAGTACTGGAGTGGAGTCCGAGAGAGCACCGGAGGCCTAGATGAAGACCACCAGACAGATGGGACAAAGACATAAAGAAGATCGCTGGTAACACCTGGCAGAGAACTGCCCAAGACCGTCCCACTTGGAGAAGACTTCTGAAAGCCTACCTGAATCCACGACTCGAAGAGGCCACATCATCTAATGATTGAATTGGCTGATGATGATGATGATGATATAGAATGTTAATAACGTTTGCCTGATTTAAATTTTTTTAAAGAATTTTCACATAATAAAATCAGAGTCGTTAGCTTCCAGCACATCCTTCAAATTAACCGTCTAATTTAAATCATATTTATAGTTCAGATTTGTTTAACAAATGTTTAAATGGACTGTGGTGCTATGTTACATCCAGTAAGTACAACTACTATGTATAACAGTACTCATTAACATTTTAGCCGTAAACAATATTGATTCATCATCATTGTCACTCAGTAAACTGATTTACCTGGAGAGTGTTCAAATGTACTGGAAATTTGTTGAAGTACGCACGATGCATTAGTGGCATGTGTGACAAAAGTTATTTCACATTCATTTACTCTGGGTACTTGTCTTTGGAATGATAAAGTAAATCTAGATGCACAATTTATAGAGTCTGCAGAGGTCTTCTTGGTCCTTTCTTTTCAAATTAATCTCTCGAAATGAAATATAGAATTCGTTGAAAGTTTCTTTGAATTTAATTACTGAGAGCGAACTTTGAACAAATTTCAGCCATAATATATTCTTTGCAACAGACGGGCTGCCTTTATTTGTACACTTTTCTGCTAGTTACGGAGTTTTCCACGGTTTTAGTGCTATTAATTCGTTTCCTAGACTGTCAATTTAGGCTTATTCTCTTTGAATAGTCTAGTCTAGTCAAGAACATGACCTATTTTTGATGGAAGCATTTTTATGTTTCGGTTTTGTCCATCAGACAAGTCCAAAACAACAACTATTTTCTTGAAATTCCGCGCATGCTTCAAAAATCTATTAAAACTCAAATACGAGTATTTCTTTTTATTTAGAAAACGTTCGAATTGAAAGGATGCATCATGCATCTGTAATCACCATAAAACAAGAATATTGTGGATTGACACATAAAACAATTGCTTGTACTTCTGAGCAGAAAAGGTATAATGCCATCTGGCGGATGGAAATTTGACTATGGCCTTGGCTACGCACTACACTAAACTTGATTCACGTCAGGTTTAAACCCTCCAAACATGACTACTGACTGTCACTGATCGGTGGATATCTTCAGCGAACTTTAGTTTCGAGCTGTCACGAAATCTCTGCTGAAGCCCTTCGTACACTCCAGAGATGTGAGTGGTTCTGTTGACAGCTTCATCAGCGTGGAGGAACTCATCAGCAGCAGTAGCTGTCTGCGTGTGGCGTGCTTCTGGCACGCACACATGCACACAACGGCGTCGCTCATTAGTAATCTGCAGCCAACTAACGGCCGTCTGTTAATTGCTTTTCCTCTCTCTCAGTTGTATGTCGCGAGAAAAGCACCTCCAGGGTAAATGCGAAGTCACGTACACGGTCAGAACCGAAAGGTAACGATAACTGGAACGCACAACTAAAAGCGTACGGCAGAGGCCAGTACTAAATTAACAAATTAGAAAGGAGACTCTTAGCAGATTCCTATTGTCAAATTTGAGATTTTCTGTTGTTTCTTAGAAAAATCAGTTAATTTCGGTTCTGCATGAGACGAAAATATAGTGGTTGTCAGTGTGTATCTTCGCTCCGCAAAAGAAGCCGAGAAGCTAGGCATTTGCTTGATATAAATGATTCCTTGTTATCTCAGGTTGCTAAAGCCTGTCCTCCTTCATTAGTCGTCGTCATATCACTTTCTACATCTACATCTACATTTACATCCTCATGGATACTCTGCAAATCACATTTAAGTGCCTGGCAGATGGTTCTTGGAACCACTTTCACAATTCTCTATTATTCCAATCTCGTATAGCGCGCAGAAAGAACGAACATCTATATCTCTCGTACGAGCTCTGATTTCCCTTATTTTATCGTGGTGATCGTTTCTCCCATGGAGGTCGGTGTCAACAAAATGTTTTCTCATTCGGAGGAGTAAGTTTGTGATTGGACACTCGTGAGAAGATTCCGTCGCAACGAAAAACGCCTTTCTTTTAATAATGTCCAGGCCAAATCCTGTATCATTTCAGTGACACTAACTGACGTATCTCGCAGTAATAAAAACGTGCTGCCCTTCTTTGAAGCTTTTCGATGTACTCCGTGGGTCCTATCTGGTAAGGATCCTACACCGCGCAGCAGTATCTTAAAAGAGGACTGACAGGCGTAGTGTAGGCAGTCTCCTTAGTAGGTCGGTTACATTTTCGAAGTGTCCTGCCAATAAAACGCAGTCTTTGGTTATCCTTCCCCACAATATTTTCTATGTCTTCCTTCCAATTTAATTTGTTCGTAATTGTAATTCCTAGGTATTTAGTTGAATTTACGGTCTCTACATTTGACTGATTTATCGTGTAACCGAAGTTCAACGGATTCCTTTTAGCACTCATGTGGATGACCTCATACATTTCGTTATTTAGGGTCAACTGCCAATTTTCGCACCATTCAGATATCTTTTCTAAATCACTTTGCAATTTGTTTTGATCTTCTGATGATTTTATTAGTCGATAAACGATAGGGGTATCTGGAAACAACCTAAGACGGCTGCTCAGATTGTCCCCAAGTCGTTTATATAGATGTGGAACAGCAAGGGGCCTATAACACTACCTTGGGGAACGTCAGAAATCACTTCTGTTTCGCCGGCCGGTGTGGCTGAGTGGTTCTAGGCGCTTCAGTCTGGAATAGCGCGACTGCTACGGTCGCAGGTTCGAATCCTGCCTCGGGCATGGATGTGTGTGATGTCCTTAGGTTAGTTATGTTTAAGTAGTTCTAAGTTTTAGGGGACTGATGACCTCAGATGTTAAGTCCCATAGAGCTCAGAGCCATTTGAGCCATCACTTCTGTTTTACTCGATGACTTTCCGTCAGTTACTACGAACTCTGACCTCTCTGACAGGAAGTCACAAATCCAGTCACATAACTGAGGCGATATTCCATAAGCACGAAATTTCACTAGAAACCGCTTATGTGGTACAGTGTCAAAACCCTTCTGGAAATCTAGAAATATGGAATCGATATGATTCTTTTCAATACTGCCCGATAAAAACTCCCTCTAGATCTTTCCACGGATAACAGTCTTCATTGATATGATTTCACATTACTTTGGCATCTACTCTAATGTAGTCGTGTTCTAGTCACCTACATTGAGATCGCCAGCTCTTTCTTTTCTTACGTCTTTTTATCTCCCTTCGTTCTTCGTCCGCCTACCACCCATTATCCCGACTTCACATCCATTTTCATTGCAGTCATAACTTTGTCTTCCACACAAGCCTGGTCTCTGATGCTTTTCTTTCCTGTCCCGCCATAATAATTTGCAACATGAATCTCTCTGTCTTCCTTTGAGAGAACTTCAGGTTCCAAAACATTTTCGCCTTAGAAGTTCTTGTGTCAAGAACATATGCAGCGTGGCAAAAAAGTTAAGACCCCGAAGATATAGTTGTACTAATCTTCGTAGGGTATGTAAATTATTAGAAAGGGAAATGTCTTTTACAGGTTGAGACTGCAGCAGAGTGTATAAGAGTTGTTCACGTCTAGTTTCGTTACCAGCCCTGATTGTGTTGTATGAAGGGGCGCAGACAGTTCCAGGTGTTGACTGTTCGCTGTGAAGGATATGCAAACGTTACATATCCATACGAGACAGCGTTATCAGCACTTGACTGAGTTTGGAAGGTGCTTTGGAAGATGCCTCATTACAGCTCTCCATTTCAACATCTTTTAGAATCGTGCAATTTACAGAGCTGTCGGTTATTCGGATGTGACTTGGTCCTATGGTGGACCGCATGGGAGCGTAACGGCTGGCATCCTCATCAAGGTTTGGGACGACCATGTCTGATCACTACAAGGGAGTGCCGCCGTACTGTACACCCAGCGTACTTAGCCTCCTCACCTATGCGCCCGCCATCCGAGAACAAATAATTGACTCTCTGAAATATTCTCTGTGATCCCGTACTATTGATCGGAGACTAGCAAACAGCCGGGTTAGAGAAATACCGCACCACGCATGTACACCATGATGCAACTCCTGGCGTCATGGTGTGTGGAGCCATCGGGTACGACATCGGGTCACGGCTGGTGATTCAGAGAACACTAATGGCACCACAGTAAGTCACGATAATGCTTCGACTTCATATTTTATCTCTCATGCGATAGTATCGTGGCGCCATTTTTCAACAGGACCATGCTCGTCGACTTGTCACGTGTTTCTATGAACGTTTGCGCGATGCTGAAGTACTCCCGTGGCCTACGAGATCCCCAGATCCATCCCTTGTACAATGTGTGCAAGACGAGCCCCAGAAGTAAACTGCATCCCAGTGTCAGTAATTAGTATATCAAGAACCAACTACAACAGGTGTGGCCCAGCTTGCCAGAGGAGAGGATATAACGGCTTTATAGCACCCTTACAAATCGAATCGCATGTATCCTGCCCAGGACGTCCCACTGATAAGTGGGCCCTCACTCCCTACTTGTTTGGATATCTGATTAGATTTCGTAATCACTGCAGAAACATGAAATACCCCGTGTAATCGCGAGGTACCATTTCGTTTCTCTCTCCTCCTGGAAGCTTCAGTCCTTTTGACAGACAGTATATGTCGAAACTGGAAGTACACATAGACTATGCAGCTCACAGGCACATCAAAAGCTTAGTTTGCCAAAACGCACTCCAGGTCTACTTAATTTGCTGTGCTGTCCATCCAGTCACCTTGTTCTAAAGCTTCATGCTAACCTGTGAGAAAACTTAATGGACCTGTTTGCGCTATGATTTGTCAACAGCGAAACCTAGCGCAGAAGGCCACGGCAATGGTGTTAGCATGTTTCTACGTCCCCGTCCACAACCTCACTGACTGTCTCCCTGCTCGTCTCGGAGCGGTCTGCACTGCTAAAGGAAGATAGTCGCATTATTGTGATTGGACAGTGTATACAGGGTGGTCCATTGATCGTGACCGGGACAAATGAAATAAGAGTCAAACGAATAAACTACAAAGAAGGGAAGTTGTCTAGCTTGAAGGGGGAAACCAGATGGCACTATGGTTGGCCCGCTAGATGGCACTGCCATAGGTCAAACGGATATCAACAGCGTTTTTTTTTATATAGGAACCCCCATTTCTTACTACAAATTCGTGTAGTACCAAAGTAATATGAATGTTTTAGTTGGACCACTTTTTTCGCTTGGTGATAGATGGCGCTGTAATAGTCACAAACATATGACTTACAATTTTAGACGAACAGTTGGTAACTGAGAACGCATGCTGTTACAGCATGATTACCTGTAAATACCACATTAATGCAATAAATGCTCAAAATGATGTCCGTCATCCTGAATACATTTGGCAATATGTGTAACGACATTCCTCTCAACAGCGAGTAGTTCGCCTTCCGTAATGTTCGTACATGCATTGACAATGCGCCGGCGCATGTTGTCAGGCATTGTCGGTTGATCACAATAGCAAACATCCTTCAACTTTCCCCACAGAAAGAAATCCGAGGACGTCAGATCCGGTGAACGTGCGGGCCATGGTATGGCGCTTCGACGACCAATCCACCTGTCATGAAATATGCTATTCAATATCGCCTCAACGGACATCCACCATGTTGGAAGTACATCGCCATTCTGTCATGCAGTGAAACATCTTGTAGTAACGTCGGTAGAACATTTCGTAGGAAATCAGCATACATTGCACCATTTAGATTGCCACCGATAAAATGGGGGCCAATTATCCTTCCTCCCATAATGCCGCACCATACGTTAACCCGCTAAGGTCGCTTATGTTCCACTTGTCGTAGCCATCGTGGATTTTCCGTTGCCCAGTAGCGCATATTATGCCGGATTACGTTCCCGCTGTTGGTGAATGACGCTTCGCGTGCAAAAAATCTGTCATCGTCCCGTAATTTCTCCTGTGCCCAGTGCCAGAACTGTACACGACGATCAAAGTCGTCGCCGTGCAATTCCTGGTGCACAGAAATATGGTACGGGTGCAATCACTGTTGATATATCATTCTCAACACCGACGTTTTTGAGATTCTCGATTCTCGCGCAGTTTGTCTGCTACTGATGTGCCGATTAGCCGCGACAGCAGCTAAAACACCTACTTGGGCATCATCATTTGTTGCAGGTAGTGGCTGACGCTGCATATGTGGCTGAACACTTCCTGTTTCCTTAAAGAACGTAACTATCCGGCGAACGGTCCGGACACTTGAATGATGTCGTCCAGGATACCGAGCAGCATACATAGCACACGCACGTTGGGCATTTTGATCACAATAGCCATACATCAACACGATATCGACCTTTTCCGCAATCGGTAAACGGTCCATTTTAACACGGGTAATGTATCACGTAGCAAATGCCGTCCGCACTGGCCGAATGTTACGTGATACCACGTACTTATACGTTTGTGACTATTACAGCGCCATTTACCACAAAGCGAAAACAAACTAAAACATTCATATTTCCTTACGTACTACACGAATATGTAATAAAAAATGGGGGTTCCTATTTTAAAAAACGCAGTTGATATCCGTTTGACCTATGGCAGCGCCATCTAGCGGGCCAACTATAGCGCCATCTGGTTTCCTCCTTCCAGCTAGATGAGTTTCGTTTTTGCAGTTTTTTCGTTTGATGCTTATTTCGTGAGATAATTGGCCCGGTCTCGATCAATGGACCACCCTGTATCAAATGAATTTCGAACTATATTCGAGATCAGCCAGAATATCAAGCTTAGCATCATTAAGCAGTTAAGCGTTTAACAGCCTGTTAGAAAATCTCCGTAAAATCCGTTAGCAAGGCATTTTGATCATACAAATACGCACAAATTGTAATATATTGATCAGTTCCAGGGGACGTCACGCTAATACTTTGTAATGCAATTTACAAACTTGATAGTGGCCTTAGTTTGGCAAGGAAGAGTATCCACAAGTTCTTTCATGTACAACATACCCAGCTGGAGCCGTCCGTCAATAATTAGATCCCGCAGAGTTACCAAATTGCGCTCTCGTTCCTTGATGTGTCTCACACTATTGTCCAAACAGGTTGAGGCATTAGCCAAGAAGATCGGGTGATACAGCGGGCCAGTCTACAGGCGATAAGGGGCCCGAATCCCTGTCAAACCGGGAAGATGAGCGTGTTTAGCGTAGCCGTGTGAACACTGTTGTTGTCATACTGGGAGACAGGAGCGTCCATACCATACGCGCTACGAAGATGTAGAAGAAAAGGCAACATTTTACTACCAAGAATCTCGAAAAAACAACATAATGATTCTTTTCCATGGCAACCAGAGTGGCCCTAAGTTGTGGTATGAAAAACACGCGAAAAACATCACAGAACTGTCCCAGTTTGGTCGGAAAGTGGTTGTGATGGACTTGTATGTAGTGGCTTTGAAACCCGTTGGTATAAACATGGTGAGCTACTCGTCTTTCATTTCCGCTAGTGGAATGAAAATCATCGTTGATAATGATAACTAGACAGCTTTTCCTTTCTTGTTTTCATAATTACTATTAAACAAAAATCCAGTTAGGTACGCAAGACTGAAAGTTTATTACATTGTTTTAATTTTTTCAGATATCTGTTTATAAACAAGTGAATTTCCTTCGCGTTATTGATAAGTTTACACTGAATTGTTACTTTAACAAATATTTATCATAAAAGTTATCAGTACGTCGGTCTTGCAGTTCTGAATTAGTGAAGAAAAGACGATTTATCAACAAAGCTGCAGTTTATTTACTGTCTGACTGGTTTCGGGATTCTCCCCGTTTCACAAGCCATCTACTACAGAGAACAAAATTTGGTATCAGTGGATGTGTAGAACGTGGATAATAAAGGTGCCAGCGATAAAATGGTGCATATTTCTGTTTAGGAAATTGTTGGTGTGGGCGGTTCTGTTTATTCATCAACCTTAAACGAATTTCATATCTGCGTTAAAAGGTGTCAGAGATGAAGTTACGTCTTATTGTATCATGATAATTTGTGCGCATTACATATATTTTTCTTGATTGTGGCACATTCATTATCCAGCATGATGTGATAGCGTGACAAATGGTTGAAATGGCTCTGAGCACTATGGGACTTAACATCTGAGGTCATCAGTCCCCTAGAACTTAGAACTACTTAAACCTAACTAACCAAAGGACATCACAGACATCCATGCCCGAGGCAGGGTTCGACCGTAGCGGTCGCGAGGCTCCAGACTGAAGCGCCTAGAACCGCTCGGCCATAACGGCCGGCCCGTTAGCGTGACAACAATATTGCATGTACGATGGAGAATTTTTTCTTATTAGGTTACAAGTGTATACACAGTCTCCGTAATAGGTGGTCTGTGAAAATGGGCAAAGCCCGAAACTATACAGCCAGTCAATAAACTGCAGCTTTGGTGTTTAAATACCTTTCCTTCAAGACCTTGATCACTCTCCAAAAAGAACTACTAATTCAACAGGATATAAACATGGAAGAACACAGCGGTTTTGGTGATGAGTGCTGGGTATTGGTTATATTTGAAGTATTATAATGAGACTTTTTTAGGAGTTCTAAATATTACTTTGATTGAACGAAGTGTATTACATTGTATTTTGCTGCGCTTTCGTTAGCAACTGACTGTACGAGTAAGCAGTATTTTCGGAGTGGCAGAAATTTGTTTTCGGGTTGGGCTGTCATATAAATCAACCGTCCTAACGCCAAGTATTCCGCTTCAAGATGACTGATGCCTTGTCTAGTGAGCTCATATACCACACGATTGTACTGAACTTTATGTTCGGATAGACATTATGCTAATATTGAACTTTTTATTGTCTCTTTTTGTTATTCTCCATTGCTCTCACCCGTTCAGAAAGACTTTAGAGGACAATTAACTTGCTTCCCGTATTATTGCAAGTGCATAGAACCATACGTCTTGTTCTAGTTTTTCTCTTAAATGACCTGCTTTGTTTAATCTGTTTTCTCAAGCTCACAAGCATGGTTTAGCAAGCCTCTTAAAAAAGCCAGAAAAAATATTTGTTTCGTGAACAACTCATCTTACTTCTCCACATACTCTCCGTTGAGCGATAGGCACTTGGTCCAGCGATCCTCCAGCTTTTTCATGCCATCGGAAAAATAGGTCCTCTGCATAATACTCGTTGACTGCAGTAATGACTTCCTTATTTGACAAAAATTATTTTCCCAGGAAGCCGAACTTTCAAGTTAACTAACAGAGAGAACTCGCTTGGGGCTAAGTCCGCCGAATAGGGTGAATTATAAAGAACCAATTCAAAGCCCAATTCGTGCACTTTCGCATTTGTTATCACTGATGTGTGGGATGTAGCATTATCCTTGTGAAAGAGCACACTTCTGCGCGCCAACCAAGGTCTCTTTTCAACCAAAGTTTCAAACGGTCCAGTAATGATCTATAACGGGGTCCATTATTGTTCTACCTTTTGTAAGTAATCAATAACGATTATCCCTTGCAGACCACAGAAAACAGTGCCCATCACTTTACCAGCTGACAAAAATGTCTTTGCCTTCTTCGGTTTACTATTACCAGCCTTTGTCCGTTATTCTGACTGCTGTTTTGACTCTGGCGTATGATGATCGATCCATGTTTCGTCAATTGTCAGACATTGATGCAAAAAATCTTGCGGATTGCGATTAAACGTGGCCAGACATTGTGTGAAATGATGTGCCGGGAGTGCTTTATTTTGACTATGAGTAATTGCGACACCCCCTACCACACAGCAGGGTATTATGCACTCGTTCAGTTGAGATACTACTAGCTCAGCAGTCTCACAATTTTTATTCGGCAGCCTTGCGGAATCATGTCAGCCATTTTGTCAATGATTTCCTTTGTTTTGAGTTCAGCTGGATGCCCCGAGTTTCGATATGTGTTACACTCCAACCCTTCAAATTAAAATGTTTAACAACATCAAGGAACTCGGTTTTCACCATTTCCTGCCGCAGTCGACACACTGACCTATTCAGACGGCTGTCAACAATGAACTGTACGCTGTACATTGCTGAAATTCTTTATACGATCATTGGAATAAACAACATTACCAACCATGAAGGAGCAACAAAACGTTCCATTCTTTCATGAAAATTTACGAGACTTGCCAAACCACCCTCCTGCGTAGTATAACGCCTATTAAACAAAGCAACAAACTTTAAGGTGGCAAAACCAATGGAAGAGATTATAACAAATCAGGTAAGCAAAGAAAAGTAAACACTGCATTTTGACGGCCGGAGTGGCCGAGGGTTCTAGGCGCTACAGTCTGGAACCGCGTGACCGCTGCGGTCGCAGGTTCGAATCCTGCTTCGGGCGTGGATGTGTGTGAGGTCCTTAGGTTAGTTAGGTTTAAGTAGTTGTAAGTTCTAGGGGACTGATGACCTCAGAAGTTGAGTCCCATAGTGCTCAGAGCCATTTTTTGAAACACTGCATTTTGTTGATAACATTGAATGAAAGCAAAATAAAAATAAACATAATACAGGTAGATGATAAATTAGGAAGAGAAAGAGATAGTAGGATCAGGAGTTAGAGAAAAACCGCAGAAGAAGATGGTGGTCGATATGCAGCGAGTCCAACTCTTTGTGTGATGCTTTAACGTGCCTGCCTTATCGTCGTTCAGGTAGCGACTAAATAATTCAAGAGAAGGGAACGAACTGATTAGTGAACAAACCTCAGACGGCTAACATTTGCAGTGGGCACTACCTGTTCCCGAGTCCGTAACGACCCGTGGATGGTGGCGTAGGCATTCGACCTGAACAAACAGCCGCCCGCCGCAAGCGCGTCCATTACGGTGTCACGTGTTTTAGTGTAGCGGCGTGGCCAGGAACGCGTGTCATTACGGCCGCCTCGTCCCCTCTTCCCAGCCTTTAAAGGCTGCTGTTTGCCTGCGCCCCTGACGCGTTACATAGTAACGACGTATTACTCTAATTGGGTTTCCCTGGCAACGGCGAGGGAAAAAAATGGAAAAAAAGAAAACGTTAGGGAAAAAGAAACGCTCCCCACGCAACTTCATCAGAGTCTTACTCTGACTTGGGACCTTACCATAGCCTCTGAACTCTGCTTTATCTGAGTGCAATGAAAAACTCGGAAAGTCTGCAGATCTAATTATGACGTGTGACTGTATTCACACACACTTGAGGTCACCTATGACGTGGCAGTAGAGTAGGATGGTTAAGCTTCAGTGTTGGACTGAAAGGAAGAAAAACTGGCAATGATCAACAAGGCCTGTGATAGCACCTCTACTGGATTATGCACGAACTAATCGCGAATTATTGCGGATGTGATTCCTCTTGAGGATAGAAATTGATTAGCTTCGATTTTTTGAAATTTGGAATATACTCGTATTTCGGTAAAGAAAGGCGTTAGTTTATTTGCAGTGAGACGTTATTAAGTGGTTGAAATGGTAGGGACCTACAATCTAGGAATGATAGGGTGCTAAATACAAAAAAAGGAACTTTGAACATTTTTATTTGCTACAGAGGCCACATTTAAGATTACATTTATATCTACATGTACATCTCTACATCTACAGCATTGGTCTGCAATTCAAAATCAAGTGCCTTGCAGAGTGATCAGTGGACCACCTTCCAGCTATTTCTCTACCACTCCACTCTCGAACAGCACGCGGGAAAAACAAACTCTTCGACCCTTCTGTGCAAGCTCTGATTTTTCTTACTTTATTATGACGATCATTTCTCCCTATGTAAGTGGGTGCACCCAAAAGATTTTCGCAATCGGAGGAGTAAGTTGGTGATAGAAACTTCATTAGGAGATCGTGCTGCCACGGAAAACGCCTTTGTTTAATGGTTGTCACCCCAATTTGCCGTATCATGTCCGTGGCAATCTCTCCCCTATTTTGCGATATTACAAAACAAGCTGTCCTTCCTTCAACTTTTTCGATGTCCTCCGTTAATCGTTTCTGATTAGGATCTCACACCGTGCAACAAGGACGCACAAGTGTAGTGTAGGCAGTCTCTTTATTTCAGCTGTTGCCTTTTCTATGTGTTCTTCGCTTTCCTCACAACATTGTGTACATGATCGTTCCAATTTATGTTATTTGTAATTGTTTTCACTAATTATGTAGTTGAGTTCACTGCCTGTAGATTTGTGTCATAAAAATATAGTGAATTTTAAAATCAAACAAATTCTTTGAACATTAAAACATTTAAAATATCACTTCAGGGTTACATGCTGGAACTCACAGTAGTTTTGCCCTATATGATATTGATAGTACAAGGACCACCATGTGCATATAAAATCTTTCATCATAAAGGAATATACAACAGTTCTGTAGAGGCTTTAAAATAAGGAGAACATTAGCAAATCAAGAAACCTAATAATTCACAAGAGTAATCAAGGACAACGCCAAATAATGCACAAATAGATAGATTACTCAAAGCAAGTTAACTGGCTCGAGCTCGGATCATGCCCCAAATGGCTGCTCCATTCAGTACAGATCCTAAAACATATACACAGAAAATACGTTGAATTTGCATAAGCAAAAACAGCACACTGGTCCTCGACCATGACACCGGAGATGACGACAGACAATTGAGCCTATTTGACTCAGAAATGCAAGTTAACAGAGTGAAGTTTATGTAACCAAATAATTTACAACACAGACAATGACCTTTAACTGCCGATGAGAAAGACAAAAGGCAGCTAAAGCTCAAGAGAGTGCACACCAGTAATTCAGATTAATATCAAGACTATCAGACAAAAAATTAAAAATACTTAAATTTAGAAACATAATCACCAATAGTATTAGTCAGAACCAAGGTTAAAAGACAATAAAATAATTAAGATACCTTAGTGCCGGTAAAAGCAAGTCTTTGTCCACCGTAACAAGACAAAATGTATCGAATAAATCTTTAACTCAGGTGTGTCCTTATTACCGGGATGAAGATTGATGTTTAGGGCTTCGGGCAAAACAGCGGCCAGCAGGGCAGGCGAAATCAGCTTAAGCAAGAACACCAAACGTGATTCAGTAATAATGAACAGAGGTTTTCGCTAACTGCGGCGGGCACTTCACCGCACACGAGAAATGGTGCTTATCCAGGCCTGTGGGAATTACTGACGGTGTAAGTAGTCACATCCCGTAGCGACAGACACCCTCCTCAAAGTAAATGTCGGTCATCCAAATGCAGCGAGAAGATCCTTCACCGCTAGCGAGCACCGGTCGGGAGCGCAGTTCCTCCTTGACAGACAGTCAACCCTCAGGAGACAGACTTCAAGTCTCAGCTGCACGATCGCTTAAACCTCACTCGAGACGACACAAGAGCGCACCTGTATAGACACCGCAGAAACGATAGCTAGGTACCGGAACTCCACAAGCAAAGGTATGGATACCAGCGCGCCCAAGGATCAGTGGTATATGCCGTAACGTTTTGTTCTGTTTCACCGGCATATGTAGGAGCTTTTGCGGTTTACATTAGATTAAATTGGATTCAGTTTTCATTCCATAGACCCAAAAATGAGATGACTCCTGTGGGGGTGGAACAAGTCAGGAAGTATACTATAAAAACTTAATACAGGGTGTTTCCAAAAGAATATACGTGTTTCGAATGCATAAATTTATTAAACTTTAAGACATACGAATATGAAACTTTACACACATATTTATGAACCTCTCAAATTCAGATTAAAGATGTTCAATATGTCCTCCATCAGCGCCACGAACAGTATCACATCGATACTCAAATTCCTCCCATTCCCGTGCAAGCATGTCCTTCGTCACTTATGTTATGGCAGTACCGATCCGGTTCTTCAGCTCTTCCAGATTCTGTGGGAGTGGTGGTACATAAACGTTGTCTTTAACGAAACCTCACAGGAAGAAGTCAGATCCGGCCAGGGTGGCCGAGCGGTTCTAGGCGCTACAGTCTGGAACCGCGCGACCGCTACGGTCGCAGGTTCAAATCCTGCCTCGGACATGAATGTGTGTTTATAGGCTGCATTGGACATGACCGGCAGGCTTCAGACTGCTGCATTTAAGGGGGAAGTTACGTAGGGGCTACCAGTGACGAAAGATATGGTACATCTCGTACCTCTCGAACCTCTTGGTCAGCCCGATGTGACTCCCCCTTCATATGAGCTGTATCTGACAGGTACGTTCTTGCTCATGGTGAATGGCGGCCAGTGATGGATTCACATATACGGATAAGCCAAAACATTATAACCACTGCCCATTCGCGACGTTGGATGCCGCCTGATGGCGTCACGGGCACCTGACGCAGTCAAAATGGTTCAAATGGCTCTGAGCACTATGGGACTTAACATCTGAGGTCATCAGTCCCCTAGAACTTAGAACTACTTAAACCTAACTAACCTAAGGACATCACACACATCCATGCCCGAGGCAGGTTCGAACCTGCGGCCGTAGCTGTCGCGTGGTTCCAGACTGAAGCGCCTAGAACCGCTCGGCCACTCCGGCCGGCTGACACGGTCAAGGAAAGCGTGTAAGCGCAGTATACAAGGAGGGGAGGTGACCTTAGCGAAGATATCTGTTGAAAATAGGTGCCGGCCGCGGTGGTCTAGCGGTTCTAGGCGCTCAGTCCGGAACCGCGGGACTGCTACGGTCGCTGGTTCGAATCCTGCCTCGGGCATGGATGTGTGTGATGTCCTTAGGTTAGTTAGGTTTAAGTAGTTCAAAGTTCTAGGCGACTCATGCCCTTAGAAGCTAGTCCCACAGTACTCAGAGCCATTTGACGAAGTCAGAGGGTGTCAGATCCGGTGACCGTGAAGTCCAACTCAGACTACTACGTATCCAGCTCCTTGACGACCAATCCAACGATTCGGTAGAGTTTCATTCAGATAATGTCCGCCCCCGGTAGCTGAGTGGTCAGCGCGACAGAATGTCAATCCTAAGGGCCCGGGTTCGATTCACGGCTGGGTCGGAGATTTTCTCCGCTCAGGGACTGGGTGTTGTGTTGTCCTAATCATCATCATTTCATCCCCATATACGCGCAAGTCGCCGAAGTGGCGTCGATTCGAAAGACTACCACCTGGCGAACGGTCTACCCGACGGGAGACCCTAGTCACACGACATTTTATTCAGATAATCATGCACTTGGCGGCTCCAATGATGGGGTGCCCCGTCTTGTTGAAAAATGAAGTTGTCTTCGTGCAGCCATGGAAACAACAAGTTTTGTAACATAGCGAGATACTGCTGATCGTTGACCGTATTTCCATTAAAGAAGAAAGGGCCGTAAACGGATGATCGGGATATCGCACAAAACACATTGACTTTGGGCGGATCTCGTACATGTGCAGTGGCTGCATGTGGATTCTGTAGGTCCAAAATTTGAACATTGTGTTTGTTTACCTGACCACTAACATGGAAAGTCGCTTCATCACTGAGCACGATGCGCCGTGCTAAAGTGTTATCGTTGTCAATAGTTTCAAGAATCACGTTACAAAATGACACACGTTTGTGTTTGTCATCAGGATGCAGAACTTATAACAGTTGTAATTTGTACGGATTCATAACCAACCGACATCTCAAAACACGCCAAATTGTTGATGTAGACACTTGTAATCCCGACTTGCGCGTACGACTTGATTTTGAAGGACTACATTGGAAAGCAGTTTGAATTTGTGCAACTTTTTCTTCAGGAACATGAGGGCTGCCGGGCTTCTTTCCTTTACATACACATCCTGTATCTAGAAACTGTCGGTACCATCTGCGAATGTTCCACCCATTCGGAGGATCAATTTTGGTACCTCAGCCTGAAACGTCTTTGCACTGTAATCACGCAACTGCATTCCGTAAACTCAAGAGCACAAAATGCTTTCTGCTGCGGAGTAGTCATTTTTAGACTATAATGGTTACCGAGCAAAAGAGAAACAACTGACATCTAGCGGATGTTAATATAAACTAGACTATGTATTTGTTTCTCCGAAGCCGAGCCGAGGCAAAGCGATCGATAGTTTGGACAAAATAAGATTTTGTAAAACGTATATTCTTTTTGAAACAGCCTGTACATTTGAATTACACGGAAGCGCCAAAGAACTGGTACACGCATGCGTATTCAAATACAGAGATATGTAAGCAGGCAAAATACGGCGCTGCGGTCGGCAACGCCTATTTAAGACAAAAAGTGTCTGGCGATGGGACACAGCATCTCCGAGGTAACGATGAAATGAGGATTTTCCCGTTTCTACCATTTCACGAGTGTAGCGTGAATATCAAGAATCCGGTAAAACATCAAATCTCCCACATCACTGCGGCCAGAAAAAGAGCCTGCAAGAACGGGACCAACGACGACTGAAAAAAATCGTTCGACGTGACAGAAGTGCAACCTTTACGCAAATTGCTGCAGATTTCAATGCTGGGCCATCAAGAAGTGTCATCGTGGGAACCATTCAACGAAACGTCATCGATATGAGCTTTCAAAGCTGAAAGACCACTCGTGTACACTTGGTGACTGCACGACGCAAGGTTTTACATCTCGCCTGGGCCCGTCAACACCAACATTGGACTGTTGATTGCTGGAAACTGATTGGACAAGTCTCGTTTCAAATTGTATCGAACGGATGGACGTGCACGGGTACGGAGACGACCTCATGAACCCACTTTTCAAGCTGGTGGAGGCTCTGTAATGGTGTGGGTCGTGTGCAATTGGAGTCATATGGACCATGATACATCTAGATTCGGCTCTGAAAGGTGACACGCACATGAGCATCCTGTCTGATCACCTGCATCCGTTCATGTCCATTGTGCATTCCGACGGACTTTGGAAATTCCAGCAGGACAATGAGACACCCCAAATGTTCAGAGTGTCTCCAGGAAGACTCTTTTGAGTTTAAATACTTCCAATGGCCACTAAACTGCCCAGACATGAACATTATTGAGCATATCTGGGATGCCTTGCGACGTGCTGTTCAGAAGAGATCTCGAACCCCTTGTAGCCTTACGGATTTATGGACAGCCCTGCAGGATTCATAGTGTCGATTCTCCCCAGGACTACTTCAGACATTAGTCGAGCCCATGCCACGTTGAATTCCGGCACTTTTTGCGTGGTCGCGGGGGCCCTACACGACATTAGGCGGGTGTACTAGTTTCTTTGTCTCTTCAGTGTAATACTGACTACCCTGGTCATTTGTAAAAAGATTGTCAAAATAGGTGAATACATTCCAGTAAAATGGAACTGCTAATATTTACAGCATTAATACACTGTCAGAATGAAACATAGTTATGCACTTTTAATAAATTTATCGTACACAAAATACCTAATCTTGATTGTTGTGACCAAGTGTTGTCAAAACGGAAATCTAACAGACATTTTTACTTAAGCTTGTCTAACAGTTCCTGTTAAGATGTCGATCTATAGAGTTGAAGGAGTTGCCTATAAAAAAGTCTTTCAAACCCTGTTTAAATTGCACTTTACCTGAAACCAAGTTTTTAATGACTGCTGGCAATTTACTGAAAATGTGTGTTCCTGAATATTGGTGCCCTTTTTGGAGCAAGGTAAATGATTTTAGGTCTTTATGTAGATCGTTCTTATTCCTAGTATAAAGGTTGCATGGTACGTGCTTTCCGCAAAGCCTTGGCAGGCACCCTCGACTTGAAAATGGCACCTGTATCTTTTGTGGAAGACGCCTACGACCGTTTGCATGAGCAAATATCGCTACAAAATTTCTGATTATTGATTAACTTTAAGTTGAAAGTTTGAATAACCTAACTGGAATGGTAACGGAAATAATACGTTGCTAGAGACAAATAATTTTATATAAAAACAAAATTTTATTTAATAAAATCGTGAAAATAACTGCTTGATCACCATTTTACTTAATGGTACGGTTACATGGAATGCTGGTGGCCGGTGGCCGGAAGGGCTCAGAGAGTCTGCACAGCGACTATTTGCCAACCTAACGGGGCCTGCTAACGCGCGGGGAACTTGTGTCTCTCTGGTCCAGTGCAGTCGCATTCTACTTGATGCAATGGTTGGCTAAACTGCACCTCCACATTCAGAGAACCCACAGCAGACAGCCCACGCACACGTTAGCAGACGACCCGCATTCACATTTGCAGATTATATTAAGAGTGATAATACAACGTAATTCCGGATTAAAATTCCATGAGTGTCGGAAGGGCCCCCAGGTGTGTTTTGAGCTTGTGGCTCTTGTAACAATCCATGCAGCGGCTCACATGCAGCCGTTACAAGGTATGGGTTAGAAACAGAGGTATATTACTTGCAACAAATTTCATTAAGGAATAAATGTACTGAGAAGGAGTGATTAGAATACAAAACTCCTTGAAAAGGTTTCTACATGATGTTCTTGAATTTACACCACAAATGAGTCTTATTACACGCTTTTCACTCTAAAAACTTTTGCTCGGTTTGACGAGTTACCCTAGAATATGATTCCGTGTGACATAATAGAATGAAAGTAAGCAAAGTGTTCAAGTTTTTCGTTTATATTTATATCTCGTACATCCGACATCATTCTTACTGCAAATACAGACCATTTTAGGCGCTTCGGCAATTCTGTGGTATGCCCTTTCCAGCTGGTTAGTATGGGACCTAACAGCACATGCTAAACTGCTGCTTGCAGAATGGGCAGAACGAGATTTTCAAGTATGCATGCCTCATCTTTTGGCTATTATTCCGATACGGCAAGTTATACAATTTCAAGCAATGGATACACATCTCTACGGTTTAGTCCATAGTCTGATGGGCCAAAACATCATGCCCGCTGGCCACCGCTACAGTCAGTACCACGTGGTGGCGTTGTGGGCAATTTTCTCGGTAAGGTAAGCATATATAAGCGGAGCAGAAACGAATGGCGAATCATTCTAGCAAATAGAAAAATTCACTGAACGGCTGAGATGATAATCTCGGAGATGGCGGAGCTGGTCGGCTGCTCGCGTGCCACTATCGTGAATATCAACGGAAATTTATCGAAGCACGGTGAAACCACGAGTAGGCACGAGATGTTAGGCATCCATGCGTCGACTAAGAACGTACAGGTCGCTCTGTAAAGCAAGACAGGAGGCGATCTGTGATATACTGCTTAAGCTGTTGCAGGCACAAGTGTTTCGGAGCACACCGTTCAAAACATGTTACTGAAGTTAGGGCTCTGCAGCAGACGACCTCTACGTTATCCCATGTTGACTCAACAATATAGTCAGTTCCGATATCAGTGAGCACAAAGTCGTCAATATTGGATTGCAGATAAGTGGAAATGTGTCGCTTGATCGAATGACTCAAGTTTTTTTCCGTACTATGACGGTAGTGGCCAGAGGAATGACTGTTCGAAACATGCACCGCACCATAGTCACAAGCATTTCGGGGCACTATTATGCAGTAGAGGTCATTCATCCCGTCTTCCGTGAGACCCATGGTAGTCATCGAAGGTCCCATGACATCTGTGAATTACGGAACTCTATTGTGGATCACTTGTGGCCCTTTATGCTAGTTATCTGCCCCTACCGCGATGCATCTTCCAGTACGGTAACTATCCATGTTACAAGGTCATAATTGTGATACAGTGGTCTGCGGAACATGATAATGAACTCACGTTGATATCTGGGCTACCAAATTCACCTCATCCAAACCCGATGAACACAACAGAGAGCTGTCGCGCGGCATCTCCGAGCCCACATCAACTACATCGATGGGAATTGTTTGACCTCTGCATAGACGTATAGTGCCCATATTTCCTGAAACATTCAAGGACCTGTCGAATCCATGGCAAAAAGATTCTAAAAGTTTGACCAATACGCTGTCACGCAGGTAGTGAATATATATATATACGTCCGTCCCATGTTATCGTTTTCCGACTCCTGCTAGAGTTTTGTGGACGAGCGTTTCACTAATATTATGAGTTGTCCATCGAGTTGACTACGTCCAGATGTGCAGCGATTCGCAGCGCCTTTAGAAACGCAACAGTAAATAAATACACAGATACACAGTCAATATCAGTTCATTATGTATTAATGGATTGCTGTAATTTCGTGTACTTCAGCGGCTGAATGGATTTAAAATTGTTGGACGCTAAACAGTATGGTTATTGGTGCCCTTTCTTGAAGCTCGTGGTACTGATGTATGAGTAGCTACTAAAGTTAAAACGGAAAACAGAGGCCGTTTAACTGCAGCCAAAGTCATAGAAAATTTCACACACAATATTCAGCGATTCTTAACGTCTCAAATGGTTCAAATGGCTCTGAGCACCATGGGTCTTAACATCTCTGGTCATCAGTCCCCTAGAACTTAAAACTACTTAAACCTAAGTAACCTAAGGACATCACACACACCTATGCCCGACGAAGGATTCGAACCTCGATCGTAGCAATCGCGCGGTTCCGGACTGAAGCGCCTAGAACCGCTCGGCCACACCAGCAGGCTGTGACGATGCTATGCTGATTGTATTTATATGTTTTGACGATGCCATTACGGCCGTATCACTTGAGGACATGGTGCAAAAAAGATCTGAAGATGGTCATTACAGACTGCAACCGGTTATCGTCTAAAGAATTCATTTGTGATCAGAGACTGGAATAAAAAAGCGTTCGTAACGCCTTCATACGTTAACAGTATTAACAAACCATTGGATGGTATTATGAAGTCTGGTTGACCGCGGAAATAATAGGGTGAGCCCATTTGAATTGGGCGATAATCCTGATGTCACACAAAATGTCAGTAATTTCATTCGTATTCTTTCCTCTTCGCCTAAAATCGAGGGTAATCCCCTCTGTACATCAAAGGCTTCTCTTCTATGAGCGTACAAAACAAACGGAGTTGAAACATTTTACACCGTGAATGTGACGCCGCAAGCACTGCATTCCGGTGGACAGTCACGCCGCAAGAGTTACTCATGTCATTGGGCATTGTCCGATACGAGGTCGCGTGAGAACCATTTCGTCCGCCCCTAGAATGAGTATTGCCTGAGATTGGGAGACATGGTTCGTGTCAAGGGAATTACCCTGTTGGCTTGCGTGAGAAGGAGTCTTGACCTGGCTGTAATGTTAAATCCCTTGTTACAAAGGGTAAGGATTGGAAAGTGACTTGAAGTAATCTCAGCTAAAAGTGATTTGCGACTTCTGAATTTATTCAAAAAACGGTTTCAGTTCTTGCTCTACTGGCCTTGAAGTAGTTGTGCACGCGAAGATCATAATGATATTTGGTTTGCAGGATGCTCAACAGCTCGGTTATCAGCGCCCGTACAAAGTCCTAATCTTTTCACTGTCCAGTCTCACCACTTTCCCGGAATATGATGAAATGATGAAGACAAAACAAACACCGGAGAGAAGAAAATTCCCGACCTGGCCGAGAATCGAAAGCGGCACCCCATGATCCAGAGGCAGCAACGCTAGTCACCAGACCACGAGTTCCGGAGTACTTACGAAGCGGCTAAGTCTTACTGCAGAGACGGTGACTACCTAGCACCGGTCCGTCTGCTATGAAATGAGACTGTCAGTATTAACTAATCCTATAGTCACTACACGGCACACAGAGTTTTCCAGCTATTCGCCTCTGCTTTCATTTAATGCGCTGATACACTACAGCTACTTCTGCCTAGCTCTGCTTGCTACTCTCTTGTTGCTGTTGTCTGCCTCTGCTGACTTCACTTAATTCTCCTGATTTCTCTTCTCGGAGCATCCTCATCCCGAGTTTTGTTCGACTTTCCACTTCTCCCCCACCTGTCCCTGACATGACGTGAGGCCGAAGGCCTCTCGCCACCTTATTGGCTCTAATCGTGCACTGCCCTTCAGTAATTTTCTAGAGGCCGGGTGGTGGGAGACCCGATATGGTCACAGACTGCGTTCTAAGACTGGCACTGGCTTTTCATGACGTATCGGTGTCCTTATCAAAGACGCTCTCTCTTTATCCCTATCGTCCCACACTCACTGTTTAGTCAGGGAATACTTGCCCCACCATTATTGTCGATAGGTCTACTGTGTACACTGTGGCTATGCCTATCAAAGGGTACTCTGGAACGTCCTTGTCTCACTCTGAGTTCGTAGCTTTTAGCGTTATTGCTATGTAGCTTTTAGCGTTATTGCTATACATGCCCGACATAGTGGATCGTCGCTGGCGCGCTGGCTGCCCTGTGACATTTCGTTCCCACGCCCTAAGACTTCTAATACTTAATGTTGCTTTTCTACAAGATTTGGCTGTTTTCTGTGGATACGACAAGTCTTGTAGTTCGAACGGAAGTGCACCATCGTCGAGTAGTTAGTTTGGACGACCGCAGCATGTTATTGGATACTTCCAACCACTGTCTTTCCCATTCAGTCAACTCCCTCTTTGTTACTCTGGCAGACTCCCCTCGATTCCCATGTGTCCAGAGCCCCACCTTCTGTCCTGCCTGTGCAGGGGGGTGGATAGTATCGTGGACTATCTGAACTGTTCTGTCTTCTGGGAACATTTGCTGAATAGCCTGCAGAGCACCAAGCGAGTCCGACCATCAAGAAGTCTCATGTGCTCCATTGCAATCTTGATCGCCCAGAGATCTACGTAGTACGTCGAGAAGTGGGTTGGTACTTAACAAGGCAAAAATGTTGCAGGCAAACACTTGACTATAAAGTGGATCATTACTGGCACTGTTTCCTACACTGACACACTTGTTGTTACATCAGTTTGTTTCCGGCGATCGTAGATATGTGTGTATGTGTTTGTGTGTGTTTGTGTGTGTGTGTGTGTGTGTGTGTGTGTGTGTGTGTGTGTGCACGCGCGCGCGCATGTCAGTGAACTATTGTCGATGAGCGTTTGATTCGTGATTCAGCTGCTTTACCCGGACGCCCAGTGAGCAAAGGATTGATTGTTTAATGTAGACACGTTCTTCTCGTTGTAGGTGTTTTAGATACAAGCATTACTCTGTTCTACTAGAATGTTTACGTACTCCGGTACAGTGATCCTACGGTACACGCCTGAGAACGGAGACGGAGCAAACAGCTGCACGTGCCTGCCCGTCATTGGAACAGGGCAATGATCTGTTGACAAGGAGAAACAATACACAGAGTACAATCTGTGATGAGCTCACCGCGGAGCGGAAGTTTCGCTTCTGTTGACGCGGGCGAATATTCGCAAACACGGCGCAGCTGTATCCATATTTACCGTCTGGGCAGTGGTAACGGAGCGTGGGCAGCGTCCATTTGCATTGCCTGTTATCCGCAGGAGCTCCTTCCCCTGCATCCTGTTACAGTTTGTTGGGCCACAGTATCGAATATGGCTGGGTTCTCTGCTGCAGCGAAAGGCGCGAAAGGACCTTACACGAATGCCTGAAACAATTAATCGTGAATAACTACGAGTTGGTATCCAAAAGATCTCGAAATTAGAATTTACGAATGAAATGGTTACTAGTGCACAAATACCGTAAGTGTCTATCCACACATTCTTCTTGAGTGAATGGGAGAAACGGCTGCGTGCTACAGGAGTTGAACAAAAAACACGGCGACAAAGACATACTTGAATGTAAATGCAGATACTAACCAAGCCTGCAGGTTGAGCTGTTGTAATTGACCACGAACAGCATGTGTGCAATGTACTCAATACGTCTCAAGTGTCAGAAGCGGTCACAAGAGTATTCTGTGTAGTTGTGGGTGTATTATAAGGGAGCTACGTGAATTCAAATGTGAGCAAATTATTGGTGCTCGGTGTGGTGGGTGCTTCAGTAAGCCGGCCTTGTGGACGAGCGGTTCTAGGCGCTTCAGTCTGGAACCGCGCTGCTGCTACTGTCGCAGGATCGAATCCTGCCTCGGGCATGGATGTGTGTGATGTCCTTAGGTTAGTTAGGATTAAGTAGTACTAAGTCTGATGACCTCAGATGTTGAGTCCCATAGTGCTTAGAGCCATTTGAACCATTTATTTGTTTCCATAACCTAGGAAGCCGAAATGTTTCGTCTTTCTAGAAGCACCGTATCGAGGATTTACACCGCATGCAGGTAAAGCAACTACTTATCTTGTGAATGTTGCAGTTCTTATTCCTTTATTTGATAAGAGTATTGGAGAAGGATTCTGCGTGATGCAAAACACCTTTGTCGTTTTGTTTTCATCCAGACATCTTCAAGCACTTTTTGTGCTATCTTGAATATGTTTATTTGTTTATTTTCCTTCTGAAAAGTTGTTGTTACCTGCTAACCTTTAAAGAAACTTTTGGTACGAAATATTTATTTTTGTAAATTGAGCGATTAGTGTCAAGTATTTTACACTGACTTGCATACAGCACAGAGTTGAGACATGTATCGCTGAACTGAGGGATTCTATATCGTATATTTGTGACATGATTAAAGGTTGTAATGCGTAGTACAAATGGCTCTGAGCACTATGGGACTCAACATCTTAGGTCATAAGTCCCCTAGAACTTCGAACTACTTAAACCTAACTCACCTAAGGACATCACACACACCCATGCCCGAGGCAGGATTCGAACCTGCGGCCGTAGCAGTCGCGCGGTTCCGGACTGCGCGCCTAGAACCGCGAGACCACCGCGGCCGGCTGCGTAGTACATTCGGAAGTAAAGTGTATGTATGTATTTGTTTACGTGCCTCACGAGGATGTATGTATTTGTTTACTTACGTCACATGGATGTATTGGATGGTTATGCTAATAGATTAAGGTCTACTACGTAACTGCGTCAGACACGAATTCTAGAGCCTCAGTTATGATTTCATCTAGTCGATTTTTAATATAGCCCCTTATTGCGGTTCTTCACTTCAGTCATAGCTCAGGATTCAGCCTCCAGGTTTTTTTTTATTTTTTAGAAAGGGACGCACTACAGTCTTAATAAATTTTTATTTCACGTATACAAAATTGGAGACGTGCAATACTGAATGATATTTTGTGTTCGACGGGACGTACATGTAGTTTCCGGAGCGTAGAATTAATTTCCGTTGTCGTGTGAGTGTGTGTGTGTGTGTGTGTGTGTGTGTGTGTGTGTGTGTGTGTGTGTGTGCGGCCATACACGCGAGTGTCCCCGTTGCGGTCGCGGGGACCTGGGTAATGATATTGTAAATAATGCGCGCGCACCGGCGTGGCGCCACGGTCGCGGTCGTGTGCGCGAACCATTTGTCCTAATCCGTCATGTATGGCCGCTGAATATTTCAGCAGATACCTGCAGCCCGTTACCTCGCCATTCAGCCGACGGAAACACGATTCGCAGTACTGCGCGCTCTGAATAGGCGAACTTATCAATTCTGCTGTTGCTGCCCCTATATCGGCCACTGCATTTGGATGTGCTACAATGGAGGAAAGCTATGTTTGATATACGTTTACGGGTCCAAGGAAATTGGTGTACGTCGCAGTGAATACACGTAAGGATCTGAAAGCGGTAAATTTCTGCACATTCGGTATACGCAATATACACAACTGGCCATTAAAATTGCTACATCACGAAGATGACGTGCTACAGACGCGAAATTTAACCGATAGGAAGAAGATGCTGTGATATGCAAATGATTAGTTTTTCAGAGCATTCACACGAGGTTGGCGCCGGTGGCGACACATACACCGTGCTGACATGAGGAAAGTTTGCCGGCCGGAGTGGCGTGCGGTTCTAGGCGCTACAATCGGGAGCCGAGCGACCGCTACGGTCGCAGGTTCGAATCCTGCCTCGGGCATGGATGTGTATGACGTCCTTAGGTTAGTTAGGTTTAATTAGCTCTAAGTTCTAGGCGACGAATGACCTCAGAAGTTAAGTCGCATAGTGCTCAGAGCCATTTGAACCATGAGGAAAGTTTCCAACCGATTTCGCATACACAAACAGCAGTTGACCGGCGTTGCCTGGTGAAACGTTGCTGTGATGCCTCGTGTAAGGAGGAGAAATACGTACCATCACGTTTCCGACTTTGATAAATGTCGGATTGTAGACTATCGCGATTGCGGTTTATCGTATCGCGACATTGCTGCTCGCGTTGGTCGAGATCCAATGACTGTTAGCAGAATATAGAATCGGTTGGTTCAGGAGGGTAATACCGAACGTCGTGCCGGATCCCAACGGCCTCGTATCACTAGCAGTCGAGATGATAGGCGTCTTATCCGCCTGGCTGTAACGGATCGTGCAGCCACGTCTCGATCCCTGAGTCAACAGATGGGGACGTTTGCAAGACAAAAACCGTCTGCACGAACAGTTCGACGACGTTTGCAACATCATGGACTATCAGCTCGGAGACCAAGGCTGCGGTTACCCTTGACGCTGCATCACAGACAGGAGCGCCTGCGATGGTGTACTCAACGACGAACCTGGGTGCACGAATGGCAAAACGTCATTTTTTCGGAATAATCCAGGTTCTGTTTACAGCATCATGATGGTCGCATCCGTGCTTGGCGACACCGCGGTGAACGTACATTGGAATCGTGTATTCGTCATCGCCATACTGGCGTATCACCCGGCGTGACGGTATGGGATGCCATTGGTTACACGTCTCGGCCACTTCTTGTTCGTACTGACGGCACTTTGAACAGTGACGTTACATTTCAGATGTGTTACGACCCGTGGCTCCACCCTTCATTCGATCCCTGCGAAACCCTACATTTCAGCGGGATAATGCACGACCGCATATTGCAGGTCCTGTACGGGCCTTTCTGGATACAGAAAATGTTCGACTACTGCCCTGGCCAGCACGTTCTCCAGATCTCTCACCAATTGTGAAAGTCCTGTCAATGTTGGCCGAGTAACTGGCTCGTCACAATACGCCAGTCACTACTCTTGATGAACTGTGGTATCGTGTTAAAGCTTCATGGGCACGTGTACCCGTACACGCCATCCAAGCTCTGTCTGACTGAATACCCTGGCGTATCAAGGCCGTTATTACGGCTAGAGGTGGTTGTTCTGGGTACTGATTTCTCAGGATCTATGCACCCAAATTGCTTGAAAATGTAATCACTTGCCAGTTCTAGTATAATATATTTGTCCAATGAATACCCGTTTATCATTTGCATTTCTTCTTGGTGTAGCAATTTTAATGGCCAGTAGTGTAGCTTCAGCGAATAAGCGCATGGATATCTGAATGTACTGCTCACGTGACTATGAAGTGAAAATCAGAAAAGACAACCACGGTTAAACTGAGACCAGGTAGAATTATCTTGTACTGACGGACTGCGACGGCCGAGCGTTGCCGAAGGTGTTTCTAAAAAAAATAATACGAAATCCGCGGAAGAAATCGGTCGTGAGTTCCAAAGTGCTACCGACAGTCCATACAGAGCAAAGACGGTGCCTAGGGAGTTATAAAAACTAGAATACAACAATCGAGCAGCTCCTCATGAGCCAAAATTTCTGTTGTCAGTGCTAGGCGACGTATGAAGTGGTGTAAAGAGCGAAGTCACTGGACGACTGGAAATAAGAGATTTGTCGTGATGAATCACATTATGCACTGTAGCAATCCCATGGAAAAATTTGGTTTAGCGAATGCCTTGTGCTATGTTGTGCAGCGCCGGCAGTGAAGTACAGAGGTGGTGTCGTTACGGTATGGGGATGTTTTCCGTGGTTAAGGTGTGGTCCCCTTACTGCGCTTAAGAAAACGCAAAAGCCTAAACATACGTACGCAATGGCCTTGCCGCAGTGGATGCACCGGTTCCCGTCAGATCACCGAAGTTAACCGATGTTGGGCGTGGCCAGCACTTGGATGGGTGACCATACTTCTCGCAATGCGCTGTTGCCATTCTTCGGGGTGCACTTAGCCTCGTGATGCACACTGAGGAGCTACTCGACCGAAAAGTAGCGGCTCCGGTCAAAGGAAACCATCGTAACGACCAGGAGAGCGGTGTGCTAACCTCCTATCCACATCCTCAGCTGAGGATGACATGGCGGTCGGATGGTCCCGATGGACCACTTGTGGCCTGAAGATGGAGTGCCTGTGCTAAGCATACATACACGTCATCATTTACGATCGGTGCGCGCCTACATAACATCCTGGCGGCCGACACAACAGAGGGCGCTGATCATTGACCTGTCTTTTTCAGCCGTCGTATAGACATTTTATCTTTCATTGGCAATTTATAGGTTCTTACAGGCAATGTATTACGTATATTAATTGATGACCGTAAATTCACCATAAAAAGGGTCGAACCTATTCTCTTCATATATTTCCTTTTAATAATTTTATATGGGTAACTGCATTCGTCTTTTAATGTATCACAATTGGTTTCTATGATAGTTATAAATTTAAAAGGTCTGCTACATGCATTTTACCTAATGTGTTTTCATCAGATTATGTTCTTTGCGTAAATGATGACTACAGCCAAGCCCACAGTAGCGACATCTAGGGGGGATGTAGGCAAACAGATTTCTGGTAGCTACTGTTACTTCAGTAGCCAGTTGCAATAATCACTGTGTGGACGATGTGGCCTATTCTACACCTTATTTTAGACCTACATGACGATGCGTTGCTGATTATATGTTTTGACGATGCTGTTATGGCCTTATCACTTTAGGACATGGTGTAAAAAAGGTACATTTTACCGTATTTTATCTGTACATTTCCCTGGTTGTATGATAGTATATTGTGATACGTATTTCTATATTATGTTGAAAGACACACTGCTCATTAGGTTTATATATTTGTATATTGTAGATCTGAGGATGGTCATTACGGACTGAAACCGGTCATCGTCTAAAGAACTGATATTGTGATCAATGACTGGAATAAAAAACATTTGACAATATTGGATCACTGTTTGTATACGCGACTACGTCGCAGTTGGTGAAAGCGTATGTCATTGCTTCTGGTTGACTTTTTTCAAAGCGTAATTATATAGAGCGTCTACGGTCACAGTCTTGCTTCGTGTTCCGTCGAATTGCATAAGGTAAGGAGCAGGTTTGGTTTTCATGCATGACATACACCGCACTACCGTATACGGTCACATAAGAGGGTAACGTGGATTTCCCCACATGGTCCAGGGACGCCTCACAACCACTCCTCATTGATTTACTACCGCCAGTATCTCTCCTACCTTCCAAGTCTCAAAACAGTTCATAGAGTTGTAATGTGGAAACTGAAACGTGAAATAATGAGAAACCCGCTGACGATGGTGAACCACTAGAGACACGTTTATGGGTGAATAAAATTTAAAAAAAAATTGGTTTGCTTGAGACAAAATGTTCAACACATCTTCATAGTTAAAGCAAAGAAGGATACAAATAATGAGGTTACACAGAGAAACCCTATTTTGTATTAGCGATGATGGTTGACAACCTGTTTATAATCGCCAATGAGTAGTGCAACGTATTTTTTTCCTCTGCCATGCAAGGTTGAAAAATGCGGATTTTGTTGCGGGACGTCTTGGAATATCCCCGCTTCAGCTTCTACAGTTTCATGAAATTCCAGTAAGTGGTGGCGCTAAACGTAGCTTTCAAAATAGCGTCTGTAACGGAGACGCGTTCCAAGGAGAAAGCTGTTGTTCCTTTTGGTGGTAAATCAGAGCATCGCAGATATCAATAGGCTCGTGCACAATGCCTCCGGCGACCTGACAGTGACAAAACACGGCCAGTTGTTGGGCGAGGCGTCTGCCATTATTCCAACAAAGTCGCGCAAACCCGGCCGCACACAGTTGTGACTCCTGCAATGCTGGACCGTGTGGACATTCTCTTCGAGGTAGTCGGTGGTTCACAACCAAACATATCGCTGCACAACTGGACGTCTCTGTTCGTAGCGCTGACACATTCGTCCACCAGTTGCGGTTTGTGCCCGCCGATTTCCTCGCCGATTAAGAGACGACCATAAAAAGCAACGAAGGGCCATCTGTGCGGAATTTATTGGACGTTACAAGGCTGATCGTGACTATGTTTTGTCGAACGTCGTCACAGGCGATGAAACATATGTTCATCCTCTCGAACCGTAAACAAAACGGTAACCCAGGGAGTGGCGCCATACCACCTTTCCTCCGGAGAAGTTCGAAACCACACCCTCAGCCGGTAAAGTCATGGCTACGGTCTGCGGGGACTCTGGAGGGATTATTATGTTCGGTACACTCCCTCATGGTGCGACGACCAACTCTGAAGTGTATTGCGATACACTCAGAAAACTGAATAAACGGCTTCAGCGTGCTCGTAGCCACAAAAATGCAAACGAACCTCATCTTCTCTATGACAATGCAAGGCCACACACACGTCTGCGCACCGGAAAGGTTCTCACAAAATGTTATTGGACTGTTTTTCTTTATCCACCGTAAATCCCGGATCTCGCACCTTACGACTTCGATCTGTTTGGCCCAATGAATGATGCATTCCGCGGGAAGCAGTACCTGTACGAGAGGGAGGTTATTGATGCATCAAGACTCTGGCTTCGACGTTGACTAATAGAGTGGTACCATGCGGAAATACAGGCCCTCCATGTAAGGCGACGTCAGATCGACGCATTGAACGGAGAGTTCGTTGAAAAATAGGGTTTTAGAGCCAGAAGGGTGGTAAACAATATGGTGTATTGGAATCCTGAATAAAACTAACTTGCTTTGAGAAAAAATGTATTGCATTGCTTACTGAACGTCCCTGACGGTGCATGTGAGTAATTCGTACTTTTTGCTGGCACTAAATATTTATTCGAGTTTTATTAACGTATCTTAACGCGCAGTGCGCTAACTTGCGAGAGATGAGCCAACCCGGATTTATGTCCGTTGGTCTGGTACAAAAAGAGTACAAAGTTAAAATAGAACCAATAAACAAATTTTCCAAATGATGAGAGCATTAGACCCGTTGTGGCAGTATAAACGCTGCGAATTAAGTCAGTAATAACTGAGTCTGAGTCTGCTACTAGTCGTGTTTCTCACTTCATTCAAATGGATTAAGATAGAAAAGAAAAAAGAACAGATCGTTAACATAGTGTTGCAACTATAAAATGTAGCAAAAAGGTTCCGTCTTCAGTCCCAATTAAGTTGGTGCCAACGGGACCTCTATAGAACACCTGGCACATACAACGACGCATCGGATGGGCAAGTGAAGCGTGAAGATCTGCCTTGTAGATCGCAGTTATGGGCAGATAAACATCGCGGGTCGGCCTAGATGATTCATGCAACCCAGCAACCGGTTCAGAGCTTAGTGCGGAGGCATGACCTGGAGATTGCGATTAACTGTGTGGGCGATGACGCGTTACGTCCTTCGGCGACAGACGGTCAGCAATCGAGTACCGTTACCCTCGTTCTGGGGCTATTCCGCTGTCGAGTTTCCGCGTCTGCTTCACAACTTAGACCGGATGGACTACTTACCAGCGATACTTTCTATTCCCCAGTTTTATCGCCGTACACTTTTGGGAAGACTCGGCCGCTTCCGGAACACTTTTTGCTATTTCTACGGAATGAATGACCTTTTTCTCGATTTAATCACATTTTCTTGATTCTGTTGCTATTTGGCATACGATTTGTTAGCAAAGTCTTCTTTACAGCTGTTAATGTTAAGTGTGAAAATGCACTGCTAAGTGCTAGAAAGGCTGAGCGTAACAAAAATATGACAGACCTAAGGTGTTTGTTATATAACCCCATATCGTAGAAAACGACAACGTGTGCATCATTCCTAGACCTGTTGCATGGGGGCTTAATTAAATATATATGATTGAAAATGATTTTTAGTAGCTGTATGTCCGATTACGCTGTGTCTCGTAATCGGCTGGCCCTGACTAGAATTGTTACGCTATCTGACTGCAACAAACAAGTAAGAAAATTTTCGTAAACACAGTTAATTAATTAAGTCCCCAGCAACTATAAAACCTACAACACCAATAAGCACAAGAATAACTGCTCTGTATGTGGGAGTGTGACTCAACGTCCACATCTGGCACGGTTCTTCTCCAACAAGACAAGAATTTTTAAATACCAACTATACTGACGTGACAAAAGAAATTTAGAAAAACTATAATTACGCAAGAAAACCAGAATTCACTCTAATACAAGAACACAAGCCAGATGCTTTGTTGACTGAACCTGTAATGACGCATTATTTTAGACACACAATTAATAAAAGAACATTGTAGTTTTTACCTTCATATATATTGACGAAATGCACTCATTAAAATAACATCTGCTATCTCTCCCATCAAATAACTGCATAAAACATGGAACAACACTCTTTACTACCACATCTCACTCCGACTTCACAACAGGCACTGACTGCTACGAACTCTCAACACACACTGTCCTCTACGGGCTCTCAACAAGCACTCACTGCCACGAACTTTCAACAAGCACTCTGCCATGAACTCTCGACAACCACTACACTGTGTAGGCGGCTTAATAGTACTCTTTGGCGCAATCTCTGGCGCAGTGGCACAGTGTAGCCAAGTGTAGCCACCTTTCATATGCCCCTCCTCCACAGGCCAGAATTTGATGGTATTTTTGCCAGCATTGGTGGTGAAAATACCACCAAATTCGTCCAGAAAAATACAGATAAAAATAAAAGATAATATTAATACCTAAATATCACATAATTAGTTAAAAATTT
Source organism: Schistocerca piceifrons (assembly GCF_021461385.2). Classification (NCBI taxonomy): domain Eukaryota; kingdom Metazoa; phylum Arthropoda; class Insecta; order Orthoptera; family Acrididae; genus Schistocerca; species Schistocerca piceifrons. Next base: position 906,215,208 of record NC_060138.1, read on the forward strand.
TGGCTTTGCACTGACCTTTCACTAACCTAATATATGAAATACAGTAAGCAATACAACTTCTTTTCATACATGTGACTTTACATAATAGTTTACACAATATACAAAAAATCAGTTTATACAAATGTTCACATAAAATGCTTTCAATGATTAGTTTATACAAAAAAAAAGACACCAACAGGTAACATCTTTTCAGTAGAAGCAGTCCATCAGTGGCACCCAGTAAAGTTTAGCAGGTACACCCAGCAACAAGTCACATTAATTCAGTAGAAGCAATCCATCAGTTGCACCCAGCAATGTTAAGCAGGTGCAGACGCCAACAAGTGATATCATTTCAGTAGGAGTAGTCCATCAGTTGCACCCAGCAATGTTGAGCAGGTGCAGACACCAACAAGTGACATCATTTCAGTAGAAGCAGTCCATCAGTTGCACCCAGTAAAGTTGCAGAGGTACACACAGCAACAAGTCACATTAGTTCAGTAGAAGCAATCCATCAGTTGCACCCAGTAAAGTTGCAGAGGTACACACAGCAACAAGTCACATTAGTTCGGTAGAAGCAGTTCATCAGTGGCACCCAGTAAAGTTCAAGAGGTACACACAGCAACAAGTCACATTAGTTCAGTAGAAGCAGTCCATCAGAGGCACCCAGCAATGTTGAGTAGGTGCAGACAGCAACAAGTGACTTCATTTCAGTAAAAACAGTTCATCAGTTGCACCCAGCAATGTTGAGAGCAGGTGCAGACACCAACAAGTGACACCATTTCAGTAGAAGCAGTCCATCAGTTGCACCCAGCAATGTTGAGAGCAGGTGCAGACACCAACAAGTGATATCATTTCAGTAGGAGTAGTCCATCAGTTGCACCCAGCAATGTTGAGCAGGTGCAGACAGCAACAAGGGACATCTTTTCAGTAGAAGCAGTTCCATCAGTTGCACCTAGCAATGTTGAGCAGGTGCAGACACCAACAAGTGACATCATTTCAGTAGAAGCAGTCCATCAGTTGCACCCAGCAATGTTGAGAGCAGGTGCAGACACCAACAAGTGACCATCATTTCAGTAGAAACAGTCCATCAGTTGCACCCAGCAATGTTGAGAGCAGGTGCAGACACCAACAAGTGATATCATTTCAGTAGGAGTAGTCCATCAGTTGCACCCAGCAATGTTGAGCAGGTGCAGACACCAACAAGTGACCATCATTTCAGTAGAAACAGTTCATCAGTTGCACCCAGCAATGTTGAGTAGGTGCAAACACCAACAAGTGACATTATTTCAGTAGAAGCAGTCCATCAATGGCACCCAGCAATATTGAGTAGGTGGAAACAGCAAAAAGTCACATCTCTCAGCAGAAGCAGTTCCATAAAACTCACTAGCACTGATCACACTGTTCATCAGAGTTTATGAGCAGAAATTAAACATGTCCTAGTGGCACCAATCATGTAGAAAAGGTACAAGTAACAGTCCATAATTTTTTTTTACAATCACTGATCACACAGTTCATCAGCAGAAATTAAACACGACCAAATGTCACACATCATGTTGAAAAGTGCAGGTAACAGTTCAGAATATTTATCTTCACTAATCAGACAGTCCAGGCATGAACAATAGTTTGAATACACATACAGTGCTTTTACAGTAACATACAAATCATAACAAACACACAAATGATATCAGATAATTGTCCTATTAACTATTACAATACACAAATACCAGTAAACCTATAATATTCATGGGTGTCAGTGCAAGCCACTACAAACAAATAAAATAATATTTACGAGATAGGTGGGTAGGATTAGGAAAGGAAAACACACAGAACACACTCACTCATCTTTCATTCACATTAAATACTACTGTGTAATTGAATAGTGTTAACTGTGTAAATGTAATCCTGTCAAATCTGATGTTCATCATGTGTATCAAGTAGTAGTGGCAGCAATGTATAACAGTCACTAATAGTTAGGTCAACGTCGTAGTCATCATGTCAAGACCAATGTTTGCCAAGCCAGATCAAAATGTACTGTTGTTGAACAACTGTCAGTGAGCCAAGATATGCAATTACTTCCTCTCTCCAAAAAAAAAGTATATACTGCTTAGTGATTTAACAAAGTGTGTGTATAGACTATCTTCCTTCTATTTTAGTGTTCTAGTCTGCTATCTTCATCCTCCTTGTTCCATAAGACCAACAAAAAATATGCTCCTCACTTACTTTACCTCTTATACACCAAAACTCCAATAATCATCAGCTTCACACAATCTCAATAATATCTCAATAATACCTCTTCAATACGTCTTATCATCAATATCATTTACCTTACCTCTTGTCCACAAAAACTCCAATAATCATCTACTTCATATAATCTCTAAACCTCAATAACACGTCGATAAATATAAACCTCAGCACCAATATCATTTCACTTCCATAACAACTCTTTCCTCTAGTCAGTCTCCTTGAACAAGTACAGATAAAATCCTAATGCAACTTCAATTCAGCATCCCATACAATCCGAAGACACATTGTCAACACACAACCTCTGTGTAATCCATCTGACCCAAATTTTCTACTCATTATAAATTATAAGATACATTTTGGTTCCTTGTCCATCATTAAATAAAAGAAATGCATACCTGACCTCTAACAGACTTAGTTCGAATAACTCTCAGTAATTAAGTACGATTACGGAGTGTGAATGATCATAATATTTCACAGTGTGTACACCACTCCAAGAATTATGGCAGACAGAAGCAAACATGTGGAGTATTTCCTGTGTCAAGTGTCACTTCCTATTTCAATTGCTCACGAAAAATGCAGTGTAATGACTGTCAATGGTCTAAACCTAGTGTTGGTATGTCATGTCGTTAGCTTCCTTCCTATTAGCATAAATTTATACAGCTTCCATAAAACCTTAGCTCATGTGACTTCTATGACTTTCTTGTACTAATGTCGTTCGTCGAATTATAGCAGTTCATTTTCTTATCTTAAAATATAAGGCACTGAGCGTAAGCAAAACTTGCAATAGCGAGTAAATATACCAGTAGAGAACAGAATGTCAACAAGTGTATGCAGCACAATTCTTACAACGAGGCTCTGCCAAGCGAACAATCTATAATTAATACAGTAGTGTGACCTAAACTCTATGTTTATACACTGTACATCAGCATTGCTATACACCAAATTAAAGAGTAGTTATGACAACAAAACAGAAACGTGTAAATATGCAATCCATACAAAAAGCAGCAAACATATATCTTACGTAATAAACAAGTCATTAGCATCATATCAGCCTAAGCAAATAAATGTTCATATGTCATCTTAATAAGTAAACATGAAGGCACAAGCAGATAAATCACAAAGTATAACTTACATACCTAAACACATCAGCACAATAAATCAGGTTACAATTATAATTTATATAAATAAGCACAGCAGGCACATAATAGAAAAATATGACATCAGTGAAAAAGCAGTGCAGCCAAGCGATGCATAATATACACAAGTTACAACCCAGTTCATTAATAATCATTGTCAAAATCAGTTATCGTACGCACGCATGTCGCTTCACAAGTAAATTCATAGAACATGAAATTAGCACAAAGTATGAATCACGTAATCGTGAGCAGCAAATTACGTCTAAAGTACGTACCTAAGTGAATTTATGTTACCTGAAAAATAAACTCAATTAATAGTTACCCTTTTTTAGTTTATTACTTTCTTCTTCGAAATTACATTCTTCCTGAAATTTTCTCGATAGCAAGTCGTCTTAGCCGTCGGACACGCACAGAATTTACCTGAAGTTCTTAAATATTTTATAGAACCGTATCCTGAAAAATACTGAATGTTAATAACATAATTCATCAAGTCACTATAACTTTATACTGAATTTAATCGGAGAAATTAAACTGTGTATTTGTTTACAGCTGTCAGTGCATTCGCACTGAGCGCTCGATCAGCTGTGGGCGCGTGACGTAGGAAGCTATTGTTCGCGGTCAACGACTGCCTTGTGCGGCGCGCAGACTTGACTGTTGCTTTGAGTATGTGCCGCCGCCAAAACACAGCGCGGTATCCTTGTACTCTCCGCATGTTTACATGTAGCTGTTAGTTTCTCTAAAGTATGTTATTCCACAAAAATTTTAACGTTTGATATATGATGTATTCCTTTAGAGCGTCGAGATTTAAGAGTTTCTACTTCGACAGTGTTATCATGAATAATTTTGCGAACCCTATATGGACCGTTATAAAGCAGAACAAATTTGCGACACAAGCCTTTTCCTTTGTGAGACAAACGGTGGGACTTAATTAATACCTTTTGACCAACTGACAAGATTTTTGAACGACCAGGACGTCTAGCTGATTTCTCTCTTCTAGCAGCCGCAGATGCAATATTTTGTAGAGCCAGGTTAACAACTTCAGAATGCCGCAGTTTCCGTGAAGGCGGAAAAGGAATGATTTCAGATATGCGATTTGTCGGTGCTTTATTTTTTAATATCAATAGAGGCGGTAAAGAAGTTGAGTCATTAGGAAGTTCATTCAGAATGTTTTGAAAAATATGAAGATACTGATCCCACGTTCTGTGATTCTGATGACAATAAAGACGACACAATTTATTGATTTCCTTCATCCATCTCTCTGAAGCGTTAGATTGAGGGTGAAAAAGTGAAATGAAGATTGGTTTAATTTTACGACGCTGTAGAGTACGAAGCCAAATTTTAGAACGAAACTGTGATCCATTATCTGATATAACCTTATCAACGTGACCGACTTCTTTAAGAAAATGTTTGATAAAAGCGTTAGATACTGAACGAGCTGTTGCTTTGCGTAAAGGTGTAAAACACACATATTTTGACGTCAACTCCACTGCTACGAAAATGTACGCAAAACCATTAGAAGAACGAACCACTGGACCAAACAAATCGACTGCAGCCATCTCCTTTAATTTCGCTGGAATGAGGGGAAACAACGGTGCTCTGTGAGAAATCGTTGGAGGCTCAGCCATTTGACGTAATTTGCATTTGGCAAGAACAGATCGAATACGTTTTTCCATATTACTGAAGTAACAATTTTCTCGTAATTTGTGAAAGCATTTTCTGGGACCAAAGTGCGCATAACTGAGATGCGTATACCAAATCAATTTATTGACACACTCATCAGGAATACAAACTAACCAAACAGAGTTGTCGACCGATTTTCGTTTAAAAAGAATGTCATTGCGAACTAAATAATGCTGTCTAATCGCCACGCTTTCCTTTCTCCTCCACTTCTCCTTAATGTCCTTCCAGATTGGATCCTTATTTTGCTCCTTAGCGATGTCCTGGAGCGAAGACGAAATAAAGTTCTCAAACGCAACACCTTGAATATACATCAAACAATAATTGTTTTCTTTGCAGTCCTCTTCAGCACTTCGTTTCAAACCCATAGGTGCACGTGATAAAGCATCGGCAACAATATTAGAAGAACCCTGTATGTAAACAATACTAAAGTCAAATTCCTGTAGGTACAACGCCCATCGTGACAATCTGCCATGAGTTAATTTTGTTGACATAAGAAATTCCAGAGCTCGATGATCGGTATAAACCTTCGTATGTCTGCCAAACAAAAATGTGCGAAATTTTGTGAAAGCCCAAACAACAGCCAAAGCTTCAAGTTCCGTAATCGAATAATTCTTTTCTGATTCAGAAAGAACACGACTTCCAAATGCAATAGTCTTCTGTACTACAACGCCGTTTTCTTCTATTTCTTGAAATAAATGTGCACCTAGGCCTTTGTATGATGAGTCCGTCGCCAAACAAAATTCTTTAGATAAATCCGGATGTGAAAGAAGTGGAGCAGCGACTAAAGCATCACGAAGCTGTTCAAATTCTGACTGAGCTTCCTCATCCCAACACCAATTAGATTTCTTTCCGGATAGTTCACATAAACGAGGTGTGGCCAAATCGTCCAATTTAACAAAGCGTCGAAGAAAATTACAGAGACCAAGAAAACTACGAACATCACGTTTTGTGGTAGGAACAGCATAGTTACGAATAGCGTCTAATTTTTCTGGATCAGGAAGAATACCTTCTGTAGAAATAATGTGACCGAGAAATTTCACCTGAGAACGACCAAATTCAGATTTTTCCAAGTTCACTGTCATGCCAACTCGTGCAAAAATACGTAATAATGAATCCAAAATTTTGTTGTGCTCACTCCAAGAACGTTTAGCAATAAGAATGTCGTCAACATAAGAAGTAATGTTGTCACGAAGATAAACAGGTAAAATTTCATTTAAGCTAGGAATGAATGCTGCTGAAGGTACAGTAACTCCACATGGTAATTTACGAAATCACTTTTGGGTAAATTAGTCAAATCCGGTTATTGTTTACTTACTCACTAGATAGATTGATAGTCGAAGAGTTGGTTTGACAGATGCAAAGAATAGTAAAAGAGTAGGTAGCGGTGCAGAAAACTAAAAGGGAAATAGCACCACTACAGCTCGGGGCCCTATGCTCGCTACGGCACATATTCACTTAGGAGTAGTGAATCCCCTGAGGACTTAATAAGTTCAAACAGTAATTTTCGAAATCTCATTTTGGTAAATAGTCAAATCCGGTTATTGTTTACTTACTGTCTAGATAGATTGATAGTCGAAGAGTTGGTTTGACAGATGCAAAGAATAGTAAAAGAGTAGGCAGCGGTACAGAAAACTAAAAGAGAAATAGCACCACTACAGCTCGGGGCCCTATGCTCGCTACGGCACATATTCACTTAGAGTAGTGAATCCCCTGAGGACATTAATAACTGCACATAATTTCTAGTTTGTGACTTAATGCCCACTTTGGTGGAAGTGCGTACATAAATTGATCTAACCATGCACATGGATGTATGTCATTCTTAGAGTTGCGGAAGATCTTAAATTTCCGAACAGTCAAAAAGTGTTTATAGTCAAAGTTTTCGCCTCGTGGCGACAAAGACCTACCGCGTCTGTCCCAGTCCGAATGTCGATTATTGTAAAGTTCGCGCGCCTGGCGCTCTCTTGTTGCATCCCGTAAATGAAACAAATTATTTTCTTCATACCCCTCTGCTACCTGTGATTCTAAATTTCTTCTGCTATCTTTTCCTACAATTTCTCCTTCGATTTGTTTGACTTGCTTCCGTAATGCCTCAAATTCCTTTTTCACGCGTTCATTAAATCTTCCCTGATTTTCAACATGCTTATTTATGTTCTGATACTCTTCGGTTTCTGCAAATGGTAATGGAACTGTATCATCCGAATCTCTGTCCCCATGTAAACTAAGATTTGTCAGTTTATCTGAAATTTCCTCAACTCTTTCCGATAAGTCACCTAATTGTTCTTTCTGTTTATTTACGTCTTCCGTAAGTGTCGCGACTCGGGTTTCAGTATTGTCACATTTGGTAGCTAGCTGTTCATATTGTTGTGTTAGATTATTTATTCTGTCATTTGGTACGGATTCCTCGATTCTTTCAAATATTTCTTTCTTATCGTCTGCACGTTGTAAATTTAACTCTGAAAATTTTTGTACTATCACGCGATCTCTTTCTTCCTGTTCTCTATCCTGTTCCCTTTGTCTGATTTCTACTGCAATTAATCTATTATTGTGAGAATTCAGAATCGGTTGTACTTCTTCCCTGATTTCTTTCTTTAATTCATCTTTCATATTTTTGAAACATGTCCCTATTCGTGAATCTATCCGTGTTTCCAAAGTTCCCATCTCTGTTTTAAATTCAGATCCTAACCGAGTTTCCATTGTTCCCATCTCAGTTTTAATTGTTCCCATCTCTGTTTCTAAACGTGTTGCCACTGTTTTTAATTCAGATCCAAACCGTGTTTCCATTTTTAATATAGCACTCATCAACTGCCCCATAGTAACTGTTTCAAAATTATTTTCGCCCCTAACATTTCCCGCAAAACTAACTTCCTTCGTCACAGCTGTAAGGCTATCTGTGTTCGATACTATTTCAGAATCTTCTGTCGTTAATCTCAGATTCTGTGAATTTTCTGATTGAGAAAAATTTTGAAATGGTTCCGGACTATTTTCCCGACTTATTACATTGTTTTCCACTTCATTATCCATCATACTGTTTTCCTCTGTTGGCGAGTTCCTGTTGGCGAGTTCGCCATGTTAACAATTTCGTTATTCTCACTATTCATCACTTTTGCCTTTTTCATTGATCGCGTAATCATTTACAAAATATACGAAAGATTCGTCACTGTACGAAAATTACACACGGTGACTCTTTATCTCTAACAATACAATTTACATGAAAAATTTTCCTCAAACACGATCAATCGAACAATTGAAATAATTGCACTAAATCGTCAAACCCGTAGACAAGACAACAATTTAAATTCTGAGAAAAAAATATCATTAGAAGAATGCCAATTACTAAATCTACACATGCAACATAACCTACAATTACTAAACTACAAATTACTACAACAATACTACAGTCTACAATTTTCACAATCAGAAGAATCCAAGGGACGATCCGAAGCAGCGGTCGCCACGTGCATGGGGGCTTAATTAAATATATATGATTGAAAATGATTTTTAGTAGCTGTATGTCCGATTACGCTGTGTCTCGTAATCGGCTGGCCCTGACTAGAATTGTTACGCTATCTGACTGCAACAAACAAGTAAGAAAATTTTCGTAAACACAGTTAATTAATTAAGTCCCCAGCAACTATAAAACCTACAACACCAATAAGCACAAGAATAACTGTTCTGTATGTGGGAGTGTGACTCAACGTCCACATCTGGCACGGTTCTTCTCCAACAAGACAAGAATTTTTAAATACCAACTATACTGACGTGACAAAAGAAATTTAGAAAAACTATAATTACGCAAGAAAACCAGAATTCACTCTAATACAAGAACACAAGCCAGATGCTTTGTTGACTGAACCTGTAATGACGCATTATTTTAGACACACAATTAATAAAAGAACATTGTAGTTTTTACCTTCGTATATATTGACGAAATGCACTCATTACAATAACATCTGCTATCTCTCCCATCAAATAACTGCATAAAACATGGAACAACACTCTTTACTACCACATCTCACTCCGACTTCACAACAGGCACTGACTGCTACGAACTCTCAACACACACTGTCCTCTACGGGCTCTCAACAAGCACTCACTGCCACGAACTTTCAACAAGCACTCTGCCATGAACTCTCGACAACCACTACACTGTGTAGGCGGCTTAATAGTACTCTTTGGCGCAATCTCTGGCGCAGTGGCACAGTGTAGCCAAGTGTAGCCACCTTTCACTGTGCAGTACTTCTGTTCTGCATATCACCTGGGTAATTTTTAGGTTCAATAGTACGATGTAACAGAAATAAATTATTGCCAGATCATTATTTTTGTTATATATCTCTGTATTTTAATGCGCATACCTATACGACCAGTTCCTTTGGCGCTTCATTGTAGTTTCTATGTTCAGTTACCTCGGCTCCCAGAATTCTGCAGCTGGTGACTGCTGCACGAAGTCAAGAGACTCCTGTTTCTTGGCAGAAAGGCAATGTCGAACCTTCACAAAGTTTTCAGGAACTGAGATATAACTTTACGAACAGATATCCATATACTATGGATTATGATCTCTCCAGTTGTGATGTACGGATGTGAGACATGGAGCATAAGAAATGCTAAACGGCAAGGAATTGACACGTTTGAGTTACAATGTTGGGAGAAATACCTTATAGCTCCAAGGGATGCAAAGCGACCTGATAGGTTAGCATTAGAACAAATAAAACCAGATTGTTCCTTGGATGGTCTGACACTGAAACAAAAACTGATGTGCTTTGCGCAGGTTGTGGGAAGACATGATTCGCTGGAAAAGTCGTTGGTGATGGGGAAGATCGAGGTATAAAGAGAAGATGATGTAGATGGTTAGCATCGCAGAAGTAGTGAATATCAAACAGGAAAGTCTGTGGGGGAAAGTACAAGACAGAAGAAATCGGCGTGCTTTAGTTCATGCGATCACGGAAAGCCGGAGCCGATTAAATGTATAGGGAGACAGAGAGAGAGAGAGAGAGAGAGAGAGAGAGAGAGAGAGGAGGCAGTGTTCTGCGGACAATAACATACCTGAAATGGAGTCGACCTGAACGCAGTGGAACACGTTTACGATGAGTTAGAACGCCGACTTTGCACAAGATTCCAGCGTCCTACATCACTACCTTCTGTGGTTTCGGCTCTTGAAGAATTATGGGCTGCCATTCGTCCGAAGCCATTGAGACAATTCATTTCAATTGTTCTCAACAGAGTTCTAACCGTCGTAAGGGAGGCGTGTTGACACGCCCCGTATTAGGTGTCTGAATACCTTTGATGAGATATTGTAATTGCAAGCAAACAGAAACTAATTCCGAGACGAAAATTAAAACTTTATGATTATCTTTCGGGCGGAAAGCTCCCTCCTTCGTGAGTGAAATACATTTTGTCAGAATTATTACAAAGTTGCTCTGCTCGTTCCTAATATACAATAACACAGAGGCTAAAAATTACTTTTCCACAAATGGTGACCTCTAGAACCGTATTTTGTTAGCTATCGGTAAAAACGGGAGGAGGGCAAACCATGTCATATGGCCTATCACAGCCCGCGCCATAAGAAATACCGATGTTCACTGTGGGTCACCCCCTGCTATAAGAGGCTCTCCGGTCCTATCGGGGGGAGGAAATGTGCCCATTAGCAGCTGTCGCTCTCTCAACTGCTGCGCCAAAGTGCTCCTCTCCTCCCCGTCTCCCGTCGTTTAACAGCGACGAGGGCTCCCCTAATGGGACTGCAGCCAGATTAACTATAAGGAATTCGTCGCATTTTATTTGCGTGCTTAGAAACCAGGTTAAAGGCAAAGGTAATATCTTCCTTCCTTTACTCTGCAGGCAACTGTTTATCGAATGATGTAATCTAAAAAAAAGAAAAGAAGTACTGGAAGTAGTTTCGATGTGAGCAAGAAAATTTTGTTCAATGTAAAACAAAAATTCTGACGCACTATTAGCGCTGTCTTTCAATACAAGACGAATGAGAAATGGCAAAGCAGTAGGTTTCTGACTGGTGGAACAAGACACAATGTAGACAGATATGAGGGCAATAAATAAGCTGCAATCGAGTGAGATAAACTTTGTCTGCAAGAAAGTTCTAGTTTAATACTTGAGACAGAGAAGCTATGAGGATATGCTGGAAAGCAAAGCCTCCAAATTTTTTATGTGAAAACTCTTAAAACCTTTCAAGTAAAGCAAACTTTATTAACATACTACATCTTTGTTCTTCGTGTCTACACATTATTTCTCAACATAGTCACCCTGATGACGAACACACTTCTCCAACGAGAGACCAGTTTGTTGACTTGTATGGCGGAGCTATAACCTCATCTCTGTTTGTGAAATTGGAAATTTGTGGTAAGGTCTTACGGGACTAAACTGCTGAGGCCATCGGACCATAAGCCTACACACTACTTAATCTAACTTAAACTAACTCAGTCCTACGGACAACACTCACACCCATGCCCGAGGGAGAACTCGAACCTCTGACGGGGTTAGCCGCACGAACCGCGACAAGGCGCACGGACCTCGCGGCTACCCCGCGCGGCCATCTCTGTTTGTATCGTTTCATCACTACCAAAGAGAAGTCCTAGAAGGTATTAAGTTTCGGAAACAGATGATAATCGGCTGGCGCTAGATCGGAACTGAAAGGAGGATAATCGATGACAGTGAACCCAAGACGTCGGATTTTTACAGATGTCGCACATTGCTTCAATGGATTTACCAACGTAGTTATGTTACACACCGCCATGTTACACGCTACAATTCAATACTGTCTAGCGTCAAAAGGTTGCAACTTGCGTCAGCGAAGAGGAAATGTCGACCTAGTGATATGCACGACATGCAATATCTTAGCTCAAATAAGAAGAGAATAAAAAATTCAGAGGCATTACTTTTCAACAGGCCCTCTTAGTAACTGCAGAAATAGTGCAAAAAATAACAACTAGCAACATGATCATATTGGACTCTGTCACTAGAGGTGATAGTACTTTTTGTAAATTGAGAACAATGGCTCGTACAAGCTTGCTGCACGACTTGACTGTTAGCTGTGGACTCTCGTCTACTAGAAAAAGTTCTGGCAGCAAGATGATCGACTTCTGAAGAAGTCAATACTTCGCACTCCTTATCGGATATGCTTACTGAATAATCTATACTCATCACTACATACCTTCATATTTATTAATAGTATAGTCCAAAACTGTCAGCAATAATTATTTCAGAACTCGTCAGTCGTGCAAATTTCTAAAAATGGTTCAAATGGCTCTGAGCACTATGGGACTTAACATCTGAGTTCATCAGTCCCCTAGAACATAGAACTACTTAAACTTAACTAATCTAAGGGCATCACACACATCCATGCCCGAGGCAGGATTCGAACCTGTGACCGTAGCGGTCGCGCGGCTCCAGACTGAAGCGAATAGAACCGCTCGGCCACACCGGCCGGCTTGCAAGTATCTGATTCTCACAGTCGCTCCCACCCTGTAGCTGGCTCAACAAATCTTACAGTACCTCTCAGCAATTTACCATTTTTTACTAGTTCTAGAACGGTTCACGCTCCACCTCGTCTTCCGTATTTGCCGTCATTCTCTTAGCCGCATCCTCTACCACGTGACGAAATTCTGCCCTCTCTTCGGACTTCTGAAACTTCAGCGCAAAACCCTGTGCATCTCATAGTTCGAATATCAAAATGCCGTTGTCTCCCTAATCCTCTAAAATCCTGGGCTGCTAGCACCCATAAACTATCATGTCGCACTCTCCCCCCAACCTTTACATCGTCGTCACCATATCTCAAGGAAACTTCAGCGGGTTTCCTCGTCTAGAGCCAAAACCCCCCTCACATTTACCAGTCCTACCAGCTATAACCCCAACCATAACATCATTTTCTTAGATCAAGGCTCCAGTACGAGCTTCTTGACGTATATCCTCTATACTGACCACTTTTCTCTTAAACATTTTCCTAAAATTCTTGATTTCAGGTTTTATTCTGTGTGTAAAGAAACTATGGATTTGGTTGAAAATGTGAGAAAATTTAACCTTACATAATGATACGCTACGCGGCAGCCCTCAACCAACGATAACATATCACGAACTACTGAAAAAGAGCGTTGTGCTCTCAGGAATATGAAGAACTTTTATTCATGTAATTTTGATATTAACATGGAGAGAACAGTAATGAATTACGACGACGACGGTCTGAGCTTTTGTGGAGTCGATGGATATGGACCGCAATCGCGATATGTACTATCGTTGGATGTCATCTTATTTTTGCAATTGAGGAAACTGCGTCCTATTATGAACGAGCTTTCAACAATTACTGTGACTAAAATTGTTGAGGATTGTTAACGAATAACTTTTCAGAATATATGGTGTTAAGTTTCAGGTACGTATCTTTAAAGACTTATGTCTGCGCAAGTTTGTGGTGATGCGTGAAGGATGACGGGTTGAAGAGAACCCAAATCATGTTCTTTGATTTTTGAAAATCATTTGCTAACCTAATTTCATTTCACAAATACAATTAATTTACAGCCCATTCACCATGTATACAGAACGCTGCAAAGACACAATGCGGACTCGCTGCTAATGATAATCGCGACGCAAAACTCTGAATTAGAATTGAATGTTTTTGCTAATACATTATGGGTAGCGCATTTCAGCTCTAATGGAGCACAATTTCACCGAACAAATGAGATCACAGTAACGTACATAAAAATATTCAGAGTGGATTTTCATTAGACAGAACAATGTTTCAGTGGTAAAAAGAGACTGAACTGAAGTGACAAAAATTATTTGTTGTGCTGTTCACTAACAGTTTCATTTCATAGTAAATAACTTTATTTCACGAAGTTAAAGAATTTTCAGAAATCCGTTTTCAGTTACATACACAAATAATATGTGCGTCACATTATATAAAATGTTACTGTAGGAATACAGTACCTTGCACCTTCCTGTTCCATCCGTCACTCACACACCACACTTCCCAACACAACATCGTCACCACCTCCACTCTCAGACAAAGCGATACAATTCTGTTTTGCCCTATTGTACCCATTCTTCTAGTCTATCATATCCTATTCTCTAGGAGCTGACGTAGAAGGAGTTGCCAGAAGCGGCGTATTCATCCTCAGCTTAGCCCCAGCCGCACGATCGCAATTCGTGTTTTTAAGTTAAATTGCGAAAACAAACAATTTTATTGTAATTCAGTTGTTACAATACTTTGACTGGGAAAAATAACATTATAATATTAGATGATTTTGCACACTCCTTGCTTCCATAAGCCGTCCTCTCGCGTCGTCCTTTGTGTCTCTAGTGTATCACTAACGTTCTTCTAGAGTGCTGCGTTCCAGATCCGCTCAGCACCTTTCCTTATCTTATTGTATTGCCAAAGGCTCACTCCCTACAGCCCTGTGATGAAAATTAGTTTCATCAACATCTTACGTAATTAGATCTTTGAATCTGCAACGAATACGTCGGCTTCCACTGACCAGAAATTACCAACGCCTCAAACTGCTGTGGGTGCGTGAAGTCTCGTCACGGACCTGCTGAGCGCAAAATGTAGGGTTCTTGCACAGGTTCTACTTCAGCGGATCCTACAATTATGGTCGCGTACATCTTGAATGACACAGCGGTGAATGCAATAGGACACGCTGAATTGTTGTGCGGCAAAGGGAACAAATGACAAGTGTGAAAGTTTGGGGCGCCATTGGCTGCCACATACGATCTCGCCTCATACATACTGAGAGCAATCTGAACGGAAACCGTTACGTCAAGAAGGTTTCAGAGACCGAAGCAGTCCTTCCTGCGGGTAGCTTCACATGCCATATTTCAGCACGACAACGCCCGACAATATGTAAGGAAGGATGTGCAAGCCTTCTTCGGTGAAAGACGGATGCCACTGCTTTCCTGGTTTGCACATTTGCCTGATATTACACTCGTCGAATATTTCTGGAATATGGTCTGTCGATTACTTGTTCGTCGTGGTCCTCCTGGGACCGCTGTCGATGCTTTCTTTGAGTGCCTACAAACTGTGTGGCAGTGTGTTCCACGACAGCACGTCCAGGCCTTCTTTGATTCCATGCCACGATTTCTGGATGCTCTGATTGCGGCGCTAACTGAATTCCCACGGTGAAAGTACGTGTGTAGTTCTATAATTCTAACGCTTTCTTAATTGTCATGTCCCTAAACTCTGGAATAAATTTCATTGTGATCACTTGTTTCCTTCTTTGGTGCTGAAATATTCAACAAACGGTAGTGTATGATAAAAATTAAGCGAATAAACATACGGTTATGATTAAAATCAAAAACTCATTAATACAGAGTCTATAAAAATACTATTGCTTCGGAAAACTTATACCCTGTCAGAAATAACAAAAATATCTGTAATTTCTCGAGGAACGTCCTCGAGCTTAATCGGAATACGAAATGATCACTCTGGCCCAAAACTACTATGAGCATCTAAACTGTTTGCATCTCACTGAGCAAGCTTTGTTTTTCATTGTGAAGCGAAGTAGTTGCATCGGTTTTAGCTGCAGCAGTAAAACAAGCACTCCGCCAGGCTCCCACGAACTTACGCGGCATTAGTGGCAGTAACAGACAGAGAACACGAGCAGCTCTCCCCGGTTTATTTTCCTCGCCTGAGATTCACTGGCGAGCTGGGCATGCATTTGTTTCGGTGGTACGCAGGTGCAGCCAGCCAAGCGGCTAATAAGGTGCTTGCCCATGCAAGGCCGCGCAAAAACGGCGCTAACACCGCCGAGTAGTGGCAGCCCTCGGGCAGGTTGTTTGCAGACGCTCAACGCGGCGGAACAGACACCAGCCGTGCACTTCCATCTGCTTGTACGAGCAGTTCATAACACGCTATTACAAAAACTAACGGACGTAATCTGCTAGCTGGTTTGCTTCTCCCGCGCATTTAAAATTTTGGGCTGCATTGCGTTGAGCGCTAAATGTTCTGAGCGAAATACTGAAACACGTATGTAACGCAGCAGCGATGGCGAGGCATTGTAGCATCTGTGACCAGAGAGTTTGTGCTTGACCGCGCGAGTGTTGCGAGCGGTTCTCAGTCTGTCAGTCAGTCGTTGCGGGTCAGTCAGTAGTGGTTGCGAGTCGGTCTGTAGTCGTTGCGAGTCTGTAGCTCTGTCTAGTTGAGAGCAGTACTCTGTCAGTAGTCGTCGCGTGCAGTACGCCAATAGTCGTCATGGAGAGCGGTCGGCAACACTGGTCAAGATGGTGAATAAGGTATACTGTTAATTAATATAATTATTAGATAATGAAAAATTTTATTTATTGTAATTATTCTCCAACAAGTTCCCCAATAATAATTTTTATTTCAAAAGCATTTTTTCAAAAATTTAATTTTTTATTGAACTAAAGATTTCGTTGCACTTCCCATTTCATTCCACTTCCTTTGAAGAAAAATTTCACTAAAATCACAAAAAAAAGAATATTATTATTTGCAATGCAGTTCCTCCAAGCGGTGCGCAACAACAAGAGCAGAAATGTGACATCCATTTATTCTGAGGTAAGACTTTAATTCTGATTGTTTTGCACAGGGCCAAAGACCGATATTTCGGTTTAATTGAATTTTCTTATCACTGAATGGACTTTAATTTTTTTGAAGGATTTACATTCGAGTCAGATTGCGTATTTCACATTTTTGTTGCCATTGTCAGTACATTTCATTGTGGGCAGGTTACGCTTAGAGCAGTGTGCATTAGCATTCCTAAATAATATTGTCTTTACTTTAAAATTTCGGTGGCAAGGTTATACTCGGCTCTCATTTGTATTAAATATTGTCCTCCATTCCCTTTGAAATTACGGTGGGGAGGTTACACTTGGCGACACCCAGTCCAGGATCGAATTTCGTTGAGAGTCTTTTGAACAACAGTCAGATATCTGCTCTTGTTTGCTTAACTATAATTAGGATTTGGCGCTACGCTTTTACTAATTTTGTGACTCTCTTTCCACAGATCAACGACAATTCGTTTGCTCTGTTGTATTTGTGTGTTGCTTTTGCATAGTGCTTATTTGTTTTGTGAATAATTGTGACTACTGTAAAAAAATGCCGCGAAAGACTGTGAATAGTGTATCGCGAGGTATTACGAGCGAAATTACCGGCTCAAACGACTTTACCGATAGGACATGTGACACGCAGTGTAATGATGACAATCCTGCGTCCACTAACAATCAGTGCATTACAACCATTAATGATGACTTTTATCTTAATGATGAACAAACGAACTCAATTGTCTCTTCTGTTAATTTGACGACAATTGATGACGTGGGACGCTCCATTGTAATGAGCGCTACCCAGCTTAACACACCCGATTTGGAAAACTCAAGTAACGTACAGACAAATTTGTCTAATGAAAATGAACAGGATACTGAAAGTACGACGGATTTATTTAATTCCAGAACAGTGTCTGACAATGTACATCCGACTGATCAACGTTTTTGTAAATTACAGAATGACCAAATGGTCACACAAAACGCGACAATTGTAGATACACCGTCAAACAGTACAGAGAATAGAGCAGGTAATGCTACTGAAGCTCAAATTATAGCATTTTTGCAACAAATGTTTAAACAACTTAATGAAAGACTTGATGAACAGCACAAACAACTTAGCGAAATGATTGATAAAAGTTTCAAACTGACGAACGAAAAAGAAGACAACCTTAACGAACGGAACAGACAAGTTAGTGAACAGAATACGGCTGTTACCGTGCAATGCCAGGACATTAAAGAACAATTACGTGTGAATACCAAGACTTGTGCTAATAACAGTAATGAAAAAGTTGGCACTGTTGCACAAGAATCAAGTAGCACACGTGTAGGTACAACAGAATCACATAAAGACAAGACTAATGCAGTCACTGAACAATGTTCAGCGAACGAAACACAGATACATGAAATTAATGCAGTCACTGAAGAATGTCCTAAAAACGAAGTACGGATTCGCGACGAAATTAATTTAGAGTCAGTGGAAGTTTCACACACTCCGAATACGGAAGATGACAAGAAATTTGCACGACACAACAACCGGATTGACGAAAGTATTAAAGTAACAGAATTAACAATTATTTCAGTCACCAATACGTCACAGAATCCGCCACTTAGTGAACATTTGTCAGACTTAAGCAGCGCGTATAATGTGAGCAATTTACAGAGACTACGAGATGTAAAATCCGAAAAGCTACGCAACTTGAAGTACGAAACGACACAGACAAACAGATTCACACACAAACCCGAACGTGTTTTCAAATTCAATGACGAGAACGTAGATTTCGAGAAATTTGCATTTGTAAGAAAATCTAAGGAATTTAATAATGGTAGAACACAGATACACGCTTTGCACTGTATACGACAGTTTATCTTTGTACATTCACCGCTACTACCTGTAATGCAGAAACTAGCTTTGAACCAGATGCGACAATTTATTTTTGTATTTACAACAGTATTGCCTGTAATGAGGAAACTTGAATTAACATGGATACAACTATTTGCTTTTGAATTTATACCGCTATTGCCTGCAACGCAAAAGCTAAAATTTATTTGCAGTGCGTAATTGACCTCAGGGGATTCATTACGCTTTAATGAATATGTGCCGTAGCGAGCATAGGGCCCCGAGCTGTAGTAGTGCTGTTTCATCTTTAGTTTTCTGCACTGCTGCCTTTTCTTCTACTATCCTTTATATCTATCAATATAGCTCTTTAACTATTGCTCTACCTAGGATTAAGAATATGTAATGAAAACCGGATATGACAAATCTTTACCGAATGTGACAATTTTCAGTAGGCACTCCCGTAATGACAACTACCGCCGTAATTTTAATAACAGATAGAATCGTAATCATCAGTATGTGTAAGGTTTTGAGCAGTCGGAACCACATTTTTGTAACAATAGATGTTTTTCACCACAACAGCATGAAAGTAAGCCGCTTAGCATACCTAACCAACAATGCAGTCTACAAGGTCAACCAAACGTTAATGTTTCGCCGCGTGCACGTATAGTCCCAGCCCCAACAAATAGTAACGCATGGCAGCAAAGAAATGACCACGTACAGACAACACACTATTTCAACTCGTATCGCAATGCGCCGTATAGAAATTACTATCATGACAGACGTAAAAATAACGAGCACAATTTTCAGCGTACATTTAATAACAGTCGATCTTATGAGCAGTAACAACATCAGCAACAACAAATAATCATGAATGGAACAGACAATAGGTGTCATCCATAGCGTAACACGTCAGTAAGAAATAACAGAACAGTTCATATAGTGGATGTGCCACAATATTCTCCCGTAAATAACAGCACGTACGATAGATTTTAACCAGATACAGCACAGATTGCATATTACAGTAACGCAAACATTACTTTTGACACGCAGAATTTTATTCACGAGAATGTTATTTGAAACATGCTTTGTTGAATGCTCCACTTTTATCGCACCCAGACCTTACTAGAAATTTTTCCATTGCCACCGACAGTTCCAACACCGCTTTAGGCGTACATATTTTCCAGGAAATTGAAGAAGATGGTTCAATAGTAATTAAAAACATCGCATTTGCAAGTCGCATTCTGTCACCTGCTGAGCGAAATTATTCTGTTACAGAACTTGAAACATTATGTGTTGTATGGGCTTTCACGAGATTTAGGCACTTTCTTTATGGCAGACATACCACTGTTTACACTGACCACAGAGCGATACAATTTTTACTTTCGGCCAAATTCACTCACGATAGATTAAGTAGATGGAAACTGTATTTACAGGAATTTAATTTTACAATAGTTCACATTCCCGGCACGCAAAATGTTATAGCAGACGCACTATCGCGTTCTCTCGGCAACAATCAGCAAGACGTAGCAACCAACTTCTGCAAAACAAATTTCAGTGTCATGTACATTCAGCAAGTAGCATTTGAAAATTTTATTTCATCGTCATTACAGGATATAGCACAAGAACAAAACAAAGACAATGTATGGAAAGAAATTAAACACCTTTGGCAAGATAGGAATAATGTTACGATTAGGAACCACTACACTGTACGCAATGACATTCTGTTTCGCCGCTCTCATCCTGAGAGCAACAATTGGTTATTATGCATTCCTGACGAACTGGTTAACAAATTAATTTGGTACACTCATTTAAGTTACGCACATTACGGAGCACGAAAATGTTTTCTTATACTGAGACAGAACTGTTATTTTACCAACATGGAGAAACGTATACGACGAGTTATAGCGTCTTGTAAAATTTGCCAGAAAGCTAAATCAGACACCACTTCACATATTCCTCCATTATATCCCATTATACCTGTTAAATTAAGACATATGGCCGCTGTAGATATTTTTGGTCCGATTCCCAGAACTAACAGAGGTTTTTGCTACATATTTGTCGCTGTTGAGCTCACTTCAAAATTTGTTACTTTCACTCCATTACGCAAAGCTACTGCCAAAACTGTTTCGAAAGCATTTGTAAAACATTTTCTATCTCATGTAGGGCATGTAATGAAAGTAATTTCTGACAATGGATCTCAATTTCGTAGTAGCGTATGGACACGCATGTTACGAGCCAGAAACATTTCTCCGATCTATATATCCAAGTACCACGCTTCTTCGAACCCCTGTGAAAGATTAATGAAAGAAATTGGTAAACTGTGCCGAATATACTGCCACAAAAGACATATTGACTGGGACACACACATATTCTCATTCCAAGATGTAATTAATTCCATTCCAAATGAATCCACTATGCTATCTCCGTCTGTTATACTGAAAAATGCTGAACCACCTAACAAAATTAAAGAATTAATAACATTTCCGACATCTCGTCGAATACGACACCACGAAATAATTGACATTGCGCTGAACAACATCAAACGTGCCGCAGAGCGCCGGAGAAGACAGCAAAAACAGGTTTGTACACGCCGTGACTTTCACGTTGGACAGAAGATACTAGTACGTACACACTATTTATCCAGTAAATTAAAAGGTAAGTGCAGTAAATTTGAACTTCTATACGCAGGTCCATATCGGATTCGCAGCATCCCTCACCCCAATGTTGTACACGTCGAAACTTTGAGAACCAGAAAATCGAAAGGCAATCACCATATCTCAAACATTAAACCGTTTATTGAATGAAGACACTTTATGATTCAACACACTATGATGCCATTTATTAATGCAATTATTTCACCTGACTAATTACCGATGATTATCGTATTTTTTTTTCTTGGCAAGTGCCCGGCAAGGTAAGGTTAGCAGGTCGCTCTTCTTGTCGTTACACTTCAGACCGTGCACATTTTCCACTTCTTTTTATGTACGATTGTATTCCAGTTTTGTTTATATGCACTGTGAAATAGTTAAGATATAACACACACCAGTTGACTTTGACATTTTTTGCCTTATGACATCTCAAGATCGTGACTGTTTTACATTTTTTGCTGCTGCATTGTATTATTCTGTGTACATTTTCGCATCTGAACACTGTCAATGTCTTTGACATATTACGTTTTCTGTCATGTTATGCTGTATGCTTAATTGTGTCACCATAAACCAGTCATTATTTAGTGGGTATATGATTTAAATGCAAGACATTAATCTTTGTTCATGAATTTCAGAAAGGAATGATGATTCTAAGAAATAAATTTAGCATAAATGGGAATTTCACCTAGGGAATAAACGAAAGGAGATGCAATAACTTTATGAGGAAGAGTAAATGGATCAGGATTGGCAGGCATTAACAAGAATATACTATACTCATCGTAGAATAGCAGTCTTAACTAATTTTTTTCTTTCAGAATACAAGGTGATTGATGCAGGCTGTCAGACAGAACTACACATCTTAGTTTTAGTGATGAAATATGCTAGAGATAAGGAATAGTTGTATAATGAGTAATGAAGTGATTTTTTTTTGCAGATGATAATGAATACTGATGAATAATGATGAAGGATATGGTATTATGAATAATGAAGTTTTTCTTTACAGGTGATGATAATAATGAAGTTATGATAATGTGGATAATGAAGTGATTGATAATGAAGTTTTTTTCTTTACAGATGAGGATAGTGTTGAAGTTATGTATTTGTGCTACGTAGTTATTTAAGTATTTGTTGCAGTTTGTTTTGACAGCAGGTGTTACATTGCATAGTAGGATGACAGAAAGTTTTGGAAAGGACAGCTATGGAACACATTTTTATACACATTTCACTGCCTGTTAATTCGAAGTTCACTACTTTTCAGCATAGTGTGCGTTTCTTCTTTCAGGCCAATAATCCATTTTGTATTTTTTCCAGGAGAAGCTTTTCATGATACTTACTAAACCTGTTACTTATTATACCTGTTCTAGTACTTGCATTTTTATTTTTTACCCATTTGTGTTTATCATTTATAAATGTGATCACATATACTGCCTTGTTACATAACCTTGGTACAGCTGACTCATGACGAATGACGTTACCTATCCTCATTTGCAGCAATAGGTCAAAAACAAATAGTGTTATGCCTCAGCAATCAATTATCGATCCCAACGCAATGCATTGCTAACAAAAAAAAAAAATGTATTACCAGTCCCACATAATGTCACTAGTTTATGATAATTCTGAATAATACTGATTAGCTCTGAATAGTATGTCGCTTGAGTAATGACTTCTTAATGATACAAAAAAAAGTATATATTTAAAATAATGCTTTGTCACTAGTTAATAACTGCCACTGTTTATTGTAATGAGACTACTTATAATGCCTATGATTACTAATGCTATGACTAATTAACTGATTTTAATAATGACTTTGTAATGATCTGAATATTACTGAAGGAGAAACACTGTTTATTGTAATGAGACTACTTATAATGCCTGTGATTATTAATGCTATGACTGTAATTAACTGATTTTTAATAATGACTTCGTAATAATCTGAATAATACTGAATGATGATTCTATTCAATACTTGCTGGCCACTGAGTGCCAATAATTAATGTCGCTCGATGAATTGTTATTAATTATGCCATTAATTAGCTCTTGTTTTCCATGTTGAGTTTTCATGTTTTGGTTAATGGCCAATGAGTGCCAATAATTTGTATCACTCAATGTATTATGTTGATGCTAGGCCAATAATTGACTCTCCTTTTCAATTAAGGCTTCTGATGAACATTATTCTGTCTTACTAAATATACTTTGTAACTGGCCAAGGACTACCACTGTTTATTGTAATACGATTACCCATGATGCCAGCTAGTGATTCTTAATAGATTGGAATGACACATAATTAATTAACTATGGTACTGTTTAATAATGCTTTGTAATTAGAAGAAGACTAATAATTCTTACTTTTGGAATGACAAATGATTAATTAACGACAAATGATTAATTAACTGTAATTAGACAAATGATTAATTAACAACAAATGATTAATTAACTGTAATTAGGAAAAGACTAATGATTATTATTAGAATGACAAATGATTAATTAACTGTAATTAGGAGAAGGTTAATGATTCTTAATTATACTCTGTAACTGAAAAGAATGCGATTATTTCATAATACTTTGTAACCAGGAAAAGAAGGCTACTGATTCTATGTAAAACAATTAATGAACATTTTTCTGTAATACTAGATACTTGGTACAGAAATGTTCAATGACTGGGCTATGAATGCCACAAACTAATTAAGTCTCTAATTGTCAATATTATGTGACTTGATGTCCTTCACCTCATAAGCTGAATGCCCTGAATTATTGCAATGTCCATTTGTCCTGTTTATCCTAGTGATCATGGAGCACTATATTAGGTTTTGCACTAATTCTACGTTGGTGCGCCTTGTAAGAGCGTGGTGTTGACACGACATGCTGTCCACCACCGTGACCGATGAAGACATTATTATGGTCCCACTGTTTGGTGTACCTAATGTACTGCCAAAATGAAAACATGGAACATTACTACGACAGTTCAGTGTCTTGGCTACACTGATAAATTCTGATGGGAAAAGAGCTTCAAATTGTGTCACTTGGTGTTGTACCTCTGTGGAAAGATATGGACTTTCAGAGCAGCTGTGTGCAATCTAAAGTGCTACAACCATGATGCAATCCTTCCCTTTCCTATCCTAATTCTTGTCACATAATGAAAATCATTTTTTGGTAACATCATTTCTGTTCGTAGGTTATACATTTTTTTTCGTTTCGCTGAACTCCAGTGCGAGTACACTTATGTCACTGGTCGACATGATTTTTTGCCATTATGTTTATTTGTTCTGAAAATGCTAAAGACATTTCTCCAGTGCGTGTGCACTTTGGACATGATTTTTTGTCATTATGTTTATTTATTGCGAAAATGCGAAAGACATTTTTTCGATTTGTTCTGAAGTACAGTATATGTACACTCTTGTCTTTTATATTGTATATACATTTTTATTTTTGTGATATGTTCTGAACTACAGTGCATGTGCACTTCTGTTAGGTGTTAATATGTTTTCTACTGAACTTCAGTGCCTGTACACTTATCTCATTTTTCAATATGTTTTCTACTATTCTGTATATTCAATACTTTAATGCGAATGCACTTATGCCATTTGTTACTAATTGTACATACATTTCATCAATTACTGATATGTTCTCAACTGCAGTGCATGTGCACTCATGTTACTTGTCAACATAATATTTTTTGCCAGTCTGTTTATTTGTTCTGAATATGCTAAAGAATTTTTTTCAGTGCCTGTGCACTTTGTTATCTGTCAAATAATTTGTATATACATTTTTCTGATTTGTTACTATGTTTTGTACTCACATTTTGTCTTTGTCTGATATATCTTGTACTTAGTGCGTGTGCACAACATTTACTTTATGTGCTACATCTAAATATTCTGTAAATTGTAGAAGTTTATTAATTAATTAAAAAATTTTGCCGCGATTGGCAAGTCCAAATGACTCACCATCGCTGCCAAATTTTTGCCCCCCCAGTGGAGGGTTATGAAACACGTATGTAACGCAGCAGCGATGGCGAGGCATTGTAGCATCTGTGACCAGAGAGTTTGTGCTTGACCGCGCGAGTGTTGCGAGCGGTTCTCAGTCTGTCAGTCAGTCGTTGCGGGTCAGTCAGTAGTGGTTGCGAGTCGGTCTGTAGTCGTTGCGAGTCTGTAGCTCTGTCTAGTTGAGAGCAGTACTCTGTCAGTAGTCGTCGCGTGCAGTACGCCAATAGTCGTCATGGAGAGCGGTCGGCAACACTGGTCAAGATGGTGAATAAGGTATACTGTTAATTAATATAATTATTAGATAATGAAAAATTTTATTTATTGTAATTATTCTCCAACAAGTTCCCCAATAATAATTTTTATTTCAAAAGCATTTTTTCAAAAATTTAATTTTTTATTGAACTAAAGATTTCGTTGCACTTCCCATTTCATTCCACTTCTTTTGAAGAAAAATTTCACTAAAATCACAAAAAAAAGAATATTATTATTTGCAATGCAGTTCCTCCAAGCGGTGCGCAACAACAAGAGCAGAAATGTGACATCCATTTATTCTGAGGTAAGACTTTAATTCTGATTGTTTTGCACAGGGCCAAAGACCGATATTTCGGTTTAATTGAATTTTCTTATCACTGAATGGACTTTAATTTTTTTGAAGGATTTACATTCGAGTCAGATTGCGTATTTCACATTTTTGTTGCCATTGTCAGTACATTTCATTGTGGGCAGGTTACGCTTAGAGCAGTGTGCATTAGCATTCCTAAATAATATTGTCTTTACTTTAAAATTTCGGTGGCAAGGTTATACTCGGCTCCCATTTGTATTAAATATTGTCCTCCATTCCCTTTGAAATTACGGTGGGGAGGTTACAATACGCTTTGGAATTCGATTAGTAATTTAGATGTATTTCAATAAATTGTATGCAAGATTTTTTATTTTAAACATTAATACCTGTATCTGAGCTACAATAATACGCGTTGTCCTTGAAAACTCTCCACGACATAGCCTTAGAGCACTGCGTACTCTTCCCGCTCCATATTGCGTGAAAATCAGGATCTATTAATTTTATACGCTGTTTCTTTTGTGGGTGTCTTACAGTTTTTTAGTTTACCACAATTAATGCATAATGCTTTCTAAAGAATTTGCAAGTATTCTGGACAACTTAGCACGCACTGACGTTTGTAAAAAATAATTTAAAAAAAACAGGATTACCGATGCACAAGTTGTTCTAGAAAGTATAGGTACCATTTAATGCACGTGTGAAGAAGACCAAATTTTTACCAGATATGTATGATGCAATGGCTGAGATACTACACGTATTTAATTTCGCACGTAATGTTTACTAACCAAAAACATGGTTCAAATGGCTCGAAGCACTATCGGACTTAACATCTGAGGTCATCAGTCCCCTAGAATTAGAATCACTTAAACCTAACTAACCTAAGGACATCATATACATCCATGCCCGAGGCAGAATTCGAACCTACGACCGTAGCGGAAGCGCGGTTCCGGACTGAAGCGCCGAGAACTGCTCGTCGACAGCGGCCGGCTTTATTAATCAGCATAAATATTACTATGGATTATAATTTAACTTTTGGAACAATTTTTCTAATTAAATATTATATTTAGGTATAATTAGTTGAAACTGCAATATAATTGAAGTCCAGTAGATGGTTATTGACGACTGGAAGCTCAAGAAAAAAATCAGCGCAATGTCTTATAAACTTATGAAGTATGCGCTGCTGAACACTGAAAAATAAAAAATGCGGGGAATAGTCAATGAAGATATGAGTTACATTAAATTGTCCCTCTGAAGATCCATGATGCAAGGCCTTCATCCTGCTTCATTTCTTCATCTTCAAACTTTCTCTTAGCATCCTTTTTTTTTAGTACTTCTTGTTTCTTTGGTGAAAGCAGCTTTATTATATCTATCTCGACATAGATCAGCAAAAATAGCTGCTAAATTTATTTTTGTACCGAGAGGTTATTGGGAAGATAAATAATTTTATACGAAATGTAAGTGACTAGAAACATAATTCTACATTTAGTTCATCATTATGTACAAAACTCTGGGGAGGGTATTGTTATATTTTTTAAGAAAGGATTTGGCAAAAGGTAAACAATATGTTGGTGAAGTTTGCCTAGAAATGCGTAAACATCAATGTGGTAGGACGAGTTTAGCATCCAGTACAGAGAGTGTCAATGTTAAAAATTCGAATCATCAGGTCGCGAGCTATGAGGGGTTCTTCCCTGAAGAGCTGATATGTCAGCCTCTCAATGGCATGGACTACTTTTTTTTTTGTAAATTTATAGCCTCTGAGTTTTCTTTTATCGGATTTCTTGATGTGTGGAATAGTTAGTGTTTATTACACACTAAAGAATTTCTACAGCCATAAAAATCTGTACTACTTACATACAAACTTTCCGTAAAACGCAAACAAAACTCTTCACCAGAACCAAATTAAAGAGGAGCGGAGATGATGATTTACAGATGCTGGAAACCAGCTGTGCTGTCAGCATACAGCCAACCATATATTCCAGTCGCTAGAGGCAAAAATTGTCCAGTTGTTTTACGAAATAGTCATGGTTTTCTATAACTGAAATAAAGGGTAGCTTACACGATCCTATTTCAAAGATCTGATATACAGCAGCCATTTTTAATTCTAATGCGGTAAAGTATATATGAATGTAGTAAGCAAAGGCTACAAAATTTAAGAAAACTGCGATAAAAGTTCCACCCTTTAGAAGTACACAGTGCCCTTAAAACGACTTGACAGCTATTGTAAATATTATCATAACGCTCATTCAGTAAAGAAATAACTTTGCTAACTCCTCTAATTCCACTGGCGTTGTGTTCTTTGACACACAATCTAAATTTCCAGATTACTCAACAAACGTTCAACAAATAGTGTGATCCGGTTGTAGCAAATACTCGTATTCTATCAGACAATTAAAAGTGCTTTCCCATAAAGGAGCACAGTAGAGGCAATATTAGGTCACAACTACATTACTAGTACAATTCATACAAGTGTAATGTGTACGCACGATCACCAGAGTGGCATGCCTTCGTGGAAGGAGGAGGGGAGAGGAAATGGTGGTGGAAGAGGAGAGGAACCATTATTATTACTTCACTGTGTTTTTACTGGGCCAGTTGGCGCAGTGGTAAGGTACGGTGTTCGAATTCTCGGGGATGGTGGCTCAGTTACCTTTCTAGGCAAACAGATTGATCTATTCCACGATTCCCGTAATTCACTTAATACAAATTCTGGTATCTTTACGTGTGAAAGTGTACACCCAAATTCCTTCACTATCCTTCGCCAGTCCAAAATAGAGCTCCGTCTATAATGTCGACTGTACGTCAACCGCATACTACCTACTTGTGCTACACATATCTACCACCGTGAAGTGATTGTATAAGTCGACCTATTCCAACTGTAACTCATTGATATTGTAGTCACAGGATATTACGTCTTTTTTATTTTTTATGTTTATTTTTTTTAAGCGCACAGATTTACATTCCAGAACATTTAAATCAAGCTGCCATCTTCGCACCACTTTGAAATATTTTGACGTCCTGTCTGAATATCTCTGCAGTTTCTTTCAGATAGTAAGTACTTCATTGTAAGATAACTGATCATCTGCGAAATGTCTGAGGTTACTATCAATATTCTCCGCAAGGTTATTAACATAAACCAAGAAAGGCAAGGTTTCCAACACACTTCCTTGTGACGCAACTGAAGTTACTTCTTCATCTGTCGATGGTTCTACATCCAACATGACTATCTGTGTTCTCCGTACGAATAAATCAGCAATCGAGTCCTGCAGGATGTTCTGACAACGGATTACGAATATCCGACACAGGTCACCATTTAAATAACAACAAACGTCTGTGAAACTTTGGTGGTTTTGTAATTTTATTAACCAACCCTCATTTCTAGTTCACAATATGTTTTTTTTCATGTTATTATGACAACCAACAAGCCAAAGAACTCCCATGCTTAAAATGGTATATTGGAGCTATGAGGTATTTTCAGGCTTTACCATAGATCGAGCATTACAAGACATGGCACTAAACGCATATCGCGTGCTGTTTCCGAAAGTGTTGTCATTATGAGCGCTAGGAAAGATATTCTAGAAACAATCAAGTGCTAAAATGAGGCATACATCCAGCAAGGACATATTCCATAACACACCATCACCTCGTTGCTATGTTTGTGACTACAACTGTTCCAGATACACTGCTCCAGGTATCCCAATATTTCTCTTGCTTTCACTATCATCACGATAATCTTGATATAGATTGTGGAATTCGAACATTTTGTTTACAGCATGTATCATTTCCTCTTCCTGTCTTTGTTTACCAACCACGCTTTGCTAGCCTCGTGGAAATGGACAGCAGAACAACGTTCGTTCAAGTCTGTTGTAGGCCCCATAACTGTTTTCCGTTGATTAATATGACGTCGTTCGTTGAACAAGCACTTAACTAAATGAACACACAACATCGATTAACTGCCGATTATATCCGCTAACAGAGGACTGATCGCAGTGGCGTTGCATGTTGTAGCGCGCTTAAGCTCGCCAGACAGAAAAGTAAACAATTCCCCCCCTAATATCTTGTGACATCAGTGTTCATAATAGCAGCTTTCAGGATGATGCGAAATGTAGAAATTTCTTTATATAGGATACATTAATGTTCAATCAGTCTTGACACAACAGCAGGTGCAATTCAGTGAAAATGTGTGAAAGCGTCCGTGAATCTTGGTGTGTTGTAGAGATTTCGAACTGCGCAGAAAACCAGGATATTTGCAAACTATTCCAGACGCTTTATTTTTCATGACTGTCTTCCATCACAGGCACAGTTTTAGTCCAGTTTTTATGAAGGTTATACCTTGGAACCGATTACTAGTAAAGTTAAGGTGCCGGCAGTCGTACTAAACATTTGGTCATCGTAACTACTTAAAGGTAGATGTCACTTCAGTCAAAGAGCCCACAAAAATAAGTTCCTCTTCCAACCTGACTGGACATGTGATGTTCAGAAAACGTCATGGGCGGAAAGAAGCAACGTACTGTGCTTAAAAAGAAGACTGTGAGAACCAGTATTGACATGCTGCATATTATTTTGTCTCGTAGAGAAACGATTTACACTGATCAGTCAGAACATTGTGACTGGCTACCTAGTATCGATACAAACCCGCCCAGGCGATAGCTACGTCGCCTGGCGAGGAATGACTATTAGTCGGACACACTCACGGTGCATGTACTGTAGCATCAGTGAGCGTGCTGTCCGTCTGTGGAATGGGGAAGTCGCGCGGGGTAACTGACTTTGACCGAGGGTACATTGTGATGCCCCGAGACTCGGGACGAGAATCTCGAAAACTGCACAAGTTGTCGGGTACTTGAGGATTGCTGTGGTGAGTGTCTTAAATACGTGGCGAAGCCAAGGTGAAACCAAGTCCAGACGTCGTGGACGGGGTCGGCCGCCCTGATTACAGACGTCAGACGTCGTAGACTGTGCAGGCTGGTGAAACAGGACAGGCGGCAAACTGTGGCTGAACTAACATCAGACTTTGACCCCGGTCGGAGTTCAAGGGAGTTTGGACACACAGTGCAGCCAATACTCCTAACGATAGACCTCCGCAGCCGACGACCAATGCATATGGCAATGTTAATATCGCGACATTGTAACTACGACTGAAATGGGCAAATGGCCATCAGCACTGGACGTTGGCGCAGTGTCAGAGCATTGCATGGTCTGAAGAATCCCGATACCTTCTTCATCACGCCGATGGGAGGGTGTGAATCCGTTGTCTTCCAGGGCAACAGCTCTTTGTGCCTGTGCTGCGGTACAGAGACAAGCTGGCGTCGACTCTATTATGCTCTGGGGAACGTTCACGTAAGCATCCATGGGTCCAGTGGAGCTTGTGCAAGGCACCATGACGGCCAAGGAGTGTCGTACACTGAATGGAGATCACGTGCACCTCTTCATGACGATAAGGTTTCCCGAAGGCAGCGGCATTTTTCGAAAATATAATATGTCTTGTCACAAGACCAGGAGTGTCACGGAGTGGTTCGAGGAACACGATGGCTAGTTACAGTTGATGTGCTGGCCACCAGCTTGCCAGATCTGAACCTGATCGAACACATCTGGGATGTGATTGAAAGTGGCGTCGGAGCTCATGGTCTTCCACTCCACCCCTTCCCCAGAAGTAATGAGGATGGGGGAGGGGGGGTGCAGAAGTGGTGTCAACTTCTTCCAGTGACCTACCAAGGCCACATTATTTCCATGCTACGACGCGTGGCTGTGTTATTCGTGCTAAAGGCGGATATACCGGCTATTAGGCAGGTGGTCATAATGTTCTGGCTGATCAGTGTATAGCAACCATGGGGAATGTACCTCGCGGGTCTGTTTATACACGGTAATTTTTCATACGCCATGAATTCTGTAAGGATCGTGAGTCCAATGACTACTGCTGAACCTTCTACACAAAAGGTAACGATGGGCCTGCGAAAATCGCAATTTCCCTCACTGGATCATTCTTGGTGTGCCTTAAGGCAGAGAAATTTTATTTAAAAAAAAGAAATACTGACTTTTACATCGCATCTACAGCAAAATCGTTGGAGACGAAGCATAAGTTTGTATTGGATAAGAACGGGGAAGGATAGTGAATTTATCCGTATTAAGAAATTCATCCCAGTACTTGTCTCGGGCAATTAGCATAAGACAGCAAAAATGTAAAGCAGAAAAGGATTCTATGGATCTAAGGAACACTTGGGTTTAATAACCATTTGACGTAAAGATCGTTTTGAACGAACACTAGCCGGTTCGAATGCGAAAATGATGGGTACGATAACCAGCCACTGGATTGCTTAAGAAAGAACCCCAGAATTACCTAGAAGTGATTTAGAATTAATATTCATTCATATATATGTCCCAATGAACATTTGAACCCTACCCTCCCAAACTATCCAATGCATTTATTCATCATTTGGAATTTTGCATAAAAACAAGTTCTTCATCTCAGAGTATCACTTACAGAGAAATTTTATTTCGGAAGAAGAAATACTGACTTTTACGTCGCGTCTATGGCAAGATCGCTGGAGACGAAGCATAAGTTTGTATTGGATAAGAATGGGGTAGCACAGTGAATTTCTCCGTATTAAGAAATTCATCCCAGTACTTGTCTCAATTATTTGTTGGATGCTTTCCAGTCTCTGTCTTCCCTTCCAGTTTTTACCCCCTGAGACTCATCTAGTTCTATGAAAGTTATTGCCAGCCGGGGTGGCCGAGCGGTTCTAGGCGCTACAGTCTGGAACCGCGCGATCGCTACGGTCGCAGGATCGAATCCTGCCTCGGGCATGGATGTGTGTGATGTCCTTAGGTTAGTTAGGTTTAAGTAGTTCTAAGTTCTAGGGGACTAATGACCTCAGCAGTTAAGTCCCATAGTGCTCAGAGCCATTTGAACCATTTATTTATGAAAGTTATTCCGTAGTGTCTTAATACAATATGTCTTGTCATCTTGTCCCTTCTACTTGTTCCTTTCATCGCCGATCCAATGGAGAACCTCGACATTCCTTATCTTATCATTCTACCTAATTTCTAACATCCTTCTACAACTGCATCTCAAAGACTTCGTTTCTCTTAATATCTGGTGTTTCCATGGTCTATAAATTACTGCCATACAATGTTGTGCTCGAAACAATCTCAGAAGTTTCTTCCTTAGATTAAGACCTTTGTTTCATTCGAGGGTTGTTTTGCTTTCAAGGTAGCAAAATTATTACTTCATTTCATCTACTTCGTGGTTCTCAGTTTCGAGGTAAGTTTACCGCTAATCTCATTTCTGCCTTTTTCCATTTACTCTTGGTCGTTATTCTGAACTCTATAGTGTTTTTTTTCCACTCAACACATCCTGCACCTCTTCTTCACTTTCACTGCCAATACCAGTGTCATCATTGATATCCTTTCACCTTGGATTTTAATTCCAATCTTGAATCTTTATTTTATTTCCGTCGTTGCACTCCTGTGTATGGACTGAACGGTAGTGGCGAAAGACTACATCTCTATCTCATGTCCTTTGAAATCTAAGAACTTCGTTCTTGGTTCCATTCTTATTCTTCTCTCTGGGTTCTTGCACATATACTATACTCTCCGTCTTTCTCTGCATCTTACTCCTATTTTTCTCTTCATTCGAATATCTTGCGCCATTCTACATCGTAGGTCGTTTTTTCGACGTCAGCAGATCTTACGAAATGTCTTGATTTTTATTGTCTCTGGTACCTTTAGCTTTCAGAGAGACAAACTGATCTTGATCTAATACGGCCTCAATTTTCTTTTCCATTCTTGCGTATGTTATTCTTGGTTGAAATGGCTCTGAGCACTATGCGACTTAACTTCTCAGGTCATCAGTCGCCTAGAACTTAGAACTAATTAAACCTAACTAACCTAAGGACATCATACACATCCATGCCCGAAGCAGGATTCGAACCTGCGACCGTAGCGGTCGCTCGGTTCCAGACTGTAGCGCCCAGAACCGCACGGCCACTCCGGCCGGCTGTTATTCTTGTCACCAGCTTAGATGTAAGAGTTGTTATACACTGATGGTGCGATGGATCTCGCACTTATTTGTACTTGCTATCTTTCGTTTTGTACGGATGATTTCCGAAAGATTGGTGGTATGTCTGCAGACTCATAGACTCTACACTCCTACCTGAATAGTTGCTTGGTTGCCTCATCACATAACATCCGAGGAAAGTTATCTGTTCCTTCTGCCTTATTTGATCACAAGTCTTACAAACCTTTGTTATATTCTGATTGTAGTACTGGAGCCCATATGTCTTCCTTATCGACTTCCACTTCTTGCGCAGTCACGCCATCAGACAGGTCTTCCCCCAATCGCAGTCCTTTGACGTAATCTTTCCGCTTATCGGGTCTCTTGTTTCCAATTAATAATGTAATTTCTTCTGCCATCTTAATGTTGTCGCTCTTGCTTTTAATGTCATCGAAGGTCGTTTTGATTTTTATATACGCTGCAACTGTCCTTCCGACGGCCACTCGTTTTTAGATTTCTTGTAGCCATTTCCCTTAATTTCTGTATAACTCCTGTTTATTTAATTCCTAAGTGACTAATGTTTCTATATTACAGAATTTCGATGAACTATATTGTTCTTTCTTCTTTCGTCAATCATCAGTTCTCGTCGTTGTACCTATGTTTCTCTATCCATCTTTAGTGATTGCCCTTTTTACACACGTTCGTTCCTCTTCAACTGAATTACGTACTGTGAAATTCGTTAAGGCAGAATCTACAGCCTGAGAGAACTTCAAACGCATCTCATCGTTCCTCAGTACTTCAGTATCCTATTTCTTTGCACACTGATTCTTTTGGACGAGCCTCTTATAATTTAGCCTAATCTTAAAGATCATTAATCCTGATCCGAGTGTTTATCTGCACCAGGCTAGGCCTTATAATCTAGTATCTGATATCTGAATCTCTGTATAAACGTACTGTATTCCTGGAATGTGGAAAGTAGCTCAGCGCCCTGTATGTGTACTTTCCCTCACCTCATGCCGTAGAGCACATACGGGGTACAGGAAAATGAAGATAATGTCTGAAGAATTTTTGAGCTCACGATAATATTTCCTAACACACCATGATTGTTGGTAAGGGAGAACCAGTTGGAGGATGTCATCTTAATAACGATGTTGGAGGCACAAATTTCTAGCCTTTGCTCTAAAATACTGTACCTTCTGAAAAGACTGCGTAACACTAAAACTTATATTGCAATTAACAACCTTCTCTTTCCCAGAAGCGCTGTTTTTTCTATTGCCAGTTTGTATTTTACACCTCTCTACTTCGGCTATCTACTCGGCATCTACCCTAGTCCCTTTTTACGAGACTACCTATTCCATCTGGAAGATGTTCCAAATACTTTGCCGTCCATGGCAGCATTAGTAAATTCAGATTTAAACTCTAATTCTGTTTCAAAATTTCTCTTTGGCTTTCTTTACTGCTTCGTCAATGTACAGCCGAATCACATGAGGAAAAATTTCTCTTTGGCTTTCTTTACTGCTTCGTCAATGTACAGCCGAATCACATGAGGAAACCTATATTGCCTTTTCTCACGCCTTTCTCAACTGCTGTCTCACTTTCATGACGCCTAGCTATATAATTTAATGTAATCTCTCAGTGTGTCACTGGATGTGAAAAAAATCATACTGCCTGACATTGGCCAATTGTCAGCTACATATGGTAACGTACAGGTACTTTCAGACACAATGTGGAGATGAGTGAGAGGATGTTTAAACAGGCAAAAGTATGTTAGGACTTCAACTTCCTGCTAACGGTTCTTTTATTACGAGGTACGATGCCGCGACTGCTTGTGTCATTTTGTCAAGAGTTTAAAGAGATTAAAAAGAGCGTTTCGCTTTCCGAAACGATTTCCTCTTCTGTCAGCCAGTACAAATAATATAATGATAGTCTCAGCTCTAGTTGAAGGAATTGTATTTCTCCAGTTGCTCTCTAGTTCGTTACGAGAGGCTACAAATATGATTGCCATACTCAAGAGGGGGAAAGCTGGCTTGGTGTTGTAGTTTACCGGACATTATTGCCGAAAAGCCGGATTATCAATTTTAAACAGAAACAGTCAATTGGATCTTTTTAATCGTTTAGTAAAAATCAGTTAAACCAATTTTTTGTGAGATCAACCATAATGTGCTTAAACTAAAAAACAGTCAATAAACAGCCTTAAAATTCTGCAGTTAAGTCTTTATCCTACGATAATCTAATGTCAAATTAAATTAAAAGCTCTTTATTAAACAGAATATACATCTATCAATTATTCTGGGACGGAAAACGAAAGATATTCAGTAACTTTCATTTCAGTTACACTTTCAAGGAAATAAGAATAACCTGTCGTTAAGTACTAATATTTTTCATTTGAAACTATTTTATCAAGAACGTTATATTTCTTGGAAATAATCTCGTGAAACTCTTGACAGAATAATTACACTACACACCCATCATTTTTTGTTGTTGTAGTGCCTGTCTGCAGTTTATTGCATTCCCTAGTACATTGGGTGTTTGTGAAAGAGAACATCCTTTAGGCGCTGGCATTATGACGTGGAACTGCATGGTAATGTTCTCTCAGTTTCAATAATTCTGAATAAAATTCTTCATTACGCTATAATTTAATTAGCTGCGGAGTTCACATGTACAGGTTTGTATGTAGCCTTTAACAGTACAGCGGACTTTATTAGAACCGGCTGAGAGGTATGTTTCATTCTACTTTCCCTCGCTCGCTCTTCTCGTAGCGTGGTTGTGATGTTGTGTGTAAGGCTCGTCCGGCCTGTGAACAGAAACGTAGGACACAGACATAAAAATAGCTTTGGCTGATATATATCCGTATATCGTTAGGGTGTATCACCTTACTCCTCCTTAAGACGCCGGCACACGGGACGAGTTAGCTAACTTCAACTTGGGACTCTACGAGTTTTGTGGCGTCACTTGCCACTATTTCTCGCTGAGGAGCCATTTCGTCACGTGAAACACAAAATAAGTTATGCGATATTTTGGCAACGTGCCACGTAAAGTAGAACCGATACGAAGCATAAAACTCCCCTTACGTCACAAGCAAATAGCAAGAAACCATTTTGTATTTGTCGTGTTCATTAGAAGCCCATATTTGTTGGGGTTTAGGTTATGTACAGCACCCTACGAATCTTTGCTGTTTCTAAGCAACATCACATCGATCTTCTCGAGAACGTATCGTTCATGGCACGGTTTGTTGTTATAAAATGAGGGGAAAGATCATATTGGTGGTTAAAGGATTTTCATTTTTAGTTATTTTCGCATTATAACTCGCCTGTTTTGAGAATAAGCCGTTTTAAGGCGTTCTCCAACAAGTTGGGGGACTTTAGTATGAAATTAATAGAAATAATTCCTGCAATAGTTGATGTTACGCAAATATACTCTCAGTCAGGCGTGAGTTTGTTCGATTAGGTGTCAGGCGTGTACTAATACCCTCGTCTTTCAGAAGTATTCGCTTGACAAAATATCATGTACACCGAACTTCGCACCTGTAGTTCTGGGGGAGGGTGGAGGAGAGAGTAGGAGGGGACTGCACCACGGGAGTCACACCCACGCTCCTGTGTCTGGGGGCGCTGTTGCACGACCGCTGCACGTGGCTGTAAGCAGCCGTGGCCGCTGTTGGTGCCTCATTAGGGAGGCTCATTTGTCAGCCGACCGCCTGCGCAGGGGTGCCAACACACAGCAGCTACCAACGGCTCACGCTCACTGGCAGCCCTCTCCCTCAGATCCGTTTCCTGTAGTGGCTGCACTTGAACACGTGGACGGAAGAAAGACTGATTCACATCGGAAAATACCAGAAATATTACGAGGTGGCAGCTACAAAGTGGGAATTAATCGTCTCAATGAGTATGCTGACGGCATTTTCTAAAACATACGTTTCAAATATTTACAAAATGAAGCGAGTCTTAGACGTCCTCGGTGAATGTGGTGGTGTAGGAAATTATTCTGAAACTGGAAAGTTTTATTGAAAATTAAATTTCTTGTAGTAAATTGCGCAAAGTTCAGAAGTGGTCGGATTACCTTATAATTCAGTACTGAACAGTAACCAGCTTGGCACTAAGTACCTGCTTCAAAATAACATGGCTTATTAGGGAACTTCCATTCTTCTCTGATATAACTGCCCCATTTACTAAACTTCATTGTTTAAAACGCCACGACATTTGTTAGTGAAATCCAGTCCCATATTCAGTTCCGACAGATTTATTCTATTATTTTTCCATGAGTCTTCATACCTGTAAGCAATATAACAAAGTGTCAGTGTTGAGTGTTTGACGATATCATTATAAAAATAATATTTCCACTGTTGTTACACACAGCGTTCATCAGCATGATTACTTACGTGGTACATTTACAGCGGAATGTGTTAACAGTGGTCCTATTGCCACATGATAAGTATCTCGTTTTTAATTTATTTTCTCTCATAGTGGCAATATAAACGAAGCTGACAACTACTGTCGGACGTATACACACATTTTCTAGTCATGACACCTGAATTAAATGCAACAGTAACACGTAGAAGTTCAGCAATCTTGGACACATTACGTGAAACAGTTTAGCGTCTCATTATAAACATACTGTGTGGGTTACAGAGATGTCTTGTTACGTCAAATTGAGGCTGGTCGCACATGAACGATTTTTCAGTTGGCAGCTTACAGAATCTTTATTTATTTATTTATTTTTATATTATCGGCCAATTCTTAAATGTGAAGCAAGACACAGTATTATCGTTGGCTATTTGTGTGGTTATAATTTGAAACGAGTCACTACCAGTTGCATGTTATACCCACTATAAACACCAATTTAAATCATAGTTGCAGTTTGCCATCCACAGTAGACATACTGAACAAAATTACCGATTTAAAGTTACCAAAAAAGATCATAACGCAAGCAGTGATTTGGCAGATCTGGCCGTGCATGTCTTGGTTTCAGTCTGCCGACTGAATAACCTTTTGTAGCAACAATGCAAGAGGGTAGTAACGGATTTACGCTGTCGAATAATTTTCTAATTTGAAATGCGTAAAACATAACTTTCTTGGACATTATGTTGTATTTGATGTTTGTACCTTCATTAAGGAAACTGAAAGAGACAGAGCACCTGAACTACAGTCACGGAAGACACTCTCAAACGTAATTTGAGGTTAAACAATTGCAAGTAAACTATCAAAGTCGTCGAAAGATACAACGTTTAGTTCCAAAATATCTATGTGTATCATCTCAGTTGTTCATATGGTCTAATGAATAGACCTTTCACCTGTAATTATTATTGGGTGTTATATCCGCTGTCTCAACTGTTGAATTAGAGCGCAAACGTTTTTAAATTAAAGTTTGTAACCTCGCCACAAAAATTTTAAAAGAAAATGACGATACTAATTAGAAATGCTGATGGACATGGCTCTATGCGTAACCTGCCCACAAACAAATGTACTGACAATGGCAACAAAAATGTGAAATTCGCAATCTGACTCAAATATAAATCCTTCAAAAAATTAAAGTCCATTCAGTGACAAAAAATTCAATTAAACCGAAATATCGGTCTTTGGCCCTGTGTAAAACAATCAGAATTAAAGTCTTACCTCAGAATAAATGGATGTCACATATCTGCTCTTGTTGTTGTGCACCGCTTGGAGGAACTGCATTGCAAATAATAATATTCCCCTTTTTTGTGATTTTACTAAAAATTTTCTTCAAAAGAAGTGGAATGAATTGGGAAGTGCAACAAAATCTTGAGTTCAATAAAAAATTAAATTTCTGAGAAAATGCTTTTGAAATAAAAAAAATTATTATTGGGAGACTTGTTGGAGAATAATTACAATAAATAAAATTTTTCATTATCTAATGATTATATTAATTAATGGTATACCTTATTCCTCATCTTGACCAGTGTTGCCGACCGCCTTCATCACACAACCGCACTGGGCTGCTACTATTGACCGACCGCTCTGCATGACGACTACAGACTGAGTACTGCTCTCAACTAGACAGAGCTACAGACTCGCAACGACTGAACTGACAGACTCGCAACGACTGCTGACTACTGCTACTGACTGAGAACCGCTCGCAACACTCGCGCGGTCAAGCGCATACTCTCTGGTCACAGATGCTACAATGCCTCGCCATCGCTGCTATGTTACATACGTGTT
This sequence comes from Schistocerca piceifrons, assembly GCF_021461385.2. NCBI lineage: Eukaryota > Metazoa > Arthropoda > Insecta > Orthoptera > Acrididae > Schistocerca > Schistocerca piceifrons. The sequence continues at coordinate 906,254,927 of NC_060138.1, forward strand.
TCATAACCCTCCACTGGGGGGGCAAAAATTTGGCAGCGATGGTGAGTCATTTGGACTTGCCAAGCGCGGCAAAATTTTTCTTTAATTAACAAAATTCTACAACTTACAGAGTATTTAAATGTTGTGCACACGCACTAAGTACAAAATATATCAGACAAAGACAAAATGTGAGTACAAAACATAGTAGCAAATCAGAAAAGTATATACAAGTTATTTGACAGATAAAGTGCACAGGCACTGAAAAAATTCTTTAGCATATTCAGAACAAATAAACAGACTGGCAAAAAAATATTATGTTGACAAGTGACATAAGTGTACTCGCATTGGAGTTCAGCGAATCGAAAAATGTATAACCTATGAACATAAATGATGTTACCAAAAAATTTTTCTTTATGTGACAAGAATCAGGATAGGAAAGGGAAGGATTGCATCATGGTTGTAGCACTTTAGATTGCACACAGCTGCTCTGAAAGTCCATATCTTTCCACAGAAGTACAACACCAAGTGACACAACTTGAAGTTCTTTTCCCATCAGAATTTATCAGTGTAGCCAAGACACTGAACTGTCGTAGTAATGTTCCATGTTTTCATTTTGGCAGTACATTACGTACACCAAACAGTGGGACCATAATAATGTCTTCATCGCTCATGGTGGTGGACAGCATGTCGTGTCAACACCACACTCTTACAAGGCACACCAACGTAGAATTAGTGCAAAACCAAAGATAGTGCTCCATGATCACTAGGATAAACAGGACAAATGGACATTGCAGTAATTCAGGGTAGTCAGCTTATGAGGTGAAGGACATCAAGTCACATAATATTGACAATTACAGACTTAATTAGTAGTTTGTGGCATTCATAGCCCAGTTATTGAACATTTCTGTACCAAGTATGTAGTATTACAGAAAAATGTTCATTGATTGTTTTACATAGAATCAGTAGTCTTCTTTTCCTAGTTACAAAGCATTATGAAATAATCGCATTCTTTTCAGTTACAGAGTATAATTAAGAATCATTAACCTTCTCCTAATTACAGTTAATTAATCATTTGTCATTCCAATAATCATTAGCCTTTTCCTAATTACAGTTAATTAATCATTTGTCGTTAATTAATCATTTGTCTAATTACAGTTAATTAATTAATCATTTGTCGTTAATCAATCATTTGTCTAATTACAGTTAATTAATTAATCATTTGTCATTTCAATATAGTAAGAAATATTAGCCTTAATTAATTACAAAGCATTATTAAACAGTACCATAGTTAATTAATTATGTGTCATTCCAATGTAGTAAGAATTATTACCCTTCTCCTAATTACAAAGCATTATTAAACAGTAATTAAGATTCATTAGCCTTCTAATTACAAAACATCCTAATGACAGTTAATTAATCATTTGTCATTCCAATCTATTAAGAATCATTAGCCTTCTTCTAATTACAAAGCATTATTAAACAGTCACATTCTTTTCTGGTTACAAAGTATCAACATTGGCAACAAGAGCTAATCAATGGCATAATTAATCACAATTCGTGGAGTGACAGTAATTATTGGCACTCAGTGGCCAGCAAGTATTGAATAGAATCATCATTCAGTATTATTCAGATTATTACGAAGTCATTATTAAAAATCAGTTAATTACAGTCAAATCATTAGTAATCACAGGCATTATAAGTAATATCATTACAATAAACAGTGGCAGTTATCAGCTAGTGACAAAGCATTATTTTGAATATAGTCTCATTAAGAGGTCATTACTCAAGTGACATGCTATTCATAGTTGATCAGTATTATTCAGAATTATCATAAACTAGTGACATTATGTGGGACTAGTAATACATGTTTTTTGTTAGCAATGCATTGCGTTGGGATCGATAATTAATTGCTGAGGCATAATACTTTTTGCTTTTGACCTATTGCTGCAAATGAGGATAGGTAACGTCATTCGTCATGAGTCAGCTGTAGCAAGATTATGTAACAAGGCAGTACATGTGATCACATTTATAAATGATAAACACAAATGGGTAAAAAATATAAAAATGCAAGTACTAGAACAGGTACAATAAGTAACAGGTTTAGTAAGTGTCATGAAAAACTTCTCCTGAAAAAAAATACAAAAACGGATTATTGACCTGAAAGAAGAAACGCACACTATGCTGAAAAGTAGTGAACTTCGAATTAACAGGTAGTGAAATGTGTATAAAATGTGTTCCATAGCTGTCCTTTCCAAAACTTTCTGTCATCCTACTATGCAATGTAACACCTGCTGTCAAAGCAAACTGCAACAAATACTTAAATAACTACGTAGCATAAATACATAACTTCAACATTATCCTCATCTGTCACCTGTAAAGAAAAACTTCATTATTCATAACATCATATCCTTCATCATTATTCATCAGTATTCCTTATCATCTGCAAAAAATCACTTCATTACTCATTACATAACTATTCCTTATCTCTAGCATATTTCATCACTAAACTAAGATATGTAGTTCTCTCTGACAGCCTGCATCAATCACCTTGTATTCTGAAAGAAAAAATTAGTTAAGACTGCTATTCTGTGATGAGTATAGTATATTCTTGTTAATGCTTGTTAATCCTGATCCATTTACTCTTCCTCATAAAGTTATTGCATCTCCTTTCGTTTATTCCGTAGGTGAAATTCCCATTTATGTTAAATTTATTTCTTAGAATCATCATTCCTTTCTGAAATTGATGAACAAAGATTAATGTCCTGCATTTAAATCATATACCCTCTAGATAATGACTGGTTTATGGTAACATAATTAACCCTACAGCATAACATGACAGAAAACGTAATATGTCAAAAACATTGACAGTGTTCAAAAACAAAATTATACACAGAATAATACAATGCAGCAGCAAAAAAAATGTGAAACAGTCACGATGTTGAGATGTCATAAGGCAAAAAAATGTCAAAGTCGACTGGTGTGTGTTATATCTTAACTATTTCATAGTCCATACAAACAAAACTGGAGTACAGTCACATACACAAAAAAATGGAAAATGTGCACGGTCTGATGTGTAACGACAAGAAAAGCGACCTGCTAACCTTACCTTGCCGGGCACTTGCCAAGAAAAAACACGATAATCATCAATAAGTAGTCACATAAATATAATTGCAGAAATAGTCATAAATGTGTAAATTCATCTGGAAAAATATGCACGGTCTGATGTGTAACGACAAGAAGAGCGACCTGCTAACCTTACCTTGCCGGGCACTTGCCAAGAAAAAATACGATAATCATCAGTAATTAGTCAGGTGAATTAATTGCATTAGTAAATGGCATCATAGTGTGTTGAATCATACAGTGGTTTCACTCAATACACGGTTTAATGTTTGAGATATGGTGATTGCCTTTCGATTTTCTGGTTCTCAAAGTTTCGACGTGTACAACATTGGGGTGAGGGATACTGCGAATCCGATATGGACCTGTGTATAGAAGTTCAAATTTACTGCACTTACCTTTTAATTTGCTGGATAAATAGTGTGTACGTACTAGTATCTTCTGTCCAACGTGAAAGTCGCGGCGTGTACAAACCTGTTTTTGCTGTCTTCTCCGGCGCTCTGCGGCACGTTTGATGTTGTTCAGCGCAATGTCAATTATTTCGTGGTGTCGTAGGCGACGACTTTTGGGAAATTCTATTAATTCTTTAATTTTGTTCGGTGGTTCAACGTTTTTCAGTATAACAGTCGGAGATAGCATAGTGGATTCATTTGGAATGGAATTAATTACATCTTGGAATGAGAGTATGTGTGTATCCCAATCAATATGTCTTTTGTGGCAGTATATTCTACACAGTTTACCAATTTCTTTCATTAATCTTTCACAGGGGTTCGAAGAAGCGTGATACTTGGATATATATATCGGAGAAATGTTTCTGGCTCGTAACATGCGTGTCCATACGCTACTACGAAATTGAGATCCATTGTCAGAAATTACTTTCATTACATGCCCTACATGAGATAGAAAATGTTTTACAAATGCTTTCGAAACAGTTTTGGCAGTAGCTTTGCGTAATGGAGTGAAAGTAACAAATTTTGAAGTGAGCTCAACAGCGACAAATATGTAGCAAAACCCTCTGTTAGTTCTGGGAATCGGACCAAAAATATCTACAGCGGCCATGTGTCTTAATTTAACAGGTATAATGGGATATAAAGGAGGAATATGTGAAGTGGTGTCTGATTTAGCTTTCTGGCAAATTTTACAAGACGCTAAAACTCGTCGTATACGTTTCTCCATGTTGGCAAAATAACAGTTCTGTCTCAGTATAAGAAAACATTTTCGTGCTCCGTAATGTGCGTAACTTAAATGAGTGTACCAAATTAGTTTGTTAACCAGTTCGTCAGGAATGCATAATAACCAATTGTTGCTCTCAGGATGAGAGCGGCGAAACAGAATGTCATTGCGTACAGTGTAGTGGTTTCTAATCGTAACATTATTCTTATCTTGCCAAAGCTGTTTAATTTCTTTCCACACATTGTCTTTGTTTTGTTCTTGTGCTATGTCCTGCAATGACGATGAAATAAAATTTTCAAATGCAACTTGCTGAATGTACATGACACTGAAATTTGTTTTACAGAAGTTGGTTGCTACGTCTTGCTGATTGTTGCCGAGAGAACGCGATAGTGCGTCTGCTATAACATTTTGCGTGCCGGGAATGTGAACTATTGTAAAATTAAATTCTTGCAAATAAAGTTTCCATCTGCTTAACCTGTCGTGAGTGAATTTAGCCGAAAGTAAAAATTGTACTGCTCTGTGGTCTGTGTAAACTGTGGTATGTCTGCCATAAAGAAAATGCCTAAATCTCGTGAAAGCCCATACAACACATAATGTTTCAAGTTCTGTAACAGAATAATTTCGCTCAGCAGGTGACAAAATGCGGCTTGCAAATGCGATGTTTTTGATTACTATACAGCCATCTTCTTCTATTTCCTGGAAAATATGTACGCCTAAAGCGGTGTTGGAACTGTCGGTAGCAATGGAAAAATTTCTAGTAAGATCGGGGTGCGATAAAAGTGGAGCATTCAACAAAGCATGCTTCAAATAACATTCTCGTGAGCAAAATTCTGCTTGTCAAAAGTAATGTTTGCGATACTGTAATATGCAATCTGTGCTCTATCTGGTTAAAATTTATCGTACGTGTTATTATTTACGGGAGAATGTTGTGGCATATCCACTATATGAACTGTTCTGTTATTTCTTACTGACGTGTTACGCTATGGATGACACCTATTGTCTGTTTCATTCATGATTATTTGTTGTTGCTGATGTTGTTGCTGCTCATAAGATCGGCTGTTATTAAATGTACGCTGAAAATTGTGCTCGTTATTTTTACGTCTGTCATGATAGTAATTTCTATACGGCGCATTGCGATAGGAATTGAAATGGTCTGTTGTCTGTACGTAGTTATTTTTGCTGCCATGCGTTACTATTTGTTGGAGCTGGGACTATACGTGCACGCGGCGAAACATTAAAGTTTGGTTGACCTTGTAGACTGCATTGTTGGTTAGGTATGCCAAGCGGTTGACTTTCATGCTATTGTGGTGGAAAACGTCTATTGTTACCAAAAAATGCGTTTGCTGTTAATTTTACACATACTGATGATTACGATTTTTATCTGTTATTTAAGTTCTCGTGATTCTGGAGTGCCTAATGAAAATTGTCACATTCGCTAAAATTTGTCATATCGGGTTTTCAGTACAATATTTCTTAATTCTAGGTAGAGCAATAGTTAAAGAGCAGTTTTGATAGATATAAAGGATAGTAGAAGAAAAGGCAGCAGTGCAGAAAACTAAAGATGAAACAGCACTACTACAGCTCGGGGCCCTATGCTCGCTACGGCACATATTCATTAAAGCGTAATGAATCCCCTGAGGTCTATTACGCACTGCAAATAAATTTCGGCTTTTGCGTTACAGGCAATTGCGGTATAAATCCAAAAGCAAATAGTTGTATCCATGTTAATTCAAGTTTCCTCATTACAGGCAATACTGTTGTAAATACAAAAATAAATTGTCGCATCTGGTTCAAAGCTAGCTTCTGCATTACAGGCAATACCGGTGAAAGCATAAAAACAAATTGTCGTATACAGCTCAAAGCGTGTACCTGTGTTCTGTCATTATTAAATTCTTTACATTTTCTTACTAATGCAAACTGCTTATTATCAACGCTCTCGTCACTGAATTTGAGAATACGTTCCGGTTTGTGTGAGAATTCGTTTGTCTGTGTCATTTTGTACTTCAAGTTACGTAGCTTTTCAGATTTTAAGTCGCGTAGCTTTTCGGATTTTAAGTCGCGTAGTTGCTGTAAATTGCTCACATTATACACGCTGCGTGAGTCAGATAAATGTTCGCAAAGTGGCGTCTGCTGTGATGCGTTATTAACTGAAATACTTTTCATTTCTCTTACTTCTTGTTGTAAATTCGACAACTTCCTACGTAACGTGTTGTTAGATGAATCGATCTCATTAATAGTCTGCTGTAAATTTTGAAATTCAGGTGTTTGGTTAAATGAAATCGGTGCAGTATCGTCTGATTTATTGTCATTAGTATTTTCGATAACATCAATACGACTGGCCAATTCATCACATTTTTCAGTCAGTATTTTAACCTGATCATCGGTTTTAGAATCAGACGCATTAATCTGTTTTTGCAACTTGCGCGTAGTTTCGCTCAGTTTTTTAACATCACCTTTGATAACATCACAATCCTGTGTTAGATCTAATTGTTCGAATCTATCTGTCACTGTTTGAATATTTACTGTGTGTGTATCTGTTTTTGATTTAAGGTCAGAAATTTCATCCCGTAATTCCGCGTTCAATTGTTCTATGGTATTAATTTTGTCGGACACTGTAGTAATATTATTGTCTACATACGTCTTCGCTTTCGCGAATATTTTACGTTTGTCCTCTTGTCTTTGTGCAGTGATTGTTTCCATGACTTGTCGTTTTACTTTGTTTTGATCCTGAATAAATCTGCGGAAACGCGTATCACTGTTCTGTATGTGCTGATTAAAGCGCTCGTTAATCTGAGTGTTCTGCTGTTCGAATTTCGTGTCTATCTTTGCGTCCATAGTGCGCGAAAGTTCTACCGTCATTGCTCTAAACTCGTCCCGTAATTGTGCAGCTTTTTCAGAGCATTGTTTAGCGACTCCGCTAATTTCGTCTCTGAGTGTATCTGTCGCGGCTGTTTGCATTTCCCTTAATTCTTGCGCAACAGACTTTATTTCTTCGCTATTTTTTTGTGAACAAGCCTCAATTTCCACGCGCAACTGTTCCTTAGTGTCATGGCACTGCGCGGCAACGTCTCGAATTTGTTCACTAAGCTGTCTGGAATTGTCGTCTAATTTTTTATTAAGTTGTTTGAGATTTTCGTCATTATTGTCAAGTTTCTCGTTCTGTTGTTTGACCTGTTCACTGAGTTGTTTAAAATCTTCACTTTGTTTGTCTAATTTTTCGTTCTGTTGTTTGGAATTTGCAGTAAGGTCGTTCTTAAACTGTAGCATTATTGCCATAAATTGATTCAAATCATACGTAGCATTTGCATTCTCAGTACTGTTTAATGGTGTACCTGCAGTTGTCGCGCTTTGTGTGACCATTTGGTCATTCTGTATTTTAGAAAAAGGTTTGCCATTCAAATGTACACTATCAGTCATTGTTTCGGAATTAAATAAATCCGCCCTACTTTGTGTGATCTGTTCATATTCATTAGACAAATTTGTCTGTTCGTTACTTGGGTTTTCCAAATCGGGTGTGTTAAGCTCTGCAGCGCTCATTACAATAGAGCATTCTGCGTCATCAATTGTCGTCAAGTTAACAGACGAGACAATTGAGTTCGTTTGTTCATCATTAAGGTGAAAGTCATCATTAGTGGTTGGAATGCACTGATTGTTAGTGAACGCAGGATTGTCATCATTACGTTGCGTATCACAATTACTATCGGTCAAGCTGTTCGAGTCGGTAATTTCATTCAAAATACCTCGCGATACACTATTCACAGTCTTTCGCGGCATTTTAACAATAGTCACAATTTTTCAGAAAAATAAATAAGCACAATGCAAAAGCAACACACAAATACAACAAAGCAACAAATTGCCGTTGACCTGTAGAGAGAAAGTCACAATATTATTAAAAGCGTTGCGCTAAATCCTAATTATATCTAAGCAAACAAGAGCAGATATCTGACTGTTGTTCAAAAGACTCTCAACGAAATACGATCCTGGACTGGGTGTCGCCAAGTGTAACCTCGCCACAAAAATTTTAAAAGAAAATGACGATACTAATTAGAAATGCTGATGGACATGGCTCTATGCGTAACCTGCCCACAAACAAATGTACTGACAATGGCAACAAAAATGTGAAATTCGCAATCTGACTCAAATATAAATCCTTCAAAAAATTAAAGTCCATTCAGTGACAAAAAATTCAATTAAACCGAAATATCGGTCTTTGGCCCTGTGTAAAACAATCAGAATTAAAGTCTTACCTCAGAATAAATGGATGTCACATATCTGCTCTTGTTGTTGTGCACCGCTTGGAGGAACTGCATTGCAAATAATAATATTCCCCTTTTTTGTGATTTTACTAAAAATTTTCTTCAAAAGAAGTGGAATGAATTGGGAAGTGCAACAAAATCTTGAGTTCAATAAAAAATTAAATTTCTGAGAAAATGCTTTTGAAATAAAAAAAATTATTATTGGGAGACTTGTTGGAGAATAATTACAATAAATAAAATTTTTCATTATCTAATGATTATATTAATTAATGGTATACCTTATTCCTCATCTTGACCAGTGTTGCCGACCGCCTTCATCACACAACCGCACTGGGCTGCTACTATTGACCGACCGCTCTGCATGACGACTACAGACTGAGTACTGCTCTCAACTAGACAGAGCTACAGACTCGCAACGACTGAACTGACAGACTCGCAACGACTGCTGACTACTGCTACTGACTGAGAACCGCTCGCAACACTCGCGCGGTCAAGCGCATACTCTCTGGTCACAGATGCTACAATGCCTCGCCATCGCTGCTATGTTACATACGTGTTTCAAGTTTATCTGAAACATTATGTGTGATGGGTCATTCACCACGGAGTTGGTTGCTGTAGCTCCCTTTTCCTATCACCTGCCTGTTACTTTCTTGGTTTCAGCATGACTGCTCCATACCACGCTATCGACGTTTTGCCTTGTGTACTCTCATCTCAGCCTGCCTCTGAGATTATGGGACAGTGTTCTCAACAAGCACTCCTGACTTAGTGTGTGGCCAACCATTCCGTCTCTTTGTTAATTCTGTTCTGTATTAGACATTGTCTCTCGCTGACCCCTTGTAAGATATATTTGTTCCCTTGTTCTTCATCAGTTCATATGATCTCCTGTAAGGCCAAATTTCAGCAGAGTTCTGTGTTTTCATTTGCTTTCCCCGTTTTCCATGTTTCGCATTCGACAGTGCTTGCCTAACTTACACAAGTACAATGCACACTGTTATTCATCACTGGAAGACGAAAGGCAGTCGACAGATAACTCGGCCAAGAGTGTACAGTCTACTGTTAATAAGACGACACAGTAATTGTCAGGGGAGCGACGATATTTCTGCAAGTGTTGATTTTTATTTTTATTGGTCGTTGGAGATGTACACTATCTGACAAAAACATCTGGGTACCCATACGCAATGTTGTAATGACCACTAGATGTCTCCTGAGGCGGAACCGACGGTATAAGAGGTGATGGGGAGTATTGTGTTGTCAGTAGAGACAGTGGGTCTGTCAAGGGAGCTTAGAATCTTCGAATGTGGACTACTCACTGGATGCCAACTGAGTAGCATATCGATCAGGGACATCTAAATCCGCCAAAGGCTACCTAAGTCGACAGTCAGCGGTGTGACTGTGAAGTGGAAATATGAAGGAACAACCACCAAGACCAGACAGACCTCATGTACTGAAGAGCTGGAGCTGTAGAGTTTTGCGGGGTATGGTTGGAAAACTGGAATGAAATCAGAGGAAGGAATCACTCGTGAGTTCGAAAGTGCGGTCGTCGGTCCAGCTAGCATTACTACTGTGCTTACTAAGTTAACTGGAATGGTCGAGTAGGTCCTCATAAGCCACACATTCCAGCAGTCATGAGATGGTGTAAAGAGTGATATGGAATGGTGAATCACGCTATACCCTGTGGCAATCCGATGAAAGGATTAGGGTTTGACAAATGCCTGGAGAACATAATCTACAATCACATGTGGTGCCAACAGTGAAATGAAGAGGGGATGGTATTACAGTATCTCCTGATTTTTCCTAGTTAGGGTGTGGTCTTTTCATTCCGCTTAGTAACGGGAAATGAGGAAAGATATGAACGCATATTAAGCACTGTGTATTGTGTTCACAAGAGGAACATTTCGGAGACGATGACTGTCCCTTTGAACATGATAATGCTCTCTGTCATAAAGCACCATCTGTGAGCCAATAGTTCCTGGACAGAAACACTCCATAAATGGAATGGCATGCCAAGTGTAGCGATCTGAACCCAATGGAACGCTTCTGGGACGGGTTAGAAAGTCGACTTCACTCCAAACCACATCGTCCTGACTCACTACCTTGTCTGGTTTCGGTTCTTGAGAACAATGAACCGCCATTCCTCCGTAGATACTCAGACATGCCACCGAAAGTATCCCTAGCAGAATTCAAGCAGCCATAAAGGCGAAGAGAGGACAAGCTCCTTAATGTGCGGATATTTTTGATCAGATATTTTTCATAGTGGAAACTGAGACTACGACATAGGACTGTTTACGCATTTCTTAGTGGCACCTGAGACTTGTGATATTTTCTCCTAATGTTTTTAGTGATCGTTCGGCCACGGCGAGCGAAGTGACTTGCCGTGTTGATTGGGCATGCCCCGGCAACATAGACGACCACACCTAGATTGTATCCTGACACTTCATGTTAGCCGCATCTTTTACTGTCTCCGTGATGGTACTAACTTATTCTGGCGGTAAGTAAGTGACTGGCTAGAAACTCCCGTTGCCTAAATTGTATATACATGCCGCACGTGCTTAAATATTTCACCTTCGCCAGTATGTCGTGCTGACCGAGCAGCCTGCAGCGCTTTTCCTTGCTGTATATATGGTGTGAGGCCTTCCATTTAGCCAGTGCAGACCGTCAACTTACAAATTCGCGGCATATAGCATATTTGCCATTATTTCTCTCTTTGTTGCTTTATGACATTGTTTCAGTTGCAATAGCTTTTCCGATGGTTTTGTCATTGAAGCCAATTTCTCTGAAAGTGGTTCGTAGGCTATGTAGACTTCCAACTACAGAAATGGTGCCTCACTATTATTTTTAGTTTCCACTGTTAATTATACACCGACTGAGACCTGCTAAGGAACAGTTGACACTTGCTGAGAAATAGTTGCCAACAGCTACCGACAACCAACCATTGCTGCGAGGCACCGCACCAGTGATGGTAAAGGAAATGTAGAGGGTGAGACATGTTAACTGCAGCGAAGCTTGTGCACGAACACGCTACATGCATTCGACAGGTCATGCAGTGCTGTGTTTGACGAAGAGTGTTGTGGAGCCGATTAATGCTACATTCCGTGTGGTATGGCAACATGTCCACAAAAGAAAAGTCATTTGAGAGCTTACCACGAGCAGTTGCACGGCTCGAAGACGGTCAAAGTGTGACCACTGTGGCCACAATAACGGATGTGTACGAAATTGTCATCTCGCGATTAAAAAAGGCCACTGAAGTTGGAGAAACTAGGCAAAAGCATTCTGGACCACTACACCGCACGTGTCTGTGCTAGATCCATTTCATGGCCGGTGAATCTGCCTGTTATTTATACTCAGAAGCCTGTTAAACAAATGGCTCAAATGGCTCTGAGCACTATGGGACTCAACTGCTGAGGTCATAAGTCCCCTAGAACTTACAACTACTTAAACCTAACTAACCTAAGGACAACACACACATCCATGCCCGAGGCAGGATTCGAAACTGCGACCGTAGCGGTCGCGCGGTTCCAGACTGTAGGGCCAGAACCGCTCGGCCACCAGCGGCCGTCGCCTGTTAAACGCATCCCACTTCAACCACTCCATCGTCGAGAAAGAGTCAGTTGGTGTAGGAGATATGTTCGTTGGGATCAACACCAGTGATCCAGAATGATGTTCTCCGACGAATCCCGCTCCACTGTGACAAGATACTGGCCACCAGTTTGTGTGGGGAGGGAGAAGAACATGATACGCCCCACAGAATGTTTACGAACGTCATCGGCATGTCTTAGACGTTATAGCGTGGGCAGCAGTTATGCACAATGGCCGAACACAGCTGCATATCTTCGCTCCAAGTACCATTATAGGACAGCGGCATTACAAAGAGATCATTCCCGTCTGCTTAGGAGTGCAGTAGGCCCCGACCTTCTGTTTATGGATGACTGGTCGCCCACACAGGGCCGCTGAGGGTTCAGACGCACTGAAAAGTGAAGATATTAAACGTATAAAATGTTCTGCGTACTCTCCGGACCTAAGCCCTAAAGCAACTGCCTGGGATGCTCTTAACAGACGTGTTTCTCAAAGAACCCCCCCCACCCCCCCACCCCTCTCACCCCGCCCTGAAACGTGCAAGGGCCGAAAACCGCCATGAGAGAGGAATCGGAAAACGTCCCCCAAGAACTCCTCAACAGTTTGATAGCCAGCATCAATAACAGGTGCAAAATTTGCATTAGTTCCCGAGGAGGACATATTCTTCCCTGAGAGTCCGATATCGACCTTTAAGTTGTGGTCTGAGCTGCGTCAAATATGAAAGTTATTTGCGTCCTTTACCCTGGTTTTCAATTTGATGGAATCCGTACAGTTTTTCGTTATAAATGTACCACTCCATCTCTGCTACTTATGTACTGCGTTTCATTTCGTCCATCACTGCCTGTTATTATTCCTGTACAACAATGTCTTTCCTCGGCAACTGTGAAGCAGCATAAGATGTGTTGCTGCACTACGTGTTCGGAAAAAGTACGGTATTTGTCATTCAGTATAATCAAATAACTAGCTAGTCTCCCTCATAACAGAACAACTATTTGAATGCGTAGGACCGGAAAGCAACAATGCCAATTCAGGTATATACTTGACGTTGTTTGCAACTCACAAATTGAGGAATAAGTACTTGTTAAGCCTTGCACTGTTGATTTAGGTTTTCCGTGATTTCCCCAAATCGCTCCAGGCAAATGCCGGAATGGTTGCTTTCAAAGGGCACGGCCGACTTCCTTCCCCGTCCTTCCCTAATCCGATGAGACCGATGACCTCGCTGTCTGGTCTCCTTCCCTCAAAACAACCAACCAATCTTGCACAGTTACAGTGTGAGTCGAAGGAAGTTTTCCTGACTGAAGCTGCAAGTAACAATGACTCAAACAATTATATTTCTCCGTATGGTGGACAACTATAGGTTATGTATGACCTACCTATACTTACGAACTTAAATATTAATTTTTTAAAATAAACCGTGTAGATCTACCCCCTTCTATGTAGATAAAACATGTTATGGTGTGGGACGGAAGGTACTTGTTTTACCGATGTCACAGCAACCCCCTCCCCCCTCCCCCACTAACCCTCACCCTATACTTTTTTCAGTCGCGAAGGGTGCGCGGGAGAAACGATTTATGGTAAGCCTCCACGTAAACTCGAATCTCTGTAATTTTGTCTTCATTGTAATTTCGCGAGATATACGTAAGAGAAAGTAGTACATAATTAACTCTAGCAACGTATGATCTTGGAACCTTGACAATAATCGACACCGTGATTTTCATCGCCTCTGTTGTAGCGTCTGCCACTAGACTTGAATGAGCACCTTTATGATGCTTTCGCAATTAGTAAACGAAGCTATGACGAAAGTCGTTGTTCCCCTTTGGATATTCCGTATTTCATCAATCGGTACAGTCTCGTAAAGGTCGCAGACTGACGAGCAATATTCAAGTATTGAACGAACGAGGGTTTTATACGTTATGTCTTTCGTGAGTGATTTACATTCTCTAAGGATTCTTACAATGCATCTAATTCTGGCGCCTGTCTTACCTACGATTAGTTTCTTGTGATCGTTCCAATTAAAATCGCTCCTTATGCATTCTCCCAGCTGTGTTCGCTTCCAGTGGCTTGCAGGCAATAGTTTATTAAGATAGTAATATGTTGAATAATTAGGATCTCTGCCGGATGTTAATAACAGGTCTTTCCGTTTATTTATACACGCAGATATTACATTTGTTTATGTTGAGGTCAACTGACAATCCATGCTCCAAGCATCGATCCTCTGCAGGTCTTGTGTTCCGCTACACATTTGTACTGTTGTGGCTTCTCTGCATATTTAATCTACTTATTTTACTGATACTTTTGACGAAGTCCGTCTTCCTTCGTACAAAATTCCCACCACGATACACGTACGAAAATCCAGTTGCGTTAGTAGTTCGATCCAGCACCCGCTTTCTGCATGTTCTCGTATTGTTAGCCTCACAGATATTCTTCCACAAAATCGAAAATGTGGTAGTGCGAGGGTTACAAGTCACAAGTGGGGACCCTAGGGAGAGCACGGAAAACCTTCATACACAAAATCCTAATTTTCCCTACAGTTTCACTAACATTATAGGACTGCAGGAACTTATTCTTCCGACGGTGCGTATCATTCTATTTAGGATGAAGCTTCTAAAGAACCTTGTTGCCAAAGAAAGCGCTTTGGCCCTACCTAGTCTGAAGAAAATCATTCAACACTCTGCATGCCAGAAAATGCTGTCAAAATGTGTTCCAGCAGCACGCACCGTTCTTGACTGCTTTTCGCACGGCGAATCCAAAAAATGGTTCAAATGGCTCTGAGCACTATGGGACTTAACATCTGTGGTCATCAGTCCCCTAGAACTTAGAACTATTTAAACCTAACTAACCTAAGGACATCACAAACATCCATGCCCGAGGCAGGATTCGAACCTGCGACCGTAGTAGTCGCGCGGTTCCGGACTGCGCGCCTAGAACCGCTAGACCACCGCGGCCGGCACACGGCGAATCCAAACAGTACCATTGCGGACCTGGTGTTTAGTTTCAGACTTGCAATGATCAAGCGAGCTTTGTTCGTCTCTCTCTTTTATTTCGAAATCTCTGAAGAAAGCTTTACGTATTTTATGGTTCTTCTTTGTATGGAGCCCAATTTCCATAAACGTTTCGATGACCCTAGATTTGAACATAACTTCCTACAGTGGATTATGTACTATTGCAAATTCTGTTGCGATTTCCTTCACTGTGATACGTCCTTCTTCTCTGATGACACTGTCAGCTATTTCATGATTGCGTGTCGTGTAGGCGTATCGAGGGCGACAGCTCGTTTGATGATGGTGGTAACATCTTGAAGTTTTACACAGGTCCCCTAACACTGATGGCACCTATCAGTTTATGCTTAAGCTGATTGATTCATGTTCTGCAAGCACGCAATATCGGTTTCGTAGTCCTGCCTTGGTGCAAAAAATTTGTTTCCTCTCCTGAAACGGCACATTAATGTGAAAACATGAATCAGTACTTTTTTCAGCTCGGACATCTGCGAGACTTGCACCAACAGTGTCAGTGAGGTACTGCAAGGTACCGACAAGGATGTGGAGGCACGCCAACTACAGTCCCGTGGACGGCTGCGCTAGGTTTCTCAGTTGAGGGCCCATGGCGTGAACAGCCCGATCAAGGTGGTCCCACAAATTCTCGACTGGGTTAATATCCGGGACGTTTGGTGGCGCGGGGACTACGGTAAACTCATCCTGCTCGTCTTCGAATCATGCATGTACACCGTGAGGTCTGTGAGACGTTGCATTATCATCCTGGTAGGTGTCATCGTGCCGAGGAAAACCAGACTGCACGTAGGGGTGGATATGCTCCCCAAGGATTGATGCATACTTATGTTCATCATTACGCCTCACAGAATGACAAGATCACCCAGGGAACGCGACGAAAACATTCCCCAGACGATAACGCTCTCTCCTCCATCCTTGGCTCGAAAGCAAATGATCATGCAGTTTTGGACGTAAGGTACATCGTTCCGTTTCCGCTTTACAAGAAGTGTACTGTTTTCCACGTCCCCCAACCTGAGTTATGTATCCTGCATTGTTAGTGCTGGCACCTATCGTTTTTGTGTGGTTATTGCACCATATAAACGGTGGTCACATTAATGTGACTGGACTTTGCAGTTTATGGTAAGATGATGATGATAATGTTGGTTTGTGGGGTGCTCAACATCGTGGTCATCAGCACCCGTACAAGTTCCAAATCTTTCTATTTCCAGTCTCGGTATTTCCCGAATGGTGATGAGATGATGAGGACAAAACAACCCGGCCGGGAATCGAACCTGGGACCCCGTGATCCAGAAGCAGCACCGCAAGTCACTAAACCACGAGCTGATTACAGTTTCTGTGAAAATTCACCATTGTTTGTGGGAATTTTTTTATTTTGGAAAACATGAATTGGCTTATATGTTGTTGCATAGTGGATGACATTAGTTTATAATTGTTATTTTTTCTCTCATGTTTTACACGCTCTTTCTAACACACACACACACACACACACATACACACACACACACATACACGTATGGAGGGTGAGAGTTAGAGGAAGACAGACATACACTAAATCTTAGATACAATGATGAACGCAAACATTATAACCACGAGCTCAGTAGCGTGTTGGTTCACTTCTAATATCTGACACAGATCACCGCGTATCCTACTTTACAGAGCGGATAAGCTACTGACCTCCACGGTCTGTCAAGAGGCGTGGACGTCCACCACCTTCTCTCGTACACTTGGCTTCACCATCCTTCAGCCACTGTCCGTTTGTACTCAGGGGTAGCAACTCGAGGACATTCTACCAGCATCACTGTTTCTGACGGGCTCCTTCCCAGACGACGGACCACGACAATCCGCCGTTTGTCAAAGCCACTTGGGTCAGTGTGTTTCCTCAGTTTCCGGCAGTATCTCCACTAAAATGAATCCCATCCGTCTCCGCTCCGCTTACACATGTTGTAACCAGTATAAGGGCAGATACCTTTATGTGTGGTAGCTTGCCGGCCGAAGGGGCCGAGCGGTTCTAGCCGCTACAGTCTGCAACCGCGCGACCGCTACGGTCGCAGGTTCGAATTCTGCCTCGGGCATGGATGTGTGTGATTTCCTTAGGTTAGTTAGGTTTAAGTAGTTCTAAGTACTAGAGGACTGATGACCTCAGAAGTTAAGTCCCATAGTGCTCAGAGCCATTTGAACCTTTTTTTTTTTGTTTTAGCTTAATATGTACACATCAGAATGTTGTTTGGTGTTTCTCTAGGTAGAACAGTCTTCCCACAAACACGTCACAAACTTTATGACCTGATGTTTTCTGCGTGATCGTACGTGGGCTGCGAGGTGAAGAGGCCTGTCAGTATAGACTAACTGTTTTGCTTACGTAAGTCCACAGTTCAACACGTGCTCTGCTGCCCCGGAGAGTATAAGCTTGCTCGTGTCACATGTACTTGGAGATACTACCCAACCTAAAAACATACAACTTGAAGTGGCTACATTATTAGTCTGCAAATCACGTACATACTAATGTAACGTTGTTCAGTACATCGTCGTCAGTCAGCAGTAGATATATCTGCTCTTGTACCCGTCACACCCTACATGCATCTCTTGCTGTGTCACGTCCACACAACGCCAGCAGGCGCCATTCGATGTCGCGGTGGACAGTGGCCAAACTGTTTTGACTTTTGGTGACATTTACCTCCTCCGCGCATCACCTTTCTGACAGCAGCATGCTCACTGCATCAAGCTGTGGAGTGTCTGATGTGGGGGCGAGGAAGCCGCGCTGATCAGGGGTGGGCCCAGAGTGCGTCTGGTCCATCTCGTGGATCTGTGGCGCGCTAGCGCTTGCTTACGCATGCGGCAGGCACGGGTGGTCCGTATCGCATTGCCGGCCACTTGATATTCCCTGCAGGCGGCCCATTGTGGTGCGTTACGTCTGCTTGCAGACACGGTGCACGCGCGCGTGAGAAATACGGCCCGCGTCTCCTTGTAACCTGGAAACGCCCCCAGAGCTGGAACGCAGTGCGAACACGCTGCCGCTCTCCGAAATTCCTCGCTGCAGTCCAGTCATGGAAAGTGAAAGAGACAGCCCTCCGCCGAATACTGATACCTAAAATAACGTGGGAAAAATGCGCGGAGAGATTAAAGTTTGCCTTGATATGAGAGCTGCGTCTGCAGAGACATGTCGGTACACACCCTGTAACGTCGTGAAACTACACACGCGAACAGAATCGTTGGAGAACAATTTTTACCTCGTAAAGTTTTTATAGCAGGATGCATAAACACGCAATGGTATACTAATAGGCGTGCCGTTTGTCAGTCCCGCGATTTTTAATTCGATGTGCTTGTGTATTTATTTACTTGTGTAAGGCGAATCATAATTAGTATACACACGTCTCTCAATGGATAACCCATGATAAATTCTTTCGAGTGGATACGGGCCTTCAGAGTGATTTAGTGATTATGTTGCGAACTTTCAGGGGTGATTGAGAAGGGTAAACATATCAATTTGTGGTAACGGACCTTGGTCAGGAAATGATCGAGTTGAAAGTTATAAGAGTAAATCGTTGTGATACGTCGGACAGTGGGTCTCTTCTACCACAAGCTACTCGTTTTCAATTTTATCAGAAGTGGTAGTATGGATTAAAAAAAGAAAAATTTTTCCAGTAAACATGGGGCACAATGATTTTAGCACGATGTATACATGTATAGAACATATTCTATTTCCTCCTCATAAATTATTAATGTGCATAAATTATTAATTCAAAATAAAGGGAAAAGGACTGTCATTAAGTGATAGGAATATATTTCTTGCCAAGAACTGAATATTTAAAGTAATTTTGCTTTTCATTGCCTTTTAGCCATGCAAGCTCATCGATAATGTCGTCGAAGTCAAATTCAGCAGCTGTGTGTTATTAAATTGACAAGGTAACTGAACTCGAAATTCGGCTTCACTTTTACTCGACACTGAGTAGTTAAAAAAAAGAAGATCTCTAATTATTCAAAATAGGAGCTCTTCATCACCACTTCATCGGCTCTTTCTATGGCAATTTAAAAGTCGCTATTTCATCAACCAGTTCGGTTGTATCGATATTTCTGATGCTTTTGGCACCAAAATCTGCTGTATATTTCTCAGAATGAGGTACAGAGGTCTCATTTAAGACGTTTCCAGCGGTAATTTAAAGAGAGATGAAATGGTTTCTTAGTTCACTTACTATTGTATCAAATGCTTCGAAGCACTCTAGCTTAAACAGTTTCACTCCAGCCCTCAGTTGGCGAAATCAGCAAAAACTGGAAGCTTTCGATCAAAAACCAAATTTTTGCTTCAACACTGTTCACCAAACTTCGACATTCTACCATATTGACTGTAGGAAAGCAGCAGCAAAAGCTTCATTGTTGATCATGAGCTGTGTAGTCAGCGCACTGTTGACACATAAGCCATGTAACGTATGATTTATGGTACTCGTTTCTTCATGATACTGCTTGGTCGGAATAACACTGCCATAACAGTAGAAAGGTGGAAGGAGTATATAGAGGGTCTATACAGGGTAGACGTTCTTGAGCACGATATTATGGAAATGGAAGAGGAGGTAGATGAAGATGAAATGGGAGATATGATACTGCGGGAAGAGTTTGACAGAGCACTGAAAGACCTGAGTCGAAACAAGGCCCCAGGAGTAGACAACATTCCATTAGAACTACTGACGGCCTTGGGAGAGCCAGTCCTGACAAAACTCTACCACCTGCAGAGCAAGATATATGAGACACACGAAATACCCTCAGACTTCAAGAAGAATATAATAATTCCAATCCCAAAGAAAGCAGGTGGTGACAGATGTGAAAATTACCGAACTATCAGTTTAATAAGTCACAGCTGCAAAATACTAACGCGAATTCTTTACAGACGAATGGAAAAAACTGGTAGAAGTCTACCTCGGGGAAGATAAGTTTGAATTCCTTAGAAATGTTGGAACACGTGAGGCAAGACTGACCTTACGCCTTATCTTAGAAGAAAGATTAAGGAAAGGCAAACCTACGTTTCTAGTATTTGTAGACTTAGAGAAAGCTTTTGACAATGTTCACTGGAATACTCTCTTTCAAATTCTAAAAGTGGCAGGGGTAAAATACAGGGAGCGAAAGGCTATTTACAATTTGTACAGAAAGCAGATGGCAGTTATAAGAGTCGAGGGACATGAAAGGGAAGCAGTGGTTGGGAAGGGAGTGAGACAGGGTTGTAGCCTCTCCCCTATGTTATTCAATCTGTATATTGAGCAAGCAGTAAAGGAAACGAAAGAAAAGTTCGGAGTAGGTATTGAAATCCATGGAGAAGAAATAAGAACTTTGAGGTTCGCCGATGACATTGTAATTCTGTCAGAGACAGCAAAGGACTTGGAAGAGCAGTTGAACGGAATGGACAGTGTCTTGAAACGGGGGTAAGATGAACATCAACAAAATCAAAACGAGGATAATGGAATGTAGTCGAATTAAGTCGGGTGATGCTGAGGGAATTAGATTAAGAAATGATACACTTAAAGTAGTAAAGGAGTTTTGCTATTTGGGGAGCAAAATAACTGATGATGGTCGAAGCAGAGAGGATATAAAATGTAGACTGGCAATGGCATGGAAAGCGTTTCTGAAGAAAAGAAATCTGTTAACATTGAGTATTGATTTAAGTGTCAGGAAGTCGTTTCTGAAAGTTTTTGTATGGAGTGTAGCCATGTATGGAAGTGAATAATGGACTATAAATAGCTTAGACAAGAAGAGAATAGAAGCTTTCGAAATAGGGTGCTACAGAAGAATGCTGAAGATTAGATGGGTAGATAACATAACTAATGAGGAGGTATTGAGTATAATTGGGGAGAAGAGGAGTTTGTGGCACAACTTGACTAGAAGAAGAGGATCGGTTCTTAAGACATGTTCTGAGGCATCAAGGGATCGCCAATTTGGTACTGGAGGGCAGCGTGGAGGGTAAAAATCGTAGAGGGAGACCAAGAGATGAATACACTAAGCAGATACAGAAGGATGTAGGCTGCAGATGGTACTGGGAGATGAAGAGGCTTGCACAGGATAGAGTAGCATGGAGAGCTGCATCAAACCAGTCTCAGGACTGAAGACCACAACAACAACAACAACAACAACAGCGTCCAGTTGCAGTCTTGTACCGAGGGAAAGGCTTCATCTGGAAGACAGAAGAGAGGAAAATGTACTCCCGTACACCTCCCGCTAAAGTCTTAAATCATCTCTTTTTTGCTTCTTTGTAGGTCTTTTTTGCGCCGCTCTGTGCCTCCGTCCTCGGCGGGGTCCTATCTCGCCATGGACTCGGATCGGTTCTGTGGATGGCGTCTACGATATCTCACTTAGCTCTAAGAGCTGTTGTGGTAAGACTCTTTGGAAAGTCTTGTCTGTTACACCCACAAACTTACCCACACCTCGACACAGTAAATAGCTCGTATTATTGAATTGATGAAGGTGTTACACACTTTTAAGGAAGAAAACGACTATTTTTTTTGTCCGGTAAAAGTATTTTATAAAGCATTAAAGTACATACGTGCAGATGAACCTGCCAGTCAGGGTAATGAATCTCTGCTCCACCGTGGACCACTAACATGCACCATCAGTATGAGGCGTCCCTAGTCATAAATGTGTATAACGGGTCTTAGTTCATTCTGTGCGTTGCTGACGACAATAACGTTTCCCCAAAACAACGTACACGGCCAGAGCTCCCTCTGTCAAACAGTAAAGATATTGCTATCTTCTCCCTCTTACGCTTTTTTCTCTCTTTCTGTCTCTCGGAGTCACGCCACCTCCATTTCACTCTTTTTCTCACGCCCCTGCTGCTAGCTCTCGAAGTCTAAACCTACTTTCC
The DNA here is from genome assembly GCF_021461385.2 of Schistocerca piceifrons. Classification (NCBI taxonomy): domain Eukaryota; kingdom Metazoa; phylum Arthropoda; class Insecta; order Orthoptera; family Acrididae; genus Schistocerca; species Schistocerca piceifrons. The sequence continues at coordinate 906,276,871 of NC_060138.1, forward strand.
TGTACTGTGTATTCATTGCTGTATTTCTCATGAAATAATGTAAACCATGGTTTCCCTCTCGCCCTGTTGTAATTTCCAAATATAGTATTATAAATCTGATGTAACTTACAGCATGTTCATCGCACTATACGTAAAGTAAAATATATAGAATTCCTGGTCAAATCCAACAAAGGGCCAGATGGCTTCTATATTGCCAGATAAATAAATAAATCTATACTTATAACAGACCTGTAAAACAGTAGTGTCTCTCTGTCTGTCTGTATGAACACGCTAGTTTCCAAAACTAATGGACGAATTTTCTTGTGATTATCGGATGAAACCTGAGCATAGCGTATAGGCTCTATGTAATTAAAATCGGATCACGCAAAAAAAGATGTAGTAATTGAAAGATTTAAGCATACCAGTACTATAAATGCGAAAGTAACTCTGCCTGTTACGTTTTTACTACTAACCCGCTGTATAGATTTCAATGAAATTTTATGTGGAGGTAGCTTGAACCATGAGAAACAACATAGACAATTTTAGAAAATGCGTAGTACTATAGTACAAGATACTTATTAATTTGAAGAACATTACACGGATTGGGGAAAATATTTACTCTTTGAAGAACTATTTACTGTTCGACTTTTGATCTACATCTACATATATATTCGGCCAGCACTGCACGGTGCACTGTTAAGAGTACGTTGCAGCACTACATGAGATTTTCTTTGCTGTTCAATTCACCAACAGAACGAGGGAAAAACGATTGTCTGTATGTCTCCATACGATCCTAATTTCCCTGTTCTGATCTTCATGGTCCTTACTCGAAATGTACATTGGCGGCAGAAGTATCGTTCTGCAGTCAACTTCAAACGCCAGTTCTGTAAATTAACTCAATAGTCTTTTGAGAAAATAACGTCTCACTCCCGGGGATTCTCATTTCAGCTCCCGAAACATCTCCGTAATACTTATGTGTTGCTCGGACCTGCCGGCAACAAATCTAGCAGCCCGCCTCTGAATTGTTTCGATGTCTGCCTTTAATTAGACCTGGTGCGATCCCAAACACTAGATCAGTAGTCAAGAGTAGGTCGTACTAGCGTCCTATATGCGATTTCTTTTACAGATGAACCACACTTTCCTAAAACGCTCCCAATAAACCGAAGTCGACGGTTCGCCTTCCCTATTACAATCCTTACATGTTCATTCCATTTCATATCGCTTTGCAACGTTACAACTTGACATTTAATCGACGTGGTGGTTTCAAGCAGCACACCATTCCACAGGCACAGAGTTTAATTAGAAGTCGCTTGTGAGGAACGGTGTCAAAAGGCTTCTAGAAATCTAAAAATATGGAAGCATTTTGATTCTCCCTATCGATATCTCTCATTACTTTGTGAGAATAGAGAGATAGTTGTGTTTCACAAGAACGATATTTCCTTAATCCGTGTTGGCCATTTGCCAATAAATAGTTTTCTTCGAGGTGATTAATAATGTTCGAGCACAGTATATGTCTCAAACTCCTACTGCAATTCGACATTGGTGATATCGGTCTGTAATTCAGTGGATTACTCCTACTTCCGTTCTTGGGTATTGGTGTGACTTGTGGACTTGTGCATCTTTACAATCTCTGGATAGGGATCATTCTACGAGCGAGCTATTGTATATGTCAGCTAAGCAAGGAGCATACTCTTAAAAGCACCTGATTGGTAGACAATCTGGACCGGAAACCTTGCCTCTCGTAAGTGTTTTATGCTGCTTCGCTACACCAATGATTTCTACTTCTAAGTTACTCATGTTGGCAGTTTTTCTTGATCGGAATTCTGGAATATTTACTTCGTCTCCTTTTGTGAAGGAATTTAGGAAAACCGTGTTTAGTAACTCTGCTGTAATGGCGCTATCATAAATAACACCAGCGTTATTATCACGCAGTGAAAGTATTGATTGCATCTTGCCACTGGCCTGCTTTACATACAACCAGGATCTCTTAAGGTTCTCTACCAGATTTCTAGACAGAATTTCGTTGTGGAAACTACAAAAGCATCTCACATCGAAGCTTGCATTAAATTTCGAGCTTCTCTAAAACTCCGTCAATCTTGAGAGGGCTGTTTTCTTTTAAATTTGGAATGCTTTTTTCGTTGCTTCTACAACAGAGCTATGACCTGTTTTGTGTACCATGGGGTATATGTCTCAACTGCTGTCGATACTATTTCTTTGAATTTGGACCATATCTGGACTACGCTTACATTGTCAGATTGGAAGGGTTGGAGGCTGTCTAGGAATGTGTCAAGCGAATTTTTATCTGCTTCTTAATGTAGATGTATTTTGTGTTTATTTTTCATGTTTTTGGATTTTACGGTGTTCAGTGTAACTATAACTACTTTGTGGCCACTAATCCGTGTATCTGTCATGATACTCTTTATTTGGTCAGGATTATTTGTTGCTAAGAGGTGAAGTATGTTTTAACATTTACATTTAGTGGGGCTCCGGAGTTAGTTGTTAAAATTATTTTCTGAGAACTCACGCAGTACAATTTCGGACGACATTTTACGCCTACTACAGACTTTAAATATGGATTTTCCCCAATATATCGAGGGTAGATTGAAGTCACCACCAACTATAATTGTATGAGTGGGATACCTACTTGAAATGACATTCAACCGTTCATTGAACTGTTCAGAGACTGTGTCACCTGAGTAGGGGGGTCGCTAAAAGGAACCAAATTATTCCAGTTATCATGTGTCACCTCTGTTCATATTAACTCAGAGGAACTATCTACTTCATTTTCACTACACGATAAACTACTTCTGACACCAATAAACACTCCACCACCGACTATAATTAATCTATCCTTTCTGAACACGGTTAAGACCTTTGCAAATTTTCGACTGAACTTATTTCAGGCTTTAGTCAGCTTTTCTTACCTATAACGATTTGAGATTCAATGCTTTCTATTAGCACTTGGAGTTCTGGTTCTTTTTCATCACAGTACTTCAGTTCACAATCACAATATTGATTGTTCCTATGTCTACTCTCTTCCTGTTTTCGTCCTGCACCCTTTGATAGCGAAGACCTTTCTGCATGTTCCCGAGATCCTCTAACCAAAAAAGCCGTTGATTCACCTCCACACAGCCCTAGTACCCATGTAGCTACTTCCCGCGTGTAGTGGACTCCTGACTTGTTTAGTGGAAACCCACCACACTATGGTCGACGAATCTGCAACCTACACTGCTGCAGAAGCGTCTGAGCCTCTGATGCAGACCCTCCCCTCGTCTTTTTACCAAAGCACCAAAGTCGATTTTATCGACGATATTGCAGATCGTGAGCTCCACGTTCACCTCGCAAGCAAGGTTGTCAGTCTTTACTACTTTAGTTAGCCATCCAAAGCCAGAGAGAATCTCTTCTAATCCAAAGCGACACTCGTCGTTAGTACCAACATGAACCACAGCCTGATGTTGGCTGCACCCTGTGCTCTTCATGGCATTTGGAAGCACCCGTTACACATCTGAAATTACTCCTTCCAGTATGTACACTGGAATCCTTCCCCTCCTTCGCAGCTATATCCCTAAGGGGCTCCATTACGAACCTAAACTTGGAGCTCCTAGCTACCAGAGTGCACACGTACAATGCGAGCTTTGTGAGACGTTGCACTGTCCTGCTGGTAGATGCTACCGTGCCAATAAAAACCAAACAGCATACAGGATGGACATGGCCCCCAATGTTAGATACATACTTGGACCGATTCATTGTCCCTTCCAGAATGATGAGATCACCGAGAGAATGTCCTCTGGTCTGGAGCCTTCTGACAATTGTTGCAGGGTGTTCGCTTTCAGACATTTCACGCAGTTCATGCCAACGACCATCTGTCAGATGGAGCATGAAAAGTGGTTCACTTGAAAGCGTTAACTGTCGACACTCAGTGGACTTCCAGTTGTGTGGTATTGGCGCGCAAATTTCAGCCTTCGTCGCTGGTGAACAGTTGTCAACATGTGTGCAGGAAACAGGTGCCTTCTGTGGATACGCATAAGCTGTAACGGTCTGATGAATGGTCGCCGAGGAGGCACTGTTGGTAGCTCAAAATGGTTCAAATGGCTCTGAGCACTATGGGACTTAACATCTGAGGTCATCAGTCTCCTAGAACTTAGAACTACTTAAACCCAACTAACCTAAGGACATTACACACATCTTTTCCCGAGGCAGGATTCGAACCTGCGACCGTAGCGGTCGCGCGGTTCCAGACTGAAGCGCCTAGAACCGCTCGGCCACACCGGCCTGTTGGTAGCCCCTTGGTTCTTATGGGAGGTCAGTTGCTCAACAGTAGCAGGTCCACTTGCCTCTACACATCTCCACAGCAGTGCTTCACTCCTATCATCTATGACCCATGGTGCTACATAGTTGCTTTGGTGATAGTTTTGCATAGCGCCATTTTGCCATGCACGGTATAATTTGACAACTATGGCACGCGAACAGTTTACAAACTTAGACATTTTGGAAGTACTTCCAGCCTTGACCCGAAAGCCAATGTTCATGCCCTTTTCGGCGTCAGATAAATCGCATTACGACAAGGACTGCACTGTTTTTCGCGTCTCCCCGACACGCTTCGTGCACCCTCCACTGCTAGCGCTGCTATCTGACGTCTGCGACCGGTTATTGCGCGTTTTCGTCAAACATAAGCGATGGTCACATTAATGTGACTTGACCATGTAGATTCGGTGGGTAATCATAGCTATTTATTTACAAAACCGCACTGACAGTAACGCAGCGTGATGGAAGTCTAACACATATTGACATATACAGCTGTCAGTTGTACTGTTACAACATTAGCTTAGTGACACATCTGGGAAGGTGAATATTCTACCAGCCATAGTTTCGATTGCATAATAAAATACTGTTCCCAGTCTTGGTTCTATGAGGAGTATCCTGCACCAGTGTCAAGGCTGACAAATTGATTTCAGTCATTCGGAGTAGTATTACACTATTACAGTATTAGATAGTCTAGGAAACAACTGTCATTGTCACTGTTTGTGAAATCTATTTCTACTTTAAACAATTAAAGCATAGCCATACACTGGGTATCTTCGATAACGATAGAAGCTGAAGTGATGAATTAAAATTTGTAACACTGCCAGGACTTGAACTCGGGTCTCCTATTTACTAGGTGGATGTGCTAACTACATCTGCTAAACATTAGGTTACATGATAAATCACACAAACGTAAAGGCTGTCAATTTAAATACACACCTAGGAATTTGCAGTTACTGAAGACTTAAATTGAGACAGTCATTAGATAATATTGTGGGGATGGCAAACCAAAGACTGCGTTTTGTTGGCACAGCACTTAGGAGATGCAACAGGTCTAGTAAAGAGACTGCCTACGCTATGCTTGGCCGTCCTCTGGTAGAGTATTGGTGCGCGTATGGAATCCTTACCAGTTTGGATTGACGGATGTCGTTGAAAAGGTCCAAAACAGGTCAGCTCGTTTTATATCATCGCGAAACAGGGGAGAGAGTGTCACGGATATGATACGCGATTTGGGGAGGCAGTCTTTAAAACAAAGACGTTTTTGGTTGAGGTGAGAGCTTAACATCACATTTTAATCTCCAGCTTTCTCCTCCGGATGCGAAAATATTTTGTTGACATCAACCTGCATAGGGATAAATTATCGTTGCAATAGAATAAGAGAAATCGTAGGTCACTCGCGAAAAACTGAGTGTTCGCTTTTCCCACGCGGTGTGAGAGAGTGGCACGGTAGAAAAATGGTGTGAGAGTGGTTCGATGGACCTCTTCCAAGGCAACTTAGGCGTGAATTGCAGTGTAGCCATATAGATGAAGATGCAGATTAAGATTATCATGGTGTGTCACGAATATTGTGCAAGTAAAAATAACATTGGATTTGGCATATAGAACCCGGATTTTCTGTACTTCAAATCGTTTAGAAACGAGATTTTTTGCAAGCGTAATAGGTTCCATATTTATCGACTCATCTTCAAAATAACGGAATGATCGGCGTATCACGATTGTCAATTTCATTAAGGTTAAATATCATAGAATGCGTGCTGTTGACGTATGGAAGGTTCTCCGTTGATCCATATTTCGCAGTACGAGAAAAAACTGGTTCATACGAGAAAAATCAGCGGTGTCAACACACAAAGGGGAAAGTCGTACAGTCATGGCCTGAGGAAGAAGGTCACTGAACTGCGATAACATGTCTCTGGGTAACAGCGGGCGTGTCGCTGGATGAAACACGGACATGCTAATACGAACGTACGTGTTTTAAAAACGTTCCGGCTAGGGTGGGAAGTTTCCAGAACTCAGGAAAGCAGTAAGAGAAAGTAGAACCTACAAGACATCTAGCGAATACAAACTAATGTCTGTTGGTGTACTATTAATGAAAGACCATCACAAGTCTGAGCTGTTGTACGGTAGCCATCGCAGTACAGGAGTCAGATGGCGTGCCCAGGTGCATCAGAGTTCAACAGCAAAAACTCAGTGTCACAGTGCTGAATGCCATGCAGCAGTAAGCAATTTGTCAAAAATATTGTATTCCATTTATGGGAGCAACTGAGTTAGATGCGTGTAGAGTTATAGAAATGTTGGATGTTTATCTGTCAAGTAGTACAAGAACAAGAGCAGTCTGTACTTGTCTCTATTAGTCGGCTGACATATGTGTTTGTGTAAAGAATTAGGACATGGGGTAGTGTAGCACATTGAGAGTTATATGTAAACTAGAAGACCAAACACTTAAAAACGAGCTTCCTGAAATAAGACGTATGTCTCCTTCGCCAAACACGTGTCACGTGAACTGGCAGTACAAATGATTCGATAGTAACTGAAACCATTGAAGAAAATACTGAGAAACATGAAGTGATCGATTTGACATATTCGTTTATTCGTCGTAGTTGAACATGTGACTCATAGTATCAAAACACGTGTTTTGATCCTGAGGAGTACGCGTGGTTAAAACTGTGACTGGACGTGTTAAAAGGCTTCTAGAGTGAGAACTGTACCCATAGCCCATAGGAATAGTGGCAAACTGCAGTTCAGCTGTCACAAACCCATACGGACTGCAAAACGCTAAAGTATCAAACCAAATTCTTCTCAGTTATCTTCGTGAAATAGGTGAATGTTCACGCAGGATGACAGTGGTTCTTACAATGAATGAGAGGTAAGTGAACGAATATAATGGACAAACAAACTTCGTAGAGAGTGGCTCCTCTCAAGTTCCAAGGAATCTTATTGTCTTCAGTAGCACCACGCTATTTTTCCTTAAAATAGAACTCCAGTATGTTTCTTCAGGCACCGTGTTGTTTGGCTGCTGTAGTAAACAGCTTTTTTTTCTTTTCTCGCATGATCCCGTACCTGCTGCACAGACTGAGAATCCCATGACTGTTATAGTCATTTCCTTAAACATTTTCATGACATTTTAACAGACACCTGTAATAAGAAACATAACTTTTCGCCAAGTTTTAATACCTTAGAATATTTATTTTATGGAATACTGTGTAGTGCGTTGTACTTGTCGGGAAAATGCCTATACATTGCAAAAGTGCGATGAAGATTTTGTTTTGTTAACTCGTCTGTGTGGTTGGAAAGACTGTAAAACAAAGTTTCGTGAACAAAATTTATGTTGGCTAAACATCCTGTAGTCAAAACACTCCGAAAACCTCTGCCTTTTTCCAGATTTGAAAAAAAAATTGTTTCTTGTGCTCCTAGCGCTTTGGCATCTATTTCATGTTTAAAAGAGCACGATATTTTCTACATATTTGGTTATTACGATTTTTTATGCGCCAAGTACCAAGGGCTCTACGGTTCTTCAGAAATAACGATTTTTCAAACATTGTGCAAAACGACAAAATACCAAGTTTTGGAGCACTTTTGTTTCAGTTTCTGTTTATAAAGTAGAAATAAATGTTTTGTTATACACTGGAACTGACAATATCACTTAGCGTCATGGCCAGCATATATAGTATCGCTGACATAGCATAGCATTCTTTACCGCATAGCACAGTCAGTTCTGACTGTGTGAAGTTCTCATTTTTTTTTCTTTTTCCCTGAAAGTGATTTTATATCAGAGCGGACAGTCTTAACTGTCGTATGTGTCACGAGGAGAGAGAAAGAGATACGAAAAGAACAGTTCATGACAATTTCCTTGATGTAAAGTTCCACAGAAGAGATAAGGCTGTGCCTCTCGCTTCTGCGATCACTGTTATAAACTGGAAGCACCAAAATTACTCCTGTTGATCCTTTAACTCCTTCACAAAGGTTTTGTTTAATGAAACAAATTGAAGAACAATTAAAAGCCTTTTTTAAAACAGGAATTTACTCCTTGTCCAACTTCTCTATTCTCAGAAAAAGCGTACTAGGAGGAACAAAATCTCCATTCTACACCGTCCTTGTTCCAATGAAGTATATGAACTCAAATGCACCGAACAAAACTTTTGTTGTTGCTGGAGGGTACCTTATACACAACGTAACATGGCCTAGAAAATTTTGCTCCACGTCAATAGCCCATTTATGTTTCTTACCTGCAACGTCGTTTTCGATCTCAGTTTGCTACTGTGTTTGTTGCGTAGACATGCGAGGGAGAGCAATGTAGCACGAACAACGCTGAGAGAATTCGCAGGTCTAGAATACGTTTATCGGTTGAAGTAGTAGTTGAATCAAACTAAGTCCCTCAAGACGAGTTTATCTACAACGAAAGAAACAAAAGTCGCTTGATCACAGTTATTTGAAATCAGTTCTGAGAATGTAGCATTAAAGTGAACCGGGCACAAGAAGATGCTGACGTTATGATCATAATTTTTGCCATTCCAAGAACCGATGATTTTGGAAGTGCGGTCATAGTGGGAGATGTTTACCTCCTACCGTTCATAACTCGTTTAGGAGAAGATATCTAAAAGCTTTTTTTTTTCTAAATTCAGGAAGAGGAAGCGCGGGAGACAAGAAATTTTGCACTGTATCCTGTGAATTGCACAGCGAACATATTCTGCTCATTACGAACGATCACGGCCTGACCCAAACATCCATTTGTGCTACTGTCTACATCCCATAGTGCTCGTATACAAATGCGTGTACGAGGGTCGTTCAATAAGTAATGTCCCACATTTTTTTCTCAGAACATATTTATTGTTAAGAGTTAGAATTTGGTGGCAGTATACATCAACATGTTTTGCCCATGTATTATTTTTCACGCCCTGTGGCCAGCGTTGAGGGCGAGCATGTATTTCCGGCTGGCAAAAGCTCTTGTACTGTAGGCGTAGCCATGTTTCCATTGTATGACTGACACTCTCGTCGTCTTAAAAGTGTGGTCCCCGTAGAAAATCTTCAAGGGGCCCAAAGATATGGAATTCCGAGGGTGCCAGGTCTGGACTGTAGGGTGGATGAAGCAATGATGTCCAATCCAAACTGGCGATGTGTTCCCGGGTTCTCAGACTTGTGTGTGAGTGTACATTATCATGTTGGAGCAAGATTTCTCCTGGATTCTTGTCCGATCGAATACGTTGGAAACGGTTCTTGAGTTTATTCAGAGTCTTCACGTATGCCTTTGAATTGATAGTTGACCCTCTTGGCATCACATCTAGGAGAATGACGCTATCACAATCCCAGAAGACTGTCACCATGACCTTTCCGGCAGAGGGAGTTATCTTGAATTTCTTCTTTTGTGGTGAATGAGGAGGATGCCACTCCATGGGCTGTCTTTTCCTTTCCGACGCAAGGTGGTGCACCCAGCTTTCGTCCCCAGTTACGACCCGTGAGAGAAAGGCCTCACCGTCGGTCTCAAAACGCTCCAACAATTCAGATGAAATGGTCTTGAAGTCCACTGTGAGCTTCATGGAACCCATCGTGAGCACCTTTTTGAATATCCGAGAGTCTCGATCACTGCAGACGCACTTCCAACGCTGACCGACAATTGCAGAGCCAATTGTCGAGTTGTGATGCGCCGGTCGGCACGAATAATAGGATTCGCACGATTTAGCATGTTTGCAGCAGTGGCTGTAACATGACGCCCCGAGTGTGGCTGATCATGGGGCTCTGTTTCTGTATTTCCTGAGGCTGTAACTTTCTTTACCCATCGCCCAGCTGTACTTCCATCAACTGCAGCAGCGCCGCACACAACACGAAAACGTTTGTGGATGTTCACCACGGTTTCTTTTTCTGCACACAAGAACTCAATAACAGCACGCTGCTTGTAATGTGAGTCGTATGTAGACGCCATTTTGACTCTGTACTACGGCTCCAACACCTGCCAGAACGGTTTGAAATTTCACCGGCGCACAGAACAAACATCAAATGTGAAGCAACAACAAGGTTCAAAAATGGTTGGCTCTGAGCACTATGGGACTTAACATCTATGGTCATCAGTCACCTAGAACTTAGAACTACGTAAACCTAACCAACCTAAGGACATCACACAACACCCAGTCATCTCGAGGCAGAGAAAATCCCTGACCCCGCCGGGAATCGAACCCGAGAACCCGGGCGTGGAAAGCGAGAACGCTACCGCATGACCACGAGCTGCGGACCCAAAAATGGTTCAAATGGCTCTGAGCACTATGGGACTTAACATCTGTGGTCATCAGTCCCCTAGAACTTAGAACTACTTAAACCTAACTAACCTAAGGACATCACACACATCCATGCCCAAGGCAGGATTCGAACCTGCGACCGTAGCAGTCGCGCGGTTTCGGACTGAGCGCCTAGAACCGCTAAACCACCCCGACCGGCCAACAACAAGGACTTATGTCTATGTATATTAATGGCTTCTTAAAAAAATCTGGGGAATTTGTGGCGAAACAAGCGTTGTATCGCTTGAGAGACACAGAGGCGTCACCATAGCGCGTCTGTGCGTAACACACAAGTATCGCACCATAATTAAGAATGACATTAAAAGTTAAAGTTGCTTTTTCAAACTTTATCAACAAAGGGTTTAGTGTAGTAATGTTTAAACGGTCGAGTATCTGATTGGTAAGGTCAAATTTTAAATAAATACATCGTTTAAGAAAAAAATAAGTGGCGCTAAATAATAAAGTTAGGAAGCTAGAAATTGGTCATAATGTGCAGATATATATCAAAATTAACTGGTACAAGTCTCAACGTGATTAAGACAATATTTTGGTCAGAATCCACGTTTTTCAGAAAAACTGAAGGCACTAAATATTAGACTTAGAAATGTGAAAATTTGAATGACACTTCAGTTCAACATAAAAATAAGTATGTGATCCCATTAAGCTATCTCTAATAGTTTTCAAGTAATTTACTGAAAACTAAATTTGCAACAAAAATGTCCTTATGTGTACTAGATAAAATATCTGTTACATTAATGTTAGAAAATTTTGGCTACAGCACTTGATGAGATACATTAAATAATACAGCTAAAAAAGTTTTATTACCTTGATTTTAATAACAACCAATACAAGGTTTCTTAAAATTGTAGTTCAGAGGTCATGTTCTACTGTCAGTTCCATTCTAAAATTTCTAGAAGGCAAAGTTTTAATGGAAGCGAGCTAAAACTTTTAAAACCGTTAGCGTGCCGCCAGTAATGTTAATAAATCCGCATGGCAAATGGTGACAATTATTTTCCACTTTTGTAGCGAGCGTTTATTTTGATTATCAGTAGTCAGGGTGAAAGACAATTTACTAGGAATTTACCGTAGCGGTCGCCTCTGACCTGCTCATAGTGCTTTTTAGGATAGAGGGATGCACGGTCAGCATGAACATAATGAATATTACAATGTTGTGGCGCTGCTGATACGGTCACAGGTTCGAATCCTGCCTCGGGCATGGATGTGTGATGCCCTTATGTTAGTTAGGTTTAAGTAGTTTTAAGTCTTGGGGACTGATGACCTCAGATGTTACGTCCCATAGTGCTTAGAGCCATTTGAACCATTTTTAAGCACCTTCACCATCGCTTTCTGGCTGACCACAGAAATAGTTGGCAGGCTCTCGTAAAAGATGGCGAACAATATTTACAACAATTTCAACGTAATCCTATGAATAAATGATTATTAATATGATAATCAACCCACCGCCCCACACGTTACTTGCTGAACGACCCTCGTAAGTCGGAAGGAATATAGCACCATACTACAAAGACACCCTAAAATACAGACACTGGCCTGCTAGATTCTGTTTACTCACTACGTTAATGCATGTGGTATAACATCTGCTTTCTTCAGCCAAGGAAAAATCATGTTTCACAACATCATTAATAAACATGCACACCTAAACTCAGCACTTGGCACATTCAAGAAACCTGACGCTATCCGTGAAGAAATAATAATACCTGCAGAAAAGTTTACTGTTGCATTGCATAGTGGAGGTGTCAGCAGTTTACAGACGCTAGACGATTCGTGCTACCAGCTATTAGCCAAGTCTGCCACAAAAAGCAGATTGCATCTTGCAGGGATGACTACCCAATTAGATTCTGTGCAACATCATCAATTACAGAGTTACCAGCAAGTACAAATTTGGATGAGAAGCTGGGAACTTCTTGAGAAACAGGGCTGGGCTCACAGTAATCACCGTCCGAGGCTTGTTGTAACGAGTCACGATCGAGCACCTGAGTCAGTCATTCACTTCATTTCCTGCTCATGAAAGTTGAGTTGTAGCGGAGCGTGACCCTGCAGCAAATCACGTTTCAAACGTTCTTCCTTTTGCCAGAACTGAGGTAGGGTTAACTGTGCAAGAATTTTTATATGAAGGAAGTGAAGGAGAAGTAGATTTTGTAGAAATTAGTGAGGAAACAGACATCGCAAACGACTGACTGGAAGAGGCTAACTCACTGGTGGAAGAACGTGTCGATCTGGGGCCCACTAGAAATATTTACCCTGAGTCTACTACTCAAGGGATTTCTGGTCACCGAGGAACTTGGTCCACTGAAACGTCGGAAGTGACTCACATATCTATCTCAAGTGTGCCAAAGTTTGAAGTACACTGTAAGAAGTATCACAAATCCACAAGTGACGATAATAATAATGTTATTAAATTTTAATGGCATTTTAAATATAATAAAGCTACTTATGTTTCATTTATAGTGGATTATTTCTTTATGCAATATAATTAACCACCTTTTTCACCTAATAATAGTTCAGTTTTCTGTCGCTGGTTATCCAACCATCCTACTACCAGACATTTTTGGTTCGCTGAGTACCACTGAAGTCATATAGACCCCAAACTAATTTACACCGGTCATATGGGCACTATTTTCACGAACTAACATAAAAATACATTACATCTGTATCATGTAAATATAATTATTCTATTTTCATAAACATTACGTTCAAGGAACAGAAAGAAATTTAGATTGGGGTCATATTGACCCAATGTTACTGAGTGCGAAATATCACGAATAAACTCGAATGAGTTTTAAAAATAAAACTGAGAAAACATACAAATGGCTCAGAGAGAGAAAGTCATATATTTTGAAGAAAAAAGAAGCTTGGAAAATATGGGATGTATGATTTTCCAATGTGCTTATGGGATCATATTGACCCTAGTGGCACTCACTGCAAAAGCCAGAAATATATATTTTAATGCCGACCGCGGTGGCCGAGCGGTTCTAGGCGCTTCAGTCCGGAACCGCGCGACTGCTACGGTCGCGGGCTCGAATCCTGCCTCGGGCATGGATGTGTGTGATGTCCTTAGGTTAGTTAGGTTTAAGTAGTTCTAAGTTCTAGGGGACTGATGACCTCAGATATTAAGTCCCATAGTGCTCAGAGGCATTTGGACCATTTATATTTTAATCTATTGCGAATTAAAAGTGAAGAACGAATTATCACGGGATACAATTGGCTCACCGGTAGAAAGTCATACATTCTGAAAATAAAAGTTGTGAAAAGAAGTGAGATATATATTTCCAAAGTGATTCTGGGGCCACATTGACCCCACTGGTACTAGAAGGGTTAGTATATATGCATGGATAAGAGGTGAAATGCTCTGGGGCATGGCTTCCACAACTGATGTGCCAATCATAATACATGGAAGCCCAGGAATCACCAGATTGCACACGGAGTAATTGAATACTGCAGAGTGACACCTTCAATTCCAGTATATCCAACGTAATATGTAATATACTGCTAAGATATAGACAGAAACAGACACAAAAGTGCTCAAAAATCAGATATTTTGCCACTATGCACAAAATTTGAAGAAAATAGATTTTTTTAACAATTTGTAGCGGAATTTGAATTCGGTGGAGAATGGAGTTACAGTAATCAAAGTTATAGCGAATCTGGTGCTCTTTTTAAAAGGAAATATATGCCAAAGCTCTAGGAGCAAAAGCAACTGAAATATTTCGAAAAACTGAAAAAAGTCTGAAATTTTCAATTTTTTTACCATACAAAGTTTAACCAACATAAATTTTGTTGACAAAACTTGGTTTTCCATTCTCTCGAGCCACGTGAACGAGCTAAAAAATTAAAATATTCTCTCCAATATTTCGCTATTTATCATTTATTTGGACTACTAGTGTTATTATCATTTCCGTTGTCTTGAAACGAGGTAAATACGAGTGAAAGTGGCGATCAAAATGATTCAGTTTTAGGGTTTTGCTGCAGTGTATATGCAAACGAAGTGCAACTGCTATGCCGGTATATAAGCACCGACAGGTAGGCAATGGATTAGGTGGCAGTCGTGTCTTTTCGACGTGTGTGCGGTGGCTACGGAAACTGTGGTGACGTTATTACCAAATGCGCCTAAACAGGATCAATGTGCTTTTATTCTTTCCTTGGCAGGACAAACATCGGTAGACATCCATCGGAGAACGAAGAATGTGTATTGGGCACCATGTCCGTCGAAACCCACCATTGTGGAACGGTGCGATAAAAGGTGGTGGTGCTTTATAATAACGCACGTACCCATATTGTAAATGTAATGCAGAAGTTACGCCAAACCATGTCGGAGATACTCCAGCATCCGCTCTGTAGTCCTGATCTCTCCTTGAATGTTTACCACGCAATCGGTTCCTTAAAAAAGGCCTGTAGGATGATTTGCAACACGCAGCAAGATAGTGTGTCTTGCCAAAGGGTATCGTCAATCTGGTGCGTCGGTGGGGTGAGTGCCTCAGTGCTCATTGGGATTTTGCCTGATAGGTAAACCGGTTCTGGATTGTACGGACTTCGAACGGAAACTTTATGATCCCTCCTTATACATTACAAAATATATGTTAGAGCAAAGTAGCGACTTGTCATTATACTCGACTGGATGCCATTACGCTAAATGCCTGAAACGCCATGAAACTCACAGACAAAACCAAAGAGGTCTCTCTGAATAGTTTTAAATGTTCGCCAATAGGCTGCAGGTATCTGCAGGAGAATAAAACGAAGTGGCCACCTTACGTGCCTTGTCAGCTCTAGCCGCCCTCAAGCTGTATTATACAGCAGTTGAATGTGTAATACGAGAAAGCGTTGCTCGAAACACAACCTCACGTCTTACACAACGAAAACTGTAGAAAATGGCGGAAAATGTTTTTGTCGGTCTCTAGTGTGCATTGCTTCACGTAATTCTAAAATCCGTCACTATACTGAAGTATAGACCAAAAAACATTGTTTGTTCCTAGACACACTATCCTGTACATACAACTCTGTCGCCTGTATCACAGACTAGAAAAAAGAAACTGCTTGTCAGCTGACTCTGAATGTGGCTTAAAAAGACTTGTCATTACAAGCACCGCTCATATATAATTCTGTCTCTTGGTAATTTTCATAATTAAAAAATTAGATATTATCCATTTGTAACGTGATTCTTCCAGACAACTATTTCACCTTGTCATCGTGACGCTACGATCACTGAAACGAGCTACGATTATGAGCGCGACATTTCTGAAGCCTGAACATGACGAGATAAAGCTTTCCTTGACACAGCTTCCGGGAACGTTTCGAAACGTATTTTCGATGAGCTTGGCCTTCGGCGATTTCACGAGCTTGGGAAACACAATAGCACGGGAAGTGTAGTCGTCAGAGATAAAGCGCGGGTAAACACAAGTGAAGGATGTCTGGACTGGTGCAGGCTGCGCATTCGAAGGAAACAAAGAAACGTTCTCACGGAAGTCGTTTTGAGCCTACTCTCTTAAGGGAACAGTGTTCATTGGTATTATCACACACGCCACATTTGAATTAATTCAGAGAGATAGAATGGGTCTCGTTTTATGAAAGCTGGGCTAGTTATAAACTGTCGAGAACAGGAGAATTATGTAGTTGGTTTTTTGTTGCAGCCATTTTATTTCTTTTCCGTATGTCCAGCAACAAAAGCTGCAGGTCGTAAAAGTTGACCTTCATCGGTGATATTCGTTTTTATGGTAAATTTTCTTTGACAATTATAGAACAAAGGAGTAACTGAACGACATCATATTAATAACGTATGTATGCAGGGTACGGTTTATCACTGAAACGTGTCGCGAAACGCAACGAAAAATTAATTTATCTACGTACCCTATTGTTACGAGTTCTTATTCATCCATTTATGGATAAATCATAATTGTAATTAATACTCACACGTCTCTAAGTTTTCTGCAAGTACTCAATACTTTCGACCACTAAAAGTAACAGCTGTGTAAAAGACTACAGATTGGACAAAAAAATACCGGTTATAAAATTAATATGCAGGTATTTGTGACTTTCCGTGCGAATCAAACTAGATTTTTAACAAATTTCGTCGAATCAAACTAGATTTTTAACAGTTTTACAAAAATCTATAGCCAAATGCAGTGACTTCTTGCGTCGTTCTTAAACACACACATGCGGAGTATCAGTTCATTCTCTACTCAACTTGTGGATGTTGATGTCACTACTCACTGTACGATATGACTACAATTATGAGACAAGTTGCTAACGTATCTCACTTTTGGCTGGATGAAGTTTCTACAAAATTCTATTATTTTCAGTATCAAGTCTTAGTTTACCAATAAGTAATACATCTATACGGGGCGAACTGTTTGATGGGAGTAAAAATAGTGACCTTATTCTTTCAGTATTACTCGTCTTTACATACAGTACTGCCACCAGAGTCACTTTCGCGGGCGTTGTGGAACGTTACATATGTTGGTCCGGGATATATAAGTTTCAAGCACACTAATATGTGTACGTGACGGTACATTTGTTCCAATACATCGTATTTTTCTCTTTTATAAACTGACAGAGTAGTAAGTGTATTATAGTGGCCAGAAACTGTAATTGGCGAGCAACACTATCAGAAGCATCGAGAAGCTGTGCTATCAGTCAATCAATTTTATAACATGTGAAAATAGCTGTCCATTTTTTTCATCCGCGTATCTGCTAACTTTCTCTGTCATATGTCAAGTTGCGAACACGAAAGTGGCATTGCCCTGTACTGGGTCTAAATAGATTACATTGTAATCTTGATACAAATTTCTATTTAAAAACGCCTTACCTTTCTCGATCCCAGTGTAATAAATATAATTTTATGTGTATTTTCTACTGTTTCAGACGCTACACTGAAAAGACTGAGCCGGCCGGTGTGGCCGTGCGGTTCTAGGCGCTTCGGTCTGGAACCGCGTGACCGCTACGGTCGCAGGTTCGAATCCTGCCTCGGGCATGGATGTGTGTGATGTCCTTAGGTTAGTTAGGTTTAATTAGTTCTAAGTTCTAGGCGACTGATGACCTCAGTCGCATAGTTCTCAGAGGCATTTGAGCCATTTGAAAAGACTGAGAGACGATTGTCCAGTGGTACAACGACCGGACACTTTACATATTCTTTCGTTATTTCTTCTTTATTACAAAGCAGAGCTACCTGAGATTTATTTTCCGATCGTTTCCGCTTTCTCATGTTCATTTCTGCGTGGCAATTTTGCTAAGCTAATAAGTCATCTATCGCCGAACAATTACATCGCCAATTGAATTAATTGCTTGATGCATCCCTCTTCACGGTTTACTTTTGATGATGAATTACTTCGTAAATAAATGCTGACCTACGATTACTCAGTATTTTGCGAGATTTTGTTTTTTTTTGTTTGCGCTTCCTCTTTATCGTCGCGATATCCAAGGTACGCAAAATTTCTTTGTATACATTGTCTCTTTATATCGTGACTTGTTGAAGAAACTTTCTTAGAGGGGGAAGGAGGAACGCTTCAATAGCCGTAGCAGACTTCTCACACAGTACTCTTACTGAGCCAAAGGAATTCTGTGCAACTATCTCCCTTACTATAGAGCGACCTCTAGGCATACTCATTCCAGTGGTGGTGTACAGTACTGAGTTTTCTGTAGAGATACGTATCATCAAAATGTTATGAACCATGGCGCACCTCCTTTCTTTTGCTATCATCATCATATCATCATCATCATCGTAGACCTTCAGACGATAACGAACATGATGTTCGGACCTTAGGAGCTCCTTGTTTGTGGGTTCGCGCTACAAATTCTTCCACACTGTTAACGATACGTCAACCACAGCTTGCTTGGGGTTGTGTACTCGAATGACCGTATCTCGCTTCTTTTGATCTCTGTTACCCACGTCATATTTTTGACGTGCCTGTTTGAAGAGTTGTGGGTGTTTGCGGGCAAGTAGACGCCTTACTTGTTGATTAGATCCTGTAGCCTCCTACTTTGCACTATTGATCAAGCATTTCTGCTGGTGGGATTTCAAGCTGTTTCCAGTTGTAAATACGTGCGAGCGTCCCAAAACGCACAGACCTTCATGCCGGATACAGCCGCACTGAGTCGTGGGCTGGAGCTTCACGATGCCTACCTGCTTGTTGACATCTGCAAAATCCGCAAGGGACATGCACTTCCCATTTCGCACATGATTAGAGAGTATCAAGTGTTTTAATGGGGAAATGATTTCTTGTATGAAACAGCTAGATGAGAGCCGAACTCTTAGATAAATCAGCAATTAAAAAGGGAAGTGAATCTCAAGTGTGGTGTTGACTTGAGAAAGCCGTACATCGCAAAACACCTACCCAAAATGAACTTGTTGTTGTCATCAATGCAGAAAGAGACAGTTAGCCCAAATAAATGGTAGCCTTCGTAAGTATTTATCAACAAAGGAGACGTAAAATATTAAGTACTTCACAGCTGACAGACCAAAGATGCTGCTTATAATAAACAGTAAACCCTGAAATTTACACTTTAGCAGCACGTAAGACTACTTTTCAGACCTGTGTAAAACCATGATAAATTACAACTCGCAAAATGAAACAAAGGATTCGATCACTTATTTTTTGCCGGTGATACCAGTCGTGAACATTTGATCTAATTGATCAAATAGCCTTCCTCAGGATAACACAGACACGAAGCCGTACCGCGCTGGAGAGCTAACGAAACTCATACTTGGGAGGTGAAGCCAATTTCTGCTCTTCGTGGCCAGCTTTAACTACAATGAATAGCGTCACAAAGCAGCTGGTACCTCTTGTATACAGAGACTGTTCATCGGCTGCTGTCGTCGTAACATCACCACGACCGATGACCACGAAATACTGTTCTATCCCCTCAAAGCACACCAGTAATACTGCTTGCCTCAAGCACTGGCATAAACTCAGAAACTGAATGTTGACTGGTTAATTTCTTCGCCATATTTGAGTCGTTTTGTATTGCTGCCGTAGGTTTCTGTTAGACGTCACTACTCACATTCGACAGAAACGTAAAGACGAAATCGCTTAACTCAATGTTCACAAGACTGACATTTTTCAAATACCATATATTAGTCACTAGGTGTACTATTGTCAACCTTATATTGTAATTATTATACTGTTATATACTGCTCTTGTACTATGCATATTGGGATGATTACAGGAACTGTTGTCATTATTCTAATCGTTATTTTATATTATTATTATTACGTAATGCTCATTCATTGGGCAGATTGTAATGTTATGAGCACCTGAAACAAATGACTAAATAAATACGTAAATGAATACAAGCTTCTACCAACCCGTTGAGTGACTGTAGGAAGATACAAGACGACTTAGACAAAGTTTCCAGTTTATGTGATGAATGGCAGCTAGGCTTGAATGTGGAAAAATGTAAGTTAATGCGGATGAGTAGGAAGATCAACCCTGTAATGTTCGGATACAGTATTATTAGTGTCCTGCTTGACACAGTCAAGTCGCTTAAATATCTGGGCGTAATGTAGCAAAGCGATACGAGTTGGAACGAGTATATGAGAACTGTGTAGGGAAGGCGAATGGTTAACTTCGGTTTATTGGGAGAATTTTAGGACACAGTGGTTCACCTGTAAAGGACACCGAGTATAAGACGCTGGTGCGACCTATTCTTGAGTATTGCTCGAGTGTTTGGGATCCGTACCAGATCGGACTGAAGGAAGACATCGAAGAAGTTCGGAGGTTTGGAGAACACTTAAGTGTTACGGAGATGCTTCTGGAACTCAGTTGGGAATCCCTGGAGGGAAGGCGACGTTCTTTACGAGAAACACTATCGATAACATTTAAAGAACCGGCATTTGACGCTATCTGCCAAACGATTCCATTGCCGCCAACATACAATGGACGTAAAGACCACGAAGGTAAGATACGAGAAATTAGGGCTCATACGGAGGCTTGTAGACAGTCGTTTTTCCCTCGCTCTATTTCCGAGTGGAACAGGGAAGGAAGTGACAAGTTGTTGTACAGGCTACTCTACGCCACGCACCGTACGGTGACTTGGGGTGTATCTATGTAGATGTAGATGTAGGTTCTGCTAAAACCCTTCTGCCACGAAGAGCGGATGACATTCCTATTTAATACTTACGACCTTCAGCCATTACTACAAAAGGCTTTTACTTCAAAAAATAATATTGGAGCTCAAGGAAGTTCGTCGAAACACAAAGCCATTGACTCCGTTTACTCTCTCTACAGCTTGGTCAAGAAGTGTCAAAAAACTGTGAACTGTTTTCCGTTTTTATTTATTTATTTATTGTCATTTTGCACTTTACCCGGGTTGTGTCCTGTTACTACCCAATAACGTAACAGTTTAGCAGAAAAATTTTCTACGGCTTTTAAAACTGAAAACCGCGTTTGGATCCAGTGCTGCCCTACTACACAGCGCATAGTCCTCTCCGATGCTTCCCATCTTGCGATACGCATCTCCGATACGCGACCTTGAAATTTATCGTCAATATTCCAAGAACCTAAGTATTGTATTTTTATACATAACTTGGTAATCACCTAGCCACAGATATAAATGCAGTTTTTATTAGTTTTTATTTTAAACTATCTCTTTGTATTACTTATATTGACATACATTTTATACTTTTTCATTTTAATAAATTGAATAATCCGTTGTTATTATCTAGTACGGTCAATGAGACGTAAAATCTACCTGACTTCTGCTATCGTTCATAATGCTACATGTGAATGATGCTCCTTAACCATGGTTAATTAATAAGACATGTTGCATAATACACTCATCAAAAAGAGTTTTGCACCATCTCGAGAGTTCCAGAACCTGTACTGATATTTGGAATAGAGATCAACATAAACATCATTTCCGACCATTTTACTGCTCATGAAAACCACACATTGCATGTTGTCCGACCATACAGCGAGACCTTCAGAGGTGGTGGTTTTGATTGCTGTACTCACCTGTACCAGTAATACCCAGTAGCACGTCCTCTTGCACTGATGCATGCCTGTATTCATCGTGGCATACTATCCACAAGTTCATCAAGGCACAGTTGGTCCAGATTGTCCCACTCCTCAACGGCGACTCGGTGTACATCCCTCAGAGTGGTTGGTGGGTCATGTCGTCCATAAACAGCCCTTTTCAATCTATCCCACGAATGGTCGATAGGGTTCATGTCTGGAGAACATGTTGGCCACTCTAATCAAGCGACGTCGTTATCCTGAAGGAAGTCATTCAGAAGATGTGAACGATCGGGGCGCGAATTGTCATCCATGAAGATGAATGCCTCAGCAATATGTTGCCGATATGGTTGCACTATCGGTCGGAGGATGGCATTCACGTATCCTACAGTCGTTAAGGTGTCTTCCATGACCACCAGCGGCGTACGTCGGCCCCACATAATGCCTCCCCAAAACAGCAGGGAACCTCCATCTTGCTGCACTCGTTGGACAGTGCGTCTAAGGCGTTCAGCCTGACTAGGTTGCCTCCGAACACGTCTCCGACGATTGTCTGGTTGAAGTAATATCCGACACTCATCGGTGAAGAGAACGTGATGCCAAAGCTGAGCGCTCCATTCGGCACGTTGTTGGGGCCACCTGTACCGCGTTGCATGGTGTCATGGTTGCAAAGATGGAACTCGCCATGGACGTCGGGAGTGAAGTTGCGCATCGTGCAGCCATGCGCACAGTTTCAGACGTAACACGAAGTCCTGTGGCTGCACGAAAAGCATTATTCAACATGATGGCGTTGCTGTCAGGGTTCCTCCAAGACATAATCCGTAGGTAGCGCTCATCCATAACAGTAGTAGCCCTTCGGCAGCCTGAGCGAGGCATGTCATCGACAGGTCCTGTCTCTCTCTGCATCTCTTCCATCTCCGAACAACATCGCCTTGGTTCACTCCGAGAAGCCTGGACGCTTCCCTTGTTGAGAGACCTTCCTGGCACAAAGTAACAATGCGGACGCGATCGAACCGTCTAGGCAAGGCTGGACTACAGACAGACAACACGAGCCGTGTACCTCCTTCCTGGTGGAATGACTGGAACTGATCGGCTGTCGGACCCCCTCCGTCTAATAGGTGCTGCTCATGCATGGTTGTTAGCATCTTTGGGTGGGTTTAGTGACATCTCTGAACAGTCAGATGGACTGTGTCTGTGATACAATATCCACAGTCAAGGTCTATCTTCAGGAGTTCTGGGAATCGTGGTAATGCAAAACCTTTTTTGGTGAGTGTATGTTAAAAGTACACCAGTCTTTTGTCATTTACTTTGTCACTCATTTTACATCCTTCTCAGTATAAAAAATGGCATAATCTGTTGTTACTGCATACTACCGTCACAATGACGTAAAAATTGCCTCATTATTTCGACCATGATTCTCTCCCATAATGCTGCGTGTAGATTACTGTCATGATAGTCGTTATCTTTAAAGTCCTGTTGTTTAATCTACAAGACGACCTGTATTGATGTCAGTTATTTTATTTGAAATATAGTTACATCTTCTTCTGAAATGTTATTTGAATAAGTAGATTTTATGTAAGTTATACAGCCAGCTGCTAACGCCACCTACCGGTCTTCGTCTCAAGCAACGTGCCAAAACAAGTGGCCGTTAGTCCCCATTTCACTTCAGTATGTCCACGCATGTCTATAAGTGTATTGCTGAATGTTACGTTTCTTGGACGTTGTAGTGGTCATCAGCCGGTAAACTCTTCACACTTACCACGCTTCAGCAACTTATATGTAGGTCTCTCATATGAGATGATGTAAATACTGATTGTGTGAGTTGCCTACTAAGTTTTAAAGGCATAATACCTTTGGTGAGACGTTACCTTACATATTTAGTCATTTTAGTGGGTGGTTCCTTATGCAAATATTGTTCTTTTATTTTTACTGCCTCTTCTCTATACGGACTTACATATTTAATTTTATGACTATTGTTCAATTGCAGTGGCCACGAAAGATAAAAGGCAGTTTTTAACTATGCCATCTATGGATGTTGTCATTCTAAGAACGGTTTTAACAGTGTGTGAAACCGTAATTTCATCATCACTGATCAAGACTGTTTCATACTACAATTTCTGTAATTAATTCGTTTGCGATGCTCTTGCATCCTGCTACAATATTATGCGCAGTTGTATGTTGCCAACACCAGAAAAAAAATCTGTTTTGTTTCTTAGAACTCAAGATCGTTAGCTGAAACTAATAATCCATCCAAATAAAGATTTCATGTGTGATCTTGACTTCATGGGTTTTCAGTTAGTAACATCAATTTTAAAAAAGTTATTTTGATCGTTCTTCCTTTCAAGGAAGTTCACAAGAAGTATTCATATATAGATTAAAACGACCTATCAGTCTGCTAGCAATTAGACACATCAACTGCTAACACACAAATAAAACTATGTATAAAAAATATATTTTTAGAACAGTATTTTCAGTTTATGAATACGGCAGGATATCAGATGCATATCGCATGTGCACCTACAAACATGTGAGTTCATAGCTTTGTTCTACTGGCAGCAGCAGGAAACAATGTCTCTCTTATCTTTCGGCGCTGATTCACTTGTCGCTGTTATCTATGGCATGTTCCTGTATTTTATTTCCGCTCTTGTATTGCTGCAGGCTTCTTGTCAACGCATTACACAACATGACTGAAGCATCGGTGCTGAAAGAGTGAAAATGATATAAACGTACGTGTTTTGCGAATGGTGGGCAATGCAATGAATCGGTCGTCGCTATCAGCGACACACAGTAACTTCCGTCAGTGGCCCCGCTGGTAGCCGTGCTCTGTGTTTTCCTATGTTTTTCGAGTGTATTATGTACGGACATACATGTGCTAAGGAGTAACCTACCTACTCTATCTTGTCATTCGTAAAACAATGGTCATAAAAATTAAAGATTTATGTAAGAATAAAACCTCACGAAAAAAAACAGTAATGCTAAGGTCTAGCTATTGTTTGGACAGTAGGGAAACAGAAAAAGTTCATTAAAGCTACGAAAACAATATCTTAGAGGAAATGATTTCAGCCGAAATTTGAATCTGATGCGAGCCTTTAACAATGAACGTGCTACATCGACCTGAAATCGACAGCCGTTGTTTTTTAGGAACGATGTGACCCATCTTTCATTGTCATTGGACGAGATTTGACACAATTAAGGGGTGAAAGCTGCCAGTATCAACCGAAGCGTCACCACGTGTATTCTCCAGCTTCCCTTCAGCTACCACACTGTGTATTCGTATTCAATAGAAAACCAACTTGAATCGGATTAAATCTCTTCCGGTTACTGACAGCAGCGACCTTTTGAAAAGGACGTGGGCCATCTTAATGTGGCTGGCTCTAATGACTTAAACCAAAACCTTGAATCGTGAGCCGCCTGTGAAAACAAATAATTGCCAGTAGTCACAGAAAGAAATCAAAGAGAAACTGATGAATCTCACACGATCTCTTCACTCTTTCTGGATTACTGGCTCACGTGGGGCGAAACTAGCATAGAGACCATCCTCAAGAGGATGTAGGCTACTTCGAATGTTCGTAAGGAGCAAGCTTACACTTAATATTATGCGATGATGGAAATAAATTTGGTCTTATTTAATATTAGGTTCTAATATAAACAAAGGAATGATTAGAGTGAAGAAAAGGTGTGCAGCACAAATGGGTGGGACGCAAAAGCATAGTATAATATGCACTAAATAAGTATGTGTTAAAGAAGGTTGCGAGAGATGGACGTGACCGCCGGAGAGACGACTATTTCGATAGCGGCAATCTTTTGTGGAATTATAGAGTATGACTTTCTACTCACGCCTTACGATGTACTTGGAGATCTAAAGTTTCCTCTATAAAAAGCTGTGAAACTCAGCTTCCGATGTTCGTTTGTGAGATTCAGGGTGGCACAGATAACTGTGCTAGAGTTCATGTTGTGTTCCTCGATTTCCGAAAGACATTCAATAGAGTTCTGCACTGTCGTTCAACGAACAAAATATGAACTAACCGAGTATCGAAACGGATCTGTGACTGGATATAGGACTTCTTGCAGATAGAACTCAACATGTTGTTCTGAACTGTACAAAATCGACAACGTCATCTTAATTTCGGGAGTCATCATCGTTTTGCAACTCCAGTTTCCCGGATGTGGTTTACAAGCGCTCGACATCTTGTTATGTCTTCATAAATCTTCTGTTCCAGGACAGCTTCCTGTTTGTCTCCTTTCTACTCTACATCTGACCTTACAGTCTCTATCCAGCGTCTTCTTGGTCTTCCCCGTGGTCTTCTTCCTTCGAGGCTCAGGTTGAAATACCTTTTGGCAGATCTTTGACTGATCATTCTCATTATGTGCCTCTGCCACTGAAGCCTGCGTTTCTTTATGACACTCGTAACAGGAAACTAAATACCAGCTACCTTTCTGTTCACCTCATTCCTGATTTTGCTCTTTCTAGTTGCCTGATTCATAATTCTAATAAATCTCATTCCTGTTACCTGAATTCTGCTGAGGTCTTTGTTTAGTAGGTTACATGTTTCTAAACCATATGTTAGGATTGATGCAAGATAGGTGTGGTCCATGGTCGCTTTTGATTTTCGTGGCATTTTGTCATCCCTTAGAATATTTCCGATTTGACTGTAAAAAACTGGATGCTTTCTGTGTCCTGCTAAGTATTTCGTGCTTAATAGTATTGTCATTCGAGTTATGCTTCCTAGGTACCTGAAATGTATTTCAGGATTACTCCACGGGAATGTTATATGAGTGGCGTTTACTAACAAATGACACTTTTTTTTTTATCTGGAAACATATTTGTTTTACTCGGGATTCCAACGCACCTTATTTTTCCCCACTCTTTTGGCTACACAACCCTATTTTTCCACATAGTTGCCGTTCAATGCGACGACGTTACGCAACCTTACTGGGAGATTCTGTATGACCCCGAGGTATCACTCCAACGATCGACGCCGGAGCCGAGGTCTTGCTTCACCATGGCATCCCCATCATCCACGTAGTGCTTATCGCAGGGTGCATTGTTCACTGGTCCACGCAGATGGAAGTCGGAAAGTGCGAGATACGGGCTGTAAGGTGGGTGAGGAAACAGTCCACTGAAGTTAAGTGAGCTTCTCTTGAGTGCGCAGACTTGTGTGAGGCCTTTAGGGACGTTCGTTAGCGTTTTTGTGGCGACGAACAGGCTGAAATCGTTTCTACAGTTTCCTGAGGGCAGAATAATACACTTCCAAGTTGATTGTTGCAACATGAGGGTGGATATCAAATAGAATAGCACCTTCAGACACCCAGAAGATTGTCGCCATGACTTTACCGGCTCAGGGTGAGCCTTTGAACTTCTTGTTTGTGGGAGGGATGGTGTGGCGCCATTCCATAGATTTTCACTCTTTTGCCGGTTTGAAGTGATGAGATGAACACCAGTTGCGTCCCTTGCGACGATCTTTGGCAAAATATATCACGATCAGCCTTGTAACGTGCAAGAACTTCCGCACAGATGGCCCATCGTTCCTCTTTATGGTCTTTTGTTAGGCGGTGAGGAATCGAGCTGGCACACACTTTAGAGTACCCCAGCTGGTGGACGAGTCTCTCAGCACTACCAGTAGAGACGTCAAGTTGTGCAGCGAGGTGTTTCACTGTGACTCGTCAACCATCTCGAATGAAAGTGTCCATATGTTTCAACTTTGCAGGAATCACAGATGGTGCGGAGAGGTTTGCGCGACCCAGTTGCGATGATGACTGACGTCTCGCCCAACGACTCACCGTGCTTTTGTTCACTGCCTGCTCTCCATAGACAATCTACAAGAGCCTACGAATAAATGGGATGCATTTGGTTTTCGTAAAAAGAAACTCAATGGCAGCTTTCTGCTTTGAACCCAACGTCGTTACGGACGCCATTATGAATGCTACGTATAGCTACCAGAACTTCATGGAACTATGACAGCTGAAGCGGGAGATTCCAAGATGTCACACAACAAATTCCAGAGTTTTTTCAGCCGAAATTGGCCGAGAAAGGAAAATGTGTTGCATTACATACTGAACTCCCTCGTAATGTTGATGATCTAGTGTATAACATTGGTGGCTAAGTGAGGATATTCACGGAAAACGCTGTTATGTGTTAGAAAACGTAAATAAGTGTAAAGCATTGCACGTAAGCTCGCGAAGAGGTCAACTACTATACGATTACACAATAGACGATCGATTACTGGGATCAATAACTGTGGTAATATACCTAGGAGGAACCATCCGGAGCGACCTAAAGTGGCATGGCTACATAAAACAAATAGTAGGAAAAGTAGATACTAGAGTGAGTTTCAGTGCGAGAACCTTAAGGAAATGTGATTCATCCTCGAAAGAAGTGGCTTACAAGTCATTAGTTCGACTGATTATTGTGCGCTGCTTATCACTCTGGTTCCCTTACCACGTTGGATTAATAATCGAGATAGACAAGAGCCAGGGGCACGTTTCGTCAGGGGATGGTTTAGTCGGCGCGCGAGTGCTACATAGATGGTCCAGTGGCAGACGCATCGAAAGAGGTGTTGTGCAGCACGGAGAGGTTGTTATTAAAATTGTGAGTGCATAGCTTCCGCGAAGAGCGGGGCAACACAGTGATTACTCACATAGAAGCCTCGCGAAATGACACCGTCGAGGATTCGTGATATTAAAGATGAGGCTAAGATTTACAGATAATCACTCTCGCCACGCGCCATTCTCAAGTGCAACTGGTAACATGGGAGGATCAGTTAATAGTATCAGAAGCACCCATCACCACATAGACGGGTTGCATAGATGTGGATGTAAATGCAAAGGTTTACACAAAAAAACTGGAACTTTTAAATGACTAGTGACAGCCTTATACAGTTGGCGACAGTGCGGAACTAAGACCTTGAGCTGTAACCAATCTGTCTTTCTAGCAATTATGGATCAGTGGAACGATCAAGAGAGTGCTTTTGCCAAAAAAAGGTTTTAAAAACACAATGATGGTTTGGAAAGTGCGCAGAGGTGGTTCCGAAGTTTTTCAGCTTGGGGCGTCATGATTTGGTTCACCAGCAACGCACAATAAAACTTGAATTAAAACTTTTGAAGTGACTGGACCTGCTCTGAGAAAGAAACCGACAGGACGACTCGTACTCTGCTCGTTTTTCAATCGTACGGAGCTCACGGAGGTCCGTTCGTAAGCAAGCAGCTGCGGCCAGAATGTTGGACGAATTCTCGATTTTGATTTAAAAATTCATCTGTACGGGCTGCATATCGTGCAGTAACTCAGGGAGAAAATTACCAACTGCGATTAGAATTCTATCAGCAAATTATGACAAACATAAACAAGGGCAATCGAATCTGAACAAGCTATGGATATTAGGTAAGCACAGTTTCATTTCATTCGTTACGGTACGTGAATAAGCAGAACTACAGGTACATAGCAGACATCTTCCGAAATTGTGCTAAACGCACACTCTGAGAATTATTTCGAGTAATAAGTTCATGAGCCCACTTGACTTGTAAACGGTCGTGAAAACACACTTAACCTCTTAGCAACAAATAACACCGAGCTAATAACGAGCATCTAAGCTGATACAGGGATTAGTGAGCACAGGGTTGTGGTGGCGAGACTGAATACCGTAAATTCCATATCCACCAACAATAAACGAAAAGTATACCTATTCAAAAAATCATATAAAATGTCGGTTGTCAGATTGACAGTATAAGTGTAGACCAGATGTGGCTTGAGTTCAAAGGAACAGTATCGACAGCAATCGAGACATTTATACCAAATAAATTAACAAACGACCAAGCTGATCAGCCATGATACACGAAACAGGTAGGAATACTGTTGTAGAAACAACGAAAAAAGCTTGCCACAGTTAAACGAACGCAAAACCCCCAAGATTGGCGCTCATTTACAGGAGCTCGGCCGCGCGGGATTAGCCAAGCGGTTTTAGGCGCTGCAGTCATGGACTGTGCGGCTGGTCCCGGCGGAGGTTCGAGTCCTCCCTCGGGCATGGGTGTGTGTGTTTGTCCGTATGATAATTTAGGCTAAGTAGTGTGTAAGCTTAGGGACTGATGACCTTAGCAGTTAAGTCCCATAAGATTTCACACACATTTGAATTTTGCCTTGAAATCTGGCAGAAATTCTATGCCAGCGGCAAGACACAGTCAATGCCTTCTTTGCGCGATAGCAATGGAAACACTATCGATGATAGTGCTGCTAAAGCAGAGTTACTAAACACAGCCATCCGAAACTCCTTCACCGAAGAAGACGAAGTAAATATCCTATAATTCGAATCAAGAACAGCTGCTAACATGAGTAACTTAGGAGTAGATGTTCTCGGAGTAGTGAATCAACTTAACTACAGCATTATGAACCACTTCATAAAGGCATGTCTTCCTGTCCATACTGTGTACAAATTAGGGTCCTTCAGAGTATGCTTATGCAATACCTCCATATTTAACAATCATAAACAACCATTCGCTAGACGAAAGATCCGTATCGAAAGACTGGAAAGTTGCTCAGGTCACACCAACATTCAAGAAAGGCAATAGACGTAATTCACTAAATTACAGGTCCATATCATTAACGTCGATATGCAGCAGAATTTTGCAACATATACTGTGTTCGAACATTATGAATCACCTCGAAGAGAACGGTCTATTGACAAATAGTCAACACGGCTTTAGAAAACATCTTTCTCGTGAAACACAACCCTCTCTGTTCACATGAGCTGTTGAGTGCTATCGACAAAGGATTTCAAATTGATTCCGTATTTCTAGATTTCCAGAGGGCTTTGGACACTGTACCACACAAGCAACAAGTAATCGAATTGCGTGCTTATGGAATATCGTATCATTTATTCGACTGGATTCGTGATTCCGTGTCAGAGAGGTCAGTAATTAACGGAGACTCATCCAGTACAACGGAAGTGATTTCCGGTATTCCTCAAAGTAATGTTATAGGTCCTCTGTTGTTCCTTATCTATGTAAACGATTTAGGCAACAGTCTGGGTCGCCATCGTAGGTTGTTTGCAGATAATGCTGTCGTTTATCGTGTAGTAAAATCATCAGAAGATGAAAGCAAATTGCAAAACGATATCGAGAAGATACCTGTGTGGTGAGAAAACCGGCAATTGACCCTAAATAATGAAAAAGTGTGAGGTCATTCATATGAGTCCTAAAAGGAATCCGTTTAACTTCGATTACACGATAAATCAGTCAAACCTAAAGGCCGTAAATTCAACAAACTTCCTAAGAATTACAACTATGAACAACTTATTGGAAAGAACACACACATCGAAACTGTTGTGGGGAACCAAAGACTGCTTTTAATTGGCAGAACAGTTAGAAGATGCAACAGACCTACTAAAGAAACAGCCTACACTACGCTTTTCCATCCTCTTTTGGAGTACTGCTGGGTGGTGCGGGATCTTTACCAGTTAGGATTAACGAAGTAATCGAGATAGTTCAAAGAGGAGCAGCATGTTTTGTACTATCGAGAAACAGTGGAATGATTATCACGGACATGGTGGTGGTGGTGCTGGTGGTGGTGGTAAGTTCCTGTGGGACCAAACTGCTGGGGTCATTGGTCCTTTGCCTTACACACTACTTAATGTAGCTTAAACTAACTTACGCTAAAGACAACACACTCACCATGACCGAGGGAGGACTCGAACATCCGACGAGGGGGAGCCGCGCGAACAGTGGCAAGGCGCCTAAGACCGCGCGGCTACCCCGCCCTGCCGAGATTAGGAAAATGGATTGTGACAATATTGGAACTCGTGTAACATACTTCAGAATTTAAAGTATTAGGTAGGTCCCACAAAATGGAAGGTGGATGTTATTCACTTGGAACTTGAATTAATTTCTTTTATTTTACATTGTTCGTATCTGATTTTATTTTTAATATTCTGTTTTGTTTCTACATTAGTATTTGTAATGATTCCTATTATTGCCGTATATACAAGTATTGTATAATACGTTGTTTATCACTATGAATATTGAACGAACCCCCGACGGGGAAGGCGCCTCAGAACGCGCTTCTATCCCGTGCGGCTCATGATGGACATGTTACAGGATTTATGATGGACATCATAAAAAAGGCGTTTTTCGCTGACGAAATTTCCATCACCAACTCTTTCCTCCGAATGTTACATAGGAGGAAACGATTACCATAATAAAATAAGGGAAATTAGAGCTCTCAAGGAAATATTTAGGAGTTCGTTTTCTCCGCGCGTCATTAGAGAATTTAATAACAGAGAATAATAGTGAAGTTGGTTCGATGGTCCCCTGACAGGTACTTAAGAGTGATTTATAGAGTATCCGTACAGACGTACATGTGGATGTAATTGTAGACAGCAACGCTAATGACTATCATGATCGCCATTGACACGTCAGCAAAGTGACATTATTGTGTCCAGTGCCGTCACACGAGACGATCAGACCTTACTTTTTCGAAATTCAACAGCGGATCACATTGATTGTCACTTGGGATCGGTATGTTGTGGTGTTGCAGCCTTTTGTTGCATCTACATTGAATAGTACTCCACAACTCCAAGAAACCTGGTTTCAATGGGAAATTACGACATCGCACACACACAATTAATGGCAGCTGTGTGAGATTTGTTCCGTAACCATGTCATCTCAAGATTCAGAGACATTCCTGGTCCCCAATATCACCAGATTTGTCCTTGTCTTTTTCGTTGTGGCTATTTTAGGAGTCAGATCTACACTACTCGGCCAAGAACAATGGATGCACTTAAGTAAAAAGAATTCAAGACGAAATTCGTCGCATTCCAGCTGAGACGTTGCAGCACTCAGTGAGCAACATCAAGAGTATATTGGAAGAATACATACATATATGAGGACGCCAGCTAGAGGACGTAACTTTCAAACGTTGATAATTTGGATTTATGTCTCTTAAAATGCAAGTTGTATTGGTTCCATTGCTGTCAATAATTTTTTTGTTGGATTTTTTCTGTTCTTATTGAGTTTTTCAGAAGTTCTCGTTTTACTGTGTCACGCTGTACCAGACGGCCCCAGCAGTGATGTAGGAAAACCCACAACATCCTCCGAACGACCGACTCCGTCCAAAGCAGGAACTCAACTACAAAGAGCCCAAGCTGCAAACGATCCGCGTTGGCTTCTACCTTCTAAAAATCTCCTTCCTGGCCAATAAGACGAGTTGATTACATGGTACATGTGCCACGCTATATCGATTGATTCCTTATGTGTCTCCTTGTTGCTGCCCAATTTACTTCGGTATACTTGTCAACGTTGCCTCGTTTTCCTCTTTTCTGACGTTCTATGGAAAGAAAAATACATGGCAGCGGTGGGATTCGAACCCACGCCTCCGAAGAGACTGGTGCCTTAAACCAGCGCCTTAGACCGCTCGGCCACGCTACCGCCGTGTGAGATTATTCCATTGTTACAAATAGACGTAAACACACACACACACACACACACACACACACACACAGAGAGAGAGAGAGAGAGAGAGAGAGAGAGAGAGAGAGAGAGAGGGAGGGAAACCGGAGCGTGTGGACGCGTGCGAAGACACGTCAGCACCCACAAGAGATAACGCAC
Source organism: Schistocerca piceifrons (assembly GCF_021461385.2). NCBI lineage: Eukaryota > Metazoa > Arthropoda > Insecta > Orthoptera > Acrididae > Schistocerca > Schistocerca piceifrons. Next base: position 906,309,968 of record NC_060138.1, read on the forward strand.
GTGCAGCCAGGAACGTCCACCACACTCGCAATGTTGTGTCATTACCGCTGATGTAATCTTACGGACCGTGACTCGGGTGAAGCAATCAGCTCTTAAGGCAACTATCTGAGGAATTACCTACTAACAATGTTTGTCTGAAGAAATAAGTGTACATTATCTGGGAACTTTCCTGTAGCTGAGGGCCTCCGATGACAGTAGCGTTACCTGATCTTCAGAAATAAATAAAAGTGTTGTTACCTCTGCTTTTTTACGGACCGTTCTTCCCAGCTCCCGTTGGTACATTGCAGTTACACATAAACTAAAACAGCGATATATGACATCAATACTTGTTCTTTGAGGGTCACATCAGCACAAGACACATTTTTTCAGTAAATAACTAAATGTAAAGCAAAACAGTACATAAGTATTTAACACATAATTACAATATAAGCTAAAAGAGCAAAACGTAACCCTTCCATATATAAATATACTGCTTACGGTAAGAGTAACTCCTGATATATTTTAAATTCCATTTTTCTTCAGTTGTTCTTTGTTGATAATTTGGCATCCCTTAAAAATTTTGCATCATCCTTTGCAAATTTATAAAACTCTTCACCAGAATGAATCATAATTTACCACTACTTGAAGCTCTCCTTTAAGTCCACAGAGCACCTCTTCCTGGTATCACGACACTTGTTTTCCATAAGCGAAAAAACTCTCTCAACAAAGGCATTGGAGCCTGGACATTAAACAAAAAACTAACAACTTCAAACAAGTTTGGGACGTTATGATCTGGCACTGTTGAGAAAAAATGAAGTCAGTTTGACATGTCACAACGTTCCTCGTTTACACTTTCTGGAAGATTATCACTGTAACTGCGGAACTCTTGATACATGTCATCAATGCACACATGATCGCTAAGATGAAGTATTTCTGCTGCATTGTCGAAATCTTGAAAATAAATTTCCATTCGTAGATGAAATGCTTCTAAAGATGCATACTTCTTAATTTCAGTAACATCGAGCTTGTCTCCAAAATACTTCTGCATATAAGTGTAGAAACTGGTGAAATATACAGGTATTTTCCTTTGCGATGGTGCAGATACCCCATTCATGAGTTTCTTGCTTTGCTGCCGTAGATGTTATCCTTGTTTCTTTGCTGGTTTTTTGTGGTGAGAAGCTCCAATTTTTCGTTTGTTTCTAAGATTCTTAAATTACGTCTTTACAGAGTCTTAGTAACTATTTCCAGCTGGCTTTCAGCATTTATAATGAAATGTTTGTAATTTACAGACAAGACTACTTGCTCAGGGTTATTATTAATGAAAACTATCGACAATAACTTAAGAGAACATCAGTACTGTGGAAATAACTTTTAACTGGATCAGAGTTATCTAGCAGTCTGGTTAAAGCAGAAGTCAACGAAAGCCGTCTAGTGGGGACGTGGTGAGGGACCTCAGTCCATTCCAAATTCATAGATTGAATAACTGATTTCAGTAGATCTTTTCTCTTCTCAGAGACTGAAATACCTAGATTACAGATTTTCAGTACAGAGTTCTCCACATAAATACCTAATTTGTGTTGTCAAATTTCATTACATTCTGTACAATATTGTTAGAACAGCTGGCCTTAAAAATATTCTAATGTTAGCAGATACACTGAATTTCTTTTCAGATATTAACATCTGCATTATCAGCATTGTACGATGATATCTGATTTACACTCAAGTTATGGCTTTCTAAGCTCTAGAGCACAAAATCAGTTATTTCTACAGAAGTTTCGTCGGCATTATCAACAAAATCAAGAAGTTTATTTTGAACTCGCTGCAGAGGATCAAATAAGCCTATAAATACTGAAATAAGTTTCCTGTTGTTTGTGTTTGGTGCATAAATCGCCAGAGAAAAGAATTTGGAATTTTTTCCTGGACTTTAACACTCTAGGAAGCTAGCACATTTTTCACAAGCACTTCTGCCTTCGGAAGTCCTCTTTTCTCGTTCAAGGCAGCTGTTGAATCGGTGAAAATATGGGATACTAATTTATTCCCACAGTCAAGGCTGAATTCAGCAACACAATCGCATTCATGTTTGTTATTTAAGTTTATAAAATAATTCGCGAGTTTAAAAATGCTTATATTTGAACTTTACTTCAGTTGATGTCCTTTATGTAGAGAATGTTGTCTGGGATCACCTAGTCCACCATGAAATATGGTACATTTTTTTCTGCACCCCATTCAATATGCTCTATCTTTATTTTCCCCCCGGTTTTACGCCTGAAAATAGTTTATCCCGCTGATTCAAATTCACGTGCTAATGCTGAAATTTTACTTTCTTGTTCGAAGGATTCTTTGAAACATAATTTTCACTATCATTTATTTATAATTGCCCCGTGTTAACAACTGTTAACTTGACCTAGGCGTTTGCTTGGACGAAATTCAAGAGAGCACAGAATACAAACAACACCAGTTGTGCTGGGGGGCTTAAACACTAGAACAAGCACGGACTCGAAGGACCTAATCTTTTTTTTTTCAGTTTTTACCAGAACTGGCATGCACAATAAAACAGGTCTCTGATCAGAGGTAGCCACATTTCAGGCTGAAAAAGTCCTCTCGTTTATGGTCCATGTTTAATCTGACTTTTGGACAGTTTTAAAGAATACGGAAAATTGGTGACTTCCAGCAAAGGAAAACGGAGGAGCGAAATGAAAACCAAAAACCGGAGGAATCAGATAAAACTGGTTATCTAAGGCTATTTCGGCATGTGAGGTCCCCATGGAAACATAAGGAATATAGCCCGTCCCTTGCCTGCAAGTCTGGTGCACGAGAAGGTGCGGTTCTATTAGGCTATTCACTGCGAAAGTAAATGATACCATTTTGAAAATCTCTGTGGGATGTATAAATTTTTCCTCAGTTTGTACAAAGCGATGCAATAATTTGGAGATGGTTATGATTCTACACTGATGCGCCAATGAATCTGCTATAAGTTTGCGTAATCAAATACAGAGATATGAACACAGACAGAATACGGCGCTGCGGTCGACAACGCCTATATAAGACTACAAGAGTCTGGCGCAGTTGTTAGATCGGTTATTGCTGCTACAATGGCAAGTTATATGGATTTAAGTGAGTTTCAGCGTGGTGTTTTAGCCGGCACACGACCTATGAAACACAGAATCTACGAGGTAGCGACGAAGTGGTGATTTTTGTCACGACCACCCGTGAATATCAGGAATACGGTAAAACATCAAATCTCCGAAATCGCTACCGCCGGGAAAAGTTCCTGTGAGAACGGAACCAACGTCGACTGAAGAGAACCGTTCCACGTGACGGAAGTACAACCCTTCCGCAAATTGCTGCAGATTTTAAAACTGGACCATCAACAAGTGCCATAGTAACATCATCGTTGTGGGCTTTCGGAGCCGAAGGGCCACTCATGGATCCTCGATGACTGCACGACACATAGCTTTACGCCTCGCCCGCGGACCCGTCAACACCGACAATGGAGTGTTAATGACTGGAAACATGACGCTTGGTCGGACGAGTGTCGTTTCAAACTGTATCTAGCGGGTGGACGCGTACGGATATTGAGACAACTCCATGAATCCATGGACATGTATGTCACCAGCGAAATGTTCAAGCATGTGGCGGCTCTATAATGGTGGGGGACGTATACAGTTGGAGTGATATCGGACCCCTGATACCTCTAGACGCGACTCTGGCAGTTGACACATACGTAAGTATCCTGCCTGATCACCTGCATCTATTCCTGTCCATTGTGTTCCCGACGGACTTGGGAAATTCCAGCAGGACAATGCGACACCCGACACGTCCAGAATTGCTACAGAGTAGCTCCAGGAACAGTCTTCTGGGTTTAAACACATCCGCTGGCCACCAAACACCCCAAATATGAACATTATTGAGCATATCATTCATTCATGGTGTCCGTTTCCTCCAGCACTACTCCAGACATTAGTCGAGTTCCAGCCACGTCGTGTTGCAGCAGTTCTGTCTGCTCGCGGGAGCCCTACACGATATTAGGCGGGTGTAACAGTTTCTTTGGCTCTTCAGTGTGTATACCGTCTACTAGACATGTAATGGCACCATTAAAATGTGTTAATTTCGTTGTTTAACGGACAGTGACAACATGTCACACAGCTCAACGATGGCAGAAAGAAGTTGCCGTAGTACTAAATAAAGCAAACAGCGCCAACTGTTCCTCACTATATGCTACGTAAGCTACGTCGGTGAAACTGCACGACGTTACTGCTCGTCTTGCTGAGCTTCACTTTGAAACTGCTGGCTGAATCTTTATAACCTCTGATCTGTTTCCGTCATTAGGGGACGAAACGTTAGAAACCCTACGCACGCTGGACCACGGCCTGATGCTCACAAAACAAAAGTAACTTAAATGAATTTTTCATCGATTTTGCATGTGAAAATGGTCAGTTATTTGGGAAGATGACTATTTCGTGCGCTTTCATTTTCTACAAAAATGTATACACCTACGTCTTCATCTTTACTCCATGAGTTACTGTAAACTGTGTGGCAATGGGTTCATTTTACGGAACCATACATTGAAGTCCGTTCCTGTTGCATTCGCGAATGCAGCATGGGTAGAAAGACAGCTTATAGGTATACGCCACTGTTCAAGTCTAATTTCATAGCAACGGCTTCTATGAGACATCTACGTAGGGGCTGAACTTTCGTGGTTTCTGCGATGAGAGAGGGGCCTTGGAGTTTTCCAAGCGCCGTATGTTTTTTCGAGATGTACGATGTCTTGCTCCGTGTTCTGCCAGTTAAGATTTTTCAACATTTCTCTTACAATCTCTCAAAGGACAAACACACCTGTAACCGTTGGCGCCACCCATATCGTAATGGTAGTATTGGAAAACCGAATAACCATACCTGACTCGTTATAAGGATAATTATCTTTTTAATAAAATTTTCAGCTCGGAAACAGAACGATGAGTTCTTGTAACAACCGTAACTTCTGTCAGCTACACCTGAACGGCTATTCTGCATGTCAGGGTAACTCGACATCAGCTCTGTTTAGTCTCGTACACCTTACTTCTCTTATACTTGTATTTTAAATAAAGTTATCATTAGCAATGCATGAAACAGAACCGAACTTTGTTCAGAAAATGTCGTGACTGTAAAACTTAAGAGCTTCGTGTTTTACATCTTCATCACAGGTGTTAGATATAAAATAAACATACTAGTCAGGTACGATTAGAGGGTTTCGTACAAACTTAATTATGTATATAGACAGTTTATCCGTATCGGGAATCGAGGATACGGACGATTTCTGTCTGTTGTCGACATTGAGACTGGCACGATATCGGTCCCAGGGATTCCAGGTATTTCCTGAAAGTTTTAATTTCAAGTTTAAAGCCGGACAATAAATGACAAAAGAAATATTTTTTCATGTAATATGATCACAAATTAACGATTTCAGATTCATCCTTTTCTTTGCACTGTGAAACTTCATGATTCTACACCAATGGAATGGACTGTCTAGGTTTTCATGAGTGAATTTGCGAGTGTCATAATATGTAGTATAAATGGCCATATCCTTTGACTGCATATCTCTTAGGGACCATAGAACTTGGTATGCAACATGAATTTCAACTTGATGCGTTTACCCGTTCCTGAGGAATAGGGGTCTTAACAGAGGAACGGACGGGGAGACAGTCTGATAACAAAGGACAAACATTTTTCTCCTCTGGTGTAATTACAAATTAACAATTTTCAGATTTTTTGTCTTTGGTTGTATTGCAGGATCTTGCTTCTTGGCCAGTTTCTTTGTTCTAGGCCAACGGGAAATACCCTATAAATTTTCATGAGTGAGTTTTCGAGTTTCAAAATTTGTGACGTAAGTGGCTGTGTCTTTTGGTTGCACTGACTTAGACGTTTCACATTTTTACTTCGCCACGGCATGTAGACCTGACTATGTGATACAAATTTCAACTTGATACATCTAATCGTTTCTGAGAGAAAGTGTTTTGAACGGGTTTTGTTACTACGTATGCCTCTATAACATGCACCATTTCTTAGAACCAAATATTTACTTGGGAATAAATATTGTCAGTTACTTGATAAAAAGGTATTACGTGAAATCTAGGTACGGGCTCTGGCAACCTCTCGTCCTCCCAAAATAAGCTTCTCTCCTGCTTCAATTCACTTGTTAGCAAATTTACACTCAATAACCCGTCTTTCACAAATGTTGACAGTTTCGTCAAGTAGCTTGCCACATGTTCCTTCGACCCAGGGTATTACGTCAGCAACTGAGCCATATGTCACAGAGGTAAGACAATGGACTTCTATTTGGGAGGTCGGAGGTTCTAATCCCTGTCCGCCCATGCAGACTGTGGTTCGCCGAACCCCCCGCCCCCCCCCCCCCCTTTCCACCAAATCTCTCAAAAGAGTTTTGTCTGTTTCTCAACCCATCCTTCTTCCCATCCGCGAATCTAGCGACTAGCGATCAAGAAGCCATATGAAGCTGCAACGTCCATACCATCAGACTCGAAGTTCGTAGGTGTTGAATTAATGCTTCCGTGTGGTTTATATTAAATCTCAAACAGGTATTATTATTTTAAGGCCTATGATTACATTTCGTTCGTTGCATATCTTACTCTTACGACTTATGCTTTCCAGAGGCTTAAGGAAATCAATGGACCTCTCTTTAGATATATATGTGTACAGGGTGAACATTAATAAAACCCACAAACTGCAGCGACGGATTACTGACTGGAAACGGAGGGGAAAAGGTCCTATGAACATGTGTCCAGAAATGCGCCGTTACCTCGGTAGATGGCGCTGAAGAATGAGAGTTCCTCTGGCCACTTTCCGTATGCCCCTTGCGTGTAGCAGGCTTCTGATTGACACGGCTTCTGTAAGCAGTAGAACGGTCCGGTGTTTATCTCGGGAACAAGCCATATGGTGTTTGTGTATGGCCAAGCCGATGGAAACGGTCGAGAGGCAGCACGGATATACCAAGACAAGATCTAATAGACACCAATCACATTACATAACATTTAAAGCCTTTTTTGGGCGTTTGTGTCATCATGAGTCCTTTCAGACAGGTCAACGTGCAAGGACGCGGCGGACTGTGCATACACCGGTTTTAGAGGATATGGTTTTACAGGACATTAAGATGAACCCTCGTACAAGCTCCAGGAAGTGGCCCGCAAGCATGGTGTAAGATGGTTCAAATGGATCTGAGCACTATGGGATTTAACATCTGAGGTCATAAGTCCCCTAGAACTTAGAGCGACTTAAACCTAACTAACCTCAGGACGTCACACACATCCATGCCCGAGGCAGGATTCGAACCTGCGACCGTAGCGATCTCGTGGTTCCAGACTGAAGCGCCTAGAACCGCTCGGCCACACCGGCCAGTCATGGTGTAAGAAAAAATTTCATTATGTGTATCCTACATGACTCCTGCTACCACGGAAGCCACTTTGAACAACTTGTCACGTGGACTCGATCAACTCTGTATTGTGTTGCGGAACGATTCGTTGTCGTTGCACGCACACCGTCCCTTCCGGACACATGTTCACAGTACCTTTTTTCCTCCATTTCCAGTAGTCAGGGATTCGTCCCTGCAGTTTGAGGGTTTTTATTAACGTTCAAGTTTTCTTACCTGCCAGCCCAGCACGTTTGATTTGGTGCCTTCAACGCTACGTTGGCAATACTTACAGATAAGTTGTGAAAAGCCTCTACGGCACCTTTAAGAGTTAAATATAAATTGCGACTTCACTGCTTCTGAACAACATTGTGTACGCCATTGATGACGGATGCTCCGCAATAGCTTTGGCGGGAGTCCTGCTCACATCTAATCACTTTCCGTCTGCATAATCAGTTATCTTACATGCATATCCTAATAGAGATTGAACTTTGGCTTGGAAAACAAGGTAAATCATTCGCGTATCTTTACGTCAGAATGATTTTCAAAACAATCTTTCATTATTTTAACTTAATGAAAGACTTCTCTTCACTCAGCGACTTTACTAATTTTTCCACTTTTTCTTCCCATTTTAATTTTCCTCGTTTTTCCTCTTTTTCGTTTCTAAAGGTATCTCAGTCTAACGGGCATTGCCTAAGTCGTCTCATTGTGGTTAAGACCCAATCAGTATCGCTGGATACTTTCCTTAATATTTCGCTGATTATTTTCCGCATAGTGTGTAAGGTGGCTACAATTTCGCAGCTTACAAGCACTCATGTACATACTTTGCCGTGATCTACAACCACAGATAGGTATCATTTGATAGGTTGTACGTCTTACGTATGAATATTTAAAGAAGAGCGACATTGTCACGTACGCCTTGTAAATAACTGTTAACACTTTTGCATGAAAGGTGCCAGAGTGTCTTTATTCTCAAAATGGCGTAATGAATGATTGCCTATATTAATGGAGGCTGGAACGCCAGTGGAGATGAAACGGCAGCCGGAACTCAAGTCCTGGGTGGAGAAAAGCTCGCACAGGTGTGCTGGTCCTGCCTGACACAGGAAGTGTCAAGACGGACAGTCTGGACACCTGGGAGTGGAAACACAATACAGCGGCGGCTGGCCGGTTTTGTAGTTAGGACGGAAGGATTATACTTTGGAAACTATGAAAATCTTGGACGCAGCTGAGAGGAACGAGGAAGCGTCACCTCGGAAATCAGGCAGGATGGGTTATTTCAGCGGATTTTACTCAGAAGCGTAAAATTGTATGAGTATAAGTATTTCCTCGCAAACTTTCCGCGCTGGAAGACAAAAGACTAAAACATGGTTGGTCGGCGATTGGAAGAATCTGTAGAGAGGGAGAATATTCCGTGGCTTCGAGAAGATGATTTCTTTTCTGAGTTACAAGGGTGGAGAGACGATCCTTGCTGGGGAGCCAGTGGTGGAAAGAAGTCTTCCGTTTTTGAGCGCCCGTGTGTGATAGTCGCTCAATATCAGTTTGTTGGACTGTTTGCTGTCTTTGCTCTCAGGAGAAAAAAATGTGTGTGAAATCTTATGGGACTTAACTGCTCAGGTCATCAGTCCCTAAGCTTACACACTATTTAACCTAAAGTGTCCTAAGTACAAACACACACACCCATGCCCGAGGGAGGACTCGAACCTCCACCGGGACCAGCCGCACAGTCCATGACTGCAGCGCACTCTCAGGAGAATTAGAACGGTTAGGCACTGTACTGTTGCGAACTTACACGACTCTGGACTTCGCCTCCTGGTTGAAAGTCGTCATTGAGTACGTAGCGTTCAGTGTTTGAGAGCACTTCTTCTGCTTAAACTTACATTGAGACGTTATTTGAAGTCCGTCCTTGTGACTGGGAGTTCGCGTTTCTTGTCTGTTGAACACAAAGAGGAAAATGGCTCTGAGCACTATGGGACTCAACTGCTGAGGTCATTAGTCCCCTAGAACTTAGAACTAGTTAAACCTAACTAACCTAAGGACATCACAAACATCCATGCCCGAGGCAGGATTCGAACCTGCGACCGTAGCGGTCTCGCGGTTCCAGACTGCAGCGCCTTTAACCGCACGGCCACTTCGGCCGGCAACACAAAGAGGAGAAGACAGTATTAGAGAAGGACCGCCTCCTGCCGTACTAGGATTTGAAAGAGCTTATTTTGTGGCTGGAGTTCTTCCATCGTCGCTGGTGAGTACTAGAACCATCAGTCCGACGCACTGGACGCATACGGTGGTATTGCTAATTGCTTCGGCTTGTTAGGGTTGTAAAGCTAAACAGCTGTGATCACGTTAGTTTATTTCCACCGATGTTTCACATCATCGTAGATCATCTTTGAAGGTAGTGTCTTCTAATGTTTGGTAAGTAGATGATGTCAGTCATTTGGCGTCATTTATGTTACATCTAGTGGCCATAAAAAGGGGCAGAGTTGGGCAATTGATCAGCAATTTTAGTTAAGAGATACAGACATTTGTAATAAAGGGTTGTTTTTTAATCTATATTATTTACTAGTATTAGTTGCCTTAATCATTCATTTATGTTTAGGTTGTAATTTATATGTTAAAGAGCATTAACAGATCCTAAGACCTGCTTCAGGGGGATAGTCAAACAGGGCCAAATCATCATTTTAGTTCGTCATTTTCCGTTGCGCACATGCATTTTACACCCACCTGGAACAGCCTCTTGGATATAGTTAAGACTCTGTCAGTATCGCTGGAGACTTTCTGTAACTGTACGGTGATTATTTTTCGCATAGTGTAAACAACAAAACGCGACGTGACGCAGTTCTCAACAATACGGGGGTCTCTGCAGAGCCCCAGGACGTTGCTTAGCATCAGTCTGGGATGAGGCGACTGGTGAAAAACGCGAGTGAGTTCATGCTCAGCTGCAAAGTCTGAAGAAAAGCGTAAAATGTAGCAAGAGCGCAACGACAGCAGTCAGAAGGTAAGTCTTCGACAAACACCTCAGTTTCGCTATTTTGTGGTACCAGAAACCGAAGCGTAAAATATATTGCACCTCTCCACGGATGCGTAACATAAATTTTCACAGGCATGCGGGCCTATATTTAATGAACATGGAAATCTTTGACATTGCAGTTACATTAAAGGTAGTTTAATTTTTCAAAACCAGTGATGCAAACGGTCGCACATGTCTCTGTATTGGATTCTTCGACAGTCCGAGTGTATCACCACAGAAAATACACGCTTTCTACTCGCACGCCTTCAGGAAAAAACATTTTCGTATGAATTTCTTACTATTGCAGACATATTCATATATCCTCAGAAATAACTCATTTTATAAGAATTTCTGGTAATTTCCAAGAATAATTGGGTCAACAGAAGCGTCCGATCTTACCCGTCGGCTTTGACCCGTGACGTAAGCGTGTTGTGGTGTGTGACGTCATTACGGCGCGGAGTTTGATTTGCGATTGTGGCGTGTTTGTAGATGTCTTGTTTTTGTTTGTCGTGCTCTCTGGTGGTGTGTTCATGGTTTTCGTTTGTTTCGTTTGTTTCGTGTGGTGGGGTCAGTTTTCTGTTGCTCAGGTGTTGGATTTGAAGCGGAATTTCTATTAATGAGTTAATGGTTAATTTAATGCTCATTGCTGTACGTCGGGTGAGTTTGTTATTGAGTGTATTTGGTTGTGGCTTTTTGTTCAGGAATGGATATGAAAGACCGCCTTAACAGTGTTCGGTTGAGGGCGATGATGGGGGAGACAGCTTTAGAGCTGATTAAACTTCTTCAGCTATTTGGCTTAATTGCCGAGGTAGTGAAGTGCGGTGTGTGCCGTGAACCTATGAAATTGGTTAAAGTTCCGGACTCTCGGACCAGGGACGGATACATGTGGTGTTGCCGGAAAGATGGCGTATGGCGTTCTGTAAGGCGTGGTACCTGGTTCGAGAAGTCTAGATTGGCCATGCGTGAGATTGTGCTTATTACCGTGACGTAAGGGACCTACACATTGATCTGTAGCGTAGCCCTGAATACGAGGTTAGGTTGGGAGTTTTTTTTTGGAATGCGGCCGCGGCAGCGGCCGCCTATGATTCGAAAATATTGATTTGACACTAATGAACATGTATACGTAATATGAAGCAATTTGATGAACATATTGATCTGTAGCGTAGCCCACTTGAGGTTAGGTTGGGAGTTTTTTTTTTGGAATGCGGCCGCGGCAGCGGCCGCCTATGATTCGAAAATATTGATTTGACACTAATGAACATGTATACGTAATATGAAGCAATTTGATGAACATATTGATCTGTAGCGTAGCCCACTTGAGGTTAGGTTGGGAGTTTTTTTTTGGAATGCGGCCGCGGCAGCGGCCGCCTATGATTCGAAAATATTGATTTGACACTAATGAAGCCTGTGGGGGGATGGGGGGGGGGGGGCACTGCAGACTCCCCCCACCGCATAACGACACATGATGATCAAATTTTGAAAAAAAATGAAAAATTTTTTCCGTACCTGCTAAACTGCATAAGTGCCGATGTATGTAGGTGTAAGGGAAGCTTTCGTTTCTTAGTTTTCTATTGGGGGATGTGATCGGTAGGTTCTGTTGAGCTATATAGGTTAAGGGAAGTGTCCGATTATGGATAGGAATGTGTTTTTTGGTATTTGGTCAGTTTTGTGATGTTGATTTATTTCGTTGTTTTGCGTGGTTTTGAATGGCGGTCGGTGGCTACATTTCTGTATATTTAGTTTCTCCGCACCCAAAAACCCCTAATTTCCCACGCTTGTCCCGTTACAGTCATTAGGCTTTTTGTGAAACTTGTGTATTTCAGTGTTTACAATACGTATGCGATGTTTTTATATCCGCCATATTGGAATTGTTTATAGTCGTTTCCGCGGTATTTGTGACGTCATGGGTCAAAGCCGACGGGTAAGATCGGACGCTTCTGTATTTCCGAATAATTGCCTATCGAAGTTGGAGGGCTCCAAACGATACATATCCATCGTGCGATAGTAAATCCATTATGGAAGTCTCGTGGCGCGCGTTGTGGTGAATTATTTGTGATCGTCATTTTTATCAGTTGTTTCTTCAGTTCGTGTACATTACATTCCTGCCATAATTATTTGTGATTCCATTGGGAAATCGACACGGTTTCTGTTGATAGCGAGTGTAATGTCTGCTGCTTCTCACGTTTCTTCTGCGGATTGTCTGACATGGAAAACTCTAATTCCATGTATATCCAACATAGACAAATGTTTGACTTTTTGCTGCAAATATCGACTTCTGCCGGACGACGAAAGGAGGGACTGTGTTGACTGTTGTGCTGCGAAGTCTGTGAAGCTTCGTAAGAGGAGTGTGGACACTGTGATTCCATTGCCATTTCATTGAGGACTTTGCGGAAAGCGAACCAGCATCAGGAGAAGTACGTGGTTCGAGTCCTCAAAATTATCGATTCAGACGAGCGTAATTCTTGTGTCGTGCTGGATTCGAGATTACACGTTGCAAGCCACAGCATCAGAAACTGAGTTATCGGTAAATACCGTGTTTGACTACTTCGGGTTTTGCCGAGAAGTGTGCTACGTGGTAGTGACAAATGAACGTGTGCCAATTGGTGGGCCGAATAAAACAGTAGAAGTAGACGAATCTTATATTGCTAGACGAAAGAATCAGAGAGGACGACCTTCTAAAAGGGAAGTAGATCATATCTGGGTTTTCGGTGGGATACAAAGTGTTATATCCTAGCCAGTAATGCCACCCGAGCCCGCTGCCAAAAGGTTGGCAGCATCAAAGTCCGGACGCCGTCCGCATAAGCAGCGCCAGCGAGACAGGAAATCGCCGCAAGTCTGCGCGCGCCACCGCTGGCTTCTGGTTTCTTAAGCGCTGGAGTCGCGAGCGCTAGGACAGTTCTGTATTCGCCGCTCAGTTGTATACTCGCCACCAAATTGTGTACTTGCTAGTCAGTTGTGTGTTCATCGCAGCAGAGTTGTTGTTTGTCGTTAGCCGACGCTGACCTAGCCGCTCCGACTCGAACTAGACAGATTTCTGTAGACACGGAGTTCACTACTGTGTTTCTGTATCTTCGTTAATAAAGATAAGTACCGACTTTTATTTAATCAGAGTGTTTGGGTTTTCATCTTTCTGTTCACTGTTCCAGCGGACCGGTCGGCCCGCTATTACAAGTGTGGCGGTGACTTCGTAAGCCGTTTCTACAGCGAATTGCTTGTCGCTACGAACGCCGCCACAAAACAAAGAGAGTCCCGTAAGTGTTTCGTTGTGAGGGTATTGTCCCGAGACAAGGTGACTTTTGTGGGTCTCATAAAACATTTCATACTGCCTGGAACAAAAGTCATCACAGACGGGTTTCAGTCGTACCAGACTCTGAAAGCTGAAGGGTTCGAACACGAATTCAGGAACCACTCTGTGGAGTTCGTCTCTTCAGATGACGCCAGTGTCCATACCCAGAATATAGAGCGGCTGTGGAAGTCTGTCAAGTCTACCTTAAAAAGAGAAGGGCGTCCAGGACAGAGGGACGAACTGTACTTGTTCCGGTACCTATACTTCCACAACTTGCGTTTGCAGGGGACAGTCGACGCATGCGACACTCTGCCGATATTCCTGCGCGATATTGACAGAGTTTACCCGGGGTACGGGAAAAAAGGAATTGCCCCTGTAGCTTACACATCACACGGACTGTCACAAGAGGATAACATCGACGACGAGTAAGGTAAGTCGTCTCCTTTGAATTTACAAGTGCCTCTCTAACGCTTTTGTTTCGTCGTTGCTGTAGTGACGAAACATACTCGTAACGCGTGCCACGAGACTTCCATAATCGATTTACTATTGCACGATCGATATGTATCGTTTGGAGCCCTCCAACTTCGATAGGCAATCTTTCTTGGAAATTACCGAATTTCTTACGGTTATAGGAGAATTTCAGATACAAAGCAGTATTTGTCAGAAACTAATTTACCTTTTGAAGTCATAGGTATCTTAGAAACGGAAAGAAGTACGATCTGAAACGGTTATTTCTGCTTATGTATGGTTAAACGAGGTGGATAGATGTGCCAGCGCAATTCGTATCCTCAATCCCAGTACAGTGGGACCACATTTTCTTGACTTCTCGTCTGCCTAGAACTGAATCGGTAGAGATTGTTGGAATTAGAGCTGCTAATATATTTATTTTTTGGCTGCCAACTTTGGCTTTGTAGGCCTGACTATAGTTATTGTGTAAAGCTGTGGTTCATGTCGAAGATAGGTAATTTGTAGCAGTGAGTAACCTTTGTACATAACCTCTTACGCCATTCTCTACCCCTTGATGTTACACAAGAAGTATTAATTTTTCACGCCGACAAGACTCTCGGAGAAGTGGCTGACGGATGTTATTGTTTCGATAGAAGTCGAAAGACAGTGTATAACGTCCGACTGACATTTATTTGTTTCAGGTCGCTACCAGTCTTAGTTTTAAATATTGTGAGCAAAGAGTAACTTCATTGAATGTATCAATCAATTTAAATCATTTCAAATTTTGCTACATATACCATATCTGTAATCTTAACGTCCTGTGTCACGTTTGTTGTCGCTTACGATGTCTGATCAACAAAGACAAGCTGATTTTTTCCTGTAGCTTCTGTGATAGTTACCTATCTGCACCATGAATATTTGAAAATAGCAGTTTTTTTTTTTTTTTAATTTGTAATGTCCTTATGCGGCCGTACACGCGTATCAGTAGGTTGGTAGTAATTCTCTGTTTCATAGACGCTCTGCTCTGTGTATTTCGCATACCAAACGGTTGGCGTAATGCAAGAGGAGCAGTACGGCGCCATAAAATTATGTGTTTGTTTAAACAATACAGACACTGAAACTTAAAGCTGCAGCAAGCGTACGGTGAAGATATTCCATCTTGTACAACGTTTAGGTGGTTCAAGGACTTCAAAGAAGGCCCATTTATCTGTGTAAACCAAGGTGGGCCAGGTGTTTTCGTCTTCCGCTGCGACATCAACACATCTGCTGTGAATGTCTGTGAGGATCGGCGGATAACATTAGTAATCTCAGTGAAGTGTTGAGAATTTCGTATGACAGTAGTTTCTTTACAATTATCTTCATAAGATTCGTGTTGGTGCACGTTGGGTCCCACGACTGTTGACTACCGAACGAAAGGTTGCGCAAATTGAGAGAAGCTGTGAGGCGCTCAGACTCTTTGACGACGGAGGGGATGCTTTTCTAGAATCGATTATTACCGGTGATGTGTCAAAGATGCATCATAATGATCCTGCAGGAAAACAAGCCATCCCGCTGCTGAAATCACCACGTTCTCCAACAGCAAAAAAGGCGAAAGTTGTTCCATCTGCAGGGAAAGTGATGGTGATCGCACTGTTTGGCTGTCATGGAATGATTTACTAGCATACAGTTCCCCCTCACACTACTGTTACGGTAGCATCCTACACGTCAGTACTGTCTAAACTAAGGAAGAACATTACTAAGAAACGGCCAGAATTTTCTCGGACTGGTGGCAACTTCATCATGACAACGCGTGATCTCGCGTCCCAAATCATATTATGCGGTTTCTATCTCAATCCATCATTATCTGTGTACGGTAATGCAAAGGCAAAGCTTCGGGGCATTCGACCCGAGAACTCTAAAGCAGTGCTGGAGAAAAGTGACAAAGAATAGCCTGCACATGTCACCATGTGTTCGAGAACTGGCAGAGACACCACAAAAAGTGCAACAAGTAGGAGCGAAGTTCTCTGAAAAAGATAATGTGAACACTGAAATAGAGTAATAAACGTCAGCAAAAAAAGAATCAGTCTCTTTGTTGATAAGTCCTTGTAAGTAGGTAGACGTACTAAACGCAGCTATGCCTGCTAGCTAAGGCTGACTAAAAGAGTTGCATTTATTTACGGTCAGAATCAGCTTTGATTATTGTGACGAGTACGGGAAAAAACCTCAGTTGATTGACTGATTTCACTAATTCTTTCACATTAATTTCTTCTGGCCTTTACTTGTTTCTTCCTTTTGTGACTCAAGAGGCTCGCCATTCTGGGGGTCTCGGGGGCAATTCTCTGCTCGCTGCAGTCTGGTTACGCCTCCGCCATTGAGAGTCTGACGGCGCAAAAGGTGAGGGATCTGAGTGATTCATTACGCTTCCTCGTAACATGACAACGATTGCTTCAATTCACCGCTCGAAGAGTTCCATTATACACTGACCGCATAGCAATGCGTTACATGATATTCCCGTGAATCTAGTTGTTGTTCTTATAAGACGTCATGGTGATGCCACTGAACAAGATATCGAATGTCGACATGCAATGTGTTTTCTCTCGAATTCCAATATCAGGTAAATCTGAGGGAAGGTCGAGCCGCGTTCCCTAGAGTCTGGCTAGGAAACGAGCACCCACTGCCCTACTCCTTGCCCTGCCCGAGCTTAAGACATCGGATCCATAACTTACTATGGGCGTGATACGACCTCGTCTACACGACCACGAAAAGAGTAGATCAAGCTTGAGGCTAAACTGAGTATAGAAACGGATGCAAAACAGGTATTATTTAGAAAGTGCAAAAATCACAATTATATTAATAATGGAAACCATAGAAGCTAAAAGGCCACTCAAATCGGCCTCAAAACTGCCAGAAGACAGTGGTCACTGGTCCGACACTCTGTCAATGAAGAAAATCTGCAAGTATGTATTAGCAGCGGGCGCGGCAAGTGCTTCGCAATTGCTAAATATTTATGGGCATTGAATATATGTCATAACCTGAGGTATCCCTGGGATTTGTGTGAGGAAGCAAATTTCGCCACCTCGTTCCACTTCGCCCACTTAGAAGGTGCTAGAACTTATAATAAATCATGGATAATATAAATGAAAACGTCTCCTTTGTTTTAGTTTTTGATTCTAATTGGTATTAAGATTTGCTTAATTTTTTGTGTACAAAACAATTAATATTCAGGATATGCGGGGTGGTTATAACTAAACTTTCACTTCTTGAAGTAGTGTGGGTTGAAAACTTTGAGTATTTACCGTATGAGTAGGTAGCCAGGTTTACAGGAATGTTATTCAGACTGTGAAGTGCCGGCTTTGCCTTGTTAGTAGTTCTAGTGTCATGACTTGCCGTTAGGCGCCGGTATTGTTAGGCGGGGATGAGTTGAAACACAATCATCAGTGGGCATTTCTGTTGCAGTCAATCAGTATGGGTCTGGACAAATAGAGGAGTACTGTACTGGTAAAGCTGTTTTGCCAAGACAACAGCAATAGTTCTGCAGCTTTTCGCGAGTAACGATGCATTAAAGGGATACGGAGAAGTCCTCTTTCCACACCGGGGTTGAAAAACACGATTCGTAAGTTGGAATTAATTGGCGCTGTGCATATTGCTCCTTGGAGAGGAAGACCGTCAACTGCACCACAAATTTTTGTGGAAGCCACTGTTTGCCACGGTTGATAATGCTGGAAGCATTGTGCGACCTTCAAGCAGTGCACAATGCTGAGTCACCACAAGAGAACATTCCATGGTCCACCGTTGTTTCAGGAAGCAGCAGAGCAATCTCATGGCGGTTCCAGGTTATCGTGGAGGCAAATGGTCGTCACCCAGAACGTAAACATGGTGTACAATTAACAAACAGTACCCTGTAATGTAGAAATTAGAATTAGTTTCTTTCAATGATTTATTCGTTATTTCTCTTCCGCAAGTCATTACAAATATTTCCACAAAGTTTCACTGTCCTACAATCACTCGTTTTTCATGGGGATCCTCTCAAGGTGTGGAAGTTGAATTATAATCACATCGTACAACATTTTTAGTTTTTGGGATTCAGTTTGATATTTTTATGAACTGGTTTCTTGAACTATCAATTTGTGAACAGGCAACATACAACTGACCATGCGAAAACTTTAACTGCTTACTTAAATGCCATGATTTTCGAGATTTTTGTAAACAACGTTTCCCCATTATGCAGGTCGTCCCAGGAACGTTGCGACAAAATTCGAGGGCTTGTAGAGGGTGTCTTTACGAACAAATAGAGGATAGGAATTCGTGTCAAGAAATGTCATTCAACGACGTCGAAGTTATGGACACTGGCGCCCGCCACTACGCTGCCCCTTCGACGGCGAACGTGGCTTTGTACGCTGACGGAGTGTAGGCGGAACGTCTCGCAATGTTGTTATTCAGTTATCGCGACTTATTGCCACGATCGTCAGTGGAGAAGATGGAAATAGCTGCCGCATAAAAATACCTTGTTTCCTGTGAATGCGGTGCGATGCTCTGTTGGTTGGTTGGATGACGGTTTCAGATACTGATTTCCATCTGCAATTTATTTTTCTCGTGGAATTCTCTAAAATCTCCAATGTTTTTCGGTATGCAGGAGAAAAATGAACTGTAGATGAAAAGCTGTGCTTGAAATCACCATCCACCAAGGCAGCAGAGCATCGCATTCACGGGGATAAGACCTATTTGCTCAGCAAGTAGCTGCCTCCTCTCCACTGGCAATCGTGGCAATCAGTCACGAGCAATGGATAACAAACAACATTGCGAGGAGTCACCTACGGTGCGTCAGTGTGCAAAGTCACGTTTGCTGCCAAAGGGGGGGCCTAGCAGTAGGCGGCGTCGGCTATAGCTTCGACGCTCTGTGACGGCGTTGGATGACCTTACTGGGCAAGGATTCCTATCCTTGATTTGTTCCTCAAGACACCCTCTACAACCCTTGATGTTGTCACAACAGCCGCCCGGGATTAGCCGAGCTGTCTAGGGAGCTGCAGTCATGGACTGTGCGGCTGGTCCCGGCGGAGGTTCGAGTCCTTCCTCGGGCATGGGTGTGTGTGTTTGTCCTTAGGATAATTTAGGTTAAGTAGTGTGTAAGCTTAGGGACTGATGACCTTAGCAGTTAAGTCCCATAAGATTTCACACACATTTGAACATTTTTTTGTTGTCACGACATTTCCGGTACACCCTGTACATTAATTTAGATTACTGTGGATTGCAGGATAGTTTCAAAAGGAAGGGATAGGTAAACAGAACAAAGGAAGAGCATGACGGTTTTGGTTTAATCATGGCACAAGGCAGTATAAAGAAGTAGTTTACCTCAGAGGCTCCATGGAGGTGTCGGTGGTATGGCTACAATTGCAGTTCCAAGTGGCCATCGTAATTACAGATGGTCAGATAGTCGAAAACATTGGGGAACAGGACCATGGATCGATTTTCCTACTAACCGGTGCACTTCCTGGTGCCTGTAGCGCTTATATATATGCGACACCTAACTGGTAGGACCATATGGTTTTGACTGACTATACCAGCCACGGAAGCACATCTAGGCAGCAGAAGTACTCTGGTCCGAATGAGGCACAGCTCGTGCGGTGGGGACTGTTTCACACCCCAGGTTGCGGAGAGGAGGGCAGACTCCACAGAAGATTCTGCTTTACGTAACCAACATAACAGTGCCCATTTACGCAGTTTTGGACAGAGTGTAAGTAGGCTGTTTAGGTTTTTTTATGGTAACGCCACCTCTGTATGAAAATCACTGGCTGTGCTGTGTGCAGTCTGTGGCTGCTTTGCATTGTTGTAATACTCGCCATTGTAGTGTTAGGCAGCTGGCTGTGAACAGCGCGTAGCGTTGCGCAGTTGGAGGTGAGCCGCCAGCAGTGGTGGATGTGGGGAGAGAGATGGCGGAGATTTGTAATTTGTCATGAACTGCTATATTTATATGTGATGATATCAAGGTAAATACATTGTTTGTTCTCTACTAATATCTTTCATTTGCTAACTATCCCTATCAGTAGTTATTGCCTTCCATAGTTTGAATCTTTTATTTAGCTGGCAGTAGTGGCGCTCGCTGTATTGCAGTAGCTTGAGCAGCGAAGATTTTTGTGAGGTAAGTGATTTGTGAAAGGTATAGTTTAATGTTAGTCAGGGCCATTCTTTTGTAGGGATTTTTGAAAGTCAGATTGCGTTGCGCTAAAAAAAAAAAAATATTGTGTATCAGTTTAAGGACAGTCGTGTATAATTGTTCAAAGGGGACGTTTCATATGTCGACCCTTAGCCTAGGATACCTCACTGGAATCTTCTGATTTTTTTCTTGTAGTTTGTGTAATTAGTGTATTGTGTATTGTGTATTGTGTATTGTTTATTGCTAGCGCGTAATTATAGAGAGAATTTCCTTTGTAGTTGTAGTTTTTCATTGTTGTACAGTAAAACAGTTGTGGCATGCATGTAGATTTGCACCAAGTATTTCGCAGCTGCGCTGGCAATTAAGTAGACATTATTTCCATTGCTATGTTATTTTATTTTGCTCTTCAAATTGCGCTTTTCTGTGTTATCGTGTGAAATACTGTGACAATAATGGCGTGTGAAAAACGTAATACTAGGCTCCAAAGTAAACTGAGAAATGACAGTGAAGACGAAAGCAGTGTGTTAGCGCCGCAGAGTAATGAATTAACTAATGTTCAAAGTAGTAATTTGGTAATTGCGCATGGGGAAATGGAGCGGGCGGCAAACAATGGTGTAGACAGTGAAACAGGTAGTGAACAGGGAAGCGTTATCGATCGATTGGTCGGCAACAGCTCGCCTCAGGAATCGGGAATGACAGAACACAATATTGCAAATACTGCAGACTCAGGTTTTGGGTTCCCACCGTTTTCTCAAATGAGTCAAGACACATTTTCCACTTGTCAAAATGTGAATGTTGCCGGTGCAACTTCACTGCCGAAAAGCACTGAGGAACATGTTTCAGACACCAGTGCATTGTTATTACAATTAATGCAACAAATGGGACAAAAGCTTGAAAAGTTAGACACAATGGAACAACATCAGAGACAAACACAGCAGCAGTTAGACACATTGGAACAAAATCAGAGACAAACACAGCAAAAGCTTCAAAAGTTAGACACAGTGGAACAAAATCTTAAAAAGTTAGACTCATTGGAACAAACACTTGAACAAACACGTGAAGATTTAACTACTGAGTTACATAACATGGAATCGAAATGTCAAAAAGTCTGTAATGACGTAAAAACACAAATTTGTGAGCATTTTCAACCTATTTTTTCGCGGCATGAAAATGCATTACAGAATCACGAAGCAGCCATAAAAGAACTGCAAATTATTGTTCATGACAATCATGAGACCTTGCAAGCTAAATTTGAGTCAGTTGCATCTACCGGTTCGGTTACGCAACTTGCAAAAACTCAGGAAAACTTTAAGGACACAGTAGATACTCTGAAACTTGGTTCAGAAAAACACACTGAAGAGATAAGTACACTATCGGAGAAAGTAGCCGAACTTTCGGATCAGGTCACTAACTTATCTACAAAGGTAGATGATGATCTGAATGACACAAGACCCGTAGCCTTCACTGACACAGAAGAGTATGAACAAATAAGAAAATTCAAACAAAATCAGAATCAAATTAATACACAACACCAAAGAGAAATCCGGGAAGTACAAGATCAGCTGACACAGGTAATACAAGAATTACGTATTTCAGAGGACACTGGCGCTCCAACACGGGAAGAGGGACTTAGAAACACGGAAAAGCCGCAAAATAATAACAAAGGGCATTTCGGAAGTTATGAAAGAAATTGGCAATGTGCACCGAATTTTGAGATGGAACGGCCGACACGACCTAACAATGACCGATATGCGACTCGCCGACATGACGATTTTGACTATAAGCTGTTCATTACTACACGTAAATTCAAAACATTTAAGAATTCTGGCAACAACATTCATCCACAAGCATGGCTCCATCAATTCTCTCATTGTTTTCCTCCCAACTGGTCGTTGGAACACAGATTAGAATTTATGTGTGGCTACTTAGAGAATGAACCAGCTGTAAGAATGCGATCGGTAATTCACGATTGCCACAGTGAAGGAGAATTTTACCATGCCTTCCTCTCAGCATATTGGTCTCAAGCCACACAAGACCAAGTAAAACATGGTATCATAATGATGAAACATATCGAACAATCTGAATTCTCCAGTCTTGTGAAATATTTTGAAGACATGTTACACAAGAATCAGTACCTGTCAAACCCATACAGCCCCTCAGAACTCATCCGCATTTGCTTACTCAAATTGCCTGAACATTTACGACATATTATTTTAGCAGGACGTTGCAAAGACGACATTGAAGCTTTTCAGGGACTGTTACAAGAATTAGAAATTGACACTGACAGTCGCGGGATGCGAAAACAGGAAAACAATCACTACAGGTCACATACGTCACAATTCCGTGACGACAGAAACAATAACTGGACACGACAAGGCTATTCTTACAACGCAAATCGTGACCAAAACAGACAGCACCCATATGACAACCACTGGCAGAGTAATAATAGTTACAGAGAAAGATCGCATTTCCGTAGTAATGAATATGACAGAAACAATCATAGAAATAGACAATATGACAACCAGAACTATTATTATCAAGGGAGACAGAATAACTTCAGACGCAACAGTTCAGCGCGCAGTTACGACTCAGGGAGAAATTCTCCACCACATGACCGACAAACAAGAAACTATGTAAACTACCGACAGAACGACAGACGTGAATTTCATCAGAACTGGCGGGATTCTAACAGAGCTGGGCCCTCTCGGCAAGGCGAATTCGTAGAAGTTAGGTCTCCTAATCCCAATAACGACGCGCGCCAACAAAGGGACAGACAATGACTCGCACCGCAGGCAGCCGCGTGCGCCGGCTGGGTCAGAGAAAAATAACACTGACGCTAACCTTGAGAAAAATTTTTAGCACTCCTCACCGACGTATACCGCATGATAATTCCGTTCAAGTTGAAACTCTGAGTACTAGGAAGAGTAAAGGACTGCACCACGTTTCTCATGTAAAACCGTTTATTGAAAGATAATCTGCTTTTTAACTTTGTCTTTGCCATAAAAGTATTCACTTCACATTTCTAGTATACTTTGTCAGACTTAAGAAACTGTTAACATGCAACAATGTTTGAAGTTAAATATCCAGTCTAGAACCTAGGGAACATTTTTAAACAGAAATTACGATTGCATTGTTATAGTGAACAGATGACACAGTGTTGTATTTGTACATTCTTGCTTGTTAGTTGCACGATTACGTAACGACTATCAGGCTTACATACTTAGGACACATACTGGTACTGCAACATTTTGGTTTACTTGAAAATACATTCTGGGTTTAATGTACTTTCTGTGAGATACCAGACGACACAGTGGTTAGTTTAAGTGACAACTACACGGTTTTATCACGACGCTTCTAATGAGTGACAATTTACAATGTTGCTTTTGTAGTGTTTCTGTTTTATTTCTGCACAGTTTTTCTGTTTTATTCTGCAAAGTAAAACATGTTTTAGTAGTAACTTTTGTGGTATAGCTACAATGAGATTGCCTTTTCCGTAGCACAACAATACGTTACAGCACATTACTTTCTTCATCACGGCAATAAGCGTAATAACTAAGATATCTATACATAAAGCATTTCACTTTTGTTTATCATGAGGTAAGTACATTGACTTCTGCAGAACTTAGCTTTCGGAGGACGATAAGTACGACACTTCCACAGAATTATCTTACAGCAAGACGCACATTTAGCGCTACAGGACACGCATTTGAGTGATTAATTTTGTACTTAAAACATTTATTTTTAAAGATTTTTGAATTACAAAGAAAGTTTTCCGTGATACATTTCATTTCATTGCTGTAATCTGTAACACCTGAGGGTATAATTACATTAATCCTCAGGGGGGTACATGCTTACTTTGTGTACCATGTGTGTGGCAACCACAAGGAACCCTAGCTAATATGGTATTTGCTTATACAACTTTACACATCGGTACCATATTTCTCTAACACACAAATTACACAGCTATCTGATCATTTAACTGAGAGATAAACATGTTTTTTACTACGCCAGTGACACATGTTTACGTAATTACACCGTTGGATAACTTCACACTTACGAAATTGTATTTTGTCTGTACTGTGTGAACTCTTCATATTTTTTCGGAACCATTGTGATACTATGAGAGCTTTGAATGATGTATTTGGTATGGATTCATGATTTTTAAAGTACGTTTGAGGCAGATGACACTTTTGACATGAGCAGAGAATTTTTTTAATTATTGGAGGAAGCTACGACGATTTTGAGATTTTACTGAGGTGTTATGATGTTATTTTTACGACGACGATGTGTACTATGCTGTTGAGATATGTTTATGATCAATAAGATGATGCTACCATATATGAGGAATAAGAAGTATGTTGGAAACCAAGAATCGTACTTTAAGAGTTATGAAATGTGCGTAAATGCGTGACTGTATCACAATGCTGACGAATATTTTATTTGGACACTTATATTTATAGGATTTTCTTTCTACAGATTTGCAACGCTAATTCTTGACCTGTGAAATATCTTTATGTGAGACTGTCACTGTAGCGGAAACTGCTGTCGTAAATATTTCCGTAAGAAAGTTAAGTGACCACCTGCACGTAATGCGTCGCGGGCACCCACTTGGGCGACAGCCGCCCGAAAAAAAAAAAAAAAAAAAGCCATTAGCCTTTCAGCGGCACAGGTAGAAAAAGAAAGGGGAGGCCATTGTCCGTGCTACTGACATATCCTTGTTGAAAGCATACTGTGGAGCTCGTAATTTATGATATTTACTGAAACGCCTAATAAAATGACAAGAAATATTTTTACATCTGCACACCTGATTATGACAAGCGTCTTTCTATGAGAGTTGAGAGAATTTCTACTAACTTATGAAATGTCACATGACTACTGCATGATATTTTTATGCTTTGCTTTTCATAGTTGCTTATTTCATTTGATATCTGGTTTCCAGCTGTGTTGCAGGATTGCTTTTATAAAATGAAATGCATTTGCTAATGCGAACACTTTCTGTCAACAGATCTATTAAATAATTATTTTATGATCCACATTCTTTAAAAAAGGAGCACTTGGAAAGGAAAGAACAATAAGAAGGAACTAGTAACAGTAACACATAATTTTCTTTTCAAGTACATGGTAATATTTCTTTTTACAATCAGTTGTTGTGCTGCACCACTTTAATTACATAGATATTAAGATGTGAATATACATTTCCCTTATCTGCATTGTTGTTTTTACTGTAATATTTTTTCTGCTTGAGCTATGTCATGTTTAGGTATAAGTTACTGCTGTTTGCCAGGCGTAGTGTTACTGAATTTGACTTTGTGTTACTCTGCTAAGCCAATTTTACTACTCATTTATTTTTCTTGTTGCTGCACATTGGCTCATATTAGTTGTAATGTTGAATTGCTTGGTAATTTAGATTTACTGTAGCTTGCTTTGCGATTTTCCATTTTTTTTATTGCTGTTTATATTAATTGTTGTATGTGCTGCTGCATTGCCTCGTTCCTTAGTTTAGCATCTGAGCTCAGTAGATTTAAGTTAGCTTAAGAGGAGGTAGACTATATAAGAAACTGACTATGGACAATATGAAAAAGATTTGGGCCAGAATGAGTATTGTACACTGAGAAATAATTATATTGAAAGAAATATGAATAGAATACAGAAAGCAGGTATAGATAGGACTTTTTGGGAATAATGATGAATGAAGGGAGATCTCCAAGAAGTGAAGAAAGTTTTGTTTGCAAAATACTGCAGTACAACAAACCCTGTCCTTTCCTTTTGTGTTATCCCACTATATTTTTGTGTACCCTTGTGTATTTGTTTCCTTCCTGTCTCTGTGTAGTTTCATAGAATTTTTTCTTCTTTTAATATTAAGCTACATTCACTATGATGAGGAATACTGTTATCCTCAAATATAATTTGCATTAATAATATGTTATTTACCTTGTAAATATGCTTAGACATTATTTATTCTGGTTTGTTGCTCACATGTGAAGGTGATGTTTCAAAAGTTCTTGTGATCTTTATGTATTTACTTATGTCATAATTCCTGTAACACTGATGTATATGTCTGTTTCTATTCTTTTGTAAAGCCTGTACTACAAATGTTATCTGTATTATTATATTCTTTAATGATGTATTTTGTACCTTTGTAATTGTATTTTCATGTTGTAAATTTATAAAATTGTAATTGACACCAGTTCATCTTATTATTAACTTGTAAGTTACATTTCACTGCACACGTTTCTGTTGGTCATAATATATGGACAATATGTGAGAAGTAGGGACTGTTAGTGTTTGCACGTGTGTTAATAATTCAGCAAGGGACTGGATAACAGCATTGCTGGTTCTAAGGACAATTCCAAAAACTTTGTGAGTGCACAAGTGGTGGTTTATGGACTTGCTATATTCTCCGCAAGACTCTTCGATGGTGAATGTGCACCTGCACAATCGCAACAGATGGCTGCTGGCCATCTCTACCAGGACTACAGTGGGTCTGCTCTGTGATGACCTACCTACCAATATTCTTCCAAACTTCGAATGACTCTGCTGTGGGTTTGCTCTGTTGTGACCCAATACTTGTCTGCATGTCGAGAGTCAGCACTGTCTTTCCGTTGGAAGGACAACACTACTTCTTCAAGACTGCATGGAAATCCACTACTTCCGTGTGCATTTTCTTCTACTGCTCAGACTTTGAGAAAAACACTATATTTTACAGTAATGAATGATCAGGACTGTCTTTATGGACTGTGACAAAATTTTAGCTTTTGACCAACGTTGTATCAATAAGTGTGTGCATTTGATATCTTTGTTATTGTAATTATGAAAAATTTTTTCAAATCTGTATTGGGCACTGCCCAAACCAATTTGTAAAATTTTTTGTGGGGAGCATGGGGGCTATGTAAGTAGGCTGTTTAGGTTTTTTTATGGTAACGCCACCTCTGTATGAAAATCACTGGCTGTGCTGTGTGCAGTCTGTTGCTGCTTTGCATTGTTGTAATACTCGCCATTGTAGTGTTAGGCAGCTGGCTGTGAACAGCGCGTAGCATTGCGCAGTTGGAGGTGAGCCGCCAGCAGTGGTGGATGTGGGGAGAGAGATGGCAGAGATTTGTAATTTGTCATGAACTGCTATATTTATATGTGATGATATCAAGGTAAATACATTGTTTGTTCTCTACTAATATCTTTCATTTGCTAACTATCCCTATCAGTAGTTAGTGCCTTCCATAGTTTGAATCTTTTATTTAGCTGGCAGTAGTGGCGCTCGCTGTATTGCAGTAGCTTGAGCAGCGAAGATTTTTGTGAGGTAAGTGATGTGTGAAAGGTATAGTTTAATGTTAGTCAGGGCCATTCTTTTGTAGGGATTTTTGAAAGTCAGATTGCGTTGCGCTAAAAAAAAAAAAAATATTGTGTATCAGTTTAAGGACAGTCGTGTATAATTGTTCAAAGGGGACGTTTCAAGAGCACAAAGTTTGATGGCTGGCAGTGCCTTTCTCTAAGAGTACAGATGGTCTCTCTGGCGCCCTTGAAGTATACAAGCGCGAAAGGCGGTTCAAACTAGGCACAAAAGGCTTTCTTACAACGGAAGCACCTTCTTGGCCAAGATAAACAACTGCTGAATTTCCGAAAAATTTATCTACGATAATTCTGTACCGTGGCATCATTCCTGCCCATTTTGTATACCTTGTTATCCTCCCAACACACTTAAAATCACAAATAAATTAAAGTTAATGTTAAAAATTTTACACTGAAATATCTTTGCTAGACTCACTGGCTGGTTTTGGCGTAGTGACCCTAATCCAGAAATAGTGACAATAATTTGTCACCAATGAGAATATGGCATCACACTTCTGTTTTTGAGTTCATTAGCATCTAGAATGTCTGATTTCAGGAAACACAAATTCTGTTTGTGAGGGGAAAATTTTATCTAGATAAGTGCTTTCATACAAAAGGAAAAGGAAACGTTACTCTTGTGTGATAATATTTTCTCATTACTTGCATGCGACTCTCTAGTGATTTATTTTCGTCATCTTTGACAAAGTATGAACCAGTGTTTAGCAGTTAACTCTTCGGAAGCCTATATGTCTACAGGGGAAAATTTTATGGAGATAAGTGCTTACATACAAAAGGAAAAGGAAACGTTACTCTTGTGTGATAATATTTTGTCATTACTAACATGCGACTCTCTAATGATTTATTTTCGCCATCTTTGACAAAGTATGAACCAGTGTTTACCAGTTAACTCTTCGGAAGCCTAGATGTCTACAAAAATATTTCGTGGTGAGAATAAGATCTTTATGTAACAGGTTTTATGAGTCGAAAGTAACGAAATGATGTTACATCCTCGTATGATTAAACCCAGCCTATCGAACAAACTGGGAAATAGAGCTACAAAACATTCGCAAAAGCCGTAGTATCAGGTTGACAATGAAAAGAATTTGAAACTGAAATAGAAAATCTGAACCACTGATGAAACAGAATTACATATCACCAAAAATAATAAAGAATGTTTCTGAGTATAGCACTCGAAGTTGAGAAACTAGAAATAAATAAAGAAAAGCCTTTTCAGTGTTTATTCCATGTATTACTCTTTCTTTGCATACGAACCAAATTGTGATCTGGTTAATGGACGCACGACGTTATTTTCAAGCCTTATGCTTCTTGTAATGGTACCTGTCATTATTTCAATTGAAACGTATATGTTCTGAAGCCCCCATATTTTGAACAGTCTTAATGAAGTTGAAAGGCGGCTGTTTCTCGCCGCTTTCATTTCGTCACAGCATATTTTTACCTGTTTTGTGAATCGCAATACTCATTTTTCTATAATCCATAAAACCTCACTCTAACCAGTTTCAGTATATTGATACAAGCTCTTTCGCTCTGTCACTGTAAGTATTAAGTCTTTGGCGAGTTGGTTTGCTCTCGTCCAACAGCAATCGTTTGCGGGTGGGGAGCCACGTGGCTTCCTAGTTTGAAGAGAGTTGCGTGTTACTATTTCTAGTCTGGTTCTGGTTATGAATTGGAGAGATGCAGTCGAGTCTACGGGGTGCCTTTATCATTGTTGTTGAACAGACATTACAATGTGGAACGAATCTGGTAAGACCAATCTAATTTATATATAGTGAAGAAGTTTAGTTCTGCGAGTGAGGTTAGTTGGCAATATGTATTGGTATCACTCCAAGTGTAGGTATTCGATCGCTTGTTTCTGTATACTGCAGTTGGTGCAGGTAGGTTGCTAATCCGGAACTACTTGGAAGAGTGAAATATCGTTATGGAGTTGTAAAATTTGGTTTTACGGGCATTTGAAACTTAACAGTGGCAACTATTTATTTACAGCTCGTACAAAACAGATACGTGTTTCAAACTGTTACTGACCTTCAAAGTAGTCACCAGCATTGTGTATAACCTGTTGCCAGCGATGTGGAAGTCGTAGAATACTCTTAGCGGTGCCAGTTGTGTTGACAGTTCGAGAGGCGCGGTGTATTGCCCGATGAATTTGTAGCAAATCTGAAGCGAATTCCGTGAAGTGTTTCCTTCAGTTTAGAAATCTAGTTAAACTCACGAGGGCTTGAGTCAGGGGAGTGCAGTAGGTGGTATAGCATTTAGCAACCCCATCAGTCAAACAAATCAGTAACAGCTTGCACTGTATGTGCGTGAGCAATGTCCTGCAAAATGGTGGTCAGGTCCTGCAGAAAGTGTCATCACTTCTGTCTCTATGCTGTTCATTTTTGGAACACAACATACGAGCAGAGTCGGTTTCTCGGCAAATTTGAGCGTTGAACGATCAGTGAATGTTGCAACATGGAAAAATGTGTTGAGAAAACATCGTGAAAATCAGTAGGACGATAAATGTCTACAATAGGTGCACAAGTATAATGTGTTGTAAGGAAGAAGAAGAGACAGGGAGTTAACTTTTTCAAACTAATATACAATGGCTGCAATGGATCTGTACAACAGGAGACCGGAAATCAGAAATGAGAAAATCTGGCCACGTAGTGACACCCCGGTTGTCTCCCCAAGCACCTCTGGATTGTGAGAGCGACATAGCACTAGTGTGCAGGTCTGCAGGTCGGACAGAGTGTGAAACGGACGCGCCAGGGGCCATGAAAACATCGCGACAGCAGGATATGCAGTTTGAAAAATTTTTCCTAAACTAACCGTTGCTCTGGAATGCCGTTAGATGGAACACATTTCAGGAATTATTTTTTTTTTTATTATAGGGGAAGAGGGCGTTACTCAGAACCAACAACAATTGTTAACAAATAATTCGACTGGCGACATGGGCAAACTAAGCTGGCTAATTAAAAGAAAAGGCACACCTGGTGCGAATTTGGCGGAACACGAGGGAAGACAAGAGATTCGGATATAACGCTGCTGTAATACTATGTCCTGGTACACCTCATTTCAACCACTTTGACTTCTACTGGTTATGAACGTGAGTATGGCGATCAGTTTAAGTCACTGCTGTTCCACTCTGACTCCACTACACATACAAGAAAGCATTACCCCCCACGTGCATGTGTGACCATCTTATGTACGAAAAATCAAAGCAATGATCGTTCATTGCCAGTACAGTACAAGGTAATCAATAACTGGGGCCTAGTAAATTGACCCTGAGACTACCACCAATAGAATGAATACCGGCACATTTGTAAAGTTTAGTTTGTGATTAAAACATATTAGTTGTTGTGGCTTAAGTATTTCAGAATGAGATAAGTTTCGCCATATTACAAAAGAAGTAATTCATATTCAAATAAAACTAATTATGTTATTCTTCAATTGTATTCATGTAACTGGAGTAATAAACGCTAATATTATTACTAAAGTTTTTTTTATGCAGTTTACTACTCTTAAATGCATTATTCGTCTGTAACAGATGTAATAAATGTAACTTTGCTACTTGAGATAGACTGTATGTTAATCCATCACTGCATTAAATGTTTGAAGAAAAGTCGCCCACCACAGTACTTAACGATACTAACGCTACAGATATATGGAAACTAATTGAGATAAAAAATTAACATTTTCAAGAGAATTCATGATGCACATGCAGACAGTTTCAGATAAAATAACTAAACTTCAATAACGCCGAAACCTCTCAGTCACACATATAAATTGATGAAAGATTTATGACACTCTCTCAGAAGGATGAACTGTTTATTGCTTCAACCTGTGCAACAAAAACGGCCGGAGCAAACAATATTTACCATCAAATGTTGAGGAATTTATCACAGCTTGCCAAAGTTTGGTAGCACGAAATACCAATACACTATCGCTACAAAAATCATAGATAATTGCACCAATCTGGCAAGAAGTCAGTATCGAGCTCATCGTATAGACTACTGCTACGATTATGTGTTGCAGATCCGTACCACGTTGCTAGACGCCTAGAAGCTAAATCGTGGGAAGTTTGTTCTTGCTGTTTATGTCGCCACAGAGTTGCCCCCCCCCCCCTCCCCCCCGTCCCCACGACCCCAATTCCCTCTTTCCCCTTGTTTAGTTACCATCACAAGGGCATTTCGCTTACATTCTCCTTCGGATGTATGTAAGCCATAATTAGAATTAGAGCATCTATGTCTTGTATTTCATGAGAGTGCTATTTAATGTTCAGCTGACTTCCTCTAAAGTTCGCCAATTCGGCGCATAACTTCTCGTGCTGAAGAACGTTCTTGACGTAAAATGATAATGCGCCCACGGTTTCAGCTTCAAAATGATTCGTCGGGGTACCGTACGTTTACAGGCTGAAGTGAAAAGTGCGCAGAAACCTTGGTGTTGCTTTTACAATTGTGGACAGCGCGCTCTCGTAAACTTCGTTCAAGTTTACTTTTACCTCCATAACTCACGTGGCAGTACGTAGTGATTTCTTGAGTAAAAATGAGTACTGAGAAAGCAGTTTGTGATAAACAAAAAAGTGGAAAAAAAGAGTGCGAGTTATGAAAGTGGCGCAAATTATTTTTTGAGCAGTTTATTATAAAACGTAATGCACGAAAAGGGCGCAACGAATCAAACAAGAAAAATATTTCTCCTTTTTTTAACTTGTAGCTCACAGTCCCACCAACAATTTGGTTTTTAAAGCTTACAACGTTTTTCGAAGTATCCAACAACTCACTGATTACGTCCGAAATTTTGATGTTATTCATTTCACCGCAATGTCTCATAAAATAATTGTTGTTGTTTACCAATCTCACTTAATATATTCAGAGATTGTTTATAACGCTGTCGTCGGGATTTACTATTTAACTATCCTGCTTTATTAAATAGATGACCATACCCTCAGACTTCCCAACACCATACTATAACAAAATTTAAAGAATAAGCGACAGTAATAATTCACTTTTATCTGTACTGACTGATAATTAGAAATCAGAGGGGAAGAAAACGTTTACGGTAGTTGGAAGTTAACCTAGGTATTGATAATGATGTAATATATCATAGCACTGAACGACACGGTCGTAACAAATATGGTGTTCACTCACATAATATACTATACTACTAATCATGAACTAACCAACATAAATATTTATGCAGATGTTACCGTGCAGCAGATAAATCTATTAATTGACTGCAGCCTGGAACAGTACCTTCATAAAAGATACTCAATACTTTAGTGCCAAGCATCCATCAGCAATCAAAATATTTTATGATAACTGTTTGTAAAATGTAGTAAAAAACCACGTTGTCTGCAACGTATTTAATTCTTGAATTTCAGAACGAGAACGGAAACTATTGAGAAACTGCACTTTACAAACAAATCGGACCCAGCTGGCTTGTTGGTCTAGCCGTCGTCATTCAGCGACATAGTTCCGAGACGGACCAATCGGGTCCGACCGACCGCCACGTCATCTTCTCCCAATGCCGTCACCGGATGCGGTATTTGATAGCACACCGCTCACCCGGCCGTTGTTGAGTTTCTTAACGTGGGAACCGTTACTACTCGTTCTCGTACCTTCTCGGTTGGCCTTGCACTAAGTTAAGTGCACTCCGCACCGCTCCTCTCACAGAGGGAAAATTCCAGGCCGTACCGGAAATCGACCCTGGGTCTTCTGCATGACAGTCATCCGCGCTGACCACTCAGCTACGGAGGAGGAGTCAGCCTCGTATAAACAATTTTTAGAGTCCTTCTGTTGCAGTTTTACTTTAATTTAGTTTCGAAGTGATCAACCTCTTTTTCTAGCATCTCCATACTCAGCCACACTGTAGGTATTTTTCCACATGCTTTTCCTCGATCAGCATAAGCTCACACAGCTGTACTCAGAGCACACATTATGAGGACTGATTGCTACAGTCTACCTGCACTCCCAATGCTGTTACAATAAACAAAGCCTAGAAAGTACAGTTCTTTGAGAAGTATGATAAGATGTTTCCATACTGTGTGTCGTTTTATTACACGCCATTAATTATATCTGCCATTACTAGTTTGCTCAGACAGAAGAATGACACCGTATGTTTAAACAGTTCCTTGCTTTACTAACAGATAGCGTTACTTGTTACACTGACAGCATACTGGCGCATATTTTGAAATACGTTATACTATAATATCAGTTGCAATTATTAATACACGATTGATAGTCTTATGAGGACGAAGTGAACAATAGCTTCTTTACATATGTGTTTTATGACAAAATGAAACTGGAAACTGAGAAAACAGACATGTGTCTTCTATTCTTGTACGACTCTAGCTCACTCTTTCTGATTTCACTACAAACAGGTCAGTCTCAGTACAGACTTGAGAGGGACATACATTACTGGCGTATGATATTCAGACGAAATCCTTCGATAATCCCACACACGGATTCAGAGGAAACTCAACTCCTGAACCACGTGTTAATATCTACAATCTATTTTAGTGGAAACATCACTGGACTTTCTAGTGCAGTGGCAAAAGATATTGATCCTTCTGTGGAGTGATTATTTTCGGTTGACCTTGTAATGTCCACTACCGACACAAGTCTTCGTCTCTCACAACCAACGTCATTTTAAAGACTTCGAAGACAGTGACCTAAGTCTGGCCTGAGTCAAAGCTTCACAGGATTTTGTTCTCTGTAGCTGCGTCCAATTACTGTGTTTGTGACGTTCTGTCGTGAACTACGTTACGAGACCCTGTATTTCGTCCTCAAAGAAAGAAACACTACTTAAACGTAACGGATCTACCGCGCTGCTTTACTTAATCAGTGTTCACTTGTTTTTTCGAGGAAGAGAATATCCCTTTCACACAGAAGCTGAACAGTTACGGTTTTTCGTCAGAAACCTTAAGATGATTGCTCATTTTTTCCGTTTACAATTTCCTCTTTTCTTCATAATGTCAAACTTTGCACGCTAGGGCGTTTGGGGATCACGTGACTGGCGCAAAACAGCACTACTGGAACTCTTATCGCTTTCTCCAACGAGAACGCCGTTTAAGTTGGTAACTCTAACTGTCCACTTACAACAATTTACGATCAGCAGCCGTTAAGATATAGTGGCGAAGTAAGTGCTCATTACCTGTCGGGAAGGCAGAAATACGGCAGTAATGGGTACTGCAGATACACGTCGCAGATGAAGAATTATATCTTTTCAAAGTATCGTATTTATAACTCTGGCCCTGAGGCACTCTCCCACAGAGCAATTGGCAGTATGCTTTTATTTTATTTTATCCTTTTATTTGCACATTTATTTTTTGTTATTAGAGAGAATAAGTCTCTTAAGTATCGGAATCTTTCTCTGTAGTAATGATCCGTGTTACACACGGAAGACCGTAGGCTGTTCCTAGTAGGTCGTGATGGTTAGAGAGAAGTGTGAATTTAAGGGTACGTTCACTAACTTTTAAGAGATTAGGTAACCGGTATTGGAATCTGTACATGCTATGAACCATGAGGAGAGCATTTGCTTGAACAAACAAGGTGGACTTGGAGGACGTTGGCAGGCAACACATCGACCTCCTCCCTTGCGACAGCCACAATCAAATTAAAAATATGCAATCCTAATACGAGACTTCAAAACGAGAAGCTAATTTTTTTTTACACATGTGTCTAACTTTACTATTAAAATATGTTGTAGGAAGGGTATTTCTGTTATTTCTTCTCGGGAAATTTTCATTAACAAATTAATTATTCCATACTAGCTATTACCTGCAGTTGTGCGTGCATATAAGAAGTTTTGTTATAATTAGTAATGCCCAGTAATAAGCTGTTGTACATGCAATAATGTCAACTGTTCTCTTGTGTCTTCCTGTTCTAGTGGCATCTACCATCGTGATATTGAAATATCTATACATCGTACAATATGGACGTTATGCATCATGTGAAATAAATTTGCACCATAGTTTATCATCATTGATGAAAAAAAAGAAAAAAAATGTTCCACTCCTTACGTCATACATTTGGGGGTCGACTGAAATAAAAACATTTTGGAAAATTAGAAAATATGATAAACTTCAAACGAGAAAGAGTAAATATGCTACCATATGTCACGTTGTATGTGAGTACATATGCTTTCATATGTCACGTTGTATGTGATATTTAGAGGTTCCATGCCTTCTTCTGCATGTCACCTCTCATTTTTGTCAATTTTATTAATGTTTTATATCATTTAACTCTGGGATCGGGCTGAATAAGGTTATTCTGATGAGAGTACTTGTACTGAGCTCAAATTACTTTTCACTTGATTGCTGTGCATGTTGGGAACTGTATGTGGTCTTGCTTTTAGTTTTCTCTGTTACTTCCCTTGATGGCTTGTTGTGACCTCGGTCGAGTTTCGCCTATTGTATGGACGGCGAAACGACCTGCGAGGTGTCTGAGTGTCGCCACAGTTTATGTGTTTACCGTTCCAGTGCGTCTGGAACCAAGACTGCTGGCACAGACTGACTGTATTGTCATCATGACTCTGAGAATTCTTGTGGACAGTGCCCTACGAGGTGGGACTGTCTGGCGCCGGATGGTTGGTGGTCTAGGCATGCTGTTTTCGTAGCCGGTCAAACGGCAAGTTCGGCGCCCCCAGCTGAGTAGCAGTGGCACGATTGGTCACCTTAAACTGAGTCCAGTTGACGTCATAAGGCTCTGGACGAAACTGGAGGGAACGATTGCTATTGTGCGGATGACGTTCTGAGATAGTGTGGGGGACTTTTGGAATCAGCACCGAAAGCTGATTCGCGGCTTTTCGAGGGTAGTGGGGAGTTGAATGACGGCTTCGCTTTTGTGTTGCGTGGGCGCAGAGTTTTGGGATCTGACCTTCGTCAGAATCGGACGGTCTTGCGACTTAGTTGCACTTTTTCGGAATCGTTGAGGACCATAACTTCGGTCATACTCCAGTATCATTCTGCGACTTAAGACCCAGATTCTTACTCTGCGTTTTCGCACCTGTACCGACAGGGCGAGTTCAAGCGGTTTTGCTGTGTCTCTTCCTAGAGATACATCCTCGTGCATCCAGGAGTTATCCTGCTTCGGCCTCGTGAGCAGAACTTAGAATTCTCTGACAGCATTCGAGACCATGGGTTGAAACTGAGTTGCTTCTCAGCAGGAGTCGGCGCCTACATGATCACAACGCTGCCTACCGACGATGTGCTGCAGGTTTCAGGGCTGGTAAAGTATTTTGCGGCTCCAGCGTTGTAGGACCTATCATTTTTATACGGAAGTCCTCAGCAGCACGAGCGCTTGCTTTCTTACAAATCCACCTTGTTTGTTTCTCCATGGCTTCCCGTTTAAGCTCTCACTACTAATCGCGATACTGAATTATAGTCGGGGGAGTAATATTTTATTCATTAGAACCTCCAGTAATCATCGTCAGTCTGTTGCATCACGGAGAGTAGGAGCCCCTTGTTCTCGAGCACACTCCTATTCTCATAATAGTTCAGTATACCCTATCCCTTAGCCTATCATTTCTATCGACAATCAGAGATAGCTTTCTGTTCCGATTTATAATAAATCTCATAATAATATTTAATCAGCATATCATTTCGTATATAAATGCAGAATCCCATTTCTTGTCATTTATTATCATAAAATTTCTTTTTTTCTGAGTAGATTAATATTTTTATTAAATTATCGTGAGTGTGCACTCATTTTACCAACTAGCAGGGTCCACCATCAATTCCTTTCTTTGCCATTGTGTGCATAATTAATTAGGTGGGGGTCGAGTGCATGTCTAGTTCTCATGCAAAATTCGTCAGACTTAAAGAGGTTCAAACTCTTCTCGACCCCGGCACCTCGCAATATCTTTCTTCCATCATCCGATTTTGATAACAAAGCTTGTATGCTTCCCCAACCTACGCTCTAGTTACCTGTGAGAACTCCGTGAGAATTTATTTCGTAGTTTTGGAGATGAACGTGTTCAAACATATAGCCACGACAGTTGTAAATAATACTTTAAATGAAGGTATCGTTTTCTCGTGATCTCATTTTGATGAAATATAGTTTGTACGTTGTCTCACGCTACGCTCAAGATACCTGTGGAAACTCCATAAAATTTCTTTTAGCAATTTGGAAATTAACGTGTTGAAAAATACATACGGACACAACGATTTTACAGTTTTAATTTTAGTGTAGATATAGATGGAGTGGCTTTACGTGATAGAAATTAAGCTGTGCACTGCTGGTAAACATATGGCAGGAATATTGTGAAAGTCGACCATAGGCTATCTATTTCCGTATCTCTATCTGCACCTATACTTCGCCAGCCACCTTAAAATGTGTGACAGAGGGTACTTGGTTTGCTATTACTTGTTCTCTATCCTTTCGCAGTCGTGAATGGCACGCAAGAGGGATTGTTATCTGGTGTTCGGGTCTAATCTCTCTGATTTCACCTTCGTTGTCTTTTCACGAGATATACGTAAGAAGGAGCAACACGTGTTATCTGACTCATTTGTTGGAATTGTGAGGGTGAAGCACACACACACGCACAACGCCTCCCTTGTAGCGTGTGCCGCTGGAGTGTGATCACTCTCACTGGATTGCTCTCGTTCTTTCTAAACGAAGTTGTGACGAAACGCGATGCTCTTCTTTGAATTTTATGCGTATCCACTATCAGTTCTACGTGACAAGGGTCCGAGCCCAACGAACAATATTCAAGTTAAGGGGCGAACGAGGGTTTTGTAAGACGCCTCCTTCGTGAGTGGACTACACGTCGTGACGGTACTTCCCATGAATCTTAGTCTAGCATCTGCGTGTCCTACAATTACTTTTATATGGTCGTTCCTCTTTAAATCGCTTTTTGCGCACACTTCCAGACATTCCCAGTCTTTCCAATGATAGTTGAACAATTGTGCTATCACACAATAACAACTCTTTACCACTATTTTGTGGCCAAGCGGTTCTAGGCGCTACAGTCTGGAACCGCGCGACCGCTTCGGTCGCAGGTTCGCATCCTGCCTCGGGCATAGATGTGTGTGATGTCCTTAGGTTAGTTAGGTTTAAGTAGTTCTAAGTTCTAGGGGACTGATGACCTCAGAAGTTAAATCCCATAGTGCTCAGAGCCATTTTCCCCCTATTTATGCGCATTATGTTTGTGTTGAAGGTCAACTGACACTCCCTGCGCCAGGCATCTATACTTCGCAGGGTTTTTTTCTTTCTTTTTTTTTTGTAAATTGACTAGAGCGCATTAAAAATTGATCTACAATGATGACTTCGTCCATGTTGTTGCAGTCATAATCATTCTGATTGAAATCTGTTAAACGGTCTTCTATAGGCAAGAGGACACGCTACAAGGCTTCCAGTTACTATATGCAAACACGGTTTAGAAGAAAACATTGCCGCTCAACACTGGAACGGACTTCCTTTGTTGGTGTGTGCTACTGTGACGTCTCACACTGTCTTCTGTCCCCGACGAAAGCGAGCAGATCTAGTTAGGTTAGCCCAGCACACCTCTTGGGCAGAGTTGATAGGCAGTATCTGGATTAGCCTTATTTTTATACAGGCCTGGCAGTGCTATGGTGAACAATGAATGAAATGAATTTAAAACGGATAATGTCCTTTGCTCCACAGTTTTATGCGTGAACATACAATATGTTATATTTAAAAGGGTTTTCGGTGGAGAGTACGGCAATTCGTTTAGCGCCCATTTCCATCATATGTTGAATTATTTTGTTCTGAGCAAGTGAGAAATTCACTCTACTTTTAGAGAGCCGTTGGCACTGCTCCTGTGTGCTGATGTGTCAGGAAATAATCCAACTTAATAAAAAATGCTGCTTCGATATTTTACTGATTAGGAAATAAACCAACTTAATTAAAAATGCTGCTTCGATATTTTACTGATTTGTGTCAGCCAATATTTTTGCACCTAGATAACTGGAGTGACAGGAGATGGATTGAAGTGCAGTTGCTCGCAAGTCTATTTTGTCCCAAAGGTTTGGAGGATAGAAGTATTTATACTTCGAGGGATTCTAGAGGGTGTCATGAAGATTAAAATGAGGATTGGAGCCCCATGTCCAGAAAGGTCACACAACGACGCCACAGGTTTTGAAAGTTAGTTAATCGAACGCCTACCGATGGAAAATGTAACGTTTAATCTCAGTCCTCTTTAACGTGATTTGGCGATGTTTCCGGACAGGGTTCCTACGGTTATTTTGTTCCGCATGTCAGTATCTACAAACCCTCGAAGATTTTGTTGCAGTTTTGTTGATCTATGTAGTTCCTGGTTTCTAATCACGGACTTTGGGTATATACAGTAAAAACTTGCCATTTCTTCTTAAACTAACCACATGTGTTCATACTGTAATAAGAACACTATTCATGCCCTGGAATATACTCCCAAACAAAAACAAAACAAAGAAACAAAAAATGGTTCAAATGGCTCTGAGCACTATGGGACTTAACATCTGAGGTCATCAGTCCCCTAGAACTTAGAACTACTTAAACCTAACTAACCTAAGGACATCTCACACGTCCATGCACGCGCGCGGTGCCAGACTGAAGCGCCTAGAACCGTTCGGCCACACCGGCCGGCACTCCCAAACAGAAAATTTTATCTAGTAATAACGCGATCTGACTTTTGATTAGTAATAAGGAAAATGGCAATGTTTAAGCAGTGCATAACAACGGGGACAAATTACTCGACAGTCATAATATTTGAACACTGAGTGTCTAGCGGAAACTGTAATCTCCACACTACATGAGATCAGACGGTTATAAGTTGGACCTTATAGGTCCAACCCCAAACTAGCACAAGTAGTGCACCTTATTACTAGTAACTTATCACAGTATAATAAATTGACAGTTTAATTATTGTTGTCGATAGTTATCAATTATAAATTTGTCGTCACCACTGTCGTACGATCTCGCATTCTTCATCAGCATTATAGTTACCTTAAGTACAAAATTGTTAAGGAACTGAAACTTGCACCAAACGACATACTGGTCAGCTTTGATGTTGTTTCGTTATTTACGAAAGTGCCACTCAGTGACGCTCTGGAGCACATCGGTTCCATGTTCCCGCAACACATCAAAAAGCTCTTCCATGCATGTCTCACCACGAGCTATTTCACGTGGAATGGTGATTTCTACGAACAGCTGGAAGGCGTCGCCATGGGTAGTCCTCTCAGTCCAGTGGTGGCCAACTTCTTCATGGAACAATTCGAAGC
The DNA here is from genome assembly GCF_021461385.2 of Schistocerca piceifrons. NCBI lineage: Eukaryota > Metazoa > Arthropoda > Insecta > Orthoptera > Acrididae > Schistocerca > Schistocerca piceifrons. The sequence continues at coordinate 906,350,749 of NC_060138.1, forward strand.
ACAGGCACTGGACTCGGCGACTTGCAAACCTAAGGTGTGGTACAGGTACGTCGATGATACTTTCGTGGTGTGGAGCCATGGTGAAGAACAGCTCGGTGACTTCCTAAGGCACTTGAACAGCCTCCATGCCAACATAACATTTACCATGGAAGTAGAAAAAGACAAGAAACTGCCATTTCTAGATGTGCTGGTCACAAGGGACGGCGAAAACCTGGGACACAGCGTGTATCGAAAACCGACACACACGGACCCATACCTGCACAAACTGTCAAACCACCACCCGAGCCAGAAAAGAGGCATGATTAGTAAGCTCGTAACGAGAGCAGGACGAATATGTGAGCCGCAACACCTCAAACGAGAAATGCAACACCTGGAAACTGTTCTGAGGAGCAATGGGTACTCCACAAATTACATTAGAAGTGTAACAGAGCCAAACACTCGGCGAAGTAACGAACCAGAAAAAGAAATGTCGGGTACGGCCTTTCTGCCATACATTCCCAGAGTGACGGACAGAATCGGCCGTATATTGCGCAAACATGGCGTAAAGACGATTTTCAAACCGACAAGGAAGATCAAAGAGTGTCTTAGATCGGCGAAGGAGAAAAGAGACCCACTTGCAATGTCGGGAATATACCGTATACCATGCACACGCGAAAAAGTTTATGTCGGAATGACTGGACGATCCATTAACACCAGGATCAAAGAGCATAAGCGACATTGCAGGTTGGGGCAGGTGGAGAAATCGGCCGTGGCAGAGCACGCACTGAATGAGACCGACCACGTAATAAAATTCGCCGACACGGGAGTTCTGGCTGTAGAGAAGCACTATCACACGCGCTTGTTTAGAGAAGCTGTAGAAATACAAAAACACGCGAACAGTTTCAACAAGAAAGAGGAAAGCCTTAAGGTAAACGGATCCTGGGTTCCCGTACTGCAGCGAACGACCGTCGCAGGTAGCAAGAGGAGAACCGCACCGGAAATGACCGCGGAGAAGCCCTCGGACGTTGGCGCCCCAGGTACATATAGTCTGCGGCCGCGAGCTCGGCTCCAATTCACCACCGGCAATGGAGGGTGAAGCTTTGACAATGTCAACCACTCGTGCTGGCGAAACGTCAGAAAAATCATTAGATGAACGTCGGCCGAAGAACCCGAGACAGAAGCCAATAGGCAGTTTGTTACCTTTACTGTTGAAACTCGTTTACATGAAATAAATTCTAAGAATTTACATGTGCAGTGTGACTCCTAAGCGAAGTGCAGTGTATATTCAGTGGATACATTGTCCCATGGGACCAATATTTGAAACCCCAGCGTGGATGCACGTATAGGTGGTAGAATTGGCAATCAGGAAAAGTGCTGTAAAACAATGAGTTTCCTCGACAAAGAACTGAAATCCCAAAAACTGTCAAATAAGTTCAATTCACACTTTAGTCCTTGGTGAGTGTGAATACGCAATCGAAACTGACTATCTTCAAACACGTTCATTATCTTACGACCATTCACGAAATTAACATTCCCCAAAGGGTCAGACATTTAAAGTTGAAGGGGCTGCTTACAAATAACTTCAGGCTACAGAGGCCTGTCATTAAGATTTGGATAAGTACGCGTTATAACGGAAATATGAGGGTGAAAAAAGACCTACACTTAGCACACGGCACTTGCATTTGAACAAAAAGTGTTCAAATGTGTGTGAATTCCTATGTGATCAAACTGCTGAGGTCATCGGTCCCTAGACATACACACTATTTAAAGTAACGTAAACTAATTTATGCTAAGAACAACACACACAACCATGCCCGAGGGAGGACTCGAACGTTCGGCGGGAGGTGCCTCGCAGTCCGTGACATGCGCCTCAAACCACACGGCCACTCCGGCATTTGAATAGTAACGTGAAATAACGACGACTTTCTCAGAATCTTGTAGTATTATGAAGCTCATTCATATAAAAGCAATTGCAAAGACCACGCTAGAAGCGTATCACAATTTACATCGGAGTGCAGAGGCCAAATGCCTCCATCTCGAACACAAGACATATGCGTGAATTACTACTCGTTGCCAGCGTACTGCCAGGACGGGAAACCAGACGAGGAGCGCCGAATCCTTTGTGGTTTATACGGTATGCTGGAACCAACTAAACATACATGTGCCTTGCGTCATATTAGCCAACTCTGGTCAGAGTCTTAAGCATCAAGACGAGAGGTCCCTGCATTTCCTCATTTGACAAAGATGCATCGTGTGAGCGTACAAGTCGAGGGACGGATCGACCTCTTGCTAGAATCAATTGGTTTTCCTTAGCAAGGCGCCATACCAGTTAGTAATTGCGTCTCTGATGCAGCACACTCAGAAAATGATGGCACGGAGCTACACAGCTGTAAGACATGGGCCTCAAATTAAATACTTCAAGGTGTAGCTAAGGTACTCTTGTTACTCAGGTACCATCTCACCCTGCCGTCAAAGTGTAGTATTTGTAAGTTGCTGGTTAACATTATACTCTTAGATTCAGCTCTCCATTGTACAAAAATAGGAGACAAACTCACCTACGGGTCAGTAGAGAGACGCATCCCGCCAAAGCATAAAATAATTAAAACCCGTCAATTCGGGTGTCGGAACGAGAGCTTGAGTAAAATTCTACGTAGCAAAAGTCCATTGTCTTGACGATGGTGCTACCTCTATTAGTCTTCGAAAGAAATTATTCCATATAAATGACTTTAACAGCATCGCTCGCTCCACTCCTACAGCTTAAGGTGTAGAGCTGTGTTTCACAAGTACACGAGAATAGTCGGTGTGATTTGTGACCATTGATCTAGACTGTAGCCTAGCATTGTTTAGCGGCCTAACAACGTCTTTGTCTGTGATAATGCAGAAAGGCTTCATTCACTGTGTACAGACATTAAGTGAAGTCAGTGACACATGAAGGATATGGCGAGTGGCTGCTATGGCGTCTCCATATGTCATAAAATTCAGTTCGACGAAATATATACGAGACTTTATGAAATTAGCAGATCACGTCATGTGTACCTATGGACCAACATATCATAAAAAATAATTAATTTTGTAAAACTTATTAGTATAAGTCACGGAAGATATGCATCATTTAGACATATTATGGTAAACATATTATGGTAACTGTATTAGTGAGAATCACAATCTATGATTTTTTACACATAGGATGTTAAAAAATTGTCCTGTACTTTGAGAGGTGGTAGTACACATCGAAACAAGAAAAATAAGTCCAATAAACATGGGTCCGGAAACGCGTACTTTCCGAGATAAACACGTGTTTATAGGACAGGGCTGCGCGACGCTTATTTTCGGATATTAGCACAGTCGTTGCGTTGGCGCTCCGTTGACTGTGTCGTTAAGAGTATTATGATGTCTTACTCACAGTTATACCACCTACCACTGAGTGATCTATAGTCAGTTGTGCGGTTCGAGTTGTGTTATAGGCTACGGTAGTTTTTGTCGTATTTGTGTGTCTTATTGTACACTACTGTCAACGTGGGGTACGTATCATGGTGTTTTACTTTCTTCCAAGCCCGGATTCACTATTTGTTTACTATTATTGCTCTGTTTTTACATACAAGTGGCGTAGCACATTTATATTTTATCTCTTCCATCACTTGTTAGCAATAGAGGCGTACTACTCGACAAATGATGGATATGATATTCTGCTATGGTTTAGCAAATGGAGGTAGCGTGCGAGCACGCACCTGAAAAATATCCACAGCGCATAGTTTCCTCTGATAAGTTCCTCGGCAGACTTTTCCAGCGTCTGAGGGACACAGGTATCCTTGCACTTTGGAAGACTAACGGTGGAAGGCCCTGCACAGTCAGCATACTTGACATGGAGGAGCGTGTGCTACGTTCGGTGGAAGAAATCCCATGCGACCACTGAGCGACGATTAGCAGCAGCAGAAGGCGTCTCTCTCTTTCACATTCTTATCTGGGTTCAAATGGTTCAAATGGCTCTGAGCACTATGGGACTCAACTTCTGAGGTCATTAGTCCCCTAGAACTTGGAGCTAGTTAAACCTAACTAACCTAAGGACATCACACACATCCATGCCCGAGGCAGGATTCGAACCTCTGACCGTAGCGGTCTCGTAGTTCCAGACTGCAGCGCATAGAACCGCACGGCCACTTCGGCTCTTATCTGGGGGAGCACCTCATCACCAATAGCTGTACCCATACCATCTACCGCGCGGTGAGGTCCGAATGCCACAGGATCGTCATTGTATATGGCGTTCTGTCAATGGCTGTGGCAGAAGTGTGCCCCAGATCCAGTGTTCACATCCAACATTTTATTTACCGATGAGGCAGGGTTGAAAAGAGGTAGTGTTGTGAATTCACATAACCAGTATCTATGGGCAGATGTAAATCCCCAAGCAATTCTGGAAAGACAGCATGAACACCAATTCTCAGTCAACGTATGGCAGGCGTATTTCGCGATAGATTAATGGGGCCATATGTCCTACCACAAAGACTAACTGGGGCACATTATCTGGACCTTAATCTATTGCCTATCTTGCTGGGGGCTGTGCCATTGCAGTAACGAATACAAATGTGGTTCACTCATGATGGAGCACCACTCAGTTTCCTAAATTTAGGTTACAGGGACAGTTGAGGGAATTGGCCTACGCCACGCCAATCAACGATGTGCGGACACTACAGGGTCGCGTTGTCAATGCGTGTCGGCAGATACAACAACAACCGGGTGTACTTGAAAGAGTGCGTCGTTCCTTACGCCGGAGGATAGAGAAGTGCATTGTCATAAAACGATGCCACGTTGAACACCTCCTGTAAACACGTGATTATAGCAGGAAGTATGCATTTCTGGGTCCATGTTTATTGGATTTATCTCAGGAAGTCATTTCCAGACCCACGTTCATTGTACTTATTTTTCTTGTTTCGATGAGTACTCCCACCTCTCAAAGCATTCGACACTTTTTTTTAACACCCTTCACAGAGGAGACAATGTACGCTCCTCTTATGTCTTTCGCCATCTTTGTTGTTCTGTGGTCCTCTTGTTCTCGTTGATGTGATAACAGCTTATGTACTCATATCAGGTCTGCAGCCATATATGTAACGAATTGAAATAGATACTTGTTTGAAACTGGTTATTTCATGCCTTTATTCCGTAGTTTTGTATGAACCGTGTCAAACATCTGCATTATTTCAGCATTCATTACAGGCCGATGACAAAACAATCCAACAGCGCCTAATCGACCAGATCGCCGCCATTAAGCGGCAAAATTGAATTTAAACATTTTTGTTTCCAGCAGCGCTCATATCAGCGCAACAGATACTAACACTTCCTTTCACAGGACAAGACTGGCCTACCACAACCAATATTTTATGGTTTTTTCCAAGTAAGTGGGCTTTAAATAATTTTTTGTGTTGCTGGTCTGGCTACGTGTAACAAAGAGTCACTACAATTATTTTCTCAGTTAAATAGTATGACAGCAAATAAGTGAGTACTGAAGTTAAACCAAACTGCTTGCTACTTAATTTATTTGAGATTTCACATGGAATTTTGTGTTATAAAGTCTGTCTACGACTTGTGTGTTATCCCATGATTTTAAAATCATGCTCTAGCTAACGCAGAAAGTATTATTAACTGCAATAATTCATTACAAGACCCAATGAAATAATCCTGTAGCAAGTTAGTAAACAGCACGTTACGTACATAGGCTCGAACCCCGTTAAAAGCATTTTTATCAACTTTTTTTAAATACATGTGCTTTGCGTTTCTTTTTGGTGGTTGTGGGTGTTACGGTATTCAGCCTTGTGGTCGCTAATCCCTGTATCCCTCATGTTACTTCCTATTTGTCCGGGATTATTTGTTGCTGAGAGGTCAAATATGCTTTCGGCACCATTTACGCTCCGAGTGGGCTCATGAACAAATTGTTCAAAATAATTTACTGAGAAAGCATTCAGTATGATTTCGGATTACGATTTATGCCTGCCGCCGGCTTGAAACGTATAATTTTTCCAGCAAAAATGTTCAAATGACTCTAAGCAGTATGGGAATTACCATCTGAGGTCATCAGTCCCCTAGACTTACAACTACTTAAACCCAACTAACCTAAGTTCATCACACACATCCATGCCCGAGGCAGGATTCGAACCTGCGACGTAGCAGCAGCGCGGTTCCGGGCTGAAGCCCCTAGAACCGCTCGGCCACAGCGACCGGCCTTTTTTCAGCATATCGAGGGTAGATTGAAGTCACCACCGACTATAATTGTATGAGTGGGGTACCTGTTTGGAATGAGACTCATGTTTTCTTTGAACTGTTCAGGAACTAAATCTTCTGAGTCTGGGTTCGGCAAAACGATCCAATTAATAGTTTAGTCCGATTGTCAAGTATAGCCTGTACCCATACTATTTCGCAGAAACTATCTATTTCAATTTCACTACAAGGTAAACTACTTCTGGCAGCAATAAATAATCCACCACCAACTGTATTTAATCTGTACTTTCTGAAACTGTTAGGTCGTTTGAAAAATTTCGGCAGAATTTATTTCCGGCTTTAGTCAGCTCTCAGTACCTATAACTACACTCCTGGAAACGGAAAAAAGAACACATTGACACCGGTGTATCAGACCCACCATATTTGCTCCGGACACTGCGAGAGGGCTGTACAAGCAATGATCACACGCACGGCACAGCGGACACACCAGGAACCGCGGTGTTGGCCGTCGAGTGGCGCTAGCTGCGCAGCATTTGTGCACCGCCGCCGTCAGTGTCAGCCAGTTTGCTGTGGCATACGGAGCTCCATCGCAGTCTTTAACACTGGTAGCATGCCGCTACAGCGTGGACGTGAACCGTATGTGCAGTTGACGGACTTTGAGCGAGGGCGTATAGTGGGCATGCGGGAGGCCGGGAGGACGTACCGCCGAATGGCTCAACACGTGGGTCGTGAGGTCTCCACAGTACATCGATGTTGTCGCCAGTGGTCGGCGGAAGGTGCACGTGCCCGTCGACCTAGGACCGGACCTCAGCGACGCACGGATGCACGCCAAGACCGTAGGATCCTACGCAGTGCCGTAGGGGACCGCACCGCCACTTCCCAGCAAATTAGGGACACTGTTGCTCCTGGGGTATCGGCGAGGACCATTCGCAACCGTCTCCATGAAGCTGGGCTACGGTCCCGCACACCGTTGGCCGTCTTCCGCTCACGCCCCAACATCGTGCAGCCCGCCTCCAGTGGTGTCGCGACAGGCGTGAATGGAGGGACGAATGGAGACGTGTCGTCTTCAGCGATGAGAGTCGCTTCTGCCTTGGTGCCAATGATGGTCGTATGCGTGTTTGGCGCCGTTCAGGTGAGCGCCACAATCAGGACTGCATACGACCGAGGCACACAGGGCCAACACCCGGCATCATGGTGTGGGGAGCGATCTCCTACACTGGTCGTACACCACTGGTGATCGTCGAGGGGACACTGAATAGTGCACGGTACATCCAAACCGTCATCCAACCCATCGTTCTACCATTCCTAGACCGGCAAGGGAACTTGCTGTTCCAACAGGACAATGCACGTCCGCATGTATCCCGTGCCACCCAACGTGCTCTAGAAGGTGTAAGTCAACTACCCTGGCCAGCAAGATCTCCTGATCTGTCCCCCATTGAGCATGTTTGGGACTGGATGAAGCGTCGTCTCACGCGGTCTGCACGTCCAGCACGAACGCTGGTCCAACTGAGGCGCCAGGTGGAAATGGCATGGGAAGCCGTTCCACAGGACTACATCCAGCATCTCTACGATCGTCTCCATGGGAGAATAGCAGCCTGCATTGCCGCGAAAGGTGTATATACACTGTACTAGTGCCGACATTGTGCATGCTCTGTTGCCTGTGTCTATGTGCCCGTGGTTCTGTCAGTGTGATCATGTGATGTATCTGACCCCAGGAACGTGTCAATAAAGTTTCCCCTTCCTGGGACAATGAATTCACGGTGTTCTTTTTTCCATTTCCAGGAGTGTATTTGAACTTCAGTACTTGCTATTAGGGCTTGGAACTCTGGTTCTTTTCCAACATTTACAACTACAATACTGATTGTTGCTACAACTGCCTTATTGTATTTTACCTGCCCCCTTTCAGACGAACGCTCTTTCTGTTGTTTCCTGAAACCCTCTAACCCAAAAAAACGCCCAGTCCCTTCCACACAGCCCCCGCAAACCGTATAGTCGCTCCCTGTGTGTAGTGGACACCTGACCTATTAAGCACAACCCGGAAACCCACCACCCGATGGCGCAAGTCTAGGAATCTGGAGCTTACACGGCCACAGAACCGCCTGAGTCTCTGATTCAGACCCTCCGCTCGCCTCTGCACCAAAGGACCACAGACGGTTGTATCGACGTTGCTGCAGATGACGAGATCCGCTTAATCTCTCAAGCAAGGCTGGCAGTCTTCACCATTTCTGCTAGCTGCCCGAAACCTGAGAGAATCTCCTCCAATCCAAAGCAACACACGTCATTGGTACCGACATGAGCCACCACCTGCATTTGGCTGCACCCTGAACTCTTCATGGCCTCCGGAAGCACCCTTTCCTCATCCAGAATGACTTCTCGCGGTATGCACACAAAGTGAACTCTGGCTTCCTTCCCCTCCTTGGCAGCCATGTTCCTAAGGGGCCCCAGTACGCGCGTAACGTTAGAGCTCCCAACTACCAACAAACCAACCCTCTGAAATGCCCAGATCTTGTGGGCCGACAAGCTTCTTCTGGAACAGGGTGGACGACTGCATCAAGCTTAGAGACTTCCTCAGCCACAGATAACGCCTGAAACCTGTTCGTCAAACGAACTGGGGATACCCTACTGGGTATTGTGTGATGTCCTTAGGTTAGTTAGGTTTAAGTAGTTCTAAGTTCTAGGGGACTAATGACCATAGATTTTAAGTCCCATAGTGCTCAGAGCCATTTGAACCATTTGATACCCTACTAACGGCCCCTTGGAAAGTCTTTCGCTGCCTGCTAGATTTTGGAATCATTTCAAATGGTTCACATGGCTCTAAGCACTTTGGGACTTAACATCTGAGCTCATCAGTGCCCTAGACTTAGAACTACTTAAATCTAACTAACCTAAGGATATCACGCACATCCATGCCCGAGTCGGGATTCCAACCTGCGACTGTAATAGCCACGTGGTTACGGACTTTGAATGATCTCCCACTCGACCATGGGTGAGGGGTCAACATCAGTGCAGGCAGTTACCGGGACCGCCGCAGCTGTGGACCGATCGAGAGACACGTGGGACGTGCTCGACGTCCCTCGTATCCCCGCGTCAGACCCCTCACAGTGAAGCCCCTTGGCAGCAGCCTCAAGCTGTGTGATGGATGCCAACACCGCCTGGAGCTGTGAGCGCATGGTCACCAACTCAGCTAGCATCTGTATACAGCAATCACAGTTCCTATCCATTACTTAAGTCGCTTCTGTTTGAAGCTCGTAAAAATATGTAACAAACGAACTGTGTACTCGGCTTATTAGCAGTAGGTGCTCGAGGTGCCCTCTCACTGATGGTCTAACCGACGCTGAGCTATACAAACCAAAACAACCCAAATCCTGTAGGATACAAGGGACGATACAAGCGTCGATAAGAACAGCGGTACCATACGCTAAACTGTTATTAAAATATAAGGTTGTGCCCAGTAGGCACTCAAACACCCAAGAAATTACAAAAATAAACTAGTAACTACACAGATAACTGAAAATAAGTCGCTCCTGTTTTGAAGCTCGTAAAAATATGTAACAAACGAACTGTGTAATCGCCTTATTAGCAACAGGAACTCGAGATGCTCTCTCACTGACAGTCTAACCGACATCTCTCGAAAAGGAGGGCACTGGTTGCCACTAATGGAGAGAGGTGGCGCAGTGGTTAGTACTCTGGACCTCCATTCGGGAGGACGACGTTTCAAATCCGCGTCCGGCTATCCTAATTTAGGTTGTCCATGATTTCCCTAATTAGCTTCAGGCAAATGCTGGGATGATTCCTTTGAAGGGGCGTGGGTGCCTTTCCTCCCCATCCTTCCATAATGCTATGGGACTGATGACCTCACTGTTTGGTCCCATCCCTACAAATCAACCAAGGTTATCACTACACTGTACGGAATAGGGCGGTACAATTAAACTTTCGCTCCTTCAGAGGCCCCACATGAAAAATGAGTGATAGTAAGGCAATGAGACTTTGTGGAAACATTTGTAAGGACACGCGATAGAGAAATGAGGAATTAGTCGCTGAAAAAAAAAATTTCACAATTGTTGGCAGCACTTTTCGAACGGTAGACTATGGAAAGCACAGATGTAGTGACACAGCTCGTACACTGCTGGAAAATCTCACCTTGCGTCCAGCATTGTCAGACATCGAAACAGTGACTTCTTCAGCAATTTGGGGCGCAGTTGACCGTCGGTCACTCCCAAGAGCAATTCCCAAATTGTCAGTTAATTCTAATACCCGAATCATCTCCTTCAACCCTGATACGGGAAGAGGACCTGTCTGTATTCCTTTAACGAATTTATACCCGCGAAGAGCAGCAGTATTATTGCTGTTCTTTTGATGAAACTGCTTTAGGAATAAAGCCCTGCTCATATTTTCCACACCCATGTTGACTGTCTGCACCTGTAGTGCACATTAATACTTGCGTTTCACCCCTACGTCGCCGTACCAGTACCGGCGTCTAACAGAAAGTCATGACACTAACACTACCAACGATGCAAACCCTGAAGCTCACAGTCTGAACATCTTCCCTATAAGCTGGGTGATAATACGGTAAACAGATATCCATCCACACTGGCTAAAGTAGCTAAAGTTTAATTATAAACCACCCTGTATTTTGTGCTCTGATTTCAGGCGGCTAAAGTGAGGCGGAGGGAGTGACGAAGAACCAGTGAACGCCAAGTTTAAAAGCTCTACATTCAAAAGGAAATAATGCCAAATTTTTCATGTCGGATCGATTGTTGGAGCTGATATCTTGCAAGTTTACTTTATTCTCTTTAAATGTGAGGTCATGTTGATGAGGTTTCCTTGTCAGTTCTGAGTGATTTCACAATTTGATTTAAATTTACGTCTCCGTTTTTGTGCTACTGCGGTGACATTTATCAACTGCCGTAACTTGTTGTACACTTTCCCCTAGCATCAGATCTGTATCAGGAAACGATCGCTCTACCTTTCGAATATTAAACGGATGATAAGACGTTCTGTGGCATTAGTCAGTTGGACTGGAACAGTTGCAGTTGTTCTGTCATTACTCTGAGTAGTCCAGAAACACTGTAGCTGTGGTGGACTTAACTGAGTTTTACAGCGCGAGTCTGACGGCAGTTTCCTGGTCTGACTCACGGTTGCGTGCCTCTGTGAGGCAGCGGCCGGTGCGAGACAACACGGGAAGTCGTGACTTTCTCCCCCCGTCTGCGCTCCGCACAGATTGCATTGTCCCGTTGTTTCGGCGAGCTCTGGCTCCACCCCTCCTTGGTAACAAAGCGTCGCTGCATTACGCCTCACTTCTTCTGCAGGCTAACAGCGACTGTGAAACACCGTTCAGGTGTCTTTTATTTTTTTCACCATAAAAATTAGTGAATAAGGCACTAACAAATTAACGCTCAAAGTTTACCAACACGTAAGAAAACAATTATTTGCTTTAGTCTATACTCACCTTTCTACAGTGAAGCGCAAAAGAAACTGGTATAGGCATGCGTATTCAAATACAGAGATATGTAAACAGGCAGAATAAGGCGCTGCGGTCGGCAACGCCTATATAAGACAGAAAGTGTCCGACGCAGTTTTTAGATCGGTTACTGCTGTTACAATGGCGGGTTATCAAGATTTAAGTGAGTCTGAACAACGTGTTATTGTCGGTGCACCAGGGATGAGACATGGCATCTCCGAGGTAGCGATGAAGTGGGGATTTTTCCGTACGACCAATTCACGAGTGTACCGTGAATATCAGGAACACGGTAAAACATCAAATCTCCGACAATGCTGCGGCCGGAAATAGATCCTGCAAGAACGGGACCAGCGACGACTAACGAGAATCGTTTAACGTGACAGAAGTGTAACCCTTCAACAAATTGCAGCAGATTTCAATGCTGGGCCATCAACAAGTGTCAGCGTGCAAACCATTCAACGGAACATTGATAAGGGCTTTTGAAGCCGAAGGCCCACTCGTATACCCCTGATGACTGCACGACACAAAGCTTTACACCTCGCCTGGGCGCGTCAACACCGGCACTGGACTTTTGATGACTGGAAACAAGACGCCTGGTCGGACGAATCTCGTTTCAGATTGTGACGAGCAGATGGATGTGTGCGGGTATGGAGACAAACTTATGAATCCATGGACCTCGCATGTCAGCAGGGGACTGTTCAAGCTGATTGAGGCTCTATAACGGTGTGGGGCGTGTGCAGTTGGAGTGATACGGGACCCCTGATCCGTCTAGATACGACTCTGATGGGTGACACGTACGTAAGTATCCTGTCTCATCACCTGCATCCATTCATGTCAGTTGTGCATTCCGACGGACTTGGGCAATTCCAGCAGTGCAATGGGACACCCCACACGTCCAGAATGGCTACGGAGTGCCTCCGGCAACACTCTTCTTGGTTTAAATGCTTCCGCTGGCCACCAAACTCCCCAGACACGCACATTATTGAGCATATGTGGGATGCGTTGCAACGTGCAGTTCAGAAGAGATCTTCACTCCTTCGTACTCTTACGGATTTACGGACAGCCCTGAAGGATCCATGGTGTCAGTTACCTCCAGCACTACTTCAGACATTAGTCGATTCCGTGACACGTCTTGTTGCGGCAGTTCTGCGTGCTCGCGTGGGCCCTACACGATACTAGGCAGGTGTACCAGTTCCCTTGGCTCTTCAGTGTATTTTGTTTAACGTACACCGGTTTCGGTTGCAAGTACCTACGACCAAAGAAAATCACAGTACATAATTGAAAATTTTTAAGAAACATCTAAAAACATTTTTGGTCAGCCTCACTTTCCTCAGTAGGTAAGTCATATTCCAAAAGTAAAGGTCATTGCTATGCTTTAAACAGACGCCCACTGCTGCCGTAAGTAGTAAGGGTGTCACCGTTGTATGGGCGATATTTTATTTGTTAAAATGAGTCACAAAGTAAATATCTAAAAATAAAAACGGCATAGATATGGAATGTAAGAAGATAAATAACAAAACACGAAGGACATCTACAAAATATAAATCTGACCGTGAATCTTCTAACCGTGTTTGTGTTGTCCATAATAATAAATGTGTTATTTACTGAAAATCAAAATCTTTTCTACTGAAAAGTATCCAGAGGGACTAGTGGCGCAGTTCGGCTTTTTATTCTTCTATAACTGTCAGCTGGCGATGTTCGCCAGCATTTACAGTTTCCTGTTCGTCCTAGCTGCGTCCACGTGTACGATGAAGATGTATATCGATCGGCCTTAGTATTTCGAGAAGATCGCAAAGAATCACAACAGTAATCCATACAAGCCTGTCGCGATGTGACTGTCTTTTGATATACACATCCAACAATTTTGTTTTAATTCTGATGGTACCACACGAAGGAGAACATCCGACTTCTATAATTTCCATGTGCTTCTTCAGCTAAAATCAGTAAATTGGTGCACTTAAAACATAATGGCACTTTACAAATGGACCCGTGTCATCTTAAAATCGACGTTCGCACAACCACTTAAAACATAGTTAACTGTGGTGCATGTTAAACTAAACACAGTACATTCGCCTATGATTCTCACACTTCTCAACGAATGATGGAGACATGATAGGGTTACTGGGTGGTTGTTATTGTGAATTTGATTTGTCCTTGCGCTCCATCGCACCATTAAGTAGACTATGCCTGGCAACATAGACTAACCATTTTATGTTGATACCCTACACTTCGCCATCTGGTCTGCCTCCCAGGAGAAAATAAGCATTGGCTTGCTCTTGTCAAATGTGCTTGACGGTAGTAATCATCCTAAAAACATACTGTTTCTAATGTCGAGTAATTAGCAGTCTGCAAATGAAGTAAATACTGATGTAATTTTGTTCAGGAGACTGTCCTCAGTCATCGGTAAAAATATCTGCTCTTATATCCCTAACATCCTGTAAAGTGTTAGGTTCTGTGTTGCTTTCGGTAAAACAGTACAAATGATGAGAGATGGAGGAACCCTTCTTGTAATTAGGCTGTTTAGGTTTTTATGTTGGTAACGCCACGTAGCGCTCTGTATGAAAATCACTGACTGTGCTGTGTGTAGTCTGTGGCTGGGTGGCATTGTTGAAATATTCTTTATTGTAGTGTTGGGCAGTTGGGTGTGAACAGCGCATAGCGTTGCGCAGTTGGAGGTGAGCCGCCAGCTGTGATGGATTTGGGGAGAGAGATGGCAGAATTTTAAGAGCGGACGATGTGGTCGTGTGTCCGCCAGAAAGAGTAAATTTGTAATACTGGATATCATGAACTGATATATATATATATATATATATATATATATATATATATATATATATATATATATAATGACTTTTGAACACTATTAAGGTAAATACATTGTTTGTTCTCTATCAAAATCTTTCATTTGCTAACTATGCCTGTCAGTAGTTAGTGCTTTCAGTAGTTAGAATCTTTTATTTAGCTAGCAATAGTGGCGCTCGCTGTATTGCAGTAATTCGAGTAACGAAGATTTTTGTGAGGTAAATGATTCGTGAAAGGTATGGGTTAATGTTAGTCAGGACGATTCTTTTGTAGGGATTATTGAAAGTCAGATTGCGTTGCGCTAAAAATATTGTGTGTCAGTTTAGTGTTGATCAGAATAAGTAAAGAGAGAAATGTCTGAGTACGTTCAGTTCTGCTCAGCTGTTTGAAAATCAAATAACGTAGAGGTTTATCGGCACAGTAATTCATTAATTTTTCTAAGGGGACGTTTCATTCTTTAGCTCACGTGCATTATTTCAGGGAAACGGACGAAGTTGAACTATTTACAGTGACGTTCGTTTTTGTGACAAAGTTTCCTCGAGAACGCTGGATTTTTAACACTGAGAGTGTTTAAACAATCGGAATTTACGCGATCAGGACAGCCTATGTATCGACGTCGTAGATTCCGCAGCAGCTCTGCACGTAACCTAAATACCGCAACTACCTCCTGAGGATGGAGCAAAGCCTCGAAACCTTGTCGCAAATGAAAAAAAAATCTTAACATTCAATCACTGTTTACGTTGCACTTTTGTTAAATTTGTCTTCTTCTTTCAAAATTTCCCGTTTGTTACTGGAGAATCTCTTCTTCGACTCCTCTGTTATGTGGGTTCACAAACTAAGCATCCTACAGCCCCTCTTCCCCTAGCAGTTAAAAGCACGAAACTTAGTTCATTAAGAGTCGTTTCTCATCTACTTGCTTCTTCTCGCATATGTTTTGCTTCGAAAGGAAGGTTATTTTAGAAATCTGTAGCAACTAATCTTCTTTTGGTAGCGAGCAAGGCACAAAGAAGAGACTATATTGGTAAAACTGCCCGACAAACTTAGCAAATTTACTCAACAAGCATCAACAGCCTTTAACAGACTGAGAAACGACAGTGGTTCTCCAGTGTCCTCATTCTCAAAGCACAGTCCTAGGGCTCGAGAAGGGCGGTGGGGGCATCCGACTTCCTGTGTGCTCATCCGACCTTTCAGCTGCTGAATAATTCATGAGCCAAGTGCTTTGAGCTACAATACACGCTGCTGCTGCAGCCTATTATTACATCTTGACGGCACACATTCGGTGCTACACTGCGTCTGGAGTGCTCCAGTATGACAAATAAGACCAGCCATGGGCAGTAAACCCTGTTTATAAGAACACGTCCCGTAACAATATATTACAGTCTTTAACGTTTAGGTGTGAATTCTAACAAAATAATACAATTTCCGATGAGAACAGAAACATGAATTTTAGTGTTCGGAGTACACACACACAAATTCCGTTACGGAGGCATTATGTCGTGTTTAAAACAAACACTTAGTGTAAACAGTTCTGTGAAGCAAGAGGAAATCTTTACTGTAGCATAAAATACATGTGAGTGATCGATAGAGCCGCTTTACTGTTTTGATCTCTTTGCTTGTTTGCGACGTCTAGATCAGTAGCGTCATTCATCAGCATTTACTAAACCGAAAGAAATGTAAAAAAAAAACAAAGAAAGAAGGGAGAGCAGGGAGATTAATGTTTAACGTCCCGTCGCCATCGAGGTAATTAGAGACGGAGGAGAACTTCAGATTTTGTAAGGATAGTGAATGAAATCGGGCGTCTCCTTTCAAGGCAACCCTACCGGCATTTGTCTTAAGCGGTTTAGGGAAATCACAGCAAACCTACATTTGGATGACCGGACGCAACACCGAACCATAGCCCTCCCAAATCGGACTCCACTGTGCTAACCACTGCGTCAGCTCGTTCAGTGAAGGAAATGTCTCGAGACAGCTGTTTCAAAGTCCTTGCGCTCAGTTATATAAACGATGAATAACATTAATCCTGATACGCTTCTTGTTCTACCAGCGATGAAAGATGGCGGAAGAAAACTGTCACAGAAACAGGTTATGCCCAACAGAAACCAAATTAGTGGCATTTTGAAGTAAAGCCAGTGTAATTCTACTTGATAGTTCATATCCATTACAAAATATACACAACATCGTCTGTCTACTACTCGGCCATTTTTGACTGCAACGTAACAGCATACTTGATCTTGATATTACTCATATTTGGTGATTATTTCAAGTAAACACACTGAACCCTCTTTGCATATTCCACTTGCAGTGTGGTGTTTTAGCAGCAAAATTTTCGCCGGCTTCTGGATTATGATGGAGGGGACACTAGTACAGCTGTATAGTTGTTTAACTCACCCTGTCGTGCCAGCAGCATGTGGCAGAACACATGCTGATTATTGAACAGGCACTTCCCCAAAATTCACTGTAGTGGCAGATTACACTTTGAAGAAGGAGAAGAGAAAAAATTCGTGGCTCAAAGTCTCTCACACCTGTACGTTAGAAAAGAAGTTCAGCAGAAGCAAGTGCAAAATGGAGTGTTAGAAAAGAGAACATTACGGTCACATCATGATTACGCGAAGGAACTAGATATCTTTATCGATCACGAGCAACAGAAGAACCAATGTCAGTCAGGCGAAAGCGCCATAAAATATCTACAATAATTGTTACAATTTTGTACAAATCACTTGTATGAGGATATTGTCAGTGACTTTCACCGATGTGGTACTTAAAATTACAATGCATTGAACTACATATGAACTACCTAGAAACTGAGAATGAAATGTTACTAAATGTTGATTTAACGAGGTCGCGTTGGAAAAGCGTTGTTGGGAATCGATCATGTGTTGTGGGGTTAATTAGACACTGATGAATTACTTGAAAAATTTGACACCGTAATGAGGAAAGGGGACGAAGCGAACGTGACGTTCAGATGATATCAGATGAAATGAAGGTCTGCAGAGTGTAGGAGATGAGATGACATGACATGACATGACATAACGTGACATTATACTGTATGATGCAAAATGAGATGACATGGTGTGGGATAAGGTGGAGATTGCAACGACAGGTTTTGAGGTGACTCATTCGATTGTTTATCGTATAGACCGAAAAAGCCGAAGCCAATGTAAATCGTTTAAAAAAGAAGAAAATACGTAGGACGTACAGAGCTTTTGCGTTTAAGTGAAGTGGGATATGAAATAACAACACATTTTCGTATTTGTAGGCGTAAGATTCCACTGCCGTTGTCAGTAAGCAGAACACCCTGAGGAAGGCCATATGCAACAGTGACCGAAATATCTTAGATACTAACAGTCTTCACTAAATTGCTTAAATAGTGATTGTCAGAAGTACTTCTCCCCCACCGATCGACGACCCTACATGCAGCCAAGCCATAGGTGGTGTCCGCTGGCTAGAGAAAATTAATATTATTACATAGAATGATTGATTTAGTTTAATGACTATTTAATTAATTGGCAGTCAGGCCTGTGATTACTATCAATGAACTCAGAAATTTTAAAAGCAACTCAGGTCTGTGATTGAAATTAAGAAATTAACTTGTCTCAGATTTTGCGATGGGGACTGGATTGGACTGGGTAGCCTTTGCGGATCCACCATGCGTGTGATATGCCTTTGGAAAGTCTCCGTTTTATGAAGTGTGAGAGTGTTTAAATAAACGAAATTTCTCAGAAATGTCTTTGCGGCTCACACGTCTAGGTATGACTAATATAATATGATACTGTGTAGTGTCATACGTCTACACTACCTAAAAAGTGTAAAAATGGTTGATGCAATGAAGAACAATAGAATCAGGAAGAGGAGGAAGATGACTCTTGAACGACTGAGGTGGACATGAAATTTTCCACACAGAAAGAGTCGAAGAATGGTTTACTAATCAACCTTCCTGACTCATGTAACTTTCTCTTCAAATAGAAGAGCACATACACACACACATACATACGTACACACGTGCGGGTACGCATGCAGGAACACACTACATTGCAGAGTTCGAATCGTCTGTGCTTTGTGGGAATGACAAACACCTGTGAGAATTTTGATTTTCGTTTTAACTCTTTCTTCTCACCCTAACATTGTCTTGGATCAAATTGTCTTCTCTGGTTCTGTATCAAAAACTGACAAATAAACCATAGAAAGATCAGTATGCATCCGGAAACACAGTGCGATGGTAAAATGGAAAGGTGGCAATGTGCTCTGTAAAAAGCTTAAACGTTATCGTTAACTTAGAAAAATCTTTGAATTACATTAATTGAAGTGAAGCTCGATATTATACACATTGTCTCCTTCAAACATTATTTTTCGTTCTTCTGTCACAACATTTAAGGTAGTAATTTATCACTTTTAAAAAATTTGACAATGTTGTTGTTATCTTCAGTCCGGAGATTCTCCACCACGGTCTATCCCGTGCAACTCACTACATATATGCACATGACTATCGCAACCTATATACACTTGAACTTCCTAACTGTATTCAAGCAATGGTGCGCCTCCAAAATTTTTACTCTCCCCCATCCCTCCATACTTTCTTCAATTGCCAAATTGACCGTTCCTTCATGCCTTAGGATGTGTCCTGTAAATTGGTCCCTTCTTTTGGTCAAGGTGTGGCAAAATTTACCTGGTTATTTGCTATTCGATCTACCCGTTTAATTTTTAGCAGTCTTTTATAACACCTCATTTCAAAAGCTTCTATCTTCTTTTTGTCTGAATTGCCTGCTGACACCGTTTCCCTTCCATACAACGCTATACTCAAGAGAAATATCTCCAGAAAAGTTTACCTAACGCAAAGCTATTTTCGATTATAACAAATTCCTCTTTCTCAGAAAGGCTTTTCTTGATAATGCGAGTGTGCATTTTATATCTTCCCTAATTCGGCCATCATAGTTTTGTTTTTTGCCCAAATACCAAAACTCATCAATTGCTTTAAGTGCCTCAGTTTCTAATCTAAATCTGTCAGCATCACCTGATTTAGTTCAGCTACATTCCTTCGTAGTTGTTTTACTCAGAACCTATTTTCAAGGCACTATCCATTCTGTGAAAATGCTTGTCCAATCCATAGACGTCACTGACAGTAGTTCTTATAAGGCTTTTTCTAAATCTACAGAAGCTATAAATGTATAAATGTAGTCTGGCCTTTCTTCGAGCCATCTTCTAAGCTAAGTCGTAGGGTCAGTATTACCTCGTGTGTCCCTAAATTTCTCAGGAACACCAACTGATTTTTCCAAAGCTCGACCTCAACCAGTTTTTCCATTCTACTAGAAACTATTTACGTCGACATTTTTCAGCCGTGACTTAATAAGCTGATTGCTAGTATTCGCACCTGTCAGTATCTGCCTTCTTCGAAACTGGAGTTATTATATTCTTTCTGAAGTCTGACGGTACTTCCCCCGTCTCATACAGCGAGCACATGAGATGGAATAATATTGTAGTGGATTACAGGGATCTCAATAATTGCGAGGAAATGTCGTCAATCCAAAGTCCTTGTTTCTACTTAGGTCTTTCATTGTTCTGCCAAATTCTTTTCGCAGCATCATACCTTCCATCACATCCTCACCTATTTCTACTTCATGTTCTATAATATTGTACTCCGTTTTGTTCCTGTTGTATAGATCCTCTATGTACTCCTTCCACCTGTCAGCTTTCCCTTCTGTGCTTAGTACTGGCTTGCCATTTGATCTCTTGATATACATACTGTTGCTTCTCTTTCCTCTCAAGGCATCTTTGATTCTTTACAGGCAACGTCTATCTTCCCTCTAGTTATGCATGCTTCTGCAATCTTGTATTTTTTTCGAATCCATACCTGCTTAGACATACTATTTAGCTTAACAGGAGGAATAGTCGGAACATCAGTTAGAATACTTATTCGTGCCAAATTTGGTCAACCCGAATCACTAATCATGAGCTTAACATTGTTGCATTCCTAGAATATTGCCTACTGACGTTTCATCTATGTTGGAACTCAGAACTGCTTGAAGATCTAATAAACTATTCCAGACAATAGGAACAGAGCAAAGAGGGAACACGCAAATGTGAGTTTTTCTTTTAGCGAACACTCGGTACAAAATTAAAAAATGGCTCTGAGCACTATGGGACTTAACTGCTGAGGTCATCAGTCCCCTAGAACTTAGAACTACTTAAACCTAACTAACCTAACGACGTCACACACATCCATGCCTTAGGCAGGATTCGAACCTGCGACCGTAGCAGTCGCACGGTTCCAGACTGTAGCTCCTAGAACCGCTCGGCCACTCCGGCCGGCGGTAGAAAATTACTTCGCTGTAGAGAGCCGTCTTTGTTTTACCTCCGAGATTCTTTACCACCAGAGTCCACTGCCAGATCAGACGTATGGACGGACTTAGATTTAGGGCTCATCTACAATACGCCATTGACGAGAGTTGTTCGTGTGCTGCCAATGACTGCAACCATTTCAGCCTCCACCTACAACTTAATGTGGTGAAATCAAGCGGAAACCAAGGGACGATGTGGAGGAACATTAAAGGCATTTTATAGAATTTCATAACTTCAAGTTTCACTTTGGAAACTTGCATTCAGGTTCAATGAAAACTTGCTTTCTACTCGGAGCGCAAATTCAACACATTTTCTTCTGTAGTGATGTCTGTCTTTTCTACCGTCGTCACAGCGAGTATGGTACAACTTCGTGATTGCAGTTGTTTCATTTGCGTGCATATTAGAATCTTACTCCAGATCTTTTTATCAGATGTGCCAAGGTTATACCGTAATGATATTATCATTGCTTTTCAAACATTTTCTTCAAGAGGATAAACCGAATGAATCGTGAGTCTTGGCTCATTTAACAGTAATTTAATTCCTAATTCACTATTCTGAAAGGTGTTTAATTAACTCGCATCAGATACAGAGCCCAACCGCCACACCTCCAACCTTGACTCACACGACTATAACTTACAACAGATGGGCAAGTGAACTTGCACTAATGATGTGTGTCCTTGCAGTAAAATTCATGGTGATTCAAAAGTCCCTTGATATTTCCTTGAAACAGCTAACCAGTGTTTCTTACTTTCTACAGATACTCTTGAAGAATGCTCACAATTGCAGAAAGAATAGCCGTTGTTTCGGCTCGACTGAGAGGGGTTACGAACCAAGAGGTCCAACAGGATTTCCTGAGGAATTTTGGACAACTAGGTCCATCTAGGCAAGCTATCACGGATTTGGTGAATAAGTTCAAAAGAACAGAAAGTGTTGCAGATGGCGTACGTTCTGGGAAGGCAGTAACATCACCAGAAACCATAGACGCCATACAGAACGCTGTCATCCACAGTACAACTGGCTCAACGTGGCGGTTAGCTAGGGAGCCAAATGTCCTGCAAAGGACTGTGCGGCGGACACTGAGATTCATGTCGAATGGACAAACCTGTATACCACATTCATACTATGCATCGCCTTGACCCTGAAGACACAGCTGCTCGTGTTCCCATGTATACAGACCTGCTACAAGCGATCGAGGACAAAAATCTGACGGAAAACTTTCTATTCAGTGATGAACTCACATTTCCCACGGGAGCACGGAGAATACACACAACTGACGCACTTGTATGGCTTAACACCCAAATGTTGTTCAGTGATGGGAATGTGTGGATGGGAGCGACCAAAACAAAGGTATGCAGACCTCTAATGTTTACCGAAAAGACAATTACTTAGGTATGCTACGACAGTATCTGGAACCGTAATTGGAACAGGATGGGATAAAAGACTCTGCTGTTTTCGATTAAGATGACGCACCACCGCACTTTGCAATCATCGTTCGGAATTATTTGGAGGAACATTTTCTAGTAGATGGATTGGCCGCGCATCACCTAGACTACGGACTGCCCTTTCTAATGGCCTGACGCCCTTAGACTTTTTTGTTTGTTTGGGGATTTATAAAGTCAGTGACGTACCAGGTCAAGTTTAGTAGCCTACACCAGTTGATACCGCGAATAACCGATACACAGTCAACAGGATTTAGAGAACATCATTCTTGTGAAACACAACTAGCTGTTTACTCACACAAAGTGTTGATGTCTATTGATAAGGGATTTCAAATTAATTCCGTATTTCCAAATTTCGAGAAGGCCTTTGACACTGTACCTTACGAACAATTTGAAATCAATTTGCCTGCGACTGGATTCGTGATTTCCTGTCAGAGAGGTCACATTTCTCAATAACTGGCGGAAAGTCTGAGTAAAACAGAGGTGATTTCTGGCATTCCACAAGGTAATGTTACAGGCCCTTTGCAGTTCGTTATCTGTATAAACGATTTAGCCGACAATCTGAGCAGACGAATTCGGTTGTTTGCAGAAGACGCTGTCTTTTACCATCTAGTCAACTCATCAAAACAAATTGCAAAACTATTTAGAAGAGATATCCGTATGGTTCGAAAACAGGCATTTTTCCCCAAATACTGAAAACTGTGAGGCCATCCTCATGAGTGCTAAACTTCGGTTACACGATAAATTCAACTAAATACCTACGAATTACAATTGCAAACAATTTAAATTGTAGGAACACATAGAAATTGTTGTAGGGGAGACAAACCAAAGACTGCGTTTTATTGGGAAAACACGTAAAACATGCAACAGATCTACGAAAGAGACGACCTACCCAACGCTTGCCCGACCTCTTTCGGAGTGCTGCTGAGCGGTGTGGAATCCTTACCAGGTAGGATTAACGGAGTACATCGAGAAAGTTCAAAAAACAGCAATACTTTTTGTATTATCGAGAAATAGGGCAGAGACTGTCACGGACATGATACAGGATTTGGGGTGGACATCATTAAAACAAAGGCGTTTCTCGCTACAGCGGGATCTTCTGAAGATACACTCCTGGAAATTGAAATAAGAACACCGTGAATTCATTGTCCCAGGAAGGGGAAACTTTATTGACACATTCCTGGGGTCAGATACATCACATGATCACACTGACAGAACCACAGGCACATAGACACAGGCAACAGAGCATGCACAATGTCGGCACTAATACAGTGTATATCCACCTTTCGCAGCAATGCAGGCTGCTATTCTCCCATGGAGACGATCGTAGAGATGCTGGATGTAGTCCTGTGGAACGGCTTGCCATGCCATTTCCACCTGGCGCCTCAGTTGGACCAGCGTTCGTGCTGGACGTGCAGACCGCGTGAGACGACGCTTCATCCAGTCCCAAACATGCTCAATGGGGGACAGATCCGGAGATCTTGCTGGCCAGGGTAGTTGACTTACACCTTCTAGAGCACGTTGGGTGGCACGGGATACATGCGGACGTGCATTGTCCTGTTGGAACAGCAAGTTCCCTTGCCGGTCTAGGAATGGTAGAACGATGGGTTCGATGACGGTTTGGATGTACCGTGCACTATTCAGTGTCCCCTCGACGATCACCAGTGGTGTACGGCCAGTGTAGGAGATCGCTCCCCACACCATGATGCCGGGTGTTGGCCCTGTGTGCCTCGGTCGTATGCAGTCCTGATTGTGGCGCTCACCTGCACGGCGCCAAACACGCATACGACCATCATTGGCACCAAGGCAGAAGCGACTCTCATCGCTGAAGACGACACGTCTCCATTCGTCCCTCCATTCACGCCTGTCGCGACACCACTGGAGGCGGGCTGCACGATGTTGGAGCGTGAGCGGAAGACGGCCTAACGGTGTGCGGGACCGTAGCCCAGCTTCATGGAGACGGTTGCGAATGGTCCTCGCCGATACCCCAGGAGCAACAGTGTCCCTAATTTGCTGGGAAGTGGCGGTGCGGTCCCCTACGGCACTGCGTAGGATCCTACGGTCTTGGCGTGCATCCGTGCGTCGCTGCGGTCCGGTCCCAGGTCGACGGGCACGTGCACCTTCCGCCGACCACTGGCGATAACATCGATGTACTGTGGAGACCTCACGCCCCACGTGTTGAGCAATTCGGCGGTACGTCCACCCGGGCTCCCGCATGCCCACTATACGCCCTCGCTCAAAGTCCGTCAACTGCACATACGGTTCACGTCCACGCTGTCGCGGCATGCTACCAGTGTTAAAGACTGCGATGGAGCTCCGTATGCCACGGCAAACTGGCTGACACTGACGGCGGCGGTGCACAAATGCTGCGCAGCTAGCGCCATTCGACGGCCAACACCGCGGTTCCTGGTGTGTCCGCTGTGCCGTGCGTGTGATCATTGCTTGTACAGCCCTCTCGCAGTGTCCGGAGCAAGTATGGTGGGTCTGACACACCGGTGTCAATGTGTTCTTTTTTCCATTTCCAGGAGTGTATTTCAATAACCAACTTACTCCTCCGAATGCCAAAATATTTTGTTGACGCCGACCTTCACAGGTGAAAACGATCATCATAATAAAATAAGACAAAGCAGAGCTCGCAGGGAAAGATGCAGGTGTTCATTTTTCCGAGCGCTGTTTGAGAGTGGAATAATAGAGAATTATTGTGATGGTGGTTCGATGAACTCTCTGCCAGGCACTTGAAGTATGGTTTGCAGAGTATCCGTGTAGATGCAGACAGATGTAGATAAACCACAACTCTAGGAGGTGTAGGCTTAACCTGCAGCGGCGCCGCGCTCCTCGGCGGTAAACCCTGAATCCACCTTACTGGCGGTCCGGCCGGTGGCTCACCCTCGGCCGCAGCCGCCGCCGTAATCCTGCGCAGACAAATTGCGCCGTGGCTGGCGCGAGGGATCGGGTTGCCGGATTCATGTCTCCTCGTCTGTCGCCGGCGATATAGCGGCCGTAATTCGTTACAATCTGTCCCCGCCCCTCCGCCCTCCCGTGTCCCCGGCCAAATCCCGCGGGACTGCCTGCGCCGGCCGCAGGTAGTGGAGGCACGCGACCGCGGCTAACACCATTCACCACTAGAGACCACCCTGGGAAGTAACCCCTGGACTTACAGCACAGCTGTCTGCACCGGATATGTGAAACAGCACCTGGTGGAATTGGCGTCAAAAAAGAAATACGCGGATCTTGCACCTTGTATTCCTCGATGCAACCAGCTCACGGTCAGGGAATACCTGCGCCCTCAGAGTCCTGGCCCTCCAGAAACGATCCCTGTGAGACACTGTCTGGTTGCAATGCGGATGTCGCCCCGTCAACGGTGACCGGCAACTTATCAGCCTCTCGAATTGCAGCCACATGTGTGGCAAAATTGCCGGCCACAGTCCTCCAGCAATTTTTGCAGCAAAACATTTCCAGGCTGGGACTATTTTTCACCAGACATGAGCAACCTTTGGTGACCCGCGGACCTGACTGACATACTTCAGCTCGCAGTCGGCCACGTCACGTGACACGAGAGCAAAGCTCCTAATGCAAGAAGTCAGAACTACAGCGTCCGTGACGTTAGTGTTTACGGTGTAACGCACCGATGTGAATGACATTCCATTCCCCACACTCCACGCCAACAAATTATGCATCAGAACAAGCGTTTTGAGATTACATTTGTTTTATATTCACCCGACCTTCAGATGATTACACTTATTTACAGGGAGGACGACCGTTCCAACCCGCGTCCAGCCGTCCTGATTTAGATTTTTGTGATAAAATCGCTTCAGGCGAATGCTGGGATTGTTCCTTTCAAAAGGGCACGGCCGACTCCCTTCCTCATCCTTCGCTAATCCGACAGGACCAATGACCTCACTGTTTGGTCCCCACCCCCAAATCAACCAACCAACCAATTTATTTACGCGTCAGAAAACTTTTTATTTGTTTACGATGTTTTATATTAGTTGTCTTAAGGACCCACATTTTAGAATTCTACAATGCCGTTAGTAAAGAAACACTGTTCACGATACGTAAACAAATGTGAACAAATGAAGATGGGATGCCACGCATTTTGAAATGTCATACTGGAAAATAAACGGCGATAAACGCAGCCGGTTGTATCTATATGACTACAAATTATCTTCAGTTTGAGAAGTTGCAGTGTTCTAATACGTCCACAACGGAAAAAATTATTTACTGACGTTAGTACAAAAAAGAATAGAAACGCAACATATAGCGAGAAGGTAGACAGGAGGTTTCAGTCGAACAAGCAATCAGCAGTTAGTCTGCGATTATTGGAGACACCCAGGTTGTTCGAGGTTTTGAAATGTAGTACGTTAATATCCACAGTTAGTATTTCCATGCATTTTTTAAATACTTATCCAAAAATACTATTGATGCCTGACTGCATTGGCACAGGTTGATTCTGTAACACTAAATACAGTAAGCTATCGTTTCCTTGTCCATTTAGAAAAGTTAAAAGTTGAAATCGCTTGAACTTACCGTATATCAGTTGTATTATACAGAAGCCAAATTGCGAACTATAGAAAGGCGAATTGTCAAACTGATAACACTTATCCTCACACACTGAATACGCATTGGTAGTACTGAGGAAAAGTACTTTGGTCGGCATGAGCACTATTCGTCAATATTTCTGGAACTGATAAAACGACAATAGTGCTCTCGGACGGTCATTATGCTGTCGTCCTGATAAACATACGTGTTCTCCTTAATTTCCATGTGACATTTCTACCGTTGCAGATGACAGGCACGAGTTATAAGCCGTCAACACTGCAGCTCAAAATCGTGATAGCAGAGTAGAAAATGTGACCGGAACAGACTATAGTGTGAGCGGCTCGGTCTCTCCCACGAATGTCTTCCGGGGACCGGACTGAAAACAATCGCGACTCAGACTCGGCCGGCGGGCCGCCGCTTGCCCATCCGTGGTTTACAGCAACCTCAGTACGGCTGCGAAATCGAAAGCGAGATAGTGCAAGGAGTGTAGCCCTCCTGCATTTCCAATGCACAAGGGAAAAATTAGTGACGTAAAGGGAAATTTGGTCTCGTGGGGGAAAGTTCTTTTTTAAGTAAGCGAAATGTTTACGAAAGTTTAGCTTGTGAATGGATAGTGGATACATCTCTTTTGCAGAACACTGAAACACGATTTTGAATATGTCGTTTGAAAGTAATTCGTCTGAAAATTGGCAACACCAATTCTAAAAAAGAATGACTGAGGAGTTATAATACTTCAGCTTCTGGCTAGTGGTTAGTCATACAGAATTTGAATTTACCTCTTTAAAGTGCACTTCTCGTCGTCATGACACTTAGCAGAAGGCATCTGCAACGTTTCAGTGGAACGACTCATGTATTCCACTAGTTTGAAATAACAATTAAAAGTTGGTTAATAGTTTACTGATGTTCACTACTATGAACGCGATAGACACTGAGAAATCAGGGTGTAGCGATATGCACACATACAGATGGCAGTAGCATCGCGTATACGAGGCATAAAAGGGCAGTGCATTGGAGGAACTGCTATTTGTACTCTCAGGTGATTCGCGTGAAAAGGTTTTCGACTTGATTGTGGCCGCACGACGAAAATTAACAGATTCGGAACGTGGAATGGTAGTTAGAGCTAGATGGATGGGCCATTCCAATTCGGAAATTATTAGGGATTTCACTATTCCGTGATACACAGTGTCAAGAGTGTGCCGAGAATACTAGATTTCAGGCATTACCTCTCACCACGGCCTTCAATTCACGACCGAGGACAGGGGCGTTTGAGTAGAGTTTTCAGTGCTAACAGACAAGCAAAACTGCGTGAAATAACCGCAAAAATCAATGTGGAGCGTACGACGAACGTATCCGTTAGCACAGTGCAGATAAATTTGGCTTTAATCGGATGCAGCAGCAGACGACCGACCTGAAAGCCTTTGCTAACAGCACGACGTCGGCTGCAGCGCCTCTCTGGTTTGATCGTAGACCGTGGCCTGGTCAGATGAGTCTTGATTTCATTTGGTGAGATGTGATGGTATGATTCGAGTGTGGCCCAGACCCCGCGAAGACGTGGACACAAGTTATCGCAATGCATTGTACAATCTGGTGGGAACTCCATAATGCTATGGGCTGTGTTTATTACATGGAATGTATAGGATCATTGACTGTAAATGGATATGTTCGGCTACTCTGAGACCAGTTACAGCCCTTCATGGACTTCACATTCCCAAAACACGATGGTACTTTTGTGGATTACAGTGTGCCATGTCACCGGCCACAGCTGTGGGCTATTTGTTTTAAGAACGTACTGGATAATTCTAACGAATGATTTGGCCGCCCAGATCACCCGACTTGAATCATATCGAACATACATGGGGAAATAATCGAGCGTTCAGTTCATCCACACATTGCAATTATGGACAGCTGTACAGGCAGCATGGCTCAGTATTTCTACAGGGGACTTACAACGACTTGTTAAGTCCATGCCACGTCGAGTTGCAGGACGACGCCGGGCGGAAGGAGGTCCGACACAATACGGAATGCACCCCATCAGTTTTTCCATCTCTGTGTTTCTACGACCAAAGTTATGGGGCGTAAATAGTAGTGTACACAAGTAGATGTACTAGGACGGTAGCAGCGCAAATGTCCTTTTTCAGATTCGTTCACTGCAATGTATTGTTTTCTGTATTCGATTCCTCTGGTACGAGATGGCTGTGTCATATTCTTGTATTTCGTTGTTGTCCCGGTTGCCCACTTCTGCATTCCTGTAGAGAAGAAAAGTATCGCATGCCTCTAGATACGCGCACCAACTTTCGAAGTGAAACGAATTAATATTTTTTCGCGTGACTTGGCATTGCTGCGAAGACGGCGTGAGATGGAGCACGCAAGGCAGAACGTGAGAGGGAAGCTAATAGTAGTGGCAGCAGTAGTAGTAGTAGTAATTGTAGGTTTGTTCATCCATAGATCTCTTTCACAAGGATATTGAGCATGTCATGGTAATAGAATTTAATAATAACAAAAATGAAGTAATTCGCATACACAGGCATTTGCAGGCTTTCGGGTTTAGTGTGAAAAGGATCGGGCAGGTAGTCGACCGTGGCTTTGTAGCACGAAGCATCCCTGCATTTGTCTGAAACAATTTAGGGAAACCACGGAAAACTTAAATCAGATATGGCCCGAGCATACGACATATGTTCCACTCCTGGGCCGGCCGGAGTGGCCGTGCGGTTCTAGCCGCTACAGTCTGGAGCCGAGCGACCGCTACGGCCACAGGTTCGAATTCTCCCTCGGGCATAGATGTGTGTGCGTAGGTTAGTTAGCTTTAAGTAGTTCTAAGTTCTAGGCGACTGATGACCTCAGAAGTTAAGTCGCATAATGCTCAGAGCCATTTGAACCATTTGCGTCGTTCCCAGAATGAGATTTTCACTCTGCAGCGAAGTGTGCGCTGGTATGAAACTTCCTGGCAGATTAAAACTGTGTGCCCGACCGAGACTCGAACTCGGGACCTTTGCCTTTCGCGGGCAAGTGCTCTACCAACTGAGCTACCGAAGCACGACTCACGCCCGGTACTCACAGCTTTACATCTGCCAGTACCTCGTCTCCTACCTTCCAAACTTTACAGAAGCTCTCCTGCGAACCTTGCAGAACTAGCACTCCTGAAAGAAAGGATATTGCGGAAGGTAGGAGACGAGGTACTGGCAGAAGTACA
Source organism: Schistocerca piceifrons (assembly GCF_021461385.2). Lineage (NCBI taxonomy): Eukaryota > Metazoa > Arthropoda > Insecta > Orthoptera > Acrididae > Schistocerca > Schistocerca piceifrons. Next base: position 906,380,699 of record NC_060138.1, read on the forward strand.
GCTGTGAGTACCGGGCGTGAGTCGTGCTTCGGTAGCTCAGTTGGTAGAGCACTTGCCGCGAAGGGCAAAGGTCTCGAGTTCGAGTCTCGGTCGGGCACACAGTTTTAATCTGCCAGGAAGTTTCATATCAGCGCACACTCCGCTACAGAGTGAAAATCTCATTCTGGAAACATCCCCCAGGCTGTGGCCAAGCCATGTCTCCGCAATATCCTTTCTTTCAGGAGTGCTAGTTCTGCAAGGTTCGCAGGAGAGCTTCTGTAAAGTTTGGAAGGTAGGAGACGAGGTACTGGCAGAAGTAAAGCTGTGAGTACCGGGCGTGAGTCGTGCTTCGGTAGCTCAGTTGGTAGAGCACTTGCCCGCGAAAGGCAAAGGTCCCGAGTTCGAGTCTCGGTCGGGCACACAGTTTTAATCTGCCAGGAAGTTTCATATCAGCGCACACTCCGCTGCAGAGTGAAAATCTCATTCTGGAAACATCCCCCAGGCTGTGGCCAAGCCATGTCTCCGCAATATCCTTTCTTTCAGGAGTGCTAGTTCTGCAAGGTTCGCAGGAGAGCTTCTGTAAAGTTTGGAAGGTAGGAGACGAGGTACTGGCAGAAGTAAAGCTGTGACTACCGTGCGTGAGTCGTGCTTCGGTAGCTCAGTTGGTAGAGCACTTGTCCGCGAAAGGCAAAGGTCCCGAGTTCGAGTCTCGGTCGGGCACAAAGTTTTAATCTGCCAGGAAGTTTCATATCAGCGCACACTCCGCTGCAGAGTGAAAATCTCATTCTGGAAACATCCCCCAGGCTGTGGCCAAGCCATGTCTCCGCAATATCCTTTCTTTCAGGAGTGCTAGTTCTGCAAGGTTCGCAGGAGAGCTTCTGTAAAGTTTGGAAGGTAGAAGACGAGGTACTGGCAGAAGTAAAGCTGTGAGTACCGGGCGTGAGTCGTGCTTCGGTAGCTCAGTTGGTAGAGCACTTGCCCACGAAAGGCAAAGGTGCCGAGTTCGAGTCTCGGTCGGGCACACAGTTTTAATCTGTCAGGAAGTTTCATATCAGCGCACACTCCGCTGCAGAGTGAAAATCTCATTCTGGAAACATCCCCCAGGCTGTGGCCAAGCCATGTCTCCGCAATATCCTTTCTTTCAGGAGTGCTAGTTCTGCAAGGTTCGCAGCAGAGCTTCTGTAAAGTTTGGAAGGTAGGAGACGAGGTACTGGCAGATGTAAAGCTGTGAGTACCGGGCGTGAGTCGTGCTTCGGTAGCTCAGTTGGTAGAGCACTTGCCCGCGAAAGGCAAAGGTCCCGAGTTCGAGTCTCGGTCGGGCACACAGTTTTAATCTGCCAGGAAGTTTCATATCAGCGCACACTCCGCTGCAGAGTGAAAATCTCATTCTGGAAACATCCTCCAGGCTGTGGCCAAGCCATGTCTCCGCAATTTCCTTTCTTTCAGGAGTGCTAGTTCTGCAAGGTTCGCAGGAGAGCTTCTGTAAAGTTTGGAAGGTAGGAGACGAGGTACTGGCAGAAGTAAAGCTGTGAGTACCGGGCGTGAGTCGTGCTTCGGTAGCTCAGTTGGTAGAGCACTTGCCCGCGAAAGGCAAAGGTCCCGAGTTTGAGTCTCGGTCGGGCACACAGTTTTAATCTGCCAGGAAGTTTCATATCAGCGCACACTCCGCTGCAGAGTGAAAATCTCATTCTGGAAACATCCCCCAGGCTGTGGCCAAGCCATGTCTCCGCAATATCCTTTCTTTCAGGAGTGCTAGTTCTGCAAGGTTCGCAGGAGAGCTTCTGTAAAGTTTGGAAGGTAGGAGACGAGGTACTGGCAGAAGTAAAGCTGTGAGTACCGGGCGTGAGTCGTGCTTCGGTAGCTAAGTTGGTAGAGCACTTGCCCGCGAAAGGCAAAGGTCCCGAGTTCGAGTCTCGGTCGGGCACACAGTTTTAATCTGCCAGGAAGTTTCATATCAGCGCACACTCCGCTGCAGAGTGAAAATCTCATTCTGGAAACATCCTCCAGGCTGTGGCCAAGCCATGTCTCCGCAATTTCCTTTCTTTCAGGAGTGCTAGTTCTGCAAGGTTCGCAGGAGAGCTTCTGTAAAGTTTGGAAGGTAGGAGACGAGGTACTGGCAGAAGTAAAGCTGTGAGTACCGGGCGTGAGTCGTGCTTCGGTAGCTCAGTTGGTAGAGCACTTGCCCGCGAAAGGCAAAGGTCCCGAGTTCGAGTCTCGGTCGGGCACACGGTTTTAATCTGCAAGGAAGTTTCATCTGCGTCGTTCTTAAACACACACATTCGGAGTAACAGTTCATCTACTCTACTCCAGTTGTAGATGTTGACGTCACTACTCACTCTACGCTATATCTATGACTACATTTTTGAGACAAGTTGCTCACGTATCTCACTTTTGGATGGATTAAGTTTCTACAAAATTCTATTATTGTTAGTATCAAGTCTCCTGGCGGAGAATACGGGAAACACTTTGGCAGCTCTTCGCCAATTACCTGCAACAACCTGTTCCATCAGCAATATTGCCTGGCCATACACCAATATTGTCATTGCAGTACTATTGCTGGCAAACCTCTGCGGCCACATGTTGCCGTAAAATATTCTCTGCTACCTGTCGGGCAAGTTGCGAAAATCGGACGGGAGATTAGTGGACCCTTGATCTTTTCCAGGCGCAAATTTCACTGGGTTCAATTTAGACGACATCTTCTGCAGATGGTGCACGGTGAAGTTCATGACAGTTCAGGCATTATCGAACTCGTGAACAATAGTATTACTATCAATCTTCTCATGGGTGTCTCTCTGCTTCTACTGTACTCATTTCCGAAAGGTAGTGTCTAACACCTTAGACACTACCTCAGTGTAGATTAATGACCAACATATAATTGTACCTAGTATCTTGCAGTCATGCGACTCCTTCGTCGAATTTTTGGCTGATAGGACCCATTAAGCTATACTCTATGTCACAGTATTCAAAAGAAACGTAAGTAGTACAGGGTGTGCCCAAACGAAGCGTAATGGGACCTCTAATGTCCTCAATGTACATGAACAATTTATCAGGTTGGCTTAGCAGCACCATGAGACAGATCGCACATCGACTGGAAACTATAATTCTTGGAATTATAGAAACACATTATGTTTCTACTAATAAATGACAGTTAACTTTAAATGCAGAAAACTGCAAGGTAATGTTTATAACAAAGAGAATTCGATTATAACATTAATACGATTATAACATTTTTAGAGGAACATAATGGTTATGGGAAGGAAACCTCGCGTACAGATACTGTACTCATTATAGAACAGTCGATAAAGAAAATGTGCAAAAGTAACATAGAAACAAATACAGCCTTCATAAATTAGTCTGCGTAAAAACCTTCAATCATATAAATAACCAAATACAATGGAGACATTACAGAAATGAAGATGTCTTAAACACATCATAAAGATTCTGAAATATATGTATGAGCACAGAATAAAGTTGACAGCCAAAAAAGGTGCAAGAATTTCAGGTATGATACATGCGTAACAGGGTGTCACAGAAGAGTGCAGTTTGTCGCCAACGATATTTAACACATCCGTTGACGAAGTCTTAAGCAGATGCAAACAAAAGGTACCTCTTGGTTGAAAGATATCATGGTATGGAACATTGAATACCTGCCTTTTCAAATACGCTCAGTTTATTGTGTTTGACGATGAAAACAAATTACAATAAGCCAGTCAGGTCAACTCTTGCAATTCAGCTTATTGCCACGAATTTTTGACCCGTTATGTGGAAAGACTAAACAGGTCGTACATATTCAATATTCATAGTGATAAACAACGTCTCATATAATATATACAGCAATAAATCATGTTAACAGCAATAACTGCTGATACTAATGTAGAAACAAAACAGAATATTAAAAATAAAATCAATTACAAACAATCTAAAATAAAATAAATTGTGTCAAGTTGCAAGGGAATAACGTCCACCTTGCATTTTGTGGGACCTACCTAATACTTTAAATTTTGAAGTGTGTTACACGAGTTCCAATATTGTCACAATCCATTTTTCCAATCTCGGCCGCGCAGAGTAGTCGCGCGGTCTACGCGCCTTTCCACGGTTCACGCGTTTCCCCCTTGTCAGAGGTTAGAGTCCTCCCTCGGGCATGGGTGTGTGTGTGTTGTCCTTGGCGTAAGTTAGTTTAAGTTAGGTTAAGAAAGGTGTAAGCCTGAGGACCGATGACCTCAGCAGTTTGGTCCCATAGGAATTTACCACAAATTTCCAATTTCTAATCTCGTAATTTTAAAAGTACGAGAACTGCTTTACAAATCAAAGAAAACGCTGGTCACCATTTACAAATACGAGTGGGGAAATTAGTAAACCTACACATCTGCAACGGCTACACAATGTGTTCCTGACATCCAGCATCTCGAAACTACCGGTAGTGTTTTGGAGTCGTAGGAGCAGCCTTCTAAAATATCATTGTTACGTTCGAAGCTGTCCTGGTACCACCCACACTGATGTGTTCGCTTGGTTTCACATATTCTCTGACTTCATGTCTTACTAACTGTCCATATTTTCTTCCATTCTGTCAATTATTGCCTGCAAGAAATGAAAGCATACTGAAGAAATACAAAACCAAGAGCTGCCTTTGTTTTAGTGAGCTATCCTGACAGATACTACTTTTCTTTCAGCTAAATGTGGATCACTTCCAGTGCTATGTCTTTCGTATGCCATTTCTGTAATGTAACATGAGAGGGCGGGTCGTCCCAAGTTAGTAACTAAGAAAAGACGTAGGACAGAAAGAAAAACGAGTGGCTCAAAATTTTTTAGAGGTGCAGGCGGCCTGACATGACGGAGTAGGCCGCTGAGAAAGCAATGCTTCAGGCCGACTGACGGCTGCCTCAAGCGAGGGACTAACACATTTCTCACTGCGCCGTTCCGACAAGACAAAAAGGAGAGGCTGAACGTACGAAGAGAAAGGGTAGGCGGTAAATGGGACGGGAAACGTATGCAGGCAGCAGATGAGGAGATAAGCAGAGGTGTTACCTGACGTCCAGTAACAATGGTTGGAATTGATATAAATGCAGATTACGAGTCATTGAAACACTGCCTGTATGCTGAGTTGCTTTTGCATAACACTTAACATCGAAAACTATAGTTGAAGCCACTGGATGCACCTTTTCCCATTTCTCGCATACTACAACGTTAATTAAACAGTTCGTTATAACACCAGTGTGAAAAAGAGATATCAAGAAATTCTCACACCGTTGCTGAATGGTGTTGAATCACAAAATGTCGTGTTCACTGCCACTTCCACCAGCATAAAACGAACTAACTCTCGGTTCTTTATACTTCAGCGATTATGGTAACATGGTATCGATAATTTTTTCCACTATTCTACGCCGACTCTTGTATTTCTAGGGTTGTCGGTCCTTATGAACTATATTTTGAATAAAGCAAATCTTTTTGAGTTGTCAGGCTCGTCAAGTGGTTAATATTCCACGAACTTTCACCTCGGTCATAGTCAGACAGTTCCTGACTGCTGTGTGGTTGGTGGTCTCGTCCTTACGCAGCCGCCGTCCCGATCATTATGCCACTGATACTAAACAGTTCGCGATATAAATCTAAGTTTCCTTCTGCAGCTCCCTCTTTTTTGCCTTTATTGACCGTATTTTTCGATACTTTTTCCCAGTAGCTCCTTGTTCAACACTATAGCACAAACCGTTCACCCGTTCTATGGGAAACGTAACCTTTGTGTTCACTTTCGTGACAGCTATGACTGTTTTCTCAGAATGGCTAGGCGCAGACACTTACCTTGTATTACTCAGCTTTGCTGTATACACGTGTGTTGCTACATCCTGACTTTCGGGATATATTGTATACAAGGGCGTGCTGGAAAATAATGCATTCCATTCTTTTTATATGACAATTCTTAAAGCTACTAAAAAGAAAATAATTTTATTAACGTTTTACATCTTTATCGTTCATATCTGCATATTTATTTCTCAGCATTGTCACCCTGGTGACGAACACCTTCCTCCCAACAAGGGAATATTTTGTTGATACTGTAACGGCTCCATGTGAGCCGCTACATGGATTGTTACAAGAGTCACAAGCTCAGAACACTCCTGGGTGCCCTTCCGACACGCAGGGAATTTTAATCCGGAATAATGTTATATTATCACTCATAGTATAGTCTGCAAATGTGAATGCGGGTCGTCTGCTAAAGTATGCGTGGACTGTCTACTGTGGGTTCTCTGAATGTGGAGATGCAGTTTAGCCAACCATTGTATCAAGTAGAGTGCGACTGCACTCGACCAAAGATCCATAAGTTCCCCGCACATTAGCAGGTCCCGTTAGGTTGGCAAATAGCCGCTGTGCATACTCTCTGAGCCCTTCCGGCCACCGTGTGTGGATCCCGGACGAGTGGAGACGGTTAGGATTCCCCGCTGAGACTCTGGTGAGTATAGACGCTCTGCGTGACGGCTCCTATAGCCACCTTAGGACAGATAATAAGGTTGCATAAAATAGCTATTTTTTTGTTTTGTATTAGCGATGACGGGCCAGCATTCCATATAACCGTACCATTAAGTAAAGTGAGTGATCAATGAGTTATTTCATGATTTTATTAAATAAAATGTTGTTGTTATATAAATTTCTTTGTCTCACAGCATCGTCTTATTTCCTGTAACATAAAGTTAACCAAAAATCAGAAATTAACTGGTGATCTTTGCTCATCAAACAGTCGTAGGCGTCTTTCACAAAAGATACAGGTGTCATTTTCAAGCTGAGGATGCCTGCCACGGCTGTGCGGAAAGCAAGTACACTACTGGCCATTAAAATTGCTACACCACGAAGATGACGTGCTACAGACGCGACATTTAACCGACAGGAAGAATATGCTGTGATATGCAAATGATTAGCTTTTCAGAGCATTCACAAAAGGTTAGCGCCGGTGGCGACACCTACAACGTGCTGACATGAGGAAAATTTCCAACCGATTTCTCATAGACAAACAGCAGTTCACCGGCGTTGCCTGGTGAAACGTTGTTGCGATGCCTCGTGTAAGGAGCAGAAATGCGTACCATCAAGTTTCCAACTTTGATAAAGTTCGGATTGTAGCCTATCGCGATTGCGGTTTGTCGTATCGCGACATTGCTGCTCGCGTTGGTCGAGATCCAATGACTGTTAGCAGAATGTGGAATCGGTGGGTTCACGAGGGTAATACGGAACGCTGTGCTGGATCCCAACGCGCTCGTATCACTAGCAGTCGAGATGACAGGCATCTTATCAGCTTGGCTGTAACGGATCGTGCAGCCACATCTCGATCCCTGAGTCAACAGACGGGGACGTTTGCAAGACAACAACCATCTGCACGAACAGCTCGACGACGTTTGCAGCAGCATGGACTACCAGCCCCGAGACCATGGCTGCGGTTACCCTTGACGCTGCATCACAGACAGGAGCGCCTGCGATGGTGTACTCAACGACGAACCTGGGTGCACGAATGGCAAAACGTCATTTTTTTCGGATGAATCCAGGTTCTGTTTACAGCATCATGATGGTCGCATCCGTGTTTGGCGACATCGCGGTGAACGCACATTGGAAGCGTGTATTCGTCATCGCCATACTGGCGTATCACCCGGCGTAATAGTATGGGGTGCCGCTGGTTACACGTCTCGGTCACCTCTTGTTCGCATTAACGGCTCTTTGAACAGTAGACGCTACATTTCAGATTTGTTACCCTTCATTCGATCCCTGCGAAACACTACATTTCAGAAGGATAATGCACGACCGCATGTTGCATGTCCTGTACGGGCCTTTCTGGATACAGAAAATGTTCAACTGCTGCCCTGGCCATCACATTCTACAGATCTCACACCAATTGAAAAAGTCTCGTCAATGGTGGCCGAGCAAGTGGCTCGTCACAATACGCCAGTCACTACTCTTGATGAACTGTGGTATCATGTTGAAGCTGCATGGGCAGCTTTACCAGTACACGCCGTCCAAGCTCTGTTTGACTCAATGCCAAGGCATATCAAAAAATGGTTCAAATGGCTCTGAGCACTATGGGACTTAGCTTCTAAGGTCATCAGTCCCCTAGAACTTAGAACTACTTAAACTTAACTAACCTAAAGACATCACACACACCCATGCCCGAGGCAGGATTCGAACCTGCGGCCGTAGCGGTCGCGCGGTTCCAGACCGTAGCGCCTAGAACCGCTCGGCCACCCCGCTCGGCCCAGGCGTATCATGGCCGTTATTACTGCCAGAGGTGGTTGTTTTAGGTATTGATTTCTCAGGATCTATGCACCCAAATTGCGTGAAAGTGTAATCACATGGCAGTTCTAGTAAAATATATTTGTCCAATGAATTCCCGTTTATCATCTGCATTTCTTCTTCGTGTAGCAGTTTTAATGGCCAGTAGTGTATCATGCAGTACCGTCATTGTAGAATGTTTGTCTTGTTGACGTAGCTACAATCTCACCTCTGCTTGCAAACTGAAGTCCTCGAAGGTGTTCTTTAATTTCCGGAAACGGATGAAAATCGGATGGAGCCAAGTCGGGACTCTATAGAGGATAATCGATGACAGTGGACCAAAGGCGTCGGATTGTTGCGCATGTCGCAGCACTTGTGTATGGAATGTCATTGTCACGCCAAAAGAGAGGGTACTCCAGGTGTAGACGAACCCTCCGAATTCGTGCTTTCAGTTTCCTGAGAGTCTTGCAGTACTTTGCAGAGTGTATGGTGGTGCCATTGGCCGTGAATTCCAAATGAAGAACACTTTGAACATCGCAGAAAGGTGTCAGCATACTTTGGCCTGATCATCGCATGGTCTTGAAATCGTTTGGCATCGGTGATCCTGTGTGGCGGAGCTCCGTTCATGGTCTCTTGTTACCGGCGCCAAAATGGTGAACCCTGTTTTATCATCTGTCGCAATGTTGTCAAGAAACATACCACCTTCACGTTTAAAACGCAAAAGTAACTGTTGAGAGTTGTCCAATGTCTTGTGCTTCATGTCAGGAGTGAACATTCGAGGCTCACAATGTGCACAGTTTTATGTACTCCAGTTCTGCAGTGATACCCTCCACACGTTCCCCTGAAATGGCTCGCTTACCTGAGACCTGTGCCTGTGTTTCCGATGATTTTCTCTGATGAGTTCATCAATCCGATTCCGATGAGTCTCTTTGGTTGTCGTTCGTGGTAGTCCACTCCGAGCTCCGTCACACACGTTGAGGTTAGCACCACCGTGTTCTTAATTAGGAGCACGAACAACCCACTGTCACACATTACTGATGTCGTTTCAATCATCACCGCACACGGATTTCTTTCTTCTCTGGATTTCAATTGGACGCACATTTTATGAAGTTATAAATTCGATTATAGCACGCTGTTTCTCACACACCAACATAGTTACGTTGCAACCTACGGCCAAGTTACACCCTATGTAAGTAGGCTGTTTAGGTTTTTATGTTGGTAACGCCACGTAGCACTCTGTATGAAAATCACTGGCTGTGCTGTGTGCAGTCTGTGTCTGGTTGGCATTGTTGCAATAATCGCTATTGTAGTGTTGGGCAGTGGGCAGTTGGATGTGAACAGCGCGTAGCGTTGCGCAGTTTGAGGTGAGCCGCCAGCAGTGGTGGATGTGGGGAGAGAGATGGCGGAGTTTTGAGAGCGGATGATCGGGACGTGTGTCCATCAGTAGTTAGTGCCTTCAGTAGTTAGAATCTTTTATTTAGCTGGCAGTAGTGGCGCTCGCTGTATTGCAGTAGCTCGAGTAACGAAGATTTTTGTGAGGTAAGTGATTTGTGAAAGGTATAGGTTAATGATAGTCAGGGCCATTGTTTTGTAGGGATTATTGAAAATCAGATTGCGTTACGCTAAAAATATTGTGTGTCAGTTTAGTGTTGATCAGAATAAGTAAAGAGAGAAATGTCTGAGTACGTTCAGTTCTCCTCAGCTGTTTGAAAATCGAATAATGTAAGAGGTTTATCAGCACAGTAATTCATTAATTTGCCAAAGGGGACGTTTCAGCTACAGTTCGGTGATGTCTAGCGGCAGAGGGCTGCAAATACGTAGATATGACGAATAAAGATGAAAAGTGTTAATTACGTTTGTTTTAGTTTAAAACTTTGAAGAATTTTCGCGTAAAAAATTCGAAGGCATTATTTACCTGCACGCCCTCGTACAATGGAACTGGAAAATGCTACACCATGAAGGATAAGTCTGAAGTTTATTAAACTTGGCGAGATATTAGCCACATAACAGGTATTAAATGATTAACATTTCATTCCATTCGGGACTAACTTTCACCATCAAATCAGCATGAGGTGTCACTTCCAGGCACACGAATATACACCGAAGCAAATAGCCTCCGTGTGACATCTCAAAATTTTTCTGCAATCTGAGAAAAAAGCTCTATAATCTTATGAAGATTACTAGGTAGAGGCTGATAGGAAGGTAAGCGCCTTTCGATCGCACCATAGACATGCTCTGTAAGTCACATATCACGGGACCTGGTAGGTCAGTCAAGAATCCGTACATTCCTCAAGATGTTTTTCTTGTGAACTATAGTATGGAATCTTGTATTAACTGAATATTCTATTAGGTATCCTGGTAATATGGGTATGGCAGCAGAATTCTTCTCATATAGCTTATTGGCGACCATTCAGCCTCACTTCGACTATTAGCAAACCAGTTTTATCCATTGGTTCTCCAGTTTCCTACATCATTTTACCAGGAATTGGAGAAGTATGGGTCTCGAGAATCACTGCTTCCACTGACATTCCACGAGATCTTCTACGGATGCGTTGGCCTGTATCTGATCGTCTCAAGCAGAAACAATGGCCAAGTGCACCAGCCTCCATTAAAAGTAAACCACGGTGAGGTTGACATTTAACCGTGTTCAACGCAAAATTCTGGTGCACTGGCCTCGATCAAACTTAAACGAGGAAGTTGACCTTCGTTAAATATGACCGTAGTTCCCGCCCGGTTTTCATGACAAGAGAAGATTTTATAAGCCTACGGTATTAATATCGCGGCGCGTTTTGATGTACTTAGACAGACTCAAGGCATCGTATACATTACCATGTACTTGAGATGAACCAAGAAAGTTTATTAATTTACGAATAAAACTTACAGGTAGTAGAATTAAATTGTGCCTCTACATGTGACCAGGTGGCTGTCTTTCTCTAACAACGGGACCATTCCACAATCGGATTTTTACACAATTTTATATATTCCAAAAATCAAATACACCTCTTCGAAAGCAGTTCGATGTAAGTCTCTAAAACTCTCGAGAAAATCGGCTTCTAAGTTTTTCGATGGTGTTTAGTATCCTAAAATAGACTATAGATTCAGAATAAAATTTTCATTCTGCAGCAGAGTGTGAGCTGGTATGAAACTTCCTACAGATTAAATCTGTATGGCGAACCGAGATTCAAACTCGGAACCTTTGCCTTTCGCGGGCGAGGGAGGTAGGAGACGAGGTACTGCGGAAGTAAAGTTATGAGGAAGGGTCGTGAGTCCTCCATGGGTAGCTCTGTTGGTAGAGCTGTTGCCAGGGAAAGGCACAAGCCCCGAGTTCAAGTCTCAGACCGGAACACTGCTTTAGCCTGCTAGGAAGTTTCAAGGTATGAATTTCTGACAAGGGGTGTGTTTCTGTGTTAGTGTGCTTTTTCGCTGCGTGGGGTACTAGTGTATGATATCAGACTGATTCAAATTATTAAGCAAAGGTGTATGTACTACGAGTATTTAGGCTATGTAGAAAATAATTTAATCTGTAATTTTTTTAAGCATTGAGTCTCGCTGATCAATCTTTTATAAAAGATCGGTAGCTAAGAATTTTTGTTTGCATCGAAAACTGGATTTTTGTATGCAGCATATAAACAGAAATGAGAAGACGTATATTTTTCATAAAATTTATAATTGATGAAATTTATATCCAAATGTCATAGGTATTCGAGCTGAGCGGAAAAAGCAAAACGCAGTGAGACACTGTACATTTCTTTCTTTATTCTGCAGCCGCCAGTACATTTATTTTCAAGAACTGATGTATTAGCACTGACCAGTTCGAGAAGTGTATCTATCTGGTACTTAGAAAAATTTGGTGTTCTTCTCTTGTTTTCAATTTCTCCAAATATAAACGACCAGACTAGTAACGAGATGTACAAATTTTCCTTCCAGCCTGCCTGCCTCATTTCTGCCGCAACTGTTAAATCAGCTCAACCTGCTGTATGGCAAGTGTACGGAAGTACAGTTGTTAAAGCAGACCAACTTGGGTTTCCGCTAGCCTAACAAGCTTCACGAGACCCGTTCAGCCTGCTGCACCTGCCAATATGTTACGCTGTCAATCCAATGTGATTAGGTATGTATATGTTTGTGTAGGTAGTTTCACTGCAGTTCATTTATCGTTATGGTGGGAGCAGTGATATGAACAAACCAAACTCAAAGGAGATTGAGGAGAAATTAAGAATTGGGGAATATGCACGGAACTGCAGCACGCTGCAGGTGGCAAACAGGTCTGCAACTTTTCTTATCTTCTTCTTTTTCTTGTGCCGTTGTCCCACAGATTTAGCAGGGTTGGCGGTGCTACAATCGGATGTTGCATGGTCAATCTTAAGGGGTGCCTGGATGCCCTTCCTGCCGCCAGCCCGCACCCCCTGGGACAGAGTCAGTGTATTCCAGCTGTCCGTATCTAGTGTAAATCGTGAAATAGTGCGAATGTGTATCAAAAATGTGTGTATCATCTACCTGAGGCGGGACGTGGGGACCAGCCCGGTATTCACCTAGTGGGATGTGGAAAACCGCCTAAAAAGCACATGCAGGCTGGCCAGCACACCGACCCCCGTCGTTAATCCGCCGGGTGGATTCGATCCGGGGCAAGCGCGCCTTCCCGAGTCCAGGAAGCAGCTTATTAGCGCTCTCAGTTAATCTGGCGGGTCTGTAACTTTTCTTATAATTGAAACAAATGGTTGTAGCTCCGTGTAAGCTGCATTGAGATGTTTCTTTTTTTTTTCTTGCTGGTGACTAGTGTCGGTCACCTGTTTCCATTTTCAAACCAACCACACCGTAAGTGTGACAAATACAGGCGATAGTATGTTTACACAAACTGCCCCTGCAGTGATCAAAGCGGCACTATAGCCGACTCAACAGCAATAAAATACACCACGCAGGATGGACATTAGAGAAGTATGTGGTGTGTCACGCGATGCGGATGGTTTCGAAATGGGAGCAGGTGTCCGAAACTAGTCACCATCACGAAATAAAAAAGGAACTTCTCAATAACTCAAGTACGTGGTGTGTCATAGTTACGCCACAGATGGCTTGAAAATGGATGCAGGTGTCCGAAAATAGACACCTCCACGAAACAAAACAAAAAAAAAAAAAAAGAAAAGAAAGAAAGAAAAGAAAAGAAACTTCTCAGTGCAAATTATGACGGATTTACAACTATTTATGTCAATGGAAAATATACATCAGTCACGAAACAGGGCCCCGGTCCGGCAGGGTTAAGATTGCCGTGTGATTATGAGGCTGCTTCAAGTAAATTGGGAGGTGTCTCTGAAAGCAGACTGTGTAAAAAGTTACGAGACACTCATTCGGGAACCTCGAGTATGTTACGACATGTCTATAAACTTGACTAGCAGTTCCCTCAATTCATAAATTTTTCGAAAGAGGACAAGGACTGAGTGGCTGATAAGTATGTGGAAAAGTGTGCTAAGGTGCTAAGGACTTGAGGCCATTTAGCACTATACAGGATTTATAAATTTAGGGCAGACATGGACTGAAACACGAAAAAGTGTGGCTCATTGGATATTAAAAACTGCATTCTGGTGGTATGTAACGTCGTTCAAAGGAAGCATGACATGAAAGTCTCTTCTTTGAGACACGTACTTTTTAGATTAGCGTAATATGAAAAACGAACTTCGTGTTTCCTAAAATGCATTTCGGGAATTCAGAATGAACTACTTTGGCCACTTGAAAGAATTCAGCGAATCCGCAATACACATCCTGTAAAAAGTAGCCAAAATTGGTATAACTGATGTCTTATACTGTTGGAACACACTAAGCTTACAGAAATTATATTTCCAAAATGTAACTTCAGTTGGTGTTGGAGTATAATAGACATCTTAAGGTTCTTAAGTATAACGGGTCTCGACTTTGAGAGATGGTTCGCAGTAATACAGGAAACATGTAACAGAGTTGATTTCAAGATGGTTCGAAACGAGAATAGCCAGTACTAGTCGAAAGAGGCTTAAGTTGCATAGAAAACTGTTCATGTCGAAATAAATAAATAAGCCCGAAAATGCGCCCAAATGGAAACAAAGGGTAAATGAAAGCCACCATTTTCTGGGCAACAATGACTCAAAATGAGTATCCATTTCATAGAAGCTTGTCTTTTATACTTAGGTATTTTCTAATACTTCCAAACCCTACTCATAGCACTACAGTGAAAGGGTACAGAGTGAACTGTCATGTAACGTAGCACCGCGGGAAGACGGGCAGGCAAGCAAGATTCCCTTAGCCTGCTTGGGTTGGGCATAGCTTGGCTTCGATGTGAGCTAAGCAGCCCTCCCGTTCTTCTGATAACGTGATGCAGCTTGCCTGCCTGGCTAACAGGCAAGCATGAGCAGGTTAAAAGCGGAATGTGTACACTTGCGGTATAAACACGCTTCTGCTAGATGACGAAAGTGCGAGCATGTGGCAATGACATCACTCACCAGCGGTTGTCTAGAAAACGTATGTATATAGGCGGCCGTGTGCAAAATCATATGTCTGGTAACTTATTTGCATCTCCAGGACGTCGTCCAATTGCAGAACACGGAATTAACCGCAGTCAAATATACAATAGGCTAAAGATGTTTTGCTGACAAGCAAATAACATTGGTGCAACGCAGCGACATTTTAAACGCGGTTTGCTTTTAATCTAGATCATTGGACCTTGGGTATCTGGAATTTTGACCAGGGTTGGTGCACTCGGCGACGATACTCATCTCTGAACACCACAGAGGGCCACTCAATTTCCCAATTTACTCTGGCTCTACTCCGCGCAAATCGCTGTCGTCCATGGTATGGTGTCAGCGGTAAACGACCCATGGTAACTCGAGATATCAACCTATTTTCCTGACTGTGCTTGGTGACACACTGTAACTTCTGGACGGATTTCTGCTGTTTCCGTACGTCTTTCTGGAAGGACTCGCACCTACTCTGCTTGCCACACTACTGTCCTGGGCCAGTATCGTCACACCCTATTCTGCAATCATTGCGCTTAAGTCAAAAACGGGTATATGTGCAATCTGTCAGTATTTCGTTCCTATGCGCCTCACGCCAATGATTCCATCATTCTCACAGTTCGAAAGATTCATATACGTTGCACAAGCAAGTCCTCTGGGCATGATGTGTTACGATCTACACTTTAAAAATGCCATTAACGTTAGACACATCCAGTAGCCATGGGCAGACAACGGGCGACTGTCATGTGCTTCTTAGACGTCAGCAAAGCCTTTAACGCTGTCGACTTCGATTCGACTTTTTGGTAGCCAAAATTTTTAGCCTCAATTTCTTGCCAAGTGCAGTGCAATGGTTTCGCTCGTACCTAACGACTCGCCACCACCATAAAATCACTGCGGAGACAGGTGTTACCATGTGTCCCGCAGCTTTCGGTATTAGGTCCTATACTCTTTTCATGTTTTGTCGGTTATGGGTCTTCAGTTTTGTACTACTGTGTGGAGAAAACGTACAATATTCTGATGAAATCCAGTTCTATCTAAATGCAAAACCAATAAATTTGAAGACAGCTATCGACAATATCAATACTGACCTTTGTGTCCTATCAAAATGGGCACTGAAGCTTCTACCATTCCAAAAGCCAAGCGGTCCTCATTACCTCGATATCTAGGGAATCTATACCATCTTTAATCGTTAATGGGACAAATAACAATCTCTCTCCTGAGAAAAGAGTCATGGAGTCATAATAAATGAAAATATAAATTGGTAGGTGCATGGAGGCATATTTCAACGCCCTGCGAAAATATATGAAGTTGTTCCCTTTTGCCTTTCCAGAATGTCGTACAGACGTTTATAATTCCAGTTGTCCATTTCAGTGATTTTATGTTGCAAGGTCTCTCTCAATAAAGCTCACGGCACCTTTAACTGGTTATGAACGCCTGTGTTATCTGTGACGCTCAATTCTTTGATCACATTTCACCGTCCTATAAACATCTATCCTGGCTACGTGCAGAGAAGCGCACAGATTTCCATACACTTGGCCTCCTCTACTACGCTATCAACGTACTCTGTTCCTCGACCTTAACGCTCTTGTCTGACGAACAAACAAGAAACACTCATTTCTATCAGAGCGAAGTCCCGTCTGTCCCACTCCATCACTCAGTCGCTTTTTCAGTGTAGCAGAGACCCGTCCCTGTAAAGACCTCCCTCATTACAGCAGAGAATTGAATTACCTCTCCAACTATAACATACAGTGAATATATCTCTGCCCCTGTACGCACTCGTTACCTTAATATATCCTTCTTTCCAAACAGATCTTCCTCATTTCCCAATCCTTTTGGATGATGCAGTCTACCTAAATTCCTCTCACTAAGACCTCGCTATATCAGAAAACATCACTTTTGTAAACCTATAAATATTTTTTGAATCTGCTATACTACCTCGCGGGGTAGACGCGTGGTCTATGTCGCCTTCCCATGGTTCGCGCTGCTCCCTACGTCGAAGCTTCGATTCCTCACTCGTGCATAGGCGTGTGTTGTCCTTAGCGTAAGTTAGTTTAAGTTAGATAAGTAGTGTGTACGCCTAGGGACCGATGACCTCAGTAGTTTGATCCCATAGGAACTCACCGCAAAATCTGTCCCACTATCATTATTGTTGAGATGTTTTGAACACAGTGCATTGCTTTCATTAATTTATAGATTGTGCCTCTTTAACGCTGTTGTTATAAATATAGTGCTTTTTAGAGTTACGTGTCTTCCATGATTTGAAACCTACGTTAAATAAAAATCGGTTGTGTCTTTACATTCGAGTGTTAACTTCTTGTTGGCGTAGAAATATTTTGTGTTGTTGGCGTATAAATATTTTGTGTGGTCTTCGATCAATTACCACGATTTAAACAATTTCCTGTTGGCGTCTGTTTGAGAGCGTTGTTAGAAAATATTTTGCTTGAATAGCTATCATTTTCACTTCGTGTCTACGTTCAATGGACTTCGATCGTGTTATTCTACGTCGGCCTGAAGCCTGCAAGTTAGCTGCTCATCTCACCGAAAGATAAGTTCTTACTGATTATTACTTTATTACAGTTTAAGTGTGTTGTAGTGTACGGTAAGAGTAGCGTCATGTGTGCAGACGTGGATACTGCCGTAGATTAATTGGTATGGAAGAAACATGTCAGGCCTGAGAGTCAGTGTTTCATTGCGGAGAATGCAGCGGTGAAGCTAAGAAGTGTCAGATGCGGCTCTTGCACTTAGTCGAGACAGGCACATCATGAAACAGGAGATAAAGAATAGCCGGCGAAATTAGAAATGATATATTCTGAATTACAAAAATCTGAAGGGGGAAAGAGACAACAGGAGCTAGGAGAAGGTTATAAGTAATAGGCAAACGGAGCAAACTCACAAGTCGCATTTCTAAGTCCGGTTATCAATCAGTTTGACTTGTTACCTGGATTAGGGAAAGACCTTCAAGCAGTGCAGAGTGCAGCTGACTTGTAGGAATGACTTTAAGACTAGACCGGTAGAAAAGTCACGTAGAAAGGAAAATTTCTTGCTCCTAGGGAGCAGCCGTGGGAGATGTGTAGGCGAATTCCTACAGGAAAAGCTAGTCGTAGAATTCCGGGTCACAATCATCGTGAAACCTAGGGCCAAGCTTAGCCATGTGACAGGGCACATAGGGACCTTCTGCGGAGACTTTAATGGCGAAGGTAAGGTACTTATTGTAGGAGCAGCGGGAAACAGCCGGGATGACAACTTACGTTAGAACATAGTATTAAAGGTGACCTGAAGGAAGTAGGCGCAGCAACAGTACACACACATGTGTGGTTTGTTCAGGTATTGCACGACGTGACTAGCCCTGGGTTAACACGGCTGTTAGCTATGTGAGCAAACTGTAAGTAGGCTGTTTAGTTTTTTATATTGGTAACGCCACATAGCGCTCTGTATGAAAATCACTGGCTGTGCTGTGTGCAGTCTGTGGCTGGTTAGCATTTTTGTAACATTCGCTATTGTAGTGTTGGGCAGTTGGCTGTTAACAGCGCGTAGCGTTGCGCAGTTGGAGGTGAGCAGCCAGCAGTAGTGGATGCGGGGAGAGAGATGGAGGAGTTTTTAGAGCGGATGATCTGCACGTGGGTCCATCAGAGACAGTAAATTTGTAAGACTGGATGTCATGATCAGATATATATATATATATATATGACTTTTGAACACTATTAAGGTAAATAAATTGTATGTTCTCTATCAAAATCTTTCATTTGCTAACTATGCCGATCAGTAGCTAGTACCTTCAGTAGTTAGAATCTTTTATTTAACTGCCAGTATTGGCGCTCGCTGTATTGCAGTAATTTGAGTAACGACGATTTTTGTGAGGTAAGTGATTCATGAAAGGTATAGGTTATTGTTAGTCAGAGCCATTCTTTTGTAGGGATTTTTGAAAGTCAGATTGCGTTGCGCTAAAAATATTGGCTGTCAGTTTAGTGTTGATCAGAACAGGTAAAGAGCGAAATGTCTGAGTACGTTCAGTTCTGCTCAGCTGTTTGAATATCAAATAATGTAAGAGGTTTATCAGCACAGTAATTCATTAATTTTTCTAAGGGGACGTTTCAAAAGAGCTGAGCGAATTGCTTTTTACAGAAAGAAGATGACATGGCTGTGCCATACCTGCTGCGATCGGAGGTGGGAATACACTAATCGCGGTCTGCACCTGAATATGAGCTGAGCACCTTGCAGAAAATGTAAGCCACAAGCACACAAGACAAAATCACTGTGGTTAATGGAACCAATGGGGCACATTCTTTTAGGTTAGTCAGGTTCCAGACAGAGAGCTTTGAGATAAATAAGAGCAGAACAAGACCAAAACGACATGTAACACGTTCGAGCAAAACAAAATTAATTTGTTTTATCAGAACATTAAAGGGTTGAAAAACAAGAAATATAAGTTTATTGTATGGCTAGAAGATGTGGAAAATTCTGAAGTGACAGACGTTCTGTGACTCTCTAACCATCATGCAACCATAGGAATGAAGAAATTAAAAGTCAGCATTATAGACAGCACCATTTTCGCGTAGAATTGACATGGAAAAAGGAGAAGTTGCAACATGTGTAAAAGTTGGACTCGATGGCAAAAATCTTGAAATAAATAGTTTTTATATTGATCAGATCCTAGCTGCAAGTGCTGTGACGTGTTACTGCATAATACTTCTCTGATAACTGAAACAGACTACAGATCCCCTCCACGAAACTTTCAGTTATTTATGATAATCTGCATGCATTATTCAGCCACCTGTCAAACAAAAAGGAAAAAAAAACTAGTAGTTTGTGGAGATCTGGACGCAGATTTCTTAAAAGATACGTACAGGAGAAATGAACGAGAATTATTATTTGGGTGTTTCAATCTAATTTCAGTAGTCAGTATTCTAAGTCGTATATAGCGAAATAGTAGGACACTGATTGGTAACATTTTTATAGACAGTGCTCAGGTGGAAACCATTAATGTGCATCCAACTTCTAGAACTATCTGATCATTATGAACAATTATTGGAAATAGCTGTATTGCACGTTAAAACCTTCAGGCAGGCTCATACAAACCAATGAGGCTTATTTATAAAAACAAGGCATAGTGTCTTAAGATTAAGCTAAAAAGAGTGATATGGGACGAAATACACTCCTGGAAATGGAAAAAAGAACACATTGACACCGGTGTGTCAGACCCACCATACTTGCTCCGGACACTGCGAGAGGGCTGTACAAGCAATGATCACACGCACGGCACAGCGGACACACCAGGAACCGCGGTGTTGGCCGTCGAATGGCGCTAGCTGCGCAGCATTTGTGCACCGCCGCCGTCAGTGTCAGCCAGTTTGCCGTGGCATACGGAGCTCCATCGCAGTCTTTAACACTGGTAGCATGCCGCGACAGCGTGGACGTGAACCGTATGTGCAGTTGACGGACTTTGAGCGAGGGCGTATAGTGGGCATGCGGGAGGCCGGGTGGACGTACCGCCGAATTGCTCAACACGTGGGGCGTGAGGTCTCCACAGTACATCGATGTTGTCGCCAGTGGTCGGCGGAAGGTGCACGTGCCCGTCGACCTGGGACCGGACCGCAGCGACGCACGGATGCACGCCAAGACCGTAGGATCCTACGCAGTGCCGTAGGGGACCGCACCGCCACTTCCCAGCAAATTAGGGACACTGTTGCTCCTGGGGTATCGGCGAGGACCATTCGCAGCCGTCTCCATGAAGCTGGGCTACGGTCCCGCACACCGTTAGGCCGTCTTCCGCTCACGCCCCAACATCGTGCAGCCCGCCTCCAGTGCTGTCGCGACAGGCGTGAATGGAGGGACGAATGGAGACGTGTCGTCTTCAGCGATGAGAGTCGCTTCTGCCTTGGTGCCAATGATGGTCGTATGCGTGTTTGGCGCCGTGCAGGTGAGCGCCACACTCAGGACTGCATACGACCGAGGCACACAGGGCCAACACCCGGCATCATGGTGTGGGGAGCGATCTCCTACACTGGCCGTACACCACTGGTGATCGTCGAGGGGACACTGAATAGTGCACGGTTCATCCAAACCGTCATCGAACCCATCGTTCTACCATTCCTAGACCGGCAAGGGAACTTGCTGTTCCAACAGGACAATGCACGTCCGCATGTATCCCGTGCCACCCAACGTGCTCTAGAAGGTGTAAGTCAACTACCCTGGCCAGCAAGATCTCCGGATCTGTCCCCCATTGAGCATGTTTGGGACTGGATGAAGCGTCGTCTCACGCGGTCTGCACGTCCAGCACGAACGCTGGTCCAACTGAGGCGCCAGGTGGAAATGGCATGGCAAGCCGTTCCACAGGACTACATCCAGCATCTCTACGATCGTCTCCATGGGAGAATAGCAGCCTGCATTGCTGCGAAAGGTGGATATACACTGTACTAGTGCCGACATTGTGCATGCTCTGTTGCCTGTGTCTATGTGCCTGTGGTTCTGTCAGTGTGATCATGTGATGTATCTGACCCCAGGAATGTGTCAATAAAGTTTCCCCTTCCTGGGACAATGAATTCACGGTGTTCTTATTTCAATTTCCAGGAGTGTATATATAGAAAGAGATGCTAATGTCAAATTCCATTTATTCAGTAGTAAATTTGTTCCAATATTTGAAAGCAGATTTCCTAAAAAAATATCCAGAAGAAGCCTTGGAAAATTAAGGGAATTAAAATCTCATGTAAGAGAAAAAGGGCCATTTCTGTACAAGTCAGAGTAAGTCAAGATCTGACATTACTCGCCTACTACAAAAATTACTATAATGTCTTAAGGAAATTCATTAAAATGTCAAGAAGAATGCGTGTCCTGACATACACAGCACTCCGTCTTCAGGCCACAAGTGGCCTGTCGGGACCATCCGACCGACGTGTCATCCTCAGCTGAGTATGCGGATAGGAGGGGCATGTGGTCAGCACACCGTTCTCCCAGTGGTTATGATGGTTTTCTGTGACCGGGGCCGCTACTATTCGGTCGAGTAGCTCCTCAATTGGCATCACGAGGCTGAGTACACCCCTGATTTACACAGGTACAGGAAATTTTTCCAGACAGGTTAAAATATGCAATTACAAAGCCACTTCATAAGAAAAGTGACAAGATAAATTGAAACTACTATCGATCAGTTTCCTAACTGACATATTTTTCAAAAATTTTGAAAAAAAATGTGCTCAAGAGCAGTCGCACACTTAAGTGGAAACAATCTACTTAGCATATTACTGTGTCTGGGTCCACTCCTACTTCTTATGCATGTGTATGACCTTCCACATAACGTTCAACAAGCAAAATTAGTATTTTTTGCAGGCAGTAATAGTGTTATAATAAACTCCATGTGAGGGAAAGCAACAAAAGAATTGGTAAACGCTATTTTATAATGAATTATTATGTGGTTCTCTGGAAATGGACTCTTCCTAAATTTTGAAAAAAGCACACTACAATCAGTTCAGCACAACAAATAGCCATACCAATAATTTATGTAGCACTTTAGCAATAGTCAGTAAATAGGGTAGAATGCTTTGTATTGGGTGTAAATATAGACGAAATATTTAACTGACAGAAGCATAATATTGAGCTTCTCAAACAATTATGTTGAGCTAGTTTGTTCTTGGTACATTTGCTAATCTTGGAAAGAAGAGCGTCAGTCTGCTGACGTATTTTCCATATTTCCACTCAATAATGTCGTACAGGATAATTTTCTGGGGTAGCTCATCACGTGGAAAAGAAATATTGATTGCACAAAAGGGAGAAGTTCCACGGACTTGTATAAGTACATCTTCAAGGAACCAGGCATTTTGCCTGTGCCGTCACAGTACATATATCCGCCAGTGAAATTCGCCTTAAATAATCCATCACAATTTGAGAAGAATAGGAATGCACATACCTACAACACACGGGGAAAAAATGAGCTTTATAACCCATAGTTAAAGCCTACAGTGGCCCAGAAATAAGTTCAAAGTGCAGCACTAAAATGTTTTGATCTTTTGCCCAATAATGTAAAATATCTGACAGGAAGCGAAGCAAGTTTTAAATTTAATTTTAAATTATTTCTATCAGACAATTCCTTATCTTCCATATTAACTTATATTTAAAGACTGGTAGCCAATAAATAAAAAAAGTGTAATTGCATGAGTAGGGTTAAAATTAACGTTAACACTAATCACGTATACATATCTTGTAAACTGGTTTGTTCCACAATATTTCGATAAAAGAATCGTTTAAATATTCCGTGGAACATGTAACTAACTAACTAACTGGTAGTGATTGTTTTACTTCTTAGTGGGTACTATTTACTGACATTGCCTCAAATCTTTTTAATTCCGTTAACATCATTTTATTATAATTTGTCATATTAAAATTGTTGTTCCCGAGGGGGAACCTGTTCCCCTACCGGGCGCGTCCCCAGGTGGCGGATAGGGGAAAGCTCTACAGATATGTAGGGTAGGTGGGAAATAAAATACCACCCGTGGACCAACACAGGACCAGAAATCCAAAGGCGACTGTCTCACATTGGGCGGTCTTTGGTCAGCGTCTGTTCCCCAGGTTAGGGGCGGCTGGGAAAAACCTCCAGGGCTAACAACCGTGGTTGTAAATTTGTGGCTCAAAGAGTCACCCCTTACATAATACTATCAATCATGGAAGAGTGTAATGTGAAACAAATTACCCCAGGTGGAAAATCCACCGCACCAAGGTGCGCAAGCAGACTATCGGATTCTGGGGAGTCTGCAGCATTGCACAGAGATGAATCGGGACATGATAAGACATCAAGCAAATTGAAATGTAAAAAAACAAGTTACATAGCTACTTTCAATGTAAACTCTCTTTTAAAAACAGGAAAATTAAAACATCTTACAGATACCCTCAAACATCATAGAATACTCATAACATCACTACAAGAAACTCGATACATAGATGAAAACAATTTTGATTCCGGAGGTTTCAGAATATACAAAGGAAAGGTATGCAAAAGAATAATGAAAAACACACCCCACCTCGGAACGGGCTTTATAATAGATAAAAGTATTTTAGACTCCATTATCAGCTTTCAATCACAATCGGAAAGACTCTCCACACTCACTTTTAAATCTGCTAATAGAGTATACACAATTGTGAATGCACATGCCCCCATAAATGAAGACAATAGGAAAAATAAGGAAAAGGTGGAACGTTTTTGGGAACAACTAGATGACGCGGTGCAAAAGATCCCAGACAAACACAACATCATACTTACGGGGGACTTCAATGCTCAAGTAGGAAAAGAGAAGAAATACAAAAATATTGTTGGAAACTACCCAGCGCACAATAGAACTAACCAAAATGGAGTCAGATTAGTAGAACTCTGCCAAGGGCATGGCTTGATCCTGAAATCCACAGCCTTTAAGAGACTACCCAGAAAACAGAAGACATGGACCTCACCAAACCCACACTTGGGTAAATTTCAACTTGATCATGTGGCGATAAAATGGAAACACCATACAGAAAGACAAAATGTCAACGTACTCAGAGGAGCAAACTTGGATTCTGATCACTATCTTTCTAAAATAAAACTCAAAATTATCCCCAAAAGGAAAGATAGAAACAGTAAACCCAAAAGCAGAAGATACGATCCAGAAAAGATAATGAATTCGAAGGAGTTTCCCCTCGCGACTCAAGATATAAGGAACCAAAATTGGGATCAAATGAAGGAAAGCCTACTAAGCAAAGCTGAACAAATAGCACCTATAACCAAAATCAAAAAACACGCATGGTGGACAGAGGAATGTGACAAACTTATTGAGCAAAGAAAGAAAGCATGGCAACAGATGGAATCTCAGAAAAATGAATATAATAAGCAAAATTTCCTGAGTGTAAGAAAACTAGTGAGTAAAAACCTCAAAAGAATTAAAAAAGCACAAGAAGATCAACTCCTTTTGCAGATCAACGAAGACTTCAACAAAAACAAGACTAGGAACTTTTACAGAACTTTTAAACAAAAAATAACCAAGTACAGCCCACCGACACTCCAATTACAAGATAAAAATGGTAATATTGCACACAACAACAGGGATAATTGCAAAATTTTGAGGGAATATTTCAGAAACCTTCTCAACTGTAAAGAACCAATTGAAAAAATGGATTTCAGCAACTCAACTTCAACAAGTCCTAACTCAGAACCACCCACCGTCGAGGAACTACAATCAATCATTTTGAATCTCAAAAACTATAAGGCTTCGGGAGAGAACCAAATTACAGCTGAACTGTGGAAAAATGTCAATAGAAATGCCATAGAATCTCTCCAAAACATATTTGAAGAAATATGGAAAACAGAAAGAATTCCGGATGAATGGAAGATGGCCCTCATTCACCCAATTCATAAGAGGGGATCCAGAACAGACCCCAACAATTACAGAGGGATTTCGCTCCTTGACGTAACATACAAAATACTGTCTAAAGCCCTTTTGAACAGAGCAGAACCCCAGCTAGATTGTCAACTTGGAGAATACCAGGCAGGCTTCAGAAAGGGAAGATCCTGCCCAGAACAAATTCTAAACCTCAAAAATCTTATGGCCTACCAAAAATCGAGAGCAAAAGCGTATGTCATCACATTCATTGACTTTCAAAAGGCGTACGACTCCATAGACAGGGAATCTCTAATCTCCATATTAAAAGAATTGAACCTAGACAATAAAACTACAAACCTAATTAGAGAAACCATCACCAACACATACTCCAAAATTAAATTTATGGGAGAACTCTCAGACCTATTTGAGATAAAAACTGGAGTACGACAAGGTGATGGACTCTCTCCATTGTTATTTAACTGTGCCCTAGAAAAAATAGTAAGAGAATGGAACAAGAAAATCAATAGTGGAATCCGACTAGGAACAAAAAACAAAGGCATCAAGGTTAATTGCCTAGCATTTGCAGATGATATGGCCCTACTAGCTGAAACATGGGAAGAAGCCAAAGAACAGATCCTCGAATTACAGAAACAAGCAGAGAAAATAGGCCTTAAAATTTCTTTTGAAAAAAACCAAAATAATCACAAATATAAAAAAGCTAATGAAATATCTTAAAGTAAGAGACCAAAAGATCGAAATTGTTAAAGAATTCAAATATGTTGGTGGATGGATTAGCTGGAACGCCCTTGAGAAAAAAGCAATAGAATTAAGAAGAAACGAAGTTGAACTAGCCTTTCAGCTTACTAAAAATACTTATAATAAAAAGTCCCTCTCATGGAATTCAAAATTAAAACATTACAACACTGTCATTAAACCAGAAGCACTATATGCAGCTGAGACATTATCTATCACTAACCATGGCCCAATTGAAAGGCTAGAGATCAAAGAAAGAAAAATATTGAGAAAAATTTTAGGCCCCAAATTTCATAACGACAAACTAATTCATACCAAAAATGAAACACTCTACAAAACCACAGAAAAACTTTCGGATACAATGAGGAAAAGAAGAATTGAGTTTTATGGGCACATTCTCAGAATGAACCCAAATAGACTTACAAAAAGAATGTTTGACTACTTCAGGAATAAAAAATCCAAACCAAATTGGTTTATCCAAACAGAGAAAGACTTAAGAGAACTACACATCACAGAAAAAATGCTCACAGACAGGACCGCAAAAATGATAAGCAAAGACAGAAAAGAGGGATTCCAGCTCCAAAATAGAAAGAAAAGAACGATTGTCATCTCTGATGAGGAAAGAAAAGCAAGATCAGAAAGAATGAAGCAGTACTGGGCGAAAAGAAAGGCACAGAACACACAGAAGTGATTGATTCAACGTACCCCAAAGTTGGGTGAAACGAAGAAGAAGAAGAAAATTGTTGTTATTTCTGAGGCGACCATCAAGTAAAAAATTCTTTATGTGAAATTCCTGTTCGATATATGAGAGGGCCTGAAAGCCAGAATTCTTCATCTGTAGGAATGGCTCTTTACTGTGCTGAAACAAACTCACTTCAGGACGAAATTTTAATCACTCGTACCCCAAAGACATGAGAATACTAGAATATCAGTTCAGCATCATTCTACCAATGTGTTAATTGCGTTAATCTTCAGTTTCCGTCAGAGGATTTCTTCAAAAGCTTTATGAGGTATCTAATAGTTGCTGCAGGCATTCATACTAATTTCATCCCCCGTCAAGGGACTACAGAACAGGAAAAATGACAGACATCTTACACTGTTCGTCGGGGGTGTAGTGCTTTCGGTTCCCCGCTGAAATGTTCTGCGGTATCTATACCTGACGTATGGGACGCTGGTGGAAGCCCGCCATACAGACTGTAGCTTGTGCAGTATCGGGATTGTTCAGAACAGCGCTAATCTCACCATGTGCCTAGCTAGGCGGAGGGAACTGCCACTCCAACGACGTGAAAGGAACAAAGAGTTATGAACAAAGCTATTCTCGTCAATGAATGACAGCACCACATTATGCGGCCGCGTGCCCCAGTTACACCGATAAACTCCAACTCTTTGTCTGGGTCTCGTCTCCGCCTCCTGCACAGCAGGGTCTCTCGCGTTAAAGTGGTGCGATACCTCTGAAGCAACGTAGTTCACAAAGGAAGAGGATGTTAACATCGCCTGCAGTCTTGAAATTCATTTACCCAGCTAGCTGGCGAACCCGACATGGCGCCGAGTATTCATTTTTCCAACTCACTATTAGGAACGAAAAAAAATGAACCGCGTTTGCAGTTTAATATCAAAAATACTTCATTTCCATACACCTCTGAAATTATGAGATGCTTCTTCATAGCTCTATAGACCGCTATTGTTTCTACCTACAGCCGTTTGCACTTTGCAGCTGAAACCTGTCAAAAGTGCTGGCAGGTGTCAGGGATTTAAGTAAGTTGACTCCACTGTAGGAGTGTCTTAGTACTAAAGAGGAAATGTACTATAACTTCGAGCATGACGTGACACTTTATCGTGCATCTCAGTGTGTATGGCGTCATATTTCTTGATACGTGTGTCATACCAAGATATATTACTGTACGTACATTCAGCGGCATGTGTGGATACTGTCTGCGCAATGTGCTGCTTCGTGGGAAAGAAGTAATAAATTTAGCCGTAGTGCATAATGCTGCACTTTTTCATGCATGATGTTAATGACATCATATCTCCTGAACTACGATAAGTAAATGGCTCTTACCCTGACAGCGATTGTTAAGCTAGGGATGTGAGCACCAAGTTTGGTTAAGTCAGTGGTTTAGGAGGATATGCAGAACATACACTGATACACACTTACGCGCATACATATAACCATTTTTATAATATATGTACGTTCTCATTCTTGGGATATATAAGAAAAATTGGTATTTTACCACCTAATAGTTGTAAAATATATTAAATTTCGCCATACAAATTTTTATCTCAATGAGGTCTAAAGGCACTAAGCGCTATCTAGAGAACTCCCTTCGCTATTTTTTGGGTACTGACATCGTGTATCGAGTTAAACGTAACGGCTTCCCTTCTTTAACAAACCTCGAAAGCTCCATTTCACTTGTAACATCACGCAGCGTGCAACTACAAGCAAAACATTTACGCTTTAATTCCACCATGTTATCTCTAGTTCATCACTCTGAAAGCGGTATGATTAAATGTAAAGTCAATTGGTTATGAGATTAAATAAAGAAATATCCGAAATACTGAGTAACTACAAAAAAAAAAAAAAATGTATGTTCTCATTCCATCTTCCCATGTGAAGTCTAGTCTTTTGAAGTGCCTTGATTAGAGAAAAAGACAAATAAAATCAAGAGAAACTATCATCATATTCAAGTTGTTAATAGAGTTCTTAGATGGTAAACTCCCGGTGCAGGAGTGCTGATTTAACTATCACCTGAAATTAAAAAAAAAATCTAGCTACTGTGACTTTATAAAGTATGTCATTGATCAATCGGTTCTACACTTACAGAATGAATCTTCGTAGCGAAGGCTACAATGTTTTAAAACTTACTGAGAGATTAAATCTGTGTATAGGGCAAGGACTTGAACCCGGCCGGATACTTCCGTTTCGTTAGTAGTCATCTTACACGCTGAAGTGTGCAACGCGACTCGCCCTCACACCGTGATCTGCAGTATGAAATGGCAGAGAGTTTCCGTCCATTCAGGAAAGCTGGTGTTTGTTGGATGTGTAGTATTGCTGGACAGCTCAGTAGATAAACTTTTCGCGTAAGGCAAGGGTCCAGATTCGATCCCCAGGTCTGAAACTCAACTTTAACATGCCACGAAAATTGTATATGTGCCTAAGTGTATGAAAAATTACATATAATACGCCCTGACTGCTGCTCTTTGTGTTCCTGTTAACTTACTATTAGCAGAATGCGCTCCGAAACGATAAAATGTGTATAAAGCTCTCGTAGCAACTTTTATCTGAACAATCAAAATCGCTTTTGTCATTTATAAAACATAACAAAAAATTTCACATTAGACACTTGAGTAAATACTTCGTTACATTGGATATATTTTGTGCTTCAATGAACATTAAATAAGGGCTAATTGTTCTTAGTGTCAGTCATTTACTAATGTGAGCTTCATATCATATCCAAGTTTGTAACTGAATTCTATTCTCCTGATTAATCACTGTCGTTGCTCTGAGTGTAAATTAAGAGCCAACACATTTAACGGGGGAATTTTGTTTCGTTATAATTCTGGGTTGGACGCTCAGTAATAATTTGTCTTTACGTGTTGATCAGCATAATAATTTGTTTACAAAGAAAGGGAGGTTCATATTCGACTTCAGAAATTCTTTAAGACACCAGGAGAACACAACTTCTGTCTGTTTCCACCAAAATTTTCCCTCAAAACTACGTTAGATGTTTCACTGCTGTACAGCACGTTACTATAAGTGGCAGAGACGTTCAGCGAGTGCAGTGTAGTGGCGAGAACTAGTATCTGGCCTTTGAATTAGTTATTCAAACGAATTACATTTAGTTTTCAACTTCCAAATTATTTTGATCGGTGATGACTATCAAGTAATTAAATGTCACACTTTAATTGATAGAGAGCTTGTAGTTCTTTTATATCATAAAACATCCAAATATCCTGTCATAAATTCAAGTCGTCGTTAAGTATTAAGAACGAAGGTCAGTGTATAGGCTAGTATTAAATTCCCAAAGTATGTCCACTTCAGTTTTGATTCTGGTTTACCAGTTCTTCAAGGATTATTTTTCCAACAGATAAAAGTTCAATATTTTTAAGTAAACGATTAAAGAAAGTTCATCACAGGATCTCTGATTCATTTTAAACACTTCAGAGCAATTTAGTGTACATTCATTATACAGAAGTTGCTGTTATGTGTAAAAAACTAAACTGAACTCCGCCCGAACAGGCCATGAAGACCCAACGGTACCGACCGGCGGCCGTGTCATCCTCAGCCCACAGGCGTCACTAGATGCGGGTATGGAGGGGCACGTGGTCAGCACACCGCTGTCCCGGCCGTATGCCGGTTTACGAGATCGGAGCCCTTACTTCCCAATCAAGTAGCTTCTCCGTTTGCCTCACAAGGGCTGAGTGCACCCCGCTTGCCAACAGCGCTCGGCAGACAGGATGACCACCCACCCAAGTATTAGCCTACCCGGAAAGCGCTTAACTTCCGTAATGTGACGCTAAAAGATGTTACCACTGCGGCAAGGCCGTTGGCTGCGTATAAGGTAGTTTTCAGTTATTAACAAACACGTGCAGGAAATTGTGGCTGAAAGTCAACTGATTCATTATTACGTTCAAATGCATATTCTTTCTTTCCAATTAAAATAACTGTCAGCGGCGGTTTGAACGGAGCAGAACGCATTTTCTCGCGAGTAATGACTGCCCGGACGGAAATAACTCAGTCTGGCACCTCGAAATGGTGTGCCGCGCCTGAAGATACGTTTTCTCGTGTCATGCTCCGCGTTGAGCGCATAAAGAATATAAAAACACAATCATTCAGCAGTATCGTGAAAATAACACTTAATATATTTGGTTGCTATGCATTAAATTACGTAACGTTCATTACTATACAGGGTGGAAAGTATTTAAACCGACAAACTGTGGGAGGTTGTAGGGGACATCAAAACAAATATTTTTTCCTAATGTCATTTTTTGCTATGAGGAGTATTGAAACCGGTAGAGGAAGATTTCTCTGGCGACAAACTAATTAAATCAACAAACACTTTTCCATTTTTTTATGACCAAGAGACAACCATTAACACAACCCAATTTCAATTACAGTAGATTTTCAAAAATTCCTCCATTCACACGTAAACAAATGTTACACCGTCGGATCATGTTCTGTCTGACACGGGCAAAAATCCCAGGAGTATCTTGAATCGTTCCTGCTGCTGCTACTATCCGGCTAACCAGATCCTCTTCTGATGCAACAGGAGTTGCGTAAACAAGGTTGCGCATCTCTCCCCACACAAAACAGTCCAGAGGGGACATATCTGGGGATCGAGCAGGCCATAACACAGGACCATCTCTGCCGATCCACGTTTCTGGGAACTGCGAAAACTGTGCTCTGGGTGGATAATCAACTATTTCCAGGTTGTGGACACGCTGTAAGAGAAATGGTCGTAACAATTGCTCTCGAAGGACTGTTCTTATATTCGTCTCATTCGTCCCCATGTTACATGCAATTTCACGAGTGCTGATTGGAGGCTCCCGCTCCACATGATGCAAGACAGCTTTCTCCAATTGTAGCGTTCTTACCGTGCGACGGCGTCTCTGTCCAGCTAATCTGCTAAATGACCCGGTCTCACGCAGACGTTGGTACACAGCAGCAAAGGTCGTATGATGCGGGATACGGCGATTAGGATATTGTTGTTGATAAACTTGCTGTGCAGCTCGTCCGTTGTGGTGCGCTACGTAGTACGCACCAACCATACCAGTGTGTTCACCCCAGATGTATCGCTCCATTAGTAATCAGAGACAATGCACTACAACACTGGTGGACAGCAGTTGCCTACAACTGAAGAGCGTAATACCCCCTCTAACAACTGAATATCGTAATACGGCCTCTAACAACTGAAGAGCATAATACGGCCTCCACCGGTTCAAAAAATCCTCATAGGAAAAAATGACATTAGGGAAAAATATTTGTTTTGATGTCCCCTACAACCTCCCAGAGTTTGTCGGTTTAAATACTTTTCACCCTGTATATCGTAAAGCCGTAGTGGTACGGCTTCAAAGTCGTAACATTACACGGGCTAAAGATATAGGGGTTAGATAAAAATATTTAAACTCCAGAAAGACAACACATTACCATGCCAAATACGGAATTGAGTTTGCACTCAAACCAGTTTCCTGTCGTCTCGAAATATATAAATACAGGTGCTGCCTAACTTTCAAAGGAATCTCACGCCATTCTTCTTGCAGGTAACTTACATATAACGATGATGAAGGTGTACAGCCATCACGCACCCTTATTGCCATCTGGTGACTGTTGTGGTCAGGGTGATGCAGAAATCACTTTGTTCTCACTAAACCAGTCTTTGACGATGCAATCTGCGTGAAGAGGGGCGCTGTGGTCTTGAAACGCAGTATCACTTTTGGGAAACAAACATTGCAACAAGCAATGGATTTGATCAGCCAAAATGGTCACATAATCCTTGCAAAATGGTCATATAATCCTTAGCAGTAATTCGACCTTGCAGAGGATCCACGTGACGATGGAATATGGACATCATTGGTCAAATCATCACCGATATTCCCGCCTTGTTTCATTCTTGGGACGTTGACTCGGCCGGTTATTGAAAACAATGTAAAACAAGACTCATCTGACCAAATGACGTTCTTCCACTGCATGATGATCCAACATTTATGGCTGAGACATCACGTTCTCCTCTTACGGGCATTTGAAGCACTGATGTCTGGTTTTGGAATTACAGCTCCCCTGCAATCCCCTCCTTCTGAATCTCCAATCAAGATGTTCTGGTGCTGACAGCGTTCGTGAGTGCGACGTTAAGTAGTGCAATGTCCTTTTCAGCTGTCGTGCTCTTATTTTTCGTCATAATCTCCTCTTTCAATGACCGTCTGGCATGATCACTCATGACACACCTTCCTCCATGCTGTGCCTCAGCGGATGAAGTTTCCCCGTTTTTCCTGTATGCGGTATATATCATCGATATGTCGCTTCCTGAAACATCAAAATCTTCGGCTCCTTCCATTATGGAAGCAACCACATCCCGAGCACCAACAATCTGCCCACGTTCGAATCCCCTTAGGTCCGATTTAATGCACTCACATTTACACAGAACACAGTTGTGCCCACGACTGACACTCTCCAAGTATTCAGGATATTGCGGAGGTGCGGTTCGTGGTCAGATACAACAGCGCAACCTACAGGCCTGGCTAGCATATGGGTTTATGTTCAACCATGCGTTTCTCGCGGCGTTTCCACATTCCTCTCCAAACCCTGTAATTGTTAGTGAACAAACGAATGCACATATTATAGGACTATTTTCCCCCGATGAAAGCCACTATCTTTTCCCATCCCATATAGACATTTTCCACACGATACTATCAATCTTCATCACTTGCCATATGCGCCGGCCGGGGTGGCTGAGCGGTTCTAGGCGCTACTGTCTGGAACCGCGCGACCTCTATGGTCGCAGGTTCGAATCCTGCCTCGGGCATGGATGTGTGTGATCTGCTTAGGTTAGTTAGGTTAAAGTGGTTCTAAGTTCTAGGGGACTGATGACCTCAGAAGTTAAGTCCCATAGTGCTCAGAGCCATTTGAACCATTTTTTAAGTTGCCATATGCGTCATAAGTGCTCTGTGTGGAAGCAGGGTACATCGTCTCACGTATATTTTGACGTACTTGTGCACCGTCATTAGCGCATAACAGCAATATACCTCATCACACCAGTCCAAGTGACCTACCTTCATGCTTTGGACACCCAGTGGTGCTGAGTAGTAGGTCACTGAACATTCTGGTGGAAAATGTGCTGACATCAAAATCAGTGCTGTCTTATCTGCAGCGTCATACTACAGCTTAAACAACTACACATATCACACACTGATGGAAAAAATCGCAACATTAAAAAATGATTAATGTAGTGTAATCAAATTTAGGGAATATGTTTGTCTAGGTAACATATTTAAATGATTAACTTCTCAAGAGTAGAGGTTAATGTAAGCGTGATATAACCCAATGCAAGAGTGAAATGTTAGTACATTAGTAACTGGTGTAACTGACAAAATGTTGAATGCAAACATGCAAATGTTGCACATGTGGCAGATGTCCGTTTGTGGGATGGAGTTCAATGACTGTTGCATTCGATTGGTCGATATAAGGATACTTAATGCTGTTTGTGGATGGCCGGCCGCAGTGGCCGAGCGGTTCTAGGTGCTACAGTCTGGAACTGCGCGACCGCTAAGGTCGCAGGTTCGAATCCTGCCTTGGGCATGGATGTGTGTGATGTCCTTAGGTTAGTTAGGTTTAAGTAGTTCTAAGTTCTAGGGGACTGATGACCTCAGAAGTTAAGTCGCATAGTACTCAGAGCCATTTTGTTTGTGGATGATGCTGGATTTGTCTTTCAATGATGTCATCTATGTGCATGACTGGAGACAGGTCTGGTGATCGAGCAGGCAAAGGAAACATGTCGACACTCTGTACAGCATTTTGAGTTACAGCAGCGGTATGTGAGCAAGCTTTATCCTGTTGTAAAACACTCTCTGGATTGCTGTTCATGAACGGCAGCACATTAGGTCGAATCACCACACTGAAGTATAAATTTGCAGTTATATTCAATGGTATAATCACGAGAGTGCTCCTGCTGTTATATCAAATCGTGCCCCAGAACGTAACTCCAACTGTAGGTCCTGTGTGTCTTAACAGACAGCAAATTTGGTTGCATATCCTCAACTGGACACCTAACCAACACACGGCTATCAACGGCACTGTGACAGAGCCAGCTTTCATCACAAAATACAGCAGACCTCCTCCCTGACCTCAAATGATCTCTCGCTTGACACCACTGATGCCGCCAACGGCGGTGGTTTGGGATCAGCGGAATGGATGCAACAGGGCGTTTCGCTTGGAGCTGTCCTTGAAGTAACCAATTTGTAAAAGTTAGTTGTGTCACAACTGCTGTTGAAATTGCTGCTGCAGATGCAGTATGTTGTGACAGAACCATACGTGAAACATGATGATCTTCCCTGTCAGTAGTGCCATGTGGGCATCTGGAACCCAGTCTTCTTGTGACTGTACATTCTTGTGACCACTGCTGCTAGCAGTCAAGCACAATGTCTAAATTCTTGTCCATTTTTCCTGCAGTACCACCAAAGGAGTAGCCTTCAACTCTTAACCTTGATATACGACCTCATTCAAACTCAGTCAGATGTTGATAATTGTGTCTTTGTGGCTTTAAAAGCATTGTTGACTAACATCAGCTCACCACATCCAATCTCAAAGGTAACTAACATTCTTGACCGTTACACGGTGTATTTAAAGCAAACTTGATTTGCATCCTCTTAGTGGCACTACTAGCATCACTTATATGTGATTGGCGAGACATTTTAATAGACATCATCTTTCAGATGTAGAAACATGCCTACCAACTTCCATTTATGTTGCACGACTCCTTCTTGGTGCTGATATTTCTTTTCCATCAGTGTATCAGCATCAGTTCTTCCTCACCTCCAATGCCATATTGGGAATCATGACATCACATCTCTTCATCTGACCATGTCCCAAGGCCATGTGGGATGAGGCGAGGAACAGCACTCATATCCCATATCTCTGCACCTCCTGTGCCCTTGCACTCAACAGCCAATACCGTGCAATTTGCATGCATGTTGTCAGCATGAAGTCCTCGCCACCCTGAGCACCTCTGCTTGACAGCCAATGGTGTGCACTTTGCATGCATGTTGTCAGTATAAATCATAGTGCTACCATAATTGTTGCATTCATGCTTTTCGGTTGACCACATGGCACATGTGTAGCACTTGACCACACATATCACTATGTTTGCACTTCTCATGGGAGTAAAGATCAGCTGGAGTTCATACAGTCATGCAACACACAACTGCCATGTACTTGTAATCCAATGACCTGCATTTGTGCTTGCTCACTGGATTATGTATGCTGCAGTACATGCATGTACATAGCATTATGAGTAACCAGAAGTGCATGTGTTGCAAATACATGTGAGCTACAGCTAACACTCAGTCACACAAAAAGCATGAATGCACTGACACATACAGACAAATGCTATGCCGTGTCTCTTATTTGTACAAAGTGTGAATGCAACAACTACATTAATGCAGCACTTCATGATGACAGTGCACGACAAATTTCACGTCATTGGCTGATTAACATGATGAGCATGAGTGTGCAGGGGGTGTGACACACAGGGGGGAGGGGTGGCACTCCCTCCTTTTCCACTCTGTGGCAAGATGCAATGATGCTTATGT
Source organism: Schistocerca piceifrons (assembly GCF_021461385.2). Lineage (NCBI taxonomy): Eukaryota > Metazoa > Arthropoda > Insecta > Orthoptera > Acrididae > Schistocerca > Schistocerca piceifrons. The sequence continues at coordinate 906,416,775 of NC_060138.1, forward strand.
CATGATTCTCGTTATGTCCTCATAGATAAGGAAGTGATGACCATGATAAGACATGCAAGTTGTCTCAGCTGTAATATGACACCACAGAAAAGAAATCGCTGATGCTGATATCAGCACATTTACACCAGAATGCCCAGTGGCCCACTACTAAGATGTTTCTGTGCAAATGTTAATCAGTATTCCTTATAAGCGCGATGATCAGATGTGCAAGTGTAGAGCCAGTGACTTCTATGTGGCACTCGAAAGAGTTCCTTCTGATTTTTGGATGGTAAGGGTGCTTACTAGTTACTGATGTTCACCAATGAATTTGTGAATGATACGCTGCACTGGGGATCATATAGTCGCTGTTATGACCCGTGACAATCGGCAGCAAGGCATGTCTCACATACACGTTTACCCACGGCGAATTGACCGAGCGAAGTCGGTTCTTCTAGAATCGAGATACTCATGCCATACCCTTGATAGGGTGGTGCCCGAAAAGAGTAGTGCCTGAACAACCTGGGGCATACTCCCATGCGCCGGGCGTACCACGATGTGGACACGCCACACCCCGTGGTATACCTTGCCCCTCTTCCGTTCCACTGTTTCACCAAAGACCAGTACTACATCAGACGACATACAAGCCATATGACACTTCGAAATATTTCATTAGCCGCAATGACAGGAGCACTCTTTCCCAGCACAGCAGCTACCACCAATTCAATCGCTCATGTGTGTGGTAAGTTTTGTTTGTGCCGGACTGCCTGTATTGAATATTCTAACGCTGTCCGTCAATTTTCACATTCTAGCTATCCTGGAAGCTTAAAGAAACTTTGATTATGGTCTGGGTCAGATGACCCGCAATACACGCCTAAAATACTGCACATCCACAATGAATGTACAAAGATATTTTAAATAATGGCCATGTCTAACAATCTTTTTTTATCTGACTGAGCAAGAAAGTGTTCCCCCCAGCAAGAGTAACGCAAGTTGCTATTTTGTAAAACGTCTATACTCTCCATGGAGTAAACGTTTTCCACTATTCGTAACTACTTCTCCACTCCGAATTAAATAAAGCTGTTTGGCATGAAATCTCAGTCAGTAGTTACTGCAAAATTCTATCACTCCATTAACAAAATGGTTCAAATGGCTCTCAGCACTATGGGACTTAACTGCCGAGGTCATCAGTCCCCTAGAACGTAGAACTACTTAAACCTAACCAACCTAAGGACATCACACACATCCATGCCCGAGGCAGGATTCGAACCTGCGACCGTAGCGGTCGCGCGGTTCCAGACTGTAGCGCCTAGAACTGCTCGGCCACACCGGCTGGCCACTCCATTAACAGAAAACTATCAAACACAAGAGTATAAATGCTGTGAGACATTCGTAGTATATTTTAAAAATAAACTTTACACGGATTCTTCCGAATCTATCTTTAAGTATTCAAATTCAATGTAATTTCAGCACTATCCTTGGCTTGATTCAAAAAAATGGTTCAAATGGCTCCGAGCACTATGGGACTTAACTTCTAAGGTCATCAGTCCCCTAGAACTTAGAACTACTTAAACCTAACTAACCTAAGGACACCACACACATCCACGCCCGAGGCTGGATTCGAACCTGCGACCGCAGCGGCCGCGCGGTGCCAGACTGTAGCGCCTAGAACCGCTCGGCCACCATGGCCTGCTTGGCTTGATGTATAATAAAAATAACATGTTGGTGTATGAAGAAAACAACACAACGAATGAATATATACAACTAATTTTTTCTATCTTTCCTGTTCAGCCTCAATGGAGGCCGGACGTTCTTCTGCTGCCTGAGTGTTGCCGCCCTGCTGTCGTTGCTCACACAGTCGGGTGTCGGGCAATTTCATGGTACCTAACCCTTCTGGATGCTGCAGGGCTCGTTACAATAAACAGTCTGTGCGTCATATTTCTGCGGACGTTAGTACAGATAAATCCCCCACTTGCAATTTGGCTTCTTCGTTCAGCAATATCGATCGATAAAATCTCCTATCTTTATGATGTACAAGACGATTAAAATTAGATACTTACTGTCAACCTAGCCGAACCGTGACATGTGAGGCGTTCTTAACTACGACTGAAATTAATATTTTATGATAACAACCGATTTCTTATGCTAATTTTTTTCCATATGGAGGATGTTGCTAGTTTTCGTTAGTTACTTCATCAGAAAAGCAAACCTTTTGTGCCTGCAAGCGGGTAACATTGAAGCTCATGCAATGGTCCTTCAAATACAGTAAACTATGAGTGTCGAGCTGTTGGGGCTATAGTTCAATTGCAGAACATCGCAAAGTGAACGGGATTTACTGCAACCACGCCTATACCCAGTGATCTCCATATCTTCAGACTACCAAGAAGCACGATGCTTCACAAATGATATGTTCAGCATTCCTTCTCGATAGTTCTTTTAGCCTGTACAAACATAGTGATTATGCTAGAAAGAAACACATATGGACATCTGACTTAAACATGAAGCCATTTTATCATATTTTCACAACAGCCATCGCAGATTTAGAACAAGTAAGAAGAAGGACGGCACCCCGAACGCGTTCATTAACTTCACTAGTTGAATTAGCAAGTCAGTGGATCTAACTTCCAGCGATGCTCTTCTTAACCGATTTCGTCATTTAGTCACAGAGAGAAGGAATTAGATTTTGCAATACTTCCGCATAATTTGGAATCCATTGCCACCAATTGAATATTTACGTATGTTACTGAGCAGATAAATTAGATTTACTATTCTCCATGAAAACCATGCCCATGCTGACGGCGTCATTTTCGTATGGATAATAACAGAAACAAAAAGAGTACAGTATCCATAAAAAAAATCACCCAGTTTTTGCGTTGTACAATGCCTGCTTCATTATCGTCTGACGTAGCATTAACAGCTCGATTTAATATCAGAATCAGCCAGAAACTCGAATAAAATATCATGCAGATAATCTTTAGATCGTGATAATATTCGACAGGCCTGATTATATTCCAGTGGAGAACCTCGAAATTTATCACAGCAAGTAAGGCCATAATTTAACGAGACTGCGAAATAAGTTGTTCAAGGATAATCGTACAAGGTGAATTCACAGTAACAGGTACCATAATCTGTGGCTGCAATCACCAGATTTGTTAACGGCCTCTAAAACGCTCAAGTGCCTCTATCATGTGACGCTAGTTCGAGGTCTTGTAACAATATCGGCTATTAACGAGTGGGAGACAATTGCGCATTTGCTGCAGATGGCAAGGACAACAAGTATAACCTTGGCTAGGAGGTCGAGAGGGGACGTGGTGCGTGACGGGAAGATTACGGGGGCTCTTAATAATAAGCACATCATCATTTCCCTGCTGTTAGCGAACACAGAGGAATTAGTGATTAAATTACATTACTATAGCAATTCAGATGACAATATATTGTAGAGAAAGTAAAAAGAATATTTAATGGTCAAGAGATAACGCTATCGTAAATATGTCAGAAGCAGTGAAACAGAAAGAAACATTCAGGTAAGTGGTGTCTTCACGTTTGACTCAGGTACACTGGAGTTAATGTACGCAAAATGAGTTACGGAAACAAGCTAATACCTTCTGATATGTCGTTCGATTAACATCATTTACCGAATGCTAAAATACGAAAAAAATACACAGATTTTCAGACTAGTCATTTTGGTGAGTGACGGCAACTCCAACCGTTCCAGATAGAACGATCGAGGTTAGGTAGATCAGCGGAAATAATACAGAAGTAAGAAAGACATAGAGGTTACATAGAATCACTGGTAACTATTAGATGATAACATTTTCTCTTCTCCTCGCAATCATATTATCTCTTCAGAAAAATTATCTACACCGCTGCTGATTCTGCGGTACTTTGACATTTCGTGAGAGACCGAAGGTCGAACGCACAATCTTACCGTTCGTTAGTATAAGAATGAAATTTTGATCAGCATATCCCAGAGGTATGGAGTTATTGAAGTATCATTCTGGTAGCGTTTGTCCAAGATGTTTACGGTTAAGACTTTTCACGTCAGTCAATGTACGAATGCATTATGTTACTATTTGTCACAATTCTGACGCATACTATAAAACCTGCGTTACATAATAAGACTGTAGGTTCGATTTGTAGCAATAATATACATATAAATGTCAAACACGGCTGTGTGGGCCAAGACATATTGTTAGAGACGTACGGGTTTGTTCAATTTTCCTTCTTATCGTTCTTCTGTTATATTATCTGAGTCATGGATAAAATCTCACGAAGTTTGTAAGTAGGCTGTTTAGGTTTTTATGCTGGTAACGCCAAGTAGCGCTCTATATGAAAATCACTGACAGTGGCTGATTTGCGTTGTTGGTATATTTGCAATTGTAGTGTTGGGCAGTTGGATGTGAACAGCATGTAGCGTTGCGCAGCTGGAGGTGAGCCGCCAACAGTGGTGGATGTGGGGAGAGAGATGGCAGAATTTTGAGAGCGGAAGATCTGGACGTATGTCCATCAGAAGGAGTAAATTTGTAGTACTGGATATCATGAACTGATATATATATATATATATATATATATATATATATATATATATATATATATATATATATATACGATGATTTTTGAATATTATTAAGGTAAATACATTGTTTGTTCTCTATCAAAATCTTTAATTTGCTAACTATGCCGATCAGTAGTTAGTGCCTTCAGTAGTTAGAATCTTTTATGTAGTTGGCAGCATTGGCGCTCGCTGTATTGCAGTAGTTTGAGTAACGCAGATTTTTGTGAGGTAAGTGATTCTTGAAAGGTATAGGTTATTGTTAGTCAGGGCCATTCTTTTGTAGGGATTATTGAAAGTCAGATTGCGTTGCGCTAAAAATATTGTGTGTCAGTTTAGTGAATGTCTGGGTACGTTCAGTTTTGTTTAGCTGTTTGAAAATCAAATAACGTAGAGGTTTTCCAGCACTGTCATTTATAAAATTTTTCTAAGGCGATGTTTCAAGTTTGCAGAGAAACATGGTAAATAGGCATCCAACGAACAGTAGTAAGAGGGGCGTTCAGTAAATAATTCAACATTTTCTTTTTCTCAGCCAGTTTCGGTTGAAAAATGCGGAATTTGTTGCAGAACATCGTCGAATACTCCCGCTCCAGCCTCTATAGTTTCATGAAGCTCCGATAGGTGGCGGTGCTATACGTAGCTTTCAAAATGGCGTCGGTAACGGAGGAGTGTTCCAAGGAGAGAGCTGTCACTGAGTTTCTTTTGGCTGAAAACCAGAACATCGCAGGTATTCATAGACGTTTGCAGAATATCTACGGAGACTTGGCAGTGAACAAAAGCACAGAGAGTCGTTGGGCGAGGTCGCGCAAACCTGAACGATCTTCCACGTGCCGGCCGGCCGTACACAGCTGTGCCTCCTGCTGTGTTGGTACGTGTGCACACTCTCATTCAAGCTGACTGATGGATCACAATCAGTCATCTAACTGCGTAACTGGACGTCTATGTCGGTAGTGCTTACACATTCGTCCACCAGTTGGGATTAGCAAAGGTGTGTTCCCTCTGAGTTCGCACCGTCTAACAGAAGACCATCAAGAGCAACGAAGGACCGTCTGTGCGGAAATGCTTGCGAGTTACGAGGCTGATCGCCATAATTTTTTCTCGAACACCATCACAGGCGATAAAATATTGACCCTCCACTTCGAAACGTAAACAAAAAGGCAACTGATGAAGAGCATCAGGTCGTCTCTCCTCCAAAGAAAAAGTTCAGGGCCGCACCCTCAAGGCCTAAATTCATGGTGACGGTCTCCTGGGACTGTGAGGAGGTTGTTCTGTTTAACGTCCTCTCTCATGGTGTAACGATCAACTCTGAAGTTATTGTGCTGCCATTAGGAAATTGAAGAAATGACTTCAGCGCATTCGTCGCCACAATAATGCAAACGAACTTCTCCTTCTCCATGACAACGCAAGGCCTCACACAAGTTGCACATCCGGGAGGAGCTCACAAAAACTTTATTCATCTACATCTACATGGATACACTGCAAATCACATTTAAGTCCTGGCAGACGGTTCATCGAACCACCTTCACAATTCTCTATTATTCCAATCTCGTATAGCGCGCGGAAAGAATGAACACCTATATCTTTCCGTACTAGCTCTGATTTCCCTTATTTTATCGTGGTGATCGTTCCTCCCTATGTAAGTCGGTGTGAACAAAATATTTTCGCATTCGGAGGAGAAAGTTGGTGATTGGAATTTCGTGAGAAGATTCCGTCGCAACGAAAAACGCCTTTCTTTTAATGATTTCCAGCCCAAATCCTGAATCATTTCTGTCACACTCTCTCCCATATTTAGCGGTAATACAAAACGTGCTGCCTTTCCTTTCTTTGAACTTTTTCGATGTACTCAGTCAGTCCTATCTGGTAAGGATCCCACACCGCGCAACAGTATTCTAAAAGAGGTCGGACAAGCGTAGTGAAGGCAGTCTCCTTAGTAGGTCTGTTACATTTTCTAAGTGTCCTGCCAATGAAACGCAGTCTTTGGTTAGCCTTCCCCACAACATTTTCTATGTGGTCCTTCCAATTTAAGTTGTTCGTAATTGTCATACCTAGATATTTAGTTGAATTCACGGCTTTTAGATTAGACTGATTTATCGTGTAACCGAAGTTTAACTAGTTCCTTTTAGCACTCATGTGGTTGACCTAACACTTTTCGTTGTTTGTGGTCAACTGCCACTTTTCGCACCATTCCGATATTTCTTCAGAATGTTTTGCTGTTTCTTTTGATCTTCTGATGACTTTATTAGTCGATAAATGACAGCGTCATCTGCAAACAACCGACGACGGCTGCTCAAATTGTCTCCCAAATCGTTGATATAGGTAAGGAACAGCAAAGGGCCTATAACACTACCTTGGGGAACGCCAGAAATCACTTCTGTTTTACTCGATGACTTCCCGTCTGTTACAACGAACTGTGACCTCTTTGACAGAAAATCACAGATACAGTCACATACCCGAGACGATGTTCCATGAGCACGCAATTTCACTACGAGCCGCTTGTGTGGTACAGTGTCAAAAAGCCTTCCGGAAATACAGAAATACAGAATCGATCTGAAATCCCTTGTCAATAGCACTCAGCACTTCATTTTAATAAAGAGCTAGTTGTGTTTCACAGAAAAGATGTTTTCTAAACCTATGTTGACTGTGTGTCAATAGACCGTTTTCTTCGATGTAATTCATAATGTTGGAACACAATGTATGTTCTAAAATCCTGCTGCATATCGACGTTATCGATATGGGCCTGTAATTTAGTAGATTACTCCTACTATCTTTCTTGAATATTGGTGTGGCCTGTACAACTTTCCAGTCTTTGGGTACGGATCTTTCGTCGAGCGAACGGTTGTATATGATTGTCAAGTATGGAGCTAATGCATCAGCATACTCCGAAAGGAACCTAATTGCTATACAGTCTGGACCAGAAGACTTGCTTTTATTAAGTGATTTAAGTTGCTTCACTACTCCGAGGATATTTACTTCTACGTTACTCATGTTGGCAGCTGTTTTCGATTCGAATTCTAGAGTATTTACTTCGTCTTCTTTTGTGAAGGCATTTCGAAAGGCTGTGTATAGTAACTCTGCTTTGGTAGCACTGTCTTCGATAGTATCTCCATTGCTATCGCGAAGAGAAGGCATTGATTGTTTCTTTCCGCTATTATACGACCAGAATCGCTTTGGATTTTCTACCAGGTTTCGAAACAAGGTTTTGCTGTGGAGGTTGCTATAAGCATCTCGCATTGAAGTCGGCGCTAAATTTCGAGCTTCTGTAAAAGATCGCCAATTTTGGGATTTTGCGTCTGTTTTAATTTGGCATGTTTGTTTCGTTGTTTCTGCAACAGTGTGCTAACCCGTTTTGTGTACCAAGGAGGATCAGCTTCGTCGTTTGTTAATTTTTTTGGTATAAATGTCTCAATTGCTGCCGATACTATTTCTCTGAATCTAAGCCACATCTGGTCTACACTTATATTAATTAATTTCTTTCCAAATTCTTCTTCACTATACAGTAAATTTCAACGGGCTGTGCACGACATTTACGACAAATAGCCACGGCTTTAAAAAGTGTTTCTTCAAAGAAATTGTATTAGCCATTGATCGTAGGGATTGTTATTTCACAATTTCAGTTTCGGGCTGAAGACCATTATGAAGTATTATTGCAAAATATCTTTTTTTTTTTTCATTTTAAAAATATTCTGACAAAACTGATGTTCTTACACAACGTTCAGATGTAAACAGTGTGTAAGAATGTTGGTTCCGGGTGCATGTCAGAGGATTTTGAAGTATGAGGTATGTCGAAGCAATATCTTTTCCAGTACCACTTGTAATGGCCTTATAGCCGAAATAGCATTTGTGAAATAAACAATCAGTACAGTATACGGCGAGTATGACGTCCTTTATATAATTCTACATGACTCTGAACCCCACAATGAGAAGTTGATAAAATATATTCTCTGTCAAGAAATCAAGTCGATGAACGATGTATGTAGATAGTAGTAAAATTTCACATTCAACTAAAATAAAAAAAAGATATAAGCACATTTCATCTTCCGGTATGCTTGCAGATGTTGCGTGTGATATTTCTATTTTTGGGTACCTCTTATGAAGTCCTTGTTCAGAAAACACATTAATTGCTTCTGACATTCGTTGATACAATCTCTGTCTATGGCATCTCTGCCTAAGATGTTTTTCGACGCAGCAGTTCATATCTTCTATCAGATAAATCTTTATCGGTTCGATCAAGGTGATCGTTAAACTGTAGATAATCAAAGCGAGCAGCTGAGAAAGAATGCATTGTTACAATAAGCAGATCTTAACTTAAATGATCCTAACATCTGAACACGATAAAGGATTGTAGCACATATTTTATCTAATTCAGCATGCATTCGTCACAGCATTAGTTCGTATACATCTTCAGCAGCAGCTAACAAAATTTTTCTATGCCCCTTCAAGAGTGAAGCTCTTCATCTAATCAAAAAAATGGTACGTAGTCACAAATTTGTAATTCTGGTGACTTGGTTTATGACAATAAAACATGTTCATGCATAAGTATTCGTATTAGGATGCATATGTGCTTACATAGCCGCACAGACCGTCAAAGTTAGTAAATGGAAGAGAGTGAGATCAAGGTAATCTGACAGGAAATTGAACTCCACTCTTTCTAAATAGAAGTCCTGTATCCTAACAAGAGCGCTGGATACCTCAGGCGTTTTTTCTGTCGATTCTATGTTCGTATATTCTGTGAAACGGTATCAGTGTGTTATAATTTCTCACGAGATAAGAATTTGGTCATATTCCCTAGATCCATAGTTATACAACTCTCCAAAATGTACCTCATGCCCGTGGTAATATTACAAATGCGTAAATAACTTTGTCTTCTATGTTTTCGCGACGAAACCAGTGACGCCAATCTGATGAAATTTCACATGAGGATAAAAAAATAATCAGTGGACATAAACAATGTTAAAATATTATTACATTTTTCATGTAAATTACACGTAGTATAACGTGAAGCTGCTTCAGTAGCATGATGCGTGGGTGTGCACTCCTGACCACACCCCTTCGTACGCACCACTGGGCAACAACGCTGCGCATGCCGCATCATAGAATGTCAAGCAGTTGGGGAGGAGGGTGGGACTGAAAGGAATCCACATCAAGAGCTATGCTTACCTGAACAGGCAGACATGTGAGGGTAGCTGATGTTATTATGTGTACAGATACTTTAAATTTTGCGCTGAACTGAGCTACAATTTCTGTATTTTATTTATCCATTACTTTAATGCTATATAATAATTGTAGGAAGCCCACTTTTTATTTTAGTTTCCAACTTGATTCCCGGAAGCAGTCAAAAGAAGAAAAGACCAGAAATTTTATTGATAGATCTGTGTTTTGGTCATGCAATAAATATTTGATAAGAAATAGTGTTTTGTGTAGTTCTTAATATTTTTGACAAAGATTCGACATACAGCAAAATACGAGAAACACATTCATTATGTACTTGTATGTCAGCACTACAGACATTCAAACATACACACATACATATCTACAACACTACATAACCAGACAATTATACCTACTAACCAGCTTAATGGAACTACTGACATGTGAATGCAGTTGTCCGTAACATCTAGCAATGAGGATTTTCCGAAAGTATCACACAGGGAAGTGACTTGGAAAAGGTAGAGACTCATTTAACTTGATAAAAGAGATGTTAACAAAATACATTCTAAGCTAAAAAAAACCTTGCACCTCGAAGGAATTAGCCGAGTGGAACGGAAATCGGTAGATATGATGTACATGCAGAGACAAACGAATGACTACAGTTTTCGAAAAAACTGGATGATATATTCAAGAGCAAGAGCTTCACAAATTGAGTAAGTTAATAATGCATTAGTCCAGATGTGGCCCTTAAGAAAACAGCTAACTGGCTTGGCATTGATTGAAGGCTTGTTGCATGTACTCCTAGGGGATATCGCGCTAAACTCTGTCCAACTGGAGCGTTAGACTGTCAAAAACCCGAGCTGGTTGGAGAGCCCTGTCCATAACGCTCCAGTCGATATTGGAAATTTGTGGTAAAATCTTATAGGGCAAAACTGCTGAGGTCATAGGTCCCTCTAAGGTTACGCACCACTTAATCTAACTTTAACTAACTTACGCTAAGAGCAACACACACACCCATGCCCGAGGGAGGACTCGAACCTCCGACGGGGGAAGACGCTCTTGCTGTGACGAGATGAGAGATACGGCTACATTGCTGGCCAAGGCAGGGTTTGGCAAGCACGAAGATAAGCAGTAGAAACTTTCGCGGAGTGTGGGCGGGCATTATCTTACTGAAATGTTAGTCGAGGACGACTTGCTGTGATGGGCAGCAAAACGGGGCGTAGAAAATCGTCGACGTACAGCTGTGCTGTAAGGGTGCCGCGAATGACAACTAAAGGGCTCCTGCTAAGAAAAGAAATGGCACTTCAGGCTATCACTCTTGGCTGTCTGGCCGTATGGGGGGCGAAAATTAGGTTGGTATTCCACCGCACCGCTTTTCGGGCGTATTCAGACATTACTTCGGTCTGAGATCTCATTGACTAGAGTAGAACTGCCTTCAGTGATAAGTCCCACTTCGAACTGAGCCCCGATGAACAGAGAATATATCATCCCTTCTTTTAATTGTAATCACATGTTCGCCTGTACATGTACATCACAGTTAACGATTTTCGTGCCATTTAGACAATTCGTTTCTTGGTTTATCGTTTCGCATTTTCTTGTTAGGGCGTATGTTTACATTGTACACTATTTTGGATATGTTGTGTTTCAAGTTTACTACATTTAAATAAATGGAAATAATTTAAAAAAGCAGTCTCCATAGCATCTGTTCCTACGTTCCCAGTGGACTCTGGCAGTCTTCCTACGATGCCAGCTTAAGTACGAGGGTGAGTCAAATGAAAACTTTAAATTAGTAATAACAAACAGAAATTTCGCGCCGTTATCCTGTAAGTTGGCAAGCGTGCTACAAACAGCGTGCAGAATGGCCTGTAGGAGGCAGCATAGTGCAGATGCACACATACCGTCGCAGTATCAGTATAAACATGGCCGCCCCACTTGCGACTTGCACCAAGGGAGAACAACGTTCTGTCATTCGGTTTTTGCGTAGTGAAGATGTGAAACCTATTGAAATTCATCGATGAATGAAGGTTCAGTACGGTGATGCATGTTTGTCACAGCAGCAAGTCTACGAATGGAGTAGGAAGTTCGCAAATGGTGTGACTCCAGTGGAAGATGCTCCTCGTCCAGGTCAGGCGTAACGAGTTGTGACTCCACAGAACATTGCAGCAGTTGAAGACACAGTTAAGGTAAACCGCCGAGTGACACTGAATGACATTGCAGCATGTTTACAGATTAGTCATGGGTCAGCACACCTCATTGTGCATGATGTGCTCCAGTTTCACAAAGTGTCTGCAAGATGGGTGCCACGGAATTTTGAGTGTTTTCCTCATCCACCATACTCAACAGACCTTGCCCAAAGTGGTTTCCGTACTCAACAGACCTTGCCCCAAGTGATTTCCATATGTTTGGACCATTCAAAGAAGCAATGGGAGGAAATAAGTTCGGTTCTGATGAAGGGTACGCCACGCGGTGCATGAGTGGTTTTTTCTAAAGGAATTTATGCACTTTGTAAGCGGTGGAGGACTTGCATTGAGCGTGGGGGAGATTATGTTGAATAGTGATACAGATTTATACCACGTCTGCACAATATATAATATTTAAAAATATTTAAAGTTTTCATTTGAATCACCCTCGTATATGATGAACTTAACGCTGGAGCAGGTAGTTCTTATTTCTTTCCAGATCTTTCTTCGCTCTTCGACGAACTGCAACGCGCCGTGCACGATACTTACGAAAAATGTGTTTTCTTAAAGGACATCATATGCGCCATTGAATGTAGAGACAGAGTCTTTCACCACCGCAATTTCGATCTTAAGGCCATTACGAAGAGGACTGCAAAATATTTTGCTTCAACACATGTCAACTTTAAAATTCTCCTACATGTGTACTTGCTGTCTTTAGAACAGATCCCCATTTTCCCCATAAAAATACAGCAGCACTGAGCGACCGTGATGCTCCGTACATCGTGAAGGGAGAGAAACGATGTAAATTTCATGAACTATTGCCAATGTTAACATCATTAACGCAAATCGTAATAAACTTTTGTGGTTACACACTGCTTACACGTTAATATCAGTTCTGACGATGACATGTATACTTGTCGAAGGATTTCAAAGGTTGGCATTTGTCGAAGCAAAATCTTTTGCAGTACTACTTGATAATGGGCTTAACGCAGAAACTGCTATTCTGAAACAAGCCACCTCTACAGTCAGCGGCGAAATCGACGCCGTTAGTAAAATTCTGCATAACTGTGAACCCTAACCAACAGAAGTTTATAAAATATGTCTTTTGTCAAGAAACCGCGTCGATGAACGGTGTATGTTCCTTCAGAGAAGTACAACGTTGTAAAAATTCATATTCAATATAAAAAAAAACAAAGAGTTAAGCATATCCCACCTTCTGGTATGCATGCAGACGGTGCGTGTGGTGTTTCTATTTTTGGTTACCTCTTGTGAAGTCCTTGTTTAGAAAACACTTTAATAACTTCTGTCATGCGTGGACCAAAATTTATCGCAGTCTCTATCTACGACATTTCTGCGTAAGATGTTTTTGACGCAGCAGTTCGTATCTCCGATCAGATACAATCTTATCGATGTGATCAAGGTAATCGTAAAGTTGTAAATTATCGAAGCGCGCAGTTGAGAAAGAATGAAGCGTTACAATATGCAGATCGTATTTTGAACGATCCAAAAATTTAAACAGGATAAAGAACTGGAGGATATATTTCAGGTAATTCAGCATGCATACGTCATAGTGTTATTTTGCTCACATCTTTAGCAACAGCTAACAAAATTTTTCTATACCTTTGTAACAGTGAAGCGCCTCATCTAATCATAAAAATTGTACACAGTCACAAATGCTGCAGTCTGGTGACTGTTCGTTAGGATGCATCTGTGCCTACACAAATGTACAGGCGAAAAAAAATTAATTAATAAAAAATAAGAAAATAAAAAACTGGGGCACCCAGGAGGTTTGTAGTGAATCAATTGTACCACGGCCTCCAGCTTTGATAAATGTCATCAATACGGTAAAGAACAGGGTGAACTAATATCTTCAGGCTTACCAGATGTAGCTCAAGTCACTCATGAAGAACAGGGTGAACAAATATCTTCAGGCTTACCAGATGTAGCTCAAGTCACTCATGAAGAACAGGGTGAACAAATATCTTCAGGCTTACCAAATGTAGCTCAAGTCACTCATTCGTGATTACATTTTACAGAAGTGCCACATAGCGGGGATGTTGGTTACTAAGTTTCACCTGGTATCGCAAATAATTCTGATATTTTCTACGGTTTAAGATGAGATATTTAGTGAGCCGTTCGAGGTGTGATACGAAGTATGATGGTTCTTCGAACTAGGAGCGCATACTGTCTGCCACGTCAACGATGTTGTTGTTATCCTGAAAGACAGTAGCGTTAAATCCACACTCAGCATCAAAATGTAGCTTCGAGAATGTTGAATTAAACATCGTGATTCACGTTCAAGATAACCTGAACAGAGTGGCCCAAACTATGCAACGAAAAACGCCCCCAAAACACTCCAGAACAACATTATTCACACATGGCGGGTTAAACGCTTCATCAGTCGTTGTGTACTCGACCAAAATGAGGCCCAACAGCGAATCTTCGGATTATAGTAGCACCTTCTGTCAGTTACTGTTCAGGTGGAGCTTCATGTTTTTCAGTGTGCAGTCGCCTTTTGCCAGGTATCTAACTCCAGATGTCCATTGCATTCCCTTCACAATGTTCGCCAGCAAACTGTTTGAAATGGACTGGAATTCACTGACAGCTGCAATTTCCATCTTGTTTTGAAACTAACTCTCGTTGACAAGATGTGACGCTCGTCACCGGTCCCCGTCCGTTAAGACCGTTTTACGACCATTGTTCTTACTGCCGTATGATGAGAGGCGTTCAACAAGTAATCCAAGAGATTTTTTTCTGAAAGCAGGGTGGCTTTACTCAGGATTACAGTACACCATATTACTTTCCATTCTTTTTGCTACAAAACTCCATTTTTCAACATTATCTCCGTTCAGTGCGACAGCCTTACAACACCTTACTGTGAGGGCCTTTATGCCCGAAAGGTACCGCTCTACTGGTCGACGTCGCAGCCAATGTTTTGTTGCATCAATTATCGCCCCATCATCCACGTACTGTTTCCCGTGGAGTGCATCATTCAGTGGGCCAAACGATCAAGTTTCATTGATGCAGAAGGTGCAAGATTTGGGCTGCGGGGTGGATGAGGAAGAGCACTCCAATGGATCTTTGTGAGCTCCTCTCGGATACGCATACATTCCTTGCAGTGACGTGGGGAAGAAGAAGTTGGTTTGCATTTTTGTGGCGATGAACACGCTGAAGTCGTTTCTTCGGTTTCCTGGTTGTAGCACCGTATTCCTCACAGTTGGCCGTTGCAACATGAGGGGGGACATCAAACAGAATAATACAGCAAGTACCGGGAGAAAAGATGATGGTGCAAGAAGTAGCCTCAGCCACACAGGTTAAGGTGGCTTGCGGAGGATGGATGTATCCATTCCGTTCAGCTACTCTTCATAGTAAAATCCTTCGTGTGCTATAAGTGGAATTGATGGCAAGTTATTTTTGGGGGAGGGGTGGGGGTCAGAACAGGACAGGAAAGACAATAACAATTTGTGACTCTTCTTATTCCCCAAACTCCTCCCCAAGACCTATACCACTGATCCGTGCGTCAGAAGTTTTGATGGACGGGCAGCTACAGGGTAGCCCGATACACAGCGTAAAACCGTTTCTACAAGAGCGACTTTCTGGTCAAAATCGACTACTAGAGTGAGTGCCCGTTTCCTGCCTGCATGTAAATCACCAACCAACAACAAGGCGAGTGTTTCTATGACATCAGTGATCTACAGATTTGAAGAGAGTGGATGTCTAAATTTCCTAGCATGCTGCAGCAAAATGGGACTAAGGCGATGTCTGCAACCACAGGAAGTCAACCTACGTATTCTGTTCAAGCTCACTCCTATTATAGAAATGGATTTTGTTCTTTCGTTTCTTGTTTATATTTAGTGTGCTGTTTGCTTTGTTTTCATGACACAGAGATAAATTACACAAGCTCATGGTATTTTTTCATACCAGTGTTCTCCTACAAGACAGACGAAATATTTGAAAGAAAAAAGTGTTCAGGTTTTACAGATAAAAATCCTACACTTTGCATAAATAAGAACGAAAATAGGTAAACGTATTTTAAGGAAGATTATTTCAACAGTGAAGAACTGTGATGAGTTTTACTAGAAAAATAATTTTCGATGTTATCTAGCATGTGCGAAGAAAACAGGATACAAAGGATAAAGCAAAAAGCGCTATGTACTGTATTCTAAACGTTGTTTGACGTGTGTGCAAGTATATGCTTATGTTCTAGACCAAATAATTGTACAGGGTAGTTATAATCAAACTATCGGTACTTAAAAGTGTCACTATGAAAACCGAGTGATCGTGGGACAGTGAAACTTTGTGGGAACATTTGTAAGGAAATGCGGAAGAGAAATAATTAATAAACCACTGAAAGAAACACATTTTAATTTCTACACGAGAGCGTAGCATTAGTTATTTGCAAACCAGTTTTACGTTCCTGGTTGCAAACGTTGCTCAATGTGACACCCATCTGCTTCCAAGACAGCCGGGAAGTTTATACCGGCATCATTTCACAGTTGTTGGCAGCTCTTTTCGACATGTGGACTATGGAATGTTCAGCTGTCGCGACACAGCTCGTGCACTGCTCAGAGATCGCACATAGTGTCCAGAAAATTTCAACCATGGTGACAGTAACTTCCTCAACAATTGGTGGCGCAGATGGTCGTCGACCTCTCCCATGAACAGTTCCGAAATCTCCCAGCTAACTCGAACTTCCGAGTCATGTTCTTCAACGTCGGTGCTGCAAGAGGACCTCTCTGTATTCGTGTAATGCGTCGATACTCCTGAAGAGATGCAGCGCTATTGCTATTGTTTTGATATAACAGCTCTACGAGTAAGGCCCTGGTCGCCTTGACAGATCCATGTTGAATGTCTGCAACCTTAATGCACACCGATGCTTCTGTTTCAACCCTACTTCGCCGTACTAGCACCGACAGCTAACAGCAAGTCATGACCCCAACACTACTAACAAAAATCATGCAGCGCACAGTCTGAAAAACATTCCTGTAGTGTTAGATACATATACGGTAAAGAGGTATTTTTGTTTACACTGGCTGAAGTAGCGAAAGTTTAACTATAACCACCAAATATATACAGAAAAGAAAAGGTCCAGACTACATCTAGTACGTTTAATATGCCTTATTATGACAGCTGTTTTGGCTTTACTGCCATTGTCAAGTAACGTGCAGACAAAACATTGATGAAATTATCTACACATGGTTGTCCATGTGAATAATGGTACTTACGTCCAGTTTGACGATTTCAGTATACTGTGTGCATAATCGAGCGAGAAACACCTTGTAAGGATGCAGAGTCTCGCTGAGGTAACACTGAATTAAAAGTTCCCGGGTTTCCAGCTGCGCCAAGTGACTAATATACACGAGCTTTCGGTGAAGCACTCTTCACCACAAGCTCGTGTAATTTTAATCACTTGACGCAGTTGGAAACCCGAAAACGTTTTATTCTAGAAACACCTTGTATATCTACTGAAATGTATCGGTAACACCTTTGCTATTCTTTTAGTTCTTAGAAGTGAGTCTCATAGGCCACACGATCTTTGACGAGAACATCCACTTTGAATTCTACTTTAATGATTAATACGATCGTGTAGGGCAACCGCGAACATGCAAAAGAAGCTCCGCAACCCAACGTGGCATCGACTCGACTAATGTCTGAAGTAGTGCTGGAGGGAATTCACACCATAAATCCTGGAGGGCTGTCCATAAATCCGTAAGATTACGAGGGAGTGGAGATCTCTTCTGAACAGCAAGTTGCAAGGCATTCCATATTTGCTCAATAATATTCATGTCTGAGGAGTCTGGTGGCCAGCGGAAGTGTTTAAACTAAGAAGAGTGTTCCTGGAGCTACTCTGTAGCAATTCTGGACGTGTGAGGTGTAGCATTGTCCTACTGAAATTGTGCAAGTCCGTTGGGATGCACAATGGGTATGAATGGATGCAGGTGATCAGACAAGATACTTACATACATGTCACATGTCAGAGTCGAATCTAGACGTATCAGGGGTACGATATCACTCCAACTGCGCATGCCCCACATCATTACAGAGCCTCCACCAGCTTGAACAGTCCCCTGCTGACATGCAGGGTCCATGGATTTATGAGGCTGTCTCGATACCCGTACACGTCCATCCACTCGATACAATCTAAAACGAGACTCGTCCGACCAGACAACATGTTTCCAGTCAACAGTCCAGTGTCAGTGTTGACGGGCGCAGGTGAGGCGTGAAGCTTTGTGCCGTGCAGTCATCAAGGGTACATGAGTGGGCTTCGACTCCAAAAGCCCATCTCGATGATGTTTCGTTGAATGGTTCGCACGCTGACACTCGTTGATGGTCCAGCAATGAAATCTGCACCAATTTGCGGAAGGGTTGCACTACTGTCACATTGAAATATTCTCTTCAGTCGTAGTTGGTTCCGTTCTTGCAGGACCTTTCTCCGGCCGCAGCGATGTCGGAAATTTGATGTTCTGCCGGATTCCTGATCTTCACGGTACGCACATGAAATGGTCGTACGGGAAAATTCCCACTTCATCGCCACCTCGGAGGTGCTGTGTCCCATCGGTCGTGCGACTGTAACACCACGTTCAAACTCACTCAAATCTTGATAAGCTGCCATTGTATCAGCAGTAACGGATCTAACCACTGCGCCAGACACTTGTTTTATATAGGCGTTGCCGACCGCAGCGCCATATTCTGCATGTTTACATATCTGCATTTGAATTCGCATGCCTATATCAGTTTCTTTGGCACTTCAGCGTATCATTGCTTATTCCTACATTTTGTTACTACATTTCGATTTAGTCGCTGGAAGGACTGTCCCTCATAACCTCACTTTCACCATGAATTGTCAGACTGCACAGCAGACAGCTCCCAAAAAACCGGCAGTTTTTGCGGTGACGTAACGAAGACGACACTCAGAACAGGCGATACTCAAAACAGGAATAAAACGCCAGAGGCTCTGCAGCAGAATCACTTGCCTCGAGTAGTAGTCAATTGTAACCAGAAAGTCGGTCGTGCAGTAGGGGCTTAAGGAAACAGAGCTGCCGCTTGGGCGGATGTGCTGGCCGCGGTCCGCTCCTCGGCGGCAGGTGTCGCAGCTTATCTCTGGATCTGCCCCGCGTTGTCCCGCTTTGCATGCGGACGCCGACGCAGCGGCCGGGCCGCAGGTGAACGACCTCGGCTCCTCAATACGGCGCCATGCATAAACATGGCGCTGCCAAATCCGCGCGACGGCGGAAAGTTACGCGACCGCGCGGCGCCACCTGCGACGCACGCGCCGCCGCTCTGCCACGAAAACACCTCCCACACTTCTACTCCCACACATCGGTGCAGCGCAGCCAGTCTCTGCTCTTTGTAATCCTCAGCTTTCGTCTCACAAAACTACCCACCTGTAACATACTATTCCCGAGCCTGAACGGGCGAGCTTTCTTAAAATTAATTATCTGGTGCATATTAAAATCTTTGAGCTCCAGTAACGTGGAAACAAATATAATTTTATATTTCTTCACAAAACTAACCTATATTATCACAGTAAGCAAATGAATAGAAGAAGAAGTTGGCAAGAAGCGAACAATCAGCTGTTTTAAAGAGGTGGACATACAATTTTCAACCACCCCATATTTCATCTGGCATATCTGAACGAAAATACACATTTTTCTTCTACAAAATTCCACGTATCGAAACTTCCATAAATTCATAAAGTATAAAACAAATTCGAGTCCTATATAAGAAGTCAAAATTGGCATAAAATGTAATAAATTCCCTATCAAAAGTACATACCGCCTCGGTGGTTTCATTTCGAAACTACTTAAAAACATTTCACTATCAATGATTTACTCCATATGGCTACTATAGAAGATATCTTCTCTCACAATCTCCTACAATCACGTAGCACAAGCTCCGCACCGACTGTTGCTTTGAACGCTGAAGTAACTGCTACAACGCACTACATTCGCAGAAATATCTCAGTGTACCACTAGACGTCTCTGTCTTGCAACAGCATAGGTGGTTTCATACTAACGGCACTAGTACTTAAAGTAATAATAATAATAACAACAACAACAATAATAATAAAACGATGGTTTCAGGCAGAAACCACTGGTACTCAAATGGGTTAATGTGTGAAAATATTTTGTGATGCAGGATAAGTGAGGCGCGAGTGAGACACCGGAACAGTTTATGATAATACTCGCCTTTCGTGCTGCTAATAATAGTAAGTTAACGACTTTCATTCAGGTTTCAGGCTTGTGGCCGGATCTTGCCACGATATTTTGGAACACAACTATCCTAAATGTCTTATTGAGAAAGTGAACGGATCATTAGACCATTCTGTTAACCATTAGCCCACAAATATAGACCTATAACAGCGGGCGTCTCTTACCACCCTTCACAAAACTAAGGGCGTCCTCCGTACGCTGGTGCACCAGGCACATGTCTTAAAGACGTTCTTGCAAAGGAGCAAGAACACCATTCACCACGCCCTCGTACCTTCAGAGGATGTTCTATGGATTATTCTGCCTTGAAAATCTTGCACACTGGGAGAGCCTTCTGGGATTCTTTTATTAAGGTTAAAGGTTAAATCTGTGTTGGAATCCCGTGATCGAGCTGTTGGCTCGACAGCAAATAGAGTGCAGAATTCTTCGCTGCGCCACTATCAGATAGAGGGTGGCGGGTCCATTTCCCGGTCCCTTTTGTCCCAGGGAATGATTCCGGCACACAGTTGATAGTAAGCTGAGTGCTCCTGGGACACTAGTGCAGGGACTGAAACAAGGATAAATTTCAGTCTGTGAAGACAAGTATCGCAGAAGCTCTTATTGGTTGCGATGTGCAGTTTTAACTTTGATAAGGTCTGGGAGCTAGTGGTTTCTCTAATGTCTCGCGTAAGAAAATTAATTTTATTATTTTGAACATTGAATTTTAACTCTGCACGCCCGCAATTCGACACAGGTCGTGCATGCAATATTACTTTTACGCATGTACCTACGCGCCTTAGATGGAGCCATTTTAGAAAGAAGGCGCTGTGCTCGATAGAGGGCTGTAACGCAGCTACGATCTATGCGTGTGCGCCACCACGCCGTATTTCAGTACAAAGCCAGTCACGTACTCCAGCAATCGCCAGTGTAAAATTCACATGAAGATTCTGAATGACTGCCAGCCCAAACATTGTGGCAAGATGTCGACGTCATTCGGTTGCAAGCCCTAACCGACATGGAGTACTAATTACGCTGGGATAACTCCTATAATGAATTAAACATGTTGGGGTCTTCAGCTCTATGCGCTGGCACTTTATTTTACAGGTACGTCTTGACCACAGGAAAGCTTTTACACTTCACTATTACCGGTTTCGGCTACTGCCATCTTCAGATGTGTTGTAATGGAAAACAGAGAGTAGCCAACTAAGTTCAATTTGCTGAAGCCAAATCTGTAAAAGAAATAATGCTACGTAAAAATATATTCATGATTAACCGTCATGCTCCACCAGCCATACATACCATTAAATATTCTGATGAAGGTATCAACGTCAAATTATAGGCTACATGTAGGAACATAGTAAGTACTGGTGATGATCTGGACACATCTAATATTTATACAAATAACTAAAGCCAGCAGAGGGGGCTATACTTAGGGTACATGAGTATCCGATGTCGCAGGTATATTAGTTAAAATGCAGTATGTGTAGTTATTAATTAAAATTATTTCGCATGGCAAAATGAGCGTCTAACAATAAAACATGTACTGATATACAGTATTTGGAATCAGAGCCATACTTAAAATCCACATTAAACGCGGATCTAATTCCACATATTGTATAGAAGTATATGTTTCATTGTTAGACGCTCATTACGCCATGCGAACTAATTTTAATTAATGACTGCACATAATGCCTTTTAACTATTGAATTTGTGATCTGGTCACCCTAGCTATAGTGCCCTCTGCTGGTCTCAGTTATTTGTATAAATATCAGAAGCATCCAGATCTTCACTCAGTTCCAGCAAACTGAACTTAGTTGGTTACACCCTGTTTTCGTTAATGACAGATCTGAATATGGCAGTAGCCCAAACCAGTAATAATGAAGTGTAAAATGTTTTTGTGTGATCAAGATGCACCTTTAAAATCATGTGCCACAATATGGTCACGGACTCATTTTCAGACTTTGTGTTGAATTGGTACCTATGCGCTGTGTTCTCTGTTCCCTGTGGAGTGCGGAAGCCACGAGGCAATGGCACCCCTTACGTTCAAGCCTTCCAAGCATATACTCGGAAATGGTCCCCGGAAGCCAGAACATATGTTCTGACAGACATCAGTCAGCGACAGGTACACCCATTGATTTTAGGGATGGCTAGCTTAGAGTGCGCTCGAAATGCTGCTCCAGAAAATCAGAAATAATCTTGTGATCAGTCATACACCAACAATTACAGTTACAATTTGTAAGTGAGAAATCGGATCGTAACATCGAGACAAGGTTGACTGATACAAGAAAATTATGTGATCAAATACTGGAAAGTACGTTAAATACAGTAAGGTTGGTGTGTGTGTGTGTGGGGGGGGGGGGGGGGGGGGGAAGGCGGAAGGATGGCCTTACTGTCGTTGACTGGAGAATTTAATAGGTGCTTAAGTACAAGAACGTGCCATCTACAGAAGATGGCGACATGGAGACGTGGTTTCAGCTCACTTCCCATATAGGTTTGGTGGCATACGTTTCTACTGCAGACTTGGTGAACTATAGTTAATAGGGAGCCGGAATAGAATATGTTGTGACATCACTGCCACGCATTCATTACGAAATAGATCCGCCTTCTGCAACTTTGCATTGACGCCAGCTGCTTACGTCACATGAAAATTTCTGCCGAACTGGGCCTCGAAGCTGGGCTTACTTCATAATGCTAGCGGTCCCCTTAACAACTTCAGCTATTCGAGCACGCCTTAAGGACTTGTCTACATTACCGTATGTCACGCAGTCACAAGTCTTACGATGACGGCAATGCACAGTCGCAGAATGCGAATCTGTTATCAGTGAGAGCGAGCGTTCCTTCAGACGGTGTTTTTGGAGGATTTTATCGAAATTTTTGTACTGCGTGTGAAGATTTTGTATTGCATCTGAAGATTCGGATTTTGCAGACATTGTCAAATATTCAAGCGTCTCTCTCTCTCTCCCTCGCACACACACACACACACACACACACACACACACACACACACACACACGTGTGTGTGTGTGTGTGTGTGTGTGTGTGTGTGTGTTTGTTTGTGGCACTGGGTAGTGGTCATGCTTTGGAGCGCTTATAGAAAATGCCATGATGTCATCAAATTATAGTAATTCTGCCAACAGATCACTGCATCTATTTTAACAGACACACTATGACATCACACATTTACTAATGCAGGGATGGCGTAGATTTGGCACATATCAAGAGTTTATTTGTTTCAGTATTGCACAGTGCCATTTATTTAACATTTAAAGTCTCAGCAAGCTCACATTTCGTGTCAATAATACATTACGGAAAAATTTTGACTCCAGATCTCGGTGTATTATGTTAAAATATTAACTAATTACAGTTACTATTACACATTTAAAATAAATTACGTATACCTATCTTAGAATGGAAACTGGGCTATTTGGAGAATAGCGGGCTAAAACTGTAAATATCAACAAGAAGTGAGGTGGGAGTGCTTACAGAGAATGCCGTGATGTCATTAATTTATAGTAATTCAACAGTGCCCCAGTCGCACACTGTATAGTCAAAGTAGCTTACATCATAAATTACGTCAATATTTATCACCACTTTGCGGAATATGCCATGATATCGTCAATTTGTAGTATCTGAGCCATGTGCTGAAATGTTAAAGTATCTTACCTCTTAAATTATTGCTATATTGCTATATTTATCGCGATTTTTAAGCAGGATAAATCTGCTGCTAATTATTCTTCAATTACAATGTACCTACCTCGAATTACGAGGCTCAGGCAATCGTTATAAAGAGGAAATGGGGAGAGGGAAGGGAATTATTGTCATTTTAATTTCTTCTCATGCGTCTAGAGAGAAAATTGAGTTAGGGCTTTTACCATGTTACTATTGGTCCAGGTCATTGGGGGAAGAGAGAAAGGGGGGGGGGAGGGGTATCTCGTCTTATATCATTATCTGGACTCGAACTAGCACAGTGGTTGAACGACCCTCATTTTTCCACCATACCACTGTCCAAGATGCCTGGGTGATCTTGGAGGAGACACGTGACGGCTATCAGGTTACATCCTGACCATGAAAGTACCTCACGCGATTGTCCAAGCTGCATAGGGGGAGTATCTGATTAAACCGAGACATTGAATTTGGAGGTAGAACTCACCCTCCACCCCACTAATGTTATGTATCTTCTCTGTCTTCTTTGTTTGCAAATCTTCCAAAGTTCTGTTAAGCTCTGCCTCTAATACTGGATCGCCTACATTTTCGCACATGTCACGTCATGAGACATGAACTCCCATCGTTGAGGCCTTCAGCGTATTGACACCTGACTTTTTTCTTCATCGATTCCTACGGATGATGATCTTAAATTCCATTCTGCTCTTCACCACAAAATGTGAACTGAGTCTATATCAGCCCCTGGGTATGGTTTACAATCCAGTATCTGACTTCGGAATCTCTGTTTGTCCGAGACGTAACTCAGCTAGAATAACACTGTGACTGGGATTTTTCCGAGTATACTTCCATCTATAGTGATTTCTGAATTTCGTATTCGTTATTCCTAGCTGAAATTTATTGTACAACTTATTAGTCTTCCTTCTCTCTGATTCCTACCCACGAACACACATTCTCCCTTAATTATTTTTTCTATTCCTTCCCCTACCACCGCGTTCCAGGTCCC
Organism: Schistocerca piceifrons; assembly: GCF_021461385.2. Lineage (NCBI taxonomy): Eukaryota > Metazoa > Arthropoda > Insecta > Orthoptera > Acrididae > Schistocerca > Schistocerca piceifrons. The sequence goes on from NC_060138.1 coordinate 906,441,486, forward strand.
TACGATTATTAAATTAGCATCTCCCTTTAATTTCGGAATTATCTGTTCAGTATCCTTGTATACATTCTCTGCCTCTTCATCTTATGCTCGTGACGTTCGTATGTCCACCTGAACTATTGTTGTTGGCGTTTCTTTGCTGTCGATAGTGATGAAAACAACCCATTCACTGAACTGTTCACAGTAACTTACTCGCTTCTCTACCTCCCTGTTCATAACGAATTCCACTCCCGCTTTACCAATTTTTACTGCTGTTAAAATTACCCTACATTCTTCTGGGCAGAAAGACACACATCAAAAAAAGTTTTGCATCACCCCAGTTCCCAGAACTCCTGAAGGTAGACGTTGACAGTGGATATTGTATCACAGGCACAGTCCCCTTGACTACTCAGAGATGTCACGAAACTCGCCCAAAGATGGAAACAACCATGCATTAGCAGCGCCTACTAGACGGAGGGGATCCGACAGCCGATCAGTTCCAGTCGTTCCACAAGGAAGTTGGTACACGGCTGGTGTTGTCTCTCGTTCAACCATGGCTAGACGGTCAACACCGCAGTTCAATCACGCCCGCATTGTTACTTTGTCCCAGGAAGGGATCTCAACAAGGGAAGTGTCCAGGCGTCTCAGAGTGAACCAAAGCGATGTTGTTCGGACATGGAGGAGATACAGAGACAGGAACTGTCGATGACATGCCTCGCTCAGGCCGCCAAAGGGCTACTACTGCAGTGGATGACCGCTACCTACGGATTATGCCTCGGAGGAAACCTGGCGGCAACGCCACCATGTTGAATAATGCTTTTCGTGCAGCCACAGGACGTCATTTTACGACTCAAACTGTGCGCAATAGCCTGCATGATGCGCAACTTCACTCCCGATGTCCATGGTGAGGTCCATCTGTGCAACCACGACACCATGCAGCGCGATATAGATAGGCCCAACGACATGCCGAATAGACCGCTCAGGATTGGCATCACGTTCTCTTCACCGACGAATGTCGCATGTGCCTTCAACCAGACAATCGTCGGAGATATGTTTGGAGGCAACCCGGTCAGGCTGAACGCCTTAGACACACTGTCCAGCGAGTGCAGCAAGGTGGAGGTACCCTGCTGTTTTGGGGTGCCATTATGTGGGGCCGACGTACGCCGCTGGTGGTCATGAAAGGCGGCGTAACGGCTGTACGATACGTGAATGCCATCCTCCGACCCATAGTGCGACCATACCGACAGCATACTGGTGGGGCATTCGTCTTCATGGACGACAATTCGCGCCTCCACCGTGCACATCTTGGTAATGGCTTCCTTCAGAACAAGAACATCGCTCGACTAGAGTGGTCAGCATATTCTTCGAACATGAACCATGTCGAACATGCCTGGGATAGACTGAAAAGGGTTGTTTATGGACGACGTAACCCACCAATCACTCCGAGGGATCTACGCCGGATCGCCGTTGAGGTGTGAGACAATCTGGACCAACAGTGCCTTGATGAACTTCTGGATAGTATGCTGCGACGAATACAGGCATGCATCAATGCAAGAGGACGTGCTACTGGTTATTAGACGTACCGGTGTGTACAACAATCTAAACCACCTCCTCTGAAGGTCTCACTGTTTGGTGGTACAACATGCAATGTGTGGTTTTCATGAGCAATAAAAAGAGCGGGAATGATGTTTAGGTTGATCTATATTCCAATTTTCTGTACTGGTTCCGGAACTCTAGAAACCGAGGTGATGCAAATTTTTTTTTTTAAATGTGAGTAGTTACCTTCCGTCCGTTTTACGTCATTGACCCCCACTACGTCTTGATTAAGCTTTGGCGTACTCCTTTTCAGATTTTGTGTCTTCCCTACCACGTTCAAATTTCTGACGTTTCTTGCTCCGATGTGCCGAATGTGACGACTACGTTTTTCTTTTTCTCGTGGTCAGATTCCCTTTGCAGTGTCCTCGCGCAGGTCCGAATATGGTACATATCCGAAATCTTTTGCCACTGAAGAGATCGTCATGACACTTTTTCTATTAGAGGGTAAACCTTATGTGTCTTTAGTACAGTGGTTTCCACTAACTTTCGTATCCTCATTTCGTTAATCATTGGTGATACTTCCACCATTTAGTTGTAGATTCTCCTCCCAAGGGCAAGGCGATGTCCGTTCCTCCGCTCTCTCTGATAAGACCGTTGGGAGAACGAGGATGACTTCTGATACTGGATTTCTTTGGCCGCCATTAATGGCAACTTTTTTCATAACTTAAACAATGGCTGCAGCACTCAGGACATTTCGATTGCTTGTCAGAGACGCTACTTCTAGAACATTTTTTACGTTCAGTGACGATGCAGGCCCCAAATTGAGAAAGCACTGCCATAAGCCACTTTGAAAAATGGTGGAATGTTACGACTCGTGGCCTAGGAGTGAAAATTTTGGAAATGGTGAAGGTAATCAACAGTTCGCACGACGCTGGCATGAGATTCTACGGAAAATGGTTGTAGGACGGTACAATCACGAGTAAGCGACAAGGTGTTGTTCATGCCTCATCACAGAACATGGAGGTTGGAGGCTGGCCGGCTATATAAAGCTTCATACGCGGCGGTCTGTGGCAGATATGACAACAGAGTATCATGCTGGTGCAAAAAAAAAAAAAAATGCTTCAAATGGCTCTGAGCACTATGGGACTTAACATCTGAGGTCATCAGTCCCCTAGAACTGAGAACTACTTAGACCGAGGCAGGATTCGAACCTGAGACAGTAGCGGTCGCGCGGTTCCAGGCTGAAGCGCCTAGAACCGCTCGGCCACACTGGCCGGTAAGCTGGTGCAGATACAAGTCTTTCAGAGCGTACCATTCAGCGATTACTGGTAGAACAAGGTCCACCACAGCAGAAGACCGAACGTGTTATCGATGTTGTCCCAACGAACAATTATTTACGATTGCAGTGGGCACGGGTTCATTGAATTTGACCGTGGATGAACGCAAAAGTGTCGCCAGGTCTGATGAATCACGTTTCTTGTTACACCAGGACGATGGTGTCCGAATACGTCGTCACCGAAGTGTACGGCTGCTCGAAACATGCACTGCGACACGGACACAGATCGGTGAGACAGTATTATCGTGTTGGGAACACTTGATTGGTCTTCCGAGGAATGTGCATTATGTGTTAATGAGCACTATCGCAAACCACTTGCATGATGTCTTCCTCAACAGCCGTGGGATCTACCTTCAGGATAACGGTCCGTGTTACAGAGCCGGAATTGTGGTGCAGTTGTTCGAGGAGCGTAATAGTGAGCTCGCGTTGACGTCTAGTTCACCAAATTCACGTGATCTGGATCCGACGGAATACATCTGCGTCGTTATTGGGCGCCATCTCACAGCCCACAAGCCACTGCCCCGTAGTACACTTGAATTGCATCACGCACCAAATATCACCAGAATCGTGCTAAGGACTTGTTGAATTCACGATAGGCTGAATCGCTGTTGTGCTGTTTTCCTACCTTGGACCAACCCGCTGTTGAGCAGATGGTCATAATACACTCCTGGAAATTGAAATAAGAACACCGTGAATTCATTGTCCCAGGAAGGGGAAACTTTATTGACACATTCCTGGGGTCAGATACATCACATGATCACACTGACAGAACCACAGGCACATAGACACAGGCAACAGAGCATGCACAACGTCGGCACTAGTACAGTGTATATCCACCTTTCGCAGCAATGCAGGCTGCTATTCTCCCATGGAGACGATCGTAGAGATGCTGGATGTAGTCCTGTGGAACGTCTTGCCATGCCATTTCCACCTGGCGCCTCAGATGGACCAGCGTTCGTGCTGGACGTGCAGACCGCCTGAGACGACGCTTCATCCAGTCCCAAACATGCTCAATGGGGGACAGATCCGGAGATCTTGCTGGCCAGGGTAGTTGACTTACACCTTCTAGAGCACGTTGGGTTGCACGGGATACATGCGGACGTGCATTGTCCTGTTGGAACAGCAAGTTCCCTTGCCGGTCTAGGAATGGTAGAACGATGGGTTCGATGACGGTTTGGATGTACCGTGCACTATTCAGTGTCCCCTCGACGATCACCAGTGGTGTACGGCCAGTGTAGGAGATCGCTCCCCACACCATGATGCCGGGTGTTGGCCCTGTGTGCCTCGGTCGTATGCAGTCCTGATTGTGGCGCTCACCTGCACGGCGCCAAACACGCATACGACCATCATTGGCACCAAGGCAGAAGCGACTCTCATCGCTGAAGACGACACGTCTCCATTCGCCCCTCCATTCACGCCTGTCGCGACACCACTGGAGGCGGGCTGCACGATGTTGGGGCGTGAGCGGAAGACGGCCTAACGGTGTGCGGGACCGTAGCCCAGCTTCATGGAGACGGTTGCGAATGGTCCTCGCCGATACCCCAGGAGCAACAGTGTCCCTAATTTGCTGGGAAGTGGCGGTGCGGTCCCCTACGACACTGCGTAGGATCCTACGGTCTTGGCGTGCATCCGTGTGTCGCTGCGGTCCGGTCCCAGGTCGACGGGCACGTGCACCTTCCGCCGACCACTGGCGACAACATCGATGTACTGTGGAGACCTCACGCCCCACGTGTTGAGCAATTCGGCGGTACGTCCACCCGGCCTCCCGCATGCCCACTATACGCCCTCGCTCAAAGTCCGTCAACTGCACATACGGTTCACGTCCACGCTTTCGCGGCATGCTACCAGTGTTAAAGACTGCGATGGAGCTCCGTATGCCACGGCAAACTGGCTGACACTGACGGCGGCGGTGCACAAATGCTGCGCAGCTAGCGCCATTCGACGGCCAACACCGCGGTTCCTGGTGTGTCCGCTGTGCCGTGCGTGTGATCATTGCTTGTACAGCCCTCTCGCAGTGTCCGGAGCAAGTATGGTGGGTCTGACACGCCGGTGTCAATGTGTTCTTTTTTCCATTTCCAGGAGTGTAGTTTCACACACCAGTGTATATCTATGGTGTCCATGATTAAAGTTCCAGTTTCAAAGCGCTGTAGAGAGAGAACTACTGCTGAGAATGACATCAGATCTGAACAGCACATTATTTACTCAGAGCGAAAAGCCACGGGGAAAAAAATGGCACTGTAAGCGTCTTAACGTAAATGTGGTCGGCTTTAAACGACAGAGAATCGCAGCACGATGGCTATGGATTGAGTTATACATTACACCATGCGTAGTGTTCAATGTAGATCACTACACAATTCCGACAGTCAACAACTGTCTAACTCTGAATTAGGCAAATCCATACACCAGGGCAAGGTTGTAACACGTCGGATGGGAAAAATCGGTTTTTGATCATCCTGAGGCCAAAAACAGCATACAAAAACAAATTGACATTAGTTTTTAATCGTCCTGGGGCAAAAGATCAGATAAAAAGCAAAATGATGTCGGTTCCTAACTGTCATTAGCCTGACACAAGACGTGTTTAATACGCGGTCCTCCGTTTTCTGCCACAAGTTGAAATCTAGACACAGCAAGTTCCAAGTTCCATAACAGATCGGAGTGTCCTGGGGTCACGCTCAGGACGGGTTGCGTAATGCTTTCCTTCAGTTCGGCTACGTTAATGATTGGACCGATGAACACAACATCTTTCAGATAACCCCACAGCTAGAATTCACACGGATTAAGATTAGGTGATACAGACGGAAGGGTAGTAGGGAAGTGACAGTTGATAATTCTAGCATTTCCGAAATGTCTCTGCATCAGCCGCTTCACTGGCTGTGCGATGTGCGGAGGAGTACCACCTTGCATAAAAATTGTAGTCCCCATACATCCACCCTGTTGAAGCGTTGTAATGGCGCTGGTACTCAAAAGACTCTCATGGAGTTAACCAGTTACGGTGCAGGTAACAGGACCCGCAGGACTCATTTTTTCGAAGAAATGTAGGTCTACGATAAACGATGCCGTCAATCCGCACCACGCAGTCTTCTCTGCAGAACGAAGTGCTATCGGTTGGCGTGCGTGCAAACTTTCCGTTGCCCATATTCTGCAAATGCACCAAAAGCATCCATTTACTTTCGCCTACTTTTTAACCGTTTGCAACTTTCAGAGATGTGTCATTAGCGGCGGATTTTGAGTAAAACCTACATTTCTCTTGTTGCCATGTTAAAATTTGCGTTTTGTGCCAAAATATGGTGACGTTTACCTAATGTCACCTCACTCAAATACCGAAAAATTCAGTCGCAAGAGAAATCTGAAACAGTAGTTTACTGAGTTCGTTACATGAGGACCTTGGGACAAGTAAGCTCAACAGCTTATGAAAAGTACATCCTCAATACAAAAACAAAGGTATTCACTTATTTTGTTCCAAAATCCACAGAATTTCTTGTTATACCAGATACCGACAGCCCTAAAAAATTTCATTCTTCCATCGACAAGTCTGTAGTTAGTGGAATAACACAGTAGATAATGAAATTTCGCATAATAACCAACCGGCAAAACACTCTCCTCTTTGCGTGATATCATTTGCGAAAATATCGTTTCGGTGTCTCAAATCGTTTGAGATACGAGAAATGTTATAGATACTTCATCTTGGCTTTATCGTTGTTGCTCACGATCGCAAATGAGTATGCTAAATTATATCATTAATCTCGAGATTCGTGAGAGATAGAGACCTCCAACCAAATCTAAAGAAAAATTCAATATGTTAGCCAAGTATCATACACAGCAACATACTACGTAATATGCACAAAACGCAAAATCAGGGCGACCCCTATTTTTCATTGGAAACTTTTCCAGTTTAACGCACTGTCCTGCTTAAATGCAAATATCACAATAACTATGACTGAACGAAATGATGGGCACGTCATCATGAAACTAACGTACAAAGCTATGAGTAACGCAAAAACGAAATTTTTTACCAAACAAGTTCCGTAAAATCGTTTGAGAAACTTTGCACGGAGTGCGCCTCGATTCTGTCAGCGCAGTACGTTCAAATGTTTAAATGTGTGTGAAATCTTATGGGACTTAACTGCTAAGCTCGTCAGTCCCTAAGCTCACACACTACTTAACCTAATTTATCCTAAGGACAAACACACACACCCATGCCCGAGGGAGGACTCGAACCTCCGCCGGGACCAGCGCAGTACGTCGCCAACCTGCTGAAAGCAGGCTACGTTGGCCTCACCTTCCGAACAGACGAATGAACTCATCCAGCGTATGCATTGGACCAAAATTGGTCACTGCGCACCGGCCACCGAATCCCGCGCGGAACGTTCCTGTTGATGCGCGAGCAGATTTTCCGTTCCCCATATTCGGCAATTCTGTGTGTTGACGTGTCCTTGGAGATGCCTGGGTGGTTGGGTGGTTGATTTGAGGGAGGGGAACAAACAGCGAGGTCATCGGTCGGAAGGATGGTGTAGGAAGTCGGCCGTGCCCTTTCAAAGGAACCATTCCGGCATTTGGCTGAAGCGACTTAGGGAAATCATGGAAAACCTAAATCAGGACGGCCGGTCGCGGGTTTTGAACCATCGTCCTCCCGAATGCGAGTCCAGTATATTAACCACAGCGTACCTCGCTCGGTCTTGGAGATGGAAATGGTCTTCATCTGTCAACAGAATGTTGCACTTGATTCAGCGCTATTAAGCTCACCGAAGATTGTCTTCATTTTGGTAATGTGGTTGGTACAATTATACTCAATAGCATTAAGCCAAGAACCCCATCGGGTAAGAACACGTTGAGGGCGAAGAGGCAATCAAGGTGTCTATTCCTTACGCACCCGTGTCGGAGTTGTCACACAGATTCTTTTGCCAGAGAAATTTAATGTGTCCACATCAGGACAATATGATCGCACCTCTTCTGCAACTCTGTCTAACGCATGTGCAAGGCAAGCGCCGTACTCTACACAGGGACGGAGAAACTGAAGCCCCTTTGGCTGTTTAGCCGTATGTGAAGCACCATTTGTTACTAGCAGCAAAACGTTCTTTCTGTCCATACCACCCAACCACAGTAGCTTCGTAGAATTATCAAACAAAATGACAGGTCTCGAGTTGTTTATTCTCTCGAGAGCTTCACACACTAAGAGGAACATTTCCCCGGGCCCGTCAACTTTTAACAACTCCTGTACTTGAGGGATGAGGTCTACTGATATCGGTAGAAATTAGCTCTCTGGGTTTTTAGTGTAAAATGGAGTGTAAATCAGGTTTTGTGGATTGGTTCTGTGGTTTCGTCTTTTGGCATATTATACATTTGCTGATTATGTGGTGTATTTGCGTCTCATGTTGGTGAAGTAACAGTGTGTGTGTAGTTTTGTGAAGCATTTTCTTGTTAAATAGTATCTCCATACTGCAAACGTGTGTTCAATGAATTTGTTAACTGAGTCAGCAGGAATACAAACGTACCAGTTTGTAACCTGTGGGTGCCTTCTGTAAAGTAGAACGTTGTTATGTAGCATGTATATTGTTTTCAGTGGGTTATCTTGTGGTTGTGTTAAAATGTCTTTGATCTTTTTCCAATGTGTGTCTTCATCTTGTAATGTAGCCATGTTTTTTCAAAGGTCTCTGTAGTACTGCGCGTAATGTTTATCCTGCATGAAGAAGATTCTGTAGTTATTTGTGTTTTCAAGATCTGTGTTGTTATTGTGTAAACCTTGTGGTAACCTAGAAAGTGTGTCAGCAATGATGTTATCTTTCTCTTTGATGTGTATTATTTCAAATAAGTAATTTGGTAAAGATAGTGCCCAACGTGTCAATATGGCGCGTATAAGTTTGCATGTAAGGAGAAAAGTGAGTGCTTGGTGATCTGTATATATCGTGGTGTGTTTGCCATAAAGGTAGTGCTTAAACGTCTTAAAGGCCCAGACTATGGATAAGGTCTCTAATTCTGTTGTAGAATAGGCTCCTTCACATTTTGTAAGAGTTCTGCTGGCAAAACCAATGATTTTGATGTGCTCAGATTCAACAGTTTTGACAATCTAGAATAACCAAAAACCTAAACCACTACATGCAGAATCGCAAGTCATGCAGAAATCTAATCTTAAATCTGGGTGATCAAGAATTTCTGAGTCTACCAAAGCTTCTTTGATATTTTTAAAGTCATTCTGACAGTTTTGATACCAAATCTATATCTGGTTTTTCTTCAACAAATTTAACGGGTGTTCAGGAAGAAAACGACGGAAAAAATAACATAATCCAAGGAATAATTTAACAGTTTCTTAGTGGTAGGGCTTGGAAAGTGTCTGATTACATCAAGTTTTGTAGGATATGGCCTAATGCCTTGCGTATTGATTATGTGTCCTATGTATTCGATCTCAGAACAGGCAAATTTTGACTTACTACCATTTAAAGTTACTCCTGCTTGTGTAAATTTGTGTAGAAATGTATTTAGTGTTTCAGCATGTTCTGTCCATGTTTTCGTGGCTTTGAGTATGTCATCAACACAGTGTGTAACAGATTCCATCAAATCATCATCTAAAACTGTATTCAGAATGGTTTTACGTTTAGAAAGAAAGGTAATGCACGAAATTGATGGGTACGACCAGCAAACATTAAAGCAGTTTCTTCTTGGACTAGGGTTGAGATGTACTGCCAAATGGAATTTGTCAAGTCAAATGAAAAAAAAAAAAATACTTTGGACCCAAAAATCGCTATAGCTGTTCCTCCAAATACTCAGGTTGTGCTCTGAAAGGTAATATTATGTGGTTACTAGCTCTGGCATCAAGTATAAGGCTTATGATTCCATTAGGTTTTCCCACTACGTGTTACGGACTAGAATAGAGTGAAGTGAATGGCTCTATAATTCTCCATGCCAGCATTTGCTTTAAGTCATGCCAAACTGCAGGTCATAGAGATATAGGTACATCGTAAGACTTATGGAAATATATCTGGTGAGGCTTCACTTCAATGGTCTATGTGTAAATTTTGATCACACAGGGTCTTTTTGTAAATACATTCATAATTTTCACTAGGACATCATGTAACTGTGTCATTTCCTCTTAATCGATCGCTGTGCATACTGAAAGCTTAGAATTAATTTGAGTTAATATGTCTTTGCATTCATACTCTGTCTGTGACATTGGTGTAGGTGTGCAGTGTTGATCAGCCTCGCGCATCATCTATAGTTCACATCCAGTGCAGTGTTTGTCATATTCAACTGTTCTCGTGTCTAATTTCACACAGATCTCACTGTCTTCACTTAAAAAGTAGCTTATACCTTTAGAGAAGTCTATAGTGGAGCCCTTCCCACACAAAAAAATCAATACCTAAAATACAATTCGTAGATAAGTGTAACCGAGCGGGGTGGCGCAGTGGTTAGCACACTGGACTCGCATTCGGGAGGACGACGGTTCAATCCCGCGTCCGGCCATCCTGATTTAGGTTTTCCTTGATTTCCCTAAATCACTTCAGGCAAATGCCGGGATGGTTCCTCTGAAAGGGCACGGCCGACTTCCTTCCCCATCCTTCCCTAATCCGATGAGACCGATGACCTCTCTGTGTGGCCTCCTTCCCCAAACAACCCCGACCCCCCCCCCCCAATTAGTAGATAAGTGTAGAGCGACGAGGGATGACCATTCTCTAGTCCCACTGCCTATCGCCAACTTCACAAACACTTATTCACTTACCCTAGACTTATTACCTAATGCAGTGAGTATCCGACAATTCTGAACAGGAAATTCGGCAACCTTGCTCACTTCCTTCATCTTTACGTAAAAGTTCTGTGATACTAAGTTGACTGCAGCACCTGTATCAGTGAAAATAGTAGTGGGTACTCCCCCTACTGTACCTGTAGTGAATGATAGCACAATCTATTGGTCTTGGATCCACACTGTGTATTATCACTCGTGAGGTTATCAGCCAAGTTTCCGTGTTCGTCGTGTCTCAAGAATAGTACGTGTGATTCATGTGGTGTGAATCTGATCGTATTACTGTGTGGTGTGTTAGTGTTTGGTGTATCAAATAGTAATTGTGTGTAGAAGCTGCCCCCCCCCCTCCCCCCCCCCCCCCCCCGCCGAATATTCCTCAGTCACACGCTGGGTTTCTGTAATGACTGCGTCTAGTTTTACTCTTGGGTAGTTAAACTCTTTGTGACTTTGTGTCAACGTTAGCTAGAGGTGGCGTTTCGCTTTCCATTTCAATTATATTTACGTGTGGGTATTGTAGTCGCCGTTCTGCAGGTTCATTTTTGTGTTGCTGTTGTGTATGAAATGGTGTCGCATTCTGTTGTATCGCCTGCGGCGGTGGCTGCCGGTTTTGACTGTAGCGAAATTGATTATGTGGATAAAAGATTTAGTTTTGCATGTGGTTTAGTGGTGCTGTATAATTCGTATTATGTATCTACCAGTGCTTTCTGTTTGAAGATTGTCCATTACGGAAGTTGTCAGTGTTTTGTCTCTTCAAATGGCTCTGAGCTCTATGGGACTTAACATCTTAGGTCATCAGTCGCCTAGAACTTAGAACTACTTAAACCTAACTAACCTAAGGACATCACACACAGCCAAGCCCGAGGCAGGATTCGAACCTGCGACCGTAGCAGTCCCGCAGTTCCGGACTGAAGCGCCTAGAACCGCACGGCCACCGCTGCCGGCTGTTTTGTCTCTAATGGTTATGATTTGTTCTCGGATTGAAGATATTAAAGTTTCATCTTTTGTAGGGTTGCCCTCTTGTGTGAAGTTGTTTTGACGACTGGAGTTATTTGCATTGTACTGGGGTGGTGAATTTTGGAAATCGTTCGTGTATTTTGTGGCTGCACGAAAGAAACGTTTGACTGCGCGCTTGAGTTGGGTTGGTTGGCCTGCAAGTTCGGCATAGTCGCTAGGTAAAAATTACGATTTCTGTCCCGCGACTGGTGCTGTTGGTTCTCTTCGTAGAGTAGATCAGTAGCGTCAAGTCTTTCTAAAAAGTATTCTCCGTCGTCGTCAGGGAAATTGACTAACTCTTCTTTCATATGAAATGTCCATTGGGATTTGAGTGAACGGATTATGTCACGAGGTGCTGCTGGTTTGTCGAGGAAGAGGAACATATTGTGAGATTTCTCGAAGTATCGTCTCAGGTTTTCGTTTTTTGGGTTGAAGTGCTCAGGTTCCATTACTTGTTTCCTAATGCGTTCCTGAACAGTCTCTGACCAGTTTCTATTCAGCAATGTGTATTCGAATCGCCCGTACGTGTTTCACTCTCTTTGTATGCCCAGGCGGCAGCTTCGTCCTGAATGTAATCAACGATGTGGGAAATTTTCTTCCTATCGCTCCACGAGCGAGGAAGGGCGTTTTTGAATGCTTTGAGGAATATCACAGCACGTATGGTATTCCCTCCTGGAATAAAGGGTTGAAATTCCTGTGTTTAAACAGGCTTTCTTCTTCCTTACAGGCATTGCGTCTGTTGCGATCTGAGAATGTGTAGCGTTCTTGTGGGTGTTGTGAATGAATGTCTTCTGAGCAGTAACTGTAATTGTATTCTGGTGTCATGTGTCAGTTCGTGTCACTGTTCATGTTCGGTGTTCCCGTGTGCTGCGATTCATGACGATGACATTATTCGTTACCAAATCTTGTGTTGTGTTTTCGTGTGTCAGACTGTTGTGCAGGTGATGGATTGCTGTAAGTGCCTGTTCAGATGTGGTATATCGTACTGTGTGGTCGATCATCTGTTTATTTTTTGACATGTAATTTATAACTCTATCTTGCACTATGGCTGGCAATTTCTCATTCAAATATGTATTGAAATCTTTATCCTTCCTGTGCTGTCCAAGTTCAAAATTGTTCACTGAAGTTTGCAGTGTGTGTCAGTTTCTTTTGTACAGTGTCGTGTATATTTGAGTGTAGCTTATTGAGGTTAAGTTCAACATTCTTCACTCTGGTGTGTATTTCGTCGTTTGTACGAATATTGGTCTCAATATGAGTAACCATATTTTCACAGACTGTGGCTACGTCTTTTATCTGATGTTTGACTGCACTGATATCTGATACTGTCTGACCGTGCTACTACGTAAGCTCTGAGGCTGTCTCCGATAAGTCGTTTACTTGCTGTGTCAAACGAGTGTTAATGTTGTCAAGTAATCGCGTCGTTATTCGTCGGTCTTTGTTAGATGGTTTTCACTGTCTATCACAAACTGCGAAATGAGTTCGTCATTCTTTGTCTGTTTTTCATTTAGGTTGGAAATACCTTTCATTATTGTGTTCAATATTGTGATAAAATTTGTGTTGGAGAATGGCGCTGTCCCCATCGTGTTATTAGCTGAGGCGTGCAAGCGCAAGTTTGGTTCGGAATTTGATCTTTCGAAAGTTGAGCGCAAAGAAATAAAATTATTTTCTTTCACAATCTGATTTTGTATCTGGTTATTTATTTTGTTGTCGTATGTGTCGATGTTTGTGTGTGTATCAGTATTCACGTTATCTAATTGTTATTCCATGTTGGATTGTTTTCTGGTTTTGACCATAATGAAAAATGCGAAAAGAAAGTAATTAAATACCTAAGTGTGTAAAATATGTGTGTAATACCTATAATAGAGTCATTCATTCTGTTAATATGAATAAATGAAACCACATCTTCACACGCAAAATTTCAACCTTGCTGGCTTATCGCCATGTTATATGAAATGAACCTGAATACAATCATTTTGTGTATTCTTAAGAACCTATTGTTTAAGCTGATAACTATTGTCGTAATTTCGATGAACTCGCGAATTGCCAGAAAATGAAATAAATTGAAATGAATCTGAATTTTGATTGAATTTAACACTGAATCTAAAGATTGATTGTGCACAATGTAAACTGAATGCAAAAGCGCATATGTTGCGCCTTACCGTAATCTGGAATTTGGATCTGCAGAATGCAATTTCGGCGAGGTCATATCCAGGACTTCTTGATTGTTGTTCCTCCAGTTGTTGATTGTCACGAAAAACAGAACAGATGGTGTAATACCGGCAACATAGTCCTAACACGCAGTCGCCAATGTAAATAATAGTAATATTACTTCTGCATGTGAGGATGAGAATACAGATCAGATAATTAATAATATTTCAAAGTATTAAGATTAAATGTTCAAATGTCTCTGAGCACCATGGAACTTAACTTCTGAGGTCATCAGTTCCCTAGAACTTAGAACTACTTAAACCTAACTAACCTAAGGACATCACACACATCAATGTCCGAGTCAGGATTCTAACCTGCGACCGCAGTGGTCGCGCGGTTCCAGACTGTAGCGCCTAGAACCGCTCGGCCACTCGGCCAGCATTTAAGATTAAACAATATTATTTTCTCACACATTGTCTGGCCTGTTAACAATGGCACTGGTGGCTGAGGTCGTGAGTTTGCTAAGTATTTTTGCATTACCGTGTGAAATATCGGACTTCTTGTAGTAAAATTGCCGTGAATATTGACTTACGGTTATTTTATGATAGGACTTTATAATTTTCATCAGAATGCACACAAACCTCTGCTATGTTTCAGCCGCTTACATCAATGTTAAAACTACTAAAAAGGAAAAAAGACATAAAGATTAATAAAATAGATATTCAAGAAATCACATAAATTATGAATAAACACTTACATATAAGTAGTAATTGTTGCTTGACAGTATATTAATATAAATCTGTACGTCGATGCGCCTCTTTAAATCTGTCTATGTTCTGTGTGTAACAAAATGCCTGGATTTACGCAGCAATGACAAATTGCTTTCGTACAGAAACTATCTCACCACTCGGAGTAGCGCGAGAGGAGTCAGAGCTCAAGTACAGTATTAAAACATTTGCTGTTTTTTCACCTCAGCTACATATTGTTTATCGATAGCGTTTCCTATCATTTCTTTGACTGCGCGAAGAAATTGTATTATCGCTTTCGCGTGCAGATGAGCCCTTAAAAACACTAAAAACATCATTTGCGAAATGATGCCCGCCCCACATCGGTGGTTTCATCTGTGGAGATCCATTCCTTTTGGTCAGCAACACTAATTCGTATTTTGATGAGCACCTCCTCGAACTGCAGGAATAAGAAGTTCTTTCTCAATGTAGTTTCGCCTGCAATTGGATGTGTTTTCTACCTCACCAAGAGCTGTCTGATACGTGAATTCTTCAACTTATCTGATGGGTTGTTGCAAGGCCAAGTCATCTCACACAAGTCCTTAAAGAATGATTGAACGGTTAAATATAGACCTGTCTGCTCAAAGAAGAGTTTGTCTGCTATGGTTACCAATTTTAACTGGAACCAAACCAGACAGCTGAAAAATTTATTATTATTATATTATTATTATTATTGTTCACAACACATTACACAAAACATACATTATAGCTGCTGCTATAGGAAGTATAATCTTATTTAACACGATACTCACCGTTAATACTGCGAATCTAGCCATTTCTGCGAGCCTCTTGTTTCTTTGTAAGTTATATTTTGAAGTTATACTTCTTTTCTGACTTCACGGCTTTAACAAGTTTTTCTCCCATTGTCGGATTTGACAAATTCAGCACATTTCATACGGTAGTTAAAATTTACAAATAGCTCAGCTTTCACCATTTCCACTTTCAGTCTGTTTCTTTCATTGCTCCAGATATTTAGCACCACACCGAAAATTCGCTCAGCAAAGGCAATGGACGGTGGCACTGCTACCAAATGTTCAACAACTTTCAGCAATTATGTGCTTTGCATCTTCGAATTTCACCCATTTGTTTGATATGTTTTCCTCTGGTAAGTCCTTAATGGATGGCAAGAAGTCATTCAGTGCACATATTTTAGAAAATAGTTCGTCACCGTTTATATTTACTTTTAAGTAATCTATAAGTTTCATTATGTTCTCCATTTTAAGAAGCTCTTCAAGATTTAACTGAAATCTAAGCTTGAAAATTTAATCTTCACTGAAGTCAAACCATTTTTCTACATATTCCAGAACCCTAGCACAGACTTGCTGAGCTTGTCTGACAAATTTTTCTTGTTCCTATTGCGGGCATTTCATCAACTCTTGTAATACCTTGACTCGAAAGAAATTGCTTCTTTATCTATTAATAATTCCTGTACCCAACTTCAGTAATATAGAATGTATTTCAGTTATTTGGATACAATCACTTTCTGCCTCTTTTATGAGTGTGTTAAATAAATGCGTAACATTGTGGACAAAATAAATGTATATCTCTGGGAGTGATACTACTTCATCCACTTCATTGTCGTTTTCACGGGCTACGAATGTCCAAATAAGTTTGGCAGTATCGCCTTGGCCCTAGCTTAGAAAAGACGACTTCAGTAATGGGCAGCTGTGGAGCAATCAATCTACAACAGAAAAAAGAGTCATAAAACTTGTAGGAACGTAGTGTGGAGAACTCTGACTACAGGAACTCGAAAAATTGTTTCAGCTTACTCATCTTCTCGCACTTGAAGAGAACTCAGTAAATACCTTAACCACTAACGATTCAACACCGTATGACAGCAGTTTTAGTCCATATTTCGTAGTATTGTGCAGTATGTGCATGAGGCAATGTCTTGCACTAAAATATGGTTTTTAAACATTTTTTTCAACTCTGCAAAACAGATTGCTTTTTCCCCTTAACTGAAGGAGCATTTGCCCACACTATACGCACGTAGTTCCGATCCTGAAAGACCACTCTTAATGATGCTTTCTTTAAGCTTCTTGGCTATAAAAGTTGGTATTTCGTCATCATCTTTGTAAAAGTCTTTAACAACTGAAATCGTTCCAATTTCTTGGTTGAAGTATCGGATAGCACCTGGAAAAAATTTCATATTTTCTTTATTTGAAGCATCACATGCAATCGCGAATGGAGCTGTACCAACTTTTTTCAGAATTTGCTGCAGAAAATGTGGGGACAGTACATCTCTACAATTTTGGATGATTGTTTCGAATCTCGAAACAAAAAGAGAGACAAGCGAGCATTTCCACGTTCTTGTGAAAGATAAGTACGGCGATGTTTCACTCCATGATATGTTAAGGTTAACTGTGTTGCTGTCATTTCCTCTTCCCGCTGGCACGAAAGACCTTTGAACAGTGGAGTTTCTTAGCACATCCCGCTTTTTATGAATATGAGTCTTGATACTGGAATGATGTTCTAACGTTTTCACTGAGTCGTATTTCGCTGTAAAACTTACAGAGCACGTTTTACAATATCCGATATGTTCATATTGTTTGGAAAGTCATACCGAAAAGTCTGTTTCTTGTAGACATTTGTCATTGAAATGATACGGCGCTGTTTTTGAGCCTGCTGCATTTGAGTAGATTACCTATAATACGATGTTACATACGTACACGCGTCACTTAGTCACGACAATGCCGTTCTTAAACACTCCAGTTTTAAACTTAAACGCATACTGTGTGCAGTTCACCTAATACATCAATCAGCCGCTCGCAACTGCGGGTACACTTGGTGCGTTCATTTGTTCGACAGCGGTATTCCTTTTAAAATTAGTAGGTCTTTATTGCAAGCACCAGTAATAGAACGGAAATGCGACATTGTCACAGCTTGTTTTTCAAAACTAGACATGGTTGTCTCACTGGGTATTCCGCGATCGTTCATTAAATAAAATATGGCGTTTCAGTCTTCGATCGCTATTCTTTATTTTCAATTACCGGTTTCGGGCTAGCTGCCCATCTTCAGATCTGTTAGACAATGTTAAAAATGTAATTAATAAGAGGGATACAGTTAGTGATAAAAATATCTTAGTTTTTTTTATCACTAACTGTATCCCTCTTATTAATTACATTTTTAAAATTGTCTAACAGATCTGAAGATGGGCAGCTAGCCCGAAACCGGTAATTGAAAATAAAGAATAGCGATCGAAGACTGAAACGCCATATTTTACAGCTTGTTTTGTTTGATGTTTTCTTTATCGCTGAATACTATAACTGTGTAGAGGAACAAATAGGCATGAACTGATTTTGTAACTCTGCTTTATTGACCACGTGAAGTGAATGCAGCTATCATAGGCAAATAAAGCTATTATTGGCCTGTCTTTTCTAGTTCGTTCTTATTGGCGCGCTCTTAAAATGACTTGACGACAATGGACGACAATGATAACTGCGGTGTAATAAAAATACAAGGCCTTTTCGACCTCTTTGACACAGCTTCCCGAACAAATGAATGCGCCAACTTATATTAAAAAAAACAGTGGAATTCATTCCGAAAAATCCACAATACCCCCAGCTTGACACAATCTGATACAAAGTATTTAAGCCAAAGAATGATCAAATTAAAAAGTTTAACTGCCTCTATTTTCATCGTTTGGCTTCTGTAAAAATAAATAAATAAATAAATAAAAAATAAAAAAATAAAAAAATGAAATCAGTAAATTCGAATTTAGCCTAGTTTAAGAGGGCCCGAAAATCGGACTTCCGGTTGGGACGTTCTATCGGACACGACAGTTTTTGTTTAAAAAACGGACTGTGCGGTCTAAGACTGGAGAGTTGGCAACTCTGTTGTCTTCGGTCATTTTCAGCACTTACCTTCACATTGTCGCTGCGTTTGACCGTATTGTAGTGTTGTTTCACATTAAAGGGCTTTTCAGCACTAATTTTAACTACACGTGATTTACAAAATAATATTTCCCTATCAGTGCAGAAGAACTTTTCTCGAAGATCGTAAATAAAACCTAGGACATGTATGCTGTTGGAGTATTTTAGTTTCGGCTTGTTGAACCAGTTTGTATTCAAATTAAATAGTGTGACCGCGTGTGCGGTGTTTATTACATCGGAAACCCCCCTTTGTTTGCTTAGAGAGTGGTTAAGTCGACCTCCAGCAACCATGTCCTACACCAGCGAACCGACTAGTGGGTTACGCTTATTATCTACTATAGTCCTGATAAATGAAACTTTGTAGTAACGATTGTGTTTATTTGTGATAATATCACTCGGAGAACTGTCATGTGTGCAACATTTTCATGATTAAAGATATGACAAATATGCGCATTATTGGCAAAAGTTGGCCGAAATACAA
Source organism: Schistocerca piceifrons (assembly GCF_021461385.2). Lineage (NCBI taxonomy): Eukaryota > Metazoa > Arthropoda > Insecta > Orthoptera > Acrididae > Schistocerca > Schistocerca piceifrons. Next base: position 906,460,345 of record NC_060138.1, read on the forward strand.
CCTGTTACGAAAAAATGTGCAAAAATGACTTAAAATGCACAATACAAATACATTTTTCTACACTACAGTACCTGGCTTTGTGTATAAATTGCCGTAAAATTCACACTTCCAGTTCGGGAAAACATATGGCTTGTCATTAAAGTACGTACGGGGTCTAGTCATTCGGCGAAACTTCAAGTGCAAACAGATGGCTACAGGGATTATATTGATGACGTACATTGCGTTTATTCGCAGATCAAAGTGACGCCGTCGAATCTTATCAAAACAGTTTCACAAGTACGAGGTGACTATCGAAATAGATCGGGGTCCGCTGATAGCACGTTTCTGTTACATGCCGTGACGGGCACACTGTTCGGCGACCAGCGGATGTCGCACTGGACCACGAATGCGACAAAAGCGGGCAACTACCCGGAAAGTAGAGAAAAAGGAAAATTACACATTTTCAACCCCCGAAATGTCACGTGGTGTTCAATTAATGAACTGGTTGTATGAATTAGTGGGTTTAATATATTGATTCAAATGTTCCCTAGTTCACTGACTGCTATCCTCACAGTTCTAGCAACATTTCTTATATAGTTTGTGTTCAGCGGAGATAATTTTCCATCATCAATTATATCGTCACTGGCAGTACAGTAAGTCTTGACACTAAAGTAATGTTAGGTGATCTACTAAATAGCTTTGCATTTTATTGAAAATCAGCTTATGTTATTGTTTTTCAAATTCCAAACAAATTGGTACGTTTTCTTCCCCAAACCCCAGCCATTTACTTGATGTATTCTCGTGTTTGTGTTTTCCTGTTATGGAGTGGATTTGCGGTGCTTAAGTTATTGGACTCATATTCGACATTAATGAGATTGACACCACTATCTGGGCTTTTCGTTTTAGATCATCCGCTATTCCCAAAAAAGCACTTGAAAGGAATGCTAGATAATTCGCTGAAGAAAGGCACGTCAGTTTGCCTCATCCATCCAACGGCCAGACTCAGTCTCGAAGGCGTGAGACAATCTTTAATCTTTCGTACTTTCATTCCCGATTCAAACATTATTTATCTTATCAGTGTTCAAGCGTTTCTGCGGCCTCTTCTCACTCTTTTGCTGAGACTACAGCAACAAATTATCTTCTTTAAAAGTTACTGCTTTTCTGTGCTGATACACTTTTTTGCAGAAAGCCTAGCAACGAAATAGTTTTCCTCAAATTTAATGGCTTTCCCCTCTTGTACGATGGTTTGCGTCTGTGTGTGTGTATATATATTCTCTCCAGCATCTCATGTACTGTTTGCCACAGGTAAGAACAAAGGAAAAATTCTTTTCAAAATTTCAAAATTATGTTAACACAGTAAGTTTGAATTTTTTTTTGTTAATTTTTTTACATTTATTACTTTTACATTGTTTTTTTGTATCGAAAAAGAAGTATTTAAAGAGAAAAGGTAATATTTATCGTCCCACTTTCAAAATAATGTACTGTACCATGCGTGTAATGCTAAGCACGAGCCAGAGCAAAACGTACATTTATCTGAAAACATTACACATTTTTGTGCTGAATGAAATAAATTAAAGCGAATAAAGATTTCAAATCAAAAACAAATGCAAGTAATTAGTTGGTATGATAAGCAGCAAATCATTCAACACACGGTCTGACATTAAATTTCTTGCAATGGTTAAGTGCTGATGTCTTACAGTTTACTCCAATACATCGTCGTCTTTTTTCAGTTCGTGTATCTCAACATTCAGATACCACATTCCATCAAATCGGAGCTCACATACTGCATACAGTACTGGAGTGCAGGGTTCGTTCAGGCCATTTCCGTGGTGTCTCATATACCTCCAAGAACAGCTGAAAAAATTATGTGCGAAAATTTACCTGAGAGACCATATTTCCATTTTTGCGGTAGAGTATCAAGGCGTTGCGTGCAGTGACATCCAACAGCCAACTGCAAAGAGCCCAGTACAGCTAACAATATTTATCGTGTACCGACTCACGTTTCGATCCCATCGTCCAGTTCCACACATATGACTGTTGTATGCAGTAAGGAAGGAGTGTGGAGGAAATTCGATGTGTTTCTTTGATCGTTGAGAATATGTTTTCACGTTAGTTACTAGGTTCACACCAGTTGTATTTGATACTGCAGAAACAACTGAGCTGCCATGCCATTTACACAGAAACAGGCAGTTTTTGTTTTGTATTTATAGTACCTCTTTCATATTTCTCCAATTTCCTTGCTTTTTGCATTGGGTTAGTTTTGGGGGATACGATTTTCTCTAACAGTCTCAGTGACTCCAAAACCTTGTTCTCCAAGAGAACTAACAAACTAAAACTTATAAATACACTGGTGTCCAAAATTATAACAACAGACGGAAATTTTGCAAAGTGGTCTTTATTTTACCAGAACACAATACAAACAGGTGATAGGAAAGCAGAAACAATGCAAAGTATTCAGAACTTAAACATTTGCAAAACGCATAGCAGTCGACAAAAATGTTCCTCGTTCTCTCGAACTTAACGGATTTGCACACACATTCCATCTGGTTAATGTGCTGAGTATGGGGTGTGTCCCCATCTGGCAGTAATACAGGCCTGACAACGATGGGGCATGCTGTGAGTGATGTCATCAGTCTCATATTGAGGCAGTAATGCCCATTCTTCTTGCAGTCTTGTAGAGTGGTAGGTGGATGCTGACGTGAAGAAAGCCATCTACTTAGTCCTTCCCAGACATGCTCTAAGGGGTTCAAATTGGAAGAGCGAGCAGGCCACACGCCATGCATGCAGTATCTTCCGTTTCCAAGAGAACATCGACCACCCTTTCTCTGTAAGGGCGAGCATTATCGTCCATTAATACGGAGTCTGGGCCCACAGCACCTCGCAACAACCAAAAATGAGGTTCCAAGATTCTCCACGATACTTGACAGGAGTTAAACCCTGCCGATTCACCCCTACAATTCCATGAATAGTGATTCGAGTGGTAAACGTAATCCTTGCCCACACCATTAGGGATCCTCCTCTATATCGGCTCTTTTCCCAGTGGTTGGGTCCGGAAATCGTGCTCCACGTTGGCTCCCGATGCGAATCCATCGAGAGTCACTCTCCAGACTAAATCGGGACTCATCTGTGAAAACAACATTGGCCCTCTGTTCGACCGCCTAGGTGGCAAGTTAATGACTCCATCCTAGACGTTGTCTCTGGGAAGATACTCCAGACGTAGACATACAGCAAGTCTCCAACATTAAAGGCCACTCTGCTGAAGCCTTCTACACAACGTTTGCCTAAATACAATATGACCAGTGGATGCTGCGTGCTCACATTCCATTTTCCGTGCAGTACTAAAGCCCTACTGACGTGCCCTTACAGCCAAAAATGACGGTCCTCTCTTCTGAAGTCACTCATGGTCAGCCCTGCCCTGGTCTTCGGGATACAGTTTCCATCTCTACAAAATGTCGCCACATCCGAAAAACAATAGAACGAGTCACATTAAGCCATCGGGACAAATTAGTTTGCGACTGTCTTGCTTCCGTTCTTTCTACGGCCCTCCACCGCAAAGAGTCTGGTAGGCATCTTCTCTGCGCCATACTGCACAGTCTGTCAGTGTGTACACATCTGTTGTGTATGTGGGACTACTTGGTAATCACCATCTCGTTTCATAGGTGCCCTGACGTCATCGTTGGCACGGTGATCCGTCGACTGGAATGCAATCTTCCGTGCAGAACAAGATCGCACGGACATCTGGTTGACAGTTTGTTTGATTATATCATGAATTAGACACACGGTGGAAAAATAACTGTTTGTTGCTTTAATTTTGGACGCCACTGTATGTTGTCAGAATAGAAGGAAAAATTATTCTCATGACGTCTTTAGTTTTTAGCATTAGTTTCACGTAACGCTGAAAATGTAGCACATGCCCCTGCATACAAACTGTCAACCAGATGTCCGTGCGATCTTGTTCTGCACGGAAGATTGCATTCCAGTCGACGGATCACCGTGCTAACGATGACGTCAGGGCACCTATGAAACGAGATGGTGATTACCAGGTAGTCCCACATACACAACAGATGTGTACACACTCACAGACTGTGCAGTATGGCGCAGAGAAGATGCCTACCAGACTCTGCGGTGGAGGGCCGTAGAAAGAACGGAAGCAAGAAAGTCGCAAACTAATTTGTCCCGATGGCTTAATGTGACTCGTTCTATTGTTTTTCGGATGTGGCGACATTTTATAGAGATGGAAACTGTATCCCGAAGACCAGGGCAGGGCTGACCATGGGTGACTTCAGAAGAGAGGACCGTCATTTTTGGCTGCATCAATTTCAATAAATGACATTGGAATGTTGGTTTATTAAGGAAATTTACAGTTCTTGAACTGAAAAATTAATTTTTTCAGTTGTTATACCTACTCTAAACGGTGCGATGAGATTCTGACTGTAGAAAAAATGTTTAAGTTTAGTTGCCAGTTGTTTCCAGCAGTGACACGTCCCTGAAAACTACTAACACAAAATGATGTTCAATAATCCTTAAATATGCATAACAAGATTATAGAAGTTCAATATACTCCAAAAATCAATAAAATCCCAGTCCTGTATCGTGTACCATTAATATAAAATTGAGCCTGGCGGATTTATTCTCGTACCAAATACGTTCAAGTTTCTAGACTGCTAGTGGAAGTGGAATGGTGTATTTTTGTGTGACAATCAACGCAACAGTCATTGGGTATGAAGATATTATGATGGTCCCCCATATGGATACTGGTGATACTTTTACATAAATGGACAACTGCGGTACAGCTTTCTCTCCTGATCGTGATTCAGGCACCAGCTTCCTCTTGTGGTTACAGGTGTAATTAACCACAGCTTCTCTGTGACTATGCTCAAGACTCTAATAGAACTTAAGGTTAGGTAGGGAGATTACGAAGCTGCAAAAAGGAAAGTATTTGACAGACTCAAATGAGCAAATGTATTACAAATGTAATAAACTGACTTAATCAATTAATGTGACGGCAATGAGTCGAGTTGCAAATCTTACTTGAACTGTAGAACTTCTACATGTTATTGGACCGGTAGCTACTAAATCGCTAAACAGGAGATAAGACGCATAATGCTTATTCAAATACACGAGACAATGTAGGCGATCGCGAGAGATCTGTTAAGTCGTCATCCGACGACAGCAGAAAATTTACTTTTACCTGAGCAGCAGCGACGTGAATGGCTTGGTTGTTCGGTTGCGGTATTACTTTCGACCTACCGCTTTAACATATATTATTCCAGTTGTCGCAATCAACGAGCAGCAAGTTGCATAAAGGTTTGCACATCGAAAACCAGCAGAGTTCCCCGAACTTGGCGACTTCAGGGCCCAAGAACACTACTTACAACATGGCACCCAAAGTGTTGGTCCATATGGCACTAAGGCTCGCTGCACCTGTCGCACAACGCGTGTTGACTACTCCAAGGCATTTCTCAAAAGAGGCAAGTGAGAGTCACTGCTCGTCTTTGGTGCTATTTTAAATCACTGCTACCGAAGAACGCAGATGAGAGATCAAAGTGACTCTGTTTGTGATGGCCATCCGAAAAGTATATTTTACAGCACATCTTGAAGCACTTCTCTGGAACAATTCCAGGCATTGCCATCTTGCAACGCCCAACTTCCTCTCATAGGTGTACCCTCGCACGTCAAAACTTTCAAGTTGATGTATCGATTTGATTTCAGTGTTAAGCGCTATCTTAGCCACATCTAGTAAGTTTGTACTGCAGCTGTGTATCGGTTTGCAATAATTATTGCAAAATATTCCTATATATCTGCATTACCTGTTAATCATCTCTTGGACAGCCTTTCTTCCTATATAAAATTTACTTAATTAGTTGGTGACATGTCTCGTGAGCTTTTTTCAAAATATATGTAACGTGTCAGTTCCCATGATATGCATACGAGATTAGTTTCAGTGGATACCAACATGTTGGTCATTTACAAGTTTCTAAACTGAACATTAATGAATATATTATTTTTCAGTTCCACTCAGGCAACTACAATAAAAACTAGGTTTTTTGCAGACAACCATAATTTCAGTAAGAACTCCTCTACAAAATAGAAGATTTTATGTTACTGGACAAATGATCAAATATTTTTGATGAGGCAATCTGAATTCCTGTCTGAGGCACTGACAGCTGAGAGTTTATTCGCCGGTTTCCAAGCCGAGCAATTATACGAAGAGCTCAAGTAGCTCGAATTAACTGTTTGAGTGGCTCATTTATCTGTTTCTTCCGGTGCAAGTTTTGATCAGAGTGTACACTTAAAAATTTCGAGCATTCTACTCAGTTTACTGAGTACTGCGTCGATTATTAGTGTCACTCCGTTTGTTGTATTCAACAGAATATAGCGTGCTTTCTCAAAACTGAAGAACAATTCACTTTTAGAAAACCACTTAAAAGTTCTAAGAAAAAAATCTTAACAATTTCTTCTGTTGTTTTCTCTTTTACGGGATTTACTGTATCGTAGTATCGTCAGCGAAAATTACCACTACTGCTAGATGAGTGTTTACCCAACCATAATCCTGTCTCATATTTCAGGAAATGTCTGACGTACACCAGCGATCGGTGGTACTAATTCACTAACAGAGAATAAAAGGAACAAGATATTCTTATTAAACTGAGTGGACCCGAAATACTACGACAAACTTTCGGTAATTGTTCAGAGATATTTTCTGCTTAAGTTGGTACAAGAGACCCGTCGTCTGCAACGGCTCATACCGGTCTAAATGAATTTAGTTTGATTTATCACCTCCAATTTATCTTTGTTATATTGCACCGAAAATATCTGCACGTAGTGTAAATATCGACGGTATTCGCTGTGTGTCTTATTTGGAAACAAACTTGTCCCACTCAGTCACACCATCGGCTGTTCACAACAGTAATGTCCTCTTTACCCTTTCCCTTCAAGCTTGAATACAGTCTCAAGTTTGTTTTTTTCCTGCGCTATTACCTGTACTTTAACAAAAAAAAAGTGTGTGTGAAATCTTATGGGACTTAACTGCTAAGGTCATCAGTCCCTAAGCTTACACAATACATAACCTAAATTATCCTAAGGACAAACACACACACCCATGCCCGAGTGAGGACTCGAACCTCCGCTAGGATCAGCCGCACAGTCCAGGACTGCAGCGCCCAAGACCGCTCGGGTAATCCCGCGCGGCGTACTTTAACAGTAATACACGTATTACTGATGGGAAGTAAAGTTACTGAATGAGAGTGTCGTATCTCGAGTCAGCTACGTTCGCAATCCAATTAAAGAGATCTCAAATCGAGATGGAACGGTGGTGTGTGGCGTACGCTGTTTGTTTGACAGCGGGAAAGAGTTATTGTCCCGAATCCAGGCTTTCAGAATATGTACTACTTTTCACGCTATGACAGCCACCTATAGTTCTTTTTTCCATTTCTTTGTGCAGTCCAATAACAATGCTCGATGAAAAATGATTAATTCCCGTTGCAATCAACTCTTTTTTTTTTATACTCGCGCTTCGTTGAGGGACGAAGGATACGGCAAGCATCAAACATAAAAACGACCTTGATAGTCGCACGGTGAGAACAATAAATCTTCCGTCCGGTGTTATTCAGCTTCCGCGCCAGCTGACGTTGGGAAGTTATTGCAGACGTCAGTTATCTCGCAGTCGATAGCAGCGGCACGGCTATCTGAAATCGATTCCGGCGCGAGAGTGACTCTTTGTCCGACGAGGGGCAGCACTCAGAGGCGTTTGTTACTGGCGGCAGAGCCGTGGGGGCGGATGCGGTGGTGGGCGCATCGGGGGCTTCAGCCAACCCTTCACGCTTTGTTCTCCTCAACGTACCACGACGCCTCCTGCAGACCGCATGGGAGCTTCCTAGTCCCAGGAAGTAATTTAAGATCTAGGATCCCTTTTTAATATATTTACAAGGGGCTGCTCAAAAGGTATCGAACTGCACTACTGGCCATTAAAATTGCTACACCACGAAATGACGTGCTACAGACGCGAAATTTAACTGACAGGAAGAAGACGCTGTGATATGCAAACTATTTGCTTTTCAGAGCATTCACACAAGGTTGGCGCCGGTGGCGACACCTACAACGTGCTGACATGAGGAAAGTTTCCATCCGACTTCTCGTACACAAACAGCAGTTGACCGGCGTTGCCTGGTGAAACGTTGTTGTGATGCCTCGTGTAAGGAGGAGAAATGCGTACCATCACGTTTCCGACTTTGATAAAGATCGGATTGTAGCCTATCGCGATTGCGGTTTATCGTATCGCGACATTGCTGCTCGCGTTGGTCGAGATCCAATGACTGTTAGCAGAATATGGACTCGGTGGGTTCAGGAGGGTAATACGGAACGCCGTGCTGGATCCCAACGGCCTCGTATAATTAGCAGTCGACATGACAGGCATCTTATCCGCATGGCTGTAACGGATCGTGCAGCCACGTCTCGATCCCTGAGTCAATAGATGGGGACGTTTTCAAGACAACAACCTTCTGCAAGAACAGTTTAACGACGTTTGCAGAAGCATGGACTATCAGCTCGGAGACCATGGCTGCGGTTACCCCTGACGCTGCATCACAGACAGGAGCGCCTGCGATAGTGTACTCAACGACGAACCTGGGTGCACGAATGGGAAAACGTCATTTTTTCGGATGAATCCAGGTTCTGTTTACAGCATCATGATGGTCGGATCCGTGTTTGGCGACATCACTGTCAACGCACATTGGAAGCGTTTATTCGGCGTGATGGTATGGGGTGCCATTGGTTACATGTCTCGGTCACCTCTTGTTCGCATTGACGGCACTTTGAACAGTGGACGTTGCATTTCAGGTCTGTTACGTCCCGTGACTCTACCCTTCATTCGATCCCCGCGAAACCCTACATTTCAGCAGGATAATGCACGCCCCCATGTTGCAGGCCCTGTACGGGTCTTTCTGGATACAGAAAATGTTCGACAGCTGCCCTGGCCAGGACATTCTCCAGATCTCTCAACAACTGAAAACGTCTGGTCAATGGTGGCCGAACAACTGGCTCATCACAATACGCCAGTCACTACTCATGATGAACTGTGGTATCGTGTTGAAGGTGAATGGGCAGCTGTACCTGTACACGCCATCCAAGCTCTGTCTGACTCAATGCCCAGGCGTATCAAGGCCGTTACTACGGGATCTGTACACCCAAACTGCGTGAAAATGTATTCACATGTCAGGTCCTGTATAATATATTTGTCCAATGAACACCCGTTTATCATCGGCATTTCTTCTTGGTGTAGAAGTTTTAATGGCCAGTAGTGTATGTTTCATTACATCAGTTTTTATTTAAATACGCTTGCTTGTCTCCAGTGACTTTCAAATTAGTCTTCTTCAGCTTCTACACACGCCTCCCCAACACCGCTGTCACTGCTGGAAGCATAGATGGAAAATCTCTTTTGGTATGGTGCGCAGTTGTTCTATCGAATTCTACATAATGTCTTCCCAGTTCTGAAATCTGCATCGTTTCAGAGTTTCTTCAGTTCAGGGAAAAGCCAGAAGTCACTCGGTGCTAGAGTAGGCATAAAACTGAATTATTGAGAACGATGACTAGCTGCGTTATCGGGTTGAAGGTGTCAACTGCCCGCTGCCCATAAATCCGGCAGTTTGCGCTCCGTTTACGTCTCACTGCTTCATGAAGGCGACGTAGAATCTTTTGGTAGTAGTCCTTATTGTCAAAGTACCTTCTGAGGCCACTTGTGATGGAGCGCGCCCTTGCAGTAAGGAAAGCATGACTTTCATGTTCCTGCGGATGTGCCTTGCAGATTTGGGTCTTGGCTATGACGGATGCTTCCATTGCGAGGACTGGAACTTCGTTTCTGGCTAGTAGCCATAAACCAGGACTCACCCCAGGTGAGCACTGTGTTAAGAAATTTGGGATTAGTGTTCAAAGTATCCAGTATGTCCAGTGCGATCTCTGAACGACATTGCTTCTCCTCTGTTAGCAACTTCTGCACAATTTTTTCTGGGATCCTCCAGACGTCTAAATGTTCCGTTAAAATGGAATGAATGTATCCAATATTAATTTTAACCTCGGGTCCGAGTTCGCTGATTGCAATGTGTCTGTCTTGCATCGCCAGGGTCCTTACATTATAAATAACAATCTCATTTGCACGTGTTGAGGGCCTGCCTGAATGCACTTCACTCTTCACTCACGAGCGGCCGACTCGGAAGTGGTTGTGCCGCTCCTTTATCAGTGGTTGTCCGTTCCTATGTCCGTATGGTGCCCATTGTTTCGTCCAATCTTGCGTACCTTTCGACTTAAGACTCGCCAAGCTTAAAACAAAATTTGATGCCAAAGAGTTGTTCCACTTTTCCTGTCATTTTGATCACGACACAATATATACACTGCACCAGTTAAAACAGGCGAAACATCCAGAAGGCATTGTCGGATGTCAACGTAACTTCGTACACGTACACACCACCGGCGGGTACATATATGATTAAGAGTTGCAATTCTCTGTAACGTATAGAAAGGCCATCAGAGTGCACTAGTGATGGTCGTGTGCAGAGTTATCAGGTCTGGTTCGGTATAGAAAGGCTGTGAACAGCGGCAGATGTTAAGTCATCACTCTAAAGTACATTGAGATGCCGCGTAGTTGTGTGGGACGGCGTTGTCAGCGCCTGACATTGTTTGAAGAGTGTCTCATTGTGGGTCTCCATTTGAGCAACTGATTGACTCGTGCAATATCCAGATTTTTCTGGCGTTTGCTTGTGGCAGTGACCCAGTATTGGACTGCATGGGTACGTGAAGGCTGGGACATTAGAGGTCCAGGTTCCAGTCGACCACGCCTGACCACCACGAAGAAGGATCTCCGTATTGACCACCAAGCATATCATAACTCATCTGCGCCAGTAATCAGAGGACAAGTTATGAACAATCTTCAACACTGTATCACTCCGCACTATTGGTCGGAGACTAGCAGCACCCCGACCAGGGAATTACAGTCCTATGCCTAGGCTGCTGGTAACATCACAACGCAAATGGTTGCGTTTGAAGTGGTGCGGTGGGTGGGAAGCACAAAATTCTTATGTATAGAACCGCACTGTGTTCAGCGATGAATCGCGATTCTGTGCTAACTCAGATGACCATCGTTGGCAATAATGGCCGCGACCTGTGGAGACGTCCCATTCTGTTGTCATTTCTGGCGTCTTGATGTGAGGAGCTATCGCGTATGATTTGAGGTCACTACTGGTAGTGATACACAGGGCTCTGACGGCAACCTCTCCAAGTGCGTCAACATTTCTCAAGATTCAGCACTCGCTAAGTGAAGTGCTACTAGTCAAATACGGGAAATTTGAAGTAATCACTAACGGCAATTCTAGTTTCCAGTATAAGAAACGGATAGCCGCAGACAAAGAAAGGTTGCTCCAATAAAATTCGTCTGTGAGTTCGATACGTCGACATGGAATCGAAGAACACTTTTCTCTGATTGACAGTTTTGTACGTAAATGAAACATCTACCAAGTAATTGTAACTAGAAACATTAAACCTAAGAGGAGCCCAAAATCATGGAACGAAGACTTATTGGGTGGGTATGTTAGGCTGGAAATCCTTGGAAGTTTGACTAACAGTGGAACGCCTAAGTCAGACAGTTGCAATAAAAATCGGGTACAGTACTGTCGGAAGCCAGCAACAAGCATTATGCTAGAAACAGTGATGTAACTTCCAGAAAACCATCTGAAGATGAACCTGAAAAGACTCGAAAACCGATTCGTGGAATAATAAATAACTATTAAAGAAAGTGACTGGTTGCAGCTTTATGTATTTACATTCAATTAACAGTCACGGGTACTAAAATAACCGTAATGGACAAGGTTAATTTAATGATGTAAAGTATCTCCGTTACCATCAGCACGGTTAACGGAACGGCTAGTTGTTGTACTGAAGAACATGTAAAATTTTGGTGCCAACAAAACCCGGTATGAGGTGTAAAATTAGTTTTGCGTTATTTCTGTTTCATATAAATAAACTACGAAAATTTTACTGATTCATAAACTTTTCTTTTAAATGACGTGTTCTGCTGCGGCAGGGGAAAGAAGAGAACCAGTGGAAAAATGCTCCTATAGGAGTACAAGAAAGGCGACTATGCTCCTTCTTAAAAGATTCGTACTGAGAAGTGGGGTAGCAGCTGTCTCATTCTATGTTCTTCAGCATCTTTAAAAAATTTTTTCGCAAAATTTTAGCATGCAAACATATTTGCACTTTTATTGCTGAGGAAGAAGGAGACAATGGATCCGCCAGGGTAGCTGAGAGCGCTAATGCGCTGCTTCCTGGAGTCAGGTAGGTGCGCCGGCCCCGGATCGACTCCGCCCGGCGGATTACCGACGAGGGCCGGTCTGCCAGCCAGCCTGGATGTGATTTTTAGGCTGTTTTCCACATCCCACGAGGTGAATACCAGGCTGGTCCTCGTTCCACCTCAGTTACACGACTCGCAGACATTTGAAAACATTCACACTATTTCATGGCTTACACTAGATGTAGACAGATGGGGTACACTACTTACGTCCCAGAGGGTTTGGAGTGGCGGCAGGAAGGGCATCCAGCCACCCTCCGCAACTGACACTGCCAAATCCGTAATAACACGGCCGACCCCGCGTTGGCGCGGGCAACGCCCAAAGAAAGAAAATAAGAATGGGAGAAGGAGACAGCGGGAGTGGGAAACAGAGTGGTTGTTTGATAGAAAGAGCGAAGGAGCCAATTGCAGTGTGAGAGAAAGAGAGGGGCACAGTGGCAGTGGAACAGAGTTGACAGCCACAGAACAGTGCTAGGAAAAGAGTGAGGGTGGCAGAGACAGTGGGAGAGGAATAAGAGGAGGAGAAAGCCAAAGTGGGTGAAAACCAGTGATGGTGAAAGACTTTAAGAAACAGCAACAGCAGCAGCAGTGGGAAGGAATGAATGAGATACTAGCTGTGAGAAAGAGTAAGAGGGAGACAGTATTGGTTGAACAGAACCGAAAGAGACTGATATTGCAAGACAGAGGTCAGTGATAGAGAGACACAAAGAGATAATGACAATGAGCTATACTGCATGAGTGAGTGAGAATGGGCAAGTGGGAAAATGGATGGATGTGAGCGACTTCCAGCGCTGAAGTCACTAATGAGTATGAGCTAGTTACTGTTAGGGGATCTTGTAGGAGTGAGGAATAGGTTGCATGTTGAAAAAGCACGAATATGATCGCATGCCAAAATTTATTGGAAAATTTTTAAAGGTGCTGAAAAAGGTAGAATGGGGCAGCTGGTACCCCACATTTCTGTCTGAATATTTTAAACAGCCGCATATTCGTCTTTTTTTGTGCTCCGATAGGGGCATTTTTCCTCTTGTTACATTACTACTCTCAAACGATGTGCCGGAGGCTGTGTATCCCTTGTACCGAAATCCTTAGAATAACAACGGAAAATTTGTCGGTGGGGATGAGGTTCACTCTGTAGCTCGATGTCGACATTTTATTGTGATGCTTTGAGTTCATATGCCATCCGTTCTGCTAGTAGGTCTGCCTTCTCACAATTGTGAACTTGACTTTGTGTCTTCACTTGTATTCGAGTTTATCCGGTAACGTCGGTACTCTTGCTAACTTTGGAAATGCCCCATAGGTACGAGTGGTTACTACAACGCTTAAAGCTTCTATTCAGCAGCAGTTACGCTGATTGGCAGTCTAGCATTAGAAGGATGTCTTATTACATCGCCTTTGCGTATGCGAGTGCCTCCAAGATTGCTACAAGCTCTGCTGTCGTTATTGTACCTGCTGGTACAGGATTTCAGTCGTTGAATTCTCCTGTCCAGTCAAAGTTATGAAGACTTTGAAACAGACTACGGTCAGTCTTCCGAGACATGACAGGGACGATCGTTCGAAGGAAAATAGTCTAGTAAATGTGAGCACTAAAAGGAATATCTTAAGAGCTATGAACACATCTTCATCTTCGATACTCTGAAACAAATCTCTTCTTCTGCAAGCACTTCGCTTTCCATATTTTGAGAGATTGTGTTACAGACCAAAACATGAAACAAATGTCCAGTAAACATGGACAGTGAAGTGCGTATCTTAAGAGGTAATGGCGCTTGCTCGTCTTCGCTACTGCGAAACACATCTCTTCTACTAAACAAGTGCTCACAGCTCTTAAGTTATGCATTTAGAGCCAATGTTTACTCGACATTTTTTTCTCCATATTTCCTGCTCCCAAAATGTGGAAAGCAAATACTTGAAGTAGAGATTTTATTTTTCACAATATCGAAGATGGACTAGAGCTCATATCTCTTAAGGTATGCATTTTAGAGCCCATGTTTACTAGAGCTTCTAGTTTCGAATGATTGTGTCTATCACATCCCTAAATAATGACCAATCTTCCTGGGACACCCTACATAAGAAAGAATGATAGTTGGAAGCATGTAACTTGTAGTCAAAGGACCTGATGTGCTGCATTCGAGAAAATGTAACTATGAGTGGTTGGGTATGAGCGACTTACAGCGATGAACTAACTAATGAGTATGAACGACGCAACTGCTTACTAAATGTCTCCCAGTTCTATGATTTGACAACTGTCGTTGATAAAGCTACTAAAGGCTGAGTACCAGTTCGGATGGGACAAGAACAGAAAACCAGCATGGTATCTGTTCCCACTGGGCGGTGTTAGCAAATCCATGGCATGACATGTCTGCCAGAGACATAATATGGTCAAATTCTGAAACTACCTTACGGCGACTCCTTCATCTCATTTCTAGCGACCGACATTCTAAATTACTGGTCTATTTAACCACACTTTTCGTATTATTCCTTAGCAGTGATGTAATAAGTGAACTTGGTCATTTCACTTATGAATATTCTTGTACATATATCCAACATGGACAGTTTGTTGTTTGTTTTCATTTCATCAACACTGGTAGTTTATAAGTTTCTCACCTTCATCGTTGCTCACTACTCACAATTCCCACCTGTAAACAGCAGACCACCCGCAGAATTATTAGATTATTAATTTTCATCGAGTTTCTGAGTAACGCTGAGTTGTGTCCCACAAATAATGAGTACAAGGAATAACTCATAGGTGTTTCTGCAGTAAAAGTAAGTTCTTGGATGGTTTCACTGTAGAAAGGCCTTTTTCGTGGAGTGAGTGGAAAATGAAAAGCGAAAAACCAAACTGGTTTGTAACGAGCAACACCTGGGAAGCCTTATAGATAAGAATTTTAGTTCCGGTGATCAAGCAATGGCTTTTTCTGATCCCTGAGTGCTGTACCAAATGATTATCTTTCTGGTGCGTTCAAACGCAGCGAGGTTTTCGTGGAGTTGTGGATGAGTGAAGTATAGGTGGACGATGACAGCCAGTAATTGCATGAAGTCTACTCATCTCGAAAGTCACTAAACGTGCAGTTGAATTTAATCAGTTCTTCGGAGACTCGGTCTACCAGCAGCGGTGGCCTGCGTTAACATCACGGCGACAGTGGTACTTTGATCGACATTTTACTTACACTGTGATGATAGTGAACTACATCCTAAACTATACGTCCCTACCAAGCGAAAAACATTCTGATGACGAATACTTTTTTGATCAGTACGATCTGAATCAACTTCTTCTAGAATAAAGAGCTAACATGATTTCCTTTTTGCAAGGACGGCGGAAAGTATCTACAAGTTATACGGAAACAGTATCACATTCGGATTTCAGGAAAACAGCTCATCTTGTTAAGAGAAACTCAAACCTTGAAGTGGAGGCACTAGATTCCTGCTTAACTGACTGGAAGAATTACGAGCAGGAAACTGCCCATCTTCCCCGTAGTTATTACATAGTGGTCATGGATGCGTAACCAAATTACGATGAATACAAAAAAAGTGTTTAATCGTGACAATACTGGCAAAGTGTTGATGCCGTGACTGTAAATATTGTGTTGTATTCCTACGAGACACTGTAGCAAAGCAGTCCAAACAACAGCTAATATTTAGGGCCTATAACACTCATACTATGACTTCAGATGTGACGAGTTCGTCATACGTTCCTCCGTAAAGACATGTAACTGGAACCGAGTGAAAGTATATAAACAGAGCTAGTTTAATGGGAGGCTGTTCTGTTTCCACCCTTAGTAGAAGTGCTAACGCATGGAATAATGTCTTCTTTCTTTCTCATAGTCACTCAGCCGTACTCATTCTGGAACTTTCTTCTGACACGTTAACGGAGAGCGAGGTAACAGCTGCGTCCATAGTCCACGGTGGCTCAGTGAAGTTGGCTGTGATAAGAGGCTTTCAGTGGCTTATCCCTGGACTCGTGGACTCACATATTTACTCTCTCTGTCACACTGCCCTCGGGTCCAAGAGTGTGGGTCAGGTTAACCCGTGATGGCATATTCGTGAGTGGAACATTCCTAATATCTTGTCATAATAGTTCAACATATCGGTTACACTGAAGTAGGGATTCTATACGGACATATATGAATAAATAGAAATTTATGTCCATCTCAAAAAAAAATCCAGGGAAAAATCACTCAATGAAGAGGGCACACTAAGAAACACCAGTTTCTTGGAAATACGCCACCCTGTTATTGACAACCTTGTATAAAGGTACGCCGCAGTTTCGTAGCTGCATCTAGATGTTAGTGAACATACCCTGGTAAACAGTTCACACTATAGTCTTGAGAACAATTTCATGTGTTCCAACTTTTGCCCTTTCAGGCTATAGGACGCGTGTCTTCACTCGAAGTGGACGCACCATCTCCTGCAACGTTTTTAAGGTTTAACTGAATCGAAAAATGTACTTCTAGCTTCTTATCGGCACACCAATTTTTAGGGTTACGTATCTGAGTTGGTAAAAACGGAACCGGTATAGGATTGCTTTGTTGTCTCTCTGTCTATCTGCCTGTTCAACAGCTAAAAATTATTTTTCTCGGGAATGGATACACGTATCAAGTTAAAATCTATGCCAGATACTGAGTTCTACGGTACGTTGGCAGTGTAAAAAAGTTCAACTTCGAGGGCAATGAAATCAGACGACTGTTTGTTTGACATGCTTTGCTACTCGCAAACTCACTCACTGAAACATGCAAGATATTTCCCATTGACCTAGAATCATGAAATTTGGCAAGGAGCAAGGTTTCACAGTAAAAGCAAACGGAAAATATCAGAAAATGGTTAATTTGTAACGATACGATACAAAAATTACTTATTTTGCTATGGGTTGCGCGAATCCAAATTTTAAATTAAAATATTCTCGAAAGTCTAAGAATTCCTGGGTCCGATAGCTCGAGAGTGTCAATGCTAATAACAGACAAAAATCATGAAGATACACGATCCCCAGGATGGATGAACTGTCTACATACATAACTAAATTTATTCGGTGCCCTCAGAGCGTGTGTCCTACTCACACCTGGCCAATATTTCTTATGATATCAGTGGACATATGATTTTTTAAGTCCACCCAACTTTTACTTCCTTAGTCAGACTTGGCTTCGCTCCAGCACAATGTAAAATATTTATTTTCCTGTACTTTCAACGGACACGAGTAACATTAGTTACACATTGTTGTTGTTGTGGTCTTCAGTCCTGAGACTGGTTTGATGCAGCTCTCCATGCTACTCTATCCTGTGCAAGCTTTTTCATCTCCCAGTACCTACTGCAACCTACATCCTTCTGAATCTGCTTAGTGTATTCATCTCTTGGTCTCCCTCTACGATTTTTACCCTCCACGCTGCCCTCCAATACTAAATTGGTGATCCCTTGATGCCTCAGAACATGTCCTACCAACCGATCCCTTCTTCTGGTCAAGTTGTGCCACAAACTTCTCTTCTCCCCAATCCTATTCAATACTTCCTCATTAGTTATGTGATCTACCCATCTAATCTTCAGCATTCTTCTGTAGCACCACATTTCGAAAGCTTCTATTCTCTTCTTGTCCAAACTATTTATCGTCCATGTTTCACTTCCATACATGGCTACACTCCATACGAATACTTTCAGAAATGACTTCCTGACACTTAAATCTATACTGGATGTTAACAAATTTCTCTTCTTCAGAAACGCTTTCCTTGCCATTGCCAGCCTACATTTTATATCCTCTCTACTTCGACCATCATCAGTTATTTTGCTCCCCAAATAGCAAAACTCCTTTACTACTTTAAGTGCCTCATTTCCCAATCTAATTCCCTCAGCATCACCCGACTTAATTAGACTACATTCCATTATCCTTGTTTTGCTTTTGTTGATGTTCATCTTATATCCCCCTTTCAAGACACTGTCCATTCCATTCAACTGCTCTTCCAAGTCCTTTGCTGTCTCTGACAGAATTACAATGTCATCGGCGAACCTCAAAGTTTTTATTTCTTCTCCATGAATTTTAATACCTACTCCGAATTTTTCTTTTGTTTCCTTTACTGCTTGCTCAATATACAGATTGAACAACATCGGGGAGAGGCTACAACCCTGTCTTACTCCCTTCCCAACCACTGCTTCCCTTTCATGTCCCTCGACTCTTATAACTGCCATCTGGTTTCTGTACAAATTGTAAATAGCCTTTCGCTCCCTGTATTTTACCCCTGCCACCTTTAGAATTTGAAAGAGAGTATTCCAGTCAACATTGTCAAAAGCTTTCTCTAAGTCTACAAATGCTAGAAACGTAGGTTTGCCTTTCCTTAATCTTTCTTCTAAGATAAGTCGTAAGGTCAGTATTGCCTCACGTGTTCCAGTGTTTCTACGGAATCCAAACTGATCTTCCCCGAGGTTGGCTTCTACTAGTTTTTCCATTCGTCTGTAAAGAATTCGTGTTAGTATTTTGCAGCTGTGACTTATTAAGCTGATAGTTCGGTAATTTTCACATCTGTCAACACCTGCTTTCTTTGGGATTGGAATTATTATATTCTTCTTGAAGTCTGTGGGTATTTCGCCTGTTTCATACATCTTGCTCACCAGATGGTAGAGTTTTGTCAGGACTGGCTCTCCCACGGCCGTCAGTAGTTCCAATGGAATATTGTCTACTCCGGGGGCCTTGTTTCGATTCAGGTCTTTCAGTGCTCTGTCAAACTCTTCACGCAGTATCATATCTCCCATTTCATCTTCATCTACATCCTCTTCCATTTCCATAATATTGTCCTCAAGTACATCGCCCTTGTATAGACCCTCTATATACTCCTTCCACCTTTCTGCTTTCCCTTCTTTGCTTAGAACTGGGTTTCCATCTGAGGTCTTGATATTCATACAAGTCGTTCTCTTATCTCCAAAGGTCTCTTTAATTTTCCTGTAGGCGGTATCTATCTTACCCCTAGTGAGATAGGCCTCTACATCCTTACATTTGTCCTCTAGCCATCCCTGCTTAGCCATTTTGCACTTCCTGTCGATCTCATTTTTGAGACGTTTGTATTCCTTTTTGCCTGTTTCACTTACTGCATTTTTATATTTTCTCCTTTCATCAATTAAATTCAATATTTCTTCTGTTACCCAAGGATTTCTACTAGCCCTCGTCTTTTTACCTACTTGATCCTCTGCTGCCTTCACTACTTCATCCCTCAAAGCTACCCATTCTTCTTCTACTGTATTTATTTCCCCCATTCCTGTCAATTGCTCCCTTATGCTCTCCCTGAATCTCTGTACAACCTCTGGTTCTTTTAGTTTATCCAGGTCCCATCTCCTTAAATTCCCACCTTTTTGCAGTTTCTTCAGTTTTAATCTACAGGTCATAACCAATAGATTGTGGTCAGAGTCCACATCTGCCCCTGGAAATGTCTTACAATTTAAAACCTGGTTCCTAAATCTCTGTCTTACCATTATATAATCTATCTGATACCTTTTAGTATCGCCAGGGTTCTTCCATGTATACAACCTTCTTTCATGATTCTTAAACCAAGTGTTAGTTATGATTATGTTGTGCTCTGTGCAAAATTCGACCAGGCGGCTTCCTCTTTCATTTCTGTCCCCCAATCCATATTCACCTACTATGTTTCCTTCTCTCCCTTTTCCTACACTCGAATTCCAGTCACCCATGACTATTAAATTTTCGTCTCCCTTCACAATCTGAATAATTTCTTTTATTTCATCATACATTTCTTCAATTTCTTCGTCATCTGCAGAGCTAGTTGGCATATAAACTTGTACTACTGTAGTAGGCGTGGGCTTCGTATCTATCTTGGCCACAATAATGCGTTCACTATGCTGTTTGTAGTAGCTTACCCGCATTCCTATTTTCCTATTCATTATTAAACCTACTCCTGCATTACCCCTATTTGATTTTGTGTTTATAACCCTGTAGTCACCTGACCAGAAGTCTTGTTCCTCCTGCCACCGAACTTCACTAATTCCCACTATATCTAACTTCAACCTATCCATTTCCCTTTTTAAATTTTCTAACCTACCTGCCCGATTAAGGGATCTGACATTCCACGCTCCGATCCGTAGAATGCCAGTTTTCTTTCTCCTGATAACGACATCCTCTTGAGTAGTCCCCGCCCGGAGATCCGAATGGGGGACTATTTTACCTCCGGAATATTTTACCCAAGAGGACGCCATCATCATGTAATCATACAGTAAAGCTGCATGCCCTCGGGAAATATTACGGCTGTAGTTTCCCCTTGCTTTCAGCCGTTCGCAGTACCAGCACAGCAAGGCCGTTTTGGTTATTGTTACAAGGCCAGATCAGTCAATCATCCAGACTGTTGCCCTTGCAACTACTGAAAAGGCTGCTGCCCCTCTTCAGGAACCACAAGTTTGTCTGGCCTCTCAACAGATACCCCTCCGTTGTGGTTGCACCTACGGTACGGCTATCTGTATCGCTGAGGCACGCAAGCCTCCCCACCAACGGCAAGGTCCATGGTTCATGGGGGGTAGTTACACATGTAATGTGTAATATATTTATACTGTATATTCATTATATGCCAACGGCTTTGCCACAGTGGTTACACCGGTTCCCGTCAGATCACCGAAGTTAACACTGGAATGGGTGACCGTCGGGTTCTGCCGGGCGCCGTTGGAAAGCGGGGTGCACTCAGCCGTTGTGAGGCCGCTTGAGGAGCTACCTGACTGAGAAGTAGCTGCTCCGGTCACGAAAAGTGACAACGGCTGGGAGATGTCCGCGTCCACTGACGCCCATCGTCTGAGGACGACATGGCAGTCGTTCGGTAACGGTGGGCCTTCCGAGGCCTGTTCGGACAGAGAGATATCCATTATAAACTACCATACAAAAAAAGTGATGCATGCAGAAAAAGGAGAGAAAATGTAATGAAACTACATCCATTTTGAGGTAGTACCTGATATTATTTCAATGATTACAAAATCGAGTCAAATATACAGAGTGAGCTGAAAAGTATGTGGGACAAAAGTTGCATGGGACAAGGGTGGCGCCGCCCGCTGTGGCCGAGCGTTTCTGGGCGCTTCAGTCAGGAGCCGTGTTGCTGCTACGGTCGCATGTTCGAATCCTGCCTCGGGCATGGATGTGAGTGATGTCCTTAAGTTAGTTAGGTTTAAGTAGTTCTAAGGTTAGGGGACTGATGACCTCAGATGTTAACTCCCATAGTGCTTAGAGCCATTTGAACCATTTGACAAGGGGGCCATAATATGACGTTGATTTTTTGTTTCTAGGTGGGGTCGCTTCACAGATATGAAGATCAACTTTGGTTTTTGAAATCGGATGCTATAGTTGGGTACTTATTTTCTGATAGCGGCTATCGATACGAATCCAATGGAGTGTAACAGTAAGGTCTTTGAAAGTCAACGAAGGTAAAAACGTTGGTCTGAACGTCCATTTACAGAAGTTGTTCGAAGTGATGTACATTGGTATCAATGTAGTTGTGCAATCTTCTTATCATGGACTGAGTGGTATTCCTTATCACTTCTACACTTACCGAAGCATATGTTCTGACAAATCTCTGTCGTATATCGTTCAAATAGTAAATATTCGCCGAATACGGCGGATCTATCTAACGGGCTATTGACATGTAAACACCTTTCGACTGTTTCGCAATACAACACTAATAGTAACGGTAAGATTAGTATCGTCGAATCAAGCGAATGTGAATGATGTATTAATTCGAAGAACAAGTCGATATGCTTCTCATTTTCGGAGAATGCCAATGAAATTCAGTGAGAGCTAGAGACCTATACGCTGAAAGATATCCTCAACGTACTCACCCTACACGTCATACATTTATCTAGGTGTATGGTAAATTGGGAACAAATGGATCATTAAGGCGTCGGAAACATATACGGCAAAGAAAAGTTACTCATATTGAAACGGAAAGTGGTAGTCTTGCCACTGTGGTTCGAGATGCTTGTGTTAGTTCGCGTCAAATCGCAAGGGCATCTGGCATGAGCCAGAGCAGTGTTTTCGTGTTCTGTATCGCCTAAATATCATTCTTATCATATCAGTCCCCACCAGTAATTAACTAGTACGGATTGTATGCGTCGCATTGAATTCTTCCGATGTGCTCAACTTCAGATTCAGAGGGATAACACTTTTAATAATTTTATTTTATTTACTGATGAGGCTACATTCACGAACCATGGAAATGTTAATTTGCATAACATGCATTATTGGGCAACTGAAAATCCGTGGTGCCTGCAGCAAGTTGCACACCAAAAACCGTGGTCGGTGAATGTGTGGTGTTGGACTCTTGAGGACAGAATTATAGGCCCCAATTTCATCAAAGGAAATTTTAATGGCAGGAAGTACACAAACAAGAAAAATGAGGTCTGTTATTGGAAGAAATACCTTTAGGAACAAGGAACAGTATGTGGTATCAACACGAAGGGTGTCCGGCACATTTTTCGCTGATGGCTAGAAATGAGTTGCAGAGACAATTCCCAGATCGATGGATTGGACGCGGAGGGGATGTGTCATGGCCGGCTCGTTCGCCAGACTTGACGTCTCTGGATTTTTTCTTGTGGTGATTCGTAAAAGATATTGATTCTAAAGACGTTCCAACTACACCTGAAGATATGCGAGAAAGAATTGTCAGAGCATGTGCTTCGATAAGAGCCGATATGATAAGGAATACAACTCAGTCCATGATAAGCAGATTGCAGTACTGCATTGATACCAATGTACGTAACTTCGAACAACTTCTGTAAATGGACGGTCATACCACGTTTTTGACCTTCGTTAATCTTCAAAGATCTTACTGTTACACATAACTGGATTCATCTCGATAGCCGCTATCAGAAAATTAGTACAAAACTATAGCATCCCATTTAAAAAACCTAAGTTGATCTTAATATCTCTGACGCGAAGCAACCTAGCAACAAAAAGCCAACGTCATATTATGAACCCGTTGTCCGATGCAACATTTGTCCCACATACTCCTCAGCCACTATCACACTTCCAGAGTTATTCTAGGTGGCAATAGTTATTGACTCACACTATATAAGGAACTTGGAAGTGTGAGCGCACTTACAAGTATGATGTTGCAAGCCTCTGGCATTGACGGTATACGGGAGCGCCTCAACATGATGTAGACCAGTCATAGAGGCAAGTGCGGTGTGCGGACGAGCATTGTCCTGTTGAATAATGTGTCCTCGATAATGGCTCATGAGAAAGGGCACATGGAGACGCAGAAAGTCTGTGACATGCCGTTGAGGAGTCTGAGTTCCCCTCATTCACTATTATCTGTGACCTGAAGCCATAGCCGAAGGCTCCCCACATAATAACGCAAAGAGTGATATCGCTGGGCCTCTAGACAACACAGGAAGAATAGAAATTCTCCCCAGATTATCGCCGTACTCGCCGACAATGGTCATCTGGAGAAAGGCAGCACCGAGATTCGTGGCTCAGCACAACGCGATGCCATTCATCAGCTTAGCAGCAGCCTACTCATCGGACGGCTGCTGGTAGCCTTCGATCAATGGTGCGGTATGACATAGAATGTGGCTGTGACTCCATTATATGTGCTCGGATGGCCGGCGCAGAAGTCAAGAGACTCTGAT
Organism: Schistocerca piceifrons; assembly: GCF_021461385.2. Taxonomy (NCBI): domain Eukaryota; kingdom Metazoa; phylum Arthropoda; class Insecta; order Orthoptera; family Acrididae; genus Schistocerca; species Schistocerca piceifrons. The sequence goes on from NC_060138.1 coordinate 906,484,244, forward strand.
GTGCTTGATGCGTAATACGACGATCCCACACACTTGTAGCGATCAGATATGGTGGAATGGAACCCTGACGACAATTATGCCTGGCCTTATGTTCCCTTGCAGTGCAACATTGGACCCCTGTCACACCCGAATGCCACACGAAACTGGATATTGTTGGTCAAATGGATATCGACAATGAGGCTTCTCTGGCAGGTGCTGATAATGCCGTCTCAGACGAGTACACGGTGTCTTCGTGTTCTACACAGTGATCACTCAACATCCGACGCTTTTGAGGCCTCTTTTATACGTTAGCAGGCCTGGTATAAACACTGAACACGAACAACACTAATGCGCTTTCCTCGCCGTTCTGTCACAATCAATTTCAAATCTAATACTGGAATGAACGTTTACGAAATTACGTTGGCATCTTCTGGATGCTTCACGTCTTTTATCAGCCTGTGTATTACGCAAAAACAATGGCAGTTTCACATCCACTTGAAAATGTTATTGTGTGTGTGTGGGCTGAAACTGTTAACGAACTTAAATAAATTACATACACTCCTGGAAATGGAAAAAAGAACACATTGACACCGGTGTGTCAGACCCACCATACTTGCTCCGGACACTGCGAGAGGGCTGTACAAGCAATGATCACACGCACGGCACAGCGGACACACCAGGAACCGCGGTGTTGGCCGTCGAATGGCGCTAACTGCGCAGCATTTGTGCACCGCCGCCGTCAGTGTCAGCCAGTTTGCCGTGGCATACGGAGCTCCATCGCAGTCTTTAACACTGGTAGCATGCCGCGACAGCGTGGACGTGAACCGTATGTGCAGTTGACGGACTTTGAGCGAGGGAGTATAGTGGGCATGCGGGAGGCCGGGTGGACGTACCGCCGAATTGCTCAACACGTGGGGCGTGAGGTCTCCACAGTACATCGATGTTGTCGCCAGTGGTCGGCGGAAGGTGCACGTGCCCGTCGACCTGGCACCGGACCGCAGCGATGCACGGATGCACGCCAAGACCGTAGGATCCTACGCAGTGCCGTAGGGGACCGCACCGCCACTTCCCAGCAAATTAGGGACACTGTTGCTCCTGGGGTATCGGCGAGGACCATTCGCAACCGTCTCCATGAAGCTGGGCTACGGTCCCGCACACCGTTAGGCCGTCTTCCGCTCACGCCCCAACATCGTGCAGCCCGCCTCCAGTGGTGTCGCGACAGGCGTGAATGGAGGGACGAATGGAGACGTGTCGTCTTCAGCGATGAGAGTCGCTTCTGCCTTGGTGCCAATGATGGTCGTATGCGTGTTTGGCGCCGTGCAGGTGAGCGCCACAATCAGGACTGCATACGACCGAGGCACACAGGGCCAACACCCGGCATCATGCTGTGGGGAGCGATCTCCTACACTGGCCGTACACCACTGGTGATCGTCGACGGGACACTGAATAGTGCACGGTACATCCAAACCGTCATCGAACCCATCGTTCTACCATTCCTAGACCGGCAAGGGAACTTGCTGTTCCAACAGGACAATGCACGTCCGCATGTATCCCGTGACACCCAACGTGCTCTAGAAGGTGTAAGCAAGGTGGCCAGCAAGATCTCCGGATTCGTCCCCCATTGAGCATGTTTGGGACTGGATGAAGCGTCGTCTCACGCTGTCTGCACGTCCAGCACGAACGCTGGTCCAACTGAGGCGCCAGGTGGAAATGGCATGGCAAGCCGTTCCACAGGACTACATCCAGCATCTCTACGATCGTCTCCATGGGAGAATAGCAGCCTGCATTGCTGCGAAAGGTGGATATTCACTGTACTAGTGCCGACATTGTGCATACTCTGTTGCCTGTGTCTATGTGCCTGTGGTTCTGTCAGTGTGATCATGTGGTGTGTCAATAAAGTATCCCCTTCCTGGGACAATGAATTCACGGTGTTCTTATTTCAATTTCCAGGAGTGTATATCAGCAAATGGAGTTTCCTTTCGCTAACTGTTGCGGGACAGCAGCACTGCCTGAACATGGAGAATCTAATAATGATTAATATTCAATAAATGTTATTTGCAAGATACTTGATTTTAATACCTTTATCGTCAACAAAGAAAAATATTTCTGCTCTTTCGATTACACTGTGGTGACAGAAGTCATGGGATAGCGGTATGCACATATACAGATGGTAGAGGTGTCGTGAACTCAAGGTATAAGAGGACAGTCACTACATTGGCGGGGCTGTCACTTGTACTCAGGTGATTCATGTCAAAAAGTTTCCGACGTGATTATCGCCTCACGACGGGAATTAACAGACCCTGAAGATGGAATGCTAGTTGCAACTCTTCGCATGCGACTTTCCAATCCGGAAATCGTTATGGAATATAATATTCCGAGATCCACGGTATCAAGAGTGTGCTGAGAGTACCATACCTCAAGCATCACTTCTCGCCGCGGACAACTCGGTGACCAACGCCCTTCACTTAACGACAGAGAGCAGCGTCGCTTGCGGAAAGTTGTCCGTGCTAACAGATAAGCAACGCTGCGTGAAATAACCGCAGAAATCAATGTGGAACGTATGACGATCTTATTAGTAAGGAAAGTATGGCGGATTTGGCGTTAATGGGCTTCGGCAGGAGAGGACCGAGACGAGTGCCTTTGCTAACAGCACGACATCGCTTGCAGCGCCCCTCCGTGGCGTCGTCAGATACGTTTGTTTCATTTGGTAAGAGCTGATGGTAGGTGTGGCGCAGACCCCACAGAGCCATGGACCCAAGTTCTCAACAAGGCACTATGGAAGCTGGTGGTGGCTCCATAATGGTGTGGCCTGTGTTTACATGGAATGAACCGATCATTGACTGGAACTAGTGATGCTCGACTTCTTGGGCTTGCAATACGGCGGCCGAACTTCCCGACATGGGGCCTCCCGGCCAACAATGCCATACGAATTTCATTTCATTTCATTTCTTGGAGACAAGTTGAAGCCATTCATAGACTTCACGTTCCCAAACAACGGCGGAATTTTTATGGATGAGAGGGCTCTATGTCACCTGTCCACAATTGTTCACGATTGGTTTGAAGAATATTATGGACAATTCGAGCGACTGATACAGCCATCTTGATCGTCCGAAGTGAATCGCATCCAACATTTGTGGGACATAATCGAGAGATCAGTTCATGCACAAAACAACGCACAAACAACATTTTTGCATTTATGGATGGCTGTAGGGGCAGCATGGCTGAACAGCTATGCAAGGGATTTCGAAAGACTTGATGCGTCCATGAACGTAGAGTTTATGAACTACGCTGGCAACTGCAGGTCCGACACGACATTTGGAGGTATCCTGCGACTTTCGTCACCTGAGTGTAAATTCGATACCTGCAACTAACAGACGTATGCGATAAACCTAATATGAAACACTTGCAATGGTGACGGGACAATAGTGCTTAAAAATGCTTGGGACAGAAGCAAGAGAACTTGGTGTTTCTTTGGTAAAGAATTGCTATCGTTTAAACAACTGTACAACAAATCGTGACAGAAATTTAGGAAGTTGAAAGACACGGCTATGTTTACCGGAATATGTACAAGACTTAAACCCCGGGATGACTGTTAAAAGCCGGCCGCGGTGGCCGAGCGGTTCTAGGCGCCACTGTTTGGAACCGCGGGACTGCTACGGTCGCAGGTTCGAATCCTGTCTCGGGCATGGATGTGAGGGATGTTCTTAGGTTAGTTAGGTTTAAGTAGTTCTAAGTTCTCGGGGACTGATGACCTCAGATATTAAGTCCCATAGTGCTCAGAGCCATTTGACGTTTTTTTTTATTGTTGAAAATATTTGCCATGAACGAAGAATGACGGTTGTACGGTCACAAAGTCTGCCTTACATTTGTTGATTCTATATTCATGTTGTGTAGCTTCGAAGAAATGAACTAGCAGAATCAGTTGACAATTAGAGTTTCTTGTTAAGGAGATGTTTTTGGAACTATTTCGTAGTCTACGGTTGTATGGTTCTTGTCTGAGGTATTCCTTTCGAGCTACGTGCGGCCCCGAGAGCGGTCAGGCTGTCCGTGACGTCATCGCAAGTAGCAGAAAAGAGACAACAGATCGTGCGCAGTACGCAAGGGCACCGAAGGCTGGAACATAGAGCTGACGAAAATGTCAACAGAAAATTCAATTGTTTCAGGTGTCAGACGATATTGGTCAACCTTGCTTGTCTGTATTCGTCTATGTTTATGAAGAAATAATAAATTGTTATTCTGCATTTAAGGAATTATGCTGCTACACCTTCAGTAGAGTAGTGTGATACAAAACAAAAAAAGGATTTTGTCGAGAGTCAGTTGACGTCTGCTCCAATGAAGAGGCAAAATAGCTGAAGATCCTCGCACCGTTGACGAGGAACAGCGAAATGAGAACGGCGTGGCAGCGTGAAGATCTGCTCGGGGCCCAGCGCGTGTGAGGCGAGTGGCGGTAGTGCGCCCGCGGGGCGCTGTTCGCTGCCCGCCCGGGGCTGTCGGCTGGTGTGCGGCCGCCCAGGGAAATCTCCTGATGACCGGCCTGCTGCGGAGGCCCGCACGTCACACTCCCCACCTCCCCCAAGCAATGCGGACTGCTCGTGGCGCTGCGGCGAGCGTTGCTACTCCTCGAATGTAGGGCGCTACGTCTCCCCTGCCGGTAGTTCCGTAACGGAATACCCCGTAGGAGTTGTATAACGTTCTGCAGCATGTGGCCTGTCTCTACCAACATACTCGGAGTGAAGAGGCAGTACTGTTCACCTCATCAGATCCTGAGAAATATTTGGCATTATTTTAGCGCCCACTGCTGCGCTCGCGTTTGTGTATTGACTGCAACAGGAATAATTTTTATAAACGCATATTAGGCCCACTGAAAAATCAATGTATTAAAGCCCTGTTTCTTTCTCGACGAAATTCTGACGAAGCTGATATGTTGTGATGACAGTTAAACAGATTCCTTTGATTTAGTTCACAAATTGCCTCACTTAAGGTTTTCAGCCGTTTAAGGTTGGTTGGCTGGTTGATTTGGTGGAAGAGACCAAACAGCGAGGTCATCGGTCTCATTGGATTAGGGAACGTTGGGGAAGGAAGTCGGCCGTGCCCTTTCAAAGGAACCATCCCGGCTTTTGCCTGAGGCGATTTAGGGAAATCACGGAAAACCTAAATCAGGATGGCCGGACGCGGAATTTGTAACGCCGGAAATGCATATCCTCCTATTTCCATCTATTGTACGATTATTTTTTTTCCTTTATTTGTTACCTGAAGATATGACATTTCTGTGCCTTTATATATTGTAATTGTTTTACTATTTATGCATTTATGTAGATGTATAATTGGTTTGTTTTGTAAATATTGTTTGTATTTTTACGCTGGGTCTGACTGGAGTAAGGCGTTGGAGCAGGTGTGTTGTGTGACGCTCCCGCGAGTTGCCGCGCTTTAGGGGTTTGGCAGCATGTAATTGCACTCGACTTGCTATGTTAGTTTCTGACATCGTGTCGCGGACGGGAAGCATTAGCTGGCGCACATCAAGAGCCCGTTTCGCCTGGTGACCGTGTCGAGAAGAAGGCGCGCCAACATCCAGCTTCTGCAACAGCGACGGCCGACAATGAGTGACTGTCGCCACCTGCCCGATCGACGACTGCAAACCTTCAATCAACCATCAAGGAAGACTAAAAGCACGTAAAGTTTTAGAACTGTATGACAGACCTCAGCTTTTCAACCTGTTGCATCACAAAAATACAGCAACTTAGCATGAACCTTTGTTGCTCATTGTCCCAATTGCATTACCAAGCAGGGTCCCTTCCTTTTCTGGAATGAACCCGTGTGTCGTTGAAATTCATACTCCAGCATTAAAGTAATATCATTCCATTTCACTAATTTCAAAGTTCAGTTAAAGTATTCATAGCTGGTTACAATATTTAGATTACACAAGCACAAATTAAGAGTGCGAGTTTTGTTAGCATATTTTAGCTTACCTGTGACTGCAGCTCAGCTTGATACGTACTAAATTTTACTATTGTTAATTTTCAGAATCAATTAATTCATGTTCAAAGTTAAATCTCTTATTTCTAAATTGCGTAGATTCAAGTAGCTTTTTAAATGAATGCTGAGGTAGCTCAAGACTAACCTTATTTTATTGAATTTCGTAGTGCTTCAGAAACAAAGTTCACTATTAATTTCAGTCACTAAATTAACTTTCAATTTTCCGGTTTTATTAATTCTTTTGCTAAATTAAGTCAGAGAGTAGCGAAATTTATTACTTCTGACAAACATTCAGTTTTCACACAACACGTGTCAACCTTCAGTTGCCACGCTTGTAGTGCTAATTATACGTGCATTAATCTTTCATTTTCAGTTATTATAGTAGTTGTCCATAGGACTGGCGACCGTAATTTTCCCCAAATCTCAAATATCTTATTAACGCCAATTAATTGTTAACGTAACGACCGCACATTTACTTTCTTTATTAATTTTACCCTTTTCTCAAAATTAATTTCCACCAATTTCATTTGCATTTTTCCTTTCATTTAGATGTAACCCTATCCTCCCTCTTTACCGACAAATTAACTTCGGTGACGATTGCTTTTCCCAAATTTCCATTACGTGCACGCGGTTTGATTTTTCACTGTCATTAAGGTCGATAAGTGAGGGGGAGGTTACAAATTGAACCGTCGTCCTCCCGAATGCGAGTCCAGTGTGCTAACCACTGCGCACCTCGCTCGGTCCTGATTAAGGCCATTGCTGATGTACTTCTGACCAACAAGTCTTTGTGATAGCTGGTGTAGTAGGTCCACAACATGCAGGAGGCGGCTACACGGGTAACAGGTGCTGAGTGGTGTGGACTTGGCCGTTTCTTAGGTTAGAGGGTCTCGGGGAAATACTAAAGGGCTTCATTCTCAAAGGGTGCAGGTCGAACACAGGAAGAACGTAGATACAGGAACCATTGGTATAACAGTTGTAAATTGTCGTAGCTGTGTTGGAAAGTGCCGGAGCTCTAAACGCTAATAGAAAGCATTGATGCTCAAATCGTTATAGGCACTGAAAGCTGGCCAAAGCCGGGGTAAGTTCAGCCGAAATCTTTGATGCTGAGCGCAGCTGGCGGAGGCAATTTTGTTGTTATTCAGAGTAGTTTATCTTGCAGCAGAATTGAAGTAGATAATTCGTGTGAGTCAATAAGGGCAGAGGTCATTCTTGGTAACGGCAATAAAATAATAAGTTGATCCTTTTACCGACTTCCCGACTCAGATGATACAATTGATGAAATGTTCAAAGAATACTTTAGTCTCATTTCAAACATGTATCCGACTCATACAGTTATAGATGGTGATGATTCCATCTTACCCTCGGTATTCTGGCTTAAACACATGTTTAAATTCGGAGGTACGCATAAAACATTATCCGAAACTCTGCTAAACACATCCTCTGAAAATTATTTCGAACAGTTAGTTCATGAGCTCACTCGAATATTAACCGTTTGCGAAAACGCGCTTGAACTCTTAGCACAAATAATCCTGAGCTAATTACGAGCATCAAAATGGATATAGGGATTAGAGAAGACAGGGTTGTTCTAGCGAGATTGAATATATTAACGGCAAAATCTTCCAAAAATAAATGAAAGGTATACCTATTCAAAAAAAGGAGATAAAAATTCGGTTCACACCTTTCTGAGAGAATTTCCATTACTTCCAAACTAACAGTATAAGCGTAGACCAGATGAGGCTTGAATTCAAAGAAACAGTATCGACAGAAGCTGAGAGGCGCATACCAATCAAATTAGAAAACGACGGAGCTGATCCGCCTTGGTACATAAAATGTGTCAGAATGCAGTCACAGATACAAAGAAAAAGCGTGCCAAATTTAAACGAAGGCAAAATCTCCAAGATTGGCGATCTTTTACAGAAGCTCGGAATTTAGAGCGGACATCAGTGCGAGATGCTTATAATGGTTTACACAATGAAACTTTGTCTGGAAACCTGGCAGAAAATCCAAAGAGATTCCGGTCGTATGTAAAATATGCTTGCAGCAAGAAACAGTCAATGGCTTCTCTGAACGGTTGCAATGAAATACTATCGACGACAGAGCTGCCAAACCACAGTTACTAAACACAGTCTTCTGAAATTACTTCACCAAAGAAGACCAAGAAAATATTCCAGAATTCGAATCGAGGACGGCTGCCAACACGAGTGACATAGAAGTAGATATCCTCGAAAAAGTGAAGATACTTAAATCACTTAATAAAAGCAAGTTCCGCTCCAGGCTGTATACCAATTAGGTTCGTTTCAGAGTACGCTGATGCAATAGCTCTATAGTTAACAGCCACATACAACCGCTCGCTCGACGAAAGATCCATACCCAAAGACTGGAAAGTTGCACAGGTCATACCAATATTTAAGAGGGGCAGTAGGAGTACTTCACTAAATTACAAAAATCAAATGGCTCTGAGCACTATGGGACTTAACATCTGTGGTCATCAGTCCCCTAGAACTTAGAACTACTTAAACCTAACTAACCTAAGGACATCACACACATCCATGCCCGAGGCAGGATTCGAACCTGCGACGTAGCAGTCGCGCGGTTCCGGACTGAGCGCCTTAACCGCGAGACCACCGCTGCCGGCCACTAAATTACAGTCCCGTATGATTAACGTCGATATGGTGCATGATTTTGCAACATATATTGTGTTCGAACATTTTTAATTACTCCGAAGAGAACGGTGTATTGACACACAGTCCACGCGGATTTACAAAACACAGTTCTGAGGAACACATCTAGCTCTTTACTCACACGAAGTGCTGAGAGCTACCGACAAGGAATTTGAAATTGATTCCATATTTCTAGACATCCAGTAGGCTTTTGACACTGTACGTCACAAGCAGCTTGTAGTCATATTGCGTGCTTATGAAATATCGTCCTAGTTACGTGCCGGCCGGAGTGGCCAAGCGGTTCTAGGCGCTACAGTCTGGAACTGCTCGACCACTGCGGTCGCAAGTTCGAATCCTGCCTGGGGCATGGATGTGTGTGATGTCCTTAGGTTAGTTAGGTTTAAGTAGTTCTCAGTTCTAGGGGACTTACGACCTCAGAAGTCCCATAGTGCTCAGAGCCCTCCTAGTAACGTGATTGGATTCGTGATTTCCTGTTAGATAGGTCACAGTTTGTAAAAACTTACGGAAAATCATGGAGTAAAACTGAGGTGATTTTTAGCGTTCCCCATGGTAGTGTTATAGGCCCTCTGCTGTTCGTTATCTATATAAACGATTTAGGAGAAAATCTGAACAACCGTCTTAGGTGGTTTGCAGATGATACTGTCGTTTATCGTCTAGTAAAGTCATCATAAAATCAAAACAAATTGCAAAACGATTTAGAAAATAAATCAGTTTGGTGCGAAAATTGGCAATTGGCAGTAATTAATGAAAGTGCGAATTCATCCACATGAGTTACAACATGCAACATTCAAATCTAAAGGCCGTAAATTCAACTACTTACTTAGGAATTACAGCTTAAATTGGAAAGAACACATAGAAAATGTTGTATGGAAGGCAAACCAAAGACTGCGTTCTATTGGCAGAACATTTAGAAGATGCAACTGCCTACACTACGCTTTTCCGTTCTTCTTTTGGAGTACTGTTGCGTGGTGTGGGATCCTTACCAGATAGGATTAACGGAGTACATCGAGAAAGTTCAAAGAAGAGCAGCGGTTTTGTACTATCGAGAAAAGGAGAGAGTGTGTCATTGACATGATTCAAGAACTGTGGTGACGTAATTAAAACAAAGGTGTTTTTGTTGCGGTGGGAACTTGTCACGAATTTTCTCCTCCGAATGCGAAAATATTTTGTTGACGCCGACCTAAATAGGGAGAAACTATCATCATCATAAAATAAGGGAAATCAGAGCTCGCATGGAAAGATATAGGTGCTCGTTTTTGCCACACGCTGTTCCAGATTCGAATAATAGAAATCTATAGTGAAGATGGTTCGTTGAACCCTGCGCCAGACACTTAAGTGTGATTTGCGGAGTATCCATCTAGATGAAGACGTAGATCCTGACTTTTGAGTCCTTGTGGTGACACTTTCATAAAAACTTTCATTCCCTCACACATATTTCTTCATTTTTAACTAAGAAGTCGAATACCAGTTTCATAGATTTAGTCTTAAAATGTTTTAATGTAACTAAATATTTTAATAAAAAATTTCATCTCCTATTTCACCCACTTAGGGATTCAGTTTCCAAAAACACTGGAACACGTGTTTTTTTTATTTCTGACCGAGAAATCAAATACTAATTTTCGTAGGTTTCGCTGCAGAATTGGTTTACTAGCAAAAAACCCCTTCATTCCCTATTTCAACCCTTAGGGCTGAATTTTCGAAAAATCCCTTCTTCAATGATGCCTGCACTTGAAGACCAACAACATCTCCAAGTTTGAAGTTTCTTCAAATGGTTCAAATGGCTCTGAGCACTATGGGACTCAACTGCTGTGGTCATCAGTCCCCTAGAACTTAGAACTAATTAAACCTAACTAACCTAAGGACATCACACACATCCATGCCCGAGGCAGGATTCGAACCTGCGACCGTAGCAGCAGCGCGGCTCCGGACTGGAGCGCCTAGAACCGCACGACCACCGCGGCCGGCTTTTGAAGTTTCTATCTTTAGTAGTTTGAACAGGGCGATGATGGGTCAGTCAGTCAGGACATTTCATTTTATGTAGAGAGATTAACGACATTACTAGTCAAGCAGCAGTCCAATCAAACAGGTTATAGAAAAACACACTCATGTCAGTCGACCAGTGCCTTGACCGAACGCTACCAAAGCTATGCTCTAGCATTCCAATGACTGTGGGATATGCTGATAAAAATTCCAGCTATTTGCGACCTCATTTTCAGTACAGAAAAAGGCTATTAGTGCTGATGGAGAGTGATATGAGATCGTGACAGCTTTGGGTCTATCTAACGCTACTGGAAAATTGCAGGTGGGGGTCACACAACACTACACGCCCGGATGACGTGTTTGTGTAGCTTATCGCCGTCTATCGAACTTTGAAATAGAACGAATAATTGACATTGAGGGACGGATAGTATAGACAGGGTTGTAGCACAATGACTCACAGCTTACGGTGTCGAAATGGACTCAGGGCAGCTATATGGCAAGAAGGGAGCATGACTTCTCTTAAAAGCCTGTTCTTTTGTATCAGTATTATTTTCCAGAATGAGATTTTCACTCTGCAGCGTAGCGTGCGCTGATATGAAACTTTCTGGCAGAATAAAACTGTGTGCTGGACCGAGACTCGAACTCGGGACGTTTGCCTTTCGCGAGCAAATGCTCTGCCAACTGAGCTACGCAAGCACGACTCACAACGCGTCCTCACAGCCTCAATTCTGCCAGTACCTCGTCTCCTACTTTCCAAACTTCACAGAAGCCTTTCTGCGTGCCTTGCAGAACTAGCACTCCTGGAAGAAAGGATATTGCGGAGACATGACTTAGCCACAGTCTGGGGGATGTACTGGCAGAACTGAAGCTGTGAGGACGGGTCGTGTGTCGTACTTGGGTAGCTAAGTTTGTAGAGCACATGCCCGCGAAAGGCAAAGGTCTCGAGTTCGAGTCTCGGTCTGGCATACAGTTTCAATCTGCCAGAAAGTTTCAGTATTATTTTGTTAAGATAGTCTATCGCGTTGCCTACACCCGAACAAAGCGCGTCACGAAACGTAAAATACTTGATGCATTTCTATGTTCGTTAGTGCTCGCCCGCAGCACGACACAGTTTATATCAGTCAATCATCTATCGATGGTACATGGGCTGGAGTCAATCACTGTCCACATGGCAACAGGACGTAGTTAAAATTTTTGGCGACATAGGTAGCAAGGCGAGATTCGAATAACATCCTACACACTCTGAAATACATTCGCGCGTATTGTGAAAATCCTCCAGTGACATAAGGAATTACACTGCACATTTGAAAACTATTAATCATCTGTCCTTATTAAACTAGCAGGTTCAGAATGTTTTGCGACCTAGTACAGCAATGGCGTCGTACCGCCAGTTAACAGTTTTCTTCACAAGAGGAAATGTTCAGCCTCATTGTGCTACTGAAGTTTATCTGTGGTACAGTCACAAATATCTCGATAGGCATTCATGATCACGTGTACATAAACACTGCACGAGACATCACTTTCCACTTATTAGTGGATACAGCATCGTTCTGTAAAAATACTTCCGTCCGGTGCTTCACAACATTCTACTGACACCATATCAAAATTTGTAACATTAGCAGAAGCACTATGATATTCCATAAGATGTTATCTACTTTCAGATTACGCACTGTTTCTCTACGGACAGGCGTCCCGACGCACTTTGTCTGACTACCGCCCATGTTGGCTTTGTACCCCGGTTCCGAGATCAGCGCCTTAAGTGCCGGCGAGTACAGAGTGAGGTGACATAACAACACGATCACACCCTTCCGGGAAGACGGGTTCGGGAGAAATTCGTTGGATTGTTCGCCTGCTCTTACGAATAGGCAGATGACAACAGTTGAGATTCGGGTAGAGGTCACCACGAGCCTATAGGAACACACTTATGGAACATGGGTTGACATCCCGAATTGCGCCGACTCCATAGTCATACCTCTCATGAAGTCCTCAAATCGTGCTGTGGGCAAATTATAGGGTAAATGGAAATGAGCGTATGGCATCGTTGACGGGGAGGCCCAATACGGGGGAGTTCTCCCGCCAAGTGCAAGTCTTATCTCATTCGACACCACACTGGGCGCCGGTGATGAGGATGAAATGCTGATGAGGACAACACACCACCCAGTCCATGAGCAGAGAAAATCTCCAACCCGGCCGGCAATCGAACCCAGGCCCGCTTGCACGGGAGGCAAGCACGTTAGCACCCAGGCGGACAATTACAGCGTATAAAAACGGAAAACAATTTGGTAATTGTTGAAGAGGTGGAGGAAGCACGTCAGTATGTTGTTACACCTTTCATGACGAAGGCACCAAATAAATATTGAAGCTAAGTAATGCAAGACCCCGCACTTCCATTCTCACGACAAACTCCTTGAGAAATGTATGCAGTCTTTAATGGTCTGCTCTGCCCATGATACGTCTCCCATAGATGCGATTCGAAAATGTATTCTTTCATACCAGGCTCCAGCAAACAATCTTCATGAACTAACTTAACGCGTGTTTAAGGCATGGCAAGAAGTTCTCGAAGATGACATTCGGAGACGATTTGGTCCCATACCACAACGAATACAGGAGTGTATTCCTGTCCAAGAAGAGTCATACGTCATACTGTTGGTAATGGACATCACTCCCAAATGGAATGAAAGTTTAAGATTTAGTACCCTTTATGGCACGAACCGCTCCATAGATTATTCGTCATTTTGTTTTGCAGCTCTTGTTTCACGGCTTTGCAGACAAAATTGCAAGGAAACAGGTCCGACTGTTACGAAAACACATGTTTCTTTGCATGAACCCTAATATCTTTCAGTACCTCTGTGCCATCGTCATAATATTCTTTATTCATCACTGTAAAATGTAAACGAATTTTAAGTAATTATTCTTTTAAAGAAATTAGTCCTAAAAACAGCTTTTGTCTGTCCTTGTCATTACCTTAATTTTTTTAACATTATGGGGTTCTGTAGAATATGGGTAGCTTATCATCTGCAACTATGTAAATTTACTGTGAGTTTGGTTGGCGAATCAACAAATTACCTGGTATCTAAACCTAATTTTGTTGTGCGAAAGTACACTCCTGGAAATGGAAAAAAGAACACATTGACACCGGTGTGTCAGACCCACCAAACTTGCTCCGGACACTGCGAGAGGGCTGTACAAGCAATGATCACACGCACGGCACAGTGGACACACCAGGAACCGCGGTGTTGGCCGTCGAATGGCGCTAGCTGCGCAGCGTTTGTGCACCGCCGCCGTCAGTGTCAGCCAGTTTGCCGTGGCATACGGAGCTCCATCGCAGTCTTTAACACTGGTAGCATGCCGCGACAGCGTGGATGTGAACCGTATGTGCAGTTGACGGACTTTGAGCGAGGGCGTATAGTGGGCATGCGGGAGGCCGGGTGGACGTACCGCCGAATTGCTCAACACGTGGGGCGTGAGGTCTCCACAGTACATCGATGTTGTCGCCAGTGGTCGGCGGAAGGTGCACGTGACCGTCGACCTGGGACCGGACCGCAGCGACACACGGATGCACGCCAAGACCGTAGGATCCTACGCAGTGCCGTAGGGGACCGCACCGCCACTTCCCAGCAAATTAGGGACACTGTTGCTCCTGGGGTATCGGCGAGGACCATTCGCAACCGTCTCCATGAAGCTGGGCTACGGTCCCGCACACCGTTAGGCCGTCTTCCGCTCACGCCCCAACATCGTGCAGCCCGCCTCCAGTGGTGTCGCGACAGGCGTGAATGGAGGGACGAATGGAGACGTGTCGTCTTCAGCGATGAGAGTCGCTTCTGCCTTGGTGCCAATGATGGTCGTATGCGTGTTTGGCGCCGTGCAGGTGAGCGCCACAATCAGGACTGCATACGACCGAGGCACACAGGGCCAACACCCGGCATCATGCTGTGGGGAGCGATCTCCTACACTGGCCGTACACCACTGGTGATCGTCGAGGGGACACTGAATAGTGCACGGTACATCCAAACCGTCATCGAACCCATCGTTCTACCATTCCTAGACCGGCAAGGGAACTTGCTGTTCCAACAGGACAATGCACGTCCGCATGTATCCCGTGCCACCCAACGTGCTCTAGAAGGTGTAAGTCAACTACCCTGGCCAGCAAGATCTCCGGATCTGTCCCCCATTGAGCATGTTTGGGACTGGATGAAGCGTCGTCTCACGCGGTCTGCACGTCCAGCACGAACGCTGGTCCAACTGAGGCGCCAGGTGGAAATGGCATGGCAAGCCGTTCCACAGGACTACATCCAGCATCTCTACGATCGTCTCCATGGGAGAATAGCAGCCTGCATTGCTGCGAAAGGTGGATATACACTGTACTAGTGCCGACATTGTGCATGCTCTGTTGCCTGTGTCTATGTGCCTGTGGTTCTGTCAGTGTGATCATGTGATGTATCTGACCCCAGGAATGTGTCAATAAAGTTTCCCCTTCCTGGGACAATGAATTCACGGTGTTCTTATTTCAATTTCCAGGAGTGTATTTTGCGACTGTATTTGCGATTACTTACTGATGGTTTCGAACTACTGTTTCATCTGCAGTTTCATTTGTTGTTGAAACGCACACACGAACACCAGAGACAATTTTCGGTACCCAATCGTAAATAAGTTTTTACTCTGCAAAACGCAGTTGTGTGTCCAGACCCTGTTGACCTTCAATTGTCACCAAATCAGTATGGCGCCAAAATAGGCGACAGAAATAGATAAAAGCACCCGCACACACCCACGCTCACAACCACCGGGAGAGGGAAAGAAAACAAATTCCAAATTTAGCGGACCTGACATCCGGCAAACGCCGCAATGTTTAAAAAATGTCGGCCTGGTGTCCCATGGCGTAAGACTCTCCAATTTCTGTTAGCGTATTACCTCTGAATATTCAGAGAACTATAGTAAAATTATTGCTAAACAACTTTGAAAAATGTAATAAGTAATTTCTTTCCGCCTTCTTGTCTGTCTGGCCAGCACGTCCGACTTCCACACGGAAAAGGCGGCTTCAATGTTGTCAGTACTGCCTATGCTACTTCTTTGGTATAGGATGTAGAATACAGTATTGCTAACACTGCGAGGACAACTGAGGAACTACTTCAAGGAGATGCATTGGCTGAATTGGCTCCGCTTTGCGAAGTCGTCGTTAACAGCCACGAAACCGCAGTCCAAAGACACCTTGGCTGGGGACCAAGGAATGGTCACTCATCTTTTCAGTGACGCGTAGATGACATTGCCACATGCCTTAGCTTACTTTTATATCGACATAATTACTGTTACGACTCTTTTAGTCAAAATACTATTTTTTTTCCACGACGTACTTTGGTTTATCTTCAGTCTCCGTTAAACAGATAAAATCATTTCAGTTGTATTTCTCAGGATAGTTATACACTCCTGGAAATGGAAAAAAGAACACATTGACACCGGTGTGTCAGACCCACCATACTTGCTCCGGACACTGCGAGAGGGCTGTACAAGCAATGATCACACGCACGGCACAGCGGACACACCAGGAACCGCGGTGTTGGCCGTCGAATGGCGCTAGCTGCGCAGCATTTGTGCACCGCCGCCGTCAGTGTCAGCCAGTTTGCCGTGGCATACGGAGCTCCATCGCAGTCTTTAACACTGGTAGCATGCCGCGACAGCGTGGACGTGAACCGTATGTGCAGTTGACGGACTTTGAGCGAGGGCGTATAGTGGGCATGCGGGAGGCCGGGTGGACGTACCGCCGAATTGCTCAACACGTGGGGCGTGAGGTCTCCACAGTACATCGATGTTGTCGTCAGTGGTCGGCGGAAGGTGCACGTGCTCGTCGACCTGGGACCGGACCGCAGCGACGCACGGATGCACGCCAAGACCGTACGATCCTACGCAGTGCCGTAGGGGACCGCACCGCCACTTCCCAGCAAATTAGGGACACTGTTGCTCCTGGGGTATCGGCGAGGACCATTCGCAACCGTCTCCATGAAGCTGGGCTACGGTCCCGCACACCGTTAGGCCGTCTTCCGCTCACGCCCCAACATCGTGCAGCCCGCCTCCAGTGGTGTCGCGACAGGCGTGAATGGAGGGACGAATGGAGACGTGTCGTCTTCAGCGATGAGAGTCGCTTCTGCCTTGGTGCCAATGATGGTCGTATGCGTGTTTGGCGCCGTGCAGGTGAGCGCCACAATCAGGACTGCATACGACCGAGGCACACAGGGCCAACACCCGGCATCATGCTGTGGGGAGCGATCTCCTACACTGGCCGTACACCACTGGTGATCGTCGAGGGGACACTGAATAGTGCACGGATTATCCAAACCGTCATCGAACCCATCGATCTACCATTCCTAGACCGGCAAGGGAACTTGCTGTTCCAACAGGACAATGCACGTCCGCATGTATCCCGTGCCACCCAACGTGCTCTAGAAGGTGTAAGTCAACTACCCTGGCCAGCAAGATCTCCGGATCTGTCCCCCATTGAGCATGTTTGGGACTGGATGAAGCGTCGTCTCACGCGGTCTGCACGTCCAGCACGAACGCTGGTCCAACTGAGGCGCCAGGTGGAAATGGCATGGCAAGCTGTTCCACAGGACTACATCCAGCATCTCTACGATCGTCTCCATGGGAGAATAGCAGCCTGCATTGCTGCGAAAGGTGGATATACAGTGTACTAGTGCCGACATTGTGCATGCTCTGTTGCCTGTGTCTATGTGCCTGTGGTTCTGTCAGTGTGATCATGTGATGTATCTGACCCCAGGAATGTGTCAATAAAGTTTCCCCTTCCTGGGACAATGAATTCACGGTGTTCTTATTTCAATTTCCAGGAGTGTATTTCAAACGTGAAAAACAACACAGCTCTCCAATAACAAAAGTTGCTAAATTACAAGGATGAGGTGGTGCTTCTGAAAAAGTAAATGGTTAACGTAAACAGTTAACGGAAGAATCTTCACCATTATATTTCTGTCAGCATGGAGAGATGTGCTGGCACAAATTCATGATCAGTGGTTTGTACTTCATTATTTTGATATTTATTCCATTTACTGGCCACAATATTTAACATCACTTTTTTAATTTCGGTCTAAGATGATCCTGAATGAAATTTCCATTCTGCAGGGGAGTTTGGAAAGTAGGAGACGAGGTACTGACAGAATTACGGCTGTGATGACGGGTCGTGAGTCGAGATTGGATAGCTCAGTGGTAGACCATCTGCCCGCGAGAGGCAAAGGTCCCGAGTTCGAGTCTCGGTCCGATACACAGTTTTCATCAACGAGTCAATATACGTAAATACGCTACAATCAAAGTAGTAAGTCATCTGTTGGCTCGATTCAATTGAAAAATTGTTAGTACTGAAGTCTGAAGACGTTTAGCACAGACAAAAATTAATAACATGAGATGAAATATTGAGGTCCAAAGATGTGACGAATATAAAAAAGTCTATTCCTGGATGATTTCGGTTTTCGCTGCGATTATGTCGTAACTCGTCATTTTTTGACTAAAACTCTGTTGAAACTTCACGAAACCAACTGACGCAGGTACTTGAAGCATAATAATATTTGAATCAGTAGACAAGAATCAAATATAAATACAACTGTATCCAGAAACTTGCCATAAATTACGGTGATGAATTTAAGAGAAGCAATATCGGTAACAGGTTTGTCACGATGGAAGAAAGTTAGGCAGAACTGTAGTAAAGAAAATACGCTGGGAAAGTGGCTCAGTAGGAATTAAAGTACATCGTTCAGCATTATAACTGCAACACCATGACAGCGGTTTGGACAAACATCAAGTTGACATGACGTGTACTACATGCTAGGATATGAAAATCATTGGCATTTCAGCACGAGCTCACAAAGCAGTTTGGAGTAATGTCATTTACATCCTGTATACAGGGTGCGTGTTTCATCTCGAGACAGATATAGATCTCGACAATGACGCGTCGTACGACAAAAATGTTCCAGGTGAAAAGTTAATAGTAGTAAAGGGGACATCTGTCTGTGCAACAACCGGTCACCTCTGCCACCTCCTAATCACCCAGTCCTGCATGGGCATGGTCAACATTGTGCAAGTGGGAACACAGCATTTTTACCATATATTCGCGTTCTCCTTCAAAAGAACCGTTGTTTTCCACACACACACAGATATATATATATATATTTCACCCACCAGGTTAGCCGAGAGCGCTATGCCCTGCTTCCTGGACTCGGGTAGGCCCCCCGGCGCTGAATGAGTCCGCCCGGTGGGTTAATGACGAGGGCTGGTGTGCCGACTATCCTGGATGTGGTTTTTAGGCGGTTTTCCACATCCCACTAGGTGAATACCGGGTTGGTCCCCACGTCCCGCCCCAGTCACCTGACTCGCAGACATTTGAAACCCGTTCGCACTATTTCATGGTTCACGCTAGATGCAGACAGCTGGGGTCCGTTGATTCCAGCCCTGGGGGGCAGGGGGTGGCGGCAGGAGGGGCATCCAGCCACTCCTTTAATTAACGATGCCAAATGCGATCGTCACCTCGCCGACCCTGCGACAACTGCGGGACAAAGGCGCAAGCAAAAGAAGAAGTACATTCGGGAGGACGACGGTTCAATCCCGTGTCCGGCCATCCTGATTTAGGTTTTCCGTGATTTCCCTAAATCGCTCCAGGTAAATGCTGGGATGGTTCCTTCGCAAGGGCACGGCCGACTTCCTTTCCTAATCCGATGAGATCGATGACCTCGCTGTCTGGTCTCCTCCCCCAAAACAACCCAGCCCAAAAGAAGAAGTATATGATTCTACATTTCATTTACGACGTGACTGACGGCTATACTGATGATAACACGTTACATGAGTGCTGCAGATGTGATTGTATGGTACAAATAATATAGCTAGGCATCGACATTTCTGGAAATAAGATACTTTTTTGGTAATGTGGTGTTCTGTTCCCTGCGGGGTTGATTGTGGTGAGTCCTCAAATCATCGGAATGCTTGACTGTAATGGGTCACTCTTGAGTCCCGTCATCAGGGTGACTGATTTCGGTGTGTGTTTCCATCCAACCGCTGTAACTCTCGCGCTGGCCATTACGCGGCTACCGGCGGAATACAAACCACAATTATTGTAATAAGTGAAAATGTCCGTGAATTGATAGTGACAGGCGCATCTGACATGCAGACTCACCGAAATCGTGCGTCACAGTGGTGAGAGACTAGGGGACTCACCGAAATCAAGCATCCCGATGGGAACAAAAATTTACTACATGCATGCTAAACGTAGTTTCTAATCAGACGTTGAAACGGGCAAACACACTGTACGGCACAATCAAATTTGCAACAATAAAGTAAATTCCGACATAAATGTCAATCTCAGAACACAAAGATTTACAATTACATCGTAAATGAAATGTAGAATCAAAGGCATCGGCTCTTAATTGCAAAAATAGCGCACTTGATATTTGTCGAATGCAGCGACATCCACCAGCAGTTGAAGGCAGTGGTTTGAGTAAACCGTACGTATATGTGGGATATAATCCAAATACAAAGTTGATCCCGCCCACGCAGGAGGGTTGCTTAGGAGTTATAGCGCAGACATATGTCCCATTTGCTAGCAATAACTTTCGGTGCAAGACATATTTTTACTTCGATGCGTCGTTTTCGAGACATTTAGTTACCTCAAGTTAAAACAAACACTTTATATAAGGAAACATTACGCAGCAGTTTTCTCATACGAAAGCTGAATTTGATTGTTAGTTGTATGCGTAAGAAGGTGTCACGTCTAACCAGCACTTCTTGGGATTCGACAGCGGCAGGATAGTGACCAATCAAGACTGCGGTTTGTCGTTCCCCGACACTGTTTTTCGTGCAGTTCTTGATCCCATGACAGTCTAGCGAATGAGAAACCGATGAGTTTAGCAGAGCTGTACTCAACACCACGTGGGATGCTAACAGCCTCAAGTGGCTAGCTCACGTTAGCACACATACACTATTCGTTCAGTTGTAAATGATACTACACACACATCCCGTATCTTGAGTTAGGAAATGGGCTTGTCTGGATCGAGACAGGTATCCATAGCGACAGTGAGTCGACATCTGGAGCACCACGGACTCTCACCAAATCGATCACTATTGCGGCTTCCATCGAAGTGACAGCAGAAAGAGGCGCGCCGATTGTGAACGCCCGATGATAACAGTGGACACAGAAGAGGCAACACTTTGTCTTTTCAGGCAAGTGCCGGTTACGTCTACAGTATCACGATGAAGGTACACATGTGCAGATACTTCGAGGAGAACGAACGTTGCCAGATTGCTTTCGTAATTATCATACGGGTCCAGCAACTGGAGTGGTGGAATGGAATGCTGTTGGGTCCATTTCTACATCTACGTACATACTCCGCAAGTCACCGTACGGTGTGTGGCGGAGGGTGCATTGTACCAGTACTAGTCATTGCCCTTGGTGTTCTACTCGCTAGTAGAGCGTGGGGGAAACGACAGCCTATACGCTTCTTACACGCCCTTATATCTCGCATCTTCTCTTCGTGGTCGTTACGTGAAATCTACGTCGGCGGCAGTAGAATCGTTCTGCAGTCGGCCTCAAATGCTGGTTCTCTACATTTCCGCTAAAAGAGCGCGGTCTTCCCTCCAAGGAGTCCCATTCGAATGCACGAAGCATCTCTGTAATACTTACGTGCAGACAGAAACAAAACCGAGAATAAATCTAGAAGCTCTCCTCTGAACTGCTTCGATGTCACCCTTTAATCGATCCTGATGGGGATCCCAAACACTCCAACAGTACTCAAGAATGGGTCGCACTAGCGTTCTATACGCCGTCTCCTTCATAGACGAGCTACTCTTTCCCACAATTCTCCCAATAAAACGAAGAGGAGCATTCGCCTTCCCTACTACCAACCTGACGTGCTCATTCCATTTCATGTCACTTTGCAACTTTGTGTATACACATTTAATGGACGTGACTGTCAAACAGCACCGTACTAGTTCTCTGTTCGAACATTACAAGAATGTTTCTCCTGCTCTTCCGCATTAATGTACATTTTTGTACATTTAGAGCAAGCAGCCATTCATCACACCAACTAGAAATTTTGTCAAAGTCATTTTGTACCCTGCTACAGTGACTCAATGACGACAACTTCCCATACACCATAGCGTCATCTGTGAACAGCTGTAAATACTTGCTCACCTTGTAAGTCGCATCATTTATGTATACAGATAATAATAACGGCCCTGTCACACTTCTCTGGGACGCTCCTAACGATACACTTCTCTCACTTAAGCTCAGTTCGACCCGATGCTCAGCCACATTAGAGTCATAGTTGGTGCTATAAGTGCCCGTTCTGTGTACTAAATTCAGCGCCCTATATACCTCCATATCACCCACTAATTTAACCGAGTATTCTCCCTACTATTTCGTTATCTGCTGTTCTTTCTGAAGTACCAATTTTAACAGCCAGCAGAGTAGTTACAGCACGAACATTGCAACAAATAAGAACTCGCAGCGTAATCAGAATTGCTTCGAACACTAACAGCGAACATAAAGACAGAAAAATGTAGACAATTAATCATATTAGCAGTGCGGAACGGGTGATGTCAATTTGTGACACTGGATGTTTCGCAACCCATACAGGGCTCGTACACTTCAAATATAAAACCCATTAATTCTAATGGAGCAGATGCACTAATGATGCTGATCCGTTTGGCAAATAAAACTTTCGTTGTGGTATGGTTTGCAGTTTCCAAAACTTTAGTTTTATGTGCAGCGGCTTTGGCCATCTCCCTTCGTATCGCTCTGTATGGCAACGCGACTGTAATGCAGTACCAATCTGTGTTACTGTTTTCTGAGCAGAGGGTGAAGTGGTTCAGCTGCTTTTTATGCCCGACTAGCAGGCCAGGAAAGAGTGGTAGTTCGGTTAGTGCGAGGAATCGTCAAAGTCGTTTTCTTCTGAGAACCATACGGCATGCGTATACTAAAAGGATGCATTCAAGTGGGAATATAAAGAAGGCTGTAGGCCGAAGGTTTGAGGGCAGTTATGCTATAGACTCGTGGATGCCCAGCTTTGGGAAGAATCCGGGGCCACTATTGTCCACGTGTGAAATTTAGATCTAGGAATGGCTGCTTCAGTACGCAATAGATCTATATAACAGATGTGGTAGTAATCCAGAAGTCTAGACCCCAGCGCAAGGAAGTGCGTCACACGAGCGCTAAGAACCTTCGCCTGTATGGAAGTCACTGAACTGGCTGTGCGCTGATGTTGGCAGATCAAGGAGTCGTCTGAGAAGGCAGAGCCTTCCTACGGAATCAGCTACCTTGACTGTCCAGAAGAAAAGAGGGCCTTCCATATGCTCCAGATCGCAGAATGCTCTTGTCTTTCACACAAAGTGAACTGATGCTAGAGAGCCAAAACGCAGTGAATGCTGCGCGTTGCCAGGTGGACACTACTGCTTTGTGTAGCAGCGTAAAAACGGTAGCATCATTGTTTCTTCATTCTGTATATCAGTCTGCTGTTGTTTTGTTTATATTCCGTTCTTACGTTTTTTTCTTTATGATCAATTAAAAACCTTATCCATTTTCATACCAACCAGCACTGATTCTGAAAACATCGATCATGCGCTATTCCCACATGACATCGTAAAAGCCGTGAATTGAAACAACCACGTGAATACGGGCATGGGTGTGTGTGTGTGTGTGTGTGTTGTCCTTAGTGTACATTGTCTTCCGAAAGCCATTTGACTCGGTAGCACACAAAATTTACTAACGAAAGCACTGTCACATGAGGCATAAAATGTATTAGCTGAGGATCTCTTGGTACAGAGCATGTGGTAGTTACATCGGACGGAAATATATCGTCCACTGATGAAGTAACTGTGGGCGTGTCCCAGGGATGTGTCTTGGTACCACTACAGCTTATGTCATACATCACGGATATGGCAAACAATATTAATAGACAGACGGAAAAAATTGCAACATCAAAAAAAAAAAAAAAAAATTAATGAGGACTGATGAAATTTCGGGAATGCATTTGTCTATGTAATATATTTAAGTGATTAACATTGCAAGATTACATTTTAACGTAAGCTCGAGATAAGCCATTGCAAATATGAAATGCTAATACATTAATAACCGGTGTAAGTGCCAAAATGCTGGATACAAGCATGCAAACATGCGTCAATTGTGTTATAGTGGTGCTGGATGTCAGTATGTGGATGGTGTTCCACGCTTGTTGCACTTGTTCGGTGAGTATAGGGATAGTTAATTTTGTTTGTGGATGACACTCGAGTCTTCGTCCAATGATGTCCAATATGTGCATGATTGGAGACAGATCTAGTGATCGAGCAGGCCAAGGCAACATCTCGTCATTGTGCCGAGCATACTGAATTACAACAGCGATACGTGGGCATTTCTTATCCTGCTGGAAAACACCACCTGGAATGCTGTTCGTGAATGGCCGCTCAGCAGGTCGAATCACCAGACACGTACAAATCTGCAGTCAGGGTGCATAGGATAACCACAAGAGTGCTCCTGCTGTCACACGAAATCATGTCCCAGAACAGGACTCCAGGTGTGGATCCATTGTGTCTAGCACGCAGACAGTCTTGTTGCACGCCCTCAATTGACCTCTTTCTAACCAATACATGGCCGCCACTGGCGCCGAGGTTCAAATGGCTCTGAGCACTATGGGATTTAACATCTGAGGTCATCAGTCCCCTTGAACTTAGAACTACTTAAACCTAACTAACCTAAAGACATCACACACATCCATGCCCGAGGCAGGATTCGAACCTGCGAACGTAGCGTGGTTCCAGACTGAAGCGCCTAGAACCGCTCGGCCACCGCGGCCGGCTGCAACCGAGGAAAGACCAGATTTCATCAGAAAACTCAACAGACCTCCACCCTGCCATCCAATAAGCTCTCGCTTTACACCACTGAGGTTGCAAATGACAGCGCTTTGGCATCAGTGGAATCCACTCTACAGGTCCTCTGGCTCGGTTCTGTCCTTGAAGTAACCGATTTGTAACAGTTTTTTGTGTTAATGTGGTGCCTCTGCTGCTCAGGTTACTGCTGGAGATGCAGTACGATGCGACATAGTCATACGTCGAACACGATAGTCTTCACCTCTTGATAGTACCGTGAGGCAGTCTGGAGCCCAGTATTCTTGTAACCGTACATTCTCGTGACCACCGCTACCAGGAATCATGTACAGTGGCATAATTGCCTCCAAGTCTTTCTGGAATGTCGCAGAAGGAACATCCAGCTCCTCGTAGCCTTATCGCATTACCTCGTTCAAATTCAGTGAGGCGTTGATAACGGCGTTGTTGTCGCCTTAAAGACATTCGTGAACACACCATGTCCAGTCACACAGCTAACTATCGCTCACGACCTTTACGGCGAGTATTTAAGCAGACCTGATTTTCATCCTCATAGTCGAACTAACAGCGCCACTCTTATGCGTCTGGTGTGACATTTGAATGGTCATGACACGCCAACCAACACGCCAACCAACTTTGGCTTATGCCGCACACTCATTCTTGGTGTAGCAATTTATTTACATCAGTGTAGAAAACTCATACTTTTTTTCAGGTGGTGCAGGAATCTATTATTAAATACTCTGTGAAAGCGGCTGTACAATTGTCCAGTCACATCTCAATAAGTTTTCAAAGTTGTGCAGATACCGATGCCCTGCTTTAAAAGCACAGTAAAATTGTGGACTTTGCAAACGTACGTGGTGGCTATCCCATAACTACAATACTAGTATGCAACATTTGGAACCAGTCGACTCACACAATTACCTGGGTTTAAAATTTATGTGAGTATAAATACAGTGACAGCCTTCGTAATCGAATAGTTGACGTCTGTGCCTTTGTGCGGAGGTACCTGGAATCGATTCGCGATACGTCCTCGGATTCCTTCTGAGGGAGGGAGATCTGGAACGGTGACCATTCAGCCTAGTGAGACCAGATCGACAGCTGCTTGGATAAAGAAGCAGCAGCACTGTCAGCCTTCATTTACAGATTTTATGCGGCTCTCGTCTCCTGCCAAATGTCGAAAATATTTTATTTCCATGTACTCGTGATACTACCTTTGGAATTGTGAAACAGTCGTACAAAGAAATATGCGTAATACACTGATGTATAAGTGCAGTTGCTTCGCTTGTCTACTACTCGATTCTGTAAACGCCTCTTCATGGCTCTACAGACGGATGTCACTTTCGGCTACTCCCCACAAATTTCCAGTCTATGAGTGGTGGTGGTGGTGGTGGTAGTGGCGAAAGGGAATGATCTCACAGGCTCGGTCGTAGATAAAGAATGTTGCAGACTTCGGTTCACTGCTGGGAAGAAAAAAGCAGTCAGTAAACGAGGCTGCCTACAAAAAGACGCTGTGTCCTAGCTTACAATTTTACTCAAGTTGTAGGATTTATAGTTTACTCGACGTGTTGAAAGAAGGGCAACGGGAACCACAACAGGTGTTCCACTCCAAGGCGTGGTGATATAGTGACGCGTATGTTGAATGACGAATCATGTCTATCTCCTACGTCATCAGAGCGAAAGCAGGTGCTAGCCGCCACCAGGGACGCGTCGTTAATTCATTTGTTCAGCACTGTGATTACAACAGCCTTCATTTACTGCCAATAACGGCTGGAGGGACTGACGATATTTGTGCGCACATATCCCGTGATTGTAGATAAATCTCTCTACGTACTGCCTTGTAGGCAGCAGTCACCCAGTCGGAACAGGACAAAGGTGTAAGATATAACAACTAGTATATAAGCTAAAATTACAGCATATTATAAAAATAAACTCAAAATTGCGGCAAACATCACTGAGCGTTTGGTGTTATAAACAGTGGTCGCAAAGAGCGAACGATTTTTACTTCCAATGGCAATTAAAGAAATTATCAAAATAAATTGCACACTGCGATGGTTGATTAACAAGCATTTTTAGAGTCATTTTTATTATATTTGTCATGATTCTTGCTCCACAAGACACAGAAACCCTAGGGAAATCATGCTGGCCCATGATTTCCCAGCAGTAGCTCGTAATTCATAAGGATTGTTTGGAACAGCGACAAAGGTGCGTACGACCCTACCGTCAAATAAAGTGAATGCGACTTTAAGGGCCAGAAAAGCAATCACCTGTCAATAACAGGTTCATCGAATCAATAGCACATTGTTCAGAGCGGGTGGGGTAATGTATTATCTTGACAAATGGTGTAAAATTCCAACGGAATGCTGTGTGTAAAGGAACAATTGTTTGCTCTCTACCTGCGAGCATCTAAACCGTGTGAATGATTGTAGCTGTGGATTGGGATTTGCCTCATCCTACGTAAAATTTTTCCACCTGAGGGTAGCATTATCATGACAAATATAATGTAGAATGAGAAGAAGAAAACTGTCTTGGCTGCGATGCTGAAATTACTGTTTATTTATTCATCAATGACGCCCGTTTCAGATTGCCCGATAAATGCTGATAAGCAAGTTATGGACGATGGTTGTCGATTAGAAAACATCAGATAAATAAATTTCCCTCTTGACGTGCATGAAAAATTGTAGAAGCAAATATATGCTCCCGTCATGTATTAAAAGCCTACCATTAGATAGCCTTGCTGTGACGCGTAATGTGGTCCAGTGCATACAAGGCAGGATCGGGCCTGTACAATCTGCCAAATGGTAAACATGCTGGAAGCGTCACTGTTGAATAAATTAACAGTAATTCTAACATAGGAACCTTCTCCTCAGTAACAGATGTGTTTGACATATAGAACAGAAGCCGATCACTATCGTTGGCATGTCAGAACCAACCGTAGGCAGCCATTTCCAGACATAAAATTAGCTGTTGCAGTCCGATGTTCACAAATCGTGAGAAATTCATGATAGTAATCCACTGGAAAATATTACGTGTTCTGCATACGTTTAACGTTGTAGTGTCATTCCTCTTATAAAAAACATCCGCACATGATATTCTAAAAGAATTAAAAATCAGTCTGATTTCATTATTACATTGCACTTTAGCAAGTGATAGGCCTATAACATTGCACAATGCGATGGTTGACTAACAAATGAACTTCATTCTTACAATTTTATCAAGACCTTTCATACTCTGCGCGATCGTCCTCTCACTTCGGTTATCATCATTAATTTATAATCAGGCTCTATCTTTTATTAATATATAAAAGCGTTAATATTGAGTGACGCTTTATAAAGCTGTGCCACCCCAACCGCTACCGTCAGGGAACACTTGTTGCTAAGAGAGTATTCATACTTTTCGCGCGCTACTTGCATTCCACCTCTTGGCTTCGCCGAACATGTAGGTCACCCTGCGAAACGGTGCCGTGGGACCGCATTGTTCACTGGCAACGTTCAGCTTTCGTGTGCGCTCCATTGACGATCAACTGTCACATCAGATAACATGTTCCGTGAGAAACAGTTTCATCATCTCGCTTCACGAATGTGACGGTGCGACGTGTGCGTCATTTATTTAAAAGTCGTACTGCAGAGGTGAAGAAGACAAAAAGTAAGCGAAAGTGGAATATGACAGGAACTACTGCAACATCCTCCGGATGCTTGCAGCATGGATGAAGGTTATGTCGATCGATGAGCTGTGCGTTCCGAACAGCGAATGATTTGGTTTGGATGCCAGATCCCATTGACAGTGATAGCGCTACCCTAACGTGGAAAAATTTTACGTGGGATGAGGCAAAACCACAGCTACAATCATTCACACGCTTTAGATGCTCGCTGGTAGAGAGCGGGCAATTGTTCCTTTACACACAACATTCCGTTGTAATTTTACGGCATTTGTCAAGATAATATATTACCCCACCCGCGCTGAAAAATGTGCTATTGATTCGATGAACCTATAATCGACAGGTGATTGCTTTCTGGCCCTTAAAGTCGCATTCACTTCATTTGAAGGTAGTGGTGCACACGCCTTTGTCGCTGTTCCGAGCAATCTCTATGAATTGCGAGGCAGTGTTGGGAAATCATGGGCCAGCATGATTTCCCTAGGCTTTCGCTGTCTTGTGGAGCACGAATCATGTCTATCTCCTCCGTCATCAAAGCGATAGCAGGTGCTAGCCGCCACTAAGAACGTGTCCTTAATTCATTTGTTCAGCACTGTGATTACAACAGTTTGTACGTGACTCTCGTCTCCTGCCAAATTCTAAGTGTCCCAAGCTGCTTCAAGTATTCAAGACTCTAGATTGAATATCGGAGCACATGAACTCGATGAGAATGCGCCGAAAAGCGTCGCAGATATTAATGTTTAGAGCAAAACATCGCACAGAAGGAGCCATTCATGGCGTTATATAGTACCTATACAGCCACTTATAACTGATTAATTTTTCTTTCATTGGTTTCACACACAATTCGCTTTTTTATCAAGGGACTTGAGTGAAGTTTTATAGCAAAGTTTAGAATATAATAAACCAGATGACAAAAAAGGAATTTCCCGGGTATTCACTTTGCTAATTTCCTATAAGAAACGGAAAAAAATTTACTGTCTTTGTAGTCTAATGTCGAGAAAATTTTATTTCCTTATATTCGTGATACTACCTTTGGAAATGTGAAATAGTCGTACAATGAAACATGCGTAATACACTAATGTATAAGTACAGATGCTTCGCTTGTCTACAACTCGATTCTGTAAACGCCTATTCATAGCTCTACAGACGGATGTCATTTTCGGCTACAGCCGTTTGCTCTTCGCAGTTAAAAGCAATCAAAAGCGCTGCCAGGTGGCAGAGATTTCCGCAAGTTGACTCGACTGCTGGAGTGTCTTAGTAGTAATGAATAAATGTATTCGAACATCATGCATGACGTAGCATTTTTCACGCATCTCAGTGTTGATGAAGTCATACCTCTTGAACCACGTGTCGTGCAGTGGTTTATTCCTGTGGGAATATTCAGCGGCGTATGTGGATACTGTCTGCGAAATATGTTGCGAAAAGAGTTCATATGAAAGAAGTAATAAATTTAAATTTATGCATCTCAGTGGTTATTACTTCAGTCTCCTGGTCTATGTGTCATATGGTGATACAAGTGATGTATTTTTTAGGTACATTTAGTCGTATATGCGGACGCTCTCTGCGTAACATGTTGGCTCTGAGCACTATGGGAGTTAACATCTGAGGTCATCAGTCGCCTAGAACTTAGAACTACTTAAACCTAAGGACATCACATACATCCATGCCCGAGGCAGGATTCGAACCTGCGACCGTAGCAGTCGCGAGGTTGCGGACTGAAGCGCCTAAAAACGTGTTGGCAATACATTTAGTAGCAAAGAAGTAACAAATTTAAACGTCATGCACAACTGCGACAGTTTTCCAGGCATCTCAGTGTTTATGGTGTCGTATCAGTTGAACTACGTGTGGTGTCGTGATATACTTTGGTGGGTGCATTACCGGCATATGAGGACACTATCTGCGAAATTTATTGCGAATGGAGTCAGTAACACAGCAATAATACATTTAAATGTCATTCATGATGCGACAGTTTATCCTTCATTATTTATGACGTCATATCTTCTGAACTGTGGTAGATTCTTATCCCGACAGCGCTCGTTGCTTGACAGTAGCGGATATGTGTACCAAGTTTGTTTGAAATCGATCAAGTGATTTAGGAGGAGATGTGGAACACACACACACAGACAGACACATTTTTAGAACACGTATGCATTTCTTAGTTGTGTGTTACTAGACTAACAGCAGTCTGTGAGTACACGCGTCAGCTTTTGTATTACTCGTTCGAGCGGCTCTTTTTATTTAGATCCCTCTTACACACTACGAACCACCGACAGCCGAAAATAAACTATTTTTCAAAGACTATGTGACAGAAATAATGTGGTAACACGTCGGAAGATCAACAGAATACGCCAAAATTCGAAGAACAATAATATCAGAAAGAAGCAGAGAAACGCTTTCACAAACACAGTACACGTGAGAATTCGGCACTCTGTAATTTTCCATCTCACTCAACATAAAACGTTCTCTAAATGTATTAGAACATTAACAATAAAGAAAGAAAAGAGACTGCAGACGTTTCACTGTCCGTATGAAAACAGAGACATACACGCAAATATGAATGGGCGAACAGCCGAACGTGAGTCGCATGCACAAGCTTTAAAATAGCTATGCACAAGGTGACAATTATTGTACTATGTGAAATTAAATCGTCATAACTCGCGAACGCTTTGCGTTAGGACGTTCAAACTCCACAGTTCGCCGCGTGACATAATGGAAATTAGTATGCGCATGCATGGTTTGGTTTAGTGACGAAGCTCACATACATTTGGATGGGTTCGTGAATATCAAAAATTGTCTCATTTATGGGACAGAGAATCCGCATTTCGCGATGGAGAAGTCTTTTCATCCTCATCGGGTGAGTGTGTGGTGTGCAATGTCCAGTCACGGAATATTAGGCGCAATATTCCTTGATGGCTAGGTGACTACCGAACGGTACGTGAAGGTTTTGGAAGATAATTTCATCCCCATTATCCAAAGTGATCCTGATTTCAACAGGATGTGGTTCGTGCGAGACGGAGCACAACCCCATCGAAGAAGGAGAGTGTCTGATGTCCTGGAGGAGCACTCTGGGTACCCGTTCTGGCTCTGGGGTTCCCAGACGCAGCTGGCATGGGCCTCAATCGACATCCACATTCTCCGGATCTGAACACATGCGACTTCTTGTGGGGGCCTGTATTAAAGAGAGGTGTACAAAAAAAAAAAAAAAATGGCTCTGAGCACTATGGGACTTAACTTCTGAGGTCATCAGTCCCCTAGAACTTAGAACTACTTAAACCTTACTAACCTAAGGACGTCACACACATCCATGCCCGAGGCAGGATTCGAACCTGCGACCGTAGCGGTTGCGCGGTTCCAGACTGTAGCACCTAGAACCGCTCGGCCACCCCGGCCGGCAGAGGTGTACAGCAATGACCATTGCTGAGCTGAAAACAGACATTCAGGTCGTCATCGACAGCATCAATATTCCGACACTTTAGCGGCTCATGCAGAATTTCACTATTTGTCTGCTCCACATCATCGCCAATGATGGCAGGCATATCAAACATGACAGAACCTAAGCCCGAATATCTGTAATGACGTTTACATACTGAATAAAGCGTGTGCACGCCGTTGTTTGTAACTAATTTACGATCTTCTTCATATAGTTCAATAAATGTTACCTGTATACTCCAAGGAAGTGTTTCAAATCTAGTTATACGAAATACGACATTGATTCCACTGCCAGTTTTTCAGCATAACACCAGCTGCTTTATTCCTGTAAATAATAGAGGAAATGCATATCGTGATAAGAAACGAAAATTTAAGCAGTTGCATGGAAATAATTTTCGTAACCTTCTTAAAGATCACATCGACGTAAATTAGCCGTTGTCAGTGACATGGAAGAAGGCCTCTGTTTTGCGAGGCGCTTGCTGACCGTACTGCCCGTAAGTTCTCAAAATGATATAATTTTGTCCTGCAAGTTGTTGGGTTTGATGATACGGGTTTGGTGGTTTGCGATATGTATCTCTAATTCCCTCACTGCTTGGAATACGAAGCTCTCTGCAGAACCACCGTTTACGGCACTCACTGTCACAACAAATTCCGGGTTTGTACCGAATACTCACGTAGCTCTTTTTTTTCAGGATTGTCGGAGGTTACGTTCGTTTTGTTAACAGTATACAAGCTTGACTACTCCTGTAATCAATCGCAAATATCTCCAGGTGATTCGACATGAGCCTTGCCCTGACATGTGATAATCCCGATCGACGACGGAGGAGAGGAGCATAATTCACTGTCATCTTACATAATTAAACAAGAAAATGTAGTTTTTACAGATATTCTATACATATTTAATGCCTGACCTTTCATCACAAAAAAAACTTTCAAGACGAAGGTGAGTGCGTTATGCAATAGCGTGAGGGAATATCACGCGGCGGGATTTCCTTAGCCATACATTCCGATTAATATCGTTGCCGTGTTTCCCGATGTTGTTTCTCAGCTTAAGGTGCATTAGATATTGTGCACGGCTTAGAGTTGCGAGTTACGAGAAGTGACTCACTGTAATGAGTCTGTAGTTCACGACGCTACAACCGTGAACTTTCCCGCTGAGAAAATGATGAGTCTTGTTTCAGCCGAAAGACCATTAATCTGTAGTGTATCACAGTACAAAGGAAGTGGTCGAAAAGATAAAATACGATAGATTTAGATCATGCTAAGCCATCGAGATGCATTGAATACTTCTCTCTCACAAGCTGAAAATGAAGGTACGCGACAAGGAAATAACATTTAACTTTTGATTTTTCTTATGTCTTTCTCTCTCTCTCTCTCTCTCTCTCTCTCTCTCTCTCTCTCTGTCTTCTCGCTCTGATCTTCCTTCATGCTGATGTGACGCCCTTCTGGCTCTCTTGATTCCAACGTTTATATGCTACAAATTTATTCGTCCTGCAGTGATTTCAAATTTCGATGAAGTTTCTGAATGCTGGCATCGCAGCTTAAGGAAATTTGTGCGGTTTTCTGTGGAAAAATAGAATGCATTACTTCCCAGTCCCTTCCACCATGTAGATACCCATACATGCGATGTGTTAAATACAGCCCGTATGTGCAGTTGTGTCGGCTGGTAGAACTCCAGCTGTTTTTACTCTTACCTGTTCGTGTTGTCTCAGTGTTAATGCTGGGCAGAGCGGTCTAACGTCTTGGCTCGCCTCGTTCCCTTAAGAGTAGTGTGTGTGTGTTTGTGTGTGTGTGTGTGTGTGTGTGTGTGTGTGTTTGTGTGTGTGTATGTGTGTGTGGACCTCAAGCTGAGATTATTATACAGGGTGAACTTTCAGAGGTGGTAGTATGGACCAAACCAAGAAAAAGAGTTGGTAAACATGGACTAGCCGGCCGGTGTGGCCGTGCGGTTCTAGGCGCTACAGTCTGGACCCGGGCGACCGCTACGGTCGCAGGTTCGAATCCTGCCTCGGGCATGGATGTGAGTGATGTCCTTAGGTTAGTTAGGTTTAATTAGTTCTAAGTTCTAGGCGACTGATGACCTCAGAAGTTAAGTCGCATAGTGCTCAGAGCCATTTGAACACATACCTTCCAAGTTACGATCACGCGTTCAGTTGAAGAAATGTGTTTCACAGTAGCGAAGTGACCAAGTGCTCACAGCTCTTAAGGTAAACACTTTAGAGCCCATGTTTACTAAACTTTTTCATGTTTTGATCAGTGGAGTTCCGGTTCATACTGTAAACTCCTGGTTTGAGGCAGTCTGTGATCAGCCATTCATTAGCCTGTATTCAATGCGTTGATGTTTAGCAGTAGTACTGTTCAACGTCTATCAATATCTGTACAGCTTGCCTGCTTACTGTTAAAAGTAAATGTTCTGTGTACTTAATAACACGTTTCAAGGTGTGGTTCTCGTATACACTGGCTTGTTTTGGAATGCAGGATGCTAGTATGTCATCATGATGAGGTCCTAATAACACAAACGTTATTTGGAATACGTACTTGAACTAGCAGAATACCTGCGTTTCTACCGTTAAATATAAAATCGTTGTAGTACGAAATGACAAAATAACCCACAATTCTACCTATTCATGCAGATAGTTTGCCACTCGCTCAGAAAATATTTCAGCATAGGAACAATCGTTGGTTGACATATTTCTAAATCTGGATACGTCAGACTGCATTCCTAAAATCCTCCGTGCGTTTTCCAGTACGTAGAGGTAAAATGGTCTCATCACTTTTTCTCTGAAGTCCCAGAAAACTACGACCGTATCTCACTTGGGCAAACAAGCACTCCGAAGGTATATTTGCCTTCGCAACGTGACTGCTGACCGTAACAACTTCGGCCGGCCGTACGGCCAGCTGCTCCATCCTGTTGGAAGTAAATTTAGTTCTTTTCCTCCTCCGTTAATGCTGTCACATATTCACGTCCAATCGTACCCACTCGTCCGGTTCACTTTTATTTGCTCGACCTGTATAAGACTTCAGCCGACTAGCGACTTCTTATCCTACCCTTGTCAAATTAGACCTGTAAATGTGCAAATATCTACATATGAATTATGTTTTTTTGATCTTAAGCGGTATTATCGCGATACGTACTATTTCCTTCTAAAAGTAATCCACCTGTGGATAAAACTGCTACCTCTATTACTAATTCTACTAGGCAATATGGAGTCGGTCAGTGTGGCCGAGCGGCTCTAGAGGCTTCGGTCTGGAACCGCAAGACTGCTACGGTCGCAGGCTCGAATCCTGCATCGGGCATGGATGTGTGTGATGTCCTTAGGTTAGTTAGGTTTAAGTAGTTCTCAGTTCTAGGGGACTGAGGACCTCAGATGTTAAGTCCCCTAGTGCTCTGAGCCATTTGAA
This sequence comes from Schistocerca piceifrons, assembly GCF_021461385.2. Taxonomy (NCBI): domain Eukaryota; kingdom Metazoa; phylum Arthropoda; class Insecta; order Orthoptera; family Acrididae; genus Schistocerca; species Schistocerca piceifrons. The sequence goes on from NC_060138.1 coordinate 906,519,197, forward strand.
CCATCTGAACTAGGCAATAAGGAAGAAGAAAGTAACTATATTTTACGAATATAGTAAGCTGTTTACGCGACACTTCGTTTAAAAAGAAAATGCAACGCATCCAGGCACTAATGCTTTTTGTAATACATTTAACACCTGTGGTTAAAATGGTTAATAGTGAGTGTCAAGCTCTTGGAACGCTGTCGATGGAAGTAGACAACCAAGATGCATGGAACTGCAGATGTTTTTCGACATCGTTGATTTCCCAGGAGCTAAAATCCAGCACTGCCACTTGATGATGAACAGAAGTCTGAGAAAAACGTCGTTAATGAGAGCACTTACAATTTGTTGACTAGTTACGTAGTGTTTTCTATTTATTAATATACTTTATATGAACATATAGTGAAAAATAGACAGTAAATATCGATGTGGGATGGGTACCATGAAGCTGACTGTTTTCTGCATCGTCGTGCAGGCAGAATGTCTTCAAAATAAAGTTAGTCGCGTGATCTTAAAATCTGTAACTCTGGTGTGGTTTTTGTTATTGCAGTTAAGTCCTGAAAAGTCCCGAAAATTTCAATAACATATTAGAACGACAATCCCTAAAGACACAAAAGCAAAGCACATGCAATAACAGGTTATGTAGATCGAATGCCTTAAGAATAACCTTTTGTCTCCTGTCTAACACAATGAATGAACTTTCCGCGTTCCCTGTTACAACTTCTCTGTTAACGTGATGCATTTCTGAGACTTCCATATGTTTCTTAGGCCAAATTATCGTTTTGTCAAAAAATTAGTCATAAAAGTGCTACAGTACGCTTCAGGTGAGTTCGAAGGTCAGCATTATTTTCCGAATTCGCTCCGAACCGCACGGTGTGTGGAATATTTCCTTTGTTCTTCAGTTTCTCTTTTAGAACCGTATGCTTCGTACTCTCCGCTATTGGTGTCGATAATTTCACGAAAACAGTATTCAGATTATGGGGGCAATATTGCGATTGTTTTCTTGGAGCATTCCATGTAGAAGCTATGGTTCTCGCACACACATTGTAGAAATGAAGGTAGTAGTTCTAAATTTCTAAGATGAAATGGAGCGATTCGTTTCTTTTATGACACCGGTGCTGTAATGGCGAGATATCTGCAGATGCAAACTAGTGATCATTGTATCGAAGAGATCGTGTTGTACGCTTTCTAAAACCGAACTATAACATAACCGTCATCTTGGCTAATGCACAAACGTCTGACACAATATATCGGTTAGGTATGTTAGACAAATATAGTTCGCACTGTAACACACTATTGTACGCTGTCACGTGTTTGTGACAGGCTGCCTAATGTCTCTTCCTCAATTTCACATATTGGTTAAAAGACAAAGTTTTAGCGGAATAAAGTTTTATAGTGACAAACTCGTCGTAATGTTATTCTCATCACGATATGCGAAGGAATAATATTTTGGAAACTAAGATCAGAGCTGGAAGACGGATGTAGAACTTGGTAGCCAGAATTTCCATTGTAGCCAATTGTTAATAAAATCGTAACTTCTTCAGGAACGAATACGAGGTCTTACTTATCGTTCCTCTTTGGCGGTACTATGGTGAAAGCAATTTAATGACACGTAGAAATTGTCTCAACTGTGTTATTTGTTATTACATGTGTCAGAGAATAAGCAAATGGCTGAGTAAGAGAAATCTTAAGGGGGGCCAAATTTTCTCACCGATGTGGATACTTTGATAACATTGGGGCCAGTCTCAGAACTGCCCATACTAATCGATGTCAGATGAAAGAAAACTGTATTTGACATCCCGTCGACATCGAGGTCATTAGGGACGGAGCACAAGTTCGGATTGTGTCAAGGGGGGGGGGGGGGGGGGGGGAAGGAAATCGGCCGTGCCCTTTCAAATGAACAATCCTGGCATTTACCAGGAACGATTCAGGGAAATTACGGTAAACCTAAATGTGGATGGGGGGACGCAGGTTTGAAACTTCGTTCTCTCAAATGCGAGTCAACTGTGCTAACCACTGCGCCACCTCGCTCGGTTAATCGACGTTAAGAAAGTAGATATTTTCACTGAGCTAGACTGTTCATTTTAAAAGTGATACTGTAACAACTAAATACGAGCAATGGATTTTGCAACAAACCGATCTCTTTCTTGCGAAACGTTGAAGACGAGAGCCTAAAGAGTTCAGAGACTGTCTCCTTTGGGCACTAACGCCTTCCTATGCTAGTAATTCACGCCAGTTTGGACGGCGTAACGCAAGAAGGCAATTACCTGTCTGCAGGACAGCTCTCGCCTGCTTTGCATTTCAAACTAGCGGCTCCTCGGCCGAAACGAGAGCGACGCAACGGAACCTGTGGAGCGGAGTGGAGTGGAGATGTATGCTAACGGGCCACCAGCGCTATATGTTCGCGGACCGGCGCTTCCTGCCCGCCGAGAACGCGGTGCGCACGAGGCGCGCACTCTAACAGCGTTCTCCCAGAAGTCCAGCCAAACATGGTCTTTACACGGGGTGCAGTTTTGATAACCTACATGTTTTTTCCAATGTTGAAAGTAACCGAAAGTCTATCTTTATGAAATTTACAGAGCTAGGAGACTGCCTTGGCATAACAAAGTGGCCGTCTTCTAACTGACGTTC